>NC_088845.1:1432480-2679980 GCF_904066995.2 Poecilia reticulata | reverse complement strand
GAGCTTCACCTGTAATCCAGATGAGTAAAAATAAACATGAGAAGTAAAATAGATGCTTACAATGATGAAAGAAAATCAGTTTTTCCTCTGGAATTTTCTACAAATCGTTTTTCTTATTGGTAATTTAAACATTTTTATGGTCAAAAATAGCAGAAATTACGCATTGCCTTTTGAAATACATGGGAAAAGACTGGGGGCGCTGAATCACACAATATCACCAATATACTCTTACACATTTTCTACGTAGGTTGACGTTCCAGTCTGTTTGATATATTTAATGAATGTATATTTAGTCTTTCTGATCGATTGGCCATAAATGTGCAGTAAAAATGCTCTGAGGCAGAAAGTACCACGTCTCTCTGATAGGGGGCAGTGCCGAGCCCCATAGACACGACGAGCAGCAGGCGCTCTTCTTCTACACTTTGAAACAATTGAAAACAGTCCAGGGAGAACATGCAGACGGAACAGAACCGTTCAATGCAAGGACGTTATTTTATTTTATATATTTTTTTACAACAGAATGACGGAGATACTCGTGGAGGAGGGTTAGGGTACATGGACGCCATAAAGGTAAGATCATACACGATTTTCAATTTTCATCAGACAACAGAGGTCAGCCAAAGGAAACAGCCAAATAATAATAAAAAAGTGACCTTATTTATTATTTATTTATCTTTCAATTATATTGTTAGTCACTTTAATCAGTTATGGTCCAAATTAAAATATAGCTTCTATATCGGATTTTGGATTTCTACATCGACCAGTCATGAACCTGACCGCATGTCACTGCTGGAGAAAAACCTAAATCTGCTGCTGCTGCTGCTGCTGCTGCAGCGTCCTGACCAACACCACGAAAATAGATCGCTGCACTGCATATTTTAGATTTAAAACCACAGAATCTAACATTTTCTACACATTTCAGCTTTTACATAAAAGTAAAACATTATCATTCCTCAGCTGTAATTTCTTTGCTTTTTCTTTGTTTTAAATGATCTTGTGAATGATCTTGTTACTTTTAATCATCTTATCTGTGAATGGAGATGGTCAGATGGGCTTGTTTTGCCTTTTTGCCCACAGCTGACACAGATCTTTCTGACTCAGGGAGAGCGGTGGGGACGTGGCGATGACGGAAAGGAAAGGGAGTAGTGATGAAAACCCGGGTTAATCACAGTCCATGTTGCTGTTGAGATATTCAATCATATTTATTTTACAGTATAATATTTGTGCAGCCCTAGTTTTTGCTGATATTAAAACATATTTTCATCATAAATGAAGCTGATGACAGGGCTGCGCTTTCAGTCCAGTTTTTTGGTCTTTTAGTCAAATCCTAGAAAACTTGCTGTAGCTCAGCCAGAGTGAGAGTCACGTTGAGCGTGAAGTCAGCCTTTATGCTGATGATTTATTGCTTTAAAAAAAAAGAAAATCTCATATTTGTTCTTTTTAATGTCCTTACTGTCAGAATTTACAAAGTTTGGTTACTTTTGCACATTTTCCACCTCTGCTCTGTTTTTAGTTTTCAATGAGATTTCAAAGAATTTCAAACATAAAACCTCTTGACGCTTGTCATCGGTTTCTCTGGGGAAAACTCGGAGAGTAAACTCATCATAAATTTACCTCCACCCAATATTTTCACATCCTTCTGCTGCACAAACACTGAGGCAAACTAATTCTTCTTCTTCTTTCTGCCTTTGTCTGTCCATCAGCAGTCTTTTCTGAAACACTAAAGAGCCAATTAGCCTCCTGTGAGTGTGGAGCATCCAGATAACATCAGCTCAGAGCTCATGGGAACGTTTTCACAACCAAGAGTTCCTATTTCCGTATCGTGCTCCGGTTGCATACCTGCTCAGTTGACGGCCTCTTCCTCAACGAGACGCATTTAGCACCAGCTGAAGCCGAGCGCCACATTGTTGGCGGTGGCGTTGTCAGGACGTATATAAATTTACACGTAACCGTGGCCCCTGCGTTTCCTAGGCCATACGATGCGGTCATGCTCACCACCACCCCCCCCAGGCCCCGCTGTGACAGCCTCGTGTGCCTGGACCTCCTGCAACAGTTGGTCCCATCATCCATCACTGAGAGTCACACGCTTGGCTCAGGATACTCTGCTCGTTACCCGTCCAGTTTTTCAGAACCAACGGGGCAAAGGTTCAGCATGATCAACATGATCAAACAGCACAGTTCTGGTGAAGATGCTTAATTTATGGAGCAGAGGTCGAACTGTCTGTGTTTGGACATGTTGGCTTTGCTATTTGGTCCTCTGCTCCCTGGCTGGAGGATGAAACAGAAATTGCTTGTGCATGCATGAACAGGTTGCAGGAATTAAGCTGAAAATGATTACGTTCAAGAACACAAATCCTAACATAATGTTTATGTTGGGGTCCAAACTGACCTCAGATCAGTTTGGGGCCGTTCATCCATGTTTAAGGCAAATTATCGGTTTTCCTTGTGGGGAAAAAAATAGAAAATTGGGTTGTAAGAAGCTTATGATTTTTTTTTATGATTCTAATTGGTACAGATAATTTTATGTGTGAAACAAACATAAAGTTGTACATTTTACTTGATGTGCACCATGTATTATATTCAGACTCCTTGAACGATGCATCTTACAATACTACAATATTACAAACTCATTCTACAGTTTTTTTATTTTATTGCTTTGATTTTATTTGGATTTTATCTGGCAGACCAATGCAAAGTGGTGTATAATAGTGAAGTGTAAAGAAAATTTGAAAAGTGTGGCATGCATTTGCACTTTTCCACTCCGTGTCAATAGTTTGGAGATCCATTTTTTACTGTATTGACAGATTTTGGGTTAGATTGGATGGAGAGCAAATCTTGCCTCTGAATATTCAATTAATTTAGATTTAGACTTTGACTAGGCCACTCTAAGACATAGTTATGCTTTAATGTAAACCAGAGGTGTCTATGCTTTTTGCCATGGGGCTAAAAAAAAAGGCCCCTCAAGTTGGAAGTACTTGAGGGGCTAAAAATGTGATTATATATATTTTAATAAAGATTGCAAAAACTATTTCATTTGCTATTTTTGCTACTCATCAAGAACCGCACAATGTTTTATTGAAACGACAAAAGCAGCCTGGTTTCTGTCGATGAGGGATCCATGAATCACAGATCCAGACCTTGGAGAAACTAACGGACACAAAAAGCAGTTGAATGTTTTTTTCCCTAGATTTTTTTATATTTGTATTTTTAGGATCTCTCTGCTCACTCTGTAATTATTCAGCCAGGTTAAATAAACGTTTAATCTGCTTTGCAGGAAACATTTGATTGTTTGTAGTCCAATTTAACACCAAACTAAAAGAAGCATTAAAAAAAACATGAATACATTTTTCATCTTCTGATTTCAATATTCATTTTAAAAGACCCTAACCCATCTCCCCCCTGAGCTGATAAACCGAATTTATGACCGCACAAAATCCTTTTGGGGGCTGTAGATGGCCCCCGGACCACAGTTTGGACACCCCCTTCCATTGCAGCTCTGGATTTGTGCTGCGGCTCGTTGACCTCAGCGCTTTAGCTAACGGCGTTCTGCAGCCTGATCGGTGCGGCTCACAGGCGGACCTCCATCTTGGTCCGTCTGCAGTCGGTCCATCCTGTCTCTGCGTTCAGATGATGGGTTGAACCGAACGCTGTGAGATGTTCAAAGCTCGGGATGTTGTTTTAGAAACTAACCCTGCTTTAAACCTCTCCACCACTTCCTCGCTGACCTTTCTGCTGGGTTCCCTGGTTTTCATGGCGCCGGTTGTTCTGTAATGTTCTCTAACGAACCAATCAGGCCAGCTGGATTATAATGAGGTCACACTGCACACATGTGCACACTGGATTTTATTTGGAGGTATCAGAGTAAAGTGGACAAGCCCAGTTAATTGTAAGATTAAGAAAACGTATAATTTTGTTTAATTCCACTTCACAATTATGTTGATTCATCACAAAAACTCCTCAAATATTTCATTTTGTTCAAACCTTTGTGTCCTGAAAATATTTGTCTGGACGGTTATTGTCCGTATTTGAAGATTAATGGGTGAACATCAGGCTGATCCTCATTTAATTAGCCTCCTCTGGGTGAAGTCCTGGTCAAATTGATCATAAGCCTCGGCTGGATTGAATTACACTCTAATTACCCCCCAAACCCCGAGGAGCCCGGGTTGCTGGGCCTATACGCAGCTCGCAGAAATCTCCTAATAGCAAAGCGCGGGCTAATTGGGGGACAGGTAAGGTTACATGTGACAGCAATTAAGCCGAGCGCGGGGCCAACTTTATGGCCTCCGGCGAGAAAGGCGCCCCGCCCGGGACCCCGAGTGAAGTTTGGCTCTTAGCGCTTTGCTGGCCAACAAAGACGAGCAAAACTGCGAAGCTTAATGTCATCATAGATATATAGATATAGATATATAGAGGGGCGGGAACAGAAGAGGGGTGCACCCCATTCACCCTCCCGCCTCTCCGACCCGTCCGCCGGCATCAAGCTGCCCTCACATGACAAATCAGGAGCATATCTGGGAAAATAATCAGGCTCCCGCTGCTTTCAGTGTCAAACCCTCAGTCGGAACACAACACTGTCGCCGTTCATTACCGCAGAGCCGCGTTTTCTGGGAAGCCACTGATGTCCCGGAAAACCTTTTTTTTTAATTTTCCACCAGTGAACGCTTTGTGTCTCGCCTTGAACTGTTGTCGTATCACCCCGTAATTATGTGTTTAATGTGTTTATTTATTTATTTCAGTTTTATTTGAAACAAAGCAACAGGTTCCGTGGTTCGGTGCGCAGAAGTTTACATGGAAATTGGACAGATTTTCTGTTGCATGACAAAACGTAGACCTAAAAAAAATCTATAAAAAAGTTAAACAAATAAATACATGATTTAATAATTACTTTAAAAATGTACATACAATCAAAACAAGGAGAATAACTTTTAAAAAAAACTCGATTTAATTTCCGTCCAGTGTTTGCAGAAATTAAACTTTTATCGTTCCGTCTGAAACTGGTGGTGCATAAATTTCAGTTCCTGCCTGAATTTTCCCCTCATTTAAAATCTGGACGTTTCAGTAAAAGGAGCTAAAATTCATCTTCGCGGTGTTTTTTCATCTATTTCGAGTGAAATCCGACCTGAGCGGAAACTTCCGTTAAAATAAGAGTTAAAAACACTAAACCGGGACCCATTTTTATATGCAGACAGATATTTATTTATTTATTTCACAATTCTGCTCCTTTTACTCTGAAACCCCTAGAAAATCCTTCCCATTCTGAAGGTTTGTTGTTTAAACTCTTCTTAAGCCTGACTCATGAACCAGCTGGGCAGCTTAGATTTCATCTACGTTTTTAAATTAAGAATTTTAACCAAGAACTTATTAGAATAAAACCAAACAATCTGCGCATTTTGTTCTGAACGAGCGGTTCTGGGTCTCCCACTAAAGCCACCGCTGTCAGTCAAATCAGACCCAGTCGCTCATCTCCCAATCACAGAGCTTCTGGCCGTTTTTACTAGACTTTTCGGTCCAATCCCTGCCGGCCTCTCACGTCGCTCTGCTCACACGGAGGGGAGGAGAAGCGGCCTTATTTGGCATTTATTGCCTTATATGGCGCGCCGGCAGGGGCGGTCTGCTGCCTCTGACACTTTCCCCCAACTGGAGCTTTGACTCTGGAAGACGGGACACCCAGTCTGAGGGCGACCCGGCGAACAGCGCTGCTGTTTGGATCTGCTGTTTGGTTTGGTTCTCCTCAGCGGACCGTCATCCTGAATGCTCGGGGGAAATCCCGTCCATCTGTGGTAAATAAAAAAACTTGCGCGCAAACTGAAATCGTTTCCCAGTTCGGTCCGCTGCGCGCAGGACGGAGAGGATCCAGGAATCTCCTCTCCTCTCCTTTGGACTCGCTCTCTGTGCCGCTGGGACCAAACGAATCCTGCTCTGAAAGTCGCAAACACGTGGTCAGAATTAGTTTAAATTTGTGTTTGAAGAATCGATAGCGGCCGAACAGAACCGAGCCGGAGGGTGTGAGCTGCGGGATAATTGTCTCCTGCGCAGTTGGTGCGGTTTTCTCCCAGATTAGGATAAAAACACCCGACAGGATTCCTGACAGTGTTTTCACTCTGACAGCCAAGCGGCTCACTTGTTGGACTGACTTTCCCGAGAGGTTCGGCTCTGAAGAACAACGTGTTTATGGATCTCTGCGCAGAGAGGAACTTCGGGAGTTGTTGGCTCTGCAGTTCGACATCGATCATGTTGATTCCCCGCGGTTGCTTTGTACTATAATAGATGTTTACACAAAGTATTAAGTGGTATTTTAAAAGTGACCGTTCAGCTCAGACCAGCTCGCATTGACCCCTGAGGACTGAGGGAAGCGCCTTTTAGCCCTTCCTCTTTCTGTTTTCCTCCAAGACGTCAGGACGGATCTCTACCGCGCACTCCGACTTCTTCTGTGATTTAAACAGAGGCAAAGTGTTGGGGGAGAGCATGGCAATGGTAGTAAACCAGTGGCCAGAGAACATTTCTGCAGATCCGGGCTCCCAGCTGCAGATGTGCGGCCAGGAACCCGGCGGGGGACCGGGGACTCCTAACGGTTCCACACCGGGGAACGACGCGCTTTCCGGGGATAAGCTCCCCAACGTGGACTGCATGGTGTGCGGGGACAAGTCCAGCGGGAAGCACTACGGCCAGTTCACCTGCGAGGGATGCAAAAGCTTCTTTAAGCGCTCGGTGAGGCGGAACCTGACGTACACCTGCCGGGGGAACCGGGACTGTCCCATCGACCAGCACCACCGGAACCAGTGCCAGTACTGCCGGCTCAAGAAGTGTCTCAAAGTCGGCATGAGGAGAGAAGGTAAGCCGGACATTCTCTTTCATTTTTTGGGCACAAAGGATCGCGTTTCTGTGCGTAAAGTTGTGCGTAGTGGTGTTCATTAGTCTCTATGGTCGAGAACTTAAAAAAACAAAACAAATGTGTTTAATTTGCAGCAACGCTTTCAGACAGATCTGACCATTTTCACGTCTTTAATGCTAAACTGAGATATTTGTAGACCAGCTGCCTGCACGAACTGACACATATCGGTCCACTTTAGTCCAAACATGACGAGTTTCCGGTTTTTAGGAGACACATGTCATTTTGGAAGAGCACCAGGCAGAACCCTGGTGCGTAAATGTGCGCAGCGCCTTCAAGGTTCCGCGCGTCCAAACGCTTCTGTGGGTAAATAATCAGCCCCACCTGCGGCTCCTCGCCGCTTATTCCTCAAACATTCTCCAAATCCGACGCATTCACGGCGCTCTGTAAAATCCTCCCTTTGTCTCTGCGCGTTAATTATGCTGTTTGTTCAGTGACACCGGGAGCCGCTATAAGAGGATGCCGCAACATTTGTTGCATTGTGTTGGATTAACAACGGGTCAGTTGATGCCAAAGAGGTTCAGTGGAAACGTGTTGGTGAAGAGGAGCGCTTCGCCTTATTAATTATCATCAAGCAGCGACACTCGGCCCACGAGGCGCGCGCTGGGCTGGCGCGTATTTAACCAAAATAATCTCTGCTAATTGCTGTCCGGTGGTTGGTTGAATTTTTGGCACATATTTTGGATTAAATCTCAAAATTCTAATTCTTGAATTTACATTTTCCTGCCTAAATATGAGGGAAGTTTTCATGTGAAGGAAAAAAAAAATGGAATCGCGCGCAGATTTACGCGCAAATCAACGTAAAACATGCGAGCTGTGCGTAATTTATGTGCATTCTGCTTTTAAGACTCAGTTCATTAAATATGTCTGTATTTAATGGAGATGTTGCTCTTCAGTCCAATCAGGAGACAGGATAAGGTCAACAGCAGCAAATCCCTCTGAAGGACACTTAGCCAGTGGACGCTGAAGGACAGACCGTGTCCTCCCCGCCCTTTGTTCTTTACTGAAGTGTAAAAAAAAAAAAAAAAAACCCTCCTCCGGACAGGTTAGGAACACCCGCCCTGCTCACATCTGAGCGGATCCCTCAAGGCTTCCTGCGAGTGAACTCCTGCGCCTCGGCGTGAGTTTGGACTGCAGGCTGCTGGCATGTAAAGAAACCCGCAAGCCACACGGAGTCGGTCACGCTCCTTTCCGACTGGATGAACCCGAGGAAATCTCCTGATGCGCCGCATGCGTGTTTGCGGCTGCAGAAGCTGTTCTTGCTCCTGATTTAGTTTAATAACGAGCCGTAAAATGTAACATTTTAGATTATGACAAGGAGTTCTGTCAGAAGAGGAGCTGTGTGTGCAAATCCTCCCTCCGAGATGCGCTTTTTGGTTTTATTTCTGGAATCTAAACGGAACTTCATTTCTCAAATTCTTAGTCAGCTGCTTTATTATTGATTAATTATTTATCAGGCCTGGGAAGTGAAGCATGCCCAGGTTTTAAAAAGTAATGATTTATAATGTTCTGCAGTAAATTGTCTCAAACAAATTTAAAATATTTTAATGGAGGGGAGTTTCCTCAAGTTGTATTGAATTTACTGTAAAACTGTACAGCCCCTCCCCAACCTGTTGCTGCCAGATAGCTGGATGAAAGAATGAACAACATTTTTATTCCTTCAAGAAAGTCTAAATGCATTCTGCAAAATAAGCAGCTGATAATGACTTCATTCAGCGTCTTTGGTTTAGTCTTTATACCAAAAGCAAAAATAATAAATAAGTAACATCACCATAATCAACATATAGCTGCCGTTGTTTTGAATAAAAACATGAAGTTCATGTTTAGACCTGAGCAGCATGTTCATCGTCATTACAGCCTCTGCAGGGTTAGAGTCGTAAAGGTCTGACTGCGTTTCAGGACGTTACAGCTGACCATCACAACTGAAGCCGATTTTATGCTCAATCTAACAAAGTGTTGTGCTGTGATGATGGAAATGAAAGAGTCGAGTCCAGCATCATCAATAATAAGAAGATATTCATCTGAACAGGTCTAATTATTTGTGTAAATATTATTAAACTGATGTATTTCGGTTGAACATTTTATTTGGGAGATGTGGAAACGTTCAGGTTTCTCTCCTGACTGAAGACCTTCTGCACAAATACAGCTCAGCTAGTAACCTGTGTTACTCTAAACTAGTTGTTTTCACAGGAAAATTAAGGATGAGATAAATAATGAAGTATTCCTGGAAAGCTGATATGAATGTTTAATGCTGGTTTCTGGTCTCCGGACCGCTCGGCGTCCGCCGGAGTCGCCCAGCTCTCCTGGTTCTGCTTTATTCACCTACATCACCTGAATGAAAGATTCTCGTATGTTTCAATCTAGACATTTTCACATCCTTACAAAACCTTTGAAGATCAGTGAGAGTTGTGTTGTGGATGTTATTTACAGACAGATCTCGTGTGTTTGTTTGAAAGATTTTCCCTTTCAGAAAATGAGTGAATCTTCTTGTACCACTCTGGCTCAGAGTAAATTAATATTTATCTGCCTGAGAAGACTTTTTAAAGGTTTCACGAGTGGCAGATTTAAAAGTCGCTCTCTCCAGAGGGGACATCTGACCTCTTTTCCGTGTCGAACATCATATCATTTGTCGAAGACTTCGTGGACGGGAAGACGCTTCGGTTGGAATCAAACGTCTGGAGCGCTGGCAGCGGTGGAGTCGTTGTTTCGCCAGGCAGCTTCGTGGGAAGCTGCAGTTGTTTCTCTGTCGGCAAAGAGAATCAACATGACACTTCATTTGAACTGCATGTTTTAATTCTGAAAGGACGAATCATTGAAGACAAAACATGCATGTATTCACCGTGATAAGGTCGCACTGTCTGCTGTGAGTGTCCTGAATTAGCTGTGAGCGCCCACAGACATGGCGATGGTGGAATTAGTGGCGTGTTCTGATGATAAACAGACCCAACATCTGTTTATAGCGCAGAAATCTGTAATTCCCACTCTGAACACTCCTGACCCACTTTGCACCCTGACAGAGCGTTACAGCGGCGCTAAATGTAGGTCAGCTAAAACATAACCAGAGGACGGACTGAAGTCAAAGTCCAAATGTGTGGAGCGGTGAGGAGGCGGGGGGGGGGAATATCCCAGTGGCGCGTTCAAGTCCAACAGCCTGCATTGGCTAATCCAGCTCCCCATCAAGCGCTCCTGATTGGTCTGCTTTGGTTGATAAAACCCGTTTCTCCCAGAAATGTCTTATTTGGGAGTTTCTAATAGTTAAACCAGGAGCACATTGCTGCAGAGTTAATGATTAAATTCCTCTCTGCTGAAAATGCTTCTGGTCAGAGTAGAAGCAACATGTGGGGGAGGGGGGAAGAGTTTCATTGTAAAGTTCTGAGCTGCTAATGTGACAAAAGTAAACACAGTGGGATCTTCCTGAGTTTCTCAGCCCGTTTTCACGAGTCAGCTCAGTCATCCGGGATGAAACTCGGCACAGAATGTGTTTTTGTATAAATTAGGAGGATTTTACATTTAAAAAGATGCGTGGACTGAAACTGAGCGGTGCAGATTATTTATGCAGAAGGGGGTTTTGTGATGGGAATGTGAACCAGCTTCAGGGTGAGACTGTTCGCAGGTTATTCAGAAGTTCCCAGACGTGAAATCCTGCCGTCGGTTTCTGTCGCTCTGCGTCCAGCGGCGCCTCGGGACGGCCTGCACTTACGCTCTGTCGCGTCTCTGGCGGCCATTGCTCCTTCATGTCTGACGGATAACTCAGGACACTTTTACTGAGCAGGTGCTTCATTTTTAAGATTTGTCCTCAAACGACAGGAAAGCTGGTTGTAAAATTGTACAGGAAACTTTCTTCCTGAAATATTCACTTGATTTTACGACTGCTGGTTTGCACAACCCCTGACTTCTCTACAAACAACCAAAACATTTAGCCATCTTTGACACGCCTGGTTTAATTTGGACCATGTAATGGCTGGAAGAACCGTAAATTGTTACATTTTTGCACCATTCGCCTGGATCTGAGCAACATTTTCATATTTGCCGTAATAAATTTGATGTAAATGTCCTTTTTGATTTTGAGGGATCCTCTGAGGAATGAAACCAGCTTAGACTTTAGAAACTAATTCGATGTTTATGGTGTGAGAAAAATGAAATATAACATTGGTATTAAAAGGAAAATTAAAACTTTAAAATAAGAATAAAAATGCATAAAATTTAACAATTAATCCTGCTGCTGCGAGATATTACAGCATATTAATTATTACAGTTATAATAATATAAAAAATGTAGAATACTTTCTACCTAAATGTGGGCTTTGTGTTCGATATTCCCAGTTCACAGTTTGTGGATTTTCCCACAGAGCATAACGAAAATATTAGAAAGATCATGAAGCTTAGGAAGCTGAAATCCTTTGTTGTCATCCTACTTGACATCCTATTGGCTGCTTTTTGCAATGCAGCCAATCCAAGAGCAACGTTCATTTTCCTCTGTGCTGATTGGCTGGAGCCCTGAAAGCAGAAATGAGGAGGCTGCTGCTGTAGTGATGGTCTGGGGTCCGCCGTGTGTTTTAATGCATTTTTAAATATATTTACTGTTTGAACTCTCAAAACAGGCAGTTAGAAGAAACGTAGTGGATTTTATTTATTCGTGGGCAGCTGCTCATCAGACATGCTGAATCTAAAACGATTCATGTTGCTGTCAGATTAAAAGTGATTTCATTCCTTTAAGAAGTTTGATGCAGGCGTTTCTCAACAGATGGTAAAGATAATTTATCTGTTTTCATCTACATTTTATTAAAATTATGATTTTCTGAATCATTACTGGGAAACTCTTACTGGCATTACAGTAATTTTGCATACTTCCTCTGGTATTTTGATGATTTCTTTCTTTTTGACAAAGAGCTCAAAGTCTTTGAGGTTGGAAGGCCTCTGTGCCATCACCCTAAACTACGGTTGTAGTTTAAAACCAGTGGATGGAGCTAAGAGTTTCAACATGATGATTTTTGGTGATTTTTCTTTCTGTTTGTGGTTAAAAGAAGAGAAAGTGTGTTTCTGTGCAGCAGGATGTCGGATCGGCTCTGCGTGAGAAAACTAAAGCTTCTCATAAAAAACATGTTAAACTGTGAAAACTACTTTAAAACCGCAACTTTTTAAATATCCAGTCTCAGCTCCTAAAGTCCGAACTTTTTGCCAAAATCATCAAATCAAAACGACAAAAGGGGAAAAAAAGGGACCCGAAAAAAGAAACAAAATACCTGCTCAGCAATAAACTGTACTCTGCTCATACTACTTTAATTAAATTAATATTTTTTGTTTTGTCGGGTAGATTTGTGTAAATTATTGTAGATTAAAAAACTTCAGAAATGTTTTGCAGGTTTGCCTCATTTTGTGAATTTCTAAAGGTTTTTATTGAACATAATAAAACATTGTGTATTAATTCTGAGCAATTTAAACAAGATTCTGCTAGTTGTATTAAAACATTTGTAGCCAAGTTTAATAAATCTAAGCATAGATGTGGCTCTCACCAGTGGATGCAAAACGTTTGGGTTTTGAATACTTTATACTTTAGTGAATATTTTCTGTTGTTGATTTTAATTTGTCTGTAATAATACTTCTGCTTCCTGGTTAGTGCTTCCTGCGTAGCGTCAACATCTGATGAATTCACGCTTTGCGTGTCCTGGTTGATTCTCTCCAGTAGGAGCAAACGCACCGAATCCACTTTTTCTTTTCAAAGTAAAAATGAAAAGTTTCCATCTGCACTAACTGCCTGCGTCACTCAAAAGTGAATTTTATTTTAAAAGAACTGTTGAATCTTTTTAGCGTTTTAAGAAACGTTTGTATAAAATGAGTAGAACCATGTAGGAGTCTGTTCTTGCACAGCTTGAAACATTTAGTTTCATCAGAAGTAAGTTTGTTTTCTGGCTTCTTGTTTCCTGCTGTGGTTCTGATCAGATGTTCATTTTTTAGGTGAAATTAGCATAAATCTAAAAGATGGATCTTAATAGAAGCAGCTGACATAAACAGAGAAAACTGTGATTATTTCCACCAAAGCTTTAATGTTATGTGTCTGCGTCAGCTCCTTTGACACACTGGCTCCTTTCTGCTGCGCTCTGCCTCTCGTTGCCCCGCTGCACTGACCTGCAGGTCAAAGTTCAGGGCCAAAATAAAACTATGAGAGCCGTGGGGATATCACCTCGGTGTCACATCACAGGCTGCCCTCTCAGCTGGATCACACATGTGCATTCACACACACTGCAGGCAGATAGAGTTACTCTTCTGTCTTTTTCATGCCGATTTCTTTTTTTTTTATTCTTTTAGGTCAGGATGTTAAATATTTCTCACATTGTTTCTCTTTGCATCCTGCAGTCACTGTATCTTATCATCCAGCTTTAGCTTTGCTCACAAGCCGAAGCTTTAGAGCTGAAAAAAGCCACTTTATTAAACCCGACTCCGAGAATAATCCAAATCCATAATGCGTCTGTTTTCCTCCATCCGCGCTGACCTTTCGGACCAAATGTTGATAGGCCTTAATTGTATTTAGCTGCTGTAATTCCTCTGACTGACTGACCCAGAGGCTAACCCAGCAGCGCTCCGCCAGCTGCCGTTTGCTGAAGCGGCGTTTTGACAGTCTCAGCTGAAACGCACTGCAAAAAGTCTGACCAAGTATTTTTGGTCTAGTTTCTGGTGCAAATATCTTAGAGAAAACTAACTTAAAAGTAACTTTTTAGCAAGATAATATAAACAAACAATTCCTTAATATTGTTGAAGATGTATTTGACATTTTTACAGACTTTTAAGTCAATTTATCTGCTAACAGAATAAAAACTTTTTCTTTAATATTAATGAATTATTTATTTAAAACAAGTGCCTATATTTTGCTGGAAAGTTACTTTAAAGCCAGTTTGTCTTATGTCAGATGTGCTAAAATATTTGCACCAGAAACTGGACCAAAAATACTTTGTAAGGTTTTGTGTTGCTGCTTTGCGTCCCAAAGCGTCTCCATGTTCATTTCCCTCCTCAATCCGCATCCCGGACATGTTCCTGGATTAAACTGCTTGTTTCGACTTCACAAACCCAGTAACTTTTGTCAAATTGCAGAGAATTCAGTTATTTAAAAGCAGAATAACAGATTATGGCACCTTCTGGTCCCATCCCCCCTGCTTCCCTCTCCTCTGGCATCTGCTTCTAATCTCGTTTCTCTCTTTCTGCCCTCTGTCATGTCATCTTTCCCTCCTTTCTTCCTCCACCACCCAGTTTTTCCTGCTTTCTTCCCCTCTTTCCCCGTGTTTTGGTCCCATCTCTGTAGGCGAGGCATAACAGAGAGCGATGTGTTTCAGTGAGACGTACTCGAGCGCTCTGGGTGACCCCCACAATGAGGCTTTTGAAGAGTCAAGTGGCTCCAGCAGATACGCAGCCGTCCGCAGAATCACCCGCTTATTGACACCAGAGCAGATTAATGTTTGAATCAGGAGTGAGTCCTCCAAGACTTCTCAGCTGAGGAAGGAGACTCGGTCCCTTCAGAATCTGTTTGCGTTCATTTGACAGCGCCCTCTAGTGGCATGAGGACATCAGGAGACAAAGTCCACTGACTTGGTGTCAGAAATACATTCAAAGTGTCCTGAAGAGTCAGAGCAGTGATGCACAAGTTGCAGCAGGGAAGGACTTGGTGTAATTTAAATATTTTACTGTTTAAATTACACTAAAATGTTGCATCATGGTAATCCAGTGAGATTCAGACGTGGTTTTTATGCAGCAAAAATAAAATAAAGTACACAAAATGTGCATTTTATTGTTGTAGATGTGGAAATCATTCAGGTTTAACTGCTAAGCAACAATTTAATAAGTCAGAATAAACATACTGTAACTTAATACATTTTTTAGGCTATACTTTTTATCAGTTATTTTAATCATTCAAATCAATTAGTTTCTTTTTGTAGTTTTCTGTTTTATGACTCTATGCTCAACAAAGTGCAATATTTGTCAATTCACATTTCCAACATCAAATGGAAATACAATCAGCAGCTCATAAATAACAGGATAAATGCATTTAGTTCATATTTATTTGTCCCATTTCTTCCTAAATTTACATTTCAGACCTAAGAGCTCAGATTTGTCAGCATAATTGAAGGGGACAGATTCCCAGCTGCAGTCATCAATCCAGACAAACACGTTTTATGGATGCAGACGACAGAGCTCTGCTGGGTTCAGGTCGTTTCATGGATCCGCCCACTTTGTTAACGAGGAACAAAAAGGAGGATTTTTATTGTTTTGTTTTTTTACTAAGGTGTTTTAAACGCTTTTGGGTCAGGGTTCCCAGCGCCAAAGAAAGGAAAGCTGCCATTGGCTGTCCTAAAAGTTGCATCATCACCCAATTTGCACAACTGGCCGCGTGTTGTACTGGAGGAAGGAGGAAGGAGGAAGGAAAGACACAAAGTGAGTAAAAAACACCTGGAATGTGTTGCAGCAACAAGCAGACCTTCTTCTGATGGTTCCTCTATTCTTATCTGTTCTTAATGCCAGAAAGAGGCTCCTAAACAAACCGGCTTAATACTTTTTAAAAATATATATTCATCTCTTTAATGATCTGCAAAATTTGGTTTGGTTTGTAATCTTCTGGAGAAAAGTCTGAGTTGTCTGTGACCAGGAACATTTAAAGTTTCATCAGACGCCGTCGTTCTGATGACGGTGGAACGGGGGCCATCTTTACTGTGGGACTGTTTCTCATGCCACAAAAGGATCATTAGAAAAACATTTGTTTCTAGCTGCTTACTAGCAACAAAGCGATGTTAGAGGAGTTTGAATACTTGCTAAACGTAAAGACAAAGTTGATAAATTGGCAACATTTGTGAGGAAGTTCAGATTGTTAGCTTTCTTGCTAAGTTTTGTCCTTAGCGTTAGCGCTGGTGCTAAACTATCCTTGCATCAACACAGAAACTTTCTCAAACACATATTTTACCACAGCTACTCACTTTTACTGAGATCATATATTTAAGGAAACCCATAAAAACTTGTGGTTTGGTGGCAGCTGCTGCTGCACACGATCAGAACCACCGACTGAACCAAACCGGGTCAAATCCATTACACATGATCAGCCTCCCCCTCATGCAGACAAAACGATAATCCTGCTGCGTTCTGTCAAACTTTCTGTCCCTCATTCATCTATTATTTGAACTTGCACAATAAAATAATTATTTTCCTAGCATCACATTATTACAGAAACTTTAATATTTATATGGTTAAGAACCAGAAAGTAATAACAAAATGAGCAGATATGAACCTAATTGACTGTAGAGATAAACATGAATTCAGATTTACATTTTAATGCATCTTAAAAAGAAATTTGCCGTTTTGATCAATATCTGAACTTCTCGTTCTTACAATCTGACACTGACCGAGTTGAGGATTGTTATAGGTGTTACTGCAATATTAAAAGTGCAGATTTTTCATTTTATGTTGTATTATTTTATAAAACGCGACTTTGTAGCAGTTGTAGAGCGCCCCCTGCTGGTGTGGACCAGCCAGTCTCCTTCCTGGTTCGCCTACAGATGGATGTAGGTGGTTAAAAACTGTTGTTCTTAGGGAGTAAATTAGATGTATGTAGGTTGGGGTTGCTTTTTTTCTCATGATATATTCCATCTGAAGAAGCAAGACATTTTACCATGAAACTGCAAAGTTTTGGAAAACTTTGAAATTCTTCCAGGTTTTTCAACTTCTTTGTACTTTTAATTGTTTTCTTGCATTCAACCTCTTTCACAGACATCATTAGTTCTGTAGATACTAGTACTTTACAGGACAAGGAGGTTCAATTCACGGTGAAAATCTTCTGAAGTGACTGAAAACATCTGACCAGGGAATGAATCTAAAACTAAATGCAACAGTTTCATTCGGAGTTTAGTTTCCGTCGCTGTTGGACTGAGATCAAGTGGAAAGTTGTTGTTTTTGTGTGACGAGCAGCATCTTCTCATGGCTTCAGCTCGCAGGAGGAGTGTGCATTCCTCCTGATTGCCACAGGTTAAGCGGTTCATGGAGAAAAACGAGTGCTTTGAGGTCAGCACCTTTTGTGCAGAGGTATTTTTCGTCAGGCTCAAATTAAAGGCATTTTCCACGCGCTCCGCAGTGAGTTGACCTCCCGCTTTCCCAGACGCGTCACGGTGCATTCGATTGCTGCTGCAGCTGTGGGTGAGGCTGCAGGTGATATTTAAAAAGCATTTCCACACCCCCACTCACTCATTCACTGACTCCAGCCTTCACCTGTCTCCCTCCATATTTCACCTTTTTCCTCCAGCCCTCTCTTTGCCCTCAATCTCTCTTTTCTCGACTTATCACCTTTCCCTCTCTACCTTATCTCACTATTCCAGCCTTTTCCCTCATTTTTCACCCCCCTCACACATGGCTCCTCTTTGCATTTTCATTGCCTTTCTCCCCTCTCACACTTGCTCCGTGTAACAGTAGATGGAGTTATTAGTCGGACAGTGGGGACGGCTGAACAGGTGTTTTCCAAATGGGCCTTTGAGCGCTCGCCGCATCATCATCACTCCTCGCCCACGGGGGGTTGGGACGTGTGTTTGTTGGAGAGCTTGACCTCTGTGTGCCCTGTTCGCTTCAGGCTCAGCCATTTGCCAATACAGGGGCACCGTGTGTGTGTGTGTGTGTGTTACATGTATTCATGTGCGGGTGCATAACATATGTAGGTGTGAAGAAGTGTTATATCTTTAACAGCTGCTGCTTGTCATTACTCATTGATGCAGAGCAGCGGTGGGGAATGGCCTCGGCTCGGCCGCTGAAGAGACCAGCACTGACACATTTAAGAGTTGGAGAAATGTTTTTCGCCCCTCGACCTCCTTCTGCAGCCCCACACATTCTGCATGCCCAATTTGCTGCTTTTTTTCCTTCGCCTCCACCTTTACTCAGGCTTTCAGGGCTCGCTTCGTTTTGCACGCGTCCTCTGCAAAAACACAAAGTCTGACAGGATAATTTTATCTAGTTTCTGGAACACTTAAAAAAAAGACTAAACTAACTTAAAAGTAACTTTTCAGCTAGATGTAGGAGTTGGATTTAAGTCAATATTGATGAAAAAGTTGCAGTTTCACTGGCAGATTATTTCACAAATAAAACTATTTTCCTGTTATAAGTCAAGCACAAAAAAATGCTTTCTTGAACCAACTTTAAAAATCGACTCCAATTTGTTACGAGATTCTGATTTCATTAATCCAGAAATTAGAATAATTGTTTTTTTCAGTGTAATCTGCCAGTGGAGCTGGAACTTTTTCATCAATATTAAGGAAATATTGGCTTAAAACAATTTCCTGTATCGGGTGAAAAGTTACTTGTAAGTTAGTTTTGTCTTTTTTCAAGTTTATTAAGATATTTGAATTATAAACCAGACTAACATTACTTGGTTTACTGAAAAAGAAAACAGTTGATCCAACTTAAAAAAAAAGTTAATTTGCTAAAAGTAATCAAATTAATTTTATCCAAGTAAATATGTTAAGTTTATTAAGTTGTGTTAAAAAAATGTAAGTAAACTGAATTTGATTACAAAAAAACAAACTTTTTTAAACTTGGATCTTCATTCTCTTTTTTCAGTGCACTAAAAAAAATGAAATCAGAATTATAGATTGAGCAAAATTAGCTGCAACAAGTCATTTTTTGAAGTTGGTTCAACGAGCCATTTTTGTCAGTGTAATCTGCCAGTGAAACTAAAACGTTTCCATCAGTGTGGAGGAAACGAGCTCCGATATGCTGCTGAAAAGTGACTTGTAGGTTATTTTTAAATCTGGGAAACGATTGTAAAGCTCATGCAGCCCCGTGTGTTTGTGTGTTTTTGGACAGCTGTACAGAGAGGACGCACATCGAACTCCCAGAGCAGCCCGGGTCAGTACCTGACCAACGGCTCCGACCCGTACAACAGCCAGCCTTACCTGTCGGGCTTCATCTCCCTGCTGCTGCGCGCCGAGCCCTACCCCACGTCCCGCTACGGCGCCCAGTGCATGCAGGGAAACAACCTGATGGGCATCGAGAACATCTGCGAGCTGGCGGCTCGGCTGCTGTTCAGCGCCGTGGAGTGGGCCAAGAACATCCCCTTCTTCCCCGACCTGCAGCTCATGGATCAGGTGAGCCTGACGAGAGAAAGAAAACCGACCGGACACGGCCTGCTGTCATTCCTGAGCCGCTTTCAGCTTTTATTCTCGTCATTCAGACGGAAAAAGCCTGGAGATTCCAGGAAGCCGCACCTGAATCATTAGATCTCACCTTCTCAAGAAGAAGCCTGACAACTCATTTCTCTCCCGCCCCTTTGGAAAAGAAATGAGCCAATAAATAAATGAAAAGATAATATTTTCCTCTACATCTGCGTTAAGTGTCACTTAGCAGCGTGTTAAAAGGATTCTGCTTGGCAGAACCTCGCGGCGCTGAGCGTGGCCCGACCTGAAATCGATCCTCCTCATGCAGATTTATGCTGCTGGCTCAGAGGAGCTGTTGTACCTATAAATATTCACTTGGACATTTGGTAGTCATGTTATGATGAATTCATCCTGCTGCTGCTGCAGCAACAGACCGTTAATGAAACCATTAAATGTTACGACAGTAACAACGTTTGCTTTCACTCAGGGTGAATCTTTCTGTTCCTCTTGCAACAAGCTGATTTCATTTAGACCAGTTTACAACCCGGATCGACTTTTACTCTGTTTGGATTCAATTCTCTGTTCAGATTTTGTCTTTTTTTGAACATCAGCTCTTATATGGGTTCCAAAAACTGTTGTCAGTAACTTTGACATCTCTTAAAGGTCAGTTATAATGAAACTACACTGTAAAAAAGAGTTAAAAATGTTAGTTTTTTTTATGAATTAATGAATTTATGTACGGTGAGATTATAGTCAAAAAGAGCCAACTCCAAAAACAGTGCAGTTCAAGAAATACAATATAAATACAATAAAAACATAAATATGGTGATGTTTGCAACACACACATATATATAACCACCATAAAATCTTTTAATTTATTCATATTTATTCATTTCCAGCCTCTTTGAATAAATCCACCCAGTTGTAGGGAAACTTCTGGTAAACTGAAAGTCCGCTAATAGCGGCGCTAGCTCTTCATTTAGCACTTTAGCTCTTTCGCTAACTTTTAAAACGCTTAGCGCACTTAGCTTCCCCAAAAGTAATTTTTCTCGATAAATTTAAATCCAGGTAAAATGCTAATTTCCTTGACTATTTTGCAAACCTTTATTTTTCAAGCTGATTTGAAAGATCTGCTGATAAAAACCAAGAAGAACATTTAAAATGAGATCTACAACAGACAGAAGTGAATACAAGGACATAAAAGCTCAAACCATTTGGGGTTCAGCCTGTGGGAAGCGATGAATCGGTTCTCTTTTTGGACTGCGGCGTACTTTAAACAGGAGAATCCTGATATTATCTTAGTTTATGGCGAATCTGAAGTATCAGGGCTGAAAGTATCTCAGTCACTTCCCTGATTAAAGCTGGTTGAATGAACTTCAGCTTGTCCTTTATTGATCGTTTAGATCAATAAAGGACAAGCTTTCAGTGTCACTCATTCAGTTTTCCTTTAAGTTCATGGAAATGATGGGAAATAAAGTCAGGATTATGAATTTGAACAAGTTTCAGTTTTATGGCTTTTAGTTTGACTTTTATTCGAATGAGCAAACTTTAAATTTGCTCAGTATTTTTAAGTTGAAAACCAACATCTAAACTGTGATAGTGGCCAAAATTGAATCCAAAAAGGAGATTGTTGCTCTTGGATTCTTCGTTGGTTAGTTTGAGACCTGTGCTTGTCGAGCCTCGTTCACATGCTGCTGATTTTATCTGCAGTGCAGATATCAGCACCACAGTCACGGGTCTGAGCGCAGTCATCAACTGACGCTCAACAATTCCCATTTTTAACACATTTAAATTCAACGGAGGACGTCCCAGCAGCTGGTTCAGCTCAGAGTTTAAATGGTTTAAAATGCAGTTTTTCTGTCTGAGTTCATCAATGCCGTTTGCCTTCAACGTGCAGGTGAGCAACATTTCGGCTAATTGATGCAGAACCTTCCCATCCGCTCTGTGTCCCTGTGCAGGTGGCGCTGCTGCGCATGTCGTGGAGCGAGCTCTTCGTCCTGAACGCCGCCCAGTGCTCCATGCCGCTCCATGTGGCGCCCCTGCTGGCGGCCGCCGGCCTCCACGCCTCGCCCATGTCCGCCGAGCGCGTGGTGGCCTTCATGGACCACATCCGTGTCTTCCAGGAGCAGGTGGAGAAGCTGAAGGCCCTGCAGGTCGACACGGCCGAATACTCCTGCCTCAAGTCCATCGTGCTCTTCACGTCAGGTGAGTTCGGATCGATTCCCGAGATTTTAGTGGTGAGATTTTAGGTCAGTAGGTTTGAAAACATCTTAATTTGAGGGGAAAGAAACAAAATGTTTTCCACTTTGGCTACATTCAGCAGGTACTGAAATCATGCAACTGTTTTTTACTCCAACATCTTTGAGTTGTTTTACTTTATAAGGTTGAAGTCGTCCAGTAGGATCTCCATTTCCTGACATTTTACTGAACAAACTAGATTTAGATAGTTATTTTCCCATGTACATGATATGAGGACAATGATTCACTCGCTTTGTTTATTTGATTAAATGTGAAATGAAAAAATGTTGTCATTCAGTCCAGACTAATTTGCAGTCATTACTTTCCTGCCGCACTAATAAATAAACCAATTAAATGCATGATGAATTAAAATGAACTCAATAATTTACATTTGCATGATTTATTATTTTTCTCTTTTCTCTCTTTCTACCTAAAACTGGACAAAAGTCCCAACTGGTTTCTTTTTTGAAGGAGAGTTTTGTTTACAGAGACTTGATAATTAATTTTATTTGTTGTTTCTGTCGTTTTATTTATTTAGCTTGGATATTTCAAATGTCTTCCGGCTCCAGTGTTAAACTTTAAATTCTAACGAACATTTTTAATAGTTGAGAATTAGAGATGTGCCGATCAGGGTTTTTCCTGCCGATACCGATTCCGATCACATAATCATTATTTTTTTAATCAAAAGCACTACCGGTTACATTATGTTGAAAAAGGAACCATGAATTCACCTTAATTTAGATAAAAATTAGTTTTTAATAACTTTTTCCAAGAAAAAAACGGGCATTGTGCAAATTGTACCGCTATCGGTAATACCATCTTTAACAGACTGATAACATATGGAGGCTCTGAAGAGGCTAAATAATGCAAAAAGTCAAAATAAAAACTCTCAACATTGCCAAAAAATTAAAGTATAAAACTTAACATTCAAAGGCAAATACAGTATCCATTACAATAAACAATCCAGAGTTACTGAATGAAAACTTCCTGATAGCATGGCGGCTAGCTGATTACTGCTAGTTCTGATTGGCTGTTTCTGACTGAGCGGAGTAATTATGCAGAGCAGGGAGGAGATCGATTATTTTTTAGAGATTATCTGTCTCGTATTAGGACAGAGAAAGTTTTAAAACGTATGTAAAATGTATTTTCTAGGTTAGATGCTGCAGCTTTAAGCAGAGGTTCGGTGTGAGAGTCACTACTAGGTGGAGCAGAAGCAACACTCCGTCTGTGAAATATTACTACCTGTAGCGTAGCAGCGGTTCAACAGCGAGAGCAGAACCAGCGTCTTACATCGCAGCTCAAAGACTTAAATAATTTTGCGGGTTATTTGTTTAGCTTTCTGACCGTCATGCTAATCCGGGTGAGTGTTTGTAGCTGTGCGCTGCTTTACCTGCTATCTGATCCTCAGTATGTCTTTTTTACTGCAGTGAGCCTCGATGTAGCCAAACTCCGTCAAGTATGTCATTGTTTTTATGTCGTATTAGCTTCGTTGTGTTGATGCATTTTGACCTACTTCAATTTTCCACCGCAACACGTAACTCAGTGCGTCACTCAGTGCGTCATAGTTCCACATCGCTTAGGATTTGTTGCTGCGTGTTTGCACAGTGTGAAGGAAAGAGGAGACCAGCTGCACAGGCAGGCTGCGAAATGAGATGCAGGTGATCGGTATCGGCAACAAGAGACAATGATCACCGATCATGCACTTTTTCACGGAAATCGGCCGATTATGATCGGTGGCCGATCGATCGGCACACCTCTATTGCGAATATTTTCTTGCATTACTAAGTAACTACCGTTACTTGAAAATGGTCTCAAAACAACAATATAACAATATTATCGCAGGATTTGTTATACAGGCCTAAATTACCCTGGTGAAGTTCTTCACGCTAAAGCTCTGACTTTAAAAAATACAAGTACAATTTGTTTAATAAGATAAAAAAACAAAAAGATAAAATCACATGTTCCTGCAGTTCTGGGTCCACATTCCCCTAAATCCAGGCCTGTTGACATTTATGTTAAAATTTCACCCAATTTATGCAAAATCAGTCTCCAATTCATCACAGCTCAGCCCAGTTTATTGAAATCAAGCACAGTCATAATTAATCCACTAAAGTATTAATTTTAAAAGTATTTTTAGCTATAAATAATAGATAAAAAATATTTCTAGTTTGAGAAAATACATCCATCCATTTTCTTTCACCCTTGTCCCTCAGTGGGGTCAGGAGTGTTGCTGGTGCCCATCTCCAGCTGGCGTGCCGGGCGAGAGGCGGGGTCACCCTGGACAGGTCGCCAGTCTGTCACAGGGCAACACAGAGACACACAACCACACACACACACACTCACACCTAGGGGCAATTGAGACAGACCAATTAACCTGACAGTCATGTTTTTGGACTGTGGGAGGAAACCGGAGTACCTGGAGAAAACCCACCATGCACAAGGAGAACATGCAAACTCCATGCAGAAAGACCCTAGGCCGGGAATCGAACCCAGAACCTTCTTGCTGCAAGGCAACAGCTCTACCAACTGCGCCACTGTGCAGCCCTTGAGAAAATACATGTAAAAAAAAATGTAACTGCATATCAGATATAATAAATGCTGTTTCATCTGATCTTGTTTTAAGTAAATGACTGGAAACCCAGAAAAACACTGTAAATATCTGAATGTTGTGCTGAGCAATGAAAGCTCACATCCAGGACATTTGGAGGAGATTAAACATCCAGATGGTGTCGGCTGAAGACGCAAAGATTACCGCGTTACACCGTCCCGTCGCCTGAATAAAAAGGCTGCGTGTCGTCGCTGCGAGTTCATAACATTCTTGTTTTACGGTGATGCAAACGCCTGGTTTTAATGTCACATTGCCGGCGCAGATGGCTGAACTCACGCCGTGCCATCTTTCACGGCTGTGACCATATGGCTGGGATTTGTTTGTGGTTCACAGACTCACGGAGGGTCAAAGGTCGATTCCGACGTCAACAAAAACACAACCTTTCTAGTGTGAGTAAGTTTAGAGGGAATTAGCGGCGGGCTAATGGGGATGATGCTTTGGAGCAGGTTCTTGTCTTAATCACAACAACTTAGCGTGAGTTTGAGAACCGGCCAGGCTGGAGCGTTTTGGAGGTTAAACATCGCAAAGAGGAAACTCAGCGTGAAAAGCTAGTTTAACGTTGCAGTTGAGGGACAAGAACTTAAACCCTAAGAGTTTTATGAAAAACTAAATGTGGCATATAGTTTTAATTCATCAGGCTCCAAAATGGCTTTGAAAACTTTGATCGTTAAATACAGTTCTGTTCATTTCCGCCAAAAAAATGTTGAGTTAAAATCTGAAATTTTCTAGAAAAATCATGGAAATTTTGGAATTTCAATAGTTGAAAAAAATTCATTTTTGAAACTCAATAATTTCTAAAATTTTTTCCAGAACATTTCTAAAATCCATCCATTTTCCCGCACCCTTTTTCCCTCAGTGGGGTCGGGAGGGGTGCCGGTGCCCATCTCCAGCCAACGTCTCGGGCGAGAGGCGGGGTCACCCTGGACAGGTCGCCAGTCTGTCGCAGGGCAACACAGAGACACACAGGACACACAACCATGCACACACACACTCATACCTAGGGGCAATTTGGAGAGGCCAATTAACCTGACAGTCATGTTTTTGGACTGTGGGAGGAAACCGGAGTACCTGGAGAAAACCCACCATGCACAGGGAGAACATGCAAACTCCATGCAGAAAGACCCCAGGCCAGGAATCGAACCCAGAACCTTCTTGCTGCAAGGCAACAGCTCTACCAACTGCGCCACTGTGCAGCCCAACATTTCTAAAATGAATCTCAAATTTTTTTTTATACCAAATATTTTACTTTTTAAGCCCAAAAATGTTCTTGGACTCATTTTTTTTCTATCTATTTTGGCCCTAATCCGTCGTTGTAACTGCATTAAGTCATCAGAAATTCACATCAGAGAACAACCAACATCATGAAGCTCAAGTAAACGGGCCAGAGAGAACCTCCTGGTTCCATTTAAACTGGGTTTGGCTCTGAAACAACATCCCAAGCTGTGGACATCTCCCAGAGCTCAGTTTAATCCATCATGTGAACACGGAGAGAGGATGGACCACCTGCAGACCCACCGAGACGTGGACGTCCACCTGCACTGACGGGAACAGCATCAATCAGAGGAGCAGCCATGACAACTCCAAATCACACTCCAATACTTATGCAAAACGGGCGGACGGTGACCCAAACCACCTGCAGCTGCTTCGCACAAAATCCCATTTTAATGGATTCAAGTTTGTGGTTTCAATGTGCAGAAGTGCTGCAGTTTATTTTGTAATGTTTGGTAAAAGAAAAATAAATACACTACAAACTGATTATTTATTCTCCACGATCCAATCCAACTTTTCTATGTTCCAGTTTAAAGTTGGAAATCTTGTAATCATGTCCAAACTGAGACACAATCACAGGACGTTCCGTGTCTGACCTGCGTGTGCATTTCCTCAACATTATTGACATATTAAAAAAAATATGCATGGTAAAAAAGTGTTGCTCTGTTTTCCTCAATCCCTAAAAGTTCGTTATTATGTAACATTAGGATATGCAAACCATCAAATCTTTGTTTTGAGCCGCAGCGGAAGCGGTTGTAGCAGAGGACGGGAAACGCAGTGAGAAAAAAGACTTGCAAAGCAGACAGCAGTGCTTAAACTGTGGAAAAAAGCTGCACTTAATCCACAACCTCTTCACCTCCACGGAGGCTGACCGGGAGCTGACCTGCAGCGCTGCAGCAGACTCCGTCTTATTGGCTCCATATGTAAATGCAGCTGGTACAGTCTTGGTCTCTGAATTTGGTTGTAATTTGATCACGATGTTAAACAGTAACGCTTCATCTATGCAGCATTTTCAACCCCCCAGTGTTTAACTTTATGTCCCAAACAGGATCCAGTTAGACAGAAAAGTAAGATTTGTATTCAAATTGCATTAGGAGGCCGTGACTTCCAGCATCTTACACTGTAAAACTGCAAACATCCAACATCATTTATTTCTCAGGCTGCACCACTTTCTTTGCTGACTCTCGCACCACTGAGCTACTGAGGGGTACAACTGCTGTAAGTCTCGACAAAGCCCTTGATGTTCGTTGTTTTGATGGTGCTTTTATACGAAGCTTGTTGTGGTTTATCCCTCCAGTCGCAGGGATCCAGGACAAGCCAGAATCCTGTCACATCTGGGATTCCTCACTGCAGGATCATGCTTTGTGACCCTGGAGGAAACGGATGGTGAACGAGCCAACACTGAGATGTTCCTCCTTTCTGATTTTAATTGCATTTTCCCTTTTTTTTTTTTTTGCCTCTTGCACGGCTTGTCAGATCCATTCCTGATGCGTGCTGCGTCTCCTCCGAACCTTGGAACCTGTTTGTGTACGTGGGTGGCTACAGATCCACCTCTCTGCTATCTTCCCTGCTTTCATCACTTCTTTCTCCTTTATGATCCCATCTATTATTGAAAACAGCCGTCCACAAACCCACCCCCCAAGCCCCCGTGCTCCCCAAGCTCCAAGCTGAGTCCAAGCCCCAAGACCCCTGCCCCCACCGCAGGACTTGAATTATGCATGGCGCGTTTCAGTTAGACGCAGGATTCGCCGTGACCTACATAACCCCTATAGCCTTGAGCGTCTTGTGTGACTTTCCTCCGTTGGCAGATGCAAGTGCACACACGTTTTGATGAAAAAAAAGCTGTCAGAAAATATCAGAAATTGACGCATTGCAAAATGGTAATAAACCTGACTCGTAGGATATCTTAACAAGCTCAGACAATCACCAATTGTCTGTTTGTTTCCATTGAGGCAACTCCCTCCGCTCCCCTGTGGAGACCCGACCCATCAAGCCACATCAGGGAGTGGGTATTTCATTCCTGCCACCCTGATCCTTGGCCCCCTCCGATCCGCTGCGTGCCCAAGGATGAGACAAAAGAACACGTTGGTGCTTGGCGTGGAAGGGCACCTACAGAGCTGTCGCTTTGGCACGCGAAGTGGTCTCGGTCGCGCAGACAGCTCCGCTAATCCTGACCAGGCGCTGGCCGTTTTGTCACGCAGGACCCCAAATAAAAATCCCGACTACAACGCCGTCCAGCGGCCTCCCGTGTGGAGGGAAATATAGCCAAAGAGGGGGCAATTATTCTCAGAGAATGATAAGAATAGAGTCCGCTGGGGGTGGGGAGGCATTGACACGCTTGATTAAAATGTGGAGTAAATTAAATAGTTTCCAGAGTGGAACCGAGGCGCAGCAGGACGGGGTTTACACGGGGGACAGATCAAAGCCTGCGATGACGAAGCGGACCTGTGATGCAAGGCGACGGGTTAAAGCTTACAGGCCAGCGCTTTCACGTAAAAAGCTTGAGAATAAATTGCCCTCATCGAGTACCTGTCTGCCGAATGTGGGTTCACTCAGGGGCCAGAGCGTACAAAATGTACAGTATGCGGCAGAGTACAGTAAAATGTGTCTTTGTTTAGACTTCACACTTTTCTGACCTCCTTTGCTTTAATCCCTTTGCTCTCCCCTCCGCGCTGAGGGTGCAAAAAATATCTCACGGTGTTACGCACTCTCTCAGTTTGTGTGAGATTCGGCTGGAGGCGGGGGTGAATTAGAGGGAAGGTTTGATGGGCTTGGAAGCAAAACAGGAACCCAGGCTGGGAAGGAAGTGATTTCAGACCGAAGGGTTGAGGTGGATGAGTATCTCTGAAGTCAGCAGTAGATTTTTATTATAAGGTTTGAGCATCTTACCTTGAGCCTCTCGGTGGAGGATGCCTGTGATAGTAACTCTTACTTAGTCCACCAGATTTAATTAGTCTTGAATGGCATGTCCTCTAAGACTGATGGTGAAGCATTCCCTTCTCAGCTTTACATGCAAACTGACTAATAATTTAAACAAAAGTCTCACAAAGTCACATATCAATGAAAACCAAACCAAGCGAGATATTTACGTCCCGTTTCAACTGAAAAGGCCACAAACACTGGAGTGAAACCATTTTCTTCACAGTTAATGGAAAAGATGAGAGAACCTAGAAAAAACTTGCCACTTACTGTTATCCTTTGCTTTTGAGATGCCTGAGTTGAACATTTATTAAAACTGATGCGTATATGTAAAAAACTGTATAAAATAATCTGTCATTCAAAACCAGCTCTGAGGTTCATCTTGGTTATCTTGCACTGTAGAGACAAATAGTTATTAGAAGAGATAAACTGTTTCCTGATTAGGACTAAGACCAGTAGGGAATTAACAGTATCAGGATTGAAACGATAAATATGAAAATGAAATCCTGGTTTTCTTTTCAACAACTTGCACTGGCTTTGTCTGGTTGGCCAGCGCTCTCCAGTGGTGCTCTTTGAGTTTGGGGGTAGACTGACCCACAAACCGGTGCCCAAGCCTCTAGTGCTACTTACCTGCAATTTTCAGATGCATCCTTTGAAAACACACCTGAATCAGAAGAATTCCTCATTACGAGGCTTTTGCAGAGCTTGCGGATTGTGGATGAAGGTGAGTTGGAGAACGAGTCCATCTAAAAGTTGCAGGATTGGCACCCGAACCATACAAGTCTCGGTGTTTGTCGTTAACATGAATGTTTTTGTTCTTTAGCTCTTTTTCTGACCTCTAAACCCTCATTTCTGTTTGGTACGCTGTCCTTTGGTCAAACCAGTTAAACCAGAGTGGAGGAGTTTGGTTCTCTTTTTAATCAGACTATTATAAATGTTCCTTCTTTCCTCCAGATGCCATGGGGCTGTCTGATGTCGCCCATGTGGAGAGCATCCAGGAGAAGTCCCAGTGTGCTCTGGAGGAATATGTGAGGAACCAGTATCCCAGCCAGCCGAACCGATTCGGGCGCCTGCTCCTCCGCCTGCCTTCTCTGCGCATCGTCTCCTCGCCGGTCATCGAGCAGCTGTTTTTCGTGCGACTGGTGGGCAAGACGCCCATTGAGACATTGCTCCGAGACATGCTGCTCTCTGGCTCCAGCTACAACTGGCCCTACATGCCCACAGTGCAGCGCGAGCGGCCGCTCTCGCTCCACTACAATGAGAACGGACCCTGAGGCTCAGCAGCAGAGGAGAAGCTCATCCTTCTTCCCTTCCCTTCCTTGTCCACTTTTCAGCTTTCCCCGAGGAAGCATCTTCCTCACCATTCCACCCTTGAGACTCTTGAAACGTTACCATCCCGGTTACACAAGCCAGCCAATTGTTCGTCATTGTCGATACAGAGACTCAATGGCCTCTCCAAGTCCCTGAGCTGATGGCGTGCAGTCTTTCTCTTTGAGACGTGGCATGAGCTGGACGTGTTGCTGCACAGTTCACCAGCAGGTCTGATGGACTCGCTTCAGATGTCAGTTATAAAACTGTGCAAACGTTTGCCTAATTCTTGGTGCTATGCCTGCATTTACAGAGCATGGCTGAACCTGAGCAGGGACTATGCCATTCGAACTCTGCAGCCAAGAGTGAGGTCTGAGTGTGTATTTACTAAATTTTGAAAAGCAAACCAGAAGCCATTAAAAGAAGACAAATGCCAAAATGTCTTGAACTTTTGCAGATGACGTCATATTGTGTGTTGTTTTAGCACTGTTTGTATGGAGAGATAACTCATGATTGTGTCCATATGTATAGTATATCATTGATTCATTGGCATCTAAGGCATCTTTGGGTTCACTGAATTAAAAAGCTCAGGTTTCTAGGGGTGTGGGGGGTCAGACCAGCAGACATGTCGGTATTGGGCTCTGGTTGTTCTGCTCCTTTGTCACTTTGACCTTGTGCAGTTTTGGTCACATCCTGCCCAGATTTTCATGGAGAAGAAAGGAAGTTGTCCTCCATGGGCCTCTTCATGTGTCTGTTTCGCTCTTCTGGTGAACACTTTGACCGCCGTATATTTAAAGTAATCTTCTATATGAATATTTTCCATTAAAGGTTGCAGATATTTTATTTGGTTTGGTTAGATGACATATTCTTCATTTGTTTTCAGAACCATATCTGAAAATTTCAGAAAATGAAAATGTCGTCATTAAATTCAGGGGTATTATGAGATCATGATATCTCATAATATTGAAACAGAATTATATATTTTTAAATATTTGAAATCCTGTCAGGTTGCAGTCAGTAGGAGTTTATTTGTAAAAAGAAGATTAAAGATTATTTGCCACTTATCAGTCATATGAAGAAACGAGTCTGATCCACAGGTGTTTCAACGAAGTACTGAGAAACTATTGGTGACATTGGATCGCAATTTGCAGCTCACAGTTCACCATTTACAAGTGATGCATATATTGCACTTGACCGTCTCTAGTTCAAAACCAAGTATACTATTAAAATACTTAAAATGGTCAAACTGGACCTGGATAATCCTTTAAACACAGGCGCTGAATTATTTTAATCAGCAGTTCTTTAAAATCCATTTGCCATCTGCAAAACTTTTACTATATTTGTAACTGACAAAACGTAGCAATTCCACTACTATTCTTCATCATGACCTCGTTCATTTGGTTCCTGATGAGTTCCTGATTTCCTCATAAATGTTGTAAACATCTCATCACAGAATGTTCCTGTAATCTAAATACCGAGTGTCATCTAGGTGGTTTTTACCTGCATTGTGTTTCTTCTCATGATGAGAAAAACTAATATTTTATCATCATTCTTTGATGCATCTGATTTGCAGTTTGGAAACCAGATTGCCAGGGACATAACAAAATGATGCACCATTTCTAAGATAGTCGCATATGAAGCATAGATGAGCCACTTTTACTTTTAATTTAGCAGAAATGAATGAATAACATCCATTTGGAAACTTTAATCTCATTTTAAACTTTGCATATTTTCTGTCAGCATTGATGTTTCTCTCACCTGGCCTGATGAACACCTGGAGCGGCTCCAACTGACTGCAACCTGACCAATGTTTTTGATTAATTCAGCTGTTAAATCTTTGGCCCACTCATAAAAGTATCCACATTTTATCCTCAAATAAATGCTGTGATGTCTACACAAAAGACGGCTGCACCAACAAATCTATACGTATGCAAGCATTTCTTACAAACTGAATTCTCACGAGGAACAGAAAAAAGTACGAGTGATTAATGGAAGTAGGCATGGATGAAAAGGGAACCGTAGGAGAGGATTGGCAGCAGAGCAGCCAGAGCCCTCAGTTATAGCACAAGAACAAAAACACAAACCCAACAAATTTCACACTTAGGAGCAACCTGTGCCAAAGCAGACATGCATTTAGTTTGGAATAAATTCATGTCAGTTAAAAAAGCAAATGCAACTTTTTGGTTTGTCTTTAATTTGACTACAATTGTTTGGATTCTCAGGTTCTGCGAATCACTTTATAAAATTTAAAAGAAATAAATTAAAGCTTTGGCACTTGCATTGAGATCTTGTCAGACTTGACACTTATTCACACTTGTTAAATCTCAGCACTAGTGGAATATTTCTACCCTCAACCCATTTGATGAAAATGCATATTTACTTTTTTAAAAGATTCACTAGAACTCCCTCGTTGATGCTGCCACAGGAGGCGGAAACCCCATACATGTGTTTTTCTTTTTTTGTAATGATTGTCAGTATTGGACCTTTTAGACTTTAGGCAGGAAGTGAGTGTTTGGGAGGCAATTTACAGAATTAGCTGTACTTGCCTTAGAACAAAGATTTGTCACTGAGCATTTATCTTATGACTGTGCCATAATCTCTCGTTACCTGTTATAACAGGTATTATGTTCTGTCAGGAGTGGAAAGAAGCTCACATGATGCTGAAATGGAACGTGCATTTTCAAAAAAGACATATATATGCGGATTGTCTTTATGCAATAATTAGACATTAAAAAAAACTCACAATAGGATTTTTTTGCTTCGACATCAACAGCACTTTTAGTTTTTAGACATCATGCAAGTTGTTTTTCCACTTCCGGGTGATATTGTTGTGTAGGGAAAAGCCCCTAAACTCATGTCATTTGAGAGCTTATCATGTGGAGTAATGTATCACTAACCTCTGAAAACCTCAGTCTATGTTGCAACACTATCCCTGTGGGACTTAGGACTGTGTCTAATGTAGGAATACTTTAAGTTTTTATTATTTTTCCTTTGTCCTTTTGTTGGAAAAACTTTGTTTATGTCACATTTCCAACACGACAGCGTAGTATCGACGTCAAGCATCAGTGTTGGAAAAGCCATCAGGGACCTGAGAAAGTTGTGTTGGTCAATAAATCCACAGAAAGTTTCTAAGAGTTTGTTTTTATCCCTTTTGCTTGGAAATATTGATTATCCAATAATTGAAATAAAGTTTTGTTCACACTAACTGTTCTGTACTCTCTTTTCAGTCACTTTCCAGACCTAGAAAGAAAGTACACCCCGTTTCAGTTTGGGTTTTATCGGTCAGGTCGGAATAAAATGAACTGATCTTCACCTGAATACTAAATTAAGACTAAAAAAGAAACCTGGAAGATTAACTGATCATCAGCAGTCTGACCAATCAAGAGCAAATGTGTTGTTGCAGCACAATAAGGCTGAAACGACTAATCGTAATGAATCTTATGTAGAAATAATTATCAGTTAATTTAATAATCGATTAGTTGCAGACTAAAAAAGCCGTTTGCTGAAAGAACGTCAATGTCAGAGCAGTAATTAGTCGAAACTATAAAAATATCATTTAAGAGAAAAAACCCTTTTTATGTGGTTTTAGCTTCACCTGCTTTAAATTTTATTAAGCAATTTTAGTTTCAATTATCAATCAATTAATGCAACAATTAATCACCAAATCAGCCCTACGCTGGATTGAACCAGAAAGGACTGAGCTTTTCACAGGTGGATGTGAAAAGTATTTTTTATCTGCAGATGCTTTCTTTACTACAAATGATCAATGTCTTTATGTAAAAGTAATGGAGGTCTGAATTAGTGACAGATGTGCTAACGATCTGCACAGGAAGCTGAGAACTCGGATAGCTAACGGCATTTACTCAGTGATTAATGAGGGAATATAATCTAAACCAAACAAGAAGCACAAGAACTAGATGTCTATTTTTAATTTATGACCTTTCCTCCTCCTGTAGACATTATGCAGTGGATGTGTTTTCATTTCAGTGTTACATAAAGGATTATCAGCACTGCTAATCAAAAAGAAACAAGATAATTTTTTAGAATCTTCTGTAATGACATCTGTGTAAAAAAAAGTAGAAAAAGAAAAGACCAAAACTGTCTCTGCGTCTGTTTTCAGCCAGGCGTATCGGTGGTTGTGTTCTCTAAAACAACTAAAGTCAAAAATGTAATCATGTTTATGTTCTCGGTTAGCCGCTAACCTCTGCCAGTGGCTGCTTCTCTTGCAGAGCACCTTTCAGAATAAATCATCTTATGGCACCGTAGAGATTGAAAAACTCTTGAATCAAAAAGGGAAAGAGAAATAATCAATACCTCGGATCAATGAGAACTATTTAATCAAAAACAGGGTTTCCCCCTCGGTCTGGCTGGGAGGAAACCTAAATGTCCCTTCAGCCGTTTCAGAAAGTTAACAAACTGAGATTTGTTGTTGTTTTAAAGGAGAAAAAACACACATGACCTTTGACCTCTGGCATGTTGAGACATGTGAGCTAGTTTGGGTAAAAATTTTAATTTCACTTAATGTTAAAAACACTGACTAAAATGTCATTTTTACTGTTTTCTTATGTTGACATTCAATTTGAAAATATGATTCAGTGAAGTCTGTGTGCAGTTTTACGATATAAATCACATTTATTTTAAATATGAGTGAACTTTGTATCAAATATGAATGAATGCTGTCATGCAGTTATCTAAAAAGGAGAAATATGTAGTTTTATATGATCATTTTTATCTTTATCACAGTAGTATAACAGAATATGGTGATAAAACGCTGAGCCCGTGTCACCCGCCTCTAACATTCAGCTGATTCCTGGTTAAATCGGTGAATCGGTTGTTAACGGACAGATACAGAAGCATTTAATCTGAGTGACTCTGATGGATTATGAAGCTGATTTATTTCTGAAGTTTGATCAGGTTTCATGTTGCATACCCACGCTGCACACAAGAACAAACAAAAGCCACTTTCCCCCTCCTGGTAACCTTTAAACTCAGCCCTCCCTCTCCCCCCCATCTGTCCCAGCCACCCACGGCCGTCCCGTCCCCCCATTACCCCTCACACACACGTGTGTGTATGAAGAGTAGCCGACTGACTTACGCCTTCATTTCAGAGCTGTCACTCCTGGCCAAGCACCATGACCCCTCAACCTCCATTCTGGAGCCGCACATTTCTTTCTCTCTTTTTATTTTTTCTTCTGGCCCTCACCACATGAATATAAAAAACACATGTGGCCCAGAGGAGTGTGTGCCTGCCTGTGTGTGTGTGTGTGTGAATGTTTATATGCACAGGTAAATCAAACTGACACGGCTCCTTTGAATGGCAGGAGCTGAATTACTTTTGCACTTCAATTTTGCACACCTGCCATTTATGGCAACCACCGGGCTCAGCACAAACTATAAAAGCAAAATACGCCGTGTCAGGATACAAATGAGAGCCTGTAAATATCACAACCTACAAAGCCTGTGAAAGAAAAGCAGGTTTTCCCTTTGAAGGTAAATTACTTGTCTTTTTACTGGCAGTTGATCCAAATCATTAGCTGATATGGTAAATCTATTGCTTTGTTTTGCAGCTTTTTCCTCCTCGGATTCAATAATTACACATGCAGGGACCATTTATGTATTTACTTATTTTATATTTTTACATTCACAGTTCAAGGGCAGAAACGACGCATCTGAACCATTTTGCAGGTAGACAGTCATAGCAATCAGGTCCCAGCCAAAGGTCGAAGTGACAAACACAATGAGGCTGCAGATTCATCACCCAGCGCTCTGACAGTAATTGTCCTGGGTCCATGTCACAGTCGCTGCCGCACTTTTAAAAAATACACGGGATGCTCCTTTGACAGAGAAGACATGGGCGTTAGTCACATGCATTTAAGTCAGACACCTGCACTATTTGTTATGACACACTTTCAATTTACTGTATCACAAAGAGTCAACCCCCACCCCACACACACACACACACACACACACCAGAACTCCCAGGGCTTATAAAAGTGGAGCGTCGTGTTTGTAATTTGGTCTCGGGCAGAGGAGGCAACACATGGGAGGGATTTTTGTTTAATAAAACGGAGCTTTTTATCTTGTTGCTAAATGTGAACGGTGGCGGCACAAGGGCAAGCCATCTCAGGGGGAGGGCGGCGAGATCGATAGGTGGGATGTCAGACTGAATTGAGGTCAGTCTTTGTCTCACCAAAGAGGTTCCACTTACTAGGCAGCATCAAAATAAAGGACGGTATTAAGTGAAGCGTTGGGGGTCCGGCTGTCTTGTCCTGGCTTGTTGCTCTGTGATGTGTTCAGCCTCAGTGACAGTGACAGAGAAGCTCAGATGAAAAAGGCGAGACATTTACAAATAAGCTGGAACAATTCATTCTGTTTCTCTTTATACATTTTAGTTTAGAACGGCCTTAAAATGTGTGAAAAACCTGAAAATAAATTCATTAGTTGAGCTAAATTCAACTAAATGTTGGACAATCTAGACTTCCTGTAAGATGTATTTAACTGAAGCATATTTAAATGTGTAATTTCTAATGCAACAGACATGGAGACAGAGAAGAAAGGGAAAAAGAAGAGAGGAGGGCAAAGAGCTAAAAGGGAAAGATGGAAGAATAGAAGAGAGGGAAAAGGATAAAGAGAATGAAAGACAAAACCCCAGAAGTTTCTACACCTGCAGAAAGAGAGAAAACACACAGAACCAATAAACCAATGAGAAATTCATATACAAAAATAACTGTTTCCATTATTAATGTGCATAAAACTTTGTCAATATTCTAATACTGAAAAATTGTGGCATTCCAATTAATCAAGAAACGCAATTAAAATCACACGTGAGTAAGTTTGTTCAAGCAATAAGTCATTAAATTATACTCAAACCACTTCCTGTCTTCTTCTTCATGGTTTGCATAACATCCAGCTGTTGATCACGTGACTCATGTGATGCAAAAAGTGTTTCTGCAGACAGATCATGCATCCATCTCTATAGCAACAATTAGACGTCCATTTTGAAGCATGGTGGAGAATCTGTGATGCTGTGGGTTTGGTTATCTGTGTTGTTGGGGTGGGAATCTCATTAGAGTGAAATGCTTCAAGAACTCTTTGAAATATGAAAACTGTTGGACTGGAACCATATATATCCAAATATGTGGACAAATCAACACTGAATAAGTTCTGGTCCGTTAGCGAAACGAGGCAGCAGGAGGTTTGTTGAAACGATCCGTTCCATACCTGACGTCTCACTTTGAAGTATTCCTGAAGTAAATCTGGCATTCATCTCTGTTTTGTTTTCTGATATTTTGCTGATAACAATCCTCAGAAAGCTCAGTGGGTTTTTTAATCCAGACTCGTTAACGTGACAAATGAGGCTGACGATCTCCACCAGCAGCAGATCGTTTCTGGAGACAAAGTCAAAGTTGATCCTAAGATTCATTTATTTCCCTCTGCTTTTCTTTTTCTTTCTATGATTAATGTTTAAAATGAACCAGACCCAAAACTTCATGAAGCACACCCTCTTGACACTTGATATCTGCAGCAATGAATCTCCAAAACTAATATAATGAATTGGATCTGTCTGCTCTGTGTGTGTGGTCCGGCAGCGGACGGTTTGTGAAGATGTCCTACAAAGCAATACCCCCTCCTCAGTATCAACAGGCTCCCATTTAACATTCCCAGATCCCCTGAAATGAAACGTTCTTTTTTCCCCCTCTCACAACTATCATCGCCGCCAAAGCATTTCAGGGGAATTGGATACGTCTCAGATCTCATCAGGCGTGGGTCGGAGTCACCCCTTTCCAGCGGAAATTGCTCTGGACGGCAGCAAAATGTACATCACTGAGGCACCGACCAAAAACGGCTTTGGCCCCTTTCGTATAAAGACCCCACCCCCCACCAGCGTTCCTCTTATAAATCCTTAAAAAGGGCCCCAACCCCAATGTATGGCAACACCATCAATATTGATGTGGGAGAAAGTTCTTTCAAAGCCTCCTCAGTCACAGAACATTAATATTGATAGTGTTGTGCAGCAGCCGGGACGCTCGGTGTGTCTCTAAAATGGTAATTGCATCTGGACTCAGGGTTAGAGGGCAATATCATTGCTGAATATGGACACAGCTGTTTAACTCGGGGCCGGGGCGTTTATCTGCGCCTGTTTGCCAATTTGACCAACAGAAGAAGGGCATGTCTCGAGTTGTGGAGGAACTTTAATGTCTGTTCGCTCAGTTTTATTCTTCCAGCCAACTTTCCCTTCTGATTATGATTTAAACAAGACTAAAGTAGTGGTGAGTTGTATTATAGCAGAATTAATGGACCAGATAGTGATCAGATAAAACTGAAAAATATCAAAGTTTCCTCCTGAGGTCCAGCTGAGACGTCATTGGATCTCACTGTTTCCCCACCATGTAAGAGCCACAGTTTGTTTTTTTAAGCATTCATGTCTTCATTCCGGAACTTTAAACAAGCCTCCAGTCACTAGGGGGCAGCAGGGCTGAACTGCTTGTTCAATGCAGAAGAAGAAGCAGAGAGAAGGAGAAGTTTGTGACGGTGAAAAGAAAAACAGAAATCCCCGTTTTGTCTCCTAAAATAAAACTATTCATTTTAGGAGAATAGTGTCAAGTCAAGTCAAGTGTACTTTATTGTCAAAGATCTATGTAACAGGGTTAACGCAGAAGTTTGAAATTGCGTTTCACCTCCAATGATCAATTAAATAAAACGTATAAACATATAAGACATTGACAGTAATCCCCCCCCCCACACACACACACTGCAATACACTGTGCAATAAGAAGACAATAAAGCAATAAAAAGAATATAGAGATGGACAACACACACACACACACACGCACGCACACACACACACACACACACACACACACACACACACACACACACACACACACACACACACACACACACACACACACACACGCACACACACACACACACGCATAGCAGCAGAAGTGCAATCAGACAACAGTGTATTGTAGTGGACAGCTGGCATCAATAGTTTGAGTATAAAGGTGCATTTGTTGGTAGAATATTCTCTGAAAATGATCCGTCATACAGAGACAGTAAAGGCTGAACCTGCTCTACAAGAACATCTGTTTATGAGCTAAATACTTAGCTTGATGATTAAATATTTAGTTTGAAACTCTGGCATTTATAAATGAATGATGAAAACATGACTTTGTGCATTTGTTTTTTCTTATGTAACAAGCTAAATAACCCAAATTATTGTTAATCTTTGACTGTAGCTTTACAAACGTCATCCCATAGTCTCACTCCTTAGTGATGCCTGATCATAAATGTAATAATAATGTAGTTTTAGTGCTTTTAATCTCGTTGGTGAATTGTCCAAACAGCCTTTTAATGAGCCACATTGGTCTAAACTTCTGCTAAAACCTACAGGATTTAGTTTCAAGGCTGAATGAGAGACATGAGCCACAACCTTTACATTCCCATAACATGAAACATGGTGCAACTCTGTAGTTTTCTATAGATTCATAACAGGCAGAAATACATATATAGTGTGTTTTATGACACTGGGATACATTATATCTGCACATCATCTAAACAGAAAGGTTTTCCAGTGTAGGTCTAACTCAGCCATTCTGGAGGAAATCATGCAAAATCACTTAGTTGCCCTTTTAAGGCGCCTGATGCCAAACGACCTGCTTTCATTTGCATCCTGTTATCCATCCTACAGAAGAAAAACAAACTGCTCTCTGCTTCCCTCTGAACGCGTCAACCTGTAACCCGAAGCTCAGAACGTTTCTTATCAACTGTACCAGCCCATCGACTGCAATGATATCATGGCTCCGTCGCCATGGCGTCCTCAGCTTGTTCCAACATTAGATGATGCCGAGGTTGTTTTCTGGGTCAGTTGGTTAAATATTTCAGATGGTTTTTATTTTTAGCTCCATCTGTTTCCACTGTGTGTATGCCCTGCGTGTGTGTGTGTGTGTGTGTGTGTGTGTGTGTGTGTGTGTGTGTGTGTGTGTGTGTGTGTGTGTGTGTGTGTGTGTGTGTGTGTGTGTGTGTGTGTGTCCACATTAGTGCATCTCATAGCCTGTCTGGAGGCGGCATTTGACCCACTAAGTCATCTTTATGTGCCCCGTGGGATTTATCAATTGAAAGTAGCATGCAGAAGGGGCATCACAAATGGTTTCCAACTCATGTTCACACAGAACATGTACAGGACTTCAGCTGCCTCGGACTCTCAGCAGGTTTTATATGAGACGTAAAGTTAAGAAAAACCTTTAAGTCACTTCAGCCTGCAGCATAAAACTATGCAAGTTCCTCGTGAAAATGTCTGTTGCTGTTGTTGTTTCTCAGTTAACCTTTGTTCCTGTAATTAATACAACACAAACAGAATGTCCTCAGGGCTCAACGCAATGTGAAATCCAAACAGTATTAGATCAGTAGTCCACATTATCGAACTGTCAGAGAGGAAAGAGGACATCTAATCGCTGCAGAGACGAGCGCTCACTGAGCTGGAAAAAGCAGACAAGTTTTCCACAGATTATGAGAAACAAAACGACTGGAAAGGGCCCGGGGCCAAAGCTCCCACGATGCTTTCTGACCTCACCGCGTATGTGGAATCAATGCAGGGCTCTGATTTTGACCTTAGCTGCCCGTGCCGACATATCCGACCGCTCTCTGCACATCTCCTGGTTTGCAGCTCATCGCTCCGTTTCTCAGGTTCTGATGAGTTTTTAGCTGCTTTGATGAGAAGCTTCATGGAAAAAGTTTTACAGTGCAAAGATTGAGGAGTCCAAATTCGTCTCCATTACTTATTTTCTTATACTTTCTACTTTTCATGAGAAAATGTTGTAATTTTGTGACTCTACGTTTTCTAGTTTTATTTATAACTCCTACTTCTGGACAGATTTCGTCTCTGGTTCTGGATGTTGTCCAGATGTGAAGACCCAGATGAGCTTGATTAGCAGTGGTTGCTAACGCTAACAACTGATTATCCAGGACATTTTACTGAGGTGCTAACATGCCATGATGGTCAGGCTTCAGTCAGAGGCTTCTTCTGATTCGTTGCGATACTGACTGCTAATGAAATCCTTCCTGGCCACAGAAAACACCGTTGTTGTTATTTTGTTTCATCTGATTTGTAGTGTAAAGCGATTTAAATCTGGTGTTAGAGGTTCCTTATTACCATCATTTACTCAGCAAAAACAGAAAAATGTGTTCCTTCTGCGAGAACTCCAAGAGTTTTTGTCATTCTGAAGGATATTCCTGCAGGCAGAGAGTTTGTTTGCATTGTGAAAGGTAAAGCGGGCGTGCTTACTGGGGGACAAACTTATAAAGTTAAGTTTTGTGGTTGCAACAGATCTCTAGTTTGTGTTTCACATACAGGAGTTAACTATCATCTCTAAAAGCTGCTTCTGTCCTGGAGCAACAAACCAAGGCTGGCTGTGCAGCTCATTAACATTTTAATAAGAATAAATTAGTTTATTAGAAGAATGTTTTGTACACCACACAGCCAGCGCTTTGATTCTCCAGAAGATTAAAAATGTGTGGACTGCAGAGTGAGAAATATCTTCAGCAGAACAAATCGGCTGTGATTCAGCATCTTTTCCTCATGAGTTTCAGCCTGCAGGAAGATCAAGATGGCAACTATTAATAAACAAATTCTTCAGCACGTCTCTCATGAATATTATCAATCGGAGTTACGGGGAGAAGCAAAAAAAAGTCTTCAGATTTGTTCTTAAGCGGGAAGAAAACCAGCTGAGGCTGATTTAAGGTTTGCTGGAAGGAAACAATTCAGAAAACTAATTGAGTGACTGGATGAACTTCATCCCACCTCCTATCTTCACCCCTGGTTGTGATAAAGTTGCAGCCAAATGCAGTGCAAGCTGCCAGCAGGTTAAGGGTTTTATTCGCCTACAGAAGCCCAGATAATGGCAAGCGTTTGGTGACAGTGGAAAGAAATGGCTCAATTTGAACAGAAAGAATCCTCCAGCAGAAACAGAGCTGTTCAAATGTTTAAAACCCACAGGGTGTGGATTACTCTTCATTCTAAAGAAGGAAAGTTCTTCTTTAGGGCGGCAAACAGGCTACCGCTCTAAAGAAGGGCCCCAGCCTGTTTGCCGCCCTGGGTGAACCACCTTTCCACAAAGTTTTGGGTTGTGTTGTGGGTGTTGGTGTGATGGTCATCTGTCTCTGTGTCATCCAGTTTGCATCTCTTTATTTTGCAAAGACTTATTTTGCACAAACATTTCCCTGAGCTCCAGTTCCTATACTTCAGTCTCTGATAACTGAAACATGAGTGCTTTTTAATGTCCGTACATTCCAGTGTCTTCAAATAAACCTATTCATAACATCCAAACCTGTAGTATCTTGTCCCACATTGACATTTTCTCCAACTGAGCTTTAATCAAACATTGAATAAGAGATTAGACCACGTACATGGTGTAAATTACAGTACACTCACACTGTACTCAATATTAACAATTTACTAAATTATAATATTTATGGACTTCAACACTTAAATCTTGATTTTACTTTCACTCTGGGAATAAACAAAATAATCTGCAAACCTTGGAATAATTGACATGCTTTTCAAAATACTTCTCCTTAACACTCATTTCTTTGCAATTAGTTACCACAATGAATAAAACACAGAACTTCACAAACTTCTGCTAGTGTGGGAGAAACCGATCTGTTCCACAGTTTAACCTGGCGTCATGCCTTCAAGACAATACACAGGGCAAATCTGACCCACTTCTACCGGCGGCCCCTCCTGTCAGACTCTGAGAGGGGAAAAATAACCCACGAGCGTACACTACCAGAGCAGGGAGTGAAACCGACTTTTTAACTTTAAAAAGCTGTTTATAGGTCACATTATGACTCTTGGTTGACCACTAACCTGATTTGTGACCCGCTGCGGGGCAGGACGGGCGGGGCTCCTGCCATAAATGCCCACAAAATGCCCCAGCGGTTGTCCAGAAACCGCCACTGGCAGCAGTAGCGAACTAAATGCAAGTGCTCCGGATATCCTGGGTTTATTTGGACTAATGTTCATCTGAAATAAATAAATCCAGACGCACAAAGAACAGATCACAGATTCTGGCCCAGAATCTGTTTGTAATCCTGGTTTATCACTGACGTTCCCTTGATCCTTATATCATGTTCAAGCCTCTGTGAGAGAGTTTTGGTTTTGATTGTATTAAAATGAAATCTGAGAACAAGTTTAGACACAAAGGTAAAATAAAAATCATTAGTGTCACCAGAGCTGTGATGAGTTTAAAACCTGACTGAAACTCAAACGCTCTCCAGTCCTCCATAGTCACACTCATACTATAATATTTACACATTTTCAGTTCTACAATTTCCCCTTGAAAGCAGGAAAAATCCCTAATCTCTCCTGAACAATCTAAATCCACAGATTTTTTTGTTAAAGCAAGATCTGCTGAAAACCGTTGGCTGGGAAACCGCCGCATGATTTCCTACAGATGAACTAATCCTCTTTACGTTACGGACCAGGGTTTACCAGCAGATTGTGAGCAGAGCCTGACCCAGTCGGGCCAATTTATACTGAACAGTCAACAAGAGTTCAGAGCAGGAAAACGTCCCAGACGACACAGTGCTGGATGTATGAATAAATTCCCTTCGTTCTTTACATGATGATGGGAAACAAACAGAACCGGTTTGACAAAAGTCAACGTTACCACTGAGGTTTAATCCCAAAGAAATCCTGAGGTGGTCGTCTGGCCGGAGTTTGGCCTTCTGATGTTATTTAATTTGGACTAAAGGGTCTGACTTCAGATCCATCACGGCAACGATATCTCACTTTAGCAGCCAAAGATATTTTTTACTAGATTCATGATACAGATTTATATATTTATAGTTTTCTGGGATGGCATCCATCGTAGATAAAAAAAGAAGAGGAAATTTCAGCCAAAAAAAAGTTTTTTGTTTTTTTTATATCAAAAATACTGAAATTTTATTTTTTATTTCTTTGTGTTTTGTTGTTGTTCAGGTTTTTGCACGTTGCCGGTTTTCCATAGGTTTTCTATAAGTTTTCTATATATTTTCTATAAGTTTTCTATAGGTTCTATACGTTTTCTATAGGTTTTCTATAAGTTTTCTATATATTTTCTATAGGTTTCTATAGGTTCTCTATAAGTTTTCTATAGGTTTTCTATAAGTTTTCTATATATTTTCTATAGGTTTCTATAGGTTCTCTATAAGTTTTCTATAGGTTTTCTATAAGTTTTCTATATATTTTCTATAGGTTTCTATAGGTTCTCTATAAGTTTTCTATAGGTTTTCTATAAGTTTTCTATATATTTTCTATAGGTTTCTATAGGTTCTCTATAAGTTTTCTATAGGTTTTCTATAAGTTTTCTATATATTTTCTATAGGTTTCTATAGGTTCTCTATAAGTTTTCTATAGGTTTTCTATAAGTTTTCTATATATTTTCTATAGGTTTCTATAGGTTCTCTATAAGTTTTCTATAAGTTTTCTATAAGTTTTCTATAGGTTTTCTATAAGTTTTCTATATATTTTCTATAGGTTTTCTATATGTTTTCTATATATTTTCTAAAGGTTTTCTATAAGTTTTCTATAAGTTTTCTATGGGTTTTCTATAAGTTTTCTATAAGTTTTCTGTAGGTTTTCTATAAGTTTTCTATATGTTTTCTATAGGCCTTCTTCTATACGTTTTCTATATATTTTCTATAGGTTTCTATAGGTTCTCTATAAGTTTTCTATAGGTTTTCTATAAGTTTTCTATATATTTTCTATAGGTTTCTATAGGTTCTCTATAAGTTTTCTATAGGTTTTCTATAAGTTTTCTATATATTTTCTATAGGTTTCTATAGGTTCTCTATAAGTTTTCTATAGGTTTTCTATAAGTTTTCTATATATTTTCTATAGGTTTCTATAGGTTCTCTATAAGTTTTCTATAAGTTTTCTATAAGTTTTCTATAGGTTTTCTATAAGTTTTCTATATATTTTCTATAGGTTTTCTATATGTTTTCTATATGTTTTCTATATATTTTCTAAAGGTTTTCTATAAGTTTTCTATAAGTTTTCTATGGGTTTTCTATAAGTTTTCTATAAGTTTTCTGTAGGTTTTCTATAAGTTTTCTATATGTTTTCTATAGGCCTTCTTCTATACGTTTTCTATAAGTTTTCTAAAGGTTTTCTATAAGTTTTCTATAGATTTTCTCTATTTGCTCATAATCGTTGCTACACAAAGTCTTTCCTACTGATTGATAATTGTAATTCTGTTTATTGTGTTTTTTGAGAACATTTATTCGATTTTATGTTGTCTGGCAGGATTTGTTCATAAAACGCTGATTTCTATTAATGATCACCAGGATAAGAGTTTTGCAAATTTGTCATTATAAATCTGAGTGACTACAGGAAAATCCTGGGGAAATATAGTTGCAATTTATTGTATTATTGCCATTTGTTTTGTGTCCGATCTTCAAAAACATTTTGTCTTCACGGATCAGAGACCCGGAGTCAGTCCATCAGATACACAGGGTCTCCTGGCCATTCCTGCAGGGATCGCTCTGTGACCTTTTCACATACAATGTGCGTAGTACTACAGCACGAGTAACACAACTTGTTCTGGCAGAACTCTGTAATACCCTGTGGGCTGGACACCAGCATGTGGTCCATGTGTGACAAACACACACACACACGCACACACACACACACACACACACACACACACACACACACACTCACACACTCGAGTTGTCACCATCATCTGTGCATGTCTGGCTGACACAAACTGTGACCTTAGAGGAGAGCAGAGTAAAGGCAGAGTTACAAAACAACAAGGAATCAATGGGAAATCCTCTTTTCACTTGGCGCAGCTGTTTCAGGAACCAGCAGCAAATATCCGTCTGTTTGGTTTTACCAGTAATGGATTTAACGCCGCGTCTCAAACTCCACCACGGCTGACCTTTCAATAACCTTTATTATCAGCTTAAAAAAATGTTGCTGGCGTTTTACGAAACGAAACCTGCAGCTTCAAAGATGATTCTGAACTTAAGCTTGATTTAATTTTCTCTGAAACCTTCATTAATGTCTGGCTGTTGGTTTGGCGAATGTTTCTTCTGCTTGGACTCATAAACTCTTTATTAATCGATGCTATTCTTCTACATTACTAATCCGCATTATTGTTTGGTTGAATTTTATTTTGTCCTTTGGTTCAGAAGATGAGGTGATGAAGATTTTTGAGTTTGCTTCACAGTTTAAGCACAGATAAGTTTATAAAATCAACAAATAAACAATTTAAGTTTATCTCCATCTTCAATAAATTAATATTTATTGGTCTGGTATTCGTGTGTGTGTGTGTGTGTGTGCGTGTGTGCGTGTGTGTGTGTGTGTGTGTGTGTGTGTGTGTGTGTGTGTGTGTGTGTGTGTGTGTGTGTGTGTGTGTGTGAACACTGCAGAGCCCCTTCACTGCCATCACAGATCCTTCCTCCCAGCTCCTGTCAGACTTTATAATCATAAATAAATAATAAACTTATTTTTTATGCTGTACATTGGTTCTTGCTGTTTAGACTCTGGTTATCATTTTACTGTTAAAATATTTCTTACTTTATTTTAAATATGCATCTCTCTCTATCAGAAAACGTTACACTGCTGGACTGGACACATTCAAAAATAATATTTTTAAAGAAGATCCTGATATTTACATTGACAAAGTGGGTAATGTAGTAATAACCTTTATTTTGAAAGGAACAACGTGACTATTTGATGCACCAGATTAGAGCTAATTTACATCTGGACTCCATGCAGGTTAGAAAAAACACAATTAGCCTCAGTTAGCTTTCTTGGTTGCTTGATTTAAATGTTATTCTGCAAACATTTACTATAATCCATACATTTTCTTACACCCTTGTCCCTCAGTGGGGTTGGGAGGGTTGCTGGTTCCTCTCCAGCTGGCGTGAGGCAGGGTCACCTGGACAGGTCGCCAGTCTGTCGCAGGGCAACACAGAGACACACAGGACACACAACCATGCACACACACACTCACAAATTGCCTAGGGGCAATTTGGAGAGACCGATTAACCTGACAGTCATGTTTTTGGACTGTGGGAGGAAACCGGAGTACCTGGAGAAAACCCACCATGCACAGGGAGAACATGCAAACTCCATGCAGAAAGACCGGGAATTGAACCCAGAACCTTCTTGCTGCAAGGCAACAGCTCTACCAACTGCGCCACTGTGCAGCCCATTTACTATAATGTGTTTGTTTATGTTTTGCATTTTCAAATTTTATTTAATACAGGATGTTTGTTCTCACAGAAAGCCTGCTCATAGTTTTAATATAAGAAATGAGAAAAATCTAAATTCCTGAAATACATAAAGTAGCTTCACAAATTAAAAATGTCACAAAATGAAACATCATTATCAAATAAAAAAAAATGAACAGAGAAAAACATATTTAAATAAATAAATAAAATGGATTGACAAAGTAAGAATCTTAAAAAAAATCAAGATTTTTTTTGTATTTATCTTGTTTTTAATAAATAAATCAGACGCATATTTGATAGAGTATTGATGAATTTATTTAATTTTGGCATCCAGATCAAGTTGTTTTTTTAAACAGATTTCTGTGTCGCTGTGAAGAGCAGAGAGACTGAACCGGCTGCTGCAGCATTCAGGACAGCGACAGAAAATGCAGAGCAGCTGGAGACTAGCTAGTAAAATTTATGACATGTGAAGCAAAGTTCCAAGTTTATTAACTTTATCTTGAGGTGACAAAGGTAGACTCATTTGAATCATTAAAACGCTGAACCAGTTTTATCATCTGAGTTAACCTGCAATGGAAAGGATTGTTTTTACAGCTAAAAAGTCTAGAAACAAAAGAAACATCATGACGGCACAGAGAGCTTCAAAGTTCTCTAACGTAAATGAGGAATTAATTATATTTAGTCAGTCGGACTTGGACTGGGACACCCAGAATCCAAACAGAAAACCTGACGGGAATGTCGTCACTATGTTGGTTTTTATATTTAATATTTACGCGATTTTTTGTGTGTGTCTTTGTTTTAATTTATGTAATGTCTTGATTAATGTATAAATAATGAATGTCACAGATATTTTATACCAGGAATCTAGTGACGTAGTTAGCAGACAGATAAAGAGCTCAGTGTTTTTAAAAAAGTTTGATCACATAAGTCCAGTAAACAGAATGTGTTGCTTGTCATAAATTGCAAGAATTCAGAGCATTTTTTTCATAGAGATGCATGTTACTGAGTGAAAAAGATTTTTGCCTCAAAAGTATCACACAAAGGGGTTTATTATAATTAAAAATCATGAGACCAGTCTCATCTTCATTATTGTTTCTGCAGACCAAATTGTTGCTGCCAAAACCAGGATAAATGTTTTCTGCAACAAAAGAAAAAGATATTTGTTGACATGTTTCTTGTGTTGTGCAGATTTCTTTTTAAATACGTTAAAAAAAGTCTTAAATGCAGAAAAATCCAAAGTGAAAACAAAAACTTGCAAAAATGTAAAATCTGTCAGCAGCAACAGGTTGACACACAAAACCCTGAATCGTGTCTGCAGGGGAATTAAAACATCGCAAAACACAATTTCTGTTGTTTTTAATTACAGATATTGATTAAACAAACAAATGTTACATTTTCCACATTAACTAAGAAGCATGCTGACTGTTTGTTCTACTTCTCTGTAAATATTTTTAATATTTTTATTCATAACAGCACAAACAAACTGCAGCATTACATAAAAACCTGCCAGATTTTTAATTTGACTGAAATTTTCTGTCTAAATGTCAAAAACCATAAAAACTAAACTAGAATAATTTTAGTTTAGATTTATAAAATGTGTTTTAAATTGTGGCTGGAAAATTTTGGGTTTTCTGTCGGAGAAAAAAAATAAAATGTCCCTGAAAAAACTTATTGCAACATTTATCGGCGTCAGCGTTTTACTTTGTGCCACTTTAGCAAATAAATCAGGCAAACACACACAAACCAAAGTTCCCAGTGGATGTTTCACTGTCAAACCAACTCTGTGTCACAAGACGAAGATAAATAAATCATTTTCTGCTAAGTCAGCACTTGTAGTTTGTGTGTTTTGATGACCACTGAACTTTTCACACAGCGAATCTCACAAAATCTGTAAATTATTTTATACCAGGAATATTTTTTCTATCACTGTGCAGAACAGAGAGTCTGACTCAAGACAATGAGTTATTCTGGTTTGTGTAGGAATCTTTGTTATTTTAGCTTTTACACAAAAGTTTCTATTTTTATTGAATTTATTAGTTTGCCTTGAAACAATAAATTAATTAATAATTAAACTATTAACAAATTAGTATTTTAAAAATACAATAACATTATTATTAGTAGTAGTAATAATAATAATAATAATAATAATAATAATAATAATAATAATAATAATGTGGAAGATACGATAAATACATTCAGGCCTATTTATCTATTTTAATAGCTATCAATTAATTTCTTGCATATCTTGCAAATTTATTAAGAACAAAATAAAAGATAGTTTAAGTATAAATCAGCTAAAATCAACACATGAGAACATCTTCTTATGCAAAAGTTTATTTTTTATCCAGACATAAAAATAGTTCATCATCAAACTCTTTGTGAGCCGATGAAACTTCTTAGTTTCTTTTCTTTTTTTGCAGTATTCATTATTTATAAATTAATCAAGATATTACATAATGTGATGCAAATTTAAAAGTGCAGATTTTCTTAAACTTTGGTCAAATTTTTGGATTATTACTATAAATATGATATTCTATACTAACCCATAAATAACAGATGTTATTATATTAAATCAATTCAAATGTTGATCAAAAATTATAAATCAGAAAATAAACTAAGCAACAGACTCTAAAAAAACAACCTTTTATGGCTTCCATTGAATCACATTTTTGTAGATTTTCTTCCAAATCCCTCTAATTTGCATGACCTCGGTGCCTTTTTCACCTCTAAATCTGTTGAACGTCCAACGTTGCTGAAAGTCACTGAACAAATCCCTTTGCCCTGCGCCTGCACTCTGAGGTTTAACTAAACCAAGCACATTATTTCCGCCTGCAGAGCAGCTCTGCTCCTGCAAAGTGTTTGCGTAACTAAGAAGGCGAAGTGCGCCTCGGCGGCCTCTGCTCAGAGAGACGCCCTTGACCCCGGCTCGCTCGGCCGCCGCTTGTAGCGAACAACTCCCCGGAGTGATTGTGTGTAAAATGTCCAACAGTCGTGTTGGTGGTGCTGAAAACGAGCGCGCATGTTTGAGGAAAGCTGCTCCCACAGTAAAGCTTTCAAAAAAAATGTCTGTTTATTTATATATTTTCCTGCAGCCTGGTGGCTGGCTTACCTTTTTCCTTTTAGGGTCCATTTGTATAAAGTACCAGGCTCCACTTTCCAGCCTCACGTTGACCATGTAGCGTATAAATAAATCAGCCAGCAGCTAAAAATAAAAACAGGTTGCTCCTAATTCCCTAAAGGAAGTTTTATTTTGCTATCTGTTATGAATTAAATGCAGTTTTTAATAAATCTTTTATTAATTTTTGCACTTATGCTGCATGGAGCAGAATATTTGATGGCATTAAAGGTGCAGGAGAGATTTTCATGTTCAGATGGCGGCAAACAAACACTGAGCTGCGACTCGTTGCTTTTCCTCTGGCGTTCCTGCATTTTTAATGATGAGCCTCATCAGCAGATTTAATCCAGCTGTAAAATCTTCCAGGATTTTATCCTCTTTTTTTTGGTCACAGGTGATGAAAATAGCAGAAATGTGAGTGGAAGCCCGGGAGGACAGAACGGATCTTCTGCATAATTGTTGTGGTATTTTGTCGGCTTATCCGGTCCTAAACGGGACCTCGGACTGAAGGATTGGCCGTTAAACCAGCTTTAAAACAAGCAAGATCCATTTAAATGAGACCAACAGGTTCTAAAGCTTTAACCTCAACCATCATCACCACACACACACACACACACACACACACACACACACACACACGCACACACAGCTGTCTGTCTGTCTGCCGAGCACAAGACAGAACCGGGACATTAGATGTTGTGGTGAACTGTCCATGACCCCAGAGTGCATTCAGCGGTGCCCTCGCGGGTGTGCCACAGGGGGGGCGTTTAAAGAGCTATCACAACCTCCGACATGTCGACTGGAGTGTTGTGCTGTATTCACAGAAGTGTGTGTGTGTGTGTGTGTGTTTTGAGTGTGTGCACACCTTCAGGTTGTTACTTTTCTACATGATTTCAAAGCTCGGTGGATTAGCATGTGTCTGCTAAAAACAAAGGGTGAGCGGGAAGGTTAGCATGCGCGTTCAAAGGATCGATGTGTGTGTTCGAGTGGGTGAGTGTTTGGTGTGTGTGTATGTGAATTTCACACCAGTGGAATTGTTTTAAGTGGATTTGTTTACGCTACAGTGATGATGATGGAATTATGTTTGTGTAACGTTGGCAGAGTGTGTGTGCAGATTGTTAGCGGGGATGTGTGTGTGTGTTATTGTGTGTGTGTGTGTGTGAGTGAGTGAGCATCATTCTGTGGCTAGCTGCCACAGTTTGTAGCTCCCAGGGAGATCCGTGACCGTGATCCTCAAGTTTAGGGTTCATCTTCAGTTCAGCGAGAGGTTCAACCGGCGGTCAGCAGGCCACTGTTAGAGCAGCTTCATTCTCTCCCTCTCTGCAGTCTGATTCTCTAATACCTCCCCCCCGCCTCCTCCACACACACTCACACACTCTGGTTCACCCTTCCTGCCTTTACATACAGCTCTCTATTTTATTCAAATTCTTCCCCTCTCTTTCCCTCAGCTGATCTTTTGCCCTGGGTTTGACCCGCGTTACGGAACAATCAGCTGGCAGACTCACGCCACGAAAACAAGATGGCCTGACTTTTATTATCACCCCTGGTAAAAATGTGCAAAAAGCCTGGAAATTAATTTAGGTTACAGCAGAACAGTCTCACACAGAAAAATGTAGAAAATCTGACATTTAATTGGAGAATATTTCTATGCTCCAGTTAAGTGTTTCTTATGAAATTCAGTCCAAGAGAAACAAATGTAATGTTTTAAATGATATCATCCAAGTTTTTTTTTAAAATTGTGGCCGTAGGCAGGCAGGATCTCCTGTAGCAGTCTGCGTTACAACAAATCTGAAGCAGCTTCTGACTAAAGATGATGAAGAGGATGCTAAGGGTTGTTTGTGATGCTTTTTCAGTCTTTGCACCATCATCTCCAGTCGTCCAGAACAGAACCAGCCTTCTTCACCAGATTGTTGAGTTTTGTTATGCCTGGTTCTGATGCTGCTGACCCGGTCTGGTCCTGTTGGACCGAACCTCCCTGAAAAGGTCCAGTCTGCTCCGTCACTGTTGCATCTGCTGCTTGATCTACAGACATTTACTTTGTTTTGTTCACATTCAGGATTGTTCATCTCCTTCATTTAAATAATACAGAGTGGATGTTTATTACCAAATAATTGATCATTTAGCAAATTATATTCTACTGGATTATGTTCTGGAAGCTTCAGGAGACGATTGAACCATTTCTGGGTTTAGTTGGATCGTTATCCTGCTGAAAACCTTGTGATGAGCAAAATGTGTATAATTGTGAAAACAACAAAAGTGGCAATAAGATTAATTTATCACCTCTTTACTGCCTGGATCAGCAGCTACAGCCTCAAAAACAAGCCTGTTTGTAATCCTCTTCTTTTGGACCAGTTTGATTTGATTCAGTTGTAACTGTATTTAATCATATAATCATTTAATCAAACGCACAGCAGAAACTGTCTTTGCTCAAGACTGTAGCAGAGAGTAGCATCTACAGTCTTCCTTATCTCCTCTTGGCAGAAACAACCAATCAGCAGCAAGTAAGAGGAACGGAGCTCTTTGATTGGGTGCATTGCAAACGACAGCTGAACATGACAGCAACATGCTAACCTGACTGTTAGCATGTTAGCATGTCAGGCATCTTCTACCTCTTATACTCAGCATGGATCCAGCATTAACAGTTTCTAAAGCTGGATTTTCTGTTGAATATTTTAGATATTTTCCATTTAAATCTGTAAATATGCAGATTTTCCACTGATAATTTGGAATTACGCTGAAAAATCTGAACCCAGAGCCTGATTGTAAACATTAAGACGTTTTCTTAACTTGTTTCCCCAAGAATCCAGTTTTTGTTTCTGTTTTCTCACATTGAGCTTTGGATGTTTTTACTCCTTTAGCATCGTCTCCTCTGATCACAGAGGCAAAATAAACTCAAATCCTCACCCAGACCAGTTTGTCATTCAGCTGTTTAAGCTTTTTAAGCGTTGCTTTGATGGGAGATGAGGCCAAATTTAGACCTGTAACATTTCACAACTTATGAATCTTTTCTGTTTAAATGACATTTTCTTTTGTTTTTCCTCTTATGAAGAGTCTAAAAATGATATTTATGTCACATCCTAATCAACTTATGATTATTTATCCATCCATCCATTTTCTCCATCTTATCCGGGGTCGGGTCGCGGGGGCAGCAGCTTCAGAATGGAGGCCCAGACTTCCCTCCCCAGCCACTTCTTCCAGCTCCTCCAGGAATCCCAAGGCGTTCCCAGGCCAGCTGAGACATTGTCCCTCCAGCGTGTCCTGGGTCTCCCCTCCTCCCGGTGGGACCTGAACTCCTCACCAGGGAGGCGTCCAGGAGGCATCCTGACCAGATGCCCGAGCCTCAACTGGCTCCTCTCGACGTGGAGGAGCAGCGGCTCTACTCTGAGTCCCTCCCGGATGACCGAGCTTCTCTCTCTAAGGGAGAGCCCAGCCACCCTGCGGAGGAGGAAACCCATTTCGGCCGCTTGTACCCGTGATCTCGTTCTTTTGGTCATGACCCAAAGCTCATGACCATAGATGAGGGTGGGAACGTAGATCGACCGGTAAATCGAGAGCTTCGCTTTTTGGCTCAGCTCTCTCTTCACCACGACGGACCGGTACAGCGCCCGCTTCACGGCAGACGCTGCCCCAACCCGCCTGTCGATCTCCCGCTCCCTTCTTCCCTCATTCGTGAACAAGATCCCCAGATACTTAAACTCCTCCACTTGAGGCAGGACGACCCCCCTGACCCGGAGAAGGCACTCTACCCTCTACTCTACTTATGATTATTTAGTTTAAAAAAAAAATACATTTCTCCACCAAAAAAATTTTTTCAGCTGCTGCAGTGAAACATTTCATTTTAATCAGAAATATTCAGAGAAGGCATCTGTTAGAGCGATAAAGTAAAATCTGTAAAATTGCAAAGTGCAGACTCTTGCAGATGTCGTTTCCGAGTCGCTGTGGTCGTCATCAGGTTCATACGATTGTCAGCTTGAACTGACTCAGCATTAATTCTGTTTTTCTCGGGTCATTTATCCGCACCATTTAAATCACAGGTGTCAAACACAAGGCCCGGGGGCCAAATCTGGCCCGCCGCAGCTTTTTATGTGGCCCTCTGGACTCCAAATTACATCAATAAGTCCTTCCAGTTTTTCACAAATCTGCAAAAATCACACAAAATCAACAAATTTCCAAATTTTTTCCTGATTTCACTGCTAATTTTCTCAAAATTGGTCAAAAATGTTGAATCCGTAACCGATATGACGAGTGATAGAGTCACATTTGACATCATACATTAGCGTAAATATTGTAAAAAAATAATGATTACAAAAATAAACACTAAAATAATCACAAATCCCAGAGGAACAGCTATTTATTGATATTTTAACAGTTTTATTGGTTTTATCAATAGATTCTGGTGCAACCGGCCCTTTAAGAACGTTCAGATTTTTGATTCGGCCCAAAATAAAAATGAGTTTGACACCACTGATTTAAATTAACCTGAAAGCTTTTGTTTTGGTTTTATGATAGGAATTTTGATGAGGACGTACAACCAGCGCGCCATGAGCCTCACGACTCTTATGTCTCCAAAAAAAAATGGAATCAGAAAAACCCTCTTTGTCCCACGAGGCAGAAGCTGAGCTGGAACAAAGTGCTGCTGAGGACCGGAGGGACTCGACTGGACGGGGACACGAACCGGCAGCCGACCTGAGCTGGACGGAGGCTTTGAAACCCAACGGAGCAAAATTCACTTCTTCACCTTTAAAGCGTTATTTGCCCCAACAGGACCAGCGATAGAAAACAGGGTGAATAGAAATCTGACCCTTATAAACAACCTGATAGCGCTTATCCATTTAGCACAAATTGAGTTACTCTGTAAAACTTAACACTTCCCTCACTCTGCTTTCAACAAAACAAACATTAAAATTCCCAAGCAGCTGTTTCCTGCGTGACCTTAGATTCTTTGCTGAAATCCTATTGTCTAAGAACAAAACCCTGAATGAAGGTGAAGCTTTGTTGAGGATAAAAAGAGTGCAAAAGGTGATGGAGAGGATCCAGTTCAATCGCTTTAATTGACCAGATAAATGAATTAACTCCACATGGATGCAGCGCCATTTGCAGATTAACTGTTAATTTCATGACATTTAATACGTCATCAGCCTCCCCGACCTCCGTGTTTTGCTTCCCGAACACGTTTTACAACAAAGACTGTCTTTCTGAAGAGCAGTTTAATAAAGAACAAACTAATTCACGTCCGTTTCTCTGCAGGAAGTTCACCGAATCCCGAGCGGAGTCGTGCCCACGCTTCGCCTCGCCGCCTCTCGCTGCCTTGCCCGTCGGCTCTGGTGCAGCCCAGCTTGTTAAGCCACTCCGCTGGCTCCGATCCAGCAGGGATAACGCCAGACTGAAGGGGTGAGAGGCAGGGTAAGAGTTACAGCCAGGACGTGACAACCGACAAAACAAACCACTGCGTCGTTATTGGCTTAGTTAAGGCGAGACGACTTTTCTCATATTCTGAGATGAAAATGTGAAGACAAAAGTTCAAATTCAAAAATAGTTTATTAACCCCAAAGGGAAATTAAATGTTGCTGAAACTCATATTAATTCAGATTCTTCAGAGGGTTATTATAGGTGGTGATGGCTGCCGGCAGCAGTCTGTGTTGCAGCGGCTCTGGAGAAGCTTCTGACTGAAGATGCTCTGTTTTTACCCAGAATGTCTCATGAACAGGATGTTCAGAGTTGTCCATCACATACTAGGGGACAATCACATCATCACAGAACAGAACCAGAACAGAACCAGACAGACCCAAACAGAACCAGACAGAACCAGACAGAACCAGAACAGAACCAGACAGACCCAAACAGAACCAGAACAGAACCAGACAGAACCAGAACAGAACCAAACAGAACCAAACAGAACCAAACAGAACCAGAACAGAACCAAACAGAACCAGAACAGACCCAAACAGACCCAAACAGAACCAGAACAGAACCAAACAGAACCAGAACAGAACCAGACAGAACCAGACAGAACCAAACAGAACCAGAACAGAACCAGACAGAACCAAACAGAACCAAACAGAACCAAACAGAACCAGAACAGAACCAAACAGAACCAGAACAGACCCAAACAGACCCAAACAGAACCAGAACAGAACCAAACAGAACCAGAACAGAACCAAACAGAACCAGACAGAACCAAACAGAACCAGAACAGAACCAGACAGAACCAGAACAGAACCAAACAGAGCCAAACAGACCCAAACAGAACCAGAACAGAACCAGACAGAACCAGAACAGAACCAAACAGACCCAAACAGAACCAGAACAGAACCAAACAGAACCAGAACAGACCCAAACAGACCCAAACAGAACCAAACAGAACCAAACAGAACCAAACAGACCCAAACAGAACCAAACAGACCCAAACAGACCAGAACAGAACCAAACAGACCCAAACAGAACCAAACAGAACCAAACAGAACCAAACACAGAACCAAACAGACCCAAACAGAACCAAACAGACCCTAACAGAACCAAGCAGATAAGCCTTCTTCATCAGGTAGATCCTGTCTAATTCTCTGGCTCTGCTGCTCCTCTGGTCAGTCGGTCGGTTTCATCTCTCGCTCCTTCGGATCGGCTGTTTTCAGACATGAACGTTTTCTGCAGGATGAAGCCAGAGGCCTCGGCTCCAACACCTGGCGACGCAGATGAAAGCATCTCATCAGAACGCCGGCTCTGCTGCTCTTTGGCTCCCGCCGTGATATCGTATTGCTGAGTCTCACTTTGCATGAGAAATCGAAGCGCCGTCCCGTTCTTTATGGCCGCTGACTGCGACCTTTGTCAGCCCGGCGAATTAACCTAGAGGCGTATCAGCTGCGCTGGCCCTTTCTCCTACAGCCTGTCCTATTAACTGAGTGAGCGGCTCAGTGAGGGTCACACTTAAGTAACCTTATCTTGTAATTGGGTTCAAGGTTAAGTGACCCTGGAGCGCGGGGGGTCCGGGGGTTAAGGTCACAATGTCAGGCAGACGGGGAGCTTTTAATCACTGATGAAGCTTCAAATCAAGGCCCGGAGTTCTGCTATCTGGCCGAGCCGGACCCCCATCCCCATCACCTCCAGCCTCGCCCGCATCGCACACCGAGCGCTCGGTGTGAACCCAAACAGCACGGCTGGGTCAGATGGAGTGGTTGCCAGGCAACACATATTCAAGACAAGGTCTCACAAGCTTTTAACCTTAGCGCGAATCGATATGGACTTCAATTGGGCTAATATTCATCGAGCAGATGGGAAAATTAGGCGCGAGCGTGCCTGCAGGAGACGGGAGAGACGCTGCTGGCCTTACGGTCGCAGCATCACTCACAGGACTCTAATTGGATGTATGCACAGCAAGGAGAAAAGGAAAATTGCGGTGACAAGTGGGGAAACATCTTGTCATGTCGAGGTGCATCCTGTGCCTCCTGTAATGTTTTTCTGCTTGTCACTAGAGACGTTTTTCCTCCTGCTTTTGTTTTTCCTGCTCGTTTTGATGAACTTTTCCACCTTTTATCAGGAACTAATAATCTGGATCTGATGATGCTGATCACCAGACAAGATGATGCGCATTACTGACTTCAAGAGAATGAGGCAAGACGAGATTCTGGCAGTAAATTAAGATCCATTCTGTTTATCCAGAAAGGATTAAAGCAGAGGTGTCAAACTCAAGGCCCGGGGGCCAAATCTGGCCCGCCGTAGCTTTTTATGTGGCCCTCTGGACTCCAAATTACATCAATAAGTCCTTCCAGTTTTTCACAAATCTGCAAAAATCACACAAAATCAACAAATTTCCACATTTTTTTTTCCTGATTTTACTGCAAATTTTCTCAAAATTGGTCAAAAACATTAAATCCGTAACTGATACAGCGAGTGATAAAGAGTCACATTAAACATAATACATTAGCGTAAATACTGTAAAATAACAATTACAAATATTTCTTAATATTCACCACAAAATCTGTCATTTTGATTGCAAAAATAAACACTAAAATAATCTCAAATCCCGGAGGAACAGCTATTTATTGATATTTTAACAGTTTTATTGGTTTTATCAATAGATTCTGGTGCAACCGGCCCTTTAAGAACATTCAGATTTTTGATTCGGCCCAAAATAAAAATGAGTTTGACACCACTGGATTAAAGGCTTCAGAAATCAAACACTGTGGTTTAAAGAATCTCTAATTAGTCCAGTTCTGGTGCGACTTGTTCATTTTGCGCATTTTAATTCTTCCTTAAGTAAATGTAAGGTGGTTGTACCAGCAAAGAGCATAAAGGTTTTATAAAACTCAAACTGTGTTTTAAAGCATATGTAGTTATTGTCTCTTTCAGAGTTTTTTAAGCTACTGACATTATGATTCCTTCCTGGTCATGAATGCGGTTGAAATAAATATGAAAAAATAATAACAATATTAGACCAAACTGGGGCAAATGTCCTCTCATGTCTGTATGTGTGTCACTACTGATCTGTTTTGAGATGAACGGTGCGGCTGGGTCCATCCTGGATGCGTTATTTTTGTGATGATGTCATAACTCTGTGCCATAACAACCAGAAAGGACGTCATGCCATCAGTTCTGCTTTCAGTTTTAAGCATCCGGCATGCCGAGTTGAGTGAAGCACCTGGCTAACGTAGCATGAGGTTAAACTTTCAGTAGCTGCGCTTCTCTTAGAAATGTGGAGAAATCTTTGTCTGCTAAAGTTAGAACATTATTTTGTAATTGCGGTGATTCCCATCCATCCATTTTCTCCCTAGGGGGTCAGGATGGGTGCTGGTGCTGATCTCCAGCTAACGTTTCAGAGTTTTTCAGAGTTTTTTTCAAAATTGACAAGTTTCCTTTAAGCAAATTTATCTTCGCAATTTCAATTTGAGCAGGTTTGTGCTCAATAGAAACTCAGCTATTGACAAAATGTTGGAACGATGCATAAGTTGTTAGTATCCATCCATCCAGTGGCGCAACTACACATTATTCAGGTGGATGCAAAAACGTAGATCAGCGCGCCCCCCCCCACCTGAGGGAAGGAACGTCAGGGTGAAGGACCGACGCTCACTCGCCCCCCCGAGGCGACGATACGTGACGCTAAATTTACCTCGATATGTGCGCGAGGTGAAGGAGCGTGAGGCGCGCTGAAGTGTACGGGAAAGCATCATCGGAACGCCGCCCCCTCCACACGGGGTTTTGGCGCCCCCTCTGGTGCTGCGCCCCTATGCGTTGCATACCCTGCATACCCACTTTTTGCGCCACTGCATCCATCCATCCATTTTCTTTACACCCTTGTCCCTCAGTGGGGTTGGGAGGTGCTGGTGCCCATCTCCAGCTAACGTTCCGGGCGAGAGACTGGGTCACCCTGGACAGGTCGCCAGTCTGTCGCAGGGCAACACAGAGACACACAACCATGCACACACACTCACACCTCGGGACAATTTAAAGAGGCCAATTAACCTGACAGTCATGTTTTTGGACGGAGTACCCGGAGAAAACCCACGCATGCACAGGGAGAACATGCAAACTCCATGCAGAAAGACCGGGGCCAGGAATTGAACCCAGAACCTTCTTGCTGCAAGGCAACAGCTCTACCAACTGCGCCACTGTGCAGCCCGCATAAGTTGTTAGTATAAATTTATATCATCCCATTCCAGCTTTGAACAGATGCTCAGAGCAGATCAATGTGTGGAGGTGCCATAGCTTTCTGGAGTTACGTTTCAACCTTTCTGATATTTAAGATAATTTTTTTATTATTATTATTTTGTTGGTGCCATTTGATAAAAATGCAATGCTTCTTGCTTGTTTGTTGTTTTATATTTTTAAGGACTTTGAATTGTCCTGTGGCTGAAAAACCTGCCTTGCCTTGGCTGTAAATGGATTTGGTTTTTAAGGGAGCCAGGGCCACACTATCGCGTTAGACGTTGTATTTTTATGCCACTTTCTTTTATCATTCAGTAAATGTTGCCCAACATCTTCAGTGCATTTGGGTCAGCTCAGCATGAAGTTTTTCATAGCCTACTCTGTTAACACAACAGAGAAATTCTACAATTGCATATTTACCTCATTACTTCAAAATAAGAGTCTCAAATGCAGATTTAACACAGTGTGAAGCTGAAAGCAGTCACCTTCATATCTGGGTCACCTTTCTGCACCAGAGTCACCCTGAAAGCATCATATTTATTCTTTAAATCAGTCACGTTCTGTTAATTATCTTTTATGCTACTTGGACTGTTCTTAACGAAAACCATCAATCATCCATAAAAAGGAACTGCAGCCTTTTCCTTTTTTCTTCTGCCCAGCCATCCGTCCTTCTCAGACTCCCTGAGCTTCACAGGGGGGAGATGGATGACCACTGGTGGAGGGGTTCACGCAGCATGACCCACCAAACTATCCATTGCCAAGGGCGAGGAAATAGCCCAGATTAAAGAGCTTGTAAATAATGGCCCATAAACATCTGCCTGTTTGTCCGACCAATCCGTCTCCGTCTCCCATCTGGTCCTCCGTCTCTCTCGCGCTCTTTTGATTTCCTTCGCTGCGAACGGTCCACAGGGCAAATGCATCATCAGACCAAAGTCAGTCATATTCCAGTACAAACAAACACTGAGACTGACCCTCGGGTCAGATACAGTTCAAAACCCCACCAGTCACTGCACCCATGACTCAACCCAAAGACAACAATGGAGAGCATTAGCTTTATTTTCTTTCCCTCGGATTCCTTCCATCTGTTACAGTGACTCTGCATACTGTTCAGTGATATTTTTGCATAAGGTAAATGTGAGTGCATGTTAGTTTTTATGTACAACTAATTATTTCTGAATGATTAAAGCTGTTTTTCATTCCACCCTCCTCTTCAGGCCTTCTGCCTGTTGCGGAGCCTCATTAGAACCAGCGCTGATTGGTGATTAGACGTTGTTAATGTTGATCAGACAACATCTGCTGCTTTCTCACATCTCCCAGCGGCACGATGCTGACTGGCTGGAGCTGTGGGGAATCAAGTGCTGGCACCAGTAACAGCCACCTCTGATGTGGCCCGACTGCAGGTGGCAAATTAGACCAAACAAAGGGCCGACTGCAGACGGACTGGAGCTCTGCTCCTGCCAAAACCCCGACGCACTGAAAACACTTTGCCTTTTGTGTTGTTTCCAAAGTTTAAACAGCTTCTCTGCTGTTTAAAATGCAAATGCAGAGACATTTAGTCCAACACAGGCTGGAGATTTAAAAATAAAACGTTAAAGGAGCTGTGTACTAAATATCTGAAATATTTTGAACTCAGGATGAATATCAAAAACGATTGCACTTCAGTTGGACGGATTCAGGTGTGGAATAATTGTGAGAAGTTAAAACTTTTCAATCTTTAAAACAAAAATAATTTTCTAAACAAATACAGCAAAGTTTAATTCTGTTTTCTTTTACGAGTTTGTCTACAGACTCAGCTGGAATTCCTTGGAGATGTCCATCCATTTTCTATACACCCTTGTCCCTCAGTGGGGTCAGGAGGGTTGCTGGTTCCTCTCCAGCTGGCATACTGGGCGAGAGGCGGGGTCACCCTGGACAGGTCACCAGTCTGTCGCAGGGCAACACAGAGACACACAGGACACACAACCACGCACACACACACACACACACACACTCTCACTCTCACTCTCACTCTCACACCTAGGGACAATTTGGAGAGGCCAATTAACCTGACAGTCATGTTTTTGGACTGTGGGAGGAAACCGGAGTACCCAGAGAAAACCCACCATGCACAGGGAGAACATGGAGACTCCATGCAGAAAGACCGGGGCCGGGAATCGAACCCAGAGCCTTCTTGCTGCAAGGCAACAGCTCTACCAACTGCGCCACTGTGCAGCCCTCCTTGGAGATGTGTCTTAGAAAAATATATAGAAAATATTCTACTGCTCCTTCCCTGCTCGACTCCTCCAGACTAGCAGCAGCAATTAGCAAACACCTGCTGGAAATGAGTCTGCTCACAGTATTTAATTATTTCTCCACAGAACATCTGTAAACAGGCTGACATGCTGAATGCAGAGTGTAGAAAAGAGCAGGAGCTTCTTAAAGAGACAGAGGCCCAATTTCAATTGGATAGAGATCCATCCAATTGAATTATTAATTTTCTGAAAGTAAAAAGTTAATTTAAAGTCAGACATCAGACATGATATACATTGTATATAGTTACAATGTTTAACAAATGAATTCAACATAATTACTGGATTGTGCCATAAAATGACTTTATGTAGAAAACACCAAACACTGGCCCTTTAAAGTAGATTTAAGTTTTATTGGTGCAGCAGCCAAACAGTGACAGTAAAATAAATCAGCTAGAGATGAAAGAGGTGCACAGTTTGCCCCTGCATGCTGCCTGCAGGTGCAGCCTCTTGCCTCCTGCAGGATATTTGTGCTTACCCTTGCAAAGTGTCTCAGGCTGCTGAGGAGAACGATATAGAAGTATTACTTATTTGCAACACATGCAAAATTGAAAATGAGTGAAATACAAGCTGGGAAAACTGCCAAATAATTTATTGATCCCGTTGTTCTTCCTAATTGTAGAAGTTACAGTTGTGCAGTTGCTGAGCAGACTCTGAACTCAAAGTGTTTCAGGTAATGCAGGCAGAGATGGTGAAGATGTGTTTAGGGTTTTAGTTTCTCACCCCACATGGCCGAAGCGTTTGGTTTTGGTCTCATCGGAGCAGAGCATTCAGCAACATGTAGCAATTTTCTTGGTTTCTCTCTGCAGCTCCTCCAGAGTTACCATCAATCTTCTGGTCTGCAGTTGGTCCAATCTGTCAGGGTCTGTTTGTCCTCCCCTTTTCCTAGTTTCTTAGTTTGTTTTCCTTAGTTTTATTTCCACCTGTCCCTGGAACCACCACTTCTCAAGACATCCAGCAGATGTCACCCATGCTCCACCCCTGAGAAGTGTCCTGGTTCAACCCGGACACACACCTGCAGCTGGTTTAGAGGGCGTGGACCTGCGATATAAGCAGCAGCTACACTCCGTCTCACCGCCTGAGTGTTTGCCTACCACGGTAACCAGCGTTCCAGAAAGAGGCCTTCTGTGATTACTCTCGTCTAACCCTTGTTGTCTCCCTCGCCAGATTCTCCCGCCGTCTTCTAGTTGTTTCCCGGAAACCAGCTGCCCCCGCATTCGTGTAAGTCTGTCTCCCCGCTGTGGATCACCTCCCTCCTGTGTGATTTCCCGACGCTGCCGGTGTTCCCGGTCAGACGCCACTCCCTGTGTGTGTGTGCGTGATCTCCCCTCGTCGATCCCTCCCCGGGATTTCCCCTTCGGGACGCTACGGGCCAGGAGGCCCACGCCCGAACTTCCCGGAGGACCGCCTGGACGGATCAGGCTCCAGGCCGTGCCCGACATCAGAGCTAAGCATCGCTCGTCAACGGACACTCGGCTCGCGCTCCGCTTCGCCCCTAATACCTCCACGCCAAGTAAGCTCACCTCAGTCATTTCCTGGAGAAACTCCGCTGAGTTCTCGCTAACCCTGCTTTTTCCCGTTGGCAGTAGAAGAACCGGTCCGCCGATTCGGCTTCGCCACCAGCTCCCTGATCCTTCAATAAACATTATTGTTTCTGACTCGCTCTGTCTGACTGTGTTCTTGCATGTGGGTTCGCAACCTTAAAACCGACATGACAGAACACTCAGGCCAGTTCGGAACCTCAGCAGACGCTATCAGACGGGCGCTGTCCGAACAACACGCGCTAGTCCAGTCACATGACTCCGCATTACGGGAGTTAGCTAGTCGTCAAGCCGAGACTAACGATAAACTAACAGAATTAACCACTTTCCTACGGAATTCAGTTCAGCAGGCTCCCAGCTCTCAACCTTCCCCGACAGTGGCTCCGGATCCACCAGCCCGCTCCATGTTTTCGGACGTCCGACCCTCAGCGCCAGAGAAATTTTCAGGTGACGTCCGGAAGGTCAAGGGGTTTATTCTCCAATGCAATATCATCTTTAATCATTCACCGCAGAGTTTTTGCATGACAGTGCTAAGATTTCCTACGTGTTATCCCTGTTGACGGGCCGAGCCCTAGAGTGGGCCGAAGCCCGGTTTTCTTCAGCCTCTAACTATGGGTGTACCTTCCCCGAGTTTTTGAAGGAGTTACAGCAGGTGTTTTGTCAAGAGGCTGAGAAGACTTCAGCCTCCCGTGAACTACACGGATTGAAGCAAGGCCAGAAGACTGTGTCAGACTTTGCCATCGATTTTAGAATCTTGGCCGCTGCTTCAGGCTGGAACCCTGCTGCGCTTAAAAGCGCATTCTTTCATGGGTTAAATGAGCAGATAAAGGACCAACTGGCTACTCTAGATGAACCAGAGTCTCTGGATGAATTTATTAACTTGGCCATAAGATTAGACAACCGGATTCGGTCAAGGATGAGTGAGCGATCCCGCCGCACCGCCCTTCCGTGCTCCGCACAGGTCAGTAACCAGTCGACTGTCCAACCTCCACCACCTTTCCCTCATCTACAGGACCAGAACCCATGCAACTGGGACACGCTAAGCTAACCCCAGAGGAGCGGCAGAGGAGGATGCGCTCCCGGCTTTGCCTTTACTGTGGTGAACCCAATCATGTAATCGCTAACTGTCCAATACGTTTAAACCCGCAGGTCCGGCAGTAAGGACGGGGAGACTGCCGGAGACTACAGCAGTAAGATCTCGCTTAATCATCCCTGTCTCCATAATCATTAACGAACCATATTCTTTATCAGCCCTCATTGACTCAGGGTGTGAACAGAACCTCATTAATTCAGACATCGTCGAGCAACTGTCTATTGAAATCGAGCCGCTTCCAGTTCCTCTCCGGGTATCAGCCCTCGACGGAGGGAACCTGCCACAGATCACCCATCAAACCAAGCCAGTGCGTCTACTCACTTCAGGTAATCACACAGAAGAGATTACTTTCCTCGTGTTTCCTGCCGCCAGTGCCTCCATCATCCTTGGTTTCGACTGGTTATACAAGCACAACCCGCACATAGACTGGGCCGAGACCAAGATTGAGTCGTGGTCCACAAAGTGTCGCAGTACCTGCCTTCATTCCGCCTTTCCAGTCGTCACTACGCCTACAGAGCCAGCTGAGATCGACCCATCTGACGTCTCCTCCATTCCCCGTGAGTACCATGATCTAGCTCCTGTTTTCAGTAAGGACAAAGCCCTGTCTCTGCCACCCCACAGACCGTATGACTGTGCCATCGATCTACTGCCTGGCGCCCCATTACCCAACAGTAAGCTATATAACATTTCTAGAGCAGAAAGGCAAACCATGGAGGAGTACATAAACAAGTCTCTAGCTGCAGGGATTATCCGCACCTCATCCTCTCCCCTCGGAGCAGGGTTCTTCTTCGTGGGGAAAAAGGATGGCTCTCTCCGGCCCTGTATTGACTACCGTGGACTCAACCAGATCACCATCAAGAATAAGTACCCGTTGCCATTATTATCCTCAGCCTTTGAGCCCGTCCAAGAAGCAACCATATTCACAAAACTAGATCTCAGGAACGCTTACCACCTCCTTCGCATAAGGGAGGGTGATGAGTGGAAGACGGCGTTTAAAACCCCCATGGGCCACTATGAATATTTGGTCATGCCGTTTGGGTTGTCTAACGCACCTGCTTTCTTCCAGGCCCTGGTGAACGACGTCCTGAGGGATCTCATCAATGTCTTTGTGTTCGTCTACCTGGATGATATCCTGATATATTCCAAATCCCTCGCGGAGCACAAACAACATGTCCGTCTGGTTCTCCAACGCCTTCTGGAGAATAAGCTGTATGTAAAAGCGGAAAAGTGTGAGTTTCACCGCCCTTCAGTAACCTTCCTAGGGTACATCCTCGAAAGGGGACAGGTTAGAGCATCCGAGGACAAGATCAAGGCAGTACTCGACTGGCCTAAACCCGAAAACCGCAAACAACTACAGCGCTTTTTGGGGTTTGCAAACTTCTACAGGAGGTTCATACGCAATTACAGTCAGACTGCTTCACCCCTCACCGCTCTCACTTCCAGCAAGAGAGAATACGTCTGGACCCTCAAGCGGAGGCCGCCTTCGAGGAGCTCAAGTCCCGGTTTGCACACGCTCCCATTCTGGTCCAGCCTGACCCCAAGAAGCAATTCATTCTGGAAGTTGACGCCTCCGACACCGGGGTCGGCGCGGTTCTTTCCCAGATGTCTACCCACGACCATAAGCTCCATCCATGCGCCTTCTTTTCCCGTAGACTCTCACCAGCTGAGAGGAATTATGACGTGGGCGACAGAGAGCTTCTCGCGATTAAACTCGCCTTGGAGGAGTGGCGCCACTGGCTGGAGGGCGCCGAACACCCCGTACTGGTCTGGACCGATCACAAGAACCTGACATACTTGCAAGCAGCCAAGAAATCCAATCCCCGCCAGTCTCGTTGGTCTCTGTTCTTTTCTCGATTTAACCTATCTATCACATTTCGCCCAGGTTCAAGGAATGTTAAACCCGATGCTCTATCTCGAGTCTATTCCCCAGATGACGCTGAGGTGGTCCCAGCTCCCATCCTGCCTCCCAGTTGCACCGTGGGAATGGTCACCTGGGAGATCGAAGACATCGTCCATCAAGCTCAGCAAACAGAACCAGCCCCAGAGTCCTGCCCACCGGGTAAGGTGTATGTTCCGTCCTCTGTCCGATCCCGTTTTCTCCAGTGGATACACAATTCTAAGTTCTCAGGTCACCCCGGCGTTAGCCGCACGATTGGGCTAATAAACAGACGGTTTTGGTGGGCCTCCGTACACAAGGATGTCAAGGAGTTTGTTTCAGCCTGCCCAATCTGTGCCCGGAACAAGTCATCCAATCAACCCCCCGCAGGACTCCTACAACCACTACCCATACCTAAGCGCCCTTGGTCCCACGTGGCCATAGATTTCGTTACCGGACTCCCAACCAGTAAAGGTATGACCACCATCCTCACCATCGTCGACCGTTTCTCCAAGGCATGTCACCTTGTTCCCCTACGTAAGCTGCCCACGGCTGCCCAGACTGCCCTGTTATTAATTAAACATGTCTTTAAACTACATGGCATCCCGCAGGAAATCCTCTCGGATCGCGGCCCCCAGTTCATATCACAGGTCTGGCGTCAGTTCTGCTCGGCTCTGGGGGCTAAGGTATCCCTCACTTCTGGCTACCATCCACAAACCAATGGCCAGACAGAACGTATGAACCAAGAGCTAGAGACGACTCTGCGATGCCTGACCTCCACGAACCCCAACGATTGGGCCCAATACCTCCCATGGGTCGAGTATGCACATAACAGCCACATTTCTGCAGCCACAGGTCTCTCTCCGTTTGAAGTGGTCCTGGGTTACCAACCACCACTCCTCCCCTCTGACGAGGAGAACCTCTCGATCACGTCGGTACAACACCACATCCGACGAAGCCATAAGATTTGGAAGGACACTATCACTGCCCTCAACAACACCTCCGCTACCAATAAACGCCTGGCTGACCGTCGTAGAACCCCTGCACCTGCTTATATAGTGGGACAAAAGGTATGGTTGTCCACACACAACATTCCCCTCAAGTCTATGTCTAGAAAGTTGTCTCCAAGGTTCATTGGCCCCTTTGAAGTGCTGGCAGTCATTAGCCCCTCAGCTGTACGCCTCCGCCTTCCCCCGTCTCTGCGTGTCCACCCAACCTTCCACGTTTCCCAAATTAAGCCAGTGCTCTCCAGTGAACTTTGCCCTCCGGCCGAACCCCCTCCACCCGCCCGGGTCATCGATGGCCATCCGGCCTTCTCCGTCCGCCGGATTGTCGCCACTCGGCGACGAGGTCGGGGTCACCAGTTCCTTGTCGACTGGGAGGGTTATGGTCCTGAGGAACGTTCCTGGGTTCCGGGATCATTCATTTTAGACCCCTCCCTTATTAGAGACTTTAGGGACTCCCAGACCCCGTCCTCTGTTCGGCCGCCAGGTGGCGTCCGTTGAGGGGGGGGTACTGTCAGGGTCTGTTTGTCCTCCCCTTTTCCTAGTTTCTTAGTTTGTTTTCCTTAGTTTTATTTCCACCTGTCCCTGGAACCACCACTTCTCAAGACATCCAGCAGATGTCACCCATGCTCCACCCCTGAGAAGTGTCCTGGTTCAACCCGGACACACACCTGCAGCTGGTTTAGAGGGCGTGGACCTGCGATATAAGCAGCAGCTACACTCCGTCTCACCGCCTGAGTGTTTGCCTACCACGGTAACCAGCGTTCCAGAAAGAGGCCTTCTGTGATTACTCTCGTCTAACCCTTGTTGTCTCCCTCGCCAGATTCTCCCGCCGTCTTCTAGTTGTTTCCCGGAAACCAGCTGCCCCCGCATTCGTGTAAGTCTGTCTCCCCGCTGTGGATCACCTCCCTCCTGTGTGATTTCCCGACGCTGCCGGTGTTCCGGTCAGACGCCACTCCCTGTGTGTGTGTGCGTGATCTCCCCTCGTCGATCCCTCCCCGGGATTTCCCCTTCGGGACGCTACGGGCCAGGAGGCCCACGCCCGAACTTCCCGGAGGACCGCCTGGACGGATCAGGCTCCAGGCCGTGCCCGACATCAGAGCTAAGCATCGCTCGTCAACGGACACTCGGCTCGCGCTCCGCTTCGCCCCTAATACCTCCACGCCAAGTAAGCTCACCTCAGTCATTTCCTGGAGAAACTCCGCTGAGTTCTCGCTAACCCTGCTTTTTCCCGTTGGCAGTAGAAGAACCGGTCCGCCGATTCGGCTTCGCCACCAGCTCCCTGATCCTTCAATAAACATTATTGTTTCTGACTCGCTCTGTCTGACTGTGTTCTTGCATGTGGGTTCGCAACCTTAAAACCGACATGACACAATCACTCAATATTCAGACGATGTTTTGTGAGATGCTTAAATCTTCATATATTGTTTTAATCTGCATTTTATTTTGAGGTACAAGATTAAAAGGGGTTAAATATATGTGCATGCCACACTTTTCAGATTTTTATTTGTAGAACATTTTCAAAACCAATAATTTTTTTCCAAAATCCCAACAGTAATATGTTGCGTTTTTGGTTATGGACAGCAAAATATGGTGTTTGGAAATAAAACAGGGCTGCACAGTGGCGCAGTTGGTAGAACTGTTGCCTTGCAGCAAGAAGGTTCTGAGTTCGATTCCCAGCCCCATTTTTCTGCATGGAGTCTCCATGTTCTCCCTATGCATGGTGGGTTTTCTCCGGGTACTCCGGTTTCCTCCCACAGTCCAAAAACATGACTGTCAGGTTAATTGGCCTCTCCAAATTGTCCCTAGGTGTGAGTGTGTGTGTGCATGGTTGTTTGTCCTGTGTGTCTCTGTGTTGCCCTGCGACAGACTGGCGACCTGTCCAGGTGACCCCGCCTCTCGCCCGAAACGTTAGCTGGAGAGGCACCAGCAACCCTCCCGACCCCACTGAGGGACAAGGGTGTAAAGAAAATGGATGGATGGATGGAAATAAAACAAGCAGTTTATTGCAATTAAATCTCTCCTAGTTTAACTAATATAATATCTTAGTGTGGTAATGCAGAGTCATTCTGCAGGAGTTTTTCACATTGTGTTATGGTCCAAGTGTTTAGAAACTTCTTTGTTTCTAACCAGAACTGGAGGCGGTTCTTTGAAACGCTCACTGATACCTAATGCCTGAACATTAAGTATCACTTTCCTCACACTTCAATGTTAAAAGGAGATTTTCTGAGCAGGTGAGGCGCAACTAAAGCTTGACGATGTGACGTCGCTGAGCGGGACTCTGGCCTTCACTTCCTAAATGAGCCCTCTAACCTCACGCTGCCAGGATGACTGATGTATCATCTTAACTCCAGAGCTGACTCAAGGTAAGGCGTCTAATGATGGCGTCCTCTGCACCTCGGCTTTCTAAGCAGCTCCAGATTCTTCCACCATTTACTGCTTTATTTATTCCTTTATTTAAAAAAAAAAGGTTGCCTAATTTTTCATTATGAAACTTGTTGGATGCAAAAGTCCCCAGTTTCATTTCTGTTTTTACTTTAATTTATGAGCTGCCATTTTTGACCTACTGAGCCCCCTCACACACACACACACACACACACACACACACCTTAAATGCATTCCAGTGGAGCCAACAATTTATTTGGGCAGATAAATCACTGCTTACCAAACGCAGGTTGGTGCAAGGTCACAGTTGGGAAAAGGATAAAAATGAGATTATTGAGACAGGGAGTCAGAGCAGCTAAGTGAATGTCCTGCTGCAGATTTGCTTGACAGAACCTGTTTTATGTGAAAATTTAAACATAATTAGAACATTTAATTGTGTCCAGACCATTTTCTTGACTCAACAGATTCAATACTCAGCTACCTTGTTTGACCACTGTTCCTTTGTTCCCACCAAACAGTAATTAGGGAAGCAGTCGTTTCCCATCAGCGTTAAGCTAACACGTGTATCAGCTTCAGACCCTGCGGCTCTTTTCACACCACTTCTAAATATGGCTGTAGTTTTAGCAGCGGCAATAAAAGATGAGCAGCAGGTACGTCTCTTTATATCTGTGAGGAAAAAACGGCACATTTTGATGTCACTTCTAGTAAACTTTAGGTTAAACTGAACCAAAGTTTTGACATTTTTTCTCTTTGGTAAAAATTGAAGTGAGATGGTTTTCATTCTGACTTGTTTTAAGGTTTGCATCTTTTAATGACTCTGTTACTCTTTCTCAATTTATTATCAACTGCAGTGTCATATTTTGTTTAAACTGGCAAATATGAAGAAAAATAAATAAATTGTGAAGCGCTGTAAATCTTGGTTTAAGGATTTTTTTCTCATGCTTTTGAATCTGAGATGCCAGGGCTGCAGACTAGATTTTGGTGAAATATTCTGGTAAAATGGCAACGCTTTTTACCTCGTTTCAGGCTGGTTTGACCCTAAAACGGGGAGAGCAGCATGAAGGCAGAAGAGATAAAACGATAAAAATCACTTTTGTATTTTTTATCTCACCTACCTATCCATTTCCACCTGCTTAAATACATGGGTGGTGGTTTAATAAGGGATCACATACAGATGCTAATTTGATTTGTCTGACCAATCAGCCACCGCCGAGGCTTACGGATGACCCCTGAACCTGTGAGTTTTCCAGTTGGCTGATCAGTGCAGGAACCTTCACTTGACCCTCCTCAGCCTGTATGCTAATGTCAGAGCTCAGTGGGGAGGGGCGCTGATCAAACTGCAACGTTGCAGCAGGTGCTCAAGGACAGCCGCCTCTTTTCATCTGGCCTGATAAAATCATGGAGGGCGGAGGAAAAGGAGCAGAATCTGTTGGAAAATCATCTTCTAAAAATTTACTTTTATAGGCTCATTTTACATGGATGTTGGATTTTAACTCCTTAAGACTTTTTTTAAAATTTCCGCTTTTCAGTCTTGCTAGCTGCACAGTCACCATTGGATATAATGGAGGGCCCCCCACTTCACACCTACTCTTTAACTTGGCTCAGCAGTGAGTTAACCTCAGCACAGGAATGTAATGGATATCGAGTAACAGTTACTCTTCATGTCTGATCTGAATACAGAAATGAGTTTCCCTCCATTTGTTGGGAATAACATACCACAGCTCTACGTCTCAGCTTCTTCCAGTGACATCACTGTTTCCATGAAAGGTAAAAAAAAAATGTCTGACAAGAAGATCTAACAGAAACTCACTTTTCTTCAATCACGACCTGGCATCCGGTGAGGAATAACTGTTTCTAATCAGATTAGAACCTTTAAAACTTCGGCTGCACCGATTGCAGTTTATGGAGCCCCTAAGGGGACATGGAGAAAAAAAAAAAAAGGAAAGAAATCCCGACTTATTATCTCGAGATCCCGAGAAACTAAGTCGAGATCTCGAGATCCCGACTTTTTTTTCTCTTGAGATCCCAACTTTTTTTTCTTGAGATCCCGAGAAACTAAGTCGAGATCTCGAGATCCCGACTTATTATCTCGAGATCCCGACTTATTATCTCGAGATCCCGACTTATTATCTCAAGATCCCAACTTATTATCTCGAGATCCCGACTTATTATCTTGAGATCCCGACTTATTATCTCAAGATCCCAACTTATTATCTCGAGATCCCAACTTATTATCTCGAGATCCCGACTTATCTTGAGATCCCGACTTATTATCTCGAGATCCCGACTTATTATCTCGAGATCCCGACTTATTATCTTGAGATCCCGACTTATTTTTCTTGAGATCCCGAGAAACTAAGTCGAGATCTCGAGATCCCGACTTTTTTTTCTCTTGAGATCCCGACTTTTTTTTCTTGAGATCCCGAGAAACTAAGTCGAGATCTCGAGATCCCGACTTATTATCTCGAAAGTCGGGATCTCGAGATAATAACTCAGGATCTCGAGATAATAAATCGAGATCTCAAGATCTCGACTTAGTTTCTCGAAAGTCGGGATCTCGAGATAATAAGTCGGGATATCTTTCCTTTTTTTTTTTTCTCCATATCCCCTTAGGGGCTCCGTAGCAGTTTTCTGGTCGATCGCTAATTATGGATCTTTGAAAAAACTCACCTACCAATTCTGATTTTGGCCAATACCACTTTATTTTTTTTCAGAAATGTTGCTAAATATGACAAGTTGCCGAGTTGGCAACATTGGAGTCACTATTGATAACACTCATGTCTTTCCTGCCTCCACTGTCATAAGAACCTCTTCTCCACTAATCAGAGGCCAGAAAGTTATGACTTCTCAGTGAAAATGCAGACCAGTAATTCTTGTTATACACGTTTTATTTGAGTTAAATTGTTGGCGTTTCTTGTGCCACATCAAGGCTGAAAATGGAGGCGCAGAAGCAGAATCCTCCTGTATTCACAGAATGGATGAATGCAGATTGGACGCCTCTGAGTAGCTCTGTGGTCAGGAGGGCAGCAGGACAAACCTGCTGCAGTTTGTAAAACCAGTTGGTGGCCTTGACACACCTGAGCCTGAACTTTACAGCAGATTTTTAAAATCATGGGAAAATTAAAGTCCACCCCTTTGATTCCATGATTTTTGCGTAATTGGACATATAAAGCATTTTGGGATGCAGTGATTTATTCAGAAATGTGTCTATTTTAACTCTGACGTTGAGGTAAATGCTAGTGTAGAGGAATAAGTGGTGCATTTTACTTCAATGATTAAACGATTATAGAACCTAAAAATCTGTGTTCTTACCGTAAACATTTCCTCTTTCTCTGTCTGGCTATGAATAAAAGGCATCCATATGCATCCTGTACATGTGAGAATGAGGATAATCCCAAGCCAAGTTGCTAATGATGGCAGGTAGACAGTAAAACAGGGATTTCCTGGTCGGGCTCCAAAGCCCTGGGAAAGCACGCAGCACTTTACATGGAAGTGCTGCGATCAGAGATCTGCAATTAGCTACTGTTGTGGGAGGGGGCGGAGAGTGAGCAGAGGTCCAAATCCTCTCCTGCAGGCCCAGCTGGGGGATTAAGAATGGTTCCTGTCCTGTGGCTGACCTCTTCAAAGCCTGTGCAGATGTCCTGATCCCCCTCCACACATCCACCCGCTGCTAACACACACTCAGACACCCCCATGCCACCCTTCTCGAACTCTCCCTCGACCTTGCAGCCAAAACAAAGCACTCAGGTGACGCGTCTCATCACAGCAGCACTCAGCCTCCCTTTGACTTCATATCTCTGCTACCTCAGCTCCCATCTTGTCCAGTTTTCCCTCCTTTATTCTTGGCCTGGCTGTCAGCCCTCTGGTCCAGAGAGAACTGCCCCGTATCAGCTGTGCGCTGACACCAAGCGTGGTCAGATTCCTCAGTGACCTTAGCATGGAAATGAGTCTGTCAGTTTCAATACTCTGCTGCCCTGTGGTTGCAAATAGAAAGCAAGGTCAAAAGGCAACGGTAGAAGCAATTGTGAAGGACATGTTTCACTCAAAAGGGGAAATAAACGCTTTATATGCAGATGACTGAGTGGCTCTTGAGAGAACGGCGGTGGGCTTTTAAGGTTGTGACCTTCTGTGGGGTTAAAAATCTTATCCAATCTGATGGTCACCCAACTGGGTCCTCATTTAAGGCGAAGAAGATGAACAATGAATGGATTAGAGCTCCCCAGGAGGGATCCAAGATTACTTTTAATCAGCAAAGTCTTAAGATCTACGATCAAATGTGTGAGTTTGATTAATGTGATCATCATTTTATGCATCTTTGTCTTCTTGTGTTATTGCAGACGATTCCCAAAAACAGGAAAATGGTTTGATTCCATCAATTTTACAAAAACATCATTTCACTGTTTTCATTAAAAAACATCCATCCATTTTCTTGTACTCTTGTCCCTCAGTGGGGTTGGGAGGGTTGCTGGTGCCTATCTCCAGCTAACGTTCTGGGCGAGAGGCGGGGTCACCCTTGACAGGTTGCCAGTCTTTCGCAGGGCAACACAGAGACACACAGGACACACAACCATGCACACACACACCTAGGGGCAATTTAGATAGACCAATTAACCTGACAGTCACGTTTTTGGATTGTGGGAGGAAACCGGAGTACCCGGAGAAAACCCATGCATGCACAGGGAGAACATGCAAACTCCATGCAGAAAGACCGGGGCCGGGAATTGAACCCAGAACCTTCTTGCTGCAAGGCAACAACTCTACCAACTGCGCCACTGTGCAGCCCTCATTAAAAAACAGTGAAATGAAAATGAAAAAGCTGTTTGGAAAGAAATGAGCACATCCTGACTAATTCACACGATTTGCGAGGAAAAGTTGGACATTTTGATCACCTTTCGCTAAAATGTTAACGTTTGCTGGTCTGGAGCTTCCAAGTCTGCTGTGACATCGAGTTTAACTCCCTGTTTTAATACTTCAGACGTTAAATATACCTTAAAATGCAATGATACAATAAAAATCACATTAGCTCTACCGTGGAAGCTAGCATCTCTGCTCAGCCAATCAGGAGAAAGGAACATGAATGCCGCTTCTGGATTGGCTGCTTTATGTCTAGATATTTCAGTTGCAATTGCTTTTGGATATTTTAGACAAGCTCTACAAAAAATGTACAAACAAATAGATTTTCCTCAAATAGTCTGAAGTTCGGTGAAAGTAGCCTTAGGATTGTGAGAGAAATTAAGATTAGAAATAATCTGTGTTGACCAGTCAGACGGTTTTGATTCCTCTGATTCTTTGCCTCATTGAGTCAAACTAAATGTTAAGGTTCTGGACATTCTGGAACATTTACTCCTTATTTTTAAACACTGCAAATATCTGGTAACCTGGCTGCACTGAGATATAATAATGTCTCATCAATATACCGTATTTTCCGGATTATAAGCCGCTACTTTTTTCCTAAGCTTTGAACCACGCGGCTTATAGTCTGGAAAATACGGTAGTTATGGCAGGAGAAGCAGTAATACTTTATAAAATGAGCATGAATGGACATATTAAGATAAAATGGGCTGAGAATGGAGCCCTGAGGAACCCCACTCTGTAGTTGTTTTATTGCCAGATGAAAGAGGAGTAAATACTGCAGAAAATGTTTTGCGATCATCTCATAGATCTACTTTATTACTTTTTCTTATTTAAGCTGTTGGCTGAAAATGAACTGATAAAGGAAGAAAACAACAGATTCTGTCTTTAAGGAGAAACAGCAACTCCACCTCCACCAGTCGGTCCAGCTTCGCTTTCCATTGTTACTCACATTCATCTGCTTCTCTGCTCCAACCATCCATCTATGCATTCTTCCACATTCCCTTCATCTCTCCCTCCGTAATCATGACCCCACCCCCACCACCACCACCACCCCAGCACAAGGCTGTCAGAGTTTTAGGGACTCGGCGAGCTGTGAAATCGCACAAATTGCTGTTGCTTTGCGTCTGGCCCAGCAACAGAGTGGGGAGGAAGACAGAATAAGAGGGCGAGAGAGAGACAGATTTTATGCTTCAACACTTCTGAACCGGAGTCTTTCCCTCCTGCTCCCTCCTCTCATCCAGTCAGACGTGGACAGTGCACAGCTGCAGCGCTGCGTCTCTGCCCTCTGAGCCAGACACCTTCCCCCAGCGCAGCCGTCCTCTGCACCGGCAGCGCCGCGGCCTTCGCCACCCTCTCAGTAAACACACCTCCACCACTTTGCTTCACAGCTCGGGTCACTTGACAGAACAAGTCGGCGAGAGCCTGCAGCCCTCTGAGGAGGGATAAAAACCCTTTCTGAACCTGAGGAGAGCTGTTCCCGCCACCTCCGCTAAAAAGAGCAAAGCCCCCCGTCCGGCTGCGCCCAGAGGAATGGCCTCTCAGACAGACGTGACTAAAACTGGCAAAGGTCACACAGACGAGTTGTAAGCATGTTTTTACTTGTTAGGCGCCGTTTTCACCCTGTTGTGTCCGTCCTCTGAGCCAGCAGGTGCCGCATGGTGTTGACAGTCAGGTGTGTGTTTGTCCCGGTGTGGCGTCACTGTGGCGTCACACAATGCATTTCACCTGCTACGATTTCAACCTGGATTCCGGTTTAAGTCGACTGGACCAAATTAGACTTCAGGGGTTTTTTTTGTTTGTTTTTTTTTTTACATATTTAATTTGCTTTTATAATTTTCTGACAACACAGGTATCACAAAAATATTAATTAGAAAATTATGTTATATATATATATATATATATATATATATATATATATATATATATATATATATATATATATATAAATATGCAAAAAAAAAAAATATATATATATATATTATTTTTTTTGCATATATATATATATTTTTTTTTTGGCATTAATATTATGAGTCTGACCAGATTTATTAAGTAAAATAATTCATTAGGAAATTTAACATTACCAACCCAAGGAGAAAAAAAATCAACCCAGCAAATAGTAAATAAATAAATAAATAAATAAGATTTTTCTGCAGGCACAACCCAGCTCTACTGTTCAAAAGTTAAGTAAATAGTTAAATAAAGCATATTTTATTTATTTATCTTCATTAAAGTCATCCTTCATATTCATTCTACCATGTTTGGCTTCTGTTTGAGTGTAACTTGTATGACCTTCTTCAAAAATGACCGAAGTCAGTTATTTTTTATTTTTTTTTTTTGCCTAAAACATTTTTGGAAATGTTTTTGTAAAACATGACTTTGGCCACAATTTCTGGGAAAGTGACAACATGTAGTTTGTTGCTATGGTTTCTCAGTTATGTCTCTTTCTGCAGGTAGCAGAAGGTGCTGACCTGCAATCTTTCTATCCTTCTTTTTCTCCTCTGGTCTTCCTTTACTTCTTTTCCTTTAAACAGTGAAACTGTAATGCTCCACTTGTGAAAGTAAATCTGCCACACTGTACCTAACCATGTCAACACAGACATCAAGTAAAACATTTATTCCTTCAAAATTTGCAAACCTTCATTTATTGTAATTTTGATGATTTTGGCTTCCAGATAATGAAAATCCAATATTTGAATATTGCATAAAATCAACAAAAAAGAATACTTTAAAACATAAATGTCAGATTTCTGTGAAGTAAGTACTCAGTATTGGGTTGGGGCTCCTTTTGCATGAATTACTGCTTCAGTGTGTGGCATGGATGTTATCAACATTTGCAAAATGACTTATAATCCTCCAGCAGACAGAGCTGCAGCACCAAATGGCTGCCTCTGCAACAGAAGATATGGCAACAGTATTATTGTAATTACATGTTTCAATAAAAAACCCTGACTTGGGTTCAGTCAGAAGACAAAAACCCAAATCATTCATCCACAGTGAGCCGGATCTTCAGCCGGAAACTATTTGGGAACAATCTTCTCAGGACGAAAATCTCACTGGATCTTCTTTTCACGGATTATCAAGGTTCAACAAAAGTACTGAGATACATTTTATCTCAGTTTTCACTCAGAGATGTAATTTTTTTAGGTTCCTAACTGGAATTTTTTCCCTAAGGTCGGATTTCTGACTCGGAAAGTTGGAAGTGAATGAGCACTTACAGGTTCAAAATCCAAGATGGCTGCCAACATGTCCACCCAGCTCCAAATCAATACTTTGAGTTCAGGATTGTTTTGATGCCAGAATGACTTCCAGTTCAGAGATCAGTGACTTTATGATCAAACATTTCTCTGCACATGGTGGCCTGTTGAGCTGAACATGAATATAAAACAGTCAGAAGACAAAAACCCAAATAATTTTGATTTTGTTCTGTTGTTTTCTGTTGACATATATACACATTTTGTTTGTTTTTTCAAACGATCTCAGTTCCACATTTATTTGAATCTGAGTGAACTATTTAAAATAACTGCACAGATTTATTTTCACTACGTAAATTAGAGACTTATTGTCTCTTATTCTCATTTTTCTGTTATTGTATACATGCATATGTTTTTACCTTAGTTTGAATTTGAAAGCTTCAATTTACCTTCAACATGATGAACACGATTCTATTCTATTCTATTCTATTCTATTCTATTCTATTCTATTCTATTCTATTAAATTATATTATATTATATTCCTCGCCTTGTAAAATCCTAGTTGAACTTGGGATTTGTAAAGCAAACAAACGGGATCAATCAAAGGCAGATTAAATAGTTTGGACATCGCTGTCATTGTTGAAATGCTTAATGAGAATAAATGTCCTAGTTAAAGTGCTGCACAAGGAGCCTTTCTTATTACTCACCAAAGGTCAGTCATGTGCCAGATTATTGAAAGGACATTTTTGCATCCTGCAGCTCATTTTGTGCGCCGGGTGCATCCACCCTGAAGGATCTGACCAATGTTCAAAGGCATAAATAATAAAGCCTGAATCACTGCAACAGGAGCAGAGAAAGCGTCACATCAGGCGCAGAAAGATTTGTAATTTGTACGAAAACATCAATTAATCAGAAGACCGTGGCTGATCGGTAACGATGATCTTCAGCGCCCCCTGTTGGTGCTTTGGCTGCACTGCTTCAAACATCAGTACACACAGATTAAACCATGTATGAAAACATTAACGGGAAATATTCTGTACTTTTGGTCCAGAAATGAATTACATTTATGATTTAAAGAGTTTATAAATACTACATTTCATCAAAAATAGTATTTATGTTTAAAAACAGCTTTAAATTTTTAATTAGGAAATCATTTCAAATGCATTCTTCACGAAATATTTAATGACTTTATTGGCAAACTGAAATAAAAAATACAAAATAAGAAATGCATACAGCAGAAATAGCTTAAAAGTTGAGTTTTTTATTTTAAAAAAATTGACAACATGTAAATATTCTAGAAAAAATAACGTTAATTTATTTTAAAAAGCTGGAAAGTGAGAAAAGCAACATGAAAAACAAAAAAAATTGGAAAAAATTATAAAAGCTCATTTCTATATGGAAATGTTTCACATCTAAAAAGATTAAATCCGCAGTGAACACTTGTTGAAAACAAACTTAGTAAAACAAGGAAACCAAACCGGCTTTAAGGGATCCGGCCTCATTCAGCCAATCAGAGCAGGTTCTGGGTCGACGGTGGAAAAGGTTTCATTCATTAAAAAGTTTATTTACATTTAAAACCTCTAACGATCAGATAATCTGCTTAAACTAAATCAAACATTTTCAGAAAACCTCTGAACATATTCAAAAAGTGTTATTAATAAAAACTATTCAGTTTTCTGTTCTTCTATTTCTGTAAGATTAATTTTTTCAGGAGTTTTTAGATCTGAACCTCAAATACAGAAACATTTTTCATGTAATCATTTGGATTTTTATGTTTTATTTCAAACATTACAAACAACATATCTGCCATTGGTTGTTTTTCTTTTATTCATGGAATATCAAAATGTGATGTTGCATTTTAAAAGTTTGACTAAACACAAACTGAGGGATGCTGTGAACCTTTTTTCTTCTGTATTGGAGTTTGTTTTAATTTGACGGTTGGAGGAAGAGGAGGGGCGGCGTGTCCTTCGTCGTCCGTCTGAATCAACTTTAATCAAAACCTTTTCATTTTCCTTCCTTCTGCTCCTCAGAAAGAATCAGGTTCTGGAAACTTTTCTAAAGTTTTTCACCAATGAAAAAATCATTTCTAGATCCATGGAACTGAAATAAAATGATCAATAAAAACTTGTTTTATCTAATTTAAAACTGATTCTGTCCATCCTGTGGTTATTTTCATGCTCTTACACTTCCATGAAGAAATGTTTGTGAACTCTTTGAAACGTTTATCATCGTAGTTATGGTGAAAAGACTTCCATAAAAAATACATTTATTCTGTTACGCCGTCAGTTTGTTACTTTAACTGCAAAACGGTTCAGGTTCTGAAAATCTGAAGCATTTTCAGCCAAAAATCCTCAAACTACACATTTTAATTGGTGCTAATATTATTGTTAATATTCATATTTCTATAAAAGAAGGACCATTACTGAGAGCGATTTGCATAAACAGTAATTACAGATTCAGCTGCTTCATTTCAAGAATTAAAACCTTGCAGTGAAATTACATTTATTTCATAATACTTTCAAAATAAAACCAAAGTTTTGTAGCAAAGTTGCAAATAAAGTTCCAAAACAACACAAAGGAAATAAAATCAACTTTATTTTCCTTAAAAATAACTTTAGATAATTTATAACCTAAATTCAAGTCATGAATTTAAATAATTAAATAGTTTTTTTAAAGTGTAATCAGCAACTACAAAAATAAAGATAAGTAACAGAGAATTAGTTTCATGAAAAATAAAAATGAAAAAGTAAAACATTTTAGATTTTATGAAGATTTAATTTCTGGCTGGTGATTGAAATTATTATCTTTTGTTTATTGTTACAAATACAAACGTATTTTCAGTTTTAAAATATTTTATAGCACTTTTTAAAACAGGCAGATCAAACAATTACAAGTTTTCACAACGTCATACTTTAAATATCATTGACAAGTTTAATTTAATTCATTAATAAACGAAACCTGCATGTACAATAAATAGAACCAGTTATGGTTCATTCGTAAGAATTAAATAAATTATAAAGCCTTTAGTTGGGGGGTTGGAAGAGATGGAGGCGGAAAACAAACTTGAACAGCAGACATCCAGCGTGTGACCCTGCATGACCTTCTTTTACCCACTCAGGAAAAAACCCACTTCAGCGCGGAGAGGCCCGCTCAGCAAACGAAGCCCGATTGATGTTCTGATTCAAACTTTAACAAAACGGTTTGAGTCAGAAGCAGTAATAAAATGTAGCTTTGTGCTCCAGATTTTGAAGGAAGCAGCGAAGTTAACCTGCTTCGTCTCAGAACCAAATGTTCCACCACATTTTCTGCAGCGTCGTTATTATAAGAGCTGAGATTAGGATCTAGATTAACGTCATTCTGAATGTTCTTCCTTCACAGTTTGACTCTGAGCAGACCACCAGTCATATTACCACATCCTGCGTGATAACGCTTTAACCTGCATTCATGTTTCCATCGCCTCGCAACAAACTTGGAACAATATCTCTCTCACTTTTATTTTCCATCTTTCTAAATGTGTAACACAAATAATGCATTATTTCAAATGTCGGCTCATGTTTGCAGTTTAAAATATGTAAGACATTTGTTGAGCGCCTCTCTCTGGCCTGCAGGGATCAGAGCGCTGCGCTGAACGTTTCCTGCTGCCCGTTCATTTTGGACTTACTGTATGCGAACCAGGTCATGTTTTCATGTAAGACGGAAAATAAAATGAAATAAAAGTGTGAAAACAGAACCCAGAGCAGCGCTTCAGTCGTGAATCTGCAGAGGAAACCGTCAGCGCGTTTCACTTCATGTCATCTCTGTCGAGTTATTTTCCAAAACAGATTTCCAAAAACCTGAGATGACACTGATAAGGCGACTCTGCTGCTGCAGGACCAACACTTAGGTTTTGCTGCACAACTTTTATTTTCGTTTAAGTATGAAACCATTTGTTCCTACAATAAAAAAAGAAAAAGCCCAAAATGATGTATTAGCCTTTCTGTTCTTTCTGCTAACTGAGCTGTAGATGTTTGCAATATGAAAATGAAACAAGCCAAAAAAAATAAAAACTTGACGGACTTCCCCGTCTGCTCAGACCCGAGTAGCGTTCTGTCCTGGTTCCCGTTTATAAAAATAAATCCTGTTTTTGTTTTTTCTTCTGCGTTTGGTGTTCAGTAAAATCCCAGGAGACATTATTCAAACCCAAAACCTCACAACAAACCACAACGCCCTCAGAAGACTCAGGAGTTCATCTCCATGTTCAGATGAATTTATTTTCCAAACGCGTTTAAAATATTGTTTTTGGTTACTGACCTTTCAGATTGAGGAAGTCTGACTTCACACAACCCAGGAGCTGCTTCATCTTTTAACAGCATTATAGTCATGGGGGTCTGACAGCGACGCTCCTAAGAGAACAACATCAGGCTTGTGCTCCAGTCTTCATCTGCAGAACAAACAGGTAAATAAAAATCAGTGTTTACCGACCGGTTCCAGAACTTTACCTGAACTGTTGTTTTATTAACAAAAAGCTGCTCTGCATGCAGCACAGCAGGATAACGAGTGACAGGGTGCAACGTCACTCTGACGTTTACATAAGTGGAAGAAAACCGAGATAACTGTTGACTGTCAGTGATGTTTATTTCTGCTCTGTAAAAATAAACGTGTATATTTGGAAAAGCCCCTCATGCCTGCTGTTAAGCATGGTGGAGGATCCGTGATGCTTTGGGCCTGTTTGTCTCCAAAAGACCAAATGAGAGCATAACGTTTCACTGGTCTCCTCTGTTTGCAATGCAAACATTTCAAAAGAACATTTTACATTTAACCTGTGTCGTTTGTTGCTTCATGTTGTGGCCAGGACACATTTGTAAACGAGTTATTTCCTGAATTTATAAAAGTTTAAATATCTAAAAGTGAATATCTCAGCCTGATTGATCAGCTTACAAGACCAAATCTACAGATTAATATTCCACCAGACACAAAACCAAAAGTTTCTAAAATGTTTTTCTGTTTGTAAAACTGATGTCATCAGACAAACAAATCATTCAGGTCTGGGTCTCTTCTGGCATTTTAAGGAAATGATAAAAACTGCAGTATGTAGCTTTTATAAAAAAATATGTTTTTTACCTGTTTGTTAAAATTATACCATTATTTGCATGTCGGCGGCCAGCCTGGCGCTAAGGAGTCACGTCGACACCTGGCAGGAGGAAGCTGGACTTGAACCAACAACTTTCAGATTGTCAGGCAACTAATCCACCCACTGAACCACAACAGGCAGATTGAGTCGGTGGAGGTAAATTAAACGCCACAGGACTCAGGAATCTTTATTAAAAGGAAGATTAACATTTCTTCCCCATTCTTAGAAGGTCAAAATCGATGTAGCTGTAACGCTTTAATCAGTCTCTGTTTGGGATAATCAGTTCCTTCCACTGGGAAAACCAGGACTTACACAGGAGGCAGCAGGAATCCTCCGGCTCAGTTTAGCGATTTTATGAGGAATTATGTAAAAGATTTCCTGCAAATATCATGATGCAATTTCCTGAGTTTGCTAAATCTGTGTTTCATGTAACCTGAACTGAAAAAGTCCACAGGATGTTTCGGTTTTGTCCCTGAAACATCTGTTTTATAAACGATTTCTTTAATAATAGCTGGGCTACTATTATTACCATCTGAAGCAAAATCCACCTGTAAAAATGTTGAACTTCATGCATCAGCCTGGAAAAGAAAATGATGAGAAATGGATCCATGTTCATTTCTTTGTCTCGTTCTGGGTTTGGGGCTCAGTAAGGAAACACACCATGAAACTTGTTAGAAAGGTTAGAGTCACTCTCATATCCACTTCACCTGCTTCCATACGGGTGTAAAGTGACAGGTGTGCCCTTAGCTCTGTGACGTACAGACCATCAGAAATGGTGATACTTTATTCCTGCAGCCATATTAGGAACAAAACTCATCAACTTTTGAATTTCATTCATAGAATTTTGATTTAAGTTGTTTAAAGTATCAGATTTTCTAACCCAAGTTGTCAGTAATATTTTATTCATATAGAAAAGCCCTGAAACGCTTATTCTTGTATTTCTTTGTCTTATTTTTATTGGAGTATCGTAGTTCAACATTGATGAACTTGCATAGAAAGTGCAGGTTTCAAGTATTGTCACCATTATTGCTCTGACATTTTAAACCTGCTCAGCCAAAAGTTTTGTTTTTTTCTCATTCCTACATTGCTGCTCTTTAAAACAATCACTGTTACAGTTAGGAAGTATTATGGTGTCAATTATAGGAACTATAAATGTGATAATAGGAAGAAAAAAAGAGAAAATACAGTTGAACCTTATACGCAGTGGCCTCTGGTGGCCGTTTTGGGGTATTGCAACTTTGTTTCTTTTATTTAGTAACCAACCGGCCGCAGAAATGAATCCATAAAACTGTTCCTTCTTGTTAAACTGAATAGTGAACCAATTCCCAAACTGCGTGAGCTCGATCACACCACAGCTGCTGCTTCTCCACATTGAGAGGAGCCAGTTGATGTGGTCAGCCTGGACGTCTCCCTGGTTCAGGACTCATCTAACCCAGGACGCGGTGTAGGGACAAATGTTTCTCTGCTGGCCTGGAAACGCAACTTTCACCTCCAACTGGCTGCAAAGCTGCCAAATGTTGCATCAGCAGCGTATTAAAAAAAAACCTCTCTATGCAGGTTTCTTGAACGCTCAAATGATGTTGGGGTGATTTCACGCCATTCCCACGTCTTCGTGGAGGATTCAGGGCGGATGGGGTTGATGCTTATCTCCAGCGCTTGGTGGGTGGAAGGCGGAGTACAACCTGCACCGCCCTCCTGGTTTACAGACCAGCTGCTGAATGTTGAGAAGAATCACAAAATGAAATGGATCATTTTTCTGCCTTAATTATAACTGCAGCAGTAAAAACTTTATCTGATTTTATCTGCTCTCTGGTCGTAAACAAATAAAAACAAAAATCGCGTAGAAAAAAGCTTAAAACTGCTTGTGTGTTTGTTCCAGAGACAGTGGGCGACAGAACCGTCTGTCTCACCAGATCTGGATACGCACATCGGCAGACTCTACCATGTTAAAATAACTATCTACCTTTCGAGTAACACCTACACGGTGATGAAATGAATGTTCTTGTTGAATGTTTCCATGAACTTTCACCACCTTGTGCAGATTATCTTTAGAAAGCTGTGCATTGCATCAGACTGATAATAAAGTTTCGTCTTGTCCTTAGAGTCAGGTAAACTTTTCATGTGACAGTCAGAAGGAGTTTTTTCTGTTTTCGGATTGAGTTTTCATGCTATAATTTATCAAATTTAAATGTTTGGATCCTTCGCTCAGATTTGATTTTTGCGTCGCAGTAATTTTATGTTTACTCATCAGGTTGTTTTATTATGTGCATTGAAGTGCAGCTGAGTTCAGGTGCTGCGTTTTGTGTAATTTCCTGCAATCGGAAAACATTTCGCTTTGACTAAGTTTGGTATTGTGACATTTAACAGCGTCAGCTCACACCTACAAGATGATTTGAATCCAATAAAAGCCGTCCCACATAACATATTTTATCTCACTCTGAAGACATGATTTAAATTCACTATACCTGCTTTATGTAATAACATTTAAAATAACTTTGATTAATTCAAAAACAAGGGCTGCACAGTGGCGCAGTTGGTAGAGCTGTTGCCTTGCAGCAAGAAGGTTCTGGGTTCAATTCCCGGCCTGGGGTCTTTCTGCATGGAGTTTGCATGTTCTCCCTGTGCGTGCGTGGGTTTTCTCCGGGTACTCCGGTTTCCTCCCACAGTCCAAAAACATGACTGTCAGGTTAATTGGCCTCTCCAAATTGCCCCTAGGTGTGAGTGTGTGTGTGCATGGTTGTGTGTCCTGTGTGTCTCTGTGTTGCCCTGCGACAGACTGGCGACCTGTCCAGGGTGTACCCCGCCTCTCGCCCGAAACGTTGGCTGGAGATGGGCACCAGCACCCCTCCCGACCCCACTGAGGGAAAAGGGTGCAAGAAAATGGATGGATGGATGGATAATTCAAAAACAGTGCGCAGGGGCTTCACAGCAGGAGGATTATGACTCACAGAGTCCAGACACCTTCACTCTGCTGGATTCTACGGAAGCGCATTGCTATCACGCAAGAAAAAAAAAATTCAAGCGCTATCACGTTATAACGTGATACGTATCTTGTTAAAACGTGATACATATCACGTTAAAACGTGATACTATCTTGTTAAAACGTGATACATATCACGTTATAACGTGATACTATCTTGTTAAAACGTGATATGTATCTTGTTAAAACGTGATACTATCTTGTTAAAACGTGATATGTATCTTGTTAAAACGTGATATGTATCTTGTTAAAACGTGATACTATCTTGTTAAAACGTGATATGTATCTTGTTAAAACGTGATACGTATCTTGTTAAAACGTGATAATTTTATGTCCAGGAAGTGGCGATATTATGCTAGGCTTTTACAGTGGCTAACATGAATTGGTCAGGTTTCCCTTCATGTTTGGTCTACGGATACGGATGCTGCTTTGCACTGTGGTTAAAACCATTAATAGCATGCTACTCTGAGCAGGATCCTAAATAGAACGGGGCTGCACAGAAGGAAACGTCAAGTTGGCTTCCGATTTTAGCTTCTGATTCGGGAAATGGCTAAAGAGCGATTAGAACGGAGGCTCAGATGTATTTGCTGAACATTTTCTGTTCAGATTTCTTTTTTTTAACAGTACACTTGCTGAACAACGGCAACGGCTGTTCGTAACCAAGCAACCGAAATCAACAGAAGGCTAGATAGTGGCAAAAGACAAAACTAGATCCTGTTAAGCATTCTTCAAAATAAAAGACTTCCTCTCAAGTTAAAATGCATCCCTGTAAGAAACAATAGCCAAACAGAAAGGCAGGTGCTCTAGGACAAAAAATGAAAGAAAACAGAAGGCTAAAATAATAACAAATATTGTAAATGTGATAGTTCATTTATAATGCATTCCAGATACGAAAAGGTTTTTAAATCTCTCATGTTTGAAGTTTCACAATTCAGATAAAGGTTTCACAAATCACAAACTAGGTTTGAAATATTCTGCCACTGGCGTAGAATAATCTACTCCAGATTTGAAGTGTCGATGTATGTTTGTTTTTAAAGCATATCAGGTGATTTCTTAACACTTGCATGTTAAATCTAATTCAATGATTAGTTACTTATTTACAGGGCTGCACAGTGGTGTAGTTGGTAGAGCTGATGCCTTGCAGCAAGAAGGTTCTGGGTTCGATTCCTGGCACGGGTCTTTCTGTATGGAGTTTGCATGTTCTCCCTGTGCATGCGTGGGTTTTCTCCGGGTACTGCAGTTTCCTCCCACAGTCCAAAAACATGACTGTCAGGTTAAATGGCCTCTCCAAATTGTCCCTAGGTGTGAGTGTGTATCTCTTTGTTGCCCTGCGACAGACTGGCGACCTGTCCAGGGTGTACCTCGTCTCTCGCCCAGAATGTCAGCTGGAGATAGGCACCAACACCCCTCCCGAGCCCACTAACGTACAAGGGTGTAAAGAAAATGGACGGAGTTACTTAATTACAGTCATATGTTAAGTATAATTTAAATGCTTATTATTATTTACTGAATGTAACTTGATTGTACATAATTACAAAAAGGTGATGTGAAAAATAATTAAATTCAAAGCTTTATTTATGATTTATTTGACAAAATGGAAGAGAGAGGAAGTCTTTTATTTTGAAGAATGCTTAACAGGATCTAATTTTTTGTCTTTTGCCACTATCTAGCCTTCTGTTTATTTGGTTGCTTGGTGGCGAACAGTCGTTGCCGTTATGCACCTATTGTACTGTTCAATAAAAATGTTTTACAGAAAATGTTCAGCAAATACATCTGAGCCTCCGTTCTAATCGCTCTTTAGCCATTTCCCGAATCAGAAGCTACAATCGAAAGCCAACTTCAGCTTCGATCCAGACAGTCAGGAACGTCGCCACAGCTAGAGAACCAAACTGACGTTTCCTTCTGTGCAGCCCCGTTCTGTGTAGGATCCTGCTCAGAGTAGCATGCTATTAATGGGTTTAACCACAGTGCAAAGCAGCATCCATATCCGTGTAGACCAAACATGAAGGGAAACCTGACCAATTCATGTCAGCCACTGTACTAGCCTAGCATAATACCGCCACTTCCTGGACATAGAATTATCACGTTTTACAAGATACGTATCACGTTTAACAAGATAACTATCACGTTTTAACAAGATACGTATCACGTTTAACAAGATAAATATCACGTTTTAACAAGATACGTATCACGTTTAACAAGATAAATATCATGTTTAACAAGATATGTATCACGTTTTAACAAGATAACTATCACGTTTTAACAAGATAAATATCACGTTTTAACAAGATACGTATCACGTTTTAACAAGATATGTATCACGTTTTAACAAGATAGTATCACGTTATAACGTGATATGTATCACGTTTTAACAAGATACGTATCACGTTATAACGTGATAGCGCTCGAATTTTTTTTTTTCCTGCGTGATAGCAATGCGCTTCCGTAGGATTCTACTAAAATCCCCTGATAGAAAATTTTCAGAGGCTCGAACGATTTGGGTCTTTTGAGATGTGTCAAAGCAACACCTGTGACTTCACAATTCGTTTGTTTTAGTTCTGAAACAGAACCTCTTCTGTGTTTTGAGTAGGAAAACAATATGAGCGAAGATGTTTTGGAGCTTTCTGTAAATCAAAATTATTATGAGGATCATTTTGGTTTTCAAACAAGTGAGATGTATCCACAACATAATGCAGATATATTACATGAAATCCATCCGTACATCTAAAGCTGCAGTTTGTAACTTCTACAGAAATATGATTTTACATATTTGTTAAAACTGTCACCATGTTGTGACAGAATAATATGAGACAGGTGCAAAAATCAATCTCCTCCAACTTCTGCTAGTGCTGCTATTGCTGTCTGCATAAATGCACTGCTCCCAGTCAAAAACAACCAATCAGAGCCAAGAGGAGTGTCTTAGTGCTGTCTATCATCCACGTGTACACGTTGCTAAATGTGTGAGAAACAACTCACCATTTCAGGAAAACTGTTTATCCGCTGTGACCGTCCTAACTGGCCTGAGCATTCCTGGCAGACTGTTGTGGTGAACCAGCTGTAGCGTAGCAGAGAGCAGCTGATACACGAGGGTGATTGACAGTGTTAAGGCCCTCCTCCTGGCTCTGATTGGTTGCTTCTGACAGAGCAGTGCATTTCTGCATATGACAGAAGCACCATTCAGAGAAAAGACAGAGCAGCCTTCAGTATATTCAGCTAACTTTATTCTTTGGTCTCATACAGTTGCTGAACTTGAGCAACTGCAGCAACTTTAGATCAGTCAACTGTCCCCAAGGGCTTCACACCACATGCCCTTTAATTGGTCCAGAACAGGCCTGGTGTTAACCAAGTATTTTCCATCTTTGACCAGGTTTTTAAATCGGTGAAGGAAACGTCTGAAGGCCATCCATCGTTTTGAGAGAGTAGTGATCATCCACCACGCGCCACCCTGTGCAGACGCTCAGACATTTTCATCTCTACAGAGAGTAAAGGTAACTACGTCAATCAACAATGAAAAGACTCCCATCATCTCTGACCGGCACACCGTACCCAATGAGATGACAGCGCAGGTCACAGGCCAACTTCTCATCGCCTTACATGGTGAAATGTTCCCTGATTTCAAAACTTTTGTGGAAGTGGTGCTTGTAATTCCATGACAACAAACTCTGCATAAATCCCACTGAAGACAGTTGATTACACGCAATCAGGTTACCCACTCTGAGACTTTGCTTTCAGACCACAGCTGGTTAATCCTTCATGATTCATGATGAGTCGTTTAATTTCATGTTGTATATACAGACACCGGAGCCACAGTCAGTGCTTTTTCATTACTGCAGAGAAAAGGTTACGTTTCCACCTGCTCAATGTGTGATGGCCTGATGTGGATGCTCTGTTCAGATTGTGTGAGGTGAATATTAATAGAATAGAATAGAAATACTCATTATTATGGGGAAATTCCAACAGCAGCAAAGTGATGAAGCACAGATTCACACCAAGATACAGAATACATAAAAACAGAATAAACAATATGATACTCTACGGTAAGGTCAAAATCTTAAAGTAAAATGAAAATAAAATTCTATTATCATTTTCAGTATACAGATCACAATCATTCAGGATTTTTCCTGCAATCGCCTTGGATGTTTTCTCTCTGCCAATAATTTGACCCTTTTTAAGCAAACCAGCATCTTTTCCACAAAATACTCACTGAAAGATGCAGTAATTATCCAATAGGAAGATCAAAACTATTTGCTTAACTAAATTCGGTGCTGACGGATCTGTTTGGCGTAGAAAATTAACGCTATGTTGGTGGAAATTCTTCTTAGTTTGATAAATATCTTGGCATGTGTCAGAATGCTGAATTACATCAAAGATAAGTAATGTTTGAAATGCAAATACAGTGGGTTACCAATATCCTCTCGTTTATTCTGTACGCAGAAATTTCGGTACTGAGAATGAAAAAAGTTAACACTGGGTGTTTCTGAAGAATGTTGTCAGATAAAGTGAGAACATTCCTGGATTTATTTTTCTGCTTCCTTGCATATCAATCAGCCTTTCGCACGTAAATCAAATTAATACGGGTTTTTTTCTCTATCGTGTTTTAATTCATCAGATAATAATTTGATTCTTGCTGAAAGTGAGATGATGGACACATGAATAAGGGCTTCATCAGGATGCAGTTCCAGTTTGTTATGATTAAAGGTAGCAAAGCTGAAAGGAGGAGCTCTTTGTTTACTGGTTGATCTCCGTTCCAGACCCAGTTCATGGTCATGAGACACAAATCGCCACAGAAGGAAGGACATTCTGGATACAAGCAGCTGAAATGAGCACATAAAAAAAGGATGAGCAAAACCTCACAGAACAACAATAAACCAGCTATCATCAGCTCTGGGTCTGTAGAAAAGTTGGCAAAACTCTAAATATTCCAATGAGAGACATTGGAGCCACACTCAGACTTTCCTGCATTTGGAAAGATCCAGAAATCGTTGATCAACCACAGCCAGGTGCTTTTTTACCAACAAAATGCAATCCTGACATTCAAATAAGTGAAAAGCAAAGAGTTTTCCCAAAGAAATAACAGTTTTTCCCATGAAAACAATAAGAAATGTGCTTCAACCTCAAAGGTCTCCAAGCACTTTCAAAACACAAGACTCCACTGATGAAGAAAAGCAATGTTAAATGTTTAAGGTTTACTGCAGGAGATTCAGACTAGCCAGTGAAAGGCAGGGAAAACGTGGAGTGGTCAGATGAGGTCAAAGTTGAAGTCTTTGGATGTCACTGACCCGGTTCATAAAATCACCCCAAAAACAAGTTTTAGGAGCATCACAGTGGTCTAATACCAAACGTCTGCCTTCCAGCATCTGGTGCTGACAGATTACATTTTACCAAAGGAAGGTCGCATGAAGGACGCTACAGCTCGTGTCTGAGAAGAAGAATATTTTGGTTTCCTTCCTCAAACTAACATTTTCATGCAGAACAGATTTTAATATGGTTTACCACACAGGGTGGTGTGACCTGCAGGGATACCAGGGCAACACATTTGCCCTAAATATGTTTTGTTGTTTATTTTCTTCTGAATAAAGAATGGACACCCAATTTGCTGTACAGTAAGCGAACACCGTCAGATGTATTACTTTAGACCTCTGTTGGCAAGTGACTCTAAAGTTGGTATCTAATGTTTGATTTAGCATTAAGGCTAAACATATTTTGTGTTTTTTGTGTCTGGACTGCATTTTGTCATCTCCAACTCATTTTATCATACATAAACTTGTCGAGTCTTTAAAGAATTTGAAATCTAGACATTTGAAATTTGAGAAAAGCACTAAAATCCGGTATATACTCATACCTGGATTGTTCTCATTCTGCACTGTTAACATATTTTCAAAACATAATTTGTGACTGAGAGAAACAGCGATTTTATCTTTCTACATCTAGTCTATTGTTCTGATTAGAGAACAAAAGACTTCAGTAAAACCAAGACTAGATGAAAAACAATACTTAAATTGGTAATATCCTGATTCCACAGCATTCATCCTATTTGTAAATGTTTCAAAAAATGGTAGATGCCTTTTATTAGACCACCTAAGATGGGGCTTGGGTTAAAAACTAAAATAGTTGGACTCATCATTTCCAAACTAGATTGTTGTACAAACATCAAATCATCATTTCTGAGCCTTAAAACATGGCATACAGACCACCTCAGATGTTCCTCAACAAATGTTGAACATATTATAAGGGTTTTGCAAAAGTCACAACAGAAATCAGCTCTACATCCTCCTTATTTACCTTACTTTATTGTAGAAGTAGTAAATTTGGTTCACTTGATGAACTTTAGATCAGGAAGTTCTTCACCTAGATTTGGTGAGTTTGCTCATAAGAGATGGGGATCTAAAGTTTTTAAACTCCTGACTTTTCATATGTGTCTAAGGTGTGTGGCCAGAACTCAAAGCCTGACTCCTCACCAAGAAAAAATTAAGCTATCTGCTACAAATAAAGTCACAATAAATCCACATCTGGTCCCCAACAAAACTCAATCACCTGAGCCCCACATGTCAGAACAGGAAGTCTAAAGTTGCACTTTAAAAGGCCCACACTTGACCCCTTGACCTAATCAGTGTGAATCTGTGCCTCGAGACAGAAGACAAGTTTAACAGAGTCTCCAGTATTGAGGCTTTTGCTAACATGGCGTATCTGTGGTGGCATCACTGCAGCCAAACGTTTAATTTCAACATATATCATCTGAACTGCAACAAAATGAATGAAGGTTGCAAACAATAAAACAATCAACCTCACACCACGCCACCATGCTTGGACTGAGGATTATGAAATCCAGCCTGCAGATGTAACTTCCCCAGAGCTGCGTTCAAATCCCACAGCCATTTTGACTCTTTTCAACCTGTTGGATCTGACCAAACTCCTCCTAGAGCTTTCCACTTACAGACTTCAAAATGAGCAGGTTTGATAGTGAGGAACTGGGGATCAAAAGTTATCAAAAGCTTTTTTCTGACTTGAAGCAGGTGAGCGTGACCAAGCCTCAAAATCTGACTCCATAAAATACTAAGGTTTGATCACTACGACACAGAACGTCGGATATGTACCAATACCCGACACATTCCCATGGGCATTTGATGACATCACTTTAGCTCCACCCCCTAAAAACAGGAAGTGACTTGTTTCAAGCTTTTAAGCTGTGTCTAATGACAAAGAGCAAGTTGATGTTGAATCCTGCAGCCTCTGTTAACTGAACTGTGGGTTCATGGCTTATATCTCTGTTTGCTACGACTGGCTCTAGATCACAGATGCATGATCCGATTTGCTCCAAACTTCACGAGTTATACTTTTCAACAGGAAAAACTTGTCATTTATTTAAATTACATTGACATTTGAATCAAAATGCACCCCATGGGATATTTCAAACATCTTTATTTCCCTGATGGATTATGCAATTTACGCCGAATTGTGAGCTTATTTTGTAGACCTTTATTCAACACATTGTGATCTACAAATTTGATTACATCACTTTAATTCCATCCAGAATAAAGACACAGGTTTCTGTGGTGAATGGCCCTCCATGACACGGTTGCACCTTCTCTAATAATAGAAGAAAATATCAGGCAACATTTCCAAAATACTAAAGGAAGTCTTTGTTGATTCTTCAGCACCAACAGGAAGTGGATGTGGTTTCTACCAGAAAGGTCAGATTTTGGCCAAACTTTGGAGACGTCCTGCTGGAGCTGAACTGAGCCTGACTGAACGTGATATTGAGGATTATTCCTAGTAAAACCAAGCGGCAACATGCAGATTTGAGAGCTGATGCAGAATACCTGCGGCCGCAGCACATGCTTATACATATTCAAACCGGGACTCTGTCTACTTTCCATTTGCCACTGAAAGGGTCCATCTTCATCTTCCTCTTTGGGTAAAGTAGGGTGAACCAAATTTGACGTCTGAATTGTTTTGCACAAAACATTTTGTTTCCTGTTGACTTTTTTTAGGTGCTGTAGCTGATGCATATTCATAGCTTAAAAGTGGAAGTGGTGGGAAGGCACCACATTACACCGTTCTGCAACCACATCCTGAGTCACCATGCTCACAGTGACGCCTTTAGCTTGCTGCCTGGTTATTCTTCCACTCAGTCTTCAGAGGTTAACACATTAGTGTCTCCGGCACTACTTCACTCTTCAAATTGTAGAATTTCACATTAGAAAAGGTAAGAATTTCAACCTTCTCTGTGTTTATACTTAAAATATCCTGATCTAAAGACACAACGGGGTTAGATTATTAATTTAGTTTAATACGATTTAACATTGCTGTATAATTATGTAAATCCATTAATTTGTGGTCATATCATTTTGACTGTTGTTAACAATGTGTTAGTATCTCTTCCCAGACTGTTTAAATCTTTTTGAGCTTGTTACTGTAACGATGAACCTTTGGTCCAGTGTAGCAGGGGATGACAGAAAGCCGAAGCGATTTTCTTCTAAATGTCTCTTCTTTAACCTCAGACCTGAATTAGAAAACTGTATTTGTGCCTCCAGTCTGGTCTGCTGTGTTTCCCCCTGCCTGCCCAGCTTCTGACACCAGTGAGTCATCCCCATGGCTCCTCCACCTCCAGCCCTGCCGCTGCTGTGGGGACTCACTTTATTCTTTGGTGGAGGTAAGATGACTTATTGGATCTCGTTAGTCTTTTCCTCTGTCCTGTTATTTGACATTGCTGAAGATCTCTTTTAAAATATTTCTCTTCATCGGAAATTCATTGTAATCTTGTCTTAATGGCTGCAGTTCATTAATCTCAAATCTGATTTAGTTTTTGGTTCTTAACAGAAGAGTCAACAATCATTGAAGCTGACATTCAGGATTAGAAACTCTAGGTAGTGCAGCCTTTGCAGCTGACCTCTTTTTTCTCCTCTGCAGCAGCCGCATCTGTCTGCAATGTCACCTGCACCACTGACTATGAAAAGATACTAAACTGCTCCTGCTCAGGCTCTGTGCCAACACTTCCTGTTCTTCTCACTGCGACTTGCAGGTAAAAGTTGTCCTGTCATTGTTACGAAATTCATAGATGTCTTTATCACGCGACTGCATAAGCAGGAGCATTTTAATCTTTTCCTCAAGAATTATATTTTTACATGAAATACAATTATGTCTTCGCATTATATTACTTAACTCCCAATTTGAAGTAATGAATAAAACAGTCTGCAGTAGCGCTAACTTGTTTTAAAAGTTAAATAAAACATATTTATATGTTTATGAGTTAGCATAAACATATTATGCTAACTCATAATATGAGTTATGCTCATAATATGAGTTATAATCATAATAAGTAGTGCTAACTCATAAATATACGAGTTCCTCTTTGCGTCATTCACATAAACAGACTCAAGATGCTGATTCCATGTTTCACGAGTGAAAACAGCCAACAGAAAATGGTCCCAACATCACAGTAACAATCCAAACAGAAAGAGGTCAAAATGAATAAAAAGAAACTGTAATTTTTAAATGTTTTCATCTGTGGAATCTGAAAAGTTTGAAAATAACTCAGAAGATCCAAGTCTGTTGCATCTGAAACTATTTTTATTTAATTTACATTTAAACTCTGTATTGTTTGGCATCATGACGCTTGATTGCTTAGTTTATTACACCAAAACTGAATAAATATGAAATTTTGTTAATGTCTATATTCATAAGTGGTCCTAAAATACAATAACTACACTACCCATAATGCATTTCACAATGAGATGGCATGCTTAAAAACCTCCTAAAAGTGGGCTAAAACTTAAAGAAACATTTAAATGAATGAACTATTTGCATATAAAATGTTTTTTGTTACAATGAGGCTTGAAAAATGAAACCTCTGAAAAATGTGTGTTTTTATAATAATTTCTTGTGCTGTTTGAGAAGATTATCAGGGACAGTTTTTTGCATTGTTCTTACCAAAATCTAGAAATATTACTTGTCTTTTCATTCATCATAACACCAAATGATCCTGTTCCAGCTCTGAGAACACAAACCTGACTGTGAGCTGTGAGACCAAACCGCCTCAGTCCTGGTGCACAATCAACGAGGACCTCATCCTGGTCGCATCCACCGAAACGCTGTGCAACGCCACCGCCAGCCGAGGCCTGGAGGTTCTCAGTGAGTCACTCCAATGGGAGCTCTCTTCTGTGGGTAGGTTCAACTACAAATCACTCATTTCAGTTTCACATCTGACCGGCTGACGTAAAAAAAACCACGCACAAACAATGCAACTGAGAGCTGCTTTGAGGTCAGCACTCTCTGGCACTTAGAGAGTATTTAGGGTTTTTAATGAAAAGTGCAGAGATCACTCCATCTCCATCAGCTGGAATAAAGCTCATATCTGCTCTGACTCCTCTTGACTGTTTTCACAGTAAAACCTGAAGCTCCTGATAATGTCAGAGTGGAAAAGGCTGCTGGGATCTACAACATTACCTGGAGCAACAAAAGTGAATACTGCGTCACAAACAAAGTCCGCATAAGAAATACAAGAAACCCATCTGAGGTAATGCTGAGTTGTCACAACAACATGAATGAGACTGTAACTGTTAACCACTTTCTGCTGATGAGTTGTATTTTTTTCGTTTCTTCCAAACAGGATTTAATCTTTACGCATTTACCAAACCGGATGCACTTTGAGCTGGATCAGAGAAAGCTGCAGCCCGGTGCTTCCTACGTTGTGGACGTTAAGGCAAAAATCTGCGACTATGAGTTCGTTGTGGGTCCGTGGAGTGAATGGAGCTCTGGCGCAGAGTGGAGCACACCGGCTGACCCTCCGGATGAGAACGGTGGGATCCTGTTACACCCAATAAATCTGGAGGTTCGTAAACATTCACAGTTCAAATCATATTCATCTGATCTTTGTCGCTTTTGCAGGAGTGAATTTTTACTGGCTTTACATCTCGACGCCCATCATCCTCATCCTCGCCCTCCTGCTCCTGGGATACCTGCAAAAACCGTGAGTGTTTTCAAACGTCTCACTTTCCTGCTTTAAACTGGATTTTCCCACCAACTCAGACCTGATTTTAGTTATTACCAAAACAAAAAGCCTCCAAGGCTGAAGAACTTCACTGAACTCTTCGTTTTACTCTTTGTTCAATCGCATCCCAATTAACCAGTCAGTAAACGTAAGCTGATAAACGAGGAGTGAAGGGTTGAAGGTCACCATCACTCTGTCTTCCAGTAAATGATTAGCAACACAACTCACCGCATCAGTTGATTCCTGGCATCACCTCCTACATACGTAGAAACCACGGCAGCAGTTCGTGCAGCAGCGCTGTGCACTGAAAGGCTCACAGGCATAGGAAGTCCTGCAGCAGAGCATCAGAGGCTGAGAACGGCTCCCTGTGGGTCTCCAGTTTCAACAAGCAAACACAAGATCCACCAGTCACACACTCTGCTCTCTGCTGAAGGATGATGTAGCACGTCTAATGCGTGAACAGACGTTTTAGTTCTGGTATTCTCACTGGCGGTTGATACATGAAGCCTAATTCACTGCAAAAACTCAAAATATCACCAAGTGTTTTTGGTTTCTAGTCCAAGTTCCAGTGAGCGATTTGGATTGAAAGTTTTATCACTTTGTGGTACTAACAATAAAAGTGAGAATAAGAACTTACTTTTTTAGATAACAGTTTGGATATGATACATTTATCCCAATAAATGATAAACGATACGATAAATGTAAATATCTTTGTACACCTGCAACAAGACAACTTAAAAATAACTTTTCAGCAAAATATATAAACTTGTTTCCAGTCAATAATTCTTAAAAACTGTTATTTACAGTCGTCAATATTACTATTATTATTGTCATCCATAGATTTTTAGCAGTCAGTATTTAACCTGAATAAATGCTGTATTCTGTCTGTTTCTTCAGACAGTCCAACACCAACTCCACAAGCTGTTTTATTTCACATAGACATGGATTTTAGCCATGTGTTCAGTTATTCATTTAGATAATTAACCGCATGGTTTGTTTCTAAAGCCATTTTTAAGTGAAAGAGCCAACAGTGGTATCACAGAACACGCAAATCATAAAGGTTTTCTCACCTTTTGTCTATGGTTTTATTCAAATGAGTTGGTTAAATTCAGTTTTTCCCTTAATTCTTGGTTTGATTTGAATTAACCTGCTTAGCAGCAGCCATTATGACTCATCTCAGTGTGTTAAAAAGAGCCGTTTTTCACACATTGTGTGTTAAAACATGAAACCAGAGATTCAAACCAGAAAGGATTTAGGTTTTTATGTTGAGGACAATAACAGTGATTTAAGGAATCACCTGAACAGAAAGAGATTTTTTTCTCTTTTTCTTTGAAAAATGCCAGAGATGAACCAAATCTGAAAATATTTTGTTTTTTAAAATTGAATTAAAAGAGGGTCGGTGTTAAAATGTTTTTCTGAAACAGCCTCCAGTTGAGAAGTTTTGTTGTCAATCACTGAAAATAATCCTTCTGTTCTGAGAGTCGCAGCGTGGGATCCTTTATTATCAAAAGATCAAGCTTTGACTCAATGATTCAGTAAATTGCTGCGTAATCATTCACATGAAAGCCGTGTTGTTTTACCAGGATTACTGGTCATGATCTTAAAAGCTTAGATTTCAGGTCAAAGCTTCGCCTCTGCTCTGCTCATCTACCGTAAAGCAGCAAAGATCCAGATAAAAACATGAGCAAAGAAGAGAAACAGCCTTTATTCGACCTCCATCGGGAAAATTAGCTGCATCAGCAGTAAGAAACTGACGGAAGTGCATACAAATTATCCATGCTAGCAGCAGTAAAACCCAAATATACAACTTTAAAAAATCTATAAAGCTATGAAAAACAGCAGATACGTATTGCAAGTATTGTGCAACTGTAAAAAAAAAAATTTAAAAACTGCAGAATCTGTGATTTTATGTACAAAAACAGACAAAAGAAAAACAGTTTGCTGTGTTTGCAGGGAGCAGCGAACAAACTGCTGACTCAGCAGGCGAAGCCACAAACCAGAGGCGTCCAAACGTTTCGCCAAAGCCGAAATTTTAAAACGTAAAAGTTATTGCAGACCTGAACATTTTTATTTTTTAATAAACATGATCAATAATGAACTAACTGATGTCATTTTAAATGTGGTTTTTTTTATTTATATTAAATAGTCAACCTCTGTTTACGTATTTAATTAAGAAAAATGTCTAACTTTTAAAATGTTTGCGTCGGTTGTCTTCGGTTATTCTCGGCACACGAACAGGAAGCGGGTCGCTCTTTCTGCAACGTCCCAAACACAAATCTTACCAAGTATTCTTGGTCTAGTTTCTAGTGCAAATATCTAAATACTCTTCAAATAAGACAAAACTAATTTACAAGAAACTTTTTAGCAAGAAATAGGAGCTTGTTTTACTTGTTTTAAGCCAACAATTCCTGAAAATTGATGAAAAAATGACTAATTCCACTGGCAGACTGTTAGAACAGTGGGATAATTTACCAATGGAGCTAGTTTTCCTCATTATTAAGGAATTATTCACTCAAAACAAGCTCCTATTTCTTGCTAAAAAGTTTCTTGTAAATTAGTTTTGTCTTATTTGAAGAGTATTTAGATATTTCCAGATTAAAATGACTTGCTAAGAGTTTGTGTTTTTGCAGTGCACTGACACACAGTCATTGTAGGGAGCTAAAAACGCCCCCATCACCACATGTTGAAGACCTCTGCTCTACAGGGTGGATGAACAAAGGTCACCGTTTCTGACTTTCACTCTGCTTTTCTTCCAGGTGCTGGCAGAAAAAACTCAAAATGATGACGTTCATCCCCAGACCCAACGACTATTTCAAGCCCCTCTACCACAGCCACGGTGGGAACTTTAAGGTAAGAGAAAGCAAAAGCAGCCTTTCACGTTGCTTGTAGTTTCCACCGCGGGCCAGCAGGTGCTGCAGAGGACGGGACTCACGTCCCATCTGGACCCTGCTGGCTCTGCCGGCTGGGACTTTCCCTTTGACGGCAGCCTGAAGGGACTCTGTGACTCAGTCAGCAGGGGCTTCACAAGCCTCACATGCTGTGGGAGGATATTTGTCTCAGTCAGGCAGACCTGTTCCACCGCGGTGGAAATTACCCCCAGAGGTTGTTTCAGCTCTTTGATTTGCCATGGCGTCACAGTGAAAACGGGCTGTTTTCTACCTGATGGAGACGCATAATGAGAACCTTGTGGTTTACGTTTTTTTTTTTTTTTTCTTTCATAAATGTTGCACGGTTTATCTCTGCTCTTTGTCTTTTGAAACATTCGTCTTTTCCCCTAATGTAAATTTACTCTTTTCATATCTGCTATTTTTAGCAGACAGATCATGTTTGTGTAGGCAGCGATCTCCAAAACGGATCGTCTCCGTTTCCATCAATGATAGACAGTCGTTCACCAACCGTATGAACACCGAGGTTTTACTGCTTACAGCAGGACATAACGACATCCGGCGTCACGCATGAATTTTAATGAAACCGCACCGTAGCTGCACCTGGAAGATGTATTAAGAAACAAGTTTAGATTTGTTCTGCTTGTTACTCCAAACCAAAATGGAAATGTTTTAACAAGAAATTGGCATTTTAGGAGTTAATCTGTAAATTAATCTGTAAATTATTGTTATTGTAAGTTAAGATTATCCATATCTATAAAAAAAAACTTTCATCTCATTCTATGAAATTATTTTTTCTTTTGTAATAGAGTATTCTTTTCTAGAATCTGACAATAGGAACAAATTTTAGGTTAATTTTCGTTAGTTTTCATAACAAAGCATTTAGAAAATAATTTTTTGCAACTCTGTACAAATTTTATGCTGAAATTCTTTGAATTAAATGAGCTGCAGAAAAGCTGCTCTGAACACAAAGACCAAAATAATTTACTTCTGCCGCCTTTTCTTGAAAGAAATGTGAGGAAAAGTGAAGACATTTTCAGAAAAGATAGATAAATAGCAGCAAGAATTCATCCAGTCTGGAGCACTTAATCTGTAGCTCAGTACTCAGTACTCAATCCAAACCTATAATGTAATAAAATTCAGATGGCGTTCATCTCAAACTGTCACTAAACTTGTTAAAATGCTATCAAGAAGCCAGCAGATGGCGCTATCTCTCCACTTTACACACGATCAAGAAAATGGCAACAGTGGAGAGGAACTACGCCTTTTTAACGAGATGAAATTATAACCAGGAAATCCTTAGACCAGCTGTTTTTGCGTCCCTCTGGGACTGAATGCTCAAAATGTTCCCGCAGAGAGATTAATTCTTATTATGTTGCATAAACAAGAATTAAATCCAGCCATCATGCAAGACAGAATAATTACTTCACTGCAAGGCTTTGCATTTCCACAAAGATAAACATTTCACACTAAATGTATGACTTTGTTATCTTTGGTCATAATTAGTTAGACTGCTATGAAAGAAAAATCCCAATGTGTCCCAAACTGACCAGAATAATCATTTATCAAAAAGGAAATGATAAAGGATTTTATGACTGAGGGAATAAAGTATAAACTTTAGACCTTTTAAGAATTTCACCCGTCGTTTTTATGGTTGCGATGCCATCATATTAGTCAAAGTTCAGTTTTCAGTGAGATTAACATGCAATTACATACCTTCTGCAGCAGAGGGCGCTGCTGGAGTATTTCTGAGTACGGAAGCGGCACCTTGATGGAAGTGATGCAGATGTAAAAGGAACGAAGAAAAGATTTACTTTCTCACCTCAGGTGTTTGTGAGGATCAAGAAAACATCCCAAAGATTTGGAAAGTGATTAAATCAGTTTAGAAACTTGGAAAATCTATTAACTTTAGGCTTATTTTCTTTAAAAAAAAAGTTTTAAAACCAGAACAGAATCCTTTGCCAGATGCTCAACACACACATAAGGGTGTATCAGTGAAACAGCTCGTTTATTTTAGGTGCTGCGTTTGGTGACTTCTCACCGGCTGCGGTGCAGATCTCTTTGCGAAGCGGCTTCTGTTCTCCTGCAGTATCTCACGTCCTTGTGGTGCAGACTGCTTGCGTCTTTCTCGATCTACAGGTTCCGTTCAGGAGCTTTGTAGACAGGATGTGGTGGCCTGGGCGTCAAAACTCTTGATTCAAGCTTATCTGGACATCTCAGGCTTTAGGTGGCTGCACATTTTTTACGCTTCTCTAAATAAAGCCTTTCAACTGCTTTGAAACCCGTCAGTTAGATGAACGCCTGTGCATTAAATCAAAGCGAATATCAAATTCCTGTCAAATAATTATCACAGTCACATTCTATACTCCAGATTTATATCTGTGCATTTAAAATTAGCAGCAACTTCTTCAAGGAAGTAGAGTAAGAAGACTTATTGCAGTAAAATACCATTTACAGAAGAGGTAAAGAAGTGTCAAATAAGTCCAAATTTATGTGACATGGAAGATTTCTCTGTCAGATTACAGGAGCATCTCTGCACATGTGGAAAAACACCCCACTACTTAACAATGAAAAATGAGAACAATCTGATCTGACATTGTGAACGTAAATAATATTCTGACCCTGCTGGTAGCAACAGAGGCTCAAAAACAAGATATGTGGACAGCGAATGGAGGTGAGGCGTCACCTGTCCACTGGTTGCCATAACCTGCACCGAGAGCCTGGTTTTACGTTGAATCGGACGGGGCCTGATGTTCCTCTAAAGTGCAGAAATTTTCTCACGCTTTTTTATAAAAAAGAAAATCTTTACACAATAAATGAGAGCTATAACTCTTGAGATAAGGTGGACATTTCAAAGAAATGCTGTGATAATGTGACTCACATCTCAGTGTCGTCTGCATATCAGTAAATCCTGGCTGCTTCCACTGAATTGCAGCAGGTCAATGAAAGCAACCACATAAGAAGATGATTTGTCATTGTGTTGCTCTAATCCAGGTAAAGTGACATCAGCAGTGGCCTTAGAAAAAGAGACTTCCTGCTGGGTTGGAATGAAATGTCTAAAATATTTTAAATCCATTATCAAACATGGAGAAAGATTATTAAAAAGAGAAGAAATATTTGTTTTTTCAGCCACAGGATCTGGTCACCTCACAGTCACTGCAGTTATCAAGTCCTGGGCTGCACTTTGTTTTTCTTTGCCATTGTGGTGATACTTGGTAAAAGGTGCCCTGATTTCACTCAAACTGGTAAAAAGTGGGCAAAATGTCACGTTTTTAAATCTTTGAATTTACACGTTTTCCAAATTAAAATGCAGTTTCCTTCATGGCAGCTTATATGACAGTAACTGTCTGCAGTAATCTAATGTGACGTTTTTCTGCTCTTTTGTCGTAGGAGTGGGTGAAGCCGGCGTTCAGCGAGTACGATTACCTAAAGATCACCACCTGCGTCATGCTGAGCGAGAAGCAGAGCGAAATCCTCAACTGGAGCAACGAGAAGCAAAGCTACAGCGAGGTCACCGAGGTGAAAGCTGCTGATGACTTCCTGCAAGTCCAACAGCTTCCCAACAACCTGCTGATGACGTTTCAGGACAGCAGCACCTCGCAGGGCACCATCCACTCCACGGGACACATCTCCATCCACACCGTCACCCTGTCCGGAGAGGAGTTCGAGGGCGACGTGACGTCGCAGAGCTCGCTGAAAAGCTTCCAGGACTCGGAAAGCTTCGGCTCGTTTGACGACGACAACAGGGAGCGTGTTGCTTACAACTTAGGGGAATCGCATGCGTCCCGGATGGAGCGGCACAGTGGGATATCACTACGAGAAAACCAGATCGCCAATGATTTGATACTGGAGAACCAAAACCTTCTGCCGGATGGCGAGTTCAACGAAGCAGAGCGGGTGTCGCTCAACTCATTCGCATCCAATGAGCAGTCGGAGGACGGCTACCCTCACGTGGACCTGGACACCATCGACAGCGGCTTCGGAGAGTGTGGCAGCCCTGGAGCCTCAGACTCAAACTCTAACTCATTTCCCGAGGAGAAACACTTAAATTCAAACTATGTCAAGCAGTGGATGATATGCAGCACGATTCAGGAAGACACCAGCACTGTGAACAATGAACTCGATGAGACGGTGACTGCAGCTTCTGGCTCACAACCACAGCTACAATGACTGCAAGCAGAAGGAGAATCATAATGCTGCATGAACAATATGTGCATCCTCGTGCATTTCTTATTTTGAATGAGCCAAGTAAACGTTTCTTTTTTAAAAATCTCTCTACTAAAAAGTTCTACTGATGTCTGTTTACTGTTAATTTAATGGAACTGAGATTCTTGTATGATTTGAATGAGACACTTTTTTAGCTTCACCTTTATTTGTACAGTTAATAAAATGCAGTTTCAGTCTCAATAAAGATCTGGTCTTAACTGTACAGAACGCAAACGTTATAAGACAAAGGAGCAGGGCAGCAAAGTTTGCACAACAATAAAAAAAGAAAAAAAGGTGTCATAAGCATAAAGATGCTGAGATCCATCAGTAACCTTCTGATCCACAAAGCGAATGTCTGAAGACAGCAAACAACAGCTGGACAACCAAATGAAACATGTCGGCGTGTTTCAGCAGCCCTGGGACTCGGTTCAGTGGTTCTGCCTCCATCTTGCTCAGGTGTAAAGGTCATGCATTCTTCAGCTGTAGCAACAGAATGTAGGCTCCCTTATCAAGATGTCTGATAATGGCTATTTCCTTGCATTTGCACATTTTTCTGTAACCACTGTAACCGATCATCCTGTTTGTGCAGTGTACATGAAAAGAAAGCAAACTAGCAAAACGGCAAACTGGATGATTTTTGACATTGATATTTCCATACAAAAGCAATTGTTGCATGCAATCCACGTAGTTTCTTCCCATGTTTGGCTATTCTATAGAAACTACAGGTGTTGGCATGTGAAACGATCATTCTGAACCGTACAGAATGCAAATGTTTATATATGTATATATGTAAGTAAGTGTATCAATTAAAACAAAAAAAATCCTTCAGAAGATGATTTTATAAGATGTATTTGAGTAAATATGTGAATTTAAGCTGCAGGTCAAACAGTCAGGTGGAAAAAAATCAAAGTGAGTAACATCTGACACAAACTATGTATTGTAAATATTTCTAATATTCAGCAAACTCAGCAGTCAGGTTGTTTATGCAGCAATTAATGACGAGGTCAACTCCATAAAGCTGCTCCCAACCAACCAACTGAACTTATTCTCTTGGCCCCAACCATTATTTAATGTTTTAAATAGAAAAGATTACGTCGTCCATATCCGCTTATACTTGAAGGAAAATTTTGTCCATTTCCATTGTTGTGGAACAATGACTTTGGAAATTTATTTATTTTTGAAACCTAGTAATTCCAGTCAAAACTACTAAATTGGGACTCCACCTGATTATTAGATAAATACTAACCAAACAGTTCAGTTATTGTTTCCAAATACCTTCCTGATGAGGCCGAGTTGTTCTTGTTAGCTGGTTTTTGAACAGGACGGCATTGCAGACGTATGAAATAAACGCAACTTTTTTACACCAGACAAGAATCAATTAGCAAAATAATTCCACCTTAATCAACAAACTTACCAAGTAAAAGATGACACAAGATGAATAAACAGTAAAAATATACAAATAAGAAGGAATAAAATGATGCAATCAGGTGACAGTTCAGTCTGAACTCAGGTTTAAATGACGTTGAATTAGTTTTGGGTTGTGAAATTTTCTCGCAGCAACACTAAAATATGTAGTAAACAATGAAATAACTCAGAATGATATATAGCAACATCACAGCCCCGTATGAACATAAATGTTTAAAGAAATCAAGGTTTGTAGTTTTGAAAAATAATCCAAATTAGCTCTAAGCTAAGTGAGATTAGTTTAATAATGTTCAATCAGTTCACAGTATAAAGCAGAAGTAAAGATAAAACTTAATGCTATGTCATGTTTCATTGCATAATTTTCTGAGTTTTAAATCATTAACCTTTTGGAAAACTGATTATACTGATTAGTTGTTATCTACTGACGGCTGGTTTAGAGCGTGTTATTCTTACAAGATGGTCCCTGAAACCGATGGACAGAATCTAGTTTTTAGTCTGTTTGTTTTCAAATTTCTCTTTTAATTCTGATGTACTTTAAACATTGTAAATAATAATTAATTGTTCATGAGAGTCAGTAGTTTGCTACAGTTGACTGTGGCACAAACAGAAGGGAGCCATTTTGTCAGAAGGCTACCTTTAGCCTCAATAGCTGCCTTAGCTTATCTAGTGCTGAGTTTTTGAGAAAACCGACATTCAGGACACTATTTTAGCTACGCTAGCTAAAACAGAAAACACCCATAAAGTACACAAGCTTACCGTACCGAAGTGGCTCAACCACTCAGTGGAATAAAGTTTGAATAGTTTGAGTCGCCGTTAGCCTCAGCTACAGTCTGATCTAAGGTTTGCTCCATTTGGAAAAGTCTAAATCATCACAATGGGAAAATACAATGAAATACATAATAAAAATAACTTGTTTAAGCTATGCTAACTGACCTCTGCCCAAACACACGTCTTACTTTAGGAACCAGGGAATCTCAGATTAACAAGGGATGTCTGGCAGTGTGATCAGCTAGGTAAAACAAAGATGGCTGCCGCTCAGTTAATGGCAGGGAAAGCAGAATCAGCTGCGATTCGTTCTCAATCAAGATGGTGGCGGCAGTAAAAGGGAAAAGAAGTGTGATTGGCTGCTGGAATAAATAAAAGGGGAAAGTAGCTTCAGCTAACGGCGTACTTGTGGTTCCTCCTGTCATGGACAGATGTCAGCTTGATTGGCACATGCAGCCAACATGGGGGAAAGATGTGCTTCTTCTCAGGACTGGAGCAAGCATGGCGCTCAGAAGAATGGCAGCAACAACAGAGACACGTCTTGTTTTGGAGAAACTGTAATTCAAAGATTCCTCCTGCAGAATTATAAGCTAAGATCAAAGTTTATTCCTTAAAGATGCAGACTTTCTTTGGTACGCTAATGCATGCATTGTGTAATTAGTAGTTCTTATGTCAGTCTTTGTTTGCTGTATCTCCAGCAGTCATTGGGTGAGTGGCGGGTACAACCTGAACAGATCTCCAGTTCATCAGAGAGTAACAAAAACACAACCAGGCGCGCACATCACTGTCAAAGAGAAACACATTTCCCTATCGGTTATGTTTTTGAAGGAAGCCAGAGTTAAATCACATATGAAAAAGCAAAATATGCCTAACAAACTGGACAAGCATTTAAATAAACAGACTGATGACACAGATGCTCTAAAAATGAGATAAAAAAAACTAATTAGTTCCAGGGAAAGTGAAAACACCCACATCAGATCTAACTAATGAAGATCCTCTCCTGATAATTAAGAGTCGTGGATGAAGTTGAAGACAATGAGTGAGTCAGAAAGAGACTTGGCGGCTGTGGGGCTCAAACTAACCTGAGCTCCATAAACCAGTCAGATTTCTAACTGGACTGAACCGAAGCAGGAGCCACATGGCTGAATTTACTACTCGATATTTCCTGTATGTTTACGAATCGATTGCATCTTTTCAAATGAGGTAAAGTTGTACAGCTGATTGTTCAGATATATTCTTGCACTGCATAATTTCCCGTCATTTACACAAGTTACGTAATCAACAACTGTTTGATAAGAAATCTGATCAAATTATAATTACGCATCATCCACATTTCCTGGCAAAGATTTCTAAAATAAATCATTTATTGCAATATTTTCACACTGAAGTAGAAAAATCCAACATTAATTTCACAATATAATCATTTTCTGTTCTTGTTTTTATTTTTAGAATATTTTGGTACCACTAAGTAACTTCTAAGTAGCAATCTCGCTCTTGTTGTTTCTCAGAGGTATAAATATGATGTAACAGAGGCCACTGGTAAAAAATAATTAAAAAAAAAAGATCCTTAAAGTTAGAATTGGAGCCATGACAGGAGAAAACACGACCAAAGAAACATTAAAACGTCAAAACTGCTTTTTTTTTTTAAATGAGCCTAATATTCAGGATTTTGACAACAAACACTTCATGCGGGTCTGGTGTTAAATAAATAACGAATAAGTGTAAAAACACTGACTGGACCTGTGATGATGTGGGCCTGAATCTCCCACCAGGACATTTAACAAAATATCAGGTGGAATAAACTCAAAACGAGTCATTGGATCATTCAGCAAGAAAACGATCAGGTATCTTCAATGTTTGAACGGCTCGATATATTACCAATATATATGTTTGACTCCATGTGGATGCAGGTGAAGCGAAGCAGGACAAGAACTGATCCTTGGAGAAACCCAGGAGCCAGTTTTTGATGATTCGGTCATTTGTTGCTCCCCGAGTGTCGAGTCCATAGAGATGTTCACGTAAAATCACAGTGAATTGCTGCACAGCAAGTTTAATACATTCTGTTTTTAACATCAGTAATGCATTGGATAAAATTATTGGGAAGTTGAGGTTTCCAGGAAATGTAACTGTATAAATGTGGATCATCAGAATAAAGGAGAGCAGAAATGTTAAAGGTTTAAAACCGGATTGGAAGCACATACAAAATGAGCAGAGGACCCAGACTTGATCCCTGTGGAACTCCATAAGTAATGCTAAGATATTAGACCAAAATAAAGTGAAACGTGCGCTTTACTTTGTGGAAAATGTATGATTAAAGGATAGTCCAGAGCAGAAGTCATTCTGCATTAATGGAGTTCCTTTTTTAACTTTTGCATTAAAAAGGAAAATCTTGCCAGTTTTGGGATTTTTAAATGTCAGTATCACCAAATATTTTTCACACATCTTTGCAAAACACCAACTCTAAAACTTTTGGTGTTAAACTTGGTGTGTAAACATGAAATTGAAAACATTTTACGCATCAAACTGCAGGTTTTGACTGGACTCACTCACTTATTTCCTCTCGATTCTTTTGGTGTGTGAGGGTGGCGTGTTTTCTTAAAAAGGGATTCTGGGGGTATATGTCGTGGGAGGGGGATGTTCATTTACTTTTCAAGATTAGTCCGCAGTTTCCTAAACAGTTACCACCGTGTGTCAGTTGATCCTAATCTTAATTTCAGGCATGAAAAAAGTGATGCAGTTAGTCATATTTTGGTCTTTACAGGACAGCAAGTCTACACAGATTCCCTTCAGGTTGCAGCAGAGCAGCAGTGGAGCCTCACACCGACTTTGGTCTTTATTTTTCACTGAGGTTCATCAGCATGCATGGCCTTTTCCTCTGAAATGCAAAAGAGCAAACGGTTTTAGGTTAACCAGGAGATAAAAGCAGTGAGTGCAGGCTGGATGTGAACGTCTGCTCTCATGTAATCTGATGTTTGTCGGCTTTCGCCCTCAAACATCAGATTCTGCTCGGCGTAAAACTAAATTATTTTAACTCTGTGTTGAATCTTTGAAGACTGAAAAACACAGGACTGGTAAAAATAAAATAAATAAATAAGAAATGTAATCTTTTCAAAGGTTTACACTGTTTAAGCTGCATTTCTAAAACATATTTTTTTACTTGTTACAACTGTCACTATAAGGTGACAGTATGGTAACAGACAGATAATCTTGGGGGGAAAACAGCACAATCACTTTTGTACTATGAAGTACAAAAAAAAGAAGATTTATGGTCATGTGGAAAAGCAGAACAACCCATTAATCAATCCATCATCAATCAAATTTTATTTGTTTAGCACATTTCAGCAGCAAGGCATTTCAAAGTGCTTCACATAATTAAAATAAAAACGGTGAATAAACAGTGAGAAAGAGAAATAAAAAGAAATTAAAAAGTAAAGATAAAAACATTAAAGTTTATTATGTATTTCCAGAGTAGCACAGCTGCATGTTTGTTCCTGATATTCTACTGACGTCTGTTCAGTGTTTTCTGTCTGAACTTGTGCTGGACGCGTTGAGGACTAAAGTCTCTGTTTATGGACGTTGCACTTCACTGCTGCACAATCGCAGTGCTACGGTTTTGGATGTTTTTAAACAATTGCTTGGTGTGGTGTCATATGTATTTGTGATATTTTTGGAGAATATAGAACATCAAATCAGGAACTGATAAAAAAAAAAAGACAAAGATTGAAGAAAATAAAAGTGATTTTTTATTTTTTTGTATTTTTCAATGTTTGTAGAAAAGTTGCTGAATGGTTTTTAAACTACAAGTAGAAAGAAAAACTGGAGACACCAAAGACATGATGTGACTGTGTGGAGGGCATTTAGTTTCATTCTCAGATTAAATGACAGATTAATGAAGGAGCTCAGCTCTGATTAACCTCACTCTGGGTTAAAGGTCAGAGTGATTGTGAGATCTATTCTTATCTATCTGAGAAATCTGACAGTTTGTATAAATTAATAAGTGGTTGTAGCTTATTAATAGCGATTGAGTCACAGAGTTGAATGACTGTGTTTTTCTCCTAATCCTAATCCCTCCAAAGTTGCAAAGTTTTTAGTGGCATTTATTGGAAATAGTTTGTCTTAATGCACCTTGTCTGCTGCACCAGGATGTAATAGTTTTAATAGTTTTTATGTTACAATTTCACCCTTACTGTGTATTCTATTCTTTATTCTGTTTTTATATTTTTATTTTCTCATCTGAACAAACTTGCTTTGCTGCTATTGCATCAAAGTTTTCCAGTTGGGGGATATTTATGTTCTTTGTTCCTAAAATCATGATTGTAAATATATATATTAGCCGGATTAACAGTAAATAAAAGCATTTCTCACATTTTTGTTGTTGAAAAACATGAATCAATCAGAGGAAAACAGAAGAAATTCAGAGCTTTAGTTAATTATGATTGATATAGAAATTAGATTTGGTGACGAATGAATGGATGCAGTGAACGTGTTTACCTGGCGGCCGCTGAAGGAAACCATCAACACCTTGCGACTCCACTGGGATACCAGTCTGCATGCAACATATGGACGGTATTAAAATGTTTGATATTTTTAATTTTAAACTGCTTTCTTTATTTACACAATTACATTTACGGCCACGTATATGTCAAGGAAGAAATTTTGAAATTAAAACAGTTTAAAGCAGCTTGTTCAGAGTTTTAAACAAATACACGAACAGATCTAAATATAGTGGAACATTACGAAGGTGTTTGAAGGAGAGAGAGAAACAAAACCAAATCAAAAAGGTAAAAGAAAGCCGCGTCACTTCCTGCTCAGATGACGATTGATGGTTCAAACCTCAGAGAGACTTCTCATTCACACAGAGACATCAGCAGCACCGCAGCTCTGAGGTAATAACACTTTCCTCTATGCCAACATCTGCTCATTCATTCTTCAACAAATCGATCGCATTTCATGTCTCCACGGTTAAATGTGTAATTTTAAATGTTGATCGTCTACGGAATACATCGTTTAATGTTTTTGAATGTCTTGTTAACGTTGGCAGAGTGATGCTTATGATCCAGTAAGCCATGATGAGAGGGCGGCTCCTGTTTGTGCTCTGGTGCTTCAGCATCCTGGCAGCGGCCCGCAGCATCACAGGTACCGTTCAGATCCATGGACACAGAAACGCAGCTTTAATCACTCTGCAGGCTTTCATCATGTCACTGCTCCTCTCATAAGATGAATTAGAGAGATGACTACAGATAACCTTTCTGTCCCACATCCCAGTCATCAACCACAGAACTAGTGTTCAGCGGAAATTTTAAAGTGTCGAAATGTCAAAAACGTATATTATCTGTGTTTTATATCACGTGTGTGTTATCGTTTTGTTCCTTTCACATGTGAGACTCATCTGGTTTTGATATGAATGAACAATTCACTGAACTACAGTTACATGGTAAATTACACTTTTCTGAACAGAAACCACCTAAAGCGATGACTGCTTGGTTCATGATTTGTCTATTTATAGTTTCCAGCTTTGAAAAGCATTTTAAGACTCACTGAAATTATGTGTTTCCATAGATTCAACCAAAGCTAAGGAAACAGGTTTTTGTTGCTTTGGTTCCCAGTATGGAAATGTTTTTGCTGAGCTTTCTGTTATTTTCTGATCCGGTGATGAAACTGGACTAAAAATGAGTTAAGAAAAAAACAAAAAAACAGATAAATTACAAAGAGCATTACATTGACAGACCTTCAGGTCAGGGAAAACTGGAAACTTTTGCTGTTTGGGTTAAGAAACACAAGACATTTGTAAAGAATTGTAACTGTTTATATTTAACCGTTACGAGAGATTAAGTGTCAGATCAACGTAGTCTCACATAAACATCCATCATACACAGTAAAAATGCCAGTGTTGAATTAACACCCAAAAGTGTCTATGTGTCCAAGTCAGCTGGTGTGAAAGTAACACTTTTGAAAGTGTTAAAAGATTGACACCCATTTTTTTTGTTAAATGAACATTGGTCTATAATACTGAAATGATGATACTGAATATGTTCCCCTGGATTTGATTGATATTGACACTTTGTGGGTCAATTATTTACTTTTTTAACACCACATTATGTTTGGTGAACAACACTACACTGGTGTTACTTTGAATATATTTGAACACTGGCAGTTTTACTGTGTACCAGCAGATTTAATATATATATATATCTGTATCAAAAATAACCGGATATAAATGTAAACAAAGTCATCCGCAGTTCTCAGGCAATACTTTGGTTTAGTTCAGTTGTTCCTTTTACTTCAAGTTGATTTTTTTTTGTATATAAATGTTTTTCTTCCTATTTCTGCTTGTTCAGTTTCATGTGTGAGTGACTACATCAAAAACATAACCTGTGGGGTGAACGGCATCAAACCTGACAACTACAGCCTGAAGTTCACTTATAGAAAAAGGTATGTGTGTGTGTGTGTGTGTGTGTGTGTGCGCGTGTGTGTGTGTGTGTGTGTGTGTGTGTGTGTGTGTGTGTGTGTGTGTGTGTAAGTAAAGTTTACTTATAAAGCACTTTTCACTGACATAAAATCACAAAGCGATGTAAAATGGAAAGTGTGAATAAAACAAGAATTTTCATTATTACGTTGCTAAACATTACTAAATTGCACATCAGTGATAAATAAGTAAAAAAAGAATATAGAAGTGTAAAAATTAAAATACATCAGCATGTAGCCGTGCATTCGACCCATTGTAAAAGTCTCTAGCAGCCGTTATGCAGTGAACTGAACACTTGTTTTATAACATCCTATGTTGTATTATATAGACGAGCGATCAAAATGAATAACCATTTTGGGATGAATAATGTATTCTGAACTGAACTATCTGCACATAAAAGCACTGAACTGTTCCTAAACGTGTGTATTTTCAGTGAATCTATAAGAAAGTTTGATGTTTTTTTTGTTTTTTAGCAACACGTGTCCAATCGTGGCGACTGATCAGGGTTACTTCTGCAACTGTCAAGTTTCAGATTCAGAAATGGCATCCATTTATATTTATGAAATAAATATTTGTAATGCATCTTTCTGCAAAGTTCTCCAAAGTGACTTCAGACCAAGACTTAACAGTAAGTGTGAAATAATTGTTCTACAATCCACATTTCTCTTGTCGTGGTTTGTTTGGTATCGTTGTGCTCATGTAAAACACGTTTTAAGTTACGTCTTTAAAGGATGTAAAAGTAAATCTGATTGAGACCTTTTCTTCTAAACAGTTAAGCTGAGTCCACCTCCTGCAGTGGATCTCCAAAAATCAACAGATTATATCAACATAACCTGTAAGAGTGACAGGTATAAAGAACACTTGTACTTTAAAGGCAAACTCAAATATGAAGCTCTGCTTCAAGAATCCCACGGCAGCTGGAACAGAGTAAGACCCGTTAATGTGAACAATATGCCATAATCACTTCTGACCTCCATGGGTTAGCTGCTAACATCGCTGCTTGTGTTTCTCCTCAGACTGTTTCCCTCCCACCATTTGAAAATAATTACACAATTCCTAGCAAAGCATTGCTCAAACAAAACACAGAGTACTGCGTGAAAGCCAGATTTAAGCCTGTGGACAACACAGCCTGGCGCTCTACGTGGAGTGAGTGGGGTGAACCAGCATGCTGGACAAATGAACAAATGACAGGTAAACTGACATTTTTTATGTTTTTAACTTTTGCACACAATCAAAAAGATGACAAACCGTAAACCACTGAATCCTAATGTTTTAAAAGTTACTTGTCAAATATTTTTTTCCTGTTTTGCAATTTAGATAAAGATTTATTCGTCATGAAACATCAGTGTATTATCAGCCAAAGTATGAGTGCCAGGCGTTTCCCCCACAGCTTACACAGAACTGTGCAGATAATTCAGAGACATCAGGCATCTTGTGCACTTTCAGCATGACTCGCTAACTCTGTCCTATTTCACACATCTTCTCAGAACAAGACATAGTTACCATTTTACTCAAATCTCTGGGCCCCGCCTGTTTAATTATTGGAATCCTCCTGTTTGCTTTCTACAATCCTGCTACAAGGTAACTCAGCTGTTCCTCCAACAGTTACAGGTCAGAATATTTGATTACCTCAGAATATGTGTCTGAATAATGTTTTGACCTGACAGAATGAAGATCAAAACTCTGGGCCGCACACCAACACCGGCCCCGTTCTTTAAGCCTCTGTTTCAGCAACATGACGGAAATCTACAGGTGAGATCTTCAGATGACTTAATAAGAGTTTTTACTGTAAAATGTCTCTTTACTTCAGAACATTTACACATAACAGTTTTAGATTTATACGTTTCCACGGTAGGAAATGTTTCTGGTAAGGAATGACAGGAATCCCATAACTTAATCATTTTATACAGAAAATTCATTTGGAAAAAATATATGCTATAAATTATTCAGACCTTTTTCCATAATTATTGGAAATATTTTAATATACAGTTTATTTTGGTGTACGTCAAGGCTTTGTAATACTACAGTTTGTAATATATTTGATCCCTTTTGGGCAAATCTTACAGATGTTTCTAATTCTTCAACCCTTACACACACACATGAGTAACAGAACCCTAACAGAAAGCAGGTCAAAAGTGACCCATATCACAATCAACGTATTTTTATGTTATTTTTGTTGTTTATATGATTATGTACAGGGTTTCCCCCAGAAAACTTGCTAAGCCGGGTGCGTGGGGCGCTAGGGCTGTCATTCATCCAGCCGGCCGCCATGTTTGGAGTTAAAAAAACGTTTAAAGTTGACAGGAAATTTGATAGTTATGTGTTATTGGAAGACTGGAAGATAAATACATAAACACCAACTATAAAGTGTTAAAAAAAGCAATGATAAAAAAAACTAAAAAATAAAAAAAACGATGCATAGCCTGGTGGAGGGACAAGTAAAGCCTGGTAGCCCGCCAGGCTTATAATACACTGGGGGAAAACCCTGATATATATAATTGTCTCCACAATTATAGCTAACAATTTAAGTTGAAGTAATTTGATGTTTTCACACTTTTAAAACACTTTTAAAATATCAATATTGCTATCCATTTTGTACATTTCTGTGTGTAAAAGTATGTTTGCGAAGCAGTACGTATACCAGGAGACCAATTTAATGACTAACAAGACATAATCTGTCACACAATACACAAAATTATGAGGCAGAAAATTTGAGATAAATGTATCAGATGTTGCATTTTCAATAAAAATGTGTGAAAAACTTTATCAACATTCCACTAATGTCGAAAAAACAATTTCGCAGTTGCAGTGTAAGAAATGCATGAAACCCACACATAAATAAGTTTGTTCATGCAGGAAGTAATAAAAAAAACATGCTGCGCCATCATCCTCCAACTACTTCCTGTCATCTTCTTCTTCATGGTTTACTCCAGTGGCAACATCTGGTCATTGATCATGTGATGCAAAAAAAGGGTTTCCATTGCAGTTTTGTGAAATCAACCAATCAAAACATCATCATAGCACCAAAACGTTTGATCAAAATTAGTGCGTTTCCATTCAGCTCATTTATTTTTCCATCCATCGTCTTTACACCCTTGCCCCTTGGTGGGGTCGGGAGGGTTGCTGGTTCCTCTCCAGCTAGCGTACCGCGCGAGAGGCGGGGTCACCCTGGACAGGTCGCCAGTCTGTCGCAGGGCAACACAGAGACACACAGGACACACAACCATGCACACACACACTCACACCTAGGGGCAATTTGGAGACAGTCCTGACAGTCATGTTTTTGGACTGTGGGAGGAAACCGGAGTACCCGGAGAAAACCCACCATGCACAGGGAGAACATGCAAACTCCATGCAGAAAGACCGGGGCTGGGAATCGAACCCAGAGCCTTCTTGCTGCAAGGCAACAGCTCTACCAACTGCGCCACTGTGCAGCCCCAAATTTATTTTTGAAATATCAAATTATATAGTGAATGGAAACACAGCGACTGACCTTTGGCTTATTTAAGAACATTGTATCGACTCAGAGTGCTCTTCATGAACATGTACCAGGTTATATCAGAGGTGAAAATAGTTTATCATCAGAAATAAACCTTTGAAAAAACAGTTGAATGAGCAAACAGAGCAATCATTTAAAGAAACCCGCCTCCTAAAGACGCGCCACCTCATCACACTCTTCTGTTGAACTTTCAGGAGTGGCTTTCACCTCACGGCAAGTATGATCTGACGTACAAAACCGAGGAGGACTTGATCACCGATGCCGTGACTGTTGTGCCACAGTCCAGCCCAAAGGATTTAGAGGAGAACCAAGTCTTCCTCACGCAGCTGGTCTTTCCTCTGAGTCACACCTCCTACGTTGGTTTTCCAGGGATGGAGAAAGCCTCCGCTCCTCCTTTTCCAGGAGACACTCCGTACACTCAGCTCCCCTGCTCCGTTTGGAGTCCCTGCGTCCAAAACGTAGAGGTTGTCTGCTCCGATCCAAAAGATTTCCTCGAGATAAGCCGTTCTGATTCTGGCTGCAGCTGCGAGGGTCTGACCCAAAGCCCGGAGTGCAGCTTGCCATGCAGTCCTGTGGATGAGATCCCGACACCCCGTCACTGTAGCGACTACTGCATCCTCAACAAGACCGCCCAGGGAGTCGTTCCTGTGCTGCTGTCCAAAGAACGTCCTGCAGATGTTCCCGACCAGTCTCTGAAGTCAGAAGGATGAAAACTCCTTCTGTTTGTTCATTTACAGGGAAATGGCTTTCATCTGCTCAATGCCAGTCAACAAACCTGCCATGTTTCCCATCCCTGGTGAAACGCATCAGTTTGCACTTGCAAATAGGTAGTTGAATTACTTTTAACTGGTGAAAGCAAAATGATTCTCAGTTTGTAATAGACCTGCAGGGTATCTGTGACCCGTCTGAGAGTGTGAAGGTTTCACTTGTTCTTGGCAACACACTGCTTTTTTTCTGCTTTTTTACTTCAGGAAAAAGGAAAAGAATGAATCATTTAACGGAGATTATAGTTAACAATAGCTTTCTAATTGTTTTGAGATGCATTACTTTCAATATATTTTTGCCAGTGTTGAAATATTTTAGTATGGATTCATAGGAAACTTTATTTTTATCTGTGCACACGTTGAGTTTTACTCTGACTCCATTTAATCGAATCAGAACAGACTCTGTTCGCCTGACAGTGTTCTTGGTTTCAGATGAAGGAATTTGAATTTATGCTTTATGTTTGATGTAAAAAGGGTCAGAAATGGTAATGTACTTATAAACCTCTAAGTTTAGGCAGAACAATGGTTTCTCCATCATTTTTTTGCCCTGTATTTTTTTATTTTTTTGCACAGCGTCCTGATCTGCTTATAAAACAAGCAGAAAATGACGGATGAATTTCACTAAGGGACTTTGAACTTTTAAAGCATCACTGAAAATGTCTTCATCTTTGCCGTGTGTTCTATTGCTTTCATCAGCTACTTTCACATTAATGTCCTGAATATATCTGCAGCTGAATGTTGAATTAACATGTGGATCTCCTGTTTAGAAATTTAAAAGATTGTCACTTTGTCTACAGCAGAAGGAGAACGATGTGCTACTAAATTTATAAAATGGAGTAGCAATAACCACATTTATCTCCATCATGTACATTTTCTTGTAACAGCCTAATATTCAATAAAGTACAGAAAACACTTTTTTTCCTTTTTATTGTATTTTCTGCAGATTTTAGAAAATTTTTAAAATTCATTTCGAATTTATGCCACTTCAAACTATCCAATCAAAAACTGAAAAAACAAACATCTGGAAACCAAATGTAGCCAAAAAGGCACACGGATGCGTGCTAAAATGAAAGTGTATCCATTTTGCCTCTTTTTGTTATTTTGCAATAAAAAAATAAATATTATTTTGAAACTGGAAAAAAAAAAGAGGTAAAGTAGCTGCTAAGCTGAGTCGTATTTCAGGTTATTCTATCATTTACAAGAAGAAAATGTGAAATGTCAAAGTTCTTGTTCTGCTGTTATTCATTTTTTTAAGATGCAGCATTGGTCCCCAGTCCATCATGAGCCAAACAACCATAAACATGTAATCACAGTTCAGGGAAATTTAGATCAAATCATGTTTTTGAACCATGAGAGGAGAGAATTAATGTATTCACAAGGAGAACAAGGAAATTTACACCCAGGACTGTCATGTCCACATTTATTAAAAATCACTTAAGATGTCAGAGATGGCAGGATTTACACTCCAACATGATTCCCAATTCCCACTTTAGGATGAAAACTGGGATTACAGAAGAAGACCAAGAAAATGATGATGCATTTCTGTCCTCTGGGCCAAATCCTAGTTGGACTTTTCTTCATTTTTTTATTCTCAAGATATTATGTATCTAGTCCAGATGGTATGTTAGGGTCACCAAGCCATTTTTCTAACTATTTTGAGCAAAACAGGACAATTCACTAACATAGTGAAGCTCAAACATAAAAGATTTGAGAGGAAACTGTCAGGTGTGAATGTGGGCAGGATGAAGTCACCTCAAGAACAACTTTGAAGCTCGGCGGCAGCGGAAATAAAGACGTTTAGCAGTCACGAGCATCAGCTGGAAAACCAGTTGGCATTCAGATCCTGTGGTTGGACTTATAAAATCACTGAGGGGTAAATGAAAGGGTGAAAGGTGGGCGTCAAGTCCCATGTATCACTTTTCTGCTCATTTATCTGTTTATCAGGTGGCACCCACATAAATTTCCCCAGCTTTTGATGCAGCGGAGGCTTTTCCCCACCAACATGCCCAGAAAAACACGTTTCAGGGAGTCAAGGAGATGCAGCATGCAAGTCCTGTTAGACTGAATACAGGCACTGAATTGGAATCATGCTGGGGATTAACATTTTCAGTCAAAGTTTATATATATATATTTTTTTACAGCACTGAGAAATAAAATGTAAACTCAGCAAGTGAACACTGCTAAGCATGTTGTCTCTTTGCAAGATAAAATCAAAGCAATGCATGAGACTGTCTCTGCAGAGAATGACATTATGACAGCGAAGCGATCTGCAGATTATCAGTCCCCTAATTTTTGTCTCTAAATGCAGTAAAATTTCCAAATGAAAGTCCGTCTCCCTCCCACACAGATTCAGCTATGAGTCACACGGCTGAAAGATGGTAAATGTACCCCATCACGCTTACCACAGATCAGCAGAGGGGAAAAGGTGAGCTGCAGTGGTTGTTGCTCTTTTTTTTCAAAATCGTGAGAAACCTCAGGCAGATTCATGCAGCAGAGCTGCTGCTTTGAGGGTTTGGTGTTTACATCATTTTAAAGTTTTGGGTAAACAATCAGTTGTGTTAATTTTGACTGCCCATCTTTTGCAATGTGAAACAAAACAGAAAATCATTTTTATTTTTAGCAGCAAGTAATTAAAGCAGAATTTAAATAAAGATTAATGAGATTAAACATTTCTAAACTATGCTAAATGGATTATTCTAAATCATGTTTGATTCTTATACAGATAGTGATTGACCATTTATGTTTAATTTTAAACATAATTATACACATTTATAATTATTATATGGGGGACCATTTGTGACGTTACACTGAAATTAACAGAAATGATTTGGGTTATTTAGCCTTTTATAACTACATTATTCAACTGTGACATTTATTCATTTATAAATCATTATTTATAATTCAAACTAAATATTTAGTTCCAAAATAAATATGTAGTTAGCAAGCTACATATTTAGTTAGCAAACTAAATATTTAGCATCAAACTAAACATTTAGCTTCTAACGGAATACTTCGCTAACTATTGTTTAATATTTAGTATGTAAACTAAACATTTAGCTCCAAACTACTGTAATTGTTTAGATAACAACCAAATATTTAGCTAGTAAGCTAAATATTTAGAACTGAGTTTAATATTTAATTAGTAAATATGTAACTGCAAACTAACCATTTAGCATGCTAACGAAATATTTAGCTTCCTAAAAAAATAGGTAGATTCCAACTAAATATTCAGATTTAAGATAAATCTGTAGCTACTTAGCTAAATATTTTGTTTGTAGCTAAATATTTAGTTGCAGAAAACAAAGCATGGTATGCCGGCACAAATCCTACGGTGGAGGGCAGCTGATTATCGGCAGCTTCCCTTCCACTCTGCAGGACCTGGGTGTCTAGCAGTCGGGTGACCTTTGAACTCTTCTGCTGACCAGTGGCGCAACTACACATTATTCAGGTGGATGCGAAAACATAGATCGTCAGGGTGAAGGAGCGACGCTCAGTCCACCCCCCACCGAAGCGACGATACGTGAAGGGTAAAACTCACTACATTTACCTCGTTATTTACGCAAGGTGAAGGAGCGTAAGGCGCGCTGAAGTGTATGGGAGAACATCATCGGCGCGCCGCCCCCTCCAGACGGGGTTTTGGCGCCCCCTCTGGTGCTGCGCCCCTATGCGTTGCATACCCTGCATACCCACTTTTTGCGCCACTGCTGCTGACTAGAGTATTCTGGTGTTAAATCTGACTTGAATAGATTTCTCTGGTAATGTGAAGGTCCATTAGATGATCTGGTAATGTGAAGGTCCATTAGATGATCTGGTAATGTGAAGGTCCATTAGATGATCTGGTAATGTGAAGGTCCATTAGATGATCTGGTAATGTGAAGGTCCATTAGGTCTCCAACCCTCATTTCCAGTAGTTGTCCTGATTTTCCTCCACTTCTCACTGAATTTGTGTCTTCTGTCAAAGTCACCAGACAGCTGAGAACCTACTGGAGCTCCAATTTTCAGCCGTCTCTCAGCCTGACAGCTGGTCAGATCTCAGATTAATATCAGTCATTACCAGTGGTGGAGAAAGTACTCAAAAAATTTACTTAAGTAAAAGTACAAATACACAGTCAAAAATGTACTGAAGTAAAAGCCAAAGTACCACATTAACATTTTACTTAAGTAAAAGTAAAAAAGTCCTGGCTTTTAAAAATACTTAAGTATTAAAAGTAAAAGTACTCGCTGAATGCATTACCTAATCGCTAATATCATTAAGTGTGCCGATCGTATTTAATTTTAATACATCAGAAATGTGCCATTTTAATTAACACTACCACAGATTAAACATGTTCTTATTGTGTTTATTCTCTGTAACAGTTTAGACTTAGATATGTGATTCTATGAATCATAATTTCAGGGATGGAAACATTTTGTCTCCTGTCCTAACATAGGATGAACTTCATTAGTCACATTTATTTAGAAAGAAATCTAACTGAAAGGGGATGTAAAGAAGGTGCGGGCGGGGTGGAGGACATGCAACCAAGGAGCCATGTAGCAGAGTTGTAGTCAAGACCACCGAACCCGAGACCAAGACCAGCGCCCCGCGCTAAATGACACAATAACATTACGTTTACCTATCAAAATTGGTTCTCAGATTGATCTGAAAGATTCACATTCCCATAAAAACACCTAGATATTAAATACTTAGAGCTGAAATATATTTAACCAGTATCAATTAAAACTCACTTCATTCTGTTTTGCTTTCATCGCTGTGCTACAATCCGCAGAGGTCTCCTGCTATTCCTAGAAAAATAACGCCCTGGGCGGTTGCCCATATTGCATATGTCAGAAACCACAACTGAAACATCGCAATTAACGGTAAATAACGTTCAACTATGAACACTGTCCAACGGCGCAACAAGTAACTAAGCAGAATGAGCACCGTGACTGTTTTCATCCTCCCTCCCACTGTGATGCTTGCCACCATGACAGGAGACGAAATCAATCAATGAGCAATGAGCATGCTCTGTGTTCATACGTTCAACTTTTACTTATTCAGCGATTAAATGAATGTCTATATATATATATATATATATATATATATATATATATATATATATATATATATATATATAGCTACCGCAGTGTACACAAGAACAAAGAACGGCTCTCAGTGAGGCTTCAGTCCTTAGGACTTAGTAAAGATCCGTCCAGAAGAATCGGATCGTTCCTGAATGTCATCACTATATTGCAGACTTTGGTACCAGCGTTGTCCCATATGTGCGACACCTCAGTCAAAACCTCCACACAATAATTCAGCGCATGACTGACAACTTTTTTTCATCAGATGCAACATGTGTCTCAGTACAGCTAGCTTTGCTAGCACAGATCTTACCTTTCTTTAAGCTTTCCTTCCAAGTGACGCTAAAAATTGGACGAAGTCCCACCGTCTGTGAAAGCGAAGCGCTGCTGATTTTACATGTCGCCATATCAATTTATGCAGCGCTATAAACATCTCCTCCCGCTCAGAGGAAACCACTGCGCATGTCTGGAGCTCCGCGTGCGAGTAAAGGTGGAGGCGATGGGTGACAACAGACACTAAGTCACGTTATTGCTTGGATTTTACGGCGCCACCTTAAGTCCCTGAACTTCACATTTTAACGGAAGAAAAGGGCAACACGACTTGGATGTAACGAGTAACGCGACAGTTTTGTAGAAATGTAGTGAAATAGAAAGTACAGATACTTACTGTAAAATGTAGTGGAGTAAAAGTAGAAAGTACCCATTATTAAATCTACTTAAGTAAAGTACAGATACACGAAAACTGTACTTAAGTACAGTAACGAAGTCCTTGTACTTCGTTACTTCCCACCACTGGTCATTACCTCATTCAGGGTTGGCAGGTGTTGCTGCTCATTCTGGTAAAATTAAGGTGGAACTGGGTGTCACAGACAATGGAGATCACATTGCTTACTGGTTGACTTACAAAGCTCTTAGGTCAGCATGGAGGAAGAGTTTACTGACAAGAAGAAAGCATCCTAATAATCTTGCAACTCTTTATGTTTTACCGCCTGCAAGGATATTTAATACAACCTGCAGAAAGACAGTTCTGTGGTTGAATGTCACACCGAGGTTTGTATTCTTTTCTACAAATAATTGGCCTGCCTCCAGTGAAACTATCAACCAAACCACAGATTTCCTCTCAGTATTAGTAGTAAAAACTAACTGATTAATACTTGCCACTATCACGTCATTGAAGCAGGCTCATGCAGCGGAGAAATATCTGTTTCCTTCCTAGTTCCCTCTGATTCCTGATACTCTAGAACACAGGTTCTTCAAAATTGGTCAAAAACATTGAATCCGTAACTGATACAGCAAGTGATAAAAAGTCACATTTAACGTCATACATTAGTGTAAATACCGTAAAAAAATAATTACAAATATTTCTTAATATTTACCACAAAATCTGATTGCAAAAATAAACACTAAAATAATCACAAATCCTGGAGGAACAGCTATTTATTGATATTTTAACAGTTTTATTGGTTTTATCAATAGATTCTGGTGCAACCGGCCTTTTAAGAACATTCAGATTTTTGATTGGCCCAAAATAAAAATGAGTTTGACACCACTGCTCTAGAACAAGCAGAAGATTCACAAACGTTGACAAAAATCTCATATAGACAACGACTAATTATGTTGTTCAAATTGTTGTTTTGTTCAGTGATTTTGGTTGAACTAAACTAGATACATAAATCCTTTTCTAGAAAAATCAACAACCACATCCTATTTAAATGTTTTTTTTTTTTTTTTTGCAGAGTAACTTGACCTTTTTCTCTCCAAGAACTATGTGGGGGTTTGTGTGTTGTTTTATTCTCTGTATTCTGACTGTGTCAGTTCTGCTCTGATGTAGAAAACAAAGAAAAAGCCGTTTGACCGACATCAGATAACACCTGAAGTACAGAGCAACCGTTTTGTTTAGGGGGGATAATAAAGACTTTGGACTGACGTTTTCAAGAGATAATTTACTTATGAATGTATTTAAAATGTGAAAGACTCCAAAGTCATGTCAGATTAAACTTGGTCCTAACAAACTTCTCAGAAGCTGATGACTTAGCTTTTACTTATTCACAGTTTTCAGGATCGCTTTAGGTCATTCTTCGTCATGTGAAATTACAAACAGGAGTTTCAGGAAAAAATACTGTTAAATACCAACAACTAGTGTTACTGAAATAAAAAAAGATCTATGAAAGAGCTATGAAGCAGGAAGGAAGCAGTACTGAGAAAAAGAGGAAAATCTAATAGGCAAAAAAAAGTTGGGAGCTTAATAACTGCTATCAGAGATCCGAGACTCAGCAGAATATAAAATAGAATATAAAATACTAAAGTACAGAGAAAAAGCAAAAAGATTACTAAAACTAAGGAAAGGGTTTAATTTAAAATGCACAACACTGCTAACTTAGCTTACCAGCCAGTTATTTATTCAAATTAACACGTCAGGCCATACAAAGCATTTTTATCATAATAACGTAATTTTCCTGAAACTCCAAACTGTTACGTCACTCTGTTTGGAGTATGTAAAATAACACGCAGGACTGCTATGGCCAACGATTTATTACAAATCTGCGAAATTCATTAATCAACACATCTGTAACGTCATAAAATGGTTTCTCAGGTTTTTCCAATAACCCATTACGAAATTTCCATACATAGAGACAAAAACGATATCATTTGTGTGGAAAACGTTTCAAAATGTGTAAAATACAATAAATTCAAAGTGAATTCAGTAGTCCGTCAGCTGTTTCTCAGCTAGCTCACAAAGTCCGCTAGCATTAGCATCCAGAAATATGCCCCGTTTTCTCCACAATACAAATCAAAATCTGAATAACGTGACTCACGAGTTGACACTCAATTCAAAAATCACTTCAACTCAGTGACGTGCAGTCAGGGGAGGCAGGTGAGGACCTGCCAAGGCTCTGCCTCACCTGCCATCATGGATAAATAATATCCATCCATCCATCCATTTTCTTGCACCCTTGTCCCTCAGTGGGGTCAGGAGGGTTGCTGGTGCCTCTCCAGCTAACGTTTAGGGCGAGAGGCTGGGTCACCCTGGACAGGTCGCCAGTCTGTCGCAGGGCAACACAGAGACACACAGGACACACAACCATGCACACACACACTCACACCTAGGGGCAATTTGGAGAGGCCAATTAACCTGACAGTCATGCTTTTGGACTGTGGGAGGAAACCGGAGTACCCGCCGGCAATAAAATGGCTAAGAAACATTTAATATATGGACTGATTTTCCATAATTTCGCTTATGTATATGATGTACAGTGTTTTTTGTCACTAACTGTGTGTGTATTGTGTTTTGTGTGCGGAGGAGCGATAAGAAACGGCAGAGAACAGACTCGAGGTGAGGCAGGCAGTTCTCTTGCCTCACCGCTGGGGGCGCTCATGTTCCCAGATATTGTGACTGCACAACTGCAGAGTAAGAGACAGCGAGCTAGCCATGTAGCTAGCCACACAGTAAATAAGTAAAGTACAGCGATATATTAATTTTCTTCTCTCTTCCGACGTCAACACGAAATACTACATTTCTAAACTTAAACAGTTTTCTAAAGTGGATTTTCAATTGAAGCAGGAGATGATAACTAAAGGAAGACCAACACCGGAGCTGAAAGTTTTACTTCAAGACAGTTTGACGATTCTCAAACGGAGTAGAAAAGACATGCCGAGGATAGACTTGGCTTTGGATGAACGGATATTTTTGTGCAGAATTAGCGGTGTATGGATTTCATGGATACGTAAAGGTATGTTTAGTTTTTTAATTAAATCTGCGTTTTGTGGGCTACAGTTAATGTTTAAATAATTTAGTAAAGTGGAAGCGGTAGCTAATCTACCACAGCAATTGTTTATTAATAAAACATTAAGCCTAAAATGTACTATAACAACAAACTAAATGTTTTGTTCTGTGTGCAAAATTCTTGAATGTTTTTTGTTGTTAAATCCTAAAACATGAAGTGGCATTGATGCCAGTTGCTATGGCAACGAGTCTGCGTAGCTTGGCGAATACAGATCACTTAGCTGTGGATCATAGCACGAAATTAATACCTACATTTCTAAGTTTCACTGAGTTAACGCGGCCATGGATGACACGTAAAAGATTAAGTCTTTTTGCCCCCCAGCGTTGTACGCATGCGAGAAATTTCCGCAGGTCCAATAACATGGATGGTGTCTACGTCATAAGTCAGTGCCTCACCAGCCATGAACCTCACCGCACGTCAAGGATACCAATATATCCTATATATCAAAATACAAGATATATATTTCAAAATACATCTTACTGACCTGTGATGTAGAAAAGATGAGACACAGTTGAGCATCTAACGCATAGACATAATATAAGAATAGAGCCTCATGGACCGCTCTCGCCTATTGTCGCTGACGAGATTTAGGGCGGCCATCTTGGAGCGGTCCATCACTCCACATGTGTTTAGAGGGCAAAATGATGTATCAGCGCCTTTAATCGATCATAACACGCCTTTTTGTTACTGGAAACCATATTCAAACATCTATCAAAGCTACATTTATAAACAATTGAATTATTTAAGTATGTTATTGTAACAGGTGGAACCACCAGGGGTCGCTGCCTCCACATCTGAGCGCCCATAAAAGGGAAGCTGTCAGACTGGTGGCAGATTGTCAATCTCCTCTGTGTTGGACCAGGTGTGTGGGCCCACGCCTTCCACTGTTTGTCATCAGGTTTGTGTGTGTTTTTTATTGTAAAGACAAAACTCTTTTAATTTGATTTATATTAAGTCAGTGTTTGGTGTTCTTTATATAGGGCCACACTACATGTCGTAATTTGACAAGTGCTTTACCTGGGCGTGTGGTTGATCGACGCTGCAGGTAGGCTTTGTTTAATTTTTAATTGAATTGCATGGTTATATTTCAAAGATTTAATGGGCGTTTTGGTAATTTTTGTTTCTTTGTTTTTTGCAGTTGTTGCTGCACCCTGCTGTTCCTTTTGATTTCCTTTTTCCATTGTTTTTCATTTATTTTGTTTACTTATTGTTTTGCAAATATACATCCTCTTATTTTGTAATAATAAATATTGTCCTTTTTATATTGGTTGTTTTATTGCACCACTAGTGGCCGTAACATTATTATTTAAGTAGTACACAGTTCAGCATATGTAAATATGCTTAGTGTCTATAACAATAGAATAGGAATGGAATGTTCTGATTCGATGTATGCAGAGCATATTACAAAGCACACAGCCGTTCATAATTTATTTAATTAATTATTTAGTAATATCAATACATATTTATATAACTATACAAACACAAATAAATAACGGTTGACGGTTTTGTCAGTTTTTCTTTGCAAAAAGCTGAAGCTCAGTCAGATTGGATGGGAAGTCGTTGTGAGCTCTCCTGACATAACTGTTCATCTGATTTAGGTATGGGATTTGACTGGGCCATTTTTTAATCCTGGCTGTATGCTTAGGTATACGATGGTGTTTAAAAGTTACGACATAAATCTGGGTCTTCTTCTTCTACTTCTTCTTAACCATAGTCTTTTCTTCCCAAACAGCAAGTTGGTACACTACCGCCACCAGCTGGTCAGTCTGTGTAACTTTTAAATCAGTTGATCTTAGCTTGTCAAGATCAACTTCATCTACCATCCAGGATTTGCCTCATATTTAGATCCTCCCCGTTACAATGACAAACAAAAATCATGCATTTGCATAGATCTGAAAATGACCTAGCCTTGACATTTACAGTTGCACACATTGTGTTTGTGGTGGTCCAGCATGGTGGGATGGGTTAGAGATCCCTGGTTTTCTCATAGGTAAAGCTTACAACTTTATTTGTGCTCTGCCCACAATTTGTTTTGTTTGTTACTTCATGGCATTAACTTAGCAAAATGTTACCTGTTCTCACATTAATGTTCCAATGTTTGCTGACACAAGAATAAGAAAATAATTGTTTGACTAAACAAGCAAAATTAACTTTCTTATGTATAGATACTGAAAAAAGTTCAAAAGAAATTATCATATATAGGAGAAAGAAAAAAACAAGTGAATCAGACTATTTTGAATATAAACAAGAATAAAAAGATGCTATTTGCTGGTGGGATGATGTAACACCACCAGCAAAAGAAGATTCTGTGATGTCACTAGTGAGGCCCTGTGTGTGATGTCATAAACTATATATATTGAACAGAATTGTGCATATTTTTCATTGCTATATCGCTGACTAGTGCAGACATACGCAAAGCTTTTTAGGATCAACCATTCAGGTAATTTAGGAAGATATTGAGGACAATGTCTTATCAAAACCAGAGAAGCCACAATGGGATGATGGGACCCCAGGTGAGACGGGGGGTCCATCGGAATGTCCAAGGCGGGTTTCCTCCTGTGCACCCGAGTGTTTTGCACGAGGAAATCCAAAGGCTGCGCTCTCTTTTAGAGATGGAGAGAGCCCAGAGGTTTGAAGATCACCAACGACTGGCCCAGCTGGAAGCAGAGCTGGAAGAAACGAAACACCAGTTAAAAAGGCAGAAAGCTCTCAAAGAAGTTTTTATTAACAAGGGCAAAGAGACAAAGAGGGAACTCGAGATGATGGAAAAGCTTAGTGATCCAGCAGTTGCTAATGCTGCGATCCTTGCTTCGAAGGTGCATAACGATACACGATTTAAGAATAAGAAGCAGCTCCAAGTAGATTTTGTAGAGTTAAAGACGGCCCACCTCCTCAGCCAGGAAGCATTTACATCCGAAATCCAGGCTGAGAAAGACAAAAACAAAACCCTTCAAGAAGAATTGGACAAACTTCAGTCTTCCCACCAGGAGCTTTGCTCCACCTATGAATCCAACAAAAACAGTTTACAGGCGGAATATGACCAGGTAAAACGTTCATACGAAGAACTGAACCAAAAGTATGAACGAGATCTTTCTAGTCTTAAAGCACAAGTCGAAAAATTTGAGAAACAGCTGGAGCATGAAAGAGAAACAAATTCAGACAGAGCAACAAAAGACCGGGAGCAAATCGACAAACTCATAGAAGAGCAAGACTTCATATATGAATCCATGACTAAAGAGTTCAATTTTCTGCAAATGAGCGAAAACAATTTACAGGCGGAGTTGGACCAAATGAAACATTCATATGAAGAACTTGATGAGAAGTACAAAACAGATGTTTCCACTCTTAAAGCACAAGTCGAAATATTTGAGAAACAGCTGGAGCTTGAAAGAAAGGCCAGCTCAGACAGGGCAACAAAAGACCTGGAGCAAATCGACCAACTCATAGAAGAGCAAGACTTCAAATATGAATCAATGACTAAAGAGTTCAATTTTCTGCAAATGAGCGAAAACAATTTACAGGCGGAGTTGGACCAAATGAAACATTCATATGAAGAACTTGATGAGAAGTACAAAACAGATGTTTCCGCTCTTAAAGCACAAGTCGAAACATTTGAGAAACAGCTGGAGCATGAAAGAAAGGCCAGCTCAGACAGAGCAACAAAAGACCTGGAGCAAATCGACCAACTCATAGAAGAGCAAGACTTCAAATATGAATCAATGACAGAAGAGTTAAATTTTCTGCAAAGCAGCGAAAGCAATTTGCAGGCAGAGCTGGTCCAAGTGAAACATTCATACGCAGAGCTCAATGAAACAGATGTTTCTAGTCTTACAGCCAAAGGGGAAACATTTGAGAAAGAGTTAGAGCATGAAAAAGAAGCCAGCCAGAAGTACGAAACAGATGTTTTTCAAGAGAAGGAGGAAGAGAGCCAACCTGACCATGTTGAAGTCAGGTTGGCTTCTTCTGAGGATTTCTCAGAAGAAATTATAGACGTTGCTGGAGGAACCATCCCGGAGAATTTCAACAGCATGCAGGATGGTAAAAGTAAAAAAACAAAGCTTTCGGTTTGGAAAAGGATACGAAACTTTATGCGTTTGAAGAAATCAAACAAAGGGAGAAAAGAATGAACTAAAAGGAAGCTTTTACCATCCTGCCAACTAAAAAAAAGATCCCCTCCTAACCCAATTTTAAAAAAATTCAAACTTTAAGATGAATTTGAAATGGAAAAAAAAGTGGGCAGCACGGAGGTGCAGTGGCTAGCACTGCAGCTGCACAGAGAGGACGTGTCCCGTCTTTGCTGTGTGGAGTTTGCATGTTCTCCCCGTACCTGCGTGGGTTTTCTCCAGGGACTCTGGTTTCCCCCCACATCCCCTAAAACATGTAGGTTAGGTCAATTGGTCAATGTAAATTGCCCCCAAAAAGAGTTTAAGAAACTGCAAAAATTGGTTTAAAAAAAAGAGTCATGTGGCATCAGCACTACGTCTAAGACTATTCCTCCCCAACCTGCTTCCTCTGCATCAGCCCTGTTTCAGTGGTGCAGAGCCTCAACAACACACAGCTCAATATTTACAGCAACCTATTCATTTAAGAATTACAATTCTTCTTGTAATTGTAATGATTTCTGTTTATTTTCTCACGGTCTTGTAATTTTATGGTTTGTCCTTTATTTTACCTTCTCTACTCACTTTTTATGTTGCACTTGCACTTTTTTGTGGTGAAATGTAGCTCATTGTGCTGCGTTTAAATCTGGAATTTAACAAAAGGTTGACAAAAAGATCATGCAGTGAGTTTTTTTTGTTTTTTTTCAGGGGGACTGTGGCTGTGGACAGAGTGGTCGTCTTGTGATTAGAAGTTTGTAAGTTCGAGTTCAGCTTCCTCCTGCCACATGTCCAGGCCCCCCTGGGCTCTTTGCCCCTAGTTGCCCACCGATCTGCTTATCGGTGTAAATGTGTGTGTGGGTGAATGTGACTGCAGTGTGAAGTGCTTTGAGTGGTCAAAATGATTAGCAAGGCTCTACATAAGTTCAGTCCATTTATCATTTATTTTCTTTGATAAATCCTGTGTTTGTTTTTTTATACCAAACATAAAAAAGCTGATTGAACAAGTTTTTACTTCTTCAGGGTCCCGGGTGTTAAATTAAGGTTAGAATTACATCTGTACATAATATTAGGTGATAATTGTAATCATAGCTTAATACTCCGGACCCTGAAGAAGTAAAAACTTGTATTTTTGTTGTTTCTGTTTAGTTGTCTAGTCTATAATGAAGTGTACTGTTGTTTTTGTTGATATCAGTAGGTATTTTCTGGTTAAATAAAGGTTTAACAAAAAAAACAATCCAGTATAAAAGTGTGTAGTGTAAATAAGAAAAAGCTCTGTGGGTATGAATACTTATGCAAACCTCTAATTTCTTCACCTATTGTTGCTAAGCAGCTTTTTACAGCTACACTTTCTGGGTTTATGGTATTTAAATGATTTCCATTAATATTCCTGCAGACTTCCTGGCGATCATTCAGTCTTTTCTTCTTCTCTGAACTCTTTATTTCTCCGTGTTGCACGTTCCCACATCAGTCTGTGCTTTCATACACGCAGCTAAAGAAATGTTGTAAAGAACGTGCCTAAAGAGGTCATGCCTAATTACGACGCTATACATTAAACATTGTTCTCTGAGGACAATTTTATTATTTAGTTTTATTTTTCAGCTTCTCCTCCTTCAGGAAAGACATGATTCCACTTTTAGCATACAAAGAAGTTGTTCCCATGTTGTTATTTCAGTGAGACCTCTCTTTACTGGTTTTTCTTTAAAGGTGTAGGAAGCTCAAAAAGAAAAACAAAACAAACATCAGTATTTCTTAAAACAAATTATTTCTCACTTGTGAGGTTTAAACCTAACATTAGTAGCATTAAAAATTATTTTGCATACATTGATTTCTTACAGGAATTCAATTTCTTTTATGGTTTTACTTAACGCGTCCCAAACTGCATGCACATGTCTCTAGCATTTCATCAATTTGGACTGGGGGTTTGTGTTTTTGGGGTGTGGTAAAGTCTGATTATGCTGAGGATTTCTCCTATTTGTGGTCTCCTCACTCCACCACCCCTCTTGTCGCCCCGTGCAACATTCTTTGAAGGGCAGTTTCTTGCCCAGTGACCAATATTGCCACAAATCCAGCAGCCTTTTGAATGCCGTAGATTTTGTGGGGTGTTATTTTGGGGTCCTCGCCTATTGTGACCTCCTCTGCCTCTGTCTCTTCCACGGCCTTTTGTCCGGTCGTTGGAAAAGGCAGAGGTATATAAACCTCCAAATTTATCCAGGTGAAAAACATCTGATCCTTTCACAGCCTTCCTGACCTCTTCTAAGGTACAGGGTCTAAAAACATATAAGTTTTGTGTCCCTTCCTCTAGGGAGGGATACAGTCGTGTTGCTGGAACAGCAGCGGCTGATACTGGAGCAGACGGAGCTGCTGAAGCAGCCAGGGGAGAGGTGGCTGCAGGAGCTTGCTCTCCCTGCACCGCTACAGCATTCCGTGTGCTTGGAATTACTTTATTTTCTTCCTTCTCTATAATTAAGTTTTTAGATTCATTTAACCATAATTTAGCACACCTCAGCTCATTCTCCTTTTTAGATTTTTTTTTTATTCCCATTTTTCTTTATACACTACTCTCCAAAATTCCCACAATTATTTGCCATTGATCAATTTTTAGCTTTCCATCTATTTTGTATTTCTTTCTCTATTTTTTCATGTGTACAGTGCTACCAGGAAACCTGGACAGCATGTACTTTTCATCCCCATCGGGGCCCTCAATAAGTGAGGAATTACAAGAATGTTTGTTTCCCATATGTAAAACACTTGCAATTTCAGCTTGAAAATATTATTTATTTGAATTTATTTAAATTTGGTCCAGGTTCGTTGACTCCTAGGGAGTCCTATGAACTGGAGATCTTTTCAGTGGGTCAGCAATTAAAATACCTTGTTGTGGTATTCCCCGCTTCGACTCTTTCGAGTGGGAGAATCTTGCCTATTGCATCCACAAGAGGTTTGCTGTTTAATTCCACTGTTTTATATGAGGTAAAATACAGAGCGGTATTTAAACCTCCAATCACTCTAACACGCACACACACACACATAAAAGCAGCAGCAGCAAACCAGCAATACCAGCACAGTAATGACTCTATGATTTAGCGCAACATTATCTGTTTTTGCCTTGTCAGATAACTCAGCACCAGTGATATTTTACCCATCAAAAAATCAAAAACCACACAGCAATGACAAGCTTCCTATCCGCCTGAGGACTTACCCTTAAGGGGTCTCCCAAAAACAGGAGGCTCTGAGAACCTTTCCTTTGTTTAGTTGAAACGACGTCAACAGGGACTTCAACCCAAAAGCATTTAGTTGAATCAAGTGCCAATGTCAACTGGGACTCCAACCCTCAATTTAGTAGCATTTAGTTGAATCAAGTGCCAATGTCAACTAGGACTCCAACCCTCAATTTAGTAGCATTTAGTTGAATCAAGTGTCAATGTCAACTGGGACTCCAACCCTCAATTTAGTAGCATTTAGTTGAATCAAGTGTCAATGTCAACTAGGACTCCAACCCTCAATTTAGTAGCATTTAGTTGAATCAAGTGTCAATGTCAACTGGGACTCCAACCCTCAATTTAGTAGCATTTAGTTGCAACTGGGATTCCAAACCTCAATTCTTAGCATTTTAGTTGCAACTGGGACTCCAACCCTTTATTTATGTCGACTTTATTTTAGTATCATTCGTTTGAAACATTTTAAAATTCACTTACGTTTCTGTAGTTTTCGGGTTGTCCAGTCGGATCTCGTCATTCCGCCGTTGGCAGACAAAGTCGGACATGTGTCGCTGGCCCAGCGAAGAATTCTACTTCCTGGGTCTTTCTTTCCAGGTCCAAATGACTTCTGGCCATGCATGGATTCAGCGCGTCTTCCTCTGCCTGACAGCGGTCGGTATGAGAGATCCCGGGTTTCGGCACCAAAATGATAGGTATTTTCCTAGAACCTACATAAAAGAACCACAGACAACGTATATGAATTTTTAGCCGACTTCTGCAGAAGGAGAAAAACTCTGTCAGCTCCTCCGAGCTGTTCACAGAGCGTTCTGCCAATCTTTGGATACAGCTTGTCTTTTATTATCAAACTTCAAAGAGGGAGGAAAGGCAAGATAAGACAGCAGAGGAAACAGCTGAGGTCGTAAAACATTTTACCTAAACACAGCAAAGGTCGTAAAACAATTTAACATCTGTCCCATGATCTGAGCCCGGTTCAAATCTCGGTCAAACTGTTTCACATGAAGATAACAGGCAGCTGTGACTTCTAGGTCAGTTCACACTTACAGTTTAAAGAGGAGAACACTTTAAACTGACTAACATTTAGACTGAAAGTAACAACAAAATGATAATACCAAAAATCCCTATCACATGCATTTGCATAGATCTGAAAATGACCTAGCCTTGACATTTACAGTTGCACACATTGTGTTTGTGGTGGTCCAGCATGGTGGGATGGGTTAGAGATCCCTGGTTTTCTCATAGGTAAAGCTTACAACTTTATTTGTGCTCTGCCCACAATTTGTTGTGTTTGTTACTTCATGGCATTAACTTAGCAAAACGTTACCTGTTCTCACATCAATGTTCCAATGTTTGCTGACACAAGAATAAGAAAATAAATGTTTGACTAAACAAGCAAAATTAACTTTCTTATGTATAGATTCTGAAAAAAGTTCAAAAGAAATGATCATATATAGGAGAAAAAAAAACAAGTGAATCAGACTATTTTGAATATAAACAAGAATAAAAAGATGCTATTTGCTGGTGGGATGATGTAACACCACCAGCAAAAGAAGATTCTGTGATGTCACTAGTGAGGCCCTGTGTGTGATGTCATAAACTATATATATTGAACAGAATTCTGCATATTTTTCATTGCTATATCGCTGACTAGTGCAGACATACGCAAAGCTTTTTAGGATCAACCATTCAGGTAATTTAGGAAGATATTGAGGACAATGTCTTATCAAAACCAGAGAAGCCACAATGGGATGATGGGACCCCAGGTGAGACGGGGGGTCCATCGGAATGTCCAAGGCGGGTTTCCTCCTGTGCACCCGAGTGTTTTGCACGAGGAAATCCAAAGGCTGCGCTCTCTTTTAGAGATGGAGAGAGCCCAGAGGTTTGAAGATCACCAACGACTGGCCCAGCTGGAAGCAGAGCTGGAAGAAACGAAACACCAGTTAAAAAGGCAGAAAGCTCTCAAAGAAGTTTTTATTAACAAGGGCAAAGAGACAAAGAGGGAACTCGAGATGATGGAAAAGCTTAGTGATCCAGCAGTTGCTAATGCTGCGATCCTTGCTTCGAAGGTGCATAACGATACACGATTTAAGAATAAGAAGCAGCTCCAAGTAGATTTTGTAGAGTTAAAGACGGCCCACCTCCTCAGCCAGGAAGCATTTACATCCGAAATCCAGGCTGAGAAAGACAAAAACAAAACCCTTCAAGAAGAATTGGACAAACTTCAGTCTTCCCACCAGGAGCTTTGCTCCACCTATGAATCCAACAAAAACAGTTTACAGGCGGAATATGACCAGGTAAAACGTTCATACGAAGAACTGAACCAAAAGTATGAACGAGATCTTTCTAGTCTTAAAGCACAAGTCGAAAAATTTGAGAAACAGCTGGAGCATGAAAGAGAAACAAATTCAGACAGAGCAACAAAAGACCGGGAGCAAATCGACAAACTCATAGAAGAGCAAGACTTCATATATGAATCCATGACTAAAGAGTTCAATTTTCTGCAAATGAGCGAAAACAATTTACAGGCGGAGTTGGACCAAATGAAACATTCATATGAAGAACTTGATGAGAAGTACAAAACAGATGTTTCCACTCTTAAAGCACAAGTCGAAATATTTGAGAAACAGCTGGAGCTTGAAAGAAAGGCCAGCTCAGACAGGGCAACAAAAGACCTGGAGCAAATCGACCAACTCATAGAAGAGCAAGACTTCAAATATGAATCAATGACTAAAGAGTTCAATTTTCTGCAAATGAGCGAAAACAATTTACAGGCGGAGTTGGACCAAATGAAACATTCATATGAAGAACTTGATGAGAAGTACAAAACAGATGTTTCCGCTCTTAAAGCACAAGTCGAAACATTTGAGAAACAGCTGGAGCATGAAAGAAAGGCCAGCTCAGACAGAGCAACAAAAGACCTGGAGCAAATCGACCAACTCATAGAAGAGCAAGACTTCAAATATGAATCAATGACAGAAGAGTTAAATTTTCTGCAAAGCAGCGAAAGCAATTTGCAGGCAGAGCTGGTCCAAGTGAAACATTCATACGCAGAGCTCAATGAAACAGATGTTTCTAGTCTTACAGCCAAAGGGGAAACATTTGAGAAAGAGTTAGAGCATGAAAAAGAAGCCAGCCAGAAGTATGAAACAGATGTTTTTCAAGAGAAGGAGGAAGAGAGCCAACCTGACCATGTTGAAGTCAGGTTGGCTTCTTCTGAGGATTTCTCAGAAGAAATTATAGACGTTGCTGGAGGAACCATCCCGGAGAATTTCAACAGCATGCAGGATGGTAAAAGTAAAAAAACAAAGCTTTCAGTTTGGAAAAGGATACGAAACTTTATGCGTTTGAAGAAATCAAACAAAGGGAGAAAAGAATGAACTAAAAGGAAGCTTTTACCATCCTGCCAACTAAAAAAAAGATCCCCTCCTAACCCAATTTTAAAAAAATTCAAACTTTAAGATGAATTTGAAATGGAAAAAAAAGTGGGCAGCACGGAGGTGCAGTGGCTAGCACTGCAGCTGCACAGAGAGGACGTGTCCCGTCTTTGCTGTGTGGAGTTTGCATGTTCTCCCCGTACCTGCGTGGGTTTTCTCCAGGGACTCTGGTTTCCCCCCACATCCCCTAAAACATGTAGGTTAGGTCAATTGGTCAATGTAAATTGCCCCCAAAAGAGTTTAAGAAACTGCAAGAATTGGTTAAAAAAAGAGTCATGTGGCATCAGCACTACGTCTAAGACTATTCCTCCCCAACCTGCTTCCTCTGCATCAGCCCTGTTTCAGTGGTGCAGAGCCTCAACAACACACAGCTCAATATTTACAGCAACCTATTCATTTAAGAATTACAATTCTTCTTGTAATTGTAATGATTTCTGTTTATTTTCTCACGGTCTTGTAATTTTATGGTTTGTCCTTTATTTTACCTTCTCTACTCACTTTTTATGTTGCACTTGCACTTTTTTGTGGTGAAATGTAGCTCATTGTGCTGCGTTTAAATCTGGAATTTAAAAAAAGGTTGACGAAAAGATCATGCAGTGGCTTTTTTTTTTGTTTTTTTCAGGGGGTCTGTGGCTGTGGACAGAGTGGTCGTCTTGTGATTAGAAGTTTGTAAGTTCGAGTTCAGCTTCCTCCTGCCACATGTCCAGGCCCCCCTGGGCTCTTTGCCCCTAGTTGCCCACCGATCTGCTTATCGGTGTAAAGGTGTGTGTGGGTGAATGTGACTGCAGTGTGAAGTGCTTTGAGTGGTCAAAATGATTAGCAAGGCTCTACATAAGTTCAGTCCATTTATCATTTATTTTCTTTGATAAATCCTGTGTTTGTTTTTTATACCAAACATAAAAAAGCTGATTGAACAAGTTTTTACTTCTTCAGGGTCCTGGGTGTTAAATTAAGGTTAGAATTACATCTGTACATAATATTAGGTGATAATTGTAATCATAGCTTAATACTCCGGACCCTGAAGAAGTAAAAACTTGTTCTATCTGGTTTGTTTGTTATAAAAAAACAGGTTTTATCAAAAATGAAAGGAACTGTTTGATCTTTCTGTTAGTCTTTATTTAGATAAGTTTATTCGAGATAGCTTAACAAATTTAACAAAAAAAGTGCAATTTAACATGAAAAACTGAGTAGAAAAGGTAAAAAAGGAGCAATCTGTGAAACTTAATAAGAAATTATTACTGTTAGTGGAGGAAAATCAGTTCTTAAATGAATACATTGCTGTGAGTATGAGCCTGTGTGTTGTTGAGCCTATGTGTTGTTGAGCTTATGTGTTGCTGAGTTTATGTTTTGTCTACTGGTATGAAAGAGAAGAACGACAGGATGTGAAACATCTGGGCTGTAGAGCAACACGGTTATCCTGGGTTCAATTCCAAGTCTTGGGCAAAATGCTGCATGTCTCTCCTCCAAATCAATTAGAGTTAATTAAAGGCCCCTAGAGAATGAAAGAACTGACCACCACATGTTTCCTCATGGTTAAAAAAATACAACTCTGTGGTGGTCAGGGGCACAACCCACGTATTGAGGCCTTGGTCCTTGTGGCGGTGGTCGCAGGTTCGATTCCCGGCCTGGTGACATTTGCTGCATGTCTTCCCTCTTTCCTGTCGAGCTCCAGTGCTTTTGTTGGCCACTAGTGCCAACAAAACCTTTAAAAAAATACAACTCTTTCTTAATCTTTCTCTCATTCTCTCTTATTCTTAAATAATACATAAGTTACTTAATATACACACATATACATACATAAATGCATACACACATGCACACATATACACACACACACATGCACACATATACACACATGCACACACACACACATCCCTTCCATAGGCTGCCACCTTATCGTGGTGGAGGGGTTTGCGTGTCCCAGTGATCCTAGGAGCTGCAGGGCTTCATGCCTCTGGTTGGGTCACCAATGCAGGTTCTAGGTGAGGAACCAGACCAAGTGCAGCCCAAAGACCCCTTATGATGAGTACCACCATTGGAAACAGTGTTCCCTCGCCCGGATACATGTTTAGTTTACAAAATAAATTTAGCATTAAGCTAAATATTTATTTAGCAAGCTTAATATTTAGTGACCAAGATATATATTTGGCATTGAGCTAAATAATGAGCCTGGAGCAAAGCTGAATACTGAGCTAAATATTTAGTTCAGTTTGGAGTATTTACCTCCAAACTAGATATTTAGTTTGAAGCTAAATACTTTGTTGGAAAAGTAAATATTTAGCTTGCTAATTGATTATGACACTGATATTTAGTGTCATAAACACTATGACACTGTCATAAACAGTGTTTATGACAGTGTCATAGTGTTTATGACACTAATATTTAGTGTCATAAACACTATGACACTGTCATTATGACAGTGTCAAAGTGTTTATGACAGTGTCATAAACACTATGACACTGTCGATTGACACTGTTTATGATTGACACTGTTTATGACACTGTTTATGACACTGTCATAAACATGACGTGACCATAAAGAAGTCTTTATGAATGTTTATGACAGTTGTCATAAAATATTCGGTAAATAATGACACTTTTAATGCAAAGTTGCTCTAAAAGTTGCATTAAAAGTCCATTAAAAATGCCAACTTTGCATTAATTTATCATAATTTACAAAATCATGCAAAGTTGGCACTTTTTATGGACTTTCAATGCAACTTTTTTTGTCTATGATCTAACGGGGAGACTTATTCTTCTTCTGTGCCCAACCGTCCCGATACGACCAGTGAGACCGGCGCCCCCTCTCGGTTGTATGTGGAATCACAATAAATAACTAAAATGATACTTCAGAACTTATAATAATGAGAAATTAAAGATAATCTTATATGGATTTCAGCATTTAAGATGAAAAAAGGTTGATTGCAAATACAAACCACACTTTTCAGATTTACATTTATAGAAAGTTTTGAAACCTGTGTAGTATTTTCCTTTCACTACATCAGTCTATCACATAAAATAGACAGAGGAGGGCAGATCATCTTTAATAAAACTGTACATCTGTGTCTGGTGAATTTTTGGTTAAAACGTGTCTGTTTTTCATTCAATGGGTAGAAAATCCAGAAATGTTACGCAAGTTACTGAATGCTTTTTTCATAATAAAATTACTAAAGTAAAAATAAAAAACATAGTGAAGTAAAAATACTCCTAAATGTATTTTTTCTAAAAAGTCATTCAAGTAAATGTAATTGAGTAAATGTAGCTAATTACTACTCAGCTCTGAAAATAGAAACCACACTTTACTTTACGCTCTAAGGACAGTTTGCACCTCCTCGTTTCCAAACAGAAAAGGGAAATGAAGCTTTTAGGTTTTCTGCCCCCTCTTAGAAATGCCCTGCAAGCTGAATTAAAACTTTCAGAGCTTGTTTCACTGAACGCTTTTTGCAACATTTTAAATAACCGACAACCAATATCCTGTCAACAGCGCCTGTGTTTTAAATCTTAAATTTCCACTGTTTTTTTAAATTTGTATTGTCACAACTACTGCCTTTTATTGTTAAATTTTTTGCATTTATATATTTCTAATGTGTATTTTTGTTGTTTCTGTTTACTTGTCTAGTCTATAATGAAGTGTACTGCTGTTTTTGTTGATGTCAGTAGGTATTTTCTGGTTAAATGAAGGTTTAACAATAAAAACAATCCAGTATAAAAGTGTGTAGTGTAAATAAGAAAAAGCTCTGTGGGTATGAATACTTATGCAAACCTCTAATTTCTTCACCTATTGTTGCTAAGCAGCTTTTTACAGCTACACCTTCTGGGTTTATAATATTTAAATGATTTCCATTAATATTCCTGCAGACTTCCTGGCGATCATTCAGTCTTTTCTTCTTCTCTGAACTCTTTATTTCTCCGTGTTGCACGTTCCCACATCAGTCTGTGCTTTCATACACGCAGCTAAAGAAATGTTGTAAAGAACGTGCCTAAAGAGGTCATGGTTTCAGTATTTGCCGTGGTTTTGCTTGTGTGTTATTTTACTCTCTATGTTTTTCTTGTGTTTTCAGTCACTATTCCTCCATATTTACATACTAGAAAGAAAACCACGTGTCGGGTTGGTTTGTGTTGGGTGACCTGCTTAGTTTCAGAGGCAAACTTGGTCTATGCTACTTTGACTTTATGGTTTACACAAACACAAGGTTTTTTTTTTATATTTTGACATCAACATGTCTTATATTAACACATTTTCAGCCAATTCATCAACTAAAATGTTCCCTCTGTTTATATTTATATCTTGCACATCAGTTAACGTTTATGTTCACGCTCTGGTACCTTTTATTTCTAGCTTCCTCTGAAAAACTGGATTATAATTTGGAATCAAATAACCTGAATTCCTCAGTTCATTATCAGCTTTGCAGCTTTTTCGTTCATCTAATTTGATCTAATTTGAGGTTGATTTTGAGCTAAATGTTATTGATTGTGATCCCAAAATCTAGCTGATGATAAATTCTGGAAATGAGTTGGATAACTGTAAATCAATAATTTCTTATCAATATATTGCTGAAAGTGGAGAAAATATGTTTTATTTAGCTATTTTAGGTTTTTGATGAAAAAAACTCCTCATATGAAAATAAAACAACTTGTTAAATTCTGGAAGATGCCATCCATTTTTTTAAGTGCACCAGTTCCTCCTGCAGCAAAACATGTCCACAGAATGATGCTGCCACCTCCATGCGTCACAGTTATTATGGTAGAGGCATCCCCATTTTTCCTCCAAATGTAATGATGGTAATTATGGACACACAGTTCCACTTTAGTGGAGATGCCTCCACAATGAGAGGCTTTTGTCCCTCTGTGATTTCTGTTACAAGGATAATATTTGTTCTTTAACTTCAAAGTGTGTTTTAGTTAAAAATGAATTTCTCAGAACATAATGGAAAATGGAAACGGAGTATCATCTTAAAAACAACTTATCTGTTTTATCTACATTTTAATAAATACAGTTTAAGAATTACTCATACTCTCCTCAGTAATCAGTGGAAATGCATTTGTCCTCACAGGATATCAGCCCAGGGCTGCACAGTGGTGCAGTTGGTAGAGAAGGTTCTGGGTTTGATTCCCAGCCCCGGTCTTTCTGCATGGAGTTAGCATGTTCTCCCTGTGCATGCATGGGTTTTCTCCAGGTACTCCAGTTTCCTCCCACAGTCCAAAAGCATGACTGTCAGGTTAACTGGTCTGTCTAAATTGTCCCTGTGTGTCTCTGTGTTGCCCTGCGACAGACTGGCAACCTGTCCAGGGCGACCCTGCCTCTCACCCGGAACATTAGCTGGCACCAGCAACCCTCCTGACCCCACCAGGGACAAGGGTATAAAGAAAATGGATGGAAGAAATCAACCCTCATCACTGCTGAGCAGCTTTGTCTTTGCAACATTTCCACAGGTGAAATTACTCACAGTTAGGAGAAACGTGTCAGTGAAATTATATGTTTACTTTTCAAGGCTAAATCCCACAAGGGCTTGGATGAGCTGCATTATGTTGTTTCCCCTCTCCAACAGAGATCATAATAGCTCTTCTAGCTTATTGACACTGCGCCCCCAAGTGGCGGGATTTCAACTACTAAAAGACGGAATCAATTTTCTTTTTTTTTTTTTTCTGAAGAATGAAGGAGGCGTTATTTCTGGAGAGAAGAAGGTTTTTTATTAAAGGGCAAAGGAATCTGAGCTAAAGTTAAAATGAAATAGCAGTCAGTCACTTTCTACAAAAAGTAAAGCTCCAGGTTGACCTGAAACCCGATGGGTCAGCATCATCATATTACACACAAACGTCCCCACATATCTATTTGATGGTGGCATCTTAAACCCCCATTCAGTGACGCTATAATGACGTGGAAAACCCGACTCACTTACGTCACAGGAAAAGAAAACGTCAGATGTTTTGGGGTAAATAGCGCGCCCTCTGGTGGCCGTCAGTAGTTTTGTATGTCAGCTTTTTGTTTCTGCCCCAGGTGACGTCATGCTGCACTCATTTCATATTTCTACGTCATGGGGTCTCCTCTGGCAAGCTGCTGTTTCATAAAGTAAAAACTATGTTGATGATTATAAATTAATCTACCTTCTTATACCTTAAAAACTATTGTAAAATTATGTCTCAATTAATGAGATCATAAGAATGTTTTAATTCCCTATAAAAAAATAAGCTTGTATATTTTCATATATGATATGATTTTAAAAAATCATATCTAATAATTTATTATTATGGCTGCTATTAAAAACAAAATTTAATTTCTCAGTTGAAAAATAATGTAAGACCAATAAAAGTATTTCTAAAAATCCTGCTGGAAGGTATAATGATTTACTGTATTTCATACTTTACTGGGGCATTTTATTAGAAATGCAGCACTCTTTATTCAGGAAACAAATGGCGGGATTAGCAGTTATAAGTTTATGGTTATAATATCAACACATATTGGAAAACATGAGAACATGAAGGAGAAATGTAAAAGAATATTATATTAATATTAGCAAGATTAAGTTTTGGATATAATTGTCATCTTATTCACAATACAACAACACAATACAGGAATTTGAAACAATAAAACATTCTGTTTTAATTAGTTGTAGATATGACAGAAAATATGGTGGAAGAATTGAGAAAAATTAAGAAGCATTAATTTAATGGATATGCTACAGGAAAATGCAGAATGTAAATGTATTCAAATTATTGTAACATTTTTAAAAGAAACTAAAGTTGATTAATAAAATATGATTTTTAAACCTTTATTTAGAATATCAGTTTACAAAGAAAACGGCAATATTAATACAAAATATCAGATTTCACAGGTTGAGTTGCATGTACTCAAAAAACGATAAAAACAATTTTAAAAAAATAAACAATAAAAATAATAATAAGGTGACGCAGAGAAAATACCGCAGTTTACAACATATAATATTATTGACCAAATGTGTACAAAATAATACTTTGAGTCACATTCCATACCAGCAGGTGGCGTTAATGCATGACGCATAGGAAAACATGCCAACCATGTAAAACAATCTACTGTTGTTGCTTTTAATAAAATGTTGCTGAGCTGCCCTGGAGACAGAAAAGGTTTGCTATGGCTGCTGCTGACTCCTGCTCTAATGAGCTGATTAGATGAGCTTGGGCTGTATTTGTATTGCCTCCACAAGGGGGAGCTGTGGCTTTTTAGAATGAATGTTTAAACGAAGAAGAGAGGGACTGTTGGACCCCGAGCTGTTTATTGGGAAACAGTTTGAGCTAAATAACTCTGACTTTTGAACAAGCCTTTGCTTAACGTGGTTTTACACCGCAGAACTCACTCGGATCCGCCATTTTGTCGTGGTTCCAGCGGACAGCGGGGGCTCAGCTGGTGGTGCTGCTCTTGTTCTTGGTGGAGCTCCTCCCGCTGCTCGGCTCACCTCCACAGGTCGCCTCTCAGGATGAATCTGGTCGAAAACAAAACTCTGCGCTCGCAGCTTCACGACGAGGAGGCGGTGGTGGTGGAGAACGCCGTCAGGCTGGCGATAGACTCGGTGCTGAACGTGTTGTACGGGGTGAACAGCGCCAGGACGCGGGAGTACCAGCGGATGGTGGCCGACAGGGACAAAGAGATCCAGCGGCTGGAGGGCAGGCTCACGGAGATCGAGCGCGAGCTGCAGGTGCTGCGCAGACATGGCTGCACGTGCGGGTTGTTCGAGGCCGGGAGCCGGACCTCCGCTAACCGACAGACAGGGGAGCAGATCCGGGCTGAAGCAGGGGGAGTGGGCCCTGAGGTGGCAGCAGGACCGCAGGACTGTGACCTGAGCCTTTCCTGTAAGCGCCCACGGACGCGTCTCTCTAAAACACGAGTGAAAAGCTACAAAAAAAAAACACGCAGATTAGATGATGTCATCACTAAACCCGAGTAAAAACACTGATGACAACTCAGGTGTCCTAACTTTAACCTAGTGTAGCCAAAAAATTGTACTCAAGTAAGAGTAGCTCTACTTAAACATGTTTATTCAGATAAAAAGTAAAACGTACTCAAACCTTTTAAACAAAAACAAAACTGTAGAAAATAAAGATTTACGTTGACTTTTTCAGTCGACATAATGCTGATTTAATATTTAAAACAGTTGTAATCAGACTGACAAAAAATATTTATGTTCAAGTATTTTTAAGACTAGTCTCACTAGGTGTGACTGCTGGTCTGGTATATTTATTTATCATTCAGTGTAAGTTACTTTTAGTGAGTAGCCACAAAGTTTACTCTACGTAAGAGTAGAGATATTGATAAATGTAATAGAGCTGCACCAATATGAAGAGAAATCATTGAAGGAAGAGTTGTATGTGACGTCCATAAGTCCACAATGAGAGAATATAAAACATTTAAGGATTCTGGTACAAGTGGATGCCCCAACAAATGTATAACACGGACTAATAATATATGATCTACTGTGTTTTTTCTTAGTTATTTACTGCGGCTTTTTCTTCCACAGTGGGCGTTTATCCTCGACCCTCGTCTCATTTCCCTTCCCAGTACCACGAGTCGCTCCTCCCATCACCGCCCAGCTACCTGGGCATAACCTCCACCTGCACATCCCGCTCCTCGGAGGCTTCAGGGGGCACAGAGGCCACCAGGAACCTGCCTACATCTCCCAGCAGCCTCGTGGTGAAGGAGGAGCCCTGTGATGTGGATGCTGTCCTGATAGAATGGGAGCTGAGCGAGGAGAGAGCTGCAGAATCTCAGGAGCAACCAGGAAGTCCGTGTCCGGACGAGCAGAGTCCTGATCATCATCATCATTCACCAGGTGCTCAGAATTCATGCACACTTATATCCTAATTAATATGTTTATTTTGTAAAAACATCTAATGTTGCATCCCACCTCTCTTAGTTCCTGCAGATCATGTGGAGAACAATGAGGGTCATATGCTGAGGGAAAAAACTCCAGTAAATCCTGCTGGTTTTCAAAGCTCTGCAGGAGATCAACTGAGGTGAGACGCAGATTATAGCTAAATAAATACAGAAAATAGTTACCATTTTCATTTTTTTAAAGATTTAAGTGCCGAACGGAAACTGATCCAGCCCAGAGAGCGGCTTTATTTATATGTAGATCCAGACTAGAGATGCAAGTTATTGATTAATGAGTTAATCCAAAGTTGATTGCTAACTTGATCAACCTCCATTTTCTTAACAAACTGAGTTTTCTTCTGAATCATAAGGAAAAAAATGTTTCATATATGCTGAATTAAAAAAAATCATTTTGTGTCAACTGTGTTAAATACAGTGAATAAACATAAAATTGTGGTTTTCTCATATTATTAAACTTAGACATATTTATAAAATATAACAAAACAAAAACCTCTTAAGTTGTTGAAGAGAAAAATAAAAAGATGAATTCCCCAAGAACAGAAGTATTGTCTGGTTTCTCTTTAAAGGATGTTAAAACTTCACTCTAATAACTGAAAACAGTTCTCAAAATCAACCGTCCTCATAAAACGGCATGTTTTTTGCATCATGTTATGATTTTTGCTGCGTTATTTCCTCTGCTTCTCTGCCATCACATTGTCGCCTTAGTAACACATCGGTGATTTTTGAATAACAGGTTCAAACTACGATCGTGGTGTACGATGCCGTATTAGAGCCACTGCAGAGAGAAAAAAACAGGAGTAAATTTCCCCCAAAAAAACTACATTTTTAGATTAATCTCAGAAATTTTCAAGGAAAAAAAGTCTGAAATTTCTGCACTCAAACAATTAAGGATTTGAAAATGAAAACTGAGAAATTTTGAGATTTATCTACAAAATTGTCCAGAAAAAAGTCGGATCGTTTTCAAACAATGTCACTGAATAACTCCTCGTCTGGTTTGCAGCCGGCACTACAGTTTCAAGATTTTTGAAACTCAAATGTCCAAGTTTTTTTCTAGATTACCTAACTCTGAATTTATCAGTTTTTCTGTATAAATTTACTTTTTTTTCTACCTGCAAAGTCTCTAATATGTCGTCATAAAGGTCAAACGTCAGGAACTTGTCAATGTTTTGTTAACCCCATAAAGTTAATTTTGCATCCCACCCGGTTTGGACCGTGTCTCTTTCTCGTTCTGGTATGGTGCCGCCATCTTTGTTTCTGTATCAACTGGCTCTGCTTAGGAATGAGCTGTGACACCTTCTACTGGATGGCGGCCAAACTACAACACTAAAAGACGGTCTAGATGGGCGTTACTAGTTAATCGCTTGGAACGGTTTTTAATCTACAAGTAATCGTAAATTGATTATTGATTTTTACCCGATTCAGATCGATCTTGATCTTTTCCCACCTGTCGTCTCTCTTAGGAACAAAAAGAAGAATGTTCCCACGTCGCAGCTGACGGAGGAGGCCCAGAGGCTGAAGCGGGCGGCGTGGAGAGCAGCTTCCAAAAGATACTACGCCCGTAAAATCGCCCGTCAGCAGGCGAGCCTCCATGGCGGCGGCCATGCAGCAAGCGCCCAGCGCGGCTATTTGGTGGAGGAGCGGAGGAAACGGATGATCTCAGACCTGCCGGAGGAGTCCCAGATGATGCGCAGGGAGATGTGGAGGGCCGCCTCCCGGAGGTACTACGACAGGAAAACGGCTCGCCACCCCACAGAGGGCCTGCAGTACGGACACCTGATGGAGAACCTGAACCCTGCTGGAGCCACGCAGGGGCCCAACGGAGAGGGGCCCCTGGTTATCACTGGAATAATGTGCAGCTGATGATCACAGTCGTGCTTTTACAAACGTTTTTATTCAGATTCCAGGGTTTATTGGACGTAGGGAGACCAGGTTCAAGTAACTAATCAAATCTAAAGGGAAGGTTTAGTAAAAAAACACAAACTTTCCAGTCAAATTGTTACATTTTTGTGGGAATATCATGAAAACTGGAATGAAAAAGCATCTAGAATACGGCTATATCTAAAACTGACTGCAGCAGACTGACTGGTTCAACAAGCTCATCTGTGTAAACTTTGTTTAACTCGTACATCTGACATCCATCGATTATGAAGGAAAACAGGATTCCAGGTTCTTCAAGAGGAAAAGGAAGAGATTGCAAGATTACCCACAATTTACTCTGATTTTTACTAAATTTAAAGTTTATCCAAGAACATTGTATTTGATGATGCGCTTCCTGAATGAATTATTTTTTTCATAAACTCGATGTTTTAGCTGCAGGTTTCTTCTCGTTTCCTCTCCACCATCGCCATGTGATTGATAATCCTGTCACAATAAGCAATTAATCAGTTAATCACATGATGAATTTAAATAAGCTAGGTGATTACCTTTATAATGATTCATATTTTCTGAAGGACAGTTTTAACAGAGACATCAGAATCCATTTTATTTGTGGTTTTGGTTGTAAGTTGTTTTTATTTGCTTTTTTTATGGTTTTTGGTTGTTTTATTGTCTTCCAGTTCCAGTGTGGAGTGTTCTGTAACAAATTTTAGTTTATCAGTCTTTCCATTATCAGTATAGTAGATGAAAATGGTCTCAAAACAACAACATTATCGTTCCTCTGGGATGATTTGTTCAGTAAAATCTGTTACTGATTGAACAGAGTTGCTCTTTCTAAATGATTGTTTGTGTAAAACGGCTTTCTGGTGTTTTGACTCAATCCAAGTTGAATAATAATATCCAAACACATAAATTAGCTGCTTTTACAAAACTTCTAATTTTGAGTGATGTTATTTGTATTATTTTTGAGAGAGACGAGAGATGGATAATTGCTTTCAAAAAACATCAAAGTTAACATAACTGCAATTAGCAGGTTTTATTTTTGCAGATGACATTTGATTTACCGACATGTTTTCTCCCGTATTGAAGGAAAAAGAACCCGGGAATCTGAACTAAAATTATAATTTCAGTTTTTCTTTCCTGAATTCAACATTTCACTCAGATCATTGACGTCATCGGCCTTCCCTGCTTCCGTTTTTACTTGTTGAACCCTGAGATCTTCCACATTCATCCTGATGTTGTACATGTGCAGCGCCCCTGGAGTTCAGTATGTGTTACTGCACCTGCCAGCGGCAGCGAAATGATTCCCGTTTTTATGTTTCTAAAAATGATCAGCTGAGTTTCTACTAAAATAAATCTTTTCATGTTTTGTACCTCTCTCTATTTTCCACGTGTTAAATAATAAATATATTTAAATGCAGCTGTGGGATTCAAATTTCTGGGTTAATTTTTAAAAGTTCATAAAATGGGATTTCAAAATGACCTTTTATTTTTGCATAATAAAAAAAGAACGCAGTAATATGGATTTAACTTTTATTATTAAGGCACTGTAATGAGCATTCATTTACATCACTTGCAACTTTACCAACAATTTATATTTTTGTGTGAATAAACAATTATAACAAAAGAGGAAAATATGAGATTTTACATATTGCACTTTTATTAAGAACTTAAGACATTTCTTATTGAACATGTTCCTTGTGTGTGAAAAACAATGATAAAATCATTACTTAGTCTGAATAAAATAATGTGAAACAACCAAATGAGGTGTGAATGTAGAAATGATCGCCTGTTTCTGCTGGTTTCTACCTGATTCTTGTCCTGGAGTGATTCCTACCATCGCTCCTCCATCTGTGTGTCTTTCAGCGCTGCAGAAACAAAAACATAAAAATACAAAAACATGCATCTCACATCACAGACTGTCAGCCTGAATCCTGCGCATTACGCTTTCTGACTGCGGCCCAACGCGCAGCTGCTGATGTTGCACAAGTGTGGTCTTTCCTGCAGAATCATGACTGGCTGTTTGTCCCACCATGACTGCTGTCTGGGTCTGAAATGTGAGCCGCTGTTCAGCTGCCGCTGCGCACATGCGGCTGCGCACATGGCGCTAAACAAAGCCTCTATATGTGCGGATGTTTCCACCAGCAGCAAGATGTGAGGCGCGATCCTCTCATTCATGTCTGCAGATATAATGAAAGCTTTGTGGTTTCTAACGGACAGAGCTTCTTCTGTTCCTGTTTTATGCGCAGAGTGACGCGCAGGAAGAACCGCGCCGCTGGTGTGCCGCTGTGTGTCCAGGGTTGGGGTTTCAGATAGGGGGGTGGGGGGGATGGCAGAGGATTTGCGGGTGTTTGTCGCCGTTCTGGACACGCATGGAGGCGGACGCCCGTCCTAATGGAGCCTGCGTGCGGATGTAAACATGCCGGAGGCAGGGCCACTTCAACGCTGCTGCTGCTGCTGCTGCTGCTGCTGCTGGAGGCGGCAGCATCATTTGCATGCAGGTTTGTTTTGGGGAAACGTCCTCAACGGTCGGAGGAGTGAACACACCCGAGGATCCGCTGATTTTATCCGCTGCAGAAATGGACTGAAGCCTCCTGAAGCCTGGCTGGAGGCGCAGACTGAGAGGATTTCAGCGCGCTGACTGGATGCGGTCACTGCTTTTCTTTACGCTTTTTCGCTTTTCTGCTCAGGCAGACCGGACCTTTACGTATTAATGTGTGATCCAGAGCTAGTAGCATCTGTTTATAAGCATTTAAGCAGTAAATACTTATAAACAGATACAATAATAAGCTGCATTTCCGATAAAGCTACTGCGCCTCTAGGAATATTGTTTTTCCTTTGCGCTCTTTAAATTTGACTTTATTTGAGTGCCGCTTAATATTTTTAACCCAAATTGTAATATTTAGATAAAATTTGAATTTTTACCTTTAAACTCTGATGAGCTTCTTGTTTTTCCCTCCCTGGAGCCTTTGGAGAGTTCTCTGCGCCTCTGGATGCACCTGCTGAATTTGGAGAGGGTCTAACTTGGATTCGCTGCGCTCTTTTTGGGTTTCACTGGATTTTTATCTGGATTTTAAACTTTCCGCCACATTTTCAAATCTATTCCGCAACAAAAACAGCCGGTCTGACCAACAAGGCCCATCAGTTGTGCTTCTGCAGGCTTCCTGAGACGCCCCGGGGTTTGGAAACGCGCTGAAGTCAGCTGAGCGTCTCCAAGAGTTCAGCTGCGCACTCAACGACAACTGCGTCTCTCTAACTGTTTGGCTATTGGGTGGAGCAGAAGAAGTGTGAAATTTAGGGGGTGGGACGGTGTATTTCCAAGGTAGGGGGTTTCATTATTTAACTCATTTTAAATGGTATTTTTGGTGCCATATTGGTGCTTTTATCTATTTGAGGCCCAAATAACCTTATTTTTCATTTGGAGGGGCTAATTTGGATTTAAAAAATGGTTTTGTCCAATTTGATCACCCCCACATATTCAACATACATGGAAGTGTCCTTTTTGCAGGGATTGCTGGGAAGAAGAAGGAGGGTGTCGAGCTTGGGACTTTGGAAAGGCAGTTTTAGTCAGAGCCAGTTTGAAAAGGTAAGAAATCCTCTGCTCTGCTGGGACCAATGGGGCCCAATGTCGGCTGGGAGGCAAATAGAGACTCTTTACTCGGGATATATGGAGAGAAAGTCAACTTTTCAGGTGTATTTTGGTGTATTTGGTGTGTTTTGTAGGCAGGGAGGGTCAGGGCTCTGGGTGTGCACCAACAAGGAAATACGGAGAGGTAGCTAGGGGGAGCCATAGCTGCGCAGGAAGGTGGGCCTGGGCTGCTGCTGAGGGGATGTGCTGCTTTTTATAACACTCACAAACAAAGAACTCCGGATGACGCTTGATTGTTGGAGGATTGGGACGTTGGTTCCGTTATTGTTTGGGGAATTTCAGCTTGTGGGACCGTCTTCCTTTGGGAAGTCTGTTAGCCAGCAGGAGGAGAGAGGCCTGTAGAGGAAAACAGTCAGAAAATATGGTCAAATCCCAGAAAACAACCCAAAACCAGGCACTAAAATGTAAACTGTGAGCTTTGGGCAGAACTTGCTGAAGGACCAGAATATATTTACAGTTAGCCTAGCATTGCTGTTGTGATTGAAGACATTCAAGATGGCCTCTGTGCTGCCTGGAAACAGGTGAGAAGAGCCTGGCACTTCCTGTTCAGACAGTCAACCGTCACATACACGGTTTTTAAACATTTTATTATCTCCAAATAACTCCTAAAAATCCATTTATGCATAAAATGTGGGCCTTATGTGTGTTCTGTTTCATTAGACGTGCTGAGACTCCTGCTTATAAAGGCTGAGCTGTTGTTGGCTGGCTCACTTTACAGGTTTTCCAACAAAATGACTGTAATTGGTCTGCTTAATGAGAACTAATTAACTTTTTAATTGAGTTTTATAATTTTAGCTTGAAAGTTGGAACTAATTCCTGCTTTAAAACACTAAAATATCTCACAATCATGACGTTTAGTTGGTTGAGGTTATTATTTTTAAAGCTTTGCAATAAATATTAGGTCAATTAAATCGGCACAAAGGGTTAATTTAGAGCTAAAAACAGCCTTTATTGGGGGTTTACCAACCTAAAGTCACAAAATACACTTTAATTCTCATTAAGTAATGATTACAAAATGCAATATTATTGGTAGATAAATCATATTTGAAAAAGAAACACAAGGACTAACCCTTTAGTTACCTGCATTATCTGTTGGAGTTTGTTGTATTGTGCTGAGAAAAACAGATTGTCTCCTTTTTCCAGTGAGTTTTCTGAAAGAATAACAAAACAAGACGAGTTAAAATACAGAGAGTAATCTAATTGTCTTTAAACAGCAAATGTTTAGACAAGGGGTCATTTATAATCATTCATATTATTAAAAAAATGGCCTCTTTGAAGCAGCAGTATAATGCAGTATAAATGTGTCTCAGAACAGTTGCGATGATTTTATTTATTCAACACAGTCATGTTTTCAAACACACCAAACAAGTTTAATTTGATCTATTTAAGTGTCTGAAAGTTGACTTCCTGAATATTAAAAATAAATCGGGTAATTCTTGCAGATTAAATCCATTTAAAGTCCATATTTGGCCCGTTTTTCTGCATTTAAAGGGTTAAGCCTGTGCGGTAGTTTCAGTCCACAGCTGTGGTGCTGAAATCACATGGATGCTGTGGATGTTTCTGGAAAGGCGGGTGAAATGCCGCCCCCTTGTGGCGCTAACAGGAAGAGAAAGTAAAACGGAAAACATGTCGCCCTGTGGCCTCGGTGGTTCTTTGATTATCAGAACCGCTGCTGTAATGTGGCTGGTTCTGGTCGGTTCAGGAAGTAAAACACTGATTACTCCTGTAGGAGTTTTAAAAATAAGTCATGGGTGTCAGATATCCCACCCCAGACTAAGCCTGAGATCATGTTGCTTCCGTTACGTAATAAACACGTTTAGCAGCGGCGAGCCGCCCGCCAGCTGCTGGTCGTGTCACACAGGAGCTATCGGCTCGGTCCATAGAAACCCACAGACAACGGCCTGGTGCTGAAAAGCTGCGTCATGAACAAACATGGAGGCTGTTAACTCCTTCATGGCTGCCAACGGCACCCAGACAGGGACAAAAATCTGCCCACCGGAGTTAGAACGTTCCAGAAGAGTTCAACCTGCAGCCTTTTTTATCCAGTTCATTCAGTGATCATGTTTAGCAGAACCAGGGATATAAAGCTATGGTGTTATTAATTATACATCGATTGGGTAATGAATACTCAGCAGAAGATGCCATCTTCAAAAAATGTATTAAATTATTGTTCAGCTAACCACTTTTGTTGTCGCCATTTTGCAGACTAGCTTAAATGCTGCCAGGAGGAGACAGGAGTACGGTAATTAGCCGTCAGCTGCCGTAAACTGCTTGTGTGGAGGAAAAACAAAACACATCAGTTGAAAAGGCTAATATTAGATTCATAAACTCAAAAACAAAGTATGTTTTAGTTTTATAAACGCATGATATAGTTCCAGGCAATTAGAGTTTTTTCCCCATTAATTACCATTTTAGTTTATTTCAGCTAACAAAAATGTTTTCTCAATTTCAGTTTTCGTTATTTTGTTTGTTTGGGTTAAATATAATAACCTGGATTCGTTTTTTCAGGGTTCTAATATAGAGCGTAAGAGAAATGGTGACAGAGGTCCAAACGCCACAGTAATACGTTTCTATTCCAGCCATGATTGGAGTTTGAATTGAGCTGAAGTCCCATAAAATTCCCATCATCAACTGGATCAGAAAGAGTTGAGGCTGATGAAACATGGAACCAGCTACAGTGCTTTATTTACTCCGTATTAATGTTGTACTAAAAGTTTAAAATGTGTTTTTCATCATTATGATTCTGAAAAAACAAAACAAATGAAATGTTTTGTTTTCTTTGAGATGAACAAACAGCAGTGCGCCTCCACAAGGCGGGCTGAATGAGATTGATGAGCTAGTTTCCACGGTAACGTAATGGAGATGAGATGCATGCGAGCAGTGGGGCGTTTTAACGGGAACAAACACACTTAGCAGCTGGAACCAGGCAGAGCTGACGTCCGTTAGCAGGAGTCTGTCTGTGGACCGAACCGAACCAGGAGAACAAGGAGACCAAAGACTCACTGCTGCTGCTGAAAACATCGTTTATAAGGGAAATAATCATTAAAAAATCTAGTTGTGTGTTTTATTTTGGGTAGCTTAAGTATCTTCCAGTTCCAGAACTTGTTATTGTGGCATTATGAATACAGATGTCCTGAAAATGATCGTAAAACAACAATATTATCGTTTATCGCCATAATTACCGGACAATTTAACGTCTAGTAAATGGTAAATGGACTGAACTTATATAGCGCTTTATCCGATCATTTTTGACCACTCAAAGCGCTTTACACTAGAGTCACATTCACCCATTCGCACTCACAAACGCTCACACATTTATACACCGATACGCAGCTCGGTAAGCAATTTAGGGTTAAGTGCCTTGCCCAGGGGCACATCGACACGTGGCAGGAGGAAGCTGGAATCGAACCTACAACCTTCCGATCGCAAGACGACTACTCTACCCGCAGAGCCACAGTCGCCCGTAGGTTTTTTGTTATGCTGACTAATCTTTCCCTTCCTCTGCTGCAGATCATCGACACCATGATGGATGAGGAGATACAAGACGACCACAGCAAGCTGAAGCAGGGCCTAGTGAAAGTCCTCCAGTGCGTGGCCACCATCTCGTCGGCGGCGGCCGTGGTCAACCCCATCTTCGGCGTGGCGGGCTCCCTGATCCGGGTGGTGCTGCACCACGTGGACGATGAGGACATCCGCACGCTGAAGCGCGAGTTCGGCTCCGTCCACCAGAGGCTGGACGAGCTGTCCCAGCAGAACCGCCGGACGCTGGTCCAGATCGAGAAGGAGACGCTGGACGGCCAGTACTGCCACGTGGAGGAGAACCTGAAGAACCAGTTCAGGAAGTTCATGGCCATGGTGGAGGCGCGGCCGGAGCACCGCAACGGCAAGAAGGACGACTTCGAGGAGAGCTACGCCAACGACCTGGGCGACCAGAACCTGCACACGCTGTACGACGGCGTGGTGGGCAAGCGGAAGCTGTTCAGCCGGCCCATCCTGGAGGTGTACCTGAAGCACTCGCAGGGCGACCGCCGCGTCATGGAGCGCCTCTGCACGCGCCTCACGTACCTGTTCTGCATCGGCCTCATCGCCCTGATGGGCTACTCCGCCATCATCGGCGACGACGAGGAGGGGCTGAGCGAGGAGTGGGCCGAGAAGATGGAGCACGTGCAGGAGAAGATGCAGGAGGCGCTGCGCAGGTGCACATGAGGAGGAGGAGGAGGAAGAGGAAGGGAAGGCTCAACATTCCCACTCCTGCTCTCTCTTTCCGCAAAAATCTCCTTCTTACCGCGCGACCCTGAAGGCAACGTCTACCAAATCCCGCTGCACGCAAACAGGCTTTTGATTGGCTGCTTTCACATCACAGCCAATTAAAGCTTAGAGATAAATTCACCTTAATAAAATAAACACAGCATTTAGACACAAATGTGCATTTATGGGGCAGAACAGAATCTAACAGAAGGAAGAAAAAACAAAATATCACCAAATATGTTTGTCTACTTTCTAGTGCAAATATGTGAGTACATTTAAAATTAGACAAAACTAAAGTATAAGCTTGTTTTAAGTCAATAATTCATGTATCTAGATGAAACAAAACCAGTTCCACTGGCAGATCATTTTCACCAGTAACAACATTTTTTCTGTTTCCAGTGGAAAAATCTGCCAGTTCAACCAGAACTTTCTGTACTGACTTAAAATAAGCTTATTCATTTATTACCTTTTAAGTTGGTTTTGTTTTATTTCTAGTGTGCTAATAATATATTTGGAGTAGAAACTAGACGCATTATTTGGTAAGACTTTGTGTTTTTGCAGATAAACTCTATAAAAATCAGCCTATTTATCATGAAACTGCTTTAAAAGCTGCATTAACATGAAATATCTGCTTTTTGTTTCCATTATATTAATAATATTTCATCATATTTTCCATGAAGTGTCGACGTAAAGTCCAGCTTCAAGATATAAAATCACATTTCTGCACTTTGTGGAGTTACTGGCCTTGTGTTGGGAAGCTTTCAGGGGGTTTGGGAAGCTGTTGCCACAGCAACCAACGAGCGTCTGGAAGTTTCCGGAACGATGAATGTAAAAAAAAAAATCATGTATGACCTGAGATCACACTACCACCTTCACGTCTTTTTTTTTTTTTTTTTTACATATTATTAATCATCTGTACACTATTATGAGCTGAGATCTTTATGTAGCTGATAAAACTTTATTTTATTGATGGTTAGAGACACTAAGTGCTTTTGTTTCAGTCACACTACATTTTCTTCTCTGTTGGGAGGAAATCGGTTACATTTTGGCGACTGGCTTAATCTGTGCAGTTTTAGTGTAAAAATCATGTTTTTGTTTCCTGTCTGCAGCTTTTTAATGAACACAGGAGAGGAACCAAGTGTTACACTTATATCTGATTGTTTTACCTGTAAGGTGTCACATAATCATCACTTTTTTTACCCTGAGTGCCTGAATGTGCCAGTACCTGCTCCTGTTTTATATATTTTATACGCCACCGGGTGGGGGGGGGGACGAACCTGCAGACCACAGTCCAGATTTGTTGTCCATAGTTTTGGGTTTGTGTTCTTGGGTCGAACTCGTCTGAACGGATCAGGGTTGTGGTTCTGGATCGTCCCACTTATTGTTACACTATTAAAGCTTAAAGCGCTCTTCTTTACGTGGAGGAAAACTGGACCCTGAACGCCTCCTGACATGTCGGATATGTGAATATGTTCATGTTTTTTTGTTCTGTTTGGGTTTTTACATGTTTGCATCGACATAAATAAAGATGTGAAAAGAACTTATTGACTTGATTATTTCACATACTGATCAGTTTTACCATTGAATGAAAGCTACTGTAGCTACAAACACATGCACAGTATATATGCACTCTGCATTGTAAGAAAATATGTTTTAAAACTCAAAGTTTTTATTTTAAAGTCATATTTCTATAAGCTGTAATTATATTCTGTAACTTCTTCATTTGGGAATCTTGTAATCTGTTAATCTGAGAGGTTTATAGTCCAAACCTGAAGTTTGCAGAGAATAATTAGTTTTTTTGTTCATTTTAATCATTTTTTCACCAAGAATTTCAAAGCTTTGAACCAACGTTTTAGTCCACAGATTTTCTCCTTTAGTGAAGAAATAAAATCCGGAGTCCAGAAACATCTTTTTGCAGCTGAATCAGGAAACTGAGCTGAGGAACAACAAACATCCAGGAATAAACCAGGTTCAACTTCGAGTCTTAATCAGTCAAATGGAGATTAAATCTGATTTACAGATTTCAGGTTTGAGCTGAAATTACAGAACAATTTAATCTAAAAAGGTATAAATTTATACCTGCAGACATAAAAGTAAAAGCATCTCAAATTTAAAACTGTTTTGTGCATAAACTAATTTTTAAAAATGTTTTTATGTTTTACATTGTTAGTTTCTGAACTTGATGCTATTTTAGTCAAATTTAACAAACTTTTTCTGTGTTCTGAGCTTTGATGATATTATTATAAAAAGTGTAACTTGAATCCAAAGTTGATCATTTTGTAGAGAAATGCTAAATGAGGTGAACAGAACCGAGCCGACATGCAGGCTGGAGTCTTATTTCAGTCCCTGCAGAAGCTGCAGCAGGTTAAAGTTCAGATCCACAGAGTTTAAATTATTCAGCGACACTCAGATGTTCAGTTCTGACCTCACTCTGCTGCATGTCTTTATTTTTAATCTGCTTTTTATTTCTGCAGTGAAAACTATAAGATTCTGCTTCAGGGCAATGTAAAAGATTTATGATTTATAGAAATATGACAGAAATGTGATTAATATCAGAGCATGGAAGGAGCTTCAAGTGAATAAAATAAAAAATGATATGAGTTTGAAACGTATTTTCTAATATTTTGTTTTAAAAGAACATCAGTATGAGGACAGCAGATATAAAATAATGGCTAAAAATGTCCAGAATTCTCTCTTCTGGTTAACTCTCTACATTATTTACCATCTTTATTTGTTCATTTGATTAAATTATTTGGATTTTGTCAAATAAAATCTGAAAACTGTTATTTTAAACGTGAAACAAACACCAATAATTCAGTCAGAGTTCCTGACTTTCAGTGTTCAGCCTAAATCTGAGACTTAGATTTCAAAGTGTGCACATGCAGAACCAAATGAATGAAACAGAGATTTTTTTAAACCGATAAGAAAGTTATTTGTCCTCAGAAAATGCGTAAATTAACGTGCATTTTGCTCATTCCTCCACCAGGGGGCGAGAAAACACCTGTTTTCGGAGCTAAAAGCGTCACATCTGCGGTCCTTCAGTGAGACAGAAGACTTTCTGCTCAGAGACCCGCAGGACGCAGGGCGGGTTATGTCCCTCTGGGTGACCCTCATGGGTCTTTATCCAGACGAACAGGTCCGACTGGCACCGCTCGGAGTTCGGGAACCAACCAGCAGGAAAATGTGCGTTGCAGGAATTTGTAGAACAAACAGAGACGCTATAAAGACTTGAATTTCTCACCTGCGCTGCGGATTATTAAGGATCTTTGCGCCACATCATCATCATCATCATCCGTCATGTGATGAAGCTTTTTTCCTCTCTGCTCCTTGCGGTGAATCCATTTTCACCTGAAGAAAATATGAATCATTTCATGAGTTTTTTGGCTGCTTTAAACCACATGACGGATTTTTGCGCATCAAAGTGAAACAATAATGAAATGTTTTCTGATTTGAGGAGAAATAATTCATGTTTGTAGGAAAAGGAGAGCTTCAGATGTGCAGGCTGGGTGTTTTCATGGCGCGTCGTGCGCGCACACAAGAGAACAGGGAACATTTTAAATATAAAGATAATAAATCATCTGAGTAATAAAGAAAGAAAAATAATATAATGAAATGTCAGATTTAGCATTAGTTCTGTTAGTTCAGTGCTTGTAAATAAAATATGTGTGTTTTCCTCTGGTTTTAAATCGTGAAATGCGCTCAAACATTTACAGCACCGGGTACATTTTAGGCCTCAGTGAGTTTTAAAAATCATGTGTATCATATGAGGACAGCAGATATTTCCAGGTCTTACCTTCTGTTTGGATCCGTTTAAAAAACGTGAGGAATTTGCGCCAAAAACGCAATAAAATCTACAGAAGAGCTTAAAAAATGATAAATAAACATGTGCGAAAACTAATCTAATAAAACAAAATCTCTTTTGTTGGAGAAAATCAAACGTTCCTCCGTTGAGGGAAGGAAAGAAAATGGACCCTCCGCAGATTTTTGCGCTCTCTCTCTCTCTCTCTCTCTCTCTCTCTCTCTCTCTCTCTCTCTCTCTCTCTCTCTCTCTCTCTCTCTCTCTCTCTCTCTCTCTCTCTCTCCTGTTCCTGCCTACCTCGCTCTCCCTTTTGCAGATACTGAGTGCGCACCTTCCCTGACTCCATCCTTGGACCCCTGTCAGCTCCACAGTCGACTTGAAAGCAGTGGGAATATTTTTTTTTTCTCACTGGAAGTGGGATAAAAACAAAAGTCCAACTTGTCGGTCCGTGAAGGAGCAGCAGATCCTCTCCGTTCAGGTAGAGAAACCGGCGCTGCTGCTGCTGCAGGGATGCTTTGAATGTGTTGATCTGAAGGGGGGGAACACGGAGGGGTGTGTCTGATGCTGTCAGGGGATTTGTGCGTAAAAAAGGCTTCCGTTGCGCATTTGTTCTGGGTGCGCATGACAGTCAAACATGATGCGGTTTGGAAACTGAGGACATTTCTCACTCTGGTATTTTTCCTCACATGTTTGTTGATATTTAGACTTTGTCTCATTTTCTCTCTCATCTCCATAAAGTATAAAAATGTGATTTAATAAAATTTGGTAACATTTTGTTGGGATCAGAAGGAGAAGGCTCATGTATCCAGGTTTCCGGCTGATTTAAGGGTTTTGAAAACTTGCTCCTTCCTCTCTGAGATGCGTCAAGAAAAGATCCAGTGCGTCATTTTCTCCTCTCATCTGCGGCTCCCATTTTGTTTGTTACCTGCAGCCTTTTTGGTGTTTTGATGTTTTATCCAAACTGGAACAGAAATTATTTCTGTTCCTGTTTTCAGATTCCGATTCATTCTGCAGCCTTTTAACCGTGAATGAGCAGAAGTGACAGTTTCTGACCTCCGTCCTGCAGCAGCAGCAGCAGCAGCAGCAGCAGCACCTGCAGCAGCAGCAGCAGCAGCAGCAGCAGCAGCAGCAGCACCTGCAGCTGCAGCAGCAGCAGCAGCAGCAGCAGCAGCAGCACCTGCAGCTGCAGCAGCAGCAGCAGCAGCAGCTGAGCTGCAGCTGCACCTGCAGCAGCAGCAGCAGCAAACCTCCAACCTTGAGGAAAGAACAGTCTGCTGTGTCTGCTTCACGTTTTGCTGAGGTTGTTGTGGTAAAACTGATCCTCCTCCCTCATTTCTCACCATGTTTGGATTATTTTCAACCTTGTGACAAATCAGACTCCACAGCTGAAAAAACAGCTGCTTCTGTTATTCTGCAGAAATGCTGTTTAATGTGGCTAATAATTAGCATAATGTATAAATCATAAATATGACTTTATCTGCAGCGGAGGAAGACTGAGACACTTCACATGATGAAAACCATCTAAGCTCCTGGAAAGAGATAAAGAGAAAAAGTCATTAAACCTCAAAATATACAATAAACATCTAAAAAACAGAATTTAAATATTTTTTTTATAGTTAAACCAATAATTTTTCACAAATAAACACAGCATGAAATCTGGGCTAATTGCTGGACAAAATGATTTATCAAAGCTTCATATCAGTTTCATCATCAGGGTCTCATCTTGTTATCTGGAAGAAGAAAAATCCCTGGAAGAGCCTGAATCTGTTTTAACTGAAACTGGGTGTCAGGAGGCGACACTTTGGGGATTTTAATTCCAGTTTCTCCACTGATTCATGCAGAGCTTCAGAGGAGTTTTGGTTTGAGGTGATCATTTGTCAGGTCATGAAGGTTTTCAGCATGTTCAGCTCAGATTTAAGAGGCAAAGATGTTGTTTTATCAAACATTAGAACCAGTGCTAGGCTCTGCTAGCTAAACAGTTAGCTATGCTAACCCTAAAGCACTAATCATGAACATTAGCTCCCCTAATGCTGAAGGTTTAACATTAGCAGAAGATAACGCTAAAGCACTAAATTCAGTCATGTTGACTCCTACCATGAGGAGAACCTGAAGAGGCTTTCAAAATAATTCATGTGAATTTTTGCATTTATTTAATTAACCACTAGTTTTTTGTTAATGTGTTACATTCTTCTGTATAACTCTTTATTTGCTGTTGGTATTTACTCAATAAGAGTAAATGAGAGAGAGAGAGAGAGAGAGAGAGAGAGAGAGAGAGAGAGAGAGAGAGAGAGAGAGAGAGAGAGAGATATCTGCTGAATAAACAGCTTTCAGCCACTTCAGAATAAATCAGTTAGCAAAAGTTAACATAACATTAGCTCCACTATTAGCGGATTAGCGGAAGTGTGCCCACAACGGATTATAACATTAATAAACAACTTTTTAAAATTAAACCATTCCAAACATTTATTTGAAAACGCGTTGAATTTGTTTTGCCAATCTCTAAGATAAGAAAAGCCTTTCCTCAGACTCATGATAAACACAAACCTCCGTTTTTACTCTTAACGTTTGTCGTCTTCTCTCTGAACTTTCCGTGCTGACAGGGAGATTTCGTCCCTCGTGTCCCAGAAAATGACGAGTCCTCTGGAGAAAGTGGTGGCCGAGAAGAAGGAGACCATCGAGGCGCTGATGGACATGTTCGAGAAGGGCGCCGAGGTGCTGGCGAGCGCCGTGGGGGAGCTGCTTCCGCTCTGCGAGGCGGCCGCTCCGGTCCTGAAGCTGGCCTTGGACAACGTCCACAGCAAGGAGGTGTTTTACGTCAAGGAGCAGTTCCTGACGGTGAGGACCAAGCTGGACGTGCTGTCCAACCAGCTGGAGGACATCGAGTCCGAGCTCAGGAAGGGAGACCTGGACCGCGACTACTTCACCGTGGAGGAAAACATCCGGAACCAGTTTAGGAAGTACATGGACATCTTGGAGGCGAAGCCGCAGTTCAGGGAGGTGAAGAAGAAACTGTTTCTGGATCACTTCACTAAAACCGGCGGAGAGAAGAACCTCTGTGTTCTCTACGATGCTCTGATGGGAACCAACACCTTCAAGGATCCGATTTTAGACACAGTACAGAGGTAAACAGACCCATCAGCTGTGTTTCCATTACAAATGTGTCAAAACTCTCGTGTGAGTCTTTATGATTTATGCCACTGATGACTTTTGTGATGCAACAAAAGTGTTTCCATTGCAGTTTTGCAAAATAAACCAATTTAAATACAGCAAAAAAAAAAAACAAAAAAACATCAAAGATTTTTAATGAAAAACAAGTTTTTTCAAATTTGGCATCTTTCCATGAATCAAATTTACTGTCAGAATTTGCTTAATGAAATATGAAAACAATAACGCACTTCTAAAAATCTAAATCAATACATACATGATCAACAGAGGAGTTTTCACTGATTACAAAAACACATAAAATCTTCTGTCTTTTTGCTGCCGGCGTCCTCAGGCAGCATATGGACGTTTAGCTCAAGCTTTTTGAACAGATCTTCAGTGCGGGGCTTAGAAGTTACATTTTCATCTCTGGTGATGCCAAGATATTATAAGATGCTCGGATCGATGTGCAGAGCCCATGTGGTCTCCCTCTGGTTGGAGCAGAATATGGCGCCGCCCTCAGTTTGCATTCAGTAAGTTGTAATAGTTGAGACTGACGCACAAGAGCAACGGAAACATCACAACAAGAAATCACTGAATCATCTGCATAAAGATGCACATTGGCCCAAATTATGAATATAGATGGTAAACGGTGCAGGTCCTAAAACTGACCCTGGTGGAGAAATGTCCAAATAACTTGGACAGACATGTTGTTCCCTCTGTTTACGGCCTATTCAGTAAACCCTCCCCCCAAAAGCCTCTTTCTGTTCTTATTTACTTAAGTTGCAGGAATCTCTTGATGGAAATAAAGTCTAGAGCTGCTTCTGTTTGGCAGGTATGTTGGGAGGAACCGGCGCCTCCTGGAGGACTTCTGCGTCCGGATGAAGGAGCTCTTCTGCCTGGGTTTGATTTCTCTGCTGGGCTGCTGCGCCCTCACCCAGAGTCCAGAGGAGGAGCAGGACAAGATCCGAGAGTGGAGCACCAAAATCGAAGAGGTAGAGTCCAAGATGAAGGCAGCCATCGAGTCCTGCATAGCTGCGTTTCCAGAGCAAGCGAAACTAGACGTGCAGCGCCACCTGCAGGAGACCGAGGAGGAAAATCTTCAGGAAGCAGCTGAGAGTCTTCTGGAGGTCCTGGTGAAAAAGTACGACTGGGTGTCCTGGTCTGTGCGGCTGATCAAAAACTCAGGCAAAGCCTTTGAGAACCTGCGAGCCGGGAAGCACTTCCACCACGTGGCGGGACAGAACTGGTTCCAGGTTCTTCGGGGGAACGACGTCTGCCTGGTGGTGTCGTTCAGCACCGCGGCCCAGCCGGTTCCCAGCGACTGCGTGCGGCAGCTGATGGAGGGTCCGGCCAGGAAGGGCAACGCTCCGGAGGCGGTGGAGGCGCTGGAGAAGCAGCTGTGCGGGTTCATCGTTCACGCCATCAGTCGCCACAAAGAGGCTGCAGCCGCCTGGAGCTTCCCGGAAGAATGCCACTACTGGGAACGCCACAAGAACGTGGCCGTGTGTGTGCACTCGGAATAACGCTCAAGAGCGGGCTTAAAAGATTTATCATCCATTTAAAGGGCCAGTGTTACGTATATTGTCTCTGTTTCTTTAAGAAGCTCTTGCTCTTCCAAACACTCCACCTTCTGTATGTCATCAGAACGACGTTCCTATCAAGCGATTAACAGCGTTTCTACCGGCGTTGCACTGAGGCGCAGCTCGTTTTATAAGTTCAGCAGACACGCAGGTCCACCAGTGTTTGCTAACTGCTGCTGCCACTAGTCTAGAGGAGCTGAGCTGCTCTGTATTTAGGGAAGCTCGGCTTGGAGGAACTTTGTGGAAACACTAGGATTTCTCAAACATGAATAAAAGAACCAAAGCAACACAGCAGGTGTGTTTTTCATGAGGGAGTAAATTTATAACAACGTAAAGCTAAAAAAGCAGATTTTACATAACACTGCCCCTTTAACTGCAGAAATGAGGAATAAAACATCATTATGTATCCCTGTATCAGCTGAATATAACTGCCAGACCATGTATGCTGTAGCCACTTTCACAACTTTAAGACCCAAAGTACTGAGTGGATTCTGCTCCATTTCACATGCTTATTATCAGCAGTTCATTTATTTAACTGCATCCAGGTATAACTTCTATCACTGACGTGTTTAATGAGCATAACGTAGATCCCAGATAACTGAAGTTTTTATCTGGGGCATATAAAACTCCAGTCCGGATCACTCTCATTTCTCTGCAGCTTCTTAACTTTGACCTCAGCCGCTTGCCGTAACGCTGCCGCCTTCATTCAGCCCCACAGAAAAGGCTCTGCTGAGTCGGCGTCTTCGTCCCAGAGCTGCATGTTTGTTCCCCAGCAGGCTGACCTACATGACTGACAGGGAACTGAGGCGACTTCTGTCACACTGTGTGCCTTAAGCTCCAGAATAAAGAAACTCACAACACCCAGCCTGAGCTTTAAAGCTGCAGGATGTAACTTTTATAAAAAAAAATTTTCAAATATTTGTTCAAATTGTCACCATGGTGTCACAGTTTGTTATGAGACAGATGATCTGTGAAAAAAATCAGCCTCCTCCACTTCCTACATGAGCTACGATTAAACAACCAATCAGAGCCAGGAGGAGGGGCTTAACGCTGTCAATCATCCTCACATACTTGCTGGTCAACGACTGACTGAGACACAACTTACAGGAAAACTGTTTATCTGCCATTATCTGTGCTCACGACTACCTGTGCTAACTGTAGCGTAGCAGAGACCAAAGGGGAGAGGAAGTAGGATGAGCAGCGCCACATGGAGAGGTGATTGACAGCACGAAGACCCGCCCCTCCCTCTGATTGGTTGTTTTTAGTTTGCAGTGGGAAAAGGCAGCTTGGTTTTTTCCTGATTTTCTGTCTCTCTCATGCTGTTTTGACATACTGACAGTTACAGCAATATGCAAAAATAAAAATAAAAAAAAATGTGAAAGTTGCATCCTGCAGCTTTAGACCTGCAGGGTTTGTTGGAAAACTCTCCATCAGGGCACTTTTGACTAAATCTGAATGCTCTTTGCATTAATTTTCCGTTTCTGGATGAAGACTGGAACTGCTGTCTTCTTATGCTGCTGCTGTTGTTTCTCTTTTGAATTTTGTTTGAATATGAAAGGCAGTGAAATATTTTCTTCTGTCTATTAAACATGATTAATATGAATGTTTCACTTCCTTTATTCACAATAAAAACTCGAGGATGATCAGCAGTTGAAATGTGGCTGTGATGATTTTTAACGATTACCGACAAAACAAGCTGTGAATGAGTGTAAACACGAGAAGTCGGACATCTGCGCCTGTTGCACAAATGAGATTAATGCGCTGCTGTTGGAGCCTGTTCGGCATTAAATGGGTGGTGCAAACTCAGCAACAGAGCCTGGAGCTAATTGAATTAATATTTACACTTCAGTCAGCGTTTTTCTGCCCACAGCAGCGCTGATGTCCTGCAGGCGGGCAGGAAACTGCTGGGCTTAGCAGGACGAATCAGTCATAACGCAGAGCTTCTGGTCATCATTTCATATCTGTGGATCTGCAGGGTCTTTAGCTGCTCAGCCTCTCTGTCGTAAATCCACCCTGTCAGAATCCATCCAGTTTTATCAGGAATGAACAGCACAGAGCAGCTAAACGACGTTTCCGTTCTGAGACGAGCTTTCAGAAGCAGAACTGGAGACGTTTCATCACGATTAGGTTCATTTTTCTCTGAAACGCTTTGCTGAGATGCAGAATAAAGCAAAACAGACTTTTATGTTAAATTGTTTTCACGTTTAAGTTGAAGGAATAGAAGAAGCTTCTGTACATAAAAGTGAGCAAAATAAATTCACATTTTACGTCTAGAATTTGTTACAATTTTGGTCAGATGTGAAAAAAAGATTCATTCACGTTTGTTAGTCTGTTACGTCAAACTGGTTCCAGCTTCAGCTTGATTTAGCTCCAGTTTCCAGAGAAGAAATACATATTCAAACTGACTTTCCTCAACAAAGGTATCAGTCAGGAGAGGGGTTTAAGTAAGCAACGTAGTTAGTGGTGCAATGATACATAAAAATAACAGTTTGGTGCGTTTCAGCCGTATGATCAGAGAAAAATAAATAATTCAGTTTTAAGATTATTTTGCAATGGCCAAAAAATGCAAAAAGGTAGAGGGAGCTGCAGATCTTATTGGTTGATCCGTTCCACCTCTCTCTGTCTCTCTCTGTCTCTCTCTCTCCAGCTTCACTGCAGCTGAATGACCAACAGCTAGCAGACGTTAGCGATAGCTGGGTGCTCTTTTTTTGGTGTTGGTTTTTAAATCTATCCAGCAGAACATCAAATTAGATTTACAACCCAAAAGGACTATAACTTAACCGTTTCTTACATGTGCAATAAACATCCATCCATCCATTTTCTAACACCCTTGTCCCTCAGTGGGGTCAGGAGGGTTGCTGCTGCCTCTCCAGCAGCAGCAACCTTGGGTGAGAGGCGGGGTCACCCTGGACAGGTCGCCAGTCTGTTGCAGGGCAACACAGAGACACACAGGACAAACAACCACACACACTCACACCTAGGGGCAATTTGGAGAGGCCAATTAATAACAGTCATGTTTTTGGACTGTAGGAGGAAACCGGAGTACCTGGAGAAAACCCACCATGCACAGGGAGAACATGCAAACTCCATGCAGAAAGACCGGGGCCGGGAATCAAACCCAAAACCTTCTTGCTGCAAGGCAATAGCTCTACCAACTGCGCCACTGTGCAGCCTGCAGAAAACAGAACGGAGTAATTATTATTTCTGAAATGTGACGTAAGGATTGTAAGTAATTTTTTATTCAAAAACCAAACTGCATTAGCCTCAGCTGCTTTAAACCAACACAGATGTTATCACAATTAAACAATTCGTTTGGTGTTTCCAGAAATGTCATATTTTTCTCATTCCAGGAAGAACATCCAACATGTTCAGGCTGCAGAGTGACGACTGTCTGCACACCTGCTGCCTTGTCGGCACAAAGTCAGAAAGTCCAGACAGAGAAAAAATCAGAACATGTGACACCAGAGAGCAGACCACTGAAATGTCACCAATGACTCAGGAAAACCAGCAGGGATCAGCTTCACGTGACACAAAACGTTTATCTACTTTAATTTCTGTATTCAGGTTTTATTTCTCCCTCCTCGGCCTTGTGCAGACATGAGGAGAGCGGTTTGCTGCAAACAGAGCCAGAGGATTCATTAGTGGTTGTGGGCTTTGCCTGGGTAACAGCTATTGATCCCGGAGCATAAAACGCTCTCACTGTGGCAACGCGTCAATCCTGGCCGTCACCCAGGCGGCGAAACGCTGAAGCATCTGAGGCTCAAAAAGCTCCTGAAATAATAATAAAAATGCAGTTCAGATGGTGCTAGAAGTGGTGGGCAGACAGAGGGCGCTGTCAGCACACTCAACCTGAGGGACTCATGGCCAGTTTGCTACTTAAAGTGAGTTTAATAAATCATTAAATAGAGGAACATCCACATGCTGCATGTTCAGAAACCAGCTGCAGGTGAAATTTAAACTGAAAATCAGAAATATCTCCTGGAGAAAGTCAGGTTCGGAAATCTCCCTGCAGCCTGAAACACTTTCCATCCAGCCGAGTCTCCAAGAGGAGAGAGCAGCCAATATCAATATTTCATAAACAATATTCAGGCTGAATGGAGGCTAACATCAGAAAGTCAATCAGTGTCAGGATGTCTCTCTCCGCCAGCGCCTGCCAATCCTGGCCCTGCAGGATAACGCATTTACCCATCAGGCCGATGGGCCGGATCGACCGCCCTGCTGCTCTCCGAGTGGATTAATCCGATAAAGAGCTTTAAAACATTTGTTCAGTGACACTGGCTGCAGGTCAGAACCACCGATCCAGTTTGCTCCGGTCCTGATAGGTTGGAAACCCAGAAGATTAAAGTTTTGGAAAAATTAAGTGTTTTAAAAATGAAGGTTATTAAAATTGAAGCTGTTATTGGATTAAAACATGATTTTACTGACTCAGGATAACATGACAGCATATTAAGGTTTATTGGTTCTTCTTTATTATTGACAGATGAAATAAGGAGTAAATTCCCACCAAATAACTCACAGCTGAATTATCTGCAGGCATGCAGATTAATTTTCAGATGAATCCAAGAAATGTTCCAAAAAAACAAGAAAGTTTCTGAGCTCAAAAGTTGAAAGTTGAAAACACAGAAAGTTGGAGATTAATCTCTGAAAAAACTTTGAAGTTTAAAAAATTTCCAAGGTTTTTCAAGACATTTTCTCAAATTAATCTAAAAATTTCAGTTTTAAATTTTCACTTAGAAATTTTGAGTTTTTTAATATTTTTTTTTCTTTTGGAGCTCCAAGGTCTCTTTCTTTTTTCTAGAAATTTCCTAAGATAAATCTCAAAATGTCAGTTTTTGGCAAAAACTTAAGTTTCCTTTTTAATTCTCTCTACAGCGGTCCTAACATGTCGCAGATTAATAATATAAATATCTAGATCTTGTTCTAAAATCAATAGCTATCATTAAATTCCCAGCTAGAACATGTATAATTTTAACTTCCTGCGGTTGAAGGAAGTTCAAGTCGATCGTAAGAATCACATCCTCTCTGTTTAACAGATCTGAAGAGGAGCAGCAGAAGCAAAAGAGGTGGATTAGCAGAGCTTGCTGACGACTGATTGGTTGATTGCTACAGCATCACCATCATCAACAGTGACCCTCTGAAGAGACTTGGATCACATTTGATTTCCTTTTGGGGTAATTCAGGTTGAATTGTGAGTCAGAAAGTGGAATCAATCTGGTTTGAAAAGATTTTAAATCCTCAGAGAGGAGTCCACCCTCACGTGTCCCCGCTGATGTCCTCATTCTGTCCCGTTTAAACGTCTTTTCTGGCTGAACGTTGTCAATATTTACACAGGACCAGCTGGACTCTGGCAGCAGCAGCAGCAGCTTTGTGTGATTCCCAACATGTCGTCTGCAGCTTTCTGCTTCTTCATCGTGTTCATCAGGAATTCATTAGTGAGATTTACCAGCCTCTGATGACTGGAAGCTGAAATAACGTTCCAGAGAAAACAACAACAGCAGGCCAGAAAGTCCCCCGTTTGGTTGGCGAGTCCAGAGACGACTGCCTGAGCGCCGTGGGGGCAGGAGCAGCCGGTGACCTCCTGGGGGCGGGAGGTAAAACGGAAACGAAGGCGGATCGTTTCACAGAGAGTCTGAGGTTAATCTGAAAACATCAACAGAACCTCCAGAGCCTTGGTCCAGTTTCATGAAGTTGTAGTTTGAGCTGCAGCAGCTGTGAAGACGCCTCCTGGAGCTCCTTCAGCCTCTGCAGCGTTGGAAACAGAATCTGGTTAAACTAAGTTACAGTGAAACTGAGATTATTGAATCTGATCGGAAACAGCTTCGGGATACGGAGAGAAAATAATTAAAGGTTCCACTATAAAATGAAATGAAACATTTTTATGTGCAAAGCAAAATGTTGGGCAGTTGGCAACTTGGGATCATTCAGCGCCATCTGCTGGGGGGAAGTTTGGAGCAAAATAATTTATGCTTGAAAAATTCAGAACCTAAAATGCAGAATCCATATTAAATCAGCAGTTTGCTTTTTTAACTTCAACTCTTCTAAATGTAAATATTTTCTTGTTTTATTCTCTATAATCTATACATTACTGAAACTCAACACTATTATCATAATAGTAATGAAAATATATTGTGTATTTTATCATTTTTAATCAAAGTGGCAGGAATGTGCTTCCATATAAGAATGTACAACTGAACAAATTATTTTTTTGTCCATTTATTTATTTATTTTCTGCAAAACAAAAAAACTGTCACATTTATTTATTGAGTTATTTAATTTTCCAAGACAATTAATAATTTTTATCAGATGTTTTGCAGAACAAAGTCTGAAAATAACATTTAATCTTTATTTTTGAGGAAACATGTAAACTCATTTTTAATAATTCTTCAACGTTATTCCAGTTTTATATGCTGCATAATTTTTTATTTAAGTTTATATTCTCAGGTTTAAAACTTTAGCTGCAGGTTTTACTTGATTTCTTTAACAATTATTTAAATAAAAACATTAAACTTTATAATCATCAGCAGGTTTTACTGATAATCTTTTATGATTTTCTGTATTGTGTCGAATTTATTTTTCTTTCTCTTTATTTTTTTTATCTAAAAGGAAAATGTATTAAAATTATTTAAAATCTGCATTATGTTTTTGCTTATCTGTAAAAATAGTGAATGTTTTGTTAACATATCTGACATCCTATGTGCTTTTTGTACTAATAGATAAAATCTTTAATTTTCAGTCTGGATCCTGCAGTGAAGCTGTTCAAACTAAACTGATGTTTGTTGGTCAGATTATCTTTTAGGTCATTTAAAGGAAACGCGATTAGATTAGATTAGATGATCCATTTAAAGGCAGCAGTGATCTGTGTGCCGAGTCACAGCACAGATTTGATCTCAAAGACAAACTCATTCCTCGTTCCACATCCCTGTAAAGCAGCAGCTTGTTGAGCCGAGCAGACGGATCATTTCTCCGAGTTTCAGGATTTTCTGTTTCCCCTCAACATCCAGGGAGTTTCTGGGATTTTCCCTTTTCCAAATGAACCTCCATGGAGATTCAGCCATTAGAAACATGGATCTGCTGGCTGTTTTCTCTCCGTCGTTCCATCTGTGAAACGTTCCTCAAATGACAGAATCTGGTTTGTCTTTTTTTCTTTAACATTTCTGATAACTGCAGCTTTTACCAAATGAGACTCATAACGTTGTGATTAAACGACGAGTCTTTTCCGTGTGACTGATTAGATTTGACTCTCTTGTTGGAGGACAGAGATGGACTGAGGGTGAGTAAGTCTGCGATCGATGCAGCCGCCCTGCGGCCTGTATCTGCTCCTCCACATCTAACCGGGCCGGGTCGGTATTGACCCGCCGGAGCGACAGACGGGCCGGAACGGAGGCTGACGGTCGACCTTTTACTGCTGCGGGTCGCAGCGCTCGCCGAGAGAAATATTCTGCTCCATCTGCTAAAAAATGAATCTGATATATTTGAGTGATTTATTCATGTTTATCAGCTGAAACTGTTCTGTACTTATTTTGTTACATGAAAAAGAAAATACAAGTAAAATGAACTTCATTTTGTCAAGCAGACAAATATATATATATATATATATATATATATATATATATATATATATATATATATATATAAGTTACTTTTTTAACGTAGTAAATTAGATTTGCTGTAAAATCTTAAGTTAACTTAATAAATCTGAGTACAGTGTGATTACCTAACCAGCAACCAAAGTTTAGTTTTTTAGCTTAAAAATAAAACATTTGATTTAAACACTTTCTGTCTCCTGGTTTTCGTTCGTTTCTTTGCTAAAACTTTAACAGAAAATATGGAAAGCAGTGATAGTTTGGTGACCGTTTTCAGTAAAACACAGAGTTGTTCCACTTTCCTGGCCAAAATGACCTAAAAGTAAAAAACAATTATTGCAACATGTAAAAACAAATCAAGTTATGTTGAGTGATTTAAGTATCGCAAACCTAAAACGACATTAGTGACTTCTGCCATCTGAAAATCTCTTCTACACATCCGCTGGTCCACTGATGTTTGGGAAGCCTGATGGATTGTGGGTAATTTGCGTTTGAGACGCCGAATGAAGCACAGTAAAGATAACAAGACTGTTTGTTTTGTGGATGAACTTAAAAAGATTTCAATGTCTCGTGTCTTGAACAGATATTTTTGACCTCAATGCTAAAATATATTTGTTAACTTTAATTTGAATTGTTGTTTTCAGATTCAGCTTTGTGAAGTTTACTTCACCACAGAATCATTTTATCAGTGCCAAGTTGAAACTAACCTGCAGGATTATAAATGAAATATGGCGTCATTTAAACGAGGACTTTACACCAACAGGTCAAGTAGCTGAAGATAACAGACCGTTATCCAGATAAACGACCCTGAAGTGACCGAGATAAGAGTTCTGCTGGACAATAGACTAAGGCAGCCTGTCCATCGTCCTGTGACGTCTCCAGCCCAGCTGATGCTGCAGCCTGATGTCCTGCAGCCTGATGTCCTGCAGCCTGATGTCCTGCAGCCTGATGTCCTGCAGCCTGATGTCCTGCAGCCTGGTGTCCTGCAGCCTGATGTCCTGCAGCCTGATGTCCTGCAGCCTGGCGTCCTGCAGCCTGATGTCCTGCAGCCTGGCGTCCTGCAGCCTGATGTCCTGCAGCCTGATGTCCTGCAGCCTGGTGTCCTGCAGCCTGATGTCCTGCAGCCTGATGTCCTGCAGCCTGGTGTCCTGCAGCCTGATGTCCTGCAGCCTGATGTCCTGCAGCCTGATGTCCTGCAGCCTGATGTCCTGCAGCCTGATGTCCTGCAGCCTGATGTCCTGCAGCCTGATGTCCTGCAGCCTGATGTCCTGCAGCCTGATGTCCTGCTCCATGTGACCTGGGAACATCTGGCGAGGAGCGGGAGGAGAAACGCTCGGCGTTACTCAGTGCCTGTAAAACCCAAACTGTAGACGTTCCTGTGCTGATTCATGCTGACTTCATCGCTAAAACATCCATGAAGGACAGTTTTAACACAAACAGGCTGCATTTCTGAAATGTCGCCCTCATTGTGAGCAGTACGTGTGTGTGTGTGTGTGTGTGTGTGTGTGTGTTTTAAGCCAGCAAAGCTGCCAGACTGAAGGACGTGTCAAGAAACCCGCTGACGTTAATCTGGACTTTGGAGAGTTTAACTGGCTCTTAGTGTAAACGTGTCTGTTGGTTAGTCATTTTAAGTGATCTAAGTACCAAAACGCCCAAAATGGATGGATGGATCTTTTTATCTTTTTAACAATTAGCTTTGTTCTTGTCGTGCTTTAGTGCCGACTGGCCCAGCCGACATGAACAGTGAAAGGTTTAATAATGTTTGATAATCGTTTTCTACATGCACTTTTTCCCATTAGTTTTCTCGAGAAAAGTTAATTTTGCATTTTCCCGATGGTTTTCCTGAGCTACAGAGTTAATTTGACACGTTTCCGATGGTTTTCCTGTTAGCTTTCCATGTTTTTCTCGATGAAACCATCAGTAAACTAAATGCAGAAAATGTCCACCCTGTAAAAAGCATAACCTCGTCTCCAGACTATTTTTGGAATATTCCACCAAGGTGGGCGGAGCCAATACTCAGAGGGGCGTGGCTAATTGTGAGGGTGAGTGGAAAAGGTCAAAGGGGTCGTGGCCAGAGGCAAACTTAATGACTTTGTCTCTGTATTTATTGACTTTAACTCATGTTAAACTCATGGTTTTGGGACGCTGTGGTGAAGACGGATCAGCTCAGAACTACAGAATCCATCATGAACGATACCAGTGGATTAGCTGGACTGTGAGGACAATGTGAGAATGTCTCTCTATGGTGTAATGTTGCCACAAATCAGTTGAATTGCATTAAACTGGCAGGTTCATAAGGATATTTGTTGGTTTTCTAGGTCCAGCTCCTCCACCTGAAGCTGCTTCATCAGCTGGGTGGAGAAAAAGATAAGGGCCTAGTCAAAGCCAAGATCTCAATCTCATTTAAATGATTCAAATTATTTGCTTTTTTGCATTTCTTAAACAGAAAGTTTAATCAAAAGACATTAGCAGTGTTTTTCAAAACTTTCTCTCACCAACAGGAAACATCATTTTAGGCTTTTACCTGTGAAGCTGCTGTTTTGTAGGTAAATGAGAAATAAATCCATCGTTACGTCCAATGTAAGAGTTTTTTTTGCTTAGTATCAACTTATTTGGGGAAACATCCAGCAAAAACAATATCTAAGTCAGGAAATGAGAACAATATCCACCGAGCTAAAGCTGAACCACCAAGCCTTGGTGAGCTGGTACCAGATTCCTGTGGAGGTCTGTGGGAATGGCGCCGCACCCAGATCAGCATGTTCTGATCTGGATGCTGGAGAACCTGTTGGATTTGCTTATTGTTCAACCAAGCTAACCCATATTAGCAATACAAGCTAATGGGTTTTCAGTGACGCAAGCTCTGAAGCATGCTAATCCTTCATCTTAGTCACAAAAGCAATTAAATATTAAAGACTCCCTCTTTGTTGTTCTCATGCATGAGCTAAAAATATTCCACATCTACAAATTGGTACAAAATATTTTTAACAAATACTTTCTAAAACATGCAGCTTATCCATTAGCATGCCGTTTTAGCACAACAGCTACTAAACCAAAGTCATTTCTTCAATATTTGTGTCTACCATTTTTACAAATAACTAAGACGTAGCATGGTTAGCACCAGTTCTTTAGCGTTAGCTTGTGATGTGGCTCTATAACATAAATAATTCTTATATTGATCACTGGAGAATGAACTCCAGAGTGGCTCAATGCCTAAAACGCCTGGTTCAGCTTTAATTCAAAGTCCCGAGAAACAATCACATCATTGGCCCTGAGCATCAAAATGAAATCAATTAGCATTCACATCATGATCAATTGTCACCAGACAATTACTAACTTACTGCAGTGGAAGATTTGAAAACAATAACCTCTACTGCATATCCAGAACAATACAAATGGGAGAACCTGTCTGTGCTGCAGAACAAGTTTTACCAAACAGTCCAAAAGCTAAGAGTCGACCAAATGCCACCGGGTTTCTTTTTATTGGCACAAGATGAAGCTTCGGACAAACAAACCTTATTTTTACCTCCAGGTGTAACTTATTTTTTTCTGGCTCTATGATAAGTTGTAATGGATTTTTCTGAAAGGCGTCCTGTGAAAGGGTTGAGGCTGAACAGGGTGTAGATTAACACACTTCCACAGTTTAAAAATAAACCAAACAGTAAATGGAAGAAAAAAATGGAATTAATGCGTCGCGTTCATTCACTCCAGAAGAAATAGTTGCTGCAACTTTAACTAGACCGAATCCAGAAGACATTTTTTCCATACAAGGCAGCTCGCTCCCAGTTTTTGCCCCTGAGTTTTTCTGCGATTTCCAGAAATTACAGCCATGAACGAGTGGTTGGCAGTTTGATTCCATCGTAAGCAGTCATACTGGCGTGTATAAGAATGGATGGATGTGGTTTGTGGTTGAAAAGCTTTCAGTGGTCAGAAAGCCGTGGACTCGATTAGCCGGCAGGTTCTTATGTTCAAGTCAAGACAGGCAAAAGCGCTGATGAGGCGCAATCTTTACAGGAGGATGTGAAGGACAGCAAAACGCCTGGAGAGATGCAACGGAAACATCCTGGTCTCTGGATCCAAGACTAAATCACATGGCAACAGAGCAAAACGTCACACGGATCGCCTGAATCCAGTCGATAAATGACGAAAACTCAAACGTACGACAATCCTACCAGTCAGAAACTCTGTATTTACATTTGGACTGATTGAGAATGCTGCTTGAAAAATAGGTAAATTAGAAAAGGACAAGCTTGGGAAATTACTCACTGACTGAGGAAAAATGTAAAATAAAGGTAAGAATAAAACTGAGCTTAAAAGCAGAACCAAAGTGTGCGTCAAAGGAACCAAGTTTTCCAGCCGATTACTCAGACAATATTCCACTGAAGGCATGAGACATTTTTGAATGAAATGAATTCAATGTCTAGATGGATGGATTTTGGACTAAAAAAGCTGGAAAATATCCAACTATTGTCTCCTGCTTATCAGAGGTCAGAGAATCAAATCCTAATTTAATAAAACATTTTGACACAACAAGTTTGCATATATTTTTAAAGGACTAATTAGGTTTTACAGTGGAGTTAAACCTAATTACGGGATAGCTCTCAAAAGCACTCCACTGTTCTTCTACAGCGACCCGACACAAATGACTCAGATGATCATAAATCTCCTCCAGATCCTGTAAACACAGTCAGAACAAAACCCAAACTACTCCTACACTATCTGAGGTTCAACAGCCAGAAGGGCCACATTTACAGCAGCATAAAGTTTAAATATTATGGATGTTAATATAATGCAACTGTGAATAAGCCCTATTGCCTACTGAGCTGCGTATGGATGTATGAATGTGTGAGCGTTTGTGAGTGTGAATGGGTGAATGTGACTCTAGTGTAAAGCGCTTTGAGTGGTCAAAAATGGATAAAGCGCTAAATAAGTTCAATCAGTTCATTTACCATTTACTTCTCCTCATATTGCCTAACCTAGTAAATATGGATTTAAGAGCGAAGGCCTTCAGTTTATTCACAATTTCCAAAGTTGTTTTTGCCAGTTTATTCATACTTGTTGGAGTCGAGCTGATTTGTCTGTGAAGGTAACACACCTGGTTGTGGCTCATAAATGGCGCTCAGAAACCGAACTGTTCCTCCTCCCTCCTCGTTTTGATCAAATTACTAACTTTTCCTGAATTCACTCCACAAGTTACATCTAAGTTAGTTTTGTTTTATTTAAATGTGAAAAGTTATTTGCACTAAAAACTAGACTGGAAAAACTTGGTAAGATTTAGTGTTTTTGCAGTGCGTCCTTCTTAGTTCAGTAAAATAAAATGCTGATTGATTTGTTTCAGTGTAAAATACATGTAGCAGACTCAGGAAGTGTTTACATCCCTGCTGATGTTTTGTTAATGTATTGTAAATAGTCAGTTGTATTTTTTTATTCATATATATGCTGAAGTTTTTTTTAATTCATCCTACTTTGTTACACGTTTCTCTGAATTGTAGCATGCTATTCTTAGTAAGTGAACAGTTCGCTTTTCTCATGTTGTCATAAGCGGCGTTTCCCCTTAAAAACATACAAAGGACGACATGCTAACCACACGTGCTAGGCTACATGACGGTGCGGCACTGTCTCCATGGTAACGATTAGGCGTACCTTCCCCATAGTTCGATATTTGACATCTTTCTAATCACTTATGCTCATAAAGTATATGAACGTTAGTTTTCTTACCTTGTATTTCCTGTAAATCCGAGATTACACCGAGGGCTGACAGTCATTATGATTGACGGCTGCAATCCATCGCCGCCATCTTTCCTCGTTAAAAGTTATACAATAAGGGTGCGTTCACACTGCAGCCTGAAGTGACTCAATTCCGATTTTTTTGGCACTTCCGATTATTTTTACCTGGGCCGTTCACACTGCCAGTAAATGCGACCTGTATGTGTTCTGCAGTGTAAACGGGCAAACGACCTGAAAGTGTCCCGCATGCACAGCAGAGGGCGCAATAGCGTCAGCGTTCTCAGTGTTCTGCCAACCGCCATGAGAAGAAGAAGAAGAGCTCAGTGTTTGCGGAAGTAAACATGGAGGCTAACGTTGGAGCTTAGCTCACATGTCTGAAGTTTTTATCCGGCCGTAGCAGCAAATTAACAACTTAATCCTCATATAGTCCGTCATGGTTGTTGTTTTTCTTCCCGCTTGCGCGTATCAGGACGCAGAATAGTGAGATTTGTTGAAAATCAGTGACGTTCAGTTCGGATGAATTCGACCGGGACGTTATGGTCACATTTGAATCGGATACGTATCTGATATGGGTCACATTCGAAAAAGAATCCGACCTGAGCTGTTCACGGTTCTGGAGAGCGTGACGTCACGTCCAAAGGGTCAATAGAGTAAAAAGTTCTTATTGTTCCACAGTATGAAAATTCAGCTAAAGTTCAAGGTTACAACATGAGAAAAGCGAACTGTTCACTTACTAAGAATAGCATGCTAAAATTCAGAGAAATGTGTTACAAAGTAGGATGAATAAAAAAATGTTCAGCATATATATATATGAATAAAAAAAATACAACGGACTATTTTCAAAACATTAAAAAAACATCAGCAGGGATGTAAACACTTCCTGAGTCTGCTACATGTATTTTACACTGAAACACATCATTCAGCATTTTATTTTACTGAACTAAGAAGGACGCACTGCAAAAACACTAAATCTTACCAAGTTTTTTCAGTCTAGTTTTTAGTGCAAATAACTTTGCACATTTAAATAAAACAAAAGTAACTTAGATGTAACTTTTCAGCAAGAAATAGGAGTTTTAGTCAATAATTCGTTAATATTGATGAAAAATTAGTAGTTCCACTCGAAGATTATTCCACATATGAAAAAATAACGTATCAGTGAAATAATCTGCCAGATAAACTAGAATTTTTCATTAATATTAATGAATTATTGATTGATTTTCTCCCTATTAAGTTAATTTGGTTTTATTCCAAGTTTGCACCAGAAACTAGACCAATATTTGTTAACATTTAGTGTTTTTGCAGTGCGTTGATTCATGTCTGTTGCCAGCATCTTTTCACTTCTGAATGTTTCCTCACAAGAGGCTGAAGGGCTGGAAAAGTCTGAGCTGACTGAAACACTCATTCTGCATTTTAGTTCAGTTTGAATGAGTAGGAGAAATTAACCCAATTTAAAGCAGAAGCTCTGCATTTCATTTGGATTTAAAAGTGATTTTGTGAGTAACTCGTTCGTTTCTTCCTGTTGTGTTTTAGCCTCTGGTGAAATCCAGCCGTGGAGGATCTGTTTCTCCAGGAACAGGTTTTTCTTTTTAAAGCCCCGCCCATATTTATTTTCCCATGGGAGTCCACCAAATCCAAAACGACAGTTACTGAATCCCTCCTTTCCCACAGGAACTTTCAGTAATGAAGCAATACTTTAATGATAGAGGATGGGAGGAGAAAACCTGTCAAACAAATATAGTTTTATTTTTATGAGATGGCAGCAATCAGGTATGTGTGCAACACTCAGTTCAACATTTCTAACTCTGTTTTACACTTCAGTCCTTTGAGTTTGAATCTTTTTTTTACTTTAGTATGTCACCAATCAATCCCATAAAAACAAACATTATTTATTCTTCATTTATCATCCCAGCTTCCAGACACAAACAGGAACTGGACTTTGCAAAAAATTATTAAAACCAGTTAGAAATACATAAAACAACAACTTGTTAGAGTGTTATAAGTGAAAGCAACTAAAAACTAATACTTTCTATTAATATCTAGTGGAAAAGTTATTTGTAAGTTACTTTTTTCAAGTGTACAAAGATATTTGAGATTATTTGGTAACATTTTGTTTGCCATTTATATTTTCTAATTTTCTCTTGTTGATGAAGCAAAATAATGAAACATTGTTTCATGTTCAGAAGGCAGAAAACAAGAGAAAGCAGTTCTGTCTGAATGACCACAAACCAAAAGCTGATTTATTACAGAAAGTGGTCGGACTAGTTCGCGGGTCAGTCAAACTACCTGCTTCAGTTGCCATGGTGACTGAAGCAGGTTCTGGTGTTTTTACCATTGTGGATCAGTACCAAATCCTGCTGGACGATTAAATCAGCATCTCCATAAAGCCTGGAGCAGAAGGGAGAATAACGTGCTGTAACGTGTCCTGCTCCATGGCTGCTGTGACTTTGGACTTTTTAAAACCCAGTGGACCAGAACCCAGAGATGAAATGGCTCCTGGACTGTGACGGTTCTGGTTCCGTCTGGCGGTCGCTTTGACTCCAGCTGCCATTCGCTCTTTGCAAAACTTCCTCACTCTCATCAGTGGACTTTGCTTCACAATCTTTTCAAGGCTGTAGTTCTCTATTTTGCTTGTGCGCCTTTCTATAGCACACTTTTTCCTTCCACTCAACTTTCCAATAGCAGGCTTGGATATATTCTGGTTGACATGAGGTGGTTCTCAGTCTCTGCAGAGCTCAGATGGAAAGCTCATCAGAAGACAGTAATATAAAAAGTGCATCTAAATTAATTTAAATATTTTCAAAACATGAATTTATTTTTGTAAATCAATAAATCAAAGAATTACTGACTTAAACTCCTATGTCTTTCTGAAAAGTTACTTCTAAGTTAGTTTTTTCTTCTTTCAGGTTTACTGAGGTATTTGCTCTGGACATTAGAACAAAAATACTTGGCGTCATTTTGTGTTTTTATAGTGTATCAAGTTCAACTAATTTTTGCTCATCTAAAAATGTCGGTTTTTATCAAATAAAAAATCAAATGAGTTTTTTGATGATGTTCCTATGACTGTTTTCTACCTGAAGCCAGCAGTTTTCTGCCTCCCTCCCCTCAGCTGACTCTCATTACCTCAAGTATTCCCATCAACGTTTCCACCTGAAGGTCCTGAAACCACAAACAACAATTTTCCAACAAGCTCAGCGTTCCTCTGACGCTGGAAACGCTCCGCGTTGTTCGATCAAAGCTCCAAAATGTCAGAGCATTTTGTGTTTTCTTTCCGTTCTTTCAGAGAAAACAAACCTGCAGCAGAACAACCCATTCGGCGTGACAGTCCGGCCTCAGCTGCTCTGTCAGGCCACATGTTGTTGAGTCCCTGCGAAAGCTGGCGTCTGCTTTCCGGTGGCGGAGCTGAGTGTGAGATCTGACAGCGAGACGATGCAGGAACACGATCTGCTGACCAGCTCCAGTTCGCTACGGCCAGCGTTTCCTCCGCTTCCCGCCTGCCGTCCATTAAAGGCCGACTGTAAAACACCGAGGCCGTCATGGTGGATCCTCAGAGACAGAGACTGTCTTTCACCAGCCTGAGCTGGGACTCAAGGACTCTTCGCTACGCTTACATCCGGCACAACTGAGTAGATTCACAGATTTAGGTCAATATTTCCACATATTTTCTGGAAAGTTAACAAAAATGGATGGAAATTTTGGCTTTTTACTGCAATTATCTTTGTTTTTTTTAGATGCAATATGTCGTAAACTGTAAAAATTAAACTTAATCTTATAGTCAAGTTTTGTTTGAGACACTTTGTGTAAAATTTCCAACATTTAATTATTGAGGAAATTTTACAGTAGCAGATTAAAGACACTGCAAAAAAGTAAAGTAATATCAAGTATTTTTGTCTAGTTTCTAGTCCAAATATCTTATTACACTTTAAATAACACAAAACTAATTTATAAGTAACTTTTTAGCACATAAGTTTGTTTCAGGTCGATAAATACTTAACTTTGAGTTAAAAAAGAACCAGTTCCAAGTTGAACTTTTCATAAATTTTAAAGAAATATTTAAATAAAATAAACTCCAGTCTCATGTTGTAAAGTTACTAGTATGTTTGTTTTGTTTTAATTCAGATGTAATAAGATATTTGCACTAGAAACTAGACAGAAATCCCTGGTGTGATGTTTTTGGATGGTTTGAACTGAATTCCAGAAAACTCGCCACATTTTTGAGTCAGCAACAAAAACAGGACTGAGAAACAAAACTATGATGTGTAAATGTGTCTTTTCTAGAAGGGAAACATTTTCTACTGGGTCGCATCAGAAAGAAGAGTGGGTTTCCTCAGCCGGGTCGGTTTTAAAGCGAGCCCAGCTCAGAGAAGCCGGTCCGGTGTCCATGGCAACACGTTTGAGCCGCAACAAGAAGCTTTTTGTCCTGATGGGCCACTTTTCCGAGCTTTGCAGTGACTGGTCTCCTTTTTATTCCCCCTCTCCCTCTCTCTCTCTCTCTCTCTCTCTCTCTCTCTCTCTCTCTCTCTCTCTCTCTCTCTCTTTGTCCATCACATCAGAGCAGATTTTCCCAGGGTGCACGGAGTCCCTGCATGGGGGAGTGTTTACAGGATGTTATCTGTGTCAGTCTCTGTGGAGTGGGTTCTGGTGGAATGCTGGAACGGGATGGAGGAGGAATTTCAAAAGGAGGAGTGACGAGAGACAGGCACAGAGAGAGAGAGAGAGAGAGAGAGAGAGAGAGAGAGAGAGAGAGTATAAATAAATCCCAAGGAAGCTGGTGCTCACAGGCGCAGCTGGACTTCTGGATAACTGGACTGCAGCCCACTGGAGTATTTAGCCAAAAAGGTGAGTTTTTATCATTTATTTAACAGAAAGATAGAAAAAAAAGGATAAGAGAGAAAGAAAGAAAGACATTTAAGATTTTATTCAGTTACTTGCAGTTTTACCGTTTCAGTTTTTTTTATCATGACTCTGTTTTGTAGATAAAAGCACAGAAACGGTGAAAGAAACCAGAATTTGTGCTGCTCTTTTCCTTTTTAAATTGTAAATGTAAAACGTTTTTTCGTGAAGCGGCGTTCTCTGCTGTGGTTTTCTGAAACACTGCTGTGGTCTCTGCTGAAGCAGATAACCTGACCAGTGTTTGATCAAGTGCTCAGACGGACTCGCCTTTTTTTTTTTCCTTTTCATTAGATGAGCTTAGCTCCAACGAACAAAACTTTTTCCTAAATGTGACCTTATTTCCCAGCATTAAACAACACAATCACACATTAATCACAAAGTTGAGCGTGTTGCGTCATTTTAAATTTTTAAAGCTGGCTTTAACTGATTTTATTCTCATCAGCTGGCTCACATGTGGATGTTTGTAAAAGGACATGTGACTGAATAATGTGAGTCTAATTAGCACGGTGTTGGGAAAAGGCTGAAAAAGACACCAGTGATCTCATCTCTGCTGTAATAATTGGTGAGTCTGTTGCTACACACACATCTGGACTTTCCTCCATGTTAGGACTGAGAGGCCTTCAGATGACTTGGTGCTAATTAAGCTGAAGAGAGAGGGGTGGATAAAGTCATGAACAAGTGCAGCGGGAGAGATTTGGGTGTGCCTGTTTCATGAAATGATTGTGCTCATCTCTCCAGAGTATTTTACATTGAAAAACAAACGATTTTACTGATATAAACCCTGATTTCCCCCTGCTCTGAACATCTGTGTTTGCTTTGGGCCTTGGCTGTTGGGGCAGTAAAGTAACGTTCCCACTGGGCCAGCGCTGCTACGTTGTGCAATAACTCGCATCATAATCCATCTGTACACGCATCACCGTTGATTTCTGTTTCTGTTTCTGCGCAGAAGTGAATCATTTGTGCCTTTTTGAGTTTTTTTTGTGATGTTTGTCAAAGCCATGGAGGCCTGAGAAGTCCCTGTCATTAAGCGCGGCTGTGAGGGCGCGGCTTGAAACTGGATGCCAACATGTACTGACATGATCGAGCCTTTCGTTTATTGTAGTGTTCGTTTGTCCTCTAGGAAAAAAAACGTAAAACGAAGTAAACAGACGTCACCTGTCTGTTTACTTTGACTCTTAAAGCTGCAGTTTGTAACTTTATAAAACATTTTTTTAACATATTTATCAAAAATGTCGCCATGTCATGACAGTTTGTTATGCCTTCTGCCAGTGTTGACTAGCGCTGTCAATCACCCCTTGTGTGGCGCTGCTCTCTGCTACGCTGCAGCTAGCAGTCTGTCATGAATGCTAAGGTGAGCACAGACACTGATGACGGTTTTCCTGTAATCTTAAGCTGTTTCTCCACCATTAGAATGTTGGTACATACATGAGGATGATTGACAGCGCTAAGCTCCTCCTCCTGGCTCTGATTGGTTGATTTTGATGCATTTCTGTAGACAGCAATAGAAGCTCAGGGAGAAAGTGGAGATCAATCTTTTCACAGATTATCTGTCACAAAATGGTGACAGTTTCACCAAATATCTGAAAAAGAAAAGAAAAACATTTTTTATAAAAGCTGGATACTGAAAGTTTGAAAGTAGTTTTAAATAACTCAAATTATAATGAACTTTACAAGGGTTTTTTCCGTGTTTTCTCTCCTTTCAGGCACCAGCAAACTCTCTGGATTTCTGATTAGTTTTGGTTACTGTGACAAACTTAGAGATGAATAGTGTGGCAGACTGGCTCGTTGAAAACAGGGACAAGATCGAGAAAGGCGTGGAGATCATGGGCCAAGCCTCCGAGGTGCTGGCCGCCACCGTGGGCCAGCTTCACCCCATCCTGGAGGCCGTTTTCGTGGCTTCCGCCGAACTCCTCAGCAACCCGGACGGCAAGGAAGCTCGCTACCTGACTCAGCAGTTCGAAAAAGTCAACTCAAAACTGGAGGGGATCCAAGACGAGATCGACAAACTCGCCCTGGAGCTGCAGAAAACGTCCATGAACAAGCAGAACTTTGACCGGGAGGCGCAGATTATAAGTCAGTACGAAAAGTTTCAGGACTTTGTCAACGCCAAGCCGAAGTTCAGGGAGAAGAAGAAGGAGAAGTTCCTGAGCCATTACGAGAACACGGACGGCGACCTGAACTTGGACGCCCTCTACAACGCCGTCAAGGGCGAGAACACGTCAGGAGACCCCATGCTGGACACGGTGCTCTCCACCGAGCAGCGGGGCAGGAGGGCGGTCGAGGATTTCTGCGCTCGGCTGAAGAAGCTGTTCGTGGTGGGCATCATCGCCGTCATGGGCCACGCTGCGCTCAAGGAGGGAATCGTCGGTGAGGAGATGGTGAAGAAGTGGCAAGACCGAATGGAGGACGTGGAGAAACGCATGAAAGCGGCCGTGGACGACTGCACCGAGAACTTCGCCACGCAGGCCAAGACAGACTTGGAGCACCAGCTCCAGGACAACCCCGGCACCGTCGACACCGAGTTCGCCAAATCCCTCCTGGAGTCGCTGGTTAAAAAGTACGACTGGGTGAGCTGGTCCATCCGGGCCTTCGGAGACCGAGAGCGCATTTTCTTCTTCAACTGGCTGGCGGGAAAGAAGTACCACGGCAGCGGCGGAGCCAACTGGTTTGACATTCTGACCAAGAGCAAGATCAAGGTGGTGGTGTCGTTCTGCGTCGACCCGCAGCCCATCAACAAGAGTCAGATCCAGGAGCAGATCGAGCAGCAGAAGCTGAAGGGCAACATGATGGCGGTGGCTTTGTCTTTGAACAAGACCTTCCCCAACTGCCTGGTCCACGCCGTGAGCCACTACAAGGCCGTGGTGGAGACCAACAACTTCAAGGAGGACTGCTACTACTACGGGAAACACAAACGGGCCTACCTGTGCATCCATCCAGAGTAGACGTCCAGGACGAGGACGCACTCAGAGGACAGACTTTAGGACATCTAGTCTGTATGGATCTGTATCTTATGGTGTATAATCTGCTTTGGGGACTGCTTCGTGATTCCTTGTCTCGCAGAACTTCCTACTTCTTCTCAATGTTTTCTCTTACGCAAATTATGGTTTTTATAGAAAATTTCAGAGCCGGTTTTCTGCATTCATGTCGTTTGAGTCGACATTAAGCAGAAAACTCGATATCTACCAGAGTTTCACCTTTTATTCAGACTCACTCCACAATGGACATGCCTCCAACAGATCCGTGGTTCATTTATGGCGTTAATTCATTTCTGTCAAGAGTTTGAAACAACATGTTGAGCATAACAGGTAATTAAAGTCTGTCAAAATGTTTTAATTATCAGCAGAACTGTGTTGAGATTCTTTGATCAGAAGAAGGCAGCTTCTGTTTAGCGCTTACTGGGTTCATTTGGTCTGTAACTCCAACGCTTTTAGATGCATCCCTGCTACTAAACGTCTGAATTACTTCCTTATTTTAAGCTTTGTAAAGGCCTGGTCATTAACTATTGGTCTGACCCAGATGCTGGAGCAGGAATGCACCCAAACGTTGAGACTTGAGGACTGGAGTTTCAGACACCTGGCTTAAAGAAAGGAACTGAAGCTAACGGCTAGTCCAGGAAAAGCCAGAAATCTGGTTCCAGGTTACAGAAAAGCTACTTTAGAAACAATTTGGATCAGGTTTGCTTCAGGAGGTCAGTGATGTTGGTGTAAAAATAAAAAAATATAGCATTTCAAGACCTTTTTGCACTGAGAATGTGAGTGCTAAAAATGTTTCTTGCAAGTTTTTTATTTTATTTTATTTTATTTTTGTGAACGTTTTATTTTTGAGTTGTTCTAAGATTTAAAATGTCCGCCCAGACTCAGACCTTGGACTTGCCCTTTAGCTTTAGCATTAGCATTAGCTTTAACGCAACAGAAAACCTGAAATAACAAACCAACAACATGACGCTCTGGCAGAATTATGAACTCAGATCTATCTGTTTAGGCAAAATAAACTTAAAAAATGACAATAAACATAAATATCATTTGCAGTTTATCTTATGTAGCATCTTGCTACTTCCTGTTAAGCATCAAAAAATCAACTTTAAACCTGAAAATGCAGACCAAACTGAAGCTGTAACATCAGTTTGGGGTTTTTTCAGCAGCTTCAACGAGCCTCTGCCATCTGAAAACCACAACTTATTGTCTCTTTCATGTATTCATAAGCTCTGATGTTCTGGTCCGTCCAGTCTGAGTCTCATTGTCAATGTTTGTGTGAAAATAAAATCCACCTTCATTAGAAATATTCAGAATTTCCCTTTTACAGGAGATCAGATGTCTGGTTAAAAGCTCCAGAACAGGTGAGCCATTAGTCTGATAATTAAGATGATTTATTACAGCACAGATATGCAGAATGTGAAGAAGTTATCTTTTTTTATGTTTGTTAATGATATATACATAAATGATGCTTTTGGTGCAATATATTAAAGCTGGACAAACCAAGTACAATCAGAATTATATGTATAATTCACTTTAATTTGTAATAAACAACAGAATAAGGCAGTCTTTGTCATCTGGTCATCATTAATCTGAGATTTAATCCCATTCTTGGGATCTAAACCTCATTAAAAACTTGATTATATGTAATTTGCTCCTTAATTTTAGGCATTAGCAGTAACGGGGCCATTTTATCAGCTAGGTTGAGGAGCAACACCCTTTTTTTCACCAGCCTCGCTGTCAGTGAGGCAGGGTGTGCCTCTTCCCTGTAACATGAGAGCCACATGACCAATAGGAAGGCAAACAGGCTGGAGTTTAGATTTCTTCCGCAAACTTTACGAGGTGAGTCCGATTCTGGTCCAAATCTTTCATAGTAAAGATAGAAAAAAGCTGCGACGGTTTGGTTGGATTATAATCTGATCGATTCTTCCGATCTGACTTCATTCCAGTCTGTTGTTACATAATCGAGCCATTTCCCCCATTTCGGCGCAGTTCTTTCGCTTTAAGCGCATATTCCATAAAAACGCAGCTCTATAAGTTGAATTTGGATGAGTGAAGGAAAGAATCTGCCGAATGTTTCCAGTTTTAATCTAAATATAAAAGTTTTCGGGGGTTTTTGGTGCCAGCTCAGTTTTTCCAGGAAGTGTCTGCTGGAACTTTTTCGCTCCTCGTTGCGCTGCGCAGAAACTCGCCGCAGATCTGCCAACATGCGCTGTTTGTTTGTTTCTCTGCGGGCCTTCTGCTGTAAAATGATCCAATTAGAGGGCTTGTAGCGCGGACTGATCGATACGTTTTACATTAAGAGGCTGCATTAACAGGGGGTGGAGGGATTTCCGCCGCAGTGGTCAGACTGGGCGGTGAACTGGGTAAACTGCTCTGACAGAATGAAACCCGAACTGTGTGCTGCTCTCTATGCTGCTCTCATAAATATGTTTCTAATCAGACGTTCCTGCTTTTATCAAAAACTTTACACATATTTTCTGTTTATGTCGAAGGAAATGAGTTTTCTATCTTTTTTCTTTACCCAGATTTTCTCCAAATGTTGTGATGCTGCTCAATATTTCTTTAAGTTCTTTAAAGATGTTTCTATGAGTTTCGTTTTTTATTTTTCTACATTTTTAAATAAAAAAGGCCAGATAAAGGCCTGTCACAGTTTGCCATGTCAGGGATGTTTACAAGTTAAACCCAAATCAAGTCTCATGTCTTAAAACTGAAATAAATGTCATCTAGTCTGGAAATCAAATCATGTAGTTTGTTTATATGTAGGCTTATATCTATATTTTATTCTGCTAGACATTTAATTCTGTGTTCATAAAACTACTATGAGCTGTTTGAAAGGGTTTTGAAAATGTGCATAGTACATTTTTTTAACAAATTTAGAAGTGCAAATGCAAAGAATAATTTAATTTTTATGTGTTTGTGTTGAATTTCAAGGTGTTTTTTATTTTGTTCTTGAGTTAATGTTCCCCTCCTTCATCATAACCTTCTGCATGGTCCCCATTCTGAAAACTTCCCCTAAAACTTGCTAATCCAAGATGTAAACTTTTATCTGCGTGACGTTAAAATCTGAGACGTCCTCCAGGTAGTTTGATAGGAATTAGAGGAATAAATACCAAAGAAACTCAACTCTAAGATTAACTGATATTTTTATATAAAATAATCTGTTAAAGTTGCAGATGTGTTGATCTCCAGGCATCATCGCAGCATCTCCCACCCAGTCTGAAATAAAAACATTCACAGCAGCTAAAAACAGTAATACAGCATCATTTTTATTATAAATTGCAATATTTGTCTAGTTTCTATTGCGTATATCTTGGCACATTTGAAATAAGACAAAAGTAACTTAAAAGTAATCTTCAAGAAAGACAAATAAACTTGTTTTAAGACAAAAGTTCTTGAATGCATATGCAAAAAGCTTTACGGTACTTCCACGGTTTTTTCTCTTAAAACAGGAAAAGTGTTTTAAGTAATAAAAAATAATCTGCATTCAGCAATTATTATCTTAAAACAAACTGCTAGCTTGCTGAAAAGCTACTCTTAAGTTGTCTTATTTCAAGTGTACAAAGTTATTTCCACTAAATTAGACAAAAGTAGGTAAGATTTAGTTTTTTAGTGTACGTCACATTTTTCTCCATGAATCGGGATAAAACCTGAACCCCAACCAGCTGTGTTCTGTGAGCATCCGCTGCTCCTGTTTCTGAAAATGTGATTTATTTAAAGCACTTCTGGGTGGAAGTGAGACGCTGAGCAGCGAGGATGGAGATTTTTCACACAAATCAGATTCAGTTACTGTAAAAGCTTTACCTTCTGCCTCTTTCTGCAGGAATATACGACCCTGACCATGTGGGGACATTTAAATCTTTGCAGAAAACGTTTTAACGATGGTATTTTAAAATGAATGTTAATATTTTAAGTTATCCTTATGCTTTCTCCCATTGCGTCACAAACTTAATTTCATTAATAAACACAAAATAGCAAATAATTGTGGAATTAAAGAAAATTATCCAGAATTGCGCTTATTTTCATGACAAAAATGAAAGTCTGTAAAATGTGGGATGCTTTAGTATTCATCGCCACATTAGTGAAGAGTTTGCAGAACTCCAGCCAGACTGGAAACGTTTAGATTTTCTCCAGCAGTGTTCAAAATGTGAAAACAATAGTTGCAACTAAAAAAAAAGGAAATTAAATTCATCAGATGCGCGATATATCGTCATCAGTATCGGCCGATATTATTCATGTTTCTAACATCGCTATCGGTCCGATAAGCAGAAGGACTGGTGTTTATTCCCATCTTGATTCTGTTTCAGCAGGAGCTTGGTCATGTGGTTTTGTTTGGTCATGTGACCATGATCCAGCAAAGGATTGTGGGAAGTTTAACAGAAGCTTTGATCAAAAGTTTAAAAAATTGACGGCACTAAAACCCGCCTGTGTTTGGCCGCTTTGGTGCGTTTCTTCAGACAAAGCAGCTCAGGTAGGAGGTGGAGGAGATCGATCTGTTGACAGATCATCTGTCTCATATTAAACTGTTACCACATGGTGACACTGCGTGTAAAAAGTATATTTTATTTTTTTTATAAAAGTCCCATCCTGCAGCTTTAATGCAAAGAAAAAGAAGGCTGTTTCTGGAAACGTCTTCGTTAGCAGTCTGCAGTTCTCCCTCGGCGCTGTTTGGTGGATCGGGCCGGGAATGGGCGCTATCTGCCGCCCGCAGCCTCTGCGGTCCGCAGAGATAAACCCCCGGGGAACGAAGCGACGTCAGCAGAGGCAGGGAGACACAAACCAGCTGACAGCTTGTTTTCCGTTGTCTCGTTGCCGTGGTTACTTGCTGAGTTTCACTGGAAAATGCGCCGGTTGGTCCAGCAAGTTTAACCTCTTGTACTTAATCACGTCCCGCTGCTCTGATATTGACCGAGGAGGAGGAGGAGGAGGAGGAGGAGGAGGAGGAGGAGGAGGAGGAGGAGGAGGAGGAGGAGGAGGTAAAAGCTGCAGCTTCCCCATCAGATCAGCCAGAATGGGAGCAACACAACGCAAATAAAACACACTTGAAATAAAACACACCTGAAATAAAACACACCTGAAATAAAACACACCTGGAATAAAACACACCTGAAATAAAACACACCTGAAATAAAACACACCTGGAATAAAACACACCTGAAATAAAACACACCTGAAATAAAACACACCTGAAATAAAACACACCTGAAATAAAACACACCTGAAATAAAACACACCTGAAATAAAACACACCTGGAATAAAACACACCTGAAATAAAACACACCTGAAATAAAACACACCTGGAATAAAACACACCTGGAATAAAACACACCTGCCAGCTGCAGGAACTTCATACTCTTAATTCTGTCCCTCACTGCAAAAACACCAAATTTTACGAGTATTTCTGGTCTAATTTTTAATGCAATAGATTTAGAGGAACTTAAATGAAACAATCTGCCATTGGAACGCAGCATTTTTCCCAAACTCTGAATTAAAATGTCTTGTTCTACTGGCTATTTATGTCACTTATAATTAGTTTCTAACCAACATTAATGAATTACTTGCGTTAAATAAGCTCCTATATCTTGCTGTAAAGTTAGTTTTGTCTCATCTCAGATGTTCGGAGATAGAAACCGGATGGAAAAAGTTGGTAAGATTTGATGTTTTTTCAGGGCATAATCTGATTTCCTCCAAAGTTTCCAGGTCTGCAGAAGGACATGTCTGGACATGTCCAGCTGCGATTTTTTTTATCTGTTTCCTGGAATCTGGGACACATTTTATTTCTGGATTTTCCAACTTCAGTCGACTTCAGCTGAAGTGGAATAAAGTGAGACAGAAGCAAAGCATGTTCATGAAAACATGTTTCGATTAAAATCTAGATCTCTCACTGCTGCTTTGTGAAAATGCAGCGAAGCCACGTTTATGTGCATCATTCCTGAATTGCATTTAAAGTTTAGCTCCAACTCAGAAATAACTTTAATTACTGGAAATGAATGTTTTTGTTTCAAATTCTTGCAAATTTTCTCTCCTCCTGCCTGGAAAGTTTCACAGTTTTAAACTGAACTCAGAAACTATTTTAGAATCCTTCAAGCTTCTCCGACTTACTGAGGATCAGAAGATCATCATTCTTGTTTTTTTTTCATGTTTAACCAACCAAGATGAATATATAATTAATTTAAAAGAGTGACCTGGGCAGTGGGACAGGATTATTTAAGTTCGGTTGATCATGTTAGACCACAGGTGTCAAACTCAAGGCCCGGGGGCCAAATCTGGCCCGCCGTAGCTTTTTATGTGGCCCTCTGGACTCCAAATTACATCAATAGGTCCGTCCAGTTTTTCACAAATCTGCAAAAATCACACAAAATCAAAAAATGTCCACATTTTTGTCCTGATTTTACTGCTAATTTTCTCAAAATTGGTCAAAAACATTGAATCCGTAACTGATACAGCGAGTGATAGAATCACATTTAACGTAAATACTGTAAAAAAAATAACAATTACAAATATTTCTTAATATTCACCACAAAATCTGTCATTTTGATTGCAAAAATAAACACTAAAATAATCAGAAATCCAGGAGTAACAGCTATTTATTGATATTTTAACAGTTAAATTGGTTTTATCAATAGATTCTGGTGCAACCGGCCCTTTAAGAACATTCAGATTTTTGATTCGGCCCAAAATAAAAATGAGTTTGACACCACTGTGTTAGACCATCAGCATGACGTAAAACCAGTTCAGCCCAAATCGGTGTTGCGTCATCAGTATTGACTCATTCCTCTCTGGGTGTGACCAGCAGCTAAAACCGAAGCTCACTCGCCTCTTTCTCTCTCTTCTTATCAGGTTTTTCTAGAAGACCGAGGAGAGCAGGCTGCAGTTTGGAGACGTTTCAGAGCCGTAAGTGTATTTACAGAACCAGAAACGATCATTACACTGTAAAAACACAAAATCTTACCAAGTAATTTAGGTCCAGTTTGTAGAGCAAGATAAAACTAACTTATAGCTGACTTTAAAGTACGATATAGGAGATTAAGTCAGTAATTCCTTAATATTAATGAAAAGTTACTAGTTGCATTGACAGATTATTTCACTCATCATATATCATGTTTTTAAAAAAAGCTGTTCAGTTTATCAGGATTGTTATTTTTACTATTTTCTATACCGTTTGTGCAGTGAGAACATGAATAGATATTAATAAATGTGTAAATATGACTAAATACCTTTACAGGGTGCAGTTTAGTCATTATGAGACCGTTGTTCTAAAGAAGAGTTTTATAAATAGTTTTCAGCTGCAGTATTTGTGTTTGTGGGGCTGTTAATACTCTAAAGTCACAGACAAACTATTTATAAATAGTTTTTATTGTCATTTTATTATTACAATGATGTCACAAAATATTGAGATCAAACCTTTAAGTGCTAATAACTAAACATTTTTCCCAAGTTATAAGTACCAATGGAACTGGTACATTTTCATCATGGAGGAATTATTTACTTTAATTAAACTTATTGACCTTTAGCAGCGCGACGAAGTAATGGTTGTACCAAAGTACTGGTTCTACCAAAGTACTGGTTCTACCAAAGTACTGGTTCTACCAAAGTAATGGTTCTACCAAAGTACTGGTTCTACCAAAGTAATGGTTCTACCAAAGTACTGGTTGTACCAAAGTACTGGTTCTACCAAAGTACTGGTTCTACCAAAGTACTGGTTCTACCAAAGTACTGGTTCTACCAAAGTACTGGTTCTACCAAAGTAATGGTTCTACCAAAGTACTGGTTCTACCAAAGTAATGGTTCTACCAAAGTACTGGTTCTACCAAAGTACTGGTTCTACCAAAGTACTGGTTCTACCAAAGTAATGGTTCTACCAAAGTAATGGTTCTACCAAAGTACTGGTTCTACCAAAGTACTGGTTCTACCAAAGTAATGGTTCTACCAAAGTACTGGTTCTACCAAAGTACTGGTTCTACCAAAGTAATGGTTGTACCAAAGTACTGGTTCTACCAAAGTACTGGTTCTACCAAAGTACTGGTTGTACCAAAGTAATGGTTCTACCGCGCGGCTACAGCATGTAAAATACCTTTTTGCCTGGATGTAAACAGTATCATGTATTTCTTGCTGAAAAGTTATTTATAAGTTAGTTTTGTCTTATTTAAAGTATACTAAGATATTTGCACTAGAAACTAGATTTTGTGTTTTGCGGTTTTCTCATAATTTCTCTTTCTAAAATGTAAGTTTCTGTTTTCTTTCTGTTCACAGGACAGTTTGTGAGACACCAGCCAACGATGGCGAATCCGTTACAGAAGCTGGTGGCGGAGAAGAAGGACATGGTGGAGACGGTGATGGAGGTGTTCGAACAGGGAGCCGAAGTGGTGGCCAGCATCGCCGGAGACCTCTTCCCCGTGTTCTCCATCGCCGCTCCCATTGTCAAGCTGGCTCTGGACAACGTGGAGAGCAAAGAGGCGGCCTTCATGAAGGAGCAGTTCCAGAAGGTCCGAGACCGCCTGGACGTGGCCTCCGAGGAGCTGCAGCGGATCAACGACGAGATCAAGAAGAGCGGGGTGGACGCTGCCTACTTCTCTGTGGAGGAAAACATCACCAACCAGTTCAGGAAGTACATGGACATCCTCAACGCCAAGCCGAAGTTCAGAGAGGTGAAGAAGAAGCTTTTCCTGGAACATTTCGCCAAAACCGGTGGAGAAAAGAACCTGCACATCCTCTACAACGCTGTGACCGGAGAAACGTTCTCCGGGGAGCCGATCCTTGAGATCATCCAGAACTACGAGGAGAAAAGCCGCCGACCCATGGAGGACTTTTGTGCTCGGCTGAAGAAGCTCTTCTGTGTGGGGCTCATTGCGCTTTTGGGGCACGCTGCCCTGAAAGGCTATGACGAAGATGAGGCTCTTCTGAAAGAGTGGGGGGAAAATATGAACAAAGTCCAAGCCAAAATGAACGCCGTCATCGAAGACTGCATCGTTAGCTTCCCTCAGCAGGCCGAACAGGACTCCCGCCGTCTGGTGAGAGACCAGGAGGGCTTAACCAACCAGCAGCTAGCCGACGCTATCATCGAGAAGCTAAAGAAGAAGTACGACTGGGTGGGCTGGTCTGTGCGCGTCTTCAGGTCTCCCACTGGCCTGTTCACCAACAAGAAGGACTACCAGTGCGCCACCGGGAAGAGCCGCTTCCAGGTTCCCACGTCGGACGAGAAACTGAACGTCTGGGTGTCGTTCAGCTCCTCGCCTGAACCCGTGGATAAGAGCCACATCCAGCAGCTGATCCAGAGTCAGAAGAAGCTCACCGTGGTGGGAGTAGCCGAGTTCCTGTTCGAGAAGCTGCCGGGCGACTGCGTCGTCCACACCATCAAAACCAGCAAAGACCTGGGCTACTCCTGGAGCTTCGAGGACGACCTGCACTACTGGGAGGAGCACAAGAACTTCTACGTCTGCGTTCATTCAGCCTGAAGATTTAGAGAAAACTCTGTTTGCACAAATTATAGCACCACGCTGCTCCGCCGTCCTCATTCAGATATTCCTCAGAATGTGCCTTTAGATATTATAAAGTTGAGAGTGTAAGTACCTAATGTGATCTGAGTGAAGCTAACAGCTATCAGAGCAAAGCCATTCAACAAGGGAGACATTAAAGACTCAAATTTCCAAAGATTTATGTTATTTAACCAACTGCATCCATGTAGCTGCAGCTTTTCTAACCCAAAACAAAAATAAAACGGTAAAAACAAGCAAATTTATTTATCCATATGAATTTGCATTGTTCAACAGAAGAAGAGTTTAGAAAAAGCTGCAGAGCAACATGGACATCGTTGAGTTAATAAATTAAGAAATGACACAATCATCTTCTGCAAGAGCAACTTCAGTTTTATTGTTTTTGTCCGTTTTTATTGGCCTGCTGTGTTTATGTGTAGCTGTTAGCATTACTCACTGGCTGGTGTCCTGAAAACAAGTTAACACTCTAAAAAAGGTCTTTTATAAAATGTTTTATTCCTTTCTTATACCTTTAATTGTGTAAAAACAAAAACACACATCTCCTTCTGCCTTTTTCAGAACAAATTGTTGAGGTTTCATAATAATATTCCTCTTTAGAAGATTTTGGCAGGATTTAGTGTTTCAACCTGGACATGTTTTCATTAGAAAAAGAAAATTGTTTTGGACGTTCTGGCGCTGATGAAGCTGAGCTCACCCTAAACGGGCCGTTTGTATCAAAACCACAGAAAACTGGAAACCCTCCGTTTGATTTCACCTTTAATTCTTATTTGGCCTAAAAGAAAATGAGCATTGTTTCTTTTTCTGTCCACTAATCAGCACTGAAGCTCCAGCTTCTGTCGGCTTTCAGTGGCGTCAAACATCTCCAAGCTTCTTCCTGCTCTGACGTCTCGCGTTTTGTGCAGCTGAAATTCACTTTTCAAAGGTTTAGTTGAATTTTTGATTCATTTTGGGTTTTTGGGGATTTTGGGTTTTTATCAAAATGTTTCTAATCTGACGTTCATGTTCACACTACCTGCTGACGATGCAGTCATATTCAATAGATTGTAAGCTGCTTAAAAGAATCAAGCATACTTTTTATTAATTAAGCCCACATTTCTGTTTTAAAATGTTTTTTTCATCTGTAATAATTAACAGAAGGTTTAAAAATATCAGTCTGTGTGAAATGTATCTGTATGATGTGTCACTTTTGGTGAATTTATTAATGAAACTAATGAACTTTTAAAAATATTCAGATTTATTGAATATGACTGTATGATGCACTGACTTCATAGTTGAGGGTTTTCTGCTGTTCTGTCATCGTTACGTTTCTTTTTCAATTGATATAAAAAAAAAATCAATAACACATTTTGTGACAGTTTTTACACTTTCTATTGATGTGGTTCCCTGTAACCAACAAAATAAATAAATCTTGATTAAATGCATGATTTGTATATTGTTGTGATTTACTGATTATTGTTTATTAATCTCCTTTCTGTAAACAACAAACGCCTCTATTTCTATTTTAAGTTACATTCTTGAGCAAAATGCCTGGAAAACTTCCATCATGTTTCATAAACAGCAAATCTTCTCATTATTAAAGGCAGCATGTTTTTTAAAATGCATAATTAATAATAATGAACATGTTTTGCAGATAAACTGGTTATTAACGGCCCAGATGTTTAGCAGACTTGTTTATGTTTTAAAGTTTCCTCCATTTTGTTTTCAGTGAAAGATGTTGGCTCATAATATTCTGAAAAAAAAGAAAAAACTTATTTTTAAATAAAAATGAGATAAAAAGTAATTTATACATTAGAATTACAGACATTTTGTGGTAATTTATGGATTAGAAGTTCATCTCTTAATTTTGACTGCAGTGTTTTAACATCCAGCTCTTCTGATGACAAATCTTACAACCTGGTAGAAAAAAGGAAACGGATTCGGTGGTTTTCTAGTTTGGAAACACCCACAGTGCTCTATAATCATGCGGTTGTGGCTTTTCTATATTCGGCTTGCAGACACTCATGTCTTGCATTTTACAACAGCAGCAGGTCAACAACAAGGAGTCAAGGATTGTTGGTTTGAACCGTTTCTTTTTTTATTATATCTACTGAGCTTTAAAAATGAATTCTGCTCTGCGTCTCAATGCAGTTAGAGTAAATCTTCATTATTAGATTTAGAAACGTCCGTCCATCCTATTTTCATATGCAGAAACACACATAAGGTCAGAGTAGAGAGACCTAATTCAGAAGTCAGTTTAAATGTTTAAAGCAAAAACAAAAGTTGGGATTAAATCTTGATTCTTGAAAAGCCCAGACTCACCGGGAAATGTGTAATAAAGGACAAAAATATGTCCACATGATCAAAGTTTGTTAGCGTCTAAACCACAAGTAGACTGAGATTAGACTGAAAAATGTCATCATTCCTGCAAAACTGACCTACTTTCATATTCTGCAGCACCAAAAAATACAGATAATGTCTCTGGCATTTCAATACAACAATGTTTTTGTTTATGTTACCACTTTATTTTGGTAGGCTAATTGCGCTAGCTTAAGATAGCACTAGCTTAGCAGCTGCTAAGCTAAAGCTAAGTTTTCAGTTAGGCTGTATTTAATTATTAGTTTATTGTCATCATTTCAAAGGAGTTTTACTTTTAAACAATAGCCTGTGTTTTTTCTACTTGGAATGTCTTAATGACAAACTACTTGATGTGGAAGGTTTCTAACTAAATCCAAATTACATCGTTTAATCTTTAAAAACCGAACTCGGGCTAATTTTTATTTTTTATTTTCTGGAACTGCAAATAATCTGGGATTATTTAGGCCTAAATATTTACATGGAAAGTAAATTGTTTTTGTTTGCACATTGTGAAAAAACTGAAAAATATGGGGAAAAAACTGAAATAATAGTGTCTAAACTGAATAATAATGTTAATATATAGCTGAAATCCTTTTTTCTAGCTTTGGCCAGAGTCCTACTGGACTCACCTTAAAAACCTGCACATACCATAAGATACAAACTTCAGTCTATCCACTACAGAACTATTTTTGTCACAACAGTAGTAGATTTCTTATTTATTACTGGGATAGTTGGGATTTCTTATTTAACATAAAGTTATACATTGTTTTCTGAATACCTGCATGCCAGTTGCATGCTGGGAAAGAAGATCCAGCTCTCACTAAGTAAACCGTTCACCGATGCCAAGTTTCACTGCCTCCTCAGCGTTTCTGCATGAAAAGCTTACTTAGCCTGAAAACGGAGATACCTATAAATATTGGAGGAACTCTTGGCTGAAGTGTTGCAGAGGAAGCAACAATGAAACTCTCCTTCATTTAATTAAAATCCAATGTCCTGTAAGTAAAGATGATTTAAACCGAACCCGCCTGCAAAGTACCACAGTAAAACACCTGCTGGCTTCTGCCATGTTTGTGGCTGAGGGGAAAAAAAATGCAGAGAGCTGTTATGGTAAAGCAGAATAATTTATTTGTGACAGTGACAGCCGGCTGAGAAATCAGGCAGAGAAACACAGAGACTTGAACACTGAGGAGTGTTTTCAACGGGATGCAGGTGGTTTAATGCAAACAGGGATCAGCTGGGAGGGAAGGCAAACAGGCAAACAGGCCGACTGAGAGGAGATTCATAATAAACACAGATTGACAGATAATCCAAGAAAATTAATACAAGAAATGGAGCAAGAATAAACTAAGAACCAATATAAAGACCACATATGGCAGCTGCTTATGGGTCATAATGATGAACTAAAGAACACAAATAAAAGGCAGTTGGAGCATTTAGACATAAAGACTTTTTATTGTGAAATTTGAACTTGATAAAGGAAACGTAGCATTAATTTGTCGTCTTGTTCATGATTTATGAATAATAAATCATAAACCATAAACCATTTCTTATCCTAGATGTTAAAGCTGCGTTGTCTGCTGAATCTGCTACAGAATGTGACTTTTATTTAAAGAAAAATCTGTAATTTTATCATATTTGTTAAACGTTACCATGTCGTCACAGTTTGCTATGCGACAGACAATATGTGAAAAGATCGACCACTTCCACTTCCTTTCTGAGCTTTTATTGGTCACTGGTGGCGATGCTAACTAGCGGTAGCATTCATGATAGCTCTGCTGTATAATGTAGCAGACAGGCTAAGGGAGGAGGGTGTGAGTGTCACATACACAGGCATGACTGACAGCCCTAAGACACGCCTCCTGGTGATGTACTTCTGCAGTTAGCATTGGGACAAGGCAGAGAAGTTCGCAGATTATCTGTCTTATACTAAACTATCACAACATAGTGACATGTTTACATAACAAATATGTAAAAAATATAAAAAAGGCTTAAGTTTAAGTTACATATTGTAGCTAAAACTCATAAGATTAGAACATTTCTTCTACGTTCCACTAGAGGGAGCTAGCGTACCGCCAGTCATTTGTTCTTCCACTTTTGCGAACCAGAGAAAGAGATTCAATTAATCTTATTACTGTCAGCAAAATTTAACTTGATTGCCTAAAAGAAACAAAAGTCAAGAATTTATCTGAATTTTAACCAATTTTCACAAATTTGTTAATAAAAGTATTTAGTTTTTGATTTAAGAAGTAAGAGTCTATCAAAACATCGCAGCTGATAAACAAATGTTTCCGAGAACGACGGCCTGATCCTCACTCTGCATAAATGTGCTGCTAAAGGCCACTCCTGGCCACGCCCAGGCTCCTGACCCGCGGCAGCTGAATGGGCGAAGTGATGGTTTTAATCAGGACAGAATTACTTTTCCATGAACATTATTTGGCCAAACAGCCCTGCATTGAGTCCGGCCCATCAGGTGACCTCAGGAACGCAGACAAACATCACGCGGCAGCGGAAACATTCGCACGCCTTGCAGAAAGACACTAAACCTCCGACCATCACCTCAGAGTTACCCTCCGCTCATCGGCCATTCTGAACAGAACCAACTAATTCTGACTTTTAAAAATTAGACCCTTATTAAATCAGGTGATTGCACGTCAGACGGTGTGTGGGAGGGGCGAAGAGTCTCCAGGGGATTATCTCGTCATCCTGAAGGATCTGAAACAAGCTTGAGGAGTTTCTGTCATTAGAAACCTCAGTTGGTCTGATACTTTGGCCCAGAGTGAACAAATCCTCAAAGAAAACCCCAGAGCCAAAGTTTTATTCAGTAACTTCAAGACATTTACATTCAGACAGTCAACAGTCAAACATTGGCGACTGGGAAGGGATTGACTTTTAATCTGCTGAGTGAAGCATTTCCCACACCACCACAGTCCTTTGGTCCGCTTGTTTGGTGCGGCCCAAAAAGGAACATTTCATTTGGTGCGGTTTGCTTTCACATTGTGAATGTCACAAGAGCTATACCTTCAGTACTGTAGCACTCTGTAGTAAACAAAGCAACATGAGAGATGGTCAATGGTCCATATGGACAGAAACGACCGGGGCGGGACGGAGAACAAACCCAAAAGGAAAAACAAACACGGTGCTGCTTTTTCACTTTATCGTTAAAAACGCTGAACACAATCACATTCCTTCATGTCTTTTCTGCCAGCTGGTGCAAATGCCCAAATATTGAGGATGCACAGCCATCCATGTTTGTCCACAGCTCACTGCTTCATACCCAACAACGGTGGCTCATGAAGTCCAAAATGGCTCCTGTGTCCTGTAGTTTGGACTGAGGTCGGTCTGTAATCAACCACACCAGAGTTTGTTTGGAAGTGGATCGTCAAAAAGAGGATCTCTGTCCGGTTGTTTCATTCATACATGCACAAAAGGTCCGGACGAATGGGGGAGACAAACTGTGGTCTAGTTAAAGCAGACCATAAGTGGCAGATGTGAAGACATGAATCCAACTCAAGAGGGCAACAACTCAGGAAGATTATTTTGGATAATTTCACCTCCAAACATGTCTTGAGATCTAAAGAGGAATGATCAAGAGTCAACACACAGCGTCTGTTATTACAGCTGAAAACCAACGAACAAGCCCAAAGTCTGGGTGATGGACTCTGACCCGAACCTTCAGAGCCACATAAAGACAGTTACAAAGTCGGTCTTCTGTCTGAAGAACATTTCCAGGATTAGAGGACTAATGTCCCAGGAAGATCTAAAGAAACTCATCCAGTCACATCGATTACTGCAGCAGCGTCTTCACATGTCTGCCTAAAAATCAATCCTCCAGCTGCAGCTGATCCAGATGCTGCTGCTGGGGTTCTGACTAAAACCAGGATGGAGAACATCACCCAGTTCCACAGTCCTTCCAATTAACCAATCAATCAAATTTTATTTGTATAGCACATTTCAGCAGCAAGGCATTTCAAAGTGCTTTACATAATTAAAATAAAAACAGCATGTGACAGTGAATAAACAGAAAGACAAAGAGAATTTAAAAAAAAAGGTTAAAAAAGATAAAAACATTAAAACCCGCACCCCTTGTAGGACTTCAGTTAAACGTCTCAGACCTCAGAGTTTTAGTTAAAACGCCATTTAACAAGGATCAACCTCAGATTAGTAAGCCATTAACAAGGATCTCACACTCAGAGTTTAGTTAAAACGCCATTAACAAGGATTCTCACACCTCAGAGTTTAGTTAAAACGCCATTTAACAAGGATTCTCACACTTCAGAGTTTTAGTTAAAACGCCATTTAACAAGGATTCTCACACCTCAGAGTTTTAGTTAAAGCGCCATTTAACAAGGATTCTCACACCTCAGAGTTTTAGTTAAAACGCCATTTAACAAGGATTCTCACACCTCAGAGTTTTAGTTAAAGCGCCATTTAACAAAGATTCTCACACCTCAGAGTTTTAGTTAAAACGCCATTTAACAAAGATTCTCACACCTCAGAGTTTTAGTTAAAGCGCCATTTAACAAGGATTCTCACACCTCAGAGTTTTAGTTAAAACGCCATTTAACAAGGATTCTCACACCTCAGAGTTTTAGTTAAAACGCCATTTAACAAAGATTCTCACACTTCAGAGTTTTAGTTAAAACGCCATTTAACAAGGATTCTCACACCTCAGAGTTTTAGTTAAAGCGCCATTTAACAAAGATTCTCACACCTCAGAGTTTTAGTTAAAACGCCATTTAACAAGGATTCTCACACCTCAGAGTTTTAGTTAAAACGCCATTTAACAAGGATTCTCACACCTCAGAGTTTTAGTTAAAACGCCATTTAACAAGGATTCTCACACCTCAGAGTTTTAGTTAAAGCGCCATTTAACAAGGATTCTCACACCTCAGAGATTTAGTTAAAACGCCATTTAACAAGGATTCTCACACTTCAGAGTTTTAGTTAAAACGCCATTTAACAAAGATTCTCACACTTCAGAGTTTTAGTTAAAACGCCATTTAACAAGGATTCTCACACCCCTAGATATAGATTCGTTTAACTGTGACATTTTTTTGGGGGGGGGGTTTACATAGACAGTGTGAAAGAGAAATAAAAAGAAGTTAATAAATAGATGAAAAGTAAAGATAAAAACATTAAAAACATCGAAAACCCACACTCTAACCCTAATTTAGCCATAAGCAACTCTAATCAGCTGGGTTTTAAGTTGAGATTTAAAGGCTCTGTACTGTTCCTTACCGGTGCCTCTATTGGTGACTGTGTGAAGTCTTCATGACTTTTTATTTTTGTGTTTTCATGACGTAAAGCACCTTCTGCTGATGTACAGCTGCCTTCTTTCTGACATGACATGTTGCTCTAAAACCTCTGCTGGACGTTTTCACTTTGATGCTGCCATCACAGAAGAGTGAATTAGCTTTTCCAAGAGCCCTGATGCAATCCCATACCATGATACAACCTCATATTGCAACAGAACCTGCAAGATACGACTGAAGACGTCAGAAAACAGTTCCTCAAACTCGACCTTCATGTTTTCACACTAACCCTCTCGTTGTGTTTGTCATCCCTGCCGTTTCTCATAACATACCAAAGTCTGGGCAAGACTCAACAAGCCGACTGTGTTGAAGGAAAATCTCTTCTGTTGAACCTCATTGTTGATGTTCTTCAGAACAACATCGACTGATCCCGGTCTAACCTGAAAACACACAACAGCCATAATTGCAGTTGCTTCTAAACGGATTTTCCCTTCAACAATTTTACACAACATGAAAGGAACGAATCAAACGATTGTGGAGTCGGGAATAAAAGCAAACTAAGTTTATTTTCACTAAAAGTTTAAGCAGCTCAGCCTCAGTTTCACTACAGATTCTTAGTTCTGGCAGGACTTTGACTAGACCATTCTGCTTTGATCTACACCATCCCATAATATCTTTAGCTGTTTGTTCTGTTGCTGATTGACCTGAACTGAGCTCCATTTATCTCCCATTAACTCTGACCAGCTTCCTCATCCCTGCTGAGGAAAAGCATTCCCTCAGCATGACACTGCCACCACCATGTACACCAAATTGATACGTTTAGTGTAATATGCAGTGCTAGTTGTACCCACATATAGGTCAAAGCATTTAACGCTATGAGCCTCTATTTTGGGGGTATCACATGAAAGGGGCAGAATATATGCACGCCACACTTTTCAGATTTTCATTTGTGAAAATTACTGAAAACCATGCATAGGTTTCCTTCCACTTCACAATTATACAATACTTAAAATCACAGAAACTTGAAGTCTGTGGTTGTAAAATAACCAAATGTGGAAAAAGTTCAAGAGGTATGAATATTTTTATGGGTTTAAACATAAATCTTTCTAATTCAAATTCTAATTCTTCTAACATCTGGATCAGCTGCAGCTGTTTGATTGATTTATTAGTCAGACCTGTGAAGACGCTGTTGCAGTAATCAATAAAAGATAAACGCATTATGAGCCATTCACCTGATCACAGACTGAAAACACGTCAAGCCTAAAATATTCCTAATCAATAAAACGTCTCAGTGCTCATACAGGTCATGCAGCGTCCTTAAGCCTCACTAATGGGGACTAAATGAACATACAACACAGACATACCTGTGGCTGGGCTGTGAGCGGCGACTTGTAAATGTAAATGAAACAAAGATTTAATGTGAATAAACAGGAACGTTCAGAAGCACCTGCTGAAATTTGAGTCAGAATGACATTTTACCAGCAGGTGGTCCTGATTATTTACAGCTTATTATGTTCAGTTTTGATGTTATGAGGCTTAAACAGCAACAAAGAGGAGTCATGACTAACAGCAAGTACAAGTTTGAATTTATTATAAAAATATACAGAAACAAAATAATTTTAAAATATGTTTACCTGGACGTTTTTGTCAATTGTTTGTTTTAAATCAAGCATAAAGCAGAGTAATTAGTTACTGTGAGTGAATGTTTCTCTGCCTTTTTGTTTCAGTGATAATATTCACTAAATATAATAAGTTGTGTGTTTAGTCTGGATTTAAATAAGTTATTTAAAAAGCTCTTATTTTGTTAAAACAAGAAGATTATGAGCATTAAGATAAAAACAGGAGATGCAGGAACTAGAATATTTACCGCCATCTAGTGGTTATTGGTGTAACAGCATCTTAAAGGAGTGGAGAATAAATCTATAATCTATAATCTGAAGAATTGAAATTGAAAATATTTTTTTTATAAGCACACCGTACAGAAGAGGCAACATAGACGCAAGGAAACATTTTTATATTTTTAATCAGCAATTCACAATTTCACAAATCTAGAAAACAGAAAAGAAAATTTACAGGATGACCTGATTTCTACCTGCATGTGTGGATAATAAGACATGCAAAGTTTTTAATTCACTTCTTCTGATACCTACCCTTTAAAAAAAAAACATTTTCATCTTAAAAATAACACTTAAAATGACATTTGGGTGACTTCAATCATTTCCCCATCATTTTGCAATCAACTGTAACCCAAAAATTAAAAAACAAATATATTTCTATTTTTTGCCTCTTTGGTTTTGGCTGCTTGTAAATTTTGGAGATTTTAGCATCTAATTATTTTTAAATAAATAACATAAAGCTATTTTTGTTATACCTTTGCTAAATACAGAATATCTCTCAGGATTTAGAGTCATTTTGAACTATTTTCATTAATATTTTTGCATTTTAATAATAATTGTGATCCAAATAGAGTTTAATAAAGCAACAGTTCTCTGAAGCTGGATGGTGTTTGAGAGGGACTGGGCCCCCTGGGCCCCCCTTTTGGTTTCTCCTTGGTCTCACCAGATTAGTTAGACTTAGGCTCCAGGACTGGTCATGTGACCAACTTTAACCAATGGCTGCTGGATCAAAACATCTTTGACATCCTGCAGAAACACAAGCGAGTAGATTTTAATAATCAGAACAAATTTTCCTACAGAGTGAGTTTATTTAACAGTTAAATAACTTTAAGCAGCCGTTTCTGTTGTAATGGCCTTGTGAGTTTTGTTCATACCTTCCTCCTGTAGTAGAAAGCCTTGTTGCCCAGGACTGCGAGGCTGAGGCAGACACAGAGCTGGAGGACCGACATGACGATCATGGTGATGTCCACGCCTCTCAGCAGTTTCTGAAACACCAGACAAAGAAAAACGGAATGAAAAGAAATGCCTTCCTGCAGAAAACAACCAAAATATATTGTTCCGGTTTCAGTATTCAGTCTTCTTGAGCTCCAACCTGCAGTCAGTTACACCTGAAATAAAGTCCAGCTGCACTCAAAGGATTCTCCCAACATTTGCTCGCTTGCTGTGGTGCTTCAACAGAAAACCTACTGTCAGTTTCCATTAATGTTCACAAAACGTAATCAATATCCTGCTAATGTTGGGGGAAAAAAAACAAAACAAAACAACAAAAAACAATTTTAGAATTCCGGTGTTTCATTAAATAAGAAACGCAATATCGCGCCATGATCCTCCAAATACTTCCTGTCATCTTCTTCTTCGTGGTTGGTGCCTGCAGTTAACATCCTGCTGAAACGCAGTTATTGACCAGTGAAAGAAAATGTACCTAATCGTGGTTATTATGATTATTCTTGTCTGACATTGTTCTTTCCTCTCTGTGATCTATAGTTCTACTTTCCTCGTATCTTTTGTGTATTGACAATCAAACATTGACTAGTTCATTCACTAAAAACACCAACATCCTCAGCTGCTCCAGTCAAATCAGCGCCTTTAAAGGTAGAAAACGATCGACGTGTTGAATACCTGAGCTAAATTAGCCAAGAATATGCAGTTTTTGGAGTTTGTTTCATCCAGGATCCCACACATCCCAATGACAGTGAAGCTGGACAAATGTACTGCATACAGCACAATGGCCACAACGGAGAGGATGGATCCGGCTATGTTGAGAAAGACGGAAAAGCCCGTCTGGAAGCAGAAATATGATTATTATTCCCAACAGCGACCTCTACAGTTGGAACACAGTAATGTTCTTTACTCACCAGGCAGCGGAGAGGAAATCTGTCTGCAAGGAGAGACAAGACTCCGGCTGCAATGAACTGGAAGAAAAACAGCAATAAGATCAATTAGTGTTTCATATATAAAGATTTTTGTTCATTTCTCATTTTCAGTGTGATTCTAAAACACATTTGGTCAGAATATGGTGCACAATCACTGTTATGCTTCTAATGAGTACAGAGGAAGTGGAAACGTCTCTGTTAAACTACTTCAGTATGAGGGGAAAACCATGAAAATGAAAACTTTCCTCATGTTTCCCCATATTTAAATCATGAAGGAATCTTCTCATATAAAAAGATCTCACACAAATAAAAGAAGAGGATGAACTTTAAAGGGATGTGTTTTTACTACTTACAGGAACTCCCAGCCAGTAAGGAAACGTTTCTACACGTTCTGGTCCGAGTCCAACGTTGAACACGCCGACCATGACCTGCACAGTCTGCGAAACGTTTACAACGTTTTTCTTACTCTTCAGAAACTTAGTCTTTAAACGCTTTGAGCTCCTCTCACCCCGAGAGCTCCGACCACGCTGCTCCCTTTGGTCGCTGACCGCCATGATGGGCCGCAGGAACGAGTCCTGACGACCTGACGCCATTGCGCTAACGTGCTCCGATTGTCCGTTGCTATGGTAACAACAGTCCCTCCGGCGTCTGCATCCACTGAGACGGACATCTTTACAACCTTTAAGCAAAGGAGACGTAGATGTCCAAACTGATATTCATACCCCAGAGAAACGATGCAGGGATGCAAACTGAAGCGAGATGATGGTGCAAATGAGGATTTTACATAGAATCTAAGAAATTATAAGTGAAGAGCATCAGAGTGGCATACTACAACAAACTGTCTTCAGTCAGAGGCATCTTCAGAGCCACTGGAATACGGGCTGCTACAGAAGGTCCTTCAACCACTCTAAATAAACTTTTGTTTCTCTCCGGGATCAATAAAGTATTTTTGGATTTGAATTTTTGAATTGAATTGATCATTTCAGACGTTCCAACAAAAGAAAAACAAAACAACGTGTAAACGCAACATCCTATTACATACCACAGACACAAAAACACTTATTTGGTGAGTACATGTGAAAAGGGATATTAAGAAGTTGAACTTTAATATTTTACTTTATAATAATAAAAAATGTTCATAAAAGTCCATTTTAATGCTGTGAACTCACCTGCTGAGAAGTTCAGTCTGACACCAACAGTTTTCTGGCTCAGGCAGCAGAAACGAAACGTTCACTTCCTGTTAATCCTTCAAATTAAAAGCATACTTCCACACATAGACAGAATCCCCTTTAATCGCGTTACTTGCATGTTCATAAGTGCTGAACAATAAATGAAATTTGAATTTTCAGTACTTTTGGGTTGATGCTGGTAGAGAACTGAATTATTTATAATAATAAACTGACTGAAGCTGAAAGCCTGCAGCAGATCTGCTGTTACTGGGTCAAAGTTTGATGCTCTAATTTACCAACTTCCCTCTGAATGTGGAGGAGTTTGGTATTTACACGGGACAATGAGTCGATGCAGGAATGTCTTAAAGTCAGGAAGGTAAACACTGATATCGTATCAAATCCAAATATGCAGCTGCTATTATTCAACAATGCAGAAAAAACTGAGTCAGTTCTGGGTCATAACTCCAAATTATGACTAATAATGTTTTTTTTTTTCACGGGCCTTAAAACCACCGAGATGTTCCTGTATCAAACATATTCCAGATTATTTGCTTTCATATATTTATATCAGATATATTAAGACATTTTAATGCACCACTGATCATTTCTGATCCGTTGAGTCAAACTGTGACACTCGTGTCCTGGCACTGTCCCTCCAGCGCCACCTTGTGGGAAGAAGTGTTATGTCCAACGGAAGTTGGAACAATGAACAACTGTTTGGAGTTTATGACACCAAAAGCTAAAAATAAAAAATAAAAACATACATGTGTATTATAAAATGACTCCTAAAGAAATACCACATACACTAATCTGAGTTTAGTCATTTTATTCCCTCTTGTCTGACGTTGAGTCTGATCAGTACTTTGTAAACAACAAAGCTATAGAAACATTTGATGTGTATTATTTAATGCTCCCCCTGGTTTCTGTTAATTTGAGTAAATGCATAATAATGAAGTATTGAAGAAAGAGCCTAATGGCGAGATGCCGTTATTATCTGCGACTCTCCTCAAATCACAAACTATTTTTACAATTACAGAGAAATACAAAAGAAAAGTGCTGAACAATAAATTAAATTTGAATTTTCAGTACTCGGTCATTTGGGTTGATGTTGGTAGAGAACTGAATTATTTATGATAACAAATTGATCAGCGCACGCGCAAACGATATTACTTTTTTTAATGACTTCCTTTCTTCTCGTTCCTTTTTTTTTGCGCTCTTCCGGGACGAGGTCGCGCTGTGACGCATGTAACTGAATTAGAGGTTTTGTTTTTCAGAGTTTGCTTCGGGATCTAACAGGTACGTTGTTTTACTGAAGTCCCTAAAGTTACAGCGGAAATAAAATAAAAAAAGACGAGCCAGAAACAAAAGTTCTGCTGAAGTGAACCGGATCTGACGGCAGTTTTTGTTGTTAGACGGAGTAAAACGAAGAGTGGGGGATTTGAGGAGGAAGAGTTAAAACTGGAACTGATCGGCAACTGTTTTACTGGAAGAAGGCATTTTAATTACCACACTTAAATTTATTTACTTCAAAACGGATTTAAATTTAAAAGAACATAAAACGGGCAACCGCTATTTTGAGTTATTTATTTATTTAACTTATTAGACAGAAGCTATTTTCTCCGATTTCCTTTTAATTCAACTGTAATTTAATCCACATAGCCTGATTGTTTCGGTATTCGTGTTTAGGATGGACCAGTCAAAGTCCAGGCCTGAATTTGGTTTTCATAGAAAAGGGTTTAATTTTGGAGACAGATGGAAACACCAGCAGCTCAAACCCAGAGTATTGACTTTGAATTATATTAATGAAATATTCTTAGAACCAGGTTTGTTTGTTTTTTTCTTTTTCAGCTCATTGTTGACCTACTTTCTGTTCTTCTGCCCTAAAAAAATACTACAAATAAAATCAGAATTAACAACAGAATCACACCAGTGTGAAAGTCCAGCAGCTACAAATACCTTTGATGCATTTTATTTCATTTAACTTGTTAAAATAATTAATGACACACATTTAAAACGTCTGTGTCAGCTTTCAGGACCAGGAAGGATGTCTGTGACCATGAGCAGGACCGACGGGGTCACCGTGTTCACTGTGACCTCTGACCCTGACAGCCGCTGGCCTCCGCTGTGCCAGATCCTGAAGAGCCTTTGCTACAGCCCGGTGTGCTGCTCCGCGTCCCAGCAGCTGAGGACGGTCCTGAAGACGTCTCTGTCCGTCCTCGGGGTGAGCTGCAGGCTTCTCTAAGAATAGTCTAATTAGACATGTTTTCTATGAGTTTACGGTTTGTTGCATCTTTATAGAAGCTCTTTCATTTGATTGTAAGAGATAATAGTGAAGCATGAATGTTGGGTTTGACCTCAGGTGTCTGCTTCTCGTTTTCCTTTGCAGGCCGTCCACATGATGATCGGCCTGCTTAACATTGGCCTTGGCGTCATCATCCAGCTGTCATACATTACTCCTAACTTTTCCTACTTCACTTCTTTTCCCTACTGGATGGGATCTCTGGTGAGCAAAATGCTGGGTTACAGATTGTCAGCATTAATTGTCGGGACCTTAAAGGGGCAGTATTATGTATTTTACAGTCACATAGTTATATTTTATAGAACAATCAAGTCACTATGTTACCTTCAGCTGTTGTAATAATGCTGTATTTAGCAAACATAATGGGCCTCTGTCTCTTTAAGAAGCTCCAACTCTTTCCAACACATTAAATAACATGTAAATTATAAACTCAAATTTAAATTGGTGATTGACGGTTGTAGTATTTCAAAACAGATGTAATTTGAACTGAAGTTAGCGTTTTAGCTTCAGCTAAACACCAGGCTGGTGTACTGCTCTAGTGTTAACAGAGCTCATTCATTAATAAGCAGTGGCCTCCACTCGTTGTGTATGACGGGGAGCCAACTGACCCTCTGCCGTTTATTCACTTTTATGTTTTGAGTTTTTAAAAACAGAATATTTACATCTGTTTTCCTTTTTTTTTTTTCCAGTTCATTATGTTTGGCATCATGTGCATTTTATCTGAGAAGTATCCAAGTCCATGTCTGGTGAGTGATTTTAACTGTCTGGTGTTCCCTCAGGATCATCAGCATTTATTCTTAGATCTTCTTTTAATATTAATCAAATTATTGGTCATGTTTGTACATGTAGTTATTCTTCTTCTATTTCAGATCATGCTCAATGTGTTTGCCAACCTGGTTGGTGCTGCTCTTGCCATTGCTGCCATCGTGCTCTACAGTATATTGGAGGGAGACATGTATGTGTGGCTTTCCTGCGATGACAGGTACGACTACGGCTACTATTACAGACGCACCACGCCAAGCCCACCAGCTGATGCTGCGTACTTGAAGGAGATGTGCTTGGAAGGCAAATTGATGATCCGGGTAAGACAGAAATATCCCACCAGCAGTCAAATATATGATCACTCTTTATTTGTTATCATTGTGATGAGCTTTAGAGATGATTCCATCTTTGAAGATTTGTGGATGTTTGTTTTCAAGCTGAACGTTTTCAGGTCATTTGTGGCCTTGTTTACATGGAGCTGCTCAGTTTAATCGTAACATTTCTGTTGTGATCCAGCACTTTGGAGACGGGTAACTGTTTAAGGGTCAAAACCGCAGGCTTGTTCCGTGACATGCTGAAATAACAGTGCCACCTTTTGGCCTGGCATGGCAACTACAGCTGATTCGTGGCGTCTTGGTGGCGCCGTCTAAACGTGGAACGTTTCCGCAATCATCACCAGAAGCCGCGGTCTCGTGTAAATGTAGGCTTAGTGAAGAAAAAGATAGTTGCTATGTGTAATTTAGTGACATCTACAGATTTAAATATCAAGTTTGCGCAAGTCTGAACCAGAAGTGATCCAAGCCACTGAACCGCCATCTTGGTAGGCAACGCAGCGCAAAGCATAGATGAATCTTGGCTCCCAGACCAACTAAAATACAATAGAGTACTCAAAAATTGTTAATGAACTTATATTGTTTATAAATTAGATAGTAACAAGGTGAGAGTTGATTCTAAGCTTGTGGCATGTTTATTGTTGTCATAGCAACTCTCGTGACAGATGCCTACCAAGATGGCTGCCGGCTACAAAGTTCCTAGAAGTGTGACATCACGTGAGAACATCACATTGAAACCAACTATAAATTGTTTGTGTGGCCACATATTGAAAAGTGATTTCAAAGTCTTTGAGTTGTTTTTGTTTTGTTTGTTTAACAGCAACACAGATGTAAGATAATCAGCATCATTTTATAAATAAAGTCATGATTTCCAGAGGATGGTCTACATTCGTTAGAAAAATGTTTCATGGAGTCGTTTGTGTTCTGCAGATGCTGCTGAGGGGCATCACTGGGGTCCTGGTCGTCCTGTCGGTGGTGGAGCTCTGCGTCACCATCAGCTGCGCCGTGTTGGGGATCAAAGCTCTGAGACGCACCGGCAACAAACCAAACCAGGTGAGTCGTTTGGTCCAAAGAGTCGTGCTCAACCAGTCATAAGCTGCTGGCTTAAATCTGTAATTTAGTTTTACTTTTGAAAAATTCAAAAATTATCAATCAATTCAGAAGATGATTCTGTAAGTCACCGGTCACTTTATTAGGTACACCTGTTCAACTGCTCATTAACGCAAATGTTGAATCAGCCAATCACATGGCAGCAACTCGATGCATTTAGGCCTGTAGACATGGCCAAGACGATCTGCTGCAGTTCAAACCGAGCATCAGAAAGGGGAAGGAAGGAGATTTAGGAGATACCACACCGGGTGCCCCTCCTGTCAGATAAAAACAGGAAGCTGAGGCTACAGTTCGCTCACCAAAATGGACAATAGAAGATGGAAAAACGTTGCCTGGTCTGATGAGTCTGGATTTCTGCATTCGGATCGTCGGGTCAGAATTTGGCGTCTACAACATGAAGCGTGGATCCATCCTGCCTGGTATCAACGGTTCAGGCTGGTGGAGGTGGTGTAGTGATGTGGGAGGATAGTTTCCTGCCACACTTTGGCCCATTGGTACCAACTGAGCATCGTGTCAACGCCACAGCCTGCCTGAGTATTGCTGCTGACCACATCCATCCCTTTATGACCACAGTGGACCATCTTCCCATGGATTCTTCCAGCAGATAACGCACCATGTCATGAAGCACAAATCATCTCAGACTGGTTTCTTGAACAATGAGTTCACTGAAACCAGTCACCAGATCTCAATCCATAGAAAACCTTTGCCTTGTGGTGGAACCAGAGATTCACGTCACGGATGTGCAGAAGACAAAACGAATTCATCTCTGTGTTACCTGAGAAAATGAAAAATAATAATAAAACAGAAAATAAATGCCAAGAGTAAAAGAAAAATAAGAGCAATTTCATTGTTGTTGTGACACATTTCTGTTATGTTCTGTGTTTTCTTTGTCCTAAATGCATCCATTTTAATGATCCTGCACCGTTTTTATTGTTTTCCATTGTTGAGTGTTTTCTTCTCTAATTGGTCATTTTGTAGATGTATCCTTACGTTTGCTCGTCTGTAATGTTTGTTTTTATTCTCTAATTGGTGAATAAAAATAAAACAAAAGGAAAATAAAGACCTAGGTCTGAACAGAGGCGATGGCCTCAGGTTTACTTTACTAACAGACGTTATTTACCCCTCGGGGAATTTTATTTATCCAATTTCCCATAAAACGACAGAAAGGACCCGTTCTACAGGCTGGACTCGCTCCAGGTGGTTTTATAGCAACTCGTGTTGAAACATGACCAAAACGGCTGACATGGCGACACGTTGAACTGAACAGAGGGCGGAGCAGGAGACGTTTGGATGAGCTGTGAGACATTTTCTAAAAACAAGAAAAGAAATCCTGTTGCCTTTTATTCAAGCTCTTTGGATTCTTGAGAACTTTTCATATTCAGCTGCAGTGACGATGAAAAAAGGCAGCAAAATGAGACGGCAGGTTGCTTAAGGTGCAAATCCAAATGTTTGTACAGAGGAACGTCGGGTAAAGTCCAAATCCAGCCTGCAGCGTTCAACCAGCCCGGACGCCAACAGGTCGTCGTAGAACAAGAGGCACATTGGATCGTTTCTACAAAACGACTCCAGGGTTTAGAAAATATGTTCAGATTCATTCTCACTGAGGCTCCGATGCATTTAATCCGTCTTATCATTTACTGACAAATCAAACCAAATGTCCTGTCGGTTCATTATTGGCGTATATTTAAACATATTGATGGAAACAATATTCTCCTAATGTTGCAGCTTAACTGTGATTGTTGAGCATAATCTCGTTGTTTTCTGTTCACACTTTTAATCCAGGTCTTATTGACTTTATGCTCTAAAGGAATCAGATTAACTTTGTTTAAAATCTCAAACTTTTGCAGAAATAAAACGGTTTTTCTTCACAAATGAGAAGGTTCCCAAAAAGGCCGAATTACTGACATGTTCTTCTCTAAGCAGTGATTTCTCAAAACAAGTGAATCATCCCATGTTTTATGTTTCACTTCATGTTTTCTTTCCTCCTGCAGACCTCTGATGAGCCGGAGTATTTCAAGCCGCTGCTGGAGGAAGTCACCACCGATCCTACAGTCTGAACATTTTTCACTTCCTGTAAAGATTAAACCTGCTCTGTCATCCCACTCAAAGGGTTAATATCTACATTAATCATTCACTTATATAAGCAGCTTCTGGGTTTTTTAAATGCAGATTATGCTTTTTCTATTGTCTCCTGCACTTTTGTATAAAATATCAGATCATTTTACTTTGATTTTCTTGATCATTAAGATGTTTTTTTGTTGTTCTATTCTGAAATCAGCAAATATTCAATCATATGCATGTGATTTTTGTTTGTTTTAATTCCAGGTTTCCACCACTAAATCATGTAAAATAAATGCATGAAAACGATAATTTGCTGCATGTTTTCATATTTTATGTCAAGTTGCTTTATGGGGAGATGTTTATGTCTCCTTACCTGTTGTTTAAAAAGCGGTAAGTAAATATTTGACAGCCGGATGAGTCAGAGACACGAGTCTTGGGTTAATTCAGGAAAGTGGAGTCATAAATGAAAGCTAACCGTTTTTCTTTAACGTTTCTGGAAATAGTTTGATCCCCTCTTTATGGACGTGTGGAAGGTTTCAGAACAGGTTGTGATTGTTATCAGTTGCCTGCAGATCTACAGGCTTCATTTTTCCTAACTTATCAAACAAACTGAGCTGCTTTTGGTGAGTTTTATTCCAGATGTTGTATTTAAATCATCCAGAGATCCTGGTGGGTTCAGATGGTTTCTTACTTTCCCTTTCAAAAGAATTTAAAGTCTTGTTATACATCATTTTGCAAACTCAAACATCATTTGTTAAATTAATCTTTATATATTGGATTTATAGATATAGATTTTGCCTTTTTATACTTATTAAAATGATTACAGTCAGTTTATTACTACTTATCACAACACACATTAAATGAGTTTCTATTTTTAATAAATTTTCAAATTGTTTTAATGAAGTATTTAAAATGTGAGAATAGAGATAAATATAACTTTAAATCAATTTTAAACACTTCCTGGATGCTTTCTGACTCGTTACTTTGTTCTCGCTGCATTTCTCCTTCCTGTAAGTAAAAGATTTGAAACGTGAGTATTTGTCTCTTCTGAATTCTTTCTTGCCGTTTTATTTTCAGATATTTTTTTCTATCAATGAGATTGATCAGCTTCTCGTTTCCCATTAGCTACATAGAAAATACCAGTGCGATCAGATTCCCTCTGAAATTTAATCTCTAATTCCATCGGTTCTGTTTCTGACGCAACAAAGACACAAAATGAATTATAAATATTAATAAAAGCCTGATAAAATTAGTAATTTGGATCAATTTACAAAGTCATGGTACCACCTGATTTTCAGGAAATATGAGATTATTATTCAGAATAATACCTGCCTGATGCACTGCAAAAACAAAATCTTGCCAAGTATTTTTGGTAAAGTTTGTAGTTCAAATATCTTGAAATAAAAGAAAACTAATTTATAAGCAATATTTCAACAACATATAGGAGCTTTTTTTAAGTCAATAATTTCTTAAAACTGATGAAAAAGTACTGGTTATATTGACAAATTATTTCACTTGTGGGTAAATTTCTTATAAGTGAATTTATCTGCCAATAGAAGAAGTTCTTTTTCATCAACTTTAAGGAATTATTGACTTAAAATAAATTCTTACATCTTCCTTAAAAGTTACTTGTACGTTTCTTCTGCCTTGTTTCAAGTGAGCATAGAAACTAGACCAAAATTAGTTGGTGAAATTTTGTGTTTTTGCAGTGTAAAGTTTAGGTTTTAAAAGTCCAGAACTGACGTTCTTCACCATCAAAACGCTACGCGTGTATGGAATAACCACAACAACAATAAGGGAGAGTTTACAGAAACTGGAAAAAAGGTGAAAAGATGATGAAAACTAAGCTACTAAAGTAAAACAGAAAAAGTATAAAAGTCAGAATAGAACCAATAAAATGAAATAATGATGTCACAGTTCATCAGTTTGGTGTCGGTGAAGCCGAGCTTCTTTTCTGGCTCGGGACGCTAACCCGAGAAAATGTCACTTTTCCAGAACCTATAATTCAAAGATTCCTTCTGCAGAATTACGAATAAGAAAAGCTGAATTTTTGACCCTTTGACAGGAAAAACAGTGACTAGATGCACAAAACCATAAACTATGTGGTTCAGTTCTTCATGGCTGGAGGCAAATAATAAAGATCTGAGGAGAATCAAAGCCAATAAAAGGATTTCCTAATAAGTATGAACGCCGGGTCTCTTTTATAACCTCCACGCCATTAAAACCTAGAGGTACAATTTTTGGATTTCCCATCACGAGGCTTTAATTTTAGCCACATTTCCTCTACAAACACAGCTTCTATAGTTGCAGAGTGTAGCTTTGACTATTTTTAGGCCCTGAATCTCTAAGGCTGTAGCTTAGAGATTCAGTATCCAACAAGTACAACCATAAGCTTCGACATGTAGTGAGATTTAATGTGCATTCTGACACTAAAAATGCAAAAAGACAAAGACACGAAGCTTTATTTCCTCACCAGAGGAAACCCAAACACTGTGGGTGTTATAGCCAGGAACTTTCAAGGCCACGACACGTTTCCTCATTTCTGTTTAAACAATTAGATCATTTATTGTAAAAACAAATGCACCAGAAAATCAATGACTGACGTGGGAATTTTTGAAAAACTTCCCCCAACTTAAGTTTTGTATTCATTGACTATGACTTTGGTACAAACACTGACAAGGAAGCAGGTTAGTTTAAACAAGTTGGATGTTGACTTTCAGAATGAATTAGTCACCAATTTTAAATCTCATAACTATGTTTTTCATACATGGTTTCTATTAAGAATCTAATCTTTTGCTTTATTAAACATTAGGTAAATATTATGTCTCTCATGTGACCAGTGCCACTTTCACCCCACCCATTCACCCACCCAGTGGATCCAGTTTGAGTATATTTCCTGTTCTCCACTCCACTCAGCTCAGCTCCCAGCCTCTGGAAAGATGTCTGTGACTGTGATGGAGCCGATGGAGTCACTATCCTCACGGTGGTCTCTGACCCAAACGGCCGCCTGCCTCCTCTGTGTCAGATCCTGAAGCCGCAGCCTGGCGGGCCGTTCGGTGCCCCCACACCTGAAGCGGATCCGGAGAGCCTCCCTGTTGGTACTTGGGGTGAGCAAGAAACTGCTGTTCTTCCAAAATGCTTTGTTCACTTCTGAATTAATTGTTTTTATTTGATTGTGAGCTTTTTCAGTTTGTTTTTTCTGTCTCTGTGTGTTTTGGGTCTGATGAAGACTTAGGATGGTGGTCTTTGAAGTGTTTCTGTTTGGGTGCTGCAGGATGCAGCCATCCTGTCCTTGATTTACCAAAGCAACAGCTGGTCCGGTTCCCTGCACAAAGTCAGACCCATTCCTGTGTGGATTGGACTTTGCTGTCAGGGCTGCCACTCGTCACCTGTTGCGGTTGGATTGGATCTCCAGGTGCAGCTCTGGAGGGACAGTTCCTGACTTCCTCTTGGGTTCATCTTTGTTTCTTGCAGATGATTTTGTTCTGTTGGTGTCCCCAGGTCATGACCTTCAGAGTGCATTTGGGTGTTTAGCAGATCGATCCTTCACTCCACGTTGGTCCACACGTCAGATTCAATGTGGACTCAAAGCAGACGGCCATCTGCCAGACACGTCCCCACACAGGTCAGGCTTTTTAATAAGTGATGAGAGTCTGCATCATCTGAATGAAATGGAGAGAAATTTTCAAGAATTTCTTTTGGAAGAGATTAGAAAATATAGAGACTTGCAGGGTAAATATGTGGGAAGAAATAGAGCCAGAATGCAAGAAACTGAAATGAGCAGATGCATCATCCACACCGTACAGTTCATCCCAGTATGTGAGAGTCTTCAGTTCGTCGGAGTGCTGGGTCAAAGTTCACAGCTGGAAAATGGTGGACTGTTCGTTCGGTCTGGACCTCAGAGTTTAGGTGTGTTGGCATCTTCTTCACGAGTAAAGGTGGGATGGAGAACAGTGTGTTTGACAGATTTGTCCTCATCTGTGGTTTGTTTTTGACCTGCTGTTGAGAGGAGAGGTGAACCAAAAGCAAAGTTATTTATTTAGCAGTCTGTCAATTTTATAACTCAGCTACTGTCATGAGAAACAGCTCATCCCATGGGAGCGTGGCGTAAACACCAGGGGCCCGCAGCGTTTGTTCTGGTGTCAGATCTCTGATCCTCCTTGTTGAGGTTTTCCATGCACATCCCAATAGAGAGGGACACTGGGGCCGACCCAGATTACGTTGGGGTTGCTGCATGTCCCGTCCTGCCTGTGAGGATTAGCTCGAGATGATGTGATGCAGATCTTAATCTTTAATATTGTGTGTCATTTTCCTGAGTTTTCTCTTTCACAGACTTAGCACATCATGATTGGGCTGCTCAGTTTTAGCCTGGGAATCATCCTCCAGTTCAGGTGGGCAGAGCATCCAAACGTTGTACTACAGTAAGAGTATTTCTACTTCAACTTGTCTTCACTCAAGTAAAAGTAAAACGTACAGCAGAGCTACTTCCGGAAGTACATTTTTCAACACGGTGAAGTAAATGTAACTAATTACTCCCCATCTCTGACAGTGAATCCTGCTGTAGGCTAATAGACGTCGCCAGCTTTCCTTATTGGTCGGGATTTCTAGTGGGCGATTAAAGACCGTCGCCATAGCAACAAATGGGAACAGCAATAATTTTATCTTTTGTTTTCTTTCGCAGTTTGTCACATTTGGCATAATTTGCATTCTGTGTGAGAAGAAAAGCTGCTGAGTTAAAATCCCTCCTGTTTAGAATAAATTTTTTTATATACTAATAAAACTCTAACCAACATTTTAAAAACTTCATGTTTGAATTGTTGATTTTTTATGTTTCTGTGACATAAAGCTCTTTGAACCGCCTTGTTGCTAAAATGTGTCTTACAAACGAACCTGATTGATTATTTGTTCCTGCAGAGCTCCGTGAACCAGAACAGACGACCAACCCACAAATCACAGAACTTCCCTCTGAAACTTGCATCATTTCTACGTGATCAGAAAGCAGAAATGTTCTGCACCAGTTGTTCGCATTGTTGTTATTTCAGCTAAAACTATTAATGATGTGTGAAATCAGAGATAATCCAACTGACTGTCTAATCAGCTGATCTGCTGTCAGGCTGTAAACTGCTGACCTTAAATCTCTGGGTTGTTTTTCGTGAATCTTCCTCTTTCACATCAGGAGTTCTGTTTCCGGCGAACCGAGCAACAGGAAGTTCTGGTCAGGAGTTTTCATCTGTGTTTTCTTTTCAAAATGAAATCATGAGTTAAACTAAAGTCAAATCTCATCTTTTGAAATGTTATTTAATGTGCAAAACAGAAACGTACAAGAATTTTTTGATTATAATTGTGTGATTCAAACTGGACCTGCTGCTGAGTTCATGGTTGTTGTGAATTTCAGAACAAAAAGATCCAGAATTTCGGCTTGTAATATTTTTAACTTTACAAAGCAGCAACTTTTAGCTGCTTTACGTCAGAAATTATACTTTTGGTGTCGCTTTCTAAATATGCATGTGACCAAATTATAGTAACCAAACAGAAATGTGGGAGGATCCAGAGAGAATCCACACATGGACTGAGAAAACAAGCTGCAAGGCCCAAAATATGTTCATACAATATCTGACACATGTCAAACTCGAGGCCCGGGGGCCACATCCGGCCCGCCGCAGCTCTGAATGTGGCCCCTTAGACTCCAAACTACATCAAAACGTCCCTCCAGTTTCTCACAAATCTGCAAAATTCACACAAAATCTATAAATCTTCACATTTTTTCTTATTCTACTTCAAATTCCTCTCAAAATTGGTCAAAAACAGAGTTTAAGTGACTGCTGCCTCAGTTTTACTTGATGTCAAGTTACAGTCCATGATCGATAGGGCAAGTAATAAAAAGTCACCTAACATCTTACTTTAATGCAAATATTGTAAAAATTTCTTACATTTCCAAACTGGCACAACAAAATCTATCATTTTGATTGTAAACAACCCTGGAACTATCAGAAAACCCTGGAGGAACAGATATTTATTGATATTCTAACAGTTTAATTGGTTTTATCAATATATTCGGCCACAACCGGCCCTTTAAGGTCATTCAGATTTTTGACATGGCCCAAAAAAGAGTTTGACGTCCCTGAAATATCTATTATCCCTCTGCATAAGTTTTAGCACCGATTATTCCTGTGAGCTCAGCTGCTGTGAAACTTATTTTAAACGTCTCCTGTTATTTGTTTAATCTTAGGGTTTATTTGATATATAAGAACATGAAATACATATCAGAACTACTTAAACATCTCAGCTGGATTAAGATTCTCAATCTCTTCCACAACCTGGTTTTCCAGGTTCACTAAAACATCTAACTTGGAGAAAAAAGTTTTAATTTCAGAGAATCAAAGTCAGTAGAAAGCTGTGATTTAACTGATTTTGCTAAGATATTAAACAGTTGTATTAGATTTATATTGTCAAAGTCTGGAAGTTTTTCTCCATCTCTGTGTTTTGGAAGCTTTTCTATTGTGAAATACAAATTTCTCCTTAATACACACATGTTTTAAGCCTATAAAGAAGCAAAGGCACCAAACCTTAAATGTTTTAAATGTTGTTGCTTTGAACAAAACGGTTTTATCGCTGCAGTGACTGCATTCAGAGCAGCTGTGCTCCGATATTATCATGAGGAATTTTCCAAACACCAACCCTCCTTTATTACGCAAGTAAAAGTAAAAAGTTTCCTTCAAAAATAAAAAATAAAAACAGTTAATCCACATTCTCTTGACTTTTTTCTTTTTATCGTTGAACTTTAGCATTTCTGTCCCTAAAATATTCACCAATCTAAATGTTTTCTTCCTGTAAAAGACTATGGCTAAGAAATCAGTTTAACTTTTCTCCCTTGAGAAAAACCACCACTGTTTATTCATGTGTTTGCATCTGATAGGCCTGTTGATGCAGACCAGTGACTCAGTTCACTCTCTTCAGATTAAAACATTCCTTTGCCCAATCGTTTCCACCTCATGCTCCAGCTGTGAGCCCAGATCTCTGCTGATTTTAATCCAGAAGAAGCTGCTGCTGCTGCTGCTGCGGGGACATGTCTCCATCTCCGTGTCGGGTCCTGAAGGCGCTCTGCTGCCGCTGCCTGAAGAAGCTGGGAGTGCAGAGCTGCTGGGCTGCAGCTGCCGGGGTGAGAGGAACCAGGGGAAAGTCTCACCGTAAGACAGGGATCATGGTTTTATTTCTGTTGCAGACTGTTCAGATCATGGTGGGTGTGCTGAATGTCGGCCTCGGACCGGGAAGAACAAGCACTCGTCTGGGGGATTTCACCAGCCTGGGAGCTGCTTACTGGTTGGGCGCTGTGGTAAAAACACGTTATGCTTTTCTTTCTTTCAGGATGTACATAAACGTTATTTATTTAAAATCAGTTGAGCTTAACTCTCTACCAAGACACTGTTAAAAACGTCTTTATATTCCAAAAAACAAGCCTTAATCAGCTTATGATGGCATAGTAGAGCCAATGTAGACAGAAAAGAGGAGTAAATTACTGCCAACAAACACAGACATTTCTCAGGAGTAAATTTACGCCAAAAAAACATACATTTTGAGATTAATCTCAGAAATTTCTTTTTTTTTTTAAAGTAAATATCTGAGCTTGAAAGGTCAAAAATGAGCTAGAAAAAAACAATTAAAATTAAACTTTATGAGCTCCAAAAGTAAAAAAAACAAAACAAAAACAATGCAAGACAAAACTAAGAAATGTTTAAATTAATCTCAGAGTTTAATGGTTGAACATGTTTGGCTTTGGAAACTTGAAAAATTTACAAACTCTGAATTTTTTTTGTTACTTTAGAAAATTTTTGAGATTCATCTGAAAATATAAACATTTTGGGCGTAAATTTGCTCCTTCTTTTGGACGCCGTCATTCAAGTTTAGCAGGTTTTTCTGGGTTTCATGTTGTTTGTTTCTTGTTGCTGAAGTTTTGAATTTTGTTGTCAGTTTGTCGTAACAGGAATCATGACCGTTTTAGCGGGTCGGTTCCCTTCCTCCTGCTTGGTGAGTCAAACGGCCATGTACGTATATCTGCTGCTTTCATGGTATTTCTCCATAAACAGTTTATTGTTCTGAACCCTTAAAGTGACAGTTGCCAAAATAGTATACTGTAATATCTTGTATGTTATGACCATATGTACGGTAAAACATAGCTGCCAGCATTTTACTATAATTTTCTTTTTTAATAAAAAGGCATAATGTACCATAGAGTTCTGCAATTCTTCCTCTGATTAGTAAAGAATGGGCAGAAAGAATAAATCATTTGAATATCTCTCTCAGACTGCAACCCAACTTCCTCCATTACTATATTGTTATAATTATAGTCACAACCTTATTGTTGAATTTGGAGTTGAATTTTCTCAGGTGGGCTTCACTGTGTTCCTGAACATTGTTGGTGCGATCTTCTCCATCACTGGCATCGTGTTGTACGCCATCGACCTGACCAGCTCCTCTCTGCTCTGGGTTTGTGACCGCTCCGGTTCTGACCCCGATCGCTACGACGATAGCTGCAGAAACGTGGCCGCCTTCGATCAGGTGAGCAGGTTCAGGCGCTACAGGAGGCGTTAGTGAGTGCAGCGGTTCAGCTACGTGTGCTTATGGAAAAAAAAATCTGTTTTCTTTGAATTTTCTCGTTTCTCCACCAGAACTTACTGACGTCTCTGGACCGAGCCCTGATTCTGCTGGCTGTTCTGCTGTTGGTTCTCAGTATTTCTTTTGCTGCTCTTGGCATCGGGTTCCTGACTGGTGAGGTGAAGGAGGAAGAGGTAAAATATTGGGGACCTATTACGCAAAATTCACATTTTCACGTTTTTATGCTTCCATTTGAGTCTCAACTGCTTCTAAAAACAGCCTGAGCACTTAAAAAAAAACACCATGTTTTCAAAAACCTCCAGAATGTAACGCCACAAATCAGCAGGCAGGGCACCGTTACCTAGCAACCTGAAAGCCCACACCGTTACCTAGCAACCCCAGCTGAGCTCCAGCGGTTTGGTCAGCTGGCTTTGCCACTGTATTTGCTGTACAATGGCTGCTGGAAAAGACAAATGTTTAGATGCTGACTTGCCATCCAGGAATCACTTGTTGCATTCCTTGTTGCTGGTTGTGCAGGAGGCTCCACTTCTGCTTGTCAAAGATGTAAAAACCATTTGACTGCTGGGCAGTTGGCTTCACATTTGAGTCTAGAATAATTTGGGCTGAAATATTTTCTACTTGTGAATAATCATTCTCTTTGCAGAGTGATTGTTTGTCGACTGATGCATTTTTAGCTGCCAAGTACCAAATGATTTGTTCTTCTGGACCGTTTTTAAAAGGTGGACTTCAGAGAAGTTGCTTTTATTAATCAGTTGTGTTGTAAGATGTAAATCTCTAACTTTAGCAGTTTATTTTTGGAATATTTCTGTGTCAGCAGGTTGACAACGTTTCTAAAGAAGACTTGAAGGAAATCCTTCTCATCAGTCCTGGTGCTTGAAACCATCGATGCCTCAGCAGGGGGTGCTGCAAAGCAATCCAAACTTCAGTGCTACAAATGGTAACGCAGTACATTAGACAATAACTTTCAATTATTGATTGACAGTAAATTATCAAATGTAATTCATTACTTAGGTTACTGATTCATTTATTGTGTTTTTGACAAAAACTGATGGAAAAGGAGAAATGTTGGAAGGAAAGTGGATCGATCTGGTTGGTGAAATCAAGTCCTGCAGAATGCAGCCATCTTTTTACCTTCAGTTTCACTATGGATTAAAAATTAAAGTGCTAAACTTTTAGCTTCAGCCGTGTTGAGATAATATCTCAGTTTTTATCTTTTCTGGATCAGGGCTCTGAAATGAGAAGCTCTGGAGTCCAAAGTGGCTCTTTGGTTCATTTTATACATTAAATAATAAAATATTGCTCCATTTCTTTCATTCTTTTGTTCTGTACTCCCATGAAGAAACGCTGACTCTGCTAGTGAATTGGGTCAACACTGATTTCATCTGATGGCACAAACCTCCTCAGGTGTCCTGAAAACAGGTTTCACATTTTATCATCACTCTGTATTCGTCCTCCTGGAGTTCAGTTTGCTTTCACATGTGTAATATTTGAATAAAAAAGGTGAATATTAGAAAGATTGCAAATTTAACATCTTGCATGACTGCTGTCAGGTTCCTGACAAAAAAAAGAAACAATCAAAGTTATTTTAATGTCTCTTTTTATCATTTATTCATTTTCAAACATGGTTTATGTTCAATAAAAACTATTTTTCATCATTAGAATCACCTGGAGACATTTGTGCATTAAACCCACACAAATATGTAAATATAAAAATGAAAAAAGACTTTATAGAAAATAACTAAAAATGAACATTTATGCAGATTGACATGAATCTTTATTTTACAGTACTTGCAGTGTTTTCAATCAGTTTAACCCAAAATAGGATAGCAAAGACCGAATGATCATTACAAAAACACGATCCCAGCCGATTTATTTCACTTCAGCTAATCATTAACTCTGCAGGGCAGCTAATCAGTGATATCTGCACTTCCTGGTCGGAATGCTACTTAACAAATAGGCACAGAAAAAAAGAAATATGAGGTTCTGTCAACTAAAAGGACCAAAATGTACCACATGGCATTTAAAGTTTTATCAGTTTTTTTGTTTAAAGGATCAGAGGTCGTCAGGCTGTGGAATGAGAGGTGACCTCCTCCAGCAGAGGTTTGGTGTTTTCAACATTCTGATGAAAAGACAGCAGAGAAAAAGTGTCAGAATATAAAGAAATCTAAGACACAACGAGAAAATCCTGATCCGATTCGCTTCTGTTTTCCTCCAGTTCATCTTTTAGCTTTTCATCTCGAACAGAAGTAGCTGCTGGTTCCAGCAGTCTGCCCTGTTTTCTTCTTGTTTACTCGTAAAGTAACTAGCTGGTTTAGTTTGTGTGGACTTACGGTGTTTTCCTCCTGCGCAGAGTTCCTCAGAGTCTTGATGCCGAGGACGACGGCGCTGATGACGACGCAGAGCTCCATGATGGACAGGACGATCAGCACAACATTCAGTCCTATCAGGAGCACCTGATCGGACCACAAAGCATTCTCACAACGGCTTTATGAATATTTGTTTCCACATATCACCTAGATATGTCCTGTAGTCTTAGTAATTGGTTATCCTGACAGCCTGATGGGGTCATTAGGGTTTCCATTACAGATGTCGATATTCCGCTAATGTCAAAACAAACACAATTTTGCAATTGCAGTATTTCCATTAAATAAGAAACAAAATTGAAATCACATGTGAATAAATTTGTTGACATGATAAATCATTAAAAACATGGGCGCCATCGTCTTCCAACTTCCTGCCGTCATCTTTGTGGTTGGCGCCGGTAGTAACATCCAGCTGTTGATAATGTGACTCGTGACGCAAAAAAGTTTTTCCAATTCTCATTTTTAATTGAAAATGAGAATTGGAAACGGGCTGCACAGTGGCGCAGTTGGTAGAGCTGTTGCCTTGCAGCAAGAAGGTTCTGGGTTCGATTCCCAGCCTGGTCTTTCTGTATGGAGTTAGCATGTTCTCCCTGTGCATGCGTGGGTTTTCTCCGGGTACTCTGGTTTCCTCCCACAGTCCAAAAACATGACTGTCAGGTTAGTTGGTCTGTCTAAATTGCCCCTAGGTGTGAGTGTGTGTGTGCATGGTTGTGTTTCCTGTGTTGCCCTGCGACAGTCTGGCGACCTGTCCAGGTGACCCCGCCTCTCGCCCGGTACACCAGCTGGAGAGGAACCAGCAACCCTCCTGACCCCACTGAGGGACAAGGGTGTAAGAAAATGGATGGAGAATTGGAAACAGTTTTTTCAGTAAAAAGGTTTTTGTGCTTGGATGGCTTTTTTAACCTCATCGAAATTTATTTATTTTGCAAAACCGCAATGGAAACTTTTTTTTTTTTTTTATGTCACACGAGACGTTGCGACTGGCGCCAACATTCAGGTTCTTGCTTTCGCGTGAACAAACTTATTCGTGTGTGATTTTATTTTACATTCTCATTTAATATAAGTACAACAATTGTGTAATTGTGTTTGATCAACACTAGCAGAAAATAAACAAAGATTTGCACACACTTGTAATAGAAATACAGCTATATTTAACCTTCCTGGTGACATTTTCATCTCACTCACCTGAGACAACAAATGTCCTTCAAGACACATCTGCCTGAAGAATTCGCTGTCACTCTGTGAAGGTGGAGTTTGGTTGTAGTAGGCTTTGTAGGAGTTGGAGCAACTCCACCACCAGAAACGAAGTTGTGATACGTAGATGCTGTAGAGCACGATGGCTGCTATGGCTAAAGCAACTCCGGCCATGTTCAGGATCACATTCAGGACGACCTGCATCACAAGTTTGCAACTCAAACTAAAGTTTTCAGTTAAAACATTGATAAGTTTCACTAATTTGAATAAAATATATCAATATAAAACAGCTATGACTTCCTAAAAGAACTAACTACAGTTTTTTTTTCCAGCGCCTTTTGAAATAATAAACATTACATGAGCATCTGCAAGTTTGGAAAGTTAATTTCACGGATTATGAAAACAAGTGGCAACACAAAAGTTCACCAAAAATAAAACAAATGACAATAAAATAACAGATTATAAAATAACAAGAAGAACAATAATTTTACAAATCACAGCTTAGAGGAGATAAAAGGTATGAAAACTAGAAAAACAAGTAAGTAGATTAAAAGTAAACTTTATTTCAGGAATTTGCTCATGTGTGAACCCTTCAAAAGCTTTCTAGGAAATAAGTCAGCAAATAAATTTTTACTTGTAAAAATGAAATTAAAAAAAAACTCAATGTAAAATTGATGATTATTTTTGCTCCTTTTTATTAGTTTTCTCAAATTTTTCCTCCATTTTGTCATGAAAACAAAAATCCAATCCAGCTTCTGCCACCATGAAGGGATCAGAAAGCAGAAAAAATACAACTAGAAACATTTTTATTTTGACAACAGATGAAACAAAATATGTCAAAAGGTGCTTTTCCTCTACAGGGCAGGTTCTCTAGCACCACCTAGTGTCCATCTGTCCACGTCCCTGATACAACTAAACGTTTGTGAATCTTGACCCAGATGGTCTGAAAAAACATTGATTATTTTGACCCTTTTTTGTGGTTCAGTTGTATTTTGTTGCCTCTATGAAACCGTCTGAATATTAAGATAACTAAACAGAGGAACATTATTAATGTTACTGCAATATTTGCAACATTTTTTGTCATGTATTCTGATTTTCTGCTATCAATAACAACATCTTCAGTTTAAACAAACTGTCAGTTTAATAATGTTTGAACGACTCACCAGGCACAGGCTTGGGAACTTCTCAGATAAAATACACATCACTCCAAAGGTGATGAACTGCGAAAAGGAGGAACCAAAAACAATAAAGGTCAGTTTTATCAACAAAGAGGAATATTTTGATTTATTTTTGTCTTAGGAAATTAGAACGCTGCATGAGATGAAGAAAGGATTTTTTAAAAACAGAAATGCCAGGTTTTGTATATTTCCATGCACCCAGTAGTTTGGTTGGGGCTCCATGAATTACTGCATCAGTGTAGGGTTTGCTTCATAATATTCTCCTTTTTAGATAAACCTTTAATTTAGAAACCAAATCCTTAATTTCAAAGGAAGTAATTGCTGATATCTGCATCGTAACATTCAAGAATGCATGTTTTCCAAATGTTGCAGTCCTTATGAATAATAGTAGCGTTTCCACTGACCATAGCACTAGCACTGCGCAAATTCAAATTTTAAAAATATTAAGTCAAAACATGTCTTGCCGTAATCCTCCGACCACTTCCTGTCGTCTTCTTCTTCGTGGTTTACGCCAGTGAAAACATCCGGTTGTTGATCATGTGACTTGTGTGATGTGAAAAAATATTTTACATATAAAAAAAAACAACTTTATCGGAAAACAAGATTTTTTTTTATTTGCCGCTTCCACTCAGTAAATTTGTTTTCAAAATGTCAAAATGTGCAATATAGTTGAAGCACAACTTCTAGCTGACCATAAAACTGACCAACATCCGAATCCGGCCACTGGCGCAGACCACGAGGAAGAAGACGACCGGAAGCAGGAGAAGGATCATGGCGTTGCATGTTTTTTAATAACTTATTGGATGAAAAATCTTATTCACATATGAATTTGCACAGTTGCAGGATTGTGTTTTCTCGACATTAGCGGATTATTTCAGAAAGTTTTGCTCACAAACTGAGTTTCTGACATCGAGCGCTGAATCACACCCTGTTGTAAACTCTCTGCATCCGCTTTATGACATGCCGTCAAATCAGCAATAAAGTTAAAGAAGTTGACTTTACCAGTGACGTCAGAAAAACATCTGTGACTTTGCTCTTGTGCTTTAACACTTTATGAAAAATAGAAAACCCGGTGATTAACCCGGCAGCAGGTTGCTCACCAGCGCTCCCAACCAGTAGGGAAATTCAGACTCATTCAGCCGCCAGTCAGTGTCTGGATTTGCGCGGAGGGTTCCGCCTAAGCCCAGATTGAGCAGTCCGATCATTATCTGCATGGCCTGTGAAGGACAAAGCACAGAGGAGACGGGTGTTGTGTGGATCCGCTTCCATTAACGCAAAGCAGCAGCTCAAGCAGAACCTGGAGTTGAAACTCACGCCGAGGACTGAGTAGGACTTTCCCTGGGTCTTCCTCACGTAGGGGGACACAGAGCAGCACAGCGGACTGTAGCAAAGGCTCTTCAGGATCTGACACACCGGAGGCCAGCGGCTCTGCGGGTCGGACTGCACCGTAAAAACCGTGACCCCGTCGTTTCTGGCCATCGTCACCGACATCTTCCCTGATGGCAGAAGAAGAAAACCGGAGGTACAGAAAGAGGACTGAGGAGTTTGGTGATGATGCCTCCAAACTATCATTTGAGAAACAAAGTGAAATGGTTCTAAGAACTGTTCATAAAGGGCCAGAGTTAAGTATTTCCCAGGCACATTTTATAGCACAATCAAGTAATTAAATAACTCCACTTGTTATAAAAATGCTACATGTATGAAAATACGACTAAAAAGAAACTTGACTTTGTAATTTCACTCCTTGAAATTGGGCCTCTGTCTCTTTAAAACCTCCTGCTGTTTCTGAAACTCCGCCTTCAGGATGTCATCACAACATGGCTCCTCTATTAACCCTTTAACAGCGTTGCACTCAGAAGCAGCTCCTATAACAAGTTCCACCAGGTGTTTGCTAATTGCTGCTGACTAGTCTGAAGGAGTGGCTACAGGTATTTTAAAGAAGATGCTGTCTGAAACCTGCACACGTTTCAGTTTACAATTAAATTTTAATTTTATCCCATGCCTTTGTCTCTGTAAAGCTTTGTTGCTAATGTTCGCTGTTTACTGTAAAGTACGAATTTGTTCCTGATAACTCACCTGGTTAAATAAAAGTTAAATGAAATAAAAAATCTGCGAGGTGGGAAGCTTGGAAGCTCAGAGGAGGAGCTGCGTCCTTGAAGGCGGGGCTACGTCCGCCCAGGCGTTAAGCACAGCTGAATGGTTGCCATGGAGTTCAAAGGATTTCTCCGACATGCATGAAAGAATCAAGGCAAAACTCCAGGCGTGGTTTTGATGAGGGAATAACATTATAGCATGATGTAAAGCACAGAAAGTCGATTTTACATGACGCTGCCCCTTTAAAGTTGAAAAATCTTCTGCAGGAAGCTGGAAGGTTAGCATCCAAACAGCCGAAGCTTCAGTTTGCCTACTTTGATCTTTCAGGACCCTGCAGTGAACTGCTGAATTGTTGCAACAATGCAGATTAAACCGATTTTCTTTTAATACAGTGATATAGAAATTAACTCCCATTTTGTCCACACCATGTCTGCAAATCCACACTCAGATGGACGGTGGGATAATACAGATTAAACCTCAACTATTTGCTTAGCAAATCTAAAATCAGAATGTTTTTGCATTAATCAGTTGAAACCCCTTTTAGCTGAGATAACTCCTAGAGAAAGTTTTTTTCCACAACAAAGATCGCTCAAATGTACAAATTTCACTGTTTGGGTCGAAGGTCTGAAATATCAAGTGGTGAGCAAATAATATTTTATTTGACGGAAAGGAACCAACACTTTTTGTCTGTAAATAACTGCCGGCTTTAGCTTTCACCCCAGCATTTACCCAGACTGAGATCTGGACTTTGATTGGGCCATTGCAACATCTAAATTCATGTTTTTCGGTCATTCTGCTGTAGATTTGTTTCCTTGTTTGGGATATTGTCCTTTAGATGACCCAGTTTGGATCCAGCGTCTATACCAGTTGAATATTTCTGTATAGAGAGGAGTTCATGGTAGTTTTACAGTGATCCGGTCCAACGTTTGGCCAAACAAGCTCTTCTTAACCTTAGGCTACATCTCATTTACATGGACCAGAATATTACTGCTCCTGATTTGTCTTGTATTTGTGTATCAGTGAATCAAGCCTCACACTAGTCAAACAGAAAGAGTCACGCATTTTGCTTTCTACGTGGTTATGATATACTTTGATTGATTTGCTTTATAGTTTGGCTAAAAAGTAAATCTAAACTAATTTATTAATTACTTAATCCACAGAGACTCACCACTTAGATGCAGTTCAACAGCAGGAATCCAAAAAAAGAAAATAACAGCCTGGTCTTCTTATACGAAGGAAAAGAGTGACGGTTGGGTTGAAGCGACGTAAAGAACAGTTGGCTCAGGCGTGTCGGGTCAACATTACCAAGCTGTTATCTCCTCCTCCCACTGGGAAGCCATAAGGAAGTGGAGAAATACACTGAGCTAATAAATAAGCCTGTTATAAAACATGGCATCCAGAGCAATCAGACAGCAGAAACAAGGCCAGCATTTTGAAAATACTCTTATTAATGTATTAATTAAATTTAAAAAGTGAAAAATAAATGCTCAATTAATCAATAAAGCTTATTTGTATAGCACATTTCAACAGCAAGGCAGTTCGAAGTGCTTTACACAATAAGAACACAAAATTACAAAGTTATACAGAAAACATCTTACATTCAACAACTGAACAAGTATTACATAAATATGAGTATCATCACCAAAATCATTCACATCAAAACTGTTGGTCAATGTTTCATTTATTATGGTTCAATAGCAACTCTAAACAGGTGGGGTTTTAGTCTTGATTTAAAGGAACTCAGTGTTTCAGCTGTTTTGCAGTTTTATGGAAGTTTGTTGTCATAACTTATATCCTCCAAGAGTCTGCAAAACTCTTTAATATCTCCTGCCTTTCTGTTCAAAACTGATTAGATGTGAGGTCCAGAAAACAAACTGAACTCAACAATTTGCAGTTAATCATGTATCTCTTATGCACCTCATTGTGATGTTTACAAAGTCAGCACGAAATAATGATCACGAAAATAATATTAACATAACTTTTATGTCTTTATTGGAGTTTAAGACAGAAAAACATTTTAATAAAAAAGAAAGTCTGCACAATAAACCTTTAAAATCATTGGAAACGGTAAAGAAGACTGCTTTACTGTCTACTTTGCAGTAAAAGAGACAGTTTCCAGTACAGGAGGCAGCTCCTTTACTGTTTCCGGCTTTAATTTTAAAAAGACTCAATTACCCAGGGTGCATTAGGAGAGAAACAGGAAGCGCGAGATGACAGTCGAATCAGCTGACTTGACTGTGTCTTGTACTCTGTTTGCGACTCTTTAGGGGTTTTTTGTTTAGAATATATCGAGTATTTTAAATAAAACAGGTTTTATTTGTTAGTTTAGGAGACAGAAATGTTGCGGCCGAAAGCTTTGACGCAGGTGCTGAGCCAGGCGAACACCAACGGAGTCCAGAGCACTCTGTGAGTACGGAGCTAGCATCAAGCTAACCAGCTTTACATGGGTTTACAGCACTGCCAGTGGCTGTTTGTTTTTCACTCACATGGTCTGTTTGTTTCTTATTGTTCAACTAGTTTTTATGGCCTTTCTCTTTGAGGAATGACTTTCGAAATCATGAGAAAATTATAAATCTGCAGCATCGTGTCTTTACTTTAAAATGTTGTTCGTAGCTACAATTTGACGGTTAGATTATGAATAAGTCGAAGTCCTGTAATTTAATACGTATTTATTATTAATATAGTCATTTTAAACCTGTTAAATGTATGTTGTGTTATGTAGATGCATTCTTTGTTGCCAATCATCAAGCGTTCACTAAAGGAATGCTGTTACTGCATTTCAGGCAATATTTAGAAGAATGAATGTATTTAATTATTTGCATTTTTAAAATGTGTCTAATGTGTGAAATGAGTAATTACTAAAATAATTGCTATCAGTCCTATTTATATCACAACACCGAGTGCAATATGTTGCACACTATTATAAAAGAAAATATCACAGATGTTTGTTTACCTCATAGAAAGCAACGAAAACTTAAATTTCTCTGCTTTCCCACAGTTTACTCAACAACGAGGGTTCTCTTCTGGCTTACTCCGGTTATGGAGACACCGACGCCCGCGTCACGGCGGCCATCGCCAGCAACATCTGGGCCGCCTACGACAAGAACGGCCACCAGGCCTTCAATGAAGACAAGCTGAAATTCATCCTCATGGACTGCATGGTGAGAAACACGACTGGCATGTGAAGGGAAAAGGTGCGCATGAGTAGATTTAAGCTGTTTTTTTTCTGTGTGCCTCAGGAAGGAAGGGTGGCCATCACGCGTGTCGCCAACCTGCTGCTGTGTATGTACGCCAAGGAGACGGTGGGCTTCGGGATGCTTAAAGCCAAGGTAAGACTTCACACATTCATCCCTGTAAAGCAAAAGTTCATCCTGAAGCAGATTTTTGTTTCAGGTTCAGCAGTGGAAAGAGTTAAAGTGACTATAAGATTCTAAGTAATCCTACGTTTCCTTTAAAATGAACTGTAAGTTTTCTCAAGTTGACATTTATCCTGATCACCTGGATTCATTGTTTTTATATTGGGGTGAATTCTCGGAAAATTATCACTTTATGCTCATATTACTACGACTTTTTCTGGTAATATTAACACTTTATTCTGGCGTTATGACTTTATTATCTCAATATGAATTTTTTTCTGGTAATATTGCTTTATTCTCTTATTACTGCAACTTTATTCTGGTAATATTACAACTTTGTTCTCATAATTTTCAATTTTATTTTCATATTGTTACTTTATTCTAGTGATGTTATGACTTTGTTCTCATGTAATTTCCACTTTATTCTTAGCCTGGCCCTAATACAGGAAGTAGGAAGTGATCAATGTTACATTTTCATACGGGTCAGTAAACATTATGAGTTATTATTCTGTTAAATGAATTTTATGAGCGACTTCTTGCAGAGATTACTCATGTTTTCCAGTCTGACAGTCTGCAGGTTTGCAGCCCAGCTGCTGTCTGATCGTGTTAACTGCAGTGTGTGTGTGTGGGGGTGTGTGTGTGTGTTTGTTTACAGGCAGAGGCGTTGGTGAAGTATCTGGAGGAACCATTAACCCAAGTGGCAGCATCGTAGTTCTGCTGTGGCTCACCTTTCCTTTCCTTCCTGGAGTCTGACAGAAGGTCACCTGATCCGGGTCGCTCACCGACTGAACACGCGGCCCAACATGGCGGCTGAGCGCCGCTCTTTGCCTGCTTGGTGTTTTTTTTTATTATTATTTACCAGATTAGATTTCAGGAGGAAGTCATTTGTTGACCTGCTACAAAGATCCAGTTTTCTCTGCCAGCTTTGCTGTTTAAAGCAGAACTGCAGCCTTTTCTACTCACTTGCAAATACATTGTGGTGAAGATTTGTGGGGTTTTTTTTTGTCTTTGTCTGAAAAATGTAGCTAAGAATATTTACCTGTTCTAGTTCAGAATTGTTGAATAAAGAAGATTATAAGCCAGAAAACCTTGTTTTTATTTTTAATCAACGACGAGCAGCTGTGAAAATCTGAGGGGAGCCGATTTGTTGTAGAGCTAAACATTTAATTTTAAAAGGTTTATTAAACCTGAGAAACTACTGGTTGTGGTAAATTTACTTATTTGTGTTTTTTTTGTAAAGAAAATGAAGACGGATTTGAAAGCTGAAATACAAAGTTAACACATCATAATAAATAAATATATTTAGTGACTGAACTATTAAAATAGGCCGAATGGTTTTAGAGGTGTTTTTATTATTAATTTTAATTTTTTATTTACTTGTCCCTTCTGTTAATTTTTAGACATTTTTGTGTGTTTATATTTTTTACTTATTTTCATTTGAAATCATTTAATATTCCATCTAATTTTAATTCAACCATTTATCTAATGTCCCATTTTTTATCATTATTACAACTTTATTCTCGTATTGCTATGACTTTATTCTCCTATTAATGAGTTTTTTTCTGGTAATATCACTTTATTCTCATATTATCGTAACTTTATTTTTGCATTATTGCGATTTTATTCTTGTATTAGTGTAAATGCAAGAATAAAAATCCAATTAAATATAAAAATTTGATTTCTGCTCATTTTTGACTTCAAGATGAGAAACGTCCTTCATTTTTCTATGAAATACCAGATTAATGTCAAAGTGTGTGATATCACCGTCATGAGAATACATTTATTTTAGTTTTTATTGCTATTACTTCCTTGGTCTTTTGACTCAGGTGTTTCCTCTCGCCTCCTGCTGCTTCCTCCAGCAGGAGGCGCCTCGCCGCCCCTCAGGTGTTCCTACCTGCCCCTCATGTTCCGCCTCCGTCGCTCCCCAGCCTCAGAGCCGCCCACTTCCAGCCTGCAACAACCTGGAAGCGCCGATCGTGTCCTGTTCAAACACACCAGGCTGTGTTCCCTGAGGCAGAGCAGGAAGCTGCATGTGGCCGACCCGTTCTCTGCCTTTTTAACGCAGCAGGATCTGAGAAGCAGGCTGGTTCACCTTACACCCTTTAACCTGAGGCTGTAACCAGGGGCAACCTGGATGGACACAACATGGGCTCAGATGAAGCTTATAACTTTGTATTTAAAGGTGAGTCCCTGTCCTTTACTTCTCATCCCGGCTGCATTCTCATTGTGTCTCTTGTTATTAACCTCCTGCTCTCTTGGCCTGTGTGCTAACTGTTAACAACACCTAATGATTGGAGGAATTAACAGCCAACATTGATTAGAAGAAGAAGAAATCATTTCTGCAGAGCTTGTTTTTGTCAAATTTGACTTCAGGTGGAGGAGTTGCATCACTACACTGCAGTGACGTCATCTGCTCAATACTTGTCCCTGAAAACGTCCTAGTTCAAGTTATGTTGCACTCATATTAGTAATGCAAAAGTAATACAGGTAGTACAGGATATCCCTGCAGATGCAAACAGAGCTTGCCCAGCTTGTGTTTTATGCAGAAACGTATCACTGAACAGGTAGGACATGTAGTTCAAGGTCCTGGAGCTGAAAGATGCCCGACTGATAAAACAACAACGAAAGATAAGTTTTCCACAACTGAATCGCTTGTTTTAACGAAATTAATTCTAATTCTAGAAAAAACAAGAGTTCTGAGCAACATTCAGGTGTGAATGTAATAATTAACTGATCGTTAACTCAACGCTCAGGTGGAAGAAAATGTTGCTTGTCAGTAAGCTAGAGAATTTATCGGACAATTTCCAGCCCGTCTGCAGGATTACTCCCATGTGCAAAAAATGTAAAGCAGATGTCATTCCAATTAGGACTGGACATCAGGAAGAATTACACACAGGTCAACACTCAGGTTAACTTACAAAAACCACACAAGCCTCATTTCAGTCTCTACAGGCTTCAGTTTATATGTTATATGTGAACTTTCATTACAAGTCGGTTAGCAAAAGACAGGAAGTGGCTTAGCTTGGAAGAATCAGGATTTAATGTTACAAAGTTACATCTAATGAGATCCGTGTGGAGAGGCACCATGTTTGGAGAAAAACAAATGCAGCACATCAACAGAAACACTTTGTATCAACTGTCGAGCACGGCAGGGGAAGTAGGGTGATATGGGCTTGTTTTCACAGAATCTGTCTTAAAATCATCTGTAAACCAAAGTATATAAGAGTCAAATATCAAATTAGGTCATCAGCAGGATGATGGTCCCAAACACCACAACAAAACGACTGAAAAAGAAAAGAAACGAGTCATCAACGGCCCAGTTAAAGCCCAGAAATGTTGCATTTGGAGAGATCTGAGTAGAAATAATTATCTGAAAACCTCACTGCAGATATGTTTAGACAAAAACGCAACTTCACATTTATTCAGGACATGAATAAAAGACAAAAATTAATGTGTATTTTTGGTATTTTTCTGGATAACTTTTAATGGAGCGTATTCTGACTTGGTGTTGCACAGCAACATGGACGCTCAGTAACATGGTCGTGTTTTAAAGGAAAACCTTCATCTGCATCCTGTTAGTTTACCAACTCATGTGTTATATTTTGGCAAACCTAATCTTTATAGTTTACTTTGAAAATAAACTGATCTGCATTCAATTTAAATTACTCCAAAAGTTTCAGTTCCATTTTTGAAAAAACACAAAAAAAAAACACTTAAAAATTTCAATCTACATCTAAAACCAACCCACAGTTGCCACAGTTCAAAAGGACGTTGTCATAAAAAAACAACATTATTTAGCTTTTTTGGTTATAAGTATGTTCAGACTTTAGAAACCCAACTGATTTGCTTTATAGCATTAAAACTAACCACTTAAATCAGATCATTTCATGTTTGTATGGAATGTAAACGGCTCAAAAGTCAAAGTTCTTCAAATAGTATAAGCTTTATTTTACTCTGTGAATCCAACAAGTAAACAAGTAGTGATATGCAGTACTGATGGCAATAATTACAGAATAATTCTTGTTTTTAGCAGTAGAGAGGCCTCCTGCAGCAGCAGCAGCTGTCAGCTGTCGTCCTGCTCTGAAAGTCATGAAAACAAAGACGGGGGAAAAACGTGAGCCTCACTGCAACATTTCAGGTTCTTCCAGGTTTCTGCAGGATCAACAAACCCGACCGACAAACTGCTCCAAGGTCGCCTGTCCTGCATTTCCATAGAAACTAGCAGGATTGTTTGCTTAAGGAGTTACTCAGTAGCAGAGAAAATGAGGAAAAAAGCTTATTTAAAGCAGAAGATTGCACAGTAACTTATAATCAGTTAAATCAGCTTGTGAAGAGAAGGTTGTAAAATATTCTTTAAATAAAACTCAGGCCTTATTGGACAAACAACTGGTTGAAAAAACTGATATTTTTGTTTCCATTAATTTAAGAGGTTCTTGAATTCAGGTCATATTTTACATTTTACTGCCTCAAATTTCTGCTGGATATTCTGAAAGCTGCTTTATTATCAAATCTCACTGCAAACTTTCTATTACAAAGACTGACAATAATTCACATGATTTTCTATCAGAGTTAAGTGGAACTAGAGCAGCTACAAATCCTTGGCAAATGCATGCAAAAATACAATAAATAAAAACCTGTAAAGACAGATTATGTGAACTAAGAAACCAGTAAAAGTCCAGATCCAGTTCTGTAAATCTAAACTAAACTTCTGTGCTGAATTGTCCTAATAATTCACATTTAATGGCAGCTATACCTATAAAATCTAACGATGCAGGCAGCTCTTCATCCCATTTGTTTGGTTGTAAACTCCCAGTAGTTAGCATGTTTGGACTAAATTAGCTTACTAGCATCTGGTGTTAATTTAGCCCATCAATAAATTTCAGCTCCACTTTACAAAGCAACATATTTTCTTTCAACAACTGTTCTGATACTTGTTTTTTATTTCTGTTTTCTTGCATTACTCGGTTGTTTGTCCTCCAGCATCACGTTTTTCAGAAACATCATTGCTTTATTGTTGCTATAACAACATGAAACAGGCGAGCAGCCAAGCTTTTTAACACCAAGTTTTTATTTAGTCAGTTAGTATTGTCTTTTGTCTTGTTTCCCAGATTTTATTTGGTATTTGTTCAAAAAATACCATCTGGGGGGAATTTAATGGATACCTTTAGCAGTTAGCTATGTAGCATTTAGCCTCTGTTTGCTAGCATGCGACAATTTATCTCAAAGATTCAAATTCAAGATATAACACAACACTCAAATTTAAATAGAATAGAGTAATTTTATTGCCATTATATGACATAAATAAAATTGCAGAAGCATTTACCTTTATAAAACAAAAGAAAAAAACTAAATAACTCACAGAGACGGCAGCGGACACACGGACACCACCAGCCATTTACACTGTTCTATTTTTAAAATGCAAATCCCGAGTAGATGAGATCAGAAATAGGCTTCAGGTTAAATATTGTCCTTCTAATTTGATTATTGACTATAACATCCCTTCATGACTTTCTCATCCTTACTTTACCCAAATTCTGGTGAAATGTGTATTAAAAATAATTCTCTTTAGGGCAAATTCAGTGTTCGCTGGTTTAAAAGACAATATGTTTTCACTTAACTAACCTAAGGTAGAAATCCATTTAATTTAAAACCGTCTGTCAGTTTCACATTTCCTCTTTCTCAGGCGTTTAATACACAATGTTACTTGTTCAAAAGTAACATTTAATTCTAGGAGTAGCTGCTGGACTTGTCATCATAACCCATCCCAGCATTAAGCTCTAACTTTAACTCATCCATGTGTTGCTTCTGTCTCCGGTCTGGACCAATTAAGCCAAGCCTTTTGGATCGTTTTCTGAATCAGCCTCTTATGACCGAAAGCCAAACATTAGTCAGTGAAATGTGCAGAGGGGGTGAGCCTGTTTACCCTGCAGGTCGGTTCCACCGGCCCACAGTAAAGGAAGTAGCTGCTGAACTTGTTCCACCTGATTCTGACCCGCCTTACCCCCATGCTGACTGTTGGACGAGTCCGGAAACAAAACCTCATTTTGTTTGACATCCACATCTTTGCCTGATTTTTCCCTCGGCCCTCCTGGAGGGGAATAGGAACTACATCCTGAAAGTCTGAGGGACAAATCTTTTCCATACCTGTTGTGAAATTGGTGGCTTGTTTGAAATTATAGCCTCTACAAAAACCTAATTAGTAATCATGTTGCTTTAGCTCAGTTTTGCAATATTTCTCTGTGGGCTGAGGTTTAAACAATTACTGTTTCTTAATGGTGTTCTTATGAAAGTGTCAGACAGCTAAGACTCCAGATTTATGACGTAATTACATTTGGAGGGCAACACCCAGATCCAGCAGCTTTAGTTCGGAGCTGTTAGTGGATGTGATGAATTAAATGTGTGGAGCTTTGAATTAAAAAATAAACTCTGTTTGGCTCTTTTCTAGTGGTTCTAATTGGGGAATCTGGTGTTGGGAAGAGCAATCTGCTGTCCCGCTTCACGAAAAACGAGTTCAGCCATGACAGCCGCACAACCATCGGGGTGGAGTTCAGCACACGGACGGTGCAGCTCAACGGCTTCTACATCAAGGCCCAGATCTGGGATACGGCGGGCCTGGAACGATACCGGGCCATCACCTCTGCGTGAGTACCACCCGACCCAAATGAGCATTTATTGGTATGCAAAAATCACATTTTGCATGTTTTATGCTTCTATTTGGGTCTCAGCTGCTTCTGAAGACAATAAAACTGTGTTTTCCAGATACATAGTGCCATTTTGTAGCATAATCAAGTAACAACATCACCTTCTGCTTTATAAAAATGCTATATTTATCACATATGACATGAAATAAATTTCTTTGCTGATTTACCAACTTGAGGGCTGCACAGTGGCGCAGTTGGTAGAGCTGTTGCCTTGCAGCAAGAAGGTTCTGGGTTCGATTCCCGGCCCCGGTCTTTCTGCATGAAGTTTGCATGTTCTCCCTGTGCATGGTGGGTTTTCTCCGGGTACTCCGGTTTCCTCCCATAGTCCAAAAACTTGACTGTCAGGTTAATTGGCCTCTCCAAATTGCCCCTAGGTATGAGTGTGTGCGTGGTTGTTATGAGTGTGTGCGTGGTTGTTTGTCCTGTGTGTCTCTGTTGCCCTGCGACAGACTGGCGACCTGTCCAGGTGACCTCGCCTCTCGCCCGAAACGTTAGCTGGAGATGGGCACCAACCCCCAACCCCACTGAGGGACAAGGGTGTAAGAAAATGGATGGATGGATTTACCGACTTGCAGTTGGGCCTCTGTCTCTTTAAAAACTGAAACTCCGCCTTCAGGACGTCAAAACAAAATGGCTCCTCTATTGACACTTTAACAAGAAGATTGGCCAGACGTCACATTTTACAAATTGCACACGTGAACCTAGATTCTTTGTAAAAATAAGATTTAATAAAAATGGGATCTTGGTGATCTTTATTTTTAGGTAATTTATTCCATTCCTGAATTCCTCCGTAGGCAACAGATTTTTGGAGCAAGTTTGTCTTATTTTCTGTAATTATGAATAATCATAAAATAAACATAACTAATTCAGTTAGTGTGACTTTGTTTATAAATATGAGTTCATGTTTTTGGTGTCTGGAAAATGAGTCGTTTAAAAAAAAACCTCCTAACTGGGCACAGAGCCATCACCTAGCAACCCAGCCAAGCCCAGCCTCGTTACCTAGCAACCAACACTGAGCCTCAGCAGTCGGTTGGTTTTACTACTGTTTGCTACACAATGGCTGTTGGAAATCATCAAGTCAAAAAATCTCATGGGGCAAGAAATTAATTATAAAAAAGAAGTAACAATAAAATAAACAGATAAAGGATTCAAACTATTGTTTGTTTTATTTATTTTTGGTAAGAAAGAGAAACATGAAGTTGCTACTCAATCTGAAACAGTAAAAAACTTTTTTCACACCTGCAGGTTTCCAATGGAACCATTTTTGAAAAATGTTGGAGTTTTCTAATATATTTATGGATTCACTTATTTCACAATATTGATATTTGAAGGTTTACTGGGCTGCACAGTGGCGCAGTTGGTAGAGCTGTTGCCTTGCAGCAAGAAGGTTCTGGGTTCGATTCCCGGCCTGGGGTCTTTCTGCATGGAGTTTGCATGTTCTCCCTGTGCGTGCGTGGGTTTTCTCCGGGTACTCCGGTTTCCTCCCACAGTCCAAAAACATGACTGTCAGGTTAATTGGCCTCTCCAAATTGTCCCTAGGTGTGAGTGTGTGTGTGCATGGTTGTGTGTCCTGTGTGTCTCTGTGTTGCCCTGCGACAGACTGGCGACCTGTCCAGGGTGACCCCGCCTCTCGCCCGAAACGTTAGCTGGAGATGGGCACCAGCACCTCCTGACCCCACTGAGGGAAAAAGGGTGCAAGAAAATGGATGGATGGATGAAGGTTTACTGTCGGCTGATACTGAACTGACTTCAATCGTTTCTTTTTTAAAAACCACAGACGTAAATGCACTGAATTACAAATGTATCTGCACCAGTAGAGCACATAAAATACACCAATAATTTGGTCAAACATGTAAAAACTACACAACTTTAGTTCAGTCAGTGCAAACAGCTGCATAACAACCAATGTAAAATAAATAATGAAGAAAATGCAACTAACAAAACAAACATGTAAAAATAAACAGCAAACCCTTCTTTCAAATGGTTCAGAACCTTTAATTAGGAATCCTGAATATAATTCAAAATGAATAATAAAGCATCATGTTGCTCAGAGCACAAAGCATAGATCTAGGCTGAATAGATCTGACATGGATTGGAAACATTGTCACAGATTCCTGATCTATATTTTTTTTCAATATCGGGACAGATACAGATAATAATATCAGATCGGTGCATCTCTAAATATATTAGACCATATTAGTAGATTAGTCCAGATCCGGCAGGACGTTGCATCAGATCTGAGTGATGCTGGTTGGAGTTTAGAAAGTACATTTCCAAACTGCATTTCTTCAAAATGTGACTCGTGGAGAGCTTGTTTTCTTGCACCATTTTTAGTTGAGCAACCTTTTCTGTCAGCATCTTAAGCTGATGCAGTTTTGAGCCAAAACACAGGCAGAGACACGCCCTGATCCCCAGAACAGGAAACCTTTACCTGGAAAACCTCCCAGCACCGTCCTGACTCCACTCCCTCCCCACGGATCAGACTCCAGCTGGTTCCACCAGAAAACCACTGGACCCTCCCTGGGTCTCTTTTTCTGAAGGCACCACTGATTCCCTCTGTTTTTAATTAAACTGCGAGGATTAACAGAGGAAACTGGTTTTAAACAATAGAGCCGTGTCAGAATCAGAGGATATGCTTCATCGCTGGATTAGCTCTTTTCTTGTCAGCCTGGATGTTGCAGTAATTACTCACTGACTTACTCCAGCATGCAAATTCCCACTCCCATGGAATTTCACATTTATCCTGCAACAACCAGCAAAAACCCATTAAACTGGAATTAATTATGCTGCTGGAAGAAGAGAAGAGAGGAGAATTGTAATTGTAAGGAAAGAAATTATGAGCTCCTAACTGCAGAAACTCCCTTTTGCGAGGTGTTTCTGAATGAAGGTGATGTAAGGATCAAATAATCATCCTAACAGTCTCACCTGTGAGGGGGATAAGGTGGCACATTTGAAGCAAGTAATTGTTTACCAGACATTTTTTTTCCCTTTTTCAATCATGTTATTTTACACATTATTATTGACGCTTCTGTGAATAGTAGCAGCTTAAAATAGCTTTTTAGGGTGAGAAGGTTTTCTTTCAGTAAAGGTCATGACCTCTAACAGTTCACGGAGGTACACACATCCTGTGGATTGATTTTATGAGCTGCCATGTCTCAGCCTTTCTTATTAAGCAAACAGCGGCTGACTTGTTACAGAAGAAGCTTTTCTGATAATTACCAATAATACCTATATTATAAGGAACATCAAATAATATTTTGCCACAACTGATCGTGTCATGATTGGAATAAAATTTTTTTTCATTGGTCCGATGTAGCATTCTTCTCTTAAACGTGATTTTGACCTTAACAGCTCCAGCCTCAAAATCCAAAATGGCTGCCGCTGTCATAAAACATGGTGAAATTTGCTGGGATTCGTTGGTGTCCATGTTCTGCATGTGCTGCTGCGCCGCTCCAGATTACTTGGCATTTTAAAGCAAAATCTGTCATTTATGTTTCAACAAAGACAAATTAACTATTTTGCAGGGTTACAAAAACACTGCCTCCTTCTGGCCTGGCATGTGTACTACATTGTTTCCAGTCATGTTTGTGTTCTCATCTGTATAATCATCCGGATACACAATGGAAAACATTTTTGGAAACATTATCATGTATAAGTTTAAGATTTCTTGCTAACCAAAGCTGAACCTGCTGCAAAATCCCTAAAAGTGATTTTTGATGTTTTAATGCTGGCGTCTCAGTAGGTTTTTATTGTATTATTTCAAAATAAAGGCAACTGGGAGAAAAGTTGCTCCCAGTTGATGGGGGAGAATCAGTGGTTACCACCAACCTTTAAATTCTGATAAAACTCATTTCTCAGAATTTTTGTTTAGTTTTTGCAGAGCAGTCTAAGCAAAGCCGGCCAACCAGACGGATCACAGTTGTTCTGTTCTAACTGAACCCAAAGGTCCAGCTTTTCAAGTTCCTGATTTCTGCTCTCCTAAAGTTAGATACGGAAGAGAATCAGGGCCACTGGGGGAAAAAAAAAAATAAAATTAGATATTTTTTTCTAAGAATTCTGACTTTTTGTCAGGATTCTGACATTTTTTCCAGCAACCCTTTTCCTCTTCCGTCGTTAAAGACATCGAACAGAAGATGTAAAATCACCTGAATGTCAGAGTTTGCTTAGACAGTGACATGCAAATAAGCTCCGACATGTTATGAGCCACGCTGCAGTGCAAATGATGTGAAAGTAAAAACAGGTTAACTACGACTTCCTCTTTTATTCTCCAGCTCTGACCTTTGACATGTAAAACCGACTAACGCGGCTGTCCTCCTCTCAGGTACTACAGGGGCGCGGTTGGAGCCCTGCTGGTCTATGACATCACCAAACATCTGACCTATGAGAGCGTGGAGCGCTGGCTGAAGGAGCTGTACGACCACGCTGACCCCCACATCGTGGTGATGCTGGTGGGCAACAAGACTGACCTGGAGTCAGAGAGATCAGTTCCCACTGAGGAGGCCAGAGACTTTGCAGGTGGAAACTTGATGATGTCATGACGTTCAAAGATCACATGTGAGATTCTGCAGCGTATGACTCAATCTCATAAAATCTGTCCTCTAGAAAAGAAAGGTCTGTTGTTCCTGGAAACCTCGGCCTTGCAGTCGACTAACGTGGAATCAGCGTTCAACAAAGTCTTGGAAGGTCAATTTTCAGTTTTAATTTCTTTTTTCATTTTACATACAACAAATTGTCGCGTGTCTGAATCACTTCCCTTAGTTACTTCTGCTGGAATGATTGTAAATACTGTTTATGGTACTGTGGAATAGTTGTTAGTCGTAATCATCTTACCTGTAGTAGATGACTATCTGCTGTGTTACTGTCTATGACATACTGACTACTCACAGGTACTCCACAGAAGCTCTATTTGAAAAAAATAAACTGGCTATGCTTTAAATATTCAAGATGTATATTTTTTATCACACAGAGATTCATAAAAAGGTGAACAGCAAAGAAGTGGTGCGAGGGTCCATAAGCGCCGTGACCCTGAACAGCTCCAGAGCAGAAAGCCAGGAGGAGGAGAAGAAGCCGTGCTGCAGCAACATCTGAACCCAAACGTCCGTGTGGGGGCCGCAGGGGGCCGCAGGGGGCCGCAGGGGGCCGCAGGGGCCCACCTGCAGCGCCGCGCTGAGGCTGGCCAGAGTCTGTGACTCCACATGACGAAACAAACGGCTCCGTTCAGTGAAGCGGCTGGTTTCTGAGCTGCACAGGCTTAAAACATGAAACCAGCACCGAGCTTTCATTCTGGAACAAAGGTCAACACTGAAACACTGAACGGACCTTTGAGACTGCCTGTGGTGGGAAGTTGAAGCATTTATATATATGTATGTACAGTTTAAATGAGAGATGATATCTGACTGATGAAGAGCTCCCAGCTGCTCGATGATGATGATGATGTGTGTTTTGAGATCAGAATGTACTGCAGCTGATTACTCTGACTGCGTTTTAGTGAGAAATAAATATTAATGTAGATTCATTATTGGTGCCTTATAACCAGAAATGTCTTACGTTTTGGAAGGAGAGAGCAAGATGTGAATTTAGTTGTTCTCAAGTAGAAGATGGCCGACTTTGTGTTGTCTAAACATGACAGCGGGACATTTCCAGGAATAACTGAAAAATGAGTCCCAAAGTACGTCACAACGTTTAAAGGGCAAAAAGATTCAGTATCAGCAACTAAAAAATAAACATAATAGGCCTGAAGACTCTGAATGTGAGTTATTCTGAGCTTTCATGGGATTTTCTGCGGTGAAACCTGAGATTAATAAATAACAGATGTTCTCAAATGTTGTAAAGTTTTTCCATTCTACTCCAGGTTACATTGGTGATCTATTGTTTCCATTTCAGTCAAAAGTAGTCATTTATTTTGGGTTTAACGCCTGCCATCAGGGGCAGCGCAGAGTTGAATGGGGCCCTGAGCAGAATTTCATGTAGGGGCCCCTCATGACCACTACTAACAGTTTTTATCCATATTTGGTGTAAATCTGGGAGATGGAGTGAAGTTAAACTGACTGAAACCAAACAGGCATAACTGGTTAACATTTGCTGAGAAATATTTGTGAATAAACTGAAGCTCAAACTCAAATACTAGACAAAGTCTAGCATTAGATTGTAACTTTGCTAGCAAAACAATAAAAATACTTTCATTCTTAAAGGTTCAGTATTATTTAAAATGTACATTTTTGAGTTTTACATCATGTTTTAATGTTATTCTCACTTTGAAAGCATCCCTGGAGTGTTGCTTTGATTCTCTCATGAATTTCAGAAATCATTTTTGATCTCCATGGCAACCATTCAGCGGTGCCAAAGTCCTGGGGGGATTTAGCTCCGCCTTCGAGGCGCAGCTCCTCCTCAGAGCTAGATCTGGTTGTTGTTAAATTGAAACATTTATAGGAGACCTCTGATGGTTTTGTGGCATTAAAAATCATCCGCCGCCTGGCTTGCTTTTGCTTTGGGCTGGCTCTGCCCGATATTGGACAGTAATGAACTCTGATCCTTCATCAACAGCCATTGTTTCTGAACATGTAGATGGAATTGTTGTGTGAAAAACGTTACAGTAGGCAGTTGGAAAAACAAGTAAACACACAATATGTGAGTTTTATGAAAGATATTGCTAATAATAAACAAGTATCAACCCATAAAGCAGCAATAAAATATGCTAAAATAAAATGAAAAGGTGGAAAATAGCTCTGATGTAGCTGTTGCACTAGTGTTTGTTTGTTTAGACTATTTGACGCTTGATTTTAAATACTATCCGGCCCCTTTTAAACAACGACCAGCCTTAAAACTCCACCTGTTTATGTTCCTGCAGAGCTCTGTTGCTACCTCACTCACTCTACGGACCAACGAGCAGCAGTAACACGTATTACTGAGATCTTATGTACGATCCCGCTGGTTGCCAGCTGGGTCTCAAGCTCTCCAAGCTCACCTGAGGCTTGTTCCTGTATGGCAAGCAATTATAGTATGTAATAAAAACGCTTCCCATTGCAATCAAAAAAGACATCGGTACCAATCAGACTTAAAATGAAATATATCTAAAATAGCGCGCATTTTCAATAGAAACAAGGTCCCCTTCGTTGATATTGTTCTAAAATAAGGTTTAAGATACTTATTGCTGCTTGTTTGAAACTATGATGTTCAAAAAATATTATCAAATATTATATGAGATATTTAAAAAAATATTGTTGAACAACTCTCAGAAAATTAGTTGTGCATTGTAAATATCTCAAATAGTGATAGTTATATTTACGCAGTTAAATTAAGTTGAGTAACTTCTTTGCCGCACTGTTATTTCAACTTGTCTCATTTTAATTTGAAGGAAATGTAGAGCAAACAGTGTGGTCTTATACAGTTATATAATGTTATAATGTTAACCACACTATAGATTGATTTCAAAGATATAATGTTTTTAAAAAGTAGAAGAGGAAATGTTCTACTTTTTGGAGCATTGTTATTTATTAACTTTTTATCACATTCTTTAACATATGAAAATTTGCACATTATGATCAAACAGTTATGCAGTGGCTTTAATTGTTTTTTTCCTTTTGTTACACATACTCGAGTAGGCTTTTCATTAACTGAGCTTCACCTCTGCTTGAGTAAAAGTATATTGAAGTAATCCAACATCGCTTTTTTCACTCCACTCACTTTTGATAGAAAATAATTATCCATAACATTCGTTACAACAAGAATGACATTTGAAATGTTACTTTTATTATATACGGGAGCAGGGGAGTGCTAAACAGCCGAAATATTAATTTCCGTTTATGTTATGGAGGTCTCATTACTATATGATAACTTCACTTGCCATATTTTACCTGTTGCTGCGCGACGTCATACAAGTTAACAACTGGCAGCTGACTCACAATCGACAGCATAGCTGACCAATCACGTCGAGGCAAGTAACAACTGTCAAATCTCCATTGACCACTAACAGAGCATGAGGGGCGGGGTTTAGTGTTGACGTTACGTCGCAGTCTCGGTAATGGCAAGTGTAGGAAGGAGAGGAAGACGGCCCTGAAGTTTCTGCTCTTCTGGATGTTATTGTCATTTTATTACATTTAAAACCTGCTGCTTCACTTTTTTTTGTACTCTTACGGTTATTTTTCTACGTCGTTGTAGTGAGAGTGAAAACGGAGCAGGGCTAAAGTCACGGACGGTTTTGTCGGTCGTTTTCGAAGTAACTAAAATACGCCCGAAGTTTGTTCGACTTCAAGCAGAGAAACTATGACGCACAAAGAGGACGAATATGATTACCTTTTTAAAGGTGAGTGGTGGTTTCTTCGCTTTTAGCTAGCTGGCTAAATGTCGGTTTCACCTGTGTCATTTGATGCCACCGCGGGGATGTCGGTGTCGTAAATCGGAGTACATAACAGCCAGCCGCAGAGACCGGGACACCTGTTTAAGCCTAAACTCTTTTCAGTTTACGTCATTAAATAAAGTCAGTGGGTTTACGGGTCATGTGAGGTAGATAATAGGACTCTAATGTGTCACTTTAGGCATCATTTGCTTCAGAGTTCATCATCTCCCAGGGCGATGACGCAATCACTTGGGGATGCGGTGTTGGTCAGTGAGGGGTCACAGTCAGATGACCCCTAACTTCTGACAGAGAGGGTCGAGTTTGTTTTGTAGTAAAAGTTTAAAAGTTGTACCATTTGCCTTTAAAAAGTTAAAAAATGCCAAACCATCCTGTTGGCTTGATTTTTGCTGAATTCCTGAATGAATGGATTTATTGATAGATGAGACAAACTCACATCCAGGCTGAAAAATATATACAAATTTTAGCTTTCTGGGATTTTTTTTTACAATAACCTTTTTACCTCCACATCGTAATCCTTTAAAAATTAAACTAATACAAAAATACAGCTTTGATTTGAATAGGTTATGATTAAAGGAATGCTTTGAATTCCAACACATTATTTTAAATGTTTATTGTATTTATCACACCATTTCATGGTATGATAATGACTTTAAAGAGTACCAAAACTAAAAAAATATATATTTTTTTGTTTCTGGTGGTTTTAATTTGTCATGTTTAAGCAGAAATCTACCAGGTAATTCAGCCTAATCTGCTGAGTCGTTGCCTCACCTGATGTGAGGGCGCAGTACCTGGGGAGGGGCCGCCATTGTTGCAGTCATGGTAGTAGCAGTTAAAGCTCCTCAGAGCCACTTGGAGGTGATTCGCTTGCAGCCTTTTGTCAAAATTTCGAGCAGCTCGTCAAACTGGAAATACCTGCGTGCAGGCTGAGCGTCCACAGAGACGCTGCGCCTCGGAGGAGGGAAGCGATTCAGTCAGGTTTTCATGCGACCAAACAAATCTGGATCTCTCCCTGCGGTGCTGGGATCCTGATAAGCACACGGCTGCGGTTCAGAGTTTTGCTTGAATCTAGAAAGCGCTCACATTGTTGCCCTTTGTTCTCCTTTTGTGAGTCAAGCAGGGTGAGCTCTTACTGAGTCACTAAGGTATCTCGGACCTCAGCCGTCCTGCTCAACCTCTTTTACTGCTTTTCAGAGGCTGGGGAATATAAACTTCTGCTCTTAAATCGAACATGTAATGAGTATCCTTCCTTCTTTCCATTTTTGTGCTATCAGGGGATTTCAGACGGTCCATTAATCTCAGCAAGCAGACAGACTCGCTTTCATTCAGCCGGGCTGCAGAATTGCATTAACAGACAAAGGCCTGTCATGTCTTTGAGCTTAAAAAAAACTAATTCAACAATAGGTGTGTGGCTGGGTGTGTAACGGAGCTATGACTCTACCAGTCTGGTGGCATTGGACCGAGGAACAGTTGTGTAATGATTTTTCTCTTCCACCCACAGTCGTTTGTGTGAGATGAAACAGAACATGATGGTTTTACTGTCATCATATGACTCCCACATAAACCAAACTAAAGTTGCTCAGTAACAAACGAGCAGCTCGACTCGGACTGAAGCAGAAACATGGTGGACGGTTGGTTCAACGTTCCCAAACCAACTTCCTGTTTCCCAACTGCAGGGCGGTGGGTCCTCAGACACACTGACTCACCTACTGCTGTAGAAATAGCTGTCTTTAATATTGCCTGCAGGATTTCCCTTGGTGTATTATAAGCCTGGCGGGCCACCAGGCTGAGCATAGTTTATTTATAATAGTTTTTTTATTACCTGTGTAAGCACTTCCTGTCTTTACCGGTTTACACACTGACAACTAAAGCGAATAAAGTGACAAGTCACAGATAAAGGATCAGCAACTTTGGACTTGTTAATTCAGATGCAACAACTGAAGTTCAAAAAATATTTTATGTCTTTTTTAAGACTTTATAGTTGGTGTTTAGGTATTGTTAATTGTCTTGCAATAAAACATAATTACTTAGTGGTATTTTCAAATTTCCAGTCAACTCTAAACATTTTTTAACTGAAAAACACATGATCGCCATAGCGCCCCCTATCTCCGGGCTTAGCAGGTTTTCTGGGGGGAACATCGGCCTGATTCAGTTTACTGTCAAATATCCAGGGTGGATTCAGTCACGGGCTGCACAGTGGCGCAGTTGGTAGAGCTGTTGCCTTGCAGCAAGAAGGTTCTGGGTTCGATTCCCGGCCTGGGGTCTTTCTGCATGGAGTCTCCATGTTCTCCCTGTGCATGCGTGGGTTTTCTCCGGGTACTCCGGTTTCCTCCCACAGTCCAAAAACATGACTGTCAGGTTAATTGAGTGTGTGTGTGCATGGTTGTGTGTCCTTTGTGTCTCTGTGTTGCCCTGCGACGGACTGGCGACCTGTCCAGGGTGACCCCGCCTCTCGGTCACGTTGGCTGGAGATGGGCACCAGCAACCCTCCCGACCCCACTGAGGGAAAAAGGGTGCAAGAAAATGGATGGATGGATGGATGGATTCAGTCACAGTGGGAGAGGGAGAACCTTAACGGAGGCTCTGGTAGGGGTCATGACCTCTGACCACAGTGGAGGTCGTGTCTCATTCTCATCAGTAAAACCAATGGGTGAAAAATAATAAGTTTTTCCATTTCTTCTCTGTGATGTGTGTCAGGGTTGATGCGTTTTTAATGACGCCGCCGCACAGCAACACGAGGAGACGAAATGAAACTGGCCCCATGATTTATTATTTAATTGGACAATATTTATCAATATGCTGCAGATTCTCCGTATCTGCTTTATCATTTTAATTCTCTTCTGGTTTCCTTCCTTCTTCTGTACGATAAAATAATATTCCTGTTCACTCCTCCACCATTAGTAAATATTTTACTATCATCAATATTTTTAATTCAACCCAGAATGTTTATTAAACATATTCATGCTATAAATATATTAACAAGCTGCTAACATGCACCATAAAAGCACCATCTTTCTGTCACAAGGCTCAGATAGAGAAATTTGGATATTATTTTTTTTTTATTGTGTGGTTTTTATATTTATCCAGATTCAGAGTAAAAACTTAGACTCTGAGATGGCATCTGTTTCAATTCAAGCCTTACAAACCAATAAAATACACAATAAAACATTCATAAATGATATTACTTTGTAGAAAAAGTCATGATTTAAACATTGAATTTACATAAACTTAACAGGACTTCATGAATTAAAAGTGAGACTTTCTCAGCCAGATATATTTTGATGATGATGTGTAAATCTTTACTGTTATAAAGTGTAATGTGATGGTGAAGGGATGCAAACATTAACAAGAACAAGCACAAATTTATTATTTCAATTACAATTTGTTTCTAAATTATTTAGATATTGTTTTAGCCTTTTGCACTTTGTCATTTTGATTTATAATTATGTGTATTTTTGCAGTGCATCTCTGCATGTTGGTAGAGTATAACTCTAAATGTTTTAATTCTGGTCAGAATTGATCATTTATCAGAATTACTCCTTCATGAAATGATTAAATGCTTTCAGGTCACACATGTCCTGCCGTCTGTCAGGAACATGTGAATCATGTTGCACATAAGAACAATATTAGATCACGCAGGGCTAGAAAAGGTTGATGGTTATTTTTATGAAACTTTGTTTCTTCTGCAGTTGTTTATCTGCGAGTCTCAGAGAACTGGGCTTCGTTCAGTCCAAGGATTCAACTCTAAAAAGATTAAATCTACTTTTTCTTTAAAGGTTCTGTTTTATATTTTTAAACTCTGATAAATTAATACATTAATTTATCATTTATTTTTTCCCTATCGCTGATCCCATTTATGCTCCACCTATGTTGTAGCATAATAATCACCTTATTAGCACTTAAATGTAGAAACAAACAGCAGCAATTGGAGGTGAAAAAGTTCACAGCCTTGTTTTATTGTTTCCAGGGTTACTGGACACGGTCACATGATCAGTTTCATCCTTGTTATGTAAAGTAGTTTCCTCCTGAGTTTCTCTACCTCTGGATCTGGTTGTTAGTTTTGTGGTTTTGCTTTTTTACCTGCAGCGGATCATAAATAATGAACACGGCCTGTTAACGCTCCCGTTTTACCTGCAGTGGTGCTGATCGGCGATTCAGGCGTAGGAAAGAGTAACCTGCTTTCCCGCTTCACCCGCAACGAGTTCAACCTGGAGAGCAAGAGCACCATCGGGGTGGAGTTCGCCACGCGCAGCATCCAGGTGGAGGGGAAGACCATCAAGGCCCAGATCTGGGACACGGCGGGACAGGAGCGCTACAGAGCCATCACTTCTGCGTGAGTTCCCCCATCCAGTGCGCTCTGCTCTCTGCTGGCTTCATTCTGTCTCTGACATGCAAACAGACAGAACTGCATGCAGCAGGAAGTAAGAAGACGAATGGCGCTGCATTGTGTTTGTGTGAAACACCAAAAGAAAGATGTTCCCATAAAGTGCACCAGCATGTCAGGGCAGTTGTAGGTAGGAAAAAATAGAGTGCATTTCTGTCAAAAAAAAAAAAAAATTAAGAAATGTTTAAATTAGTCTCTAATTCTCTAGGAGTAACATTCACATATCTGAGATGGAGAAGCTTCAACTTTGCCAAAAAATCCTCAGAAATCGAGAGAAAAAGGAGTCGGTGTCCACCAAAGAAATCTCTGAGATTTTCTAGAAAAAACAAGGAAATTTTAGTTTGAAAAGTCAAATATTTTCTTGAAAAAACTCAGAATATAATAGAGAATAAATGTCATGAATTATCTCAAGTAAACGTGAAATCAAAGCGGTGTGACAGGAAGTGACAGTGCTTGTGACCCTCTGACCTCAGGTACTACCGCGGCGCCGTGGGAGCGCTCCTGGTCTACGACATCGCCAAGCACCTGACGTACGAAAACGCAGAGCGCTGGCTGAAGGAGCTGCAGGACCACGCAGACAGCAACATAGTCATCATGTTGGTGGGCAACAAGAGCGACCTGCGCCACCTGAGGGCGGTGCCCACCGACGAGGCCAAGGGCTTCGCAGGTTCGCCGCCTCATCAACCTTTTATTGGCTCCTCATTAGCTTAGCCTGATAAGAAGCTCAATAAAACCCGATTAGGCTTTATTCTGTCAGCTCCGTCACCGATACCGAAAATAATAGATGTTCAACACTTTGACCTGGTTCTATTTGGGCCTCGTCTTCCCTGAAAGCAGCAGTCTGTGTCATATTTAGTTATTTTGAGGAATCAAAAGCATCAAAGTAAAACACGTTTTACCAGATTATCGGTGTAACTCGTATAAATCTGCTCTTTTTTAGCTTGTCTGGGTTCTTTGCTGATAAAAGACTCGGCAGAGCTGAATGCCAGAAAGTTAAAGGCACAAATCCTGTTGATTCAGAGCAGCATAAAGAGAATCCTTGAGGATAAGAGAAGCCGCCTCTGAGTCAGACATGGCTGTTTGTAGAAATGCTTGTTTTTTCTTTATTCCACTGACCTAATTTATGTCTTGTTTACATAATGATCCCAACCTGGAAGCATTGATGCAAAGCAGCGCTGCCAGTTGGCAGAAACAAACCTCCTGCTTCATTCTGTCTGATTTTATTCAGATTGTGTAAAATAAAATGCATCACCTTGATTAGCACTTTTTACCATCCGATCATTAACCACGCTAACGATCCAACCAGTTAGTTTCCAAGATGTTGAACTCATACAGATTTTCTCACGTTCATGTTTCAGTTTTCAATTCTCCTCCATCTACTGGCATTTTGCTCTTGTTGAAGCACGTTAGATCTTTGTTGGATGGTGATGCTGTGGGCTGGAAGGATCTCCAGTAGCAGTCAACCTCGCAACAAATCTGACGAGGCCTCTGACTGAAGACTGCTGCTGTGTGACGGTCTCATGACTGCATAGTAACGGCTCAGTATCCGGGCAGCAACACGTCCTGGATGACTCGTCAGTGGTTGGCTAGCACTGCTAATCCGCCTCACTTGCTTTTGCTGCTCCTCTTTAAATCTCTGTCTGGCCGTTTGGTTAGGAAGATGTCGGAGTAGGGGATGTAATGACGGAGGAAATGCTTTGAACGTCCTGCTTCTCTCTCTGGGATTTCAGGGTCAAAGTTCAGGTATTATTTCAGCTAAAGAAAAGGATTTAAAACGGATTATGACATTAACTAATAATATCTGTGCTTATAAAATAAAAATGACACGAACAAAAACGGTTACAGATCGTATCACTTGGTTGCGGTAGAGATGTTCGAAATGCCTTAACATTTATTTAATTATCAAAGTAATTTTGCCTGAATTTCAAACGTATAAACAAATCCAGCCTTTTTATTAGAATTTATTCAGTGGGAAAAATGTCTTGTTGATAAAGTTAAGCTACATTTTTGCATGGCACACTTGCTTTCAACAACTCTTTGTTGTGTTTTTAGGAGAACAAGATGGTTTCCTGTGGGGACCGTAGATCAGAATCTGTGAGGAAATTTAAAGTGAATATTAATATGTGTGTCGTCGTGTTTGTGTTCTCCAGAGAAGAACGGCTTGTCTTTCCTGGAGACGTCTGCGTTGGACTCCTCCAACGTTGAGCTGGCTTTTCAGACAATTCTCACAGGTGAGTTCCACTTCCTGCTCTACAATTAAACCTAATTTTAACAGTAAAAAAAAACATTTAACATTAAAGGAATCGCCAGAACTTTTCCATGTGTTGACAAAGCATCTCTTAAGGAGTTGCATTTATGTAGTTTCTCTCTTCAGCCACTAGATGGCAGAAAATTCCACCGAATCAGGTGTTGGCCTCCATTCTTTATGCGCATCCTGTTGCAAAACCTCCTGAATCTTCCTTTTAATTTAAAAAAATGAGTAATTTCTGCACCAATCAGAGGCTAAATAAAGATCCGTCCATGTTCTCTGATGTAAGCGGACTCCTCAGGAGGTTCAAGGCCGCACTGGTGACTTCATAACAACCTCTGAGTGGCCTGAAGGGGGAATCCAGCCTGAATCAGTCTTCATGTGGCACCTGCTGTTTGTATGCTGCTTCAGCTCCATGTTGGATCCAGCAGTGACTCCGCTTCAGGCCACACCACAGACATAACGCTTATTTCTAACTCTCAAAAAAAAAACTTCAAACCAACATCGAGTTAGCGCTGCTAATTAGCTCGTTAAGGCAGGGAAAGCAGTGCGTTAGCAAGCCAGTAAGGCGCAGAGCCGCCATGGCTCATGTAGCGATGTGGAGAGGGTCGTCCTGGTGGCTTATTGTCCGTACTGTCATGCTGTGATGAGTCATGCTTCTCACAGTTTCCTCGCTTCACACCGGACTTTTATTTCAGGACAACTTTGGAGAAGTGTCTGAATGCAGCAGTGAGTCGGTGATGATTTCAGATTCCTGTTGAGTCAACAAACGAATCTCAGTTCAACTAAACGACGTAAATATGTTGGTTTGATCCGCACAGCCCTGCAGAAGGATTCAGACCCACTAAACCTGGATAAACGTAGGCCTGTCACAATAACACGGCTTTCTGGATCAGACATTTTCACAGAAATTGTTGTGATAAAAAATAATATTGTCATTTTAAGACCATTTTCAAGTAAAATAATGGTAATGGAATAATAATGCAAGAACACATTCTCAAAGAGCAATAAAATTTAAAATCGACTGAACATTTAACACTGGAGCTGGAAAACATTTCAAATATTAAAAATAAATAAAACAACAGAAACGACAAATAAAATGAATTTAGACTCTGTAAACAAAATTGTCTTTCAGAAAAAAGGCTGTTTGAGATCAAAGCCTGAAGACGTTATCACCCAGTTTTTGATGAGGAGAAAAACGATAAATAGGGCAAATGGAAATCGTTTAGTTTGTTTTAATTTATCATGAAATTGATTGATTTATTGCTTGGCAACAGGCCGACCTGTCACAATAGCAAATTTTGTCCCAGAAATTATTGTGATAAATGATATTATCGTTTTGAGACGATTGTTGACTAATGGTAGCTTCGTTTCTCTTACAATGTGTGGAAAACTTTGTGTATATACTAATGTTGAAAAATGACAATTTTGCAATCGTGGTGTTAAGAAACATAATAATAATCACTTGTGAATAAATTTGTCCAAACTATAAATCGTTAGAAAACATGCCGCGTTGAAATCCTCCAACTACTTCCTGTTTTCTTCTTCTTCTTCGTGGTTTGCACCAGTGGCAGCATCCAGTTGTTAATCATGTGACTCTTGATGTGAAAAATGTTTTCTTGTTGCAGTTATGTGAAATAAACCACATCATCCGAGCGCCAATATTTAAAACTATTCTATAATGTTCCGTACTTCATCAAATTTCATCAATTTATATTTAAACAAAAACAGGTTTGTTGCGTAACATTCTGTAACTTAAATTATCAGTATTTGGCTAAGTTTAACCATTTGACTTTTTTCCTAAAGAAAAAAAAAATCAAATATAATTTTACAAAAAAAGTAAGCGGACTAAAATCCACTTTTGAGCATTTTGAATTGATTCAGAATTACCAGGACGAGAAGATGTGACTATTAACTAGTAGCATAAAAATGGCATAATAATGAAAGTACACATGAATCCTCTCAAGGATAAATAAACTCATTTCCAAAGAACATTTAACACTGAAACTGGAAGACATTTTAAAGTAAATAAACCAAAAAAACAAGTAAAATGGATTATGAAGACTCTGTAAACAAACTTGCCCTTCAAAATATATTAATCATTTGCCTCAGACGAGGAAAACAGGCAAAACTGCCAGCTAGGACTTTTGTAGGGGAAAAAGAGTGTAAACTACTAACTGCTGTGTAAATGATGCTGGCTTCTTAACGAGATTAAAGGGCAGCGTCTCTTCAGCAATTAAGCAAACTGTCTTGGTGTGCACCCTTCTGCTCTGGCCTTTTCCATTCAGTTTGACGATTAGACGTCCCAGTGGTTGAGACCGACGGCGGCCCGTCGGTCGGAGTGTTTTAGTTCTTCTAAGCTTGGGAACCTGGATTTCAGGTGAAGACGCGTGTTTGTTGCTTCTGTTTTACAACAAACGCAACACACCAGATTAATTAACCAACTTTGAGTGGGAGGAGAACGATACATGCTCAGTTAGTCTGGATGGAGAAAGAGTTAAAATATCCATTTCCAATTGCTTTCAGAGAATTACAGTTAAACTTTGGTGCGGACTTTGACTGGACCACCTAAACACAGGAAAATACTTTGATCTAAACCATCCAGCACAGCTCATTTTGGGGTCATCCTGTTGGAATCTTACCTGATCAGCTTTCATGTCACTTTTAAAGAAAATCCTCCCCACAGCATGATGCTGCCTCCACCTGGTGTTATTTTGGTCTACTACCACATTACTGCTGACGATCTTTAAAATGGATTTCTTTGGGTTTTGTTCTTGTCATGATTAAATGAAACAGGAAGTGGACTACAACAGAGGGCATTCTGGGTAAATGGAACCAAAGCAAATAACGCAAGATAAATCCGTTAAAATCTGACTTTTGTTTACATTTGGTGAAGAAGGAGGTTTTTGTGTTGTTTCCTTCAGTGGTTTTTGGCACAGCGCCCCCACAGGCGAGGAGGGGAACAGATTTGGTTCGTTTGAGACGCTGCATAGGGAAAGGGAACCACAGCAGCAAGAAATATAACAAACGTTACAATTTTGATTTTAACTTGGGGTATCAGAGTAAAGGGGGTCGAGTACAAATGGCTGCAACAGTTTAGAGATTTTGATTTTCAAAACAAAGCAAATTGAGTTGAAGATTATGTGCTTCTTCAATTAAAACATCAAATTAGGTCTGGACAAATGGCGGATAAACTTATCACGATATAAGCATTTCATATCAATCGACATCAATAATTGTCTATTGGAAATCGTTAATTAGCTTTAATTATCCGAACCTTCCCTGTTTTATCCAGTTTTCACTCCACAGTGTTTTTAATTTTTATTTTTACGCAGTTATGAGGCAAACTGATGCTGCGCAAGTTACTCAGCAGGTTGTTGCTAGGTAACCAAAGAATGAGTACGTTGCTAGGCAACCAAAGAGTTAGTTGATGCCACCAACCTGACTTATCAGGTTCAACAGCCAAATACTTTCCTACATCTCCCAGAATGCTGCGCGGTTCTGGGTCAAAGTTCAGTGAATATCCTACATGGGGGCGCTGCGCCATCAACCTCCTAAAATTAAGTGATTTATTTTTTATTTTTTCAAAAAGCAAAATTAAGGCGAAAAAGTAAAAGAAGTCTCTGTGTTTTTGCATCGCTCTGCGTGTATCTATTTAATGCCCTGCTTGGTGTTTAAATGCGGATTCTTCCGCATGACGGAGCGTTGCCGGATCAGGACGGAAGAATCCGTCTCTGCTGCCAGGAGTCTGGAAGCGACCGTTGTTGCTCAGTGTCGTCGTCCTGATCCCAAAGTGTCCCCGATGCCTGTCCCGTCTCTCACCGCCCTCTGTCCTCCGCAGCCATCTACCACATCGTGTCCCAGAGGCAGATGACGGGCCAGGGCAGCTCGGACTTCTCCCCGGCCTCCAACGTGGTTCCCATCACGGTGGAGCCCACCCAGAGCTCGTCCAGTAAGGGCGCCTGCTGCCAGAACAACTGAGACCTCGCCGCTGACCTCCGCCTTCGCCTCAGCGCAGCGCAGCGCCGGCCGGCCAGGCGGACAGACGGAGGCGCTGACGGGTAGAGGGACGCTTCCACTGGGTTTTGTAGATACGAGGGGAGGGAGCAGCAAATGAAGGATGGACAGGATGTGATGTGGGAGGGTTGGGATTTTATAAGAAGCTGCATCATCACCATGGATTCAGGTTCTGATGTGAAACTGAACATGCTATCAGGCCCTTTTTTTCTCCTTCTTCTTCTGCAGTTTCTCTCCTAAAAAGCCGGGTTTCACAGGCTTCCTTTCCGTTTCTCACTCCTGGGATGCTGGGCTGTAAAAATCCACTCCCGGAAGACTGAAACGCAGCCTTCTCTCACTGCTGTTTCCCTTCGTTTTCTGGAATATTTAGAAAATTATGTCCTCCTTTATATTTATTAACACTTGTCTTATTTGGCCAAAGGGTTTCCCACACTAACTGCTTCACAGAAAAAGGGATTTTCTCTTCTTTTGATTGTTTTCTGTCATTTAAAACAAGTCTTTCCATGAAGGAATCAGGAGAGTTTGGCTCCATCCTTCCCTGTCGGTGACAAGCAGCTTCGCTCTGAGTGCTTTTGATCTTTGTTTGGGCGCCTCTCCTACTCTTCACACACTTTGTGCTTCGAAGATGAGTCATGCTCCCGCCAGCCTCTGCGCAGCGTCGACTCTAAATGGGATGGGATGGCTGCGCCCGCCCGCCGCCGCCGCTGCTGGATGGGTTAACTGCAGAGCATGTCAGCTCCCATCCTGACCGCTTCACCTTTTCCCCCCTAAAGCCTCGCGGCGACGGGGGGGAAAGATGTGGTTTGAAAACGCGGACGAGCCGCCCGCTAGCTGGGACGGATGAATGAATGGATGGGTTGGGTTTCAGGGGATGAGGTAGTGAGGCCACTCAGCCCTGCCCTGCTCCTGTGGTCTCTGATGTACATGATGGCTTGTTTTACTGTAAATGAAATCCTCCACTGCCTGCTCACCTACTCTGCTCTCTGCTGTATGTAACTGGAAGAGGACTCTGCCTTCTGGGATCCCCCTGAGGTCTGCCCTCACTTTCACTCGTCTTTATTTCCTGTCCGATCGGTGGGGGTTGTGTTCGGGAGCCAGGGCCGCGTTTGTTAGCGTCTGATGGTGGAATAGAGGAGGGAGGGAGGGGCTTGATTTAATCCAAAGGTTAGACACACAGGGTGTTTATTTCCACATCAACACGAGTCTTAAACTGGGTGTAGGTCGACATTTTTAAGCCTTTATTCTGTTGTATGTATATTTGGACTGCACATATATAAATAAATAAATCAGATTTGTTATAGCTCATCTTTTATGTGTCTCCAGTTTTAAAAACAACCAGCTCATTATTGACTGTCATACCCTCTAATGTCCAGTGTAATTTAAGATGTTTGCAAAGTGCTGCAGGCTGATATTTTCCCTCTGATTACTGATTATTAAATATTAATCGTCATCATCTACAGATCAATCCATCCATCAGGACTCAGGGAAAAAAACACAATCTGCTTAAACTGGAAATCATTTCCTTTTTGTTTTATTAGAAACATTTACAATACATTTTGAATCTTGAAAAAATAACAAAGAACCAGAACTAACATGGCGCAGATACAATAATAATTATAATAATCATAATAAAAATGTCTCCAAAAATGTAATTCACAAAAAAACATGTGCTATAAGAAATAAACCTGCAATATTTCCTGCCTTGTGAGGGCATGGCACACTGTAACAGAGTTCAGAAACTTTTTTTTATCTTTTTTTTTTTTTTTTTTCCCATCCATCAACGATCCGCCTCAGAGGGCCGCAGCGGCGACGCCTCCCTCGCTGTTCACAGAGAAACCAGAACCGAACGCCGGCTGCTGCCGGCCCCAAACAACTAATGCACTACAACCACTATTAGACCGGTATGAAACACCTACTGTGCTGGAAAAATTGGAAACGCTACCGAAGACAAACTGTCAGACTGCATCGGCCTCTTTGGAAAAGGGCGGAGTTTCACCAGCGAGCGCCATGTCGGTCCCCAACCGTTCACACGCAGCGGGAAAACCGCGCTCTCCGAGTTTGGGATGCATTTTAACCGTTTCGGGCAGAAGAAGTTTCTTCTCGTACAAATGGAAGTGAATTTTTTGCAGCGTAACACATTTTCTAAGTGAGAGGTCAGACATTGGTGCGGGGGACTGAAATGGTCTCCGTCTGGCTCCAAACTCCCTTCGGCTTTTCTAAAGAGACTCCAACTATGAAAATCTACAGCGAAGAAACGGTGCGAGCGTACCGCCGCCGCCGCCACCGCACCGTTTCTCCTGGCTAAGTGACCATACAATATACATGCAAACTAGTACGGTAATGAATCTGGTGTGTTTATGTGTGAGTGTGTGTGTTTGCATTTAGTTACACAGATCTACACAGTGCGCTGGCTCCTCCTCGACTTGCACTTCACCTAATTAACGCATCAGGAAAAGTCGATCAAAAAGGCTTTTTTTTTTAAGCCGATCACGCTCCGTTGCCATGGATCGATCAGACTGAGTTGTGGATGTAGGAAATGTGTGAATGAAAGCGTTTACAAGGTGTGTGTGTGTGTGTGTGTGTGTGTGTGTGTGTGTGTGTGTGTGTGTGTGGGGCCCTGCTGGGCGAGAGGGTCACAGCTGCCTCATTCACTCCAAGCATTGCAGTTTTTCTTCTTTTACATTTTGATAAGAAAAAAGCGAGTTTAGATTACAGAGGAAATGAGTAATAATGCGTTCAGTCAGTAACATGGGGTCGGGAAGGGCGGGGTTACAGCAAGCAGCACTGCACAAAGAATGCTGATGCAAGAAAAAATAGAGTTGAGGCACAAAATCGATGCTCTGTGACTAAAATATCTCCAAATTCTAAAAATATTCTATTATTTTCTGTAGTTCTTCCGTTGTTAATGCACTGATGTTGCAGTAGTGCATGTCCGAAGTTAAAATTTCAGCTATGGGGAAACTTCGCTCCCACCTACTTCATCCACTGTGAAGCACGTGGGCAAAGTGTCCATAACTTTCATAAATAAAACTTCTCCTTTTTAGTTATTAGTAGAAACTGACTTTCCTGTGTTTAGAAATATATTAACTTCTTGTCATTTTAATTAAAAAACAAAATGTCTTGAGGTTACTCATAAATACGTTGCTTCATTTTCCATAAATAACATCCAGATACTGACTTTTTTTTCCTCTGCTTTCTATGAAATAATAACCCATGTTAGCAAAATAGATCTGAAAAACTGTAATATGTTTTTTTTTTATTCATTTTTAAGTTACTTTCTATAAATGCATGTGGAAGAACTCAAATATAGACTACGTCGAAAACCTGTTGCAAATTCCTTCCAAAAAAACTAACTTAAAGCTCACTTGTAAATTGTGAAAAATAAAAAAGGGTGCATTAGTTTATTTTTCCCCCATTTCTTTTTTTTTTTTTTTATTTCTTTTTACATTCAAATGCATTGCTTGTTCAATGTGTGACTGACAGGTTGGTAGAATTGCTTAAGTGCATCCATTGAAAAATAAGGATTTCCTATCACTCCTTTAAAAGGGTTTCTACAGAAATGCATAAAGACCTTTTTGATATTAAGAGAAGAAAAACATCTACTTTTTACTATAATAGCAACCTTAATACGATATAGTAAATAATACTAACACAAACATAATGTATCACTGAGTTGTCCCACCCTCTGCTGCTGCGCAGGAAGTCCTTACTCCAGGTGAGCTGGACAAATGAAACTTATATTCTTAGGAGTTAAACTATGTTTGTCAGTTAAAACTACACAGTAAATATATGATTTTAAACTGATGTTCTCTTTAAGATCTTAAAGCTTTTATACACTTTAGATATCAGGTTGCTGGATCCTTTTATGAGTTTCTTCTGGATAAATCTTACCTATTGTAATAGTTTTGAGTATCATGCAGGTGAACTTAAAATACAGAATATTTTAAAAACTCGTCTTAATGAGTCTGAAGTTTGGATTTGATCTCAATCTGGTTTCAGTTTAATCAAAAATCTTCTTTTGGTGGCTTCAGCAGGTTGGGAAAATTATGTTTTCGAACCTGATTTCTGGGCCAGAATGGTTCCGTTACTGGTGTTTAAATTGACTTTTGGGAGTATTTCAATCCGTAGGATCACTTCTTAGTTCAGTAAACTGTAAACAAAAAGGCAGATTATTATGCTAGATTGGTTAAAACGATGTAATAAGTTAGCTCTCTTCTGTTCTTTGGTTAAATCTGACCTTTTTCTTTCAAAGCAAAGAAAAAAATAAATCATCACGGTGCAAAATAAGGATAAAACGACGGCATCATCCTCATGCCATCAGTCCATCAGAAGCTGTAAACCTTGCCGGACTCTTTAACAAAATAAAAGTCCTGAATATGATTGATACAAACATGATTAAAATCCCAAACTAACCCTGAAGCTGTTCTACACTTTCAGGTTACTAAAAGACAGAAATGCGGCGGGATTATGCTAATAACGAAGGTCAGTTTCTAAACAGAACATTATTCAAAGAGCTGACTCCCAGTATCCTCCTATTATTGCTTTCCTGATAAATAAAAACTGATTTCTTCCTATAGGGGCTAAACGTCCTTAAATATTTGCCTATTTAATTAAAACTGGATACATCAGTGGCTTCATAAAATTCATTCTTACTGTTTATAGTAGTGTCTGCTTATCTATATTTGGATGACATACTTAGTAAATAATATTTCTTACATGTATGGATCTATCTAATATACTAATATAGTCAAAAGGGTGACAGGGCGCATATATAAACATTTTATATCCTAGTTCGTTTTTTTTTTTAATTTATTCTAAAACATCAACGATGACACTTTGAGATTGTTAAAAAATAATGAAAAACTCACTTTTAGGCGGGCCTGCGTCTGGCTCTTCCTAGCTGATACACACACCATATTTACAACACGGTGCCTTCACACGAAGAACACTCCTCAACTTACAGCGTCTAAACCGGGAGAACCTCCAATAAGACATCTTTGTTAAACCAGTGCAAAACTGAAAAGAGGGGGAAAAATGATGACATCTCCCAAATTGTCACTACTGAGCACAAGAATCACCAAACCACACAAGAAAAAAAATGATAGGGAATCCTTATGTGCGTGTCTTTCGGATTGTGAGATAGATTTCACCATCAGCGGTCGGTTTGGTATTAATCAGATGCGCGTGTTTTATAATAAGGTGCTTTGTTCTTTTTTTTTTTTTTCTCTCTTTAAGTCATGTGTTTTTAAAGAGCCTAATGTCCAGAATCCCCCCTAATCCCCACCCGAGCGGTTTGATTCACATTCTTCTTTTCCAAAAATAACTTCTTTACAAAGTTGGTTATTGGGGAGTGGTACTGTATCAAAAGGCCAAAGTTGCTACCTTGTCAGCCAAAGCAATGGCAATATTCCATAAAAAACATTAAGGCAGAAATAAAACAAACAAAAAAATACTAAGTTCAAAGAGCGGGGGTCGCCCCCGCCTCGTTGTGACGCTGAAAGCTTCGGCCAGACCTCTGTGCAATTTTAAAACTCAGTCCTCCTCACAGATTTCTGGGAACTTTCGATGCCAGTCCGGTGCTCTCGCCGCAATCATGCCAGCGGTCGCTTCTCCTCCTTCTTCTCCTTCATTTTGTTTTTCCTTTAGAGAAGGGGGCTTTCTGGCCCTGAAGACTGGATTTGTTTTGTTAAAACGAGACCCCCAAATTATTCAGGCCTGCTGGGTCGCCGGTGCCGGCCCACATGTGACAGCAGCTCAACACTCGCTCAAAGACCTGATGATCAATAGAGCTGCTCGGTCTGCAGAGTTTTTTTTTTTTTTCCTCCTTTTTTTTTTCTTTTTTTTTTTTTTGTCTTGAAGTATACTCCTCCCTCACTCCCTCCCATCATTCAACAGCTTTAATCCCCCCAACCCCCGATCCATTGCTCTAGCCCTCTGAAATCCCCAGGCTGGGGCTAAGGCAGACGCAGCGGGTGTGTAATTTGATTCAGCATGAGTGCTGGTTAAATGGGGCGTTTCCTCTGCCTTCCTGTCAATTACAATAGTCTGATTTCATTGTGAAAGTAACGCGAGTTGGGGGCCGGGGCCGTTCGAGGCCAAGGGCCAGTCGTGGGATGCCCCTTACAGTAGAAACTGTCCCACAGATGGCACCCAGAGAGGGGGATTAACACGGGCCCTCTGCGATATGATCACTAAACGGTTTGCTTTTCATCAACTGGAATAAATATTCCAGGTAACTGGATTATTAATGTCTCTCCTAAACCTCCATTTTATTTCACGGCTGCCAAATGCGGCTAGTGTCTTTCTGTGTCCGTGTGTGTTTTGGGACAAAAGAGTGCACCCCTTCTCCTTGTCCCCGTTTGGGTAAGAAAAGGAGCAGGGGGAAAAAGGAGGGGTTTCCTATTCGCCTAGCTCCCTTCAGTGGTTTGGGGGTCCAGAGTCCCCCACACGGTCCGCACCTGGACCGACCCATTTGCCTAATTATCAATGAGCGAATGCAGGCCGTGTCCGAGCGCTCCGTGGCCCACGCCGGCCGCCACCGAAGGCGCAGACAATACGGCTCAGAAGCAAACGGTCCAACTGTAAGCCCAGCAGCTCCGGTGGAGGGGAGGCATGAAAGCCACTCCCAAAGAAAAGAGAGAAAGAAAGGGGCTAGGCGAGACCTCCAAACTCAGGGTCAGAGCCGCAGCGCGCCGCGAAACACCTGCTCCTGCACAGCTCTGCTAATTACAGGGGGGGACGGAAGGCCCCTCGCAGGAGAAAGGATTAGCAGCCCTGGACTCTGTGTTTTACAGTATCTGCTCCTTTAATCTGCTGCTGCTGATTCAGGAGACGATTCATTCAGCTTCCGTCCAATCTTAAGGTTCTCCGAGGACACGAGAGGGGGGCTCCCGCCTCGTCCTCCATTGTTAGCCGGACGCGGCCAAACGACCGCACGACACAATAAAAGCGTGGTTAAGGTGGCTTTGAGACAAGTCCTTGGGGAATATCAAAAAGGGGCCAACTGGATGGATTCCAAGGCTTTTTGGCCTCGCAAATTAAATCAGCGCTTTAAGCCAACCGAGGAGCCACATGCTTTTCAAGAGCCACGAGCAGCAAAGCATTACCAAGTCTTTTCAACAAACTGCAGTGACCAAACGCCACCAACGGCTGCCGGACGGAGAATCCCCACCTTTACAGCAGCCCTCATCCTCTCTCTGAATAATATCCATAAAATTCAAGCAGTTTCTATAAATAATTAAAATCCTATCCCTTTTAAATCTGTTTTCTAATGAAATAAAGATTTGCTTCGTCTCTTTCTGTATAGATCCCGACTGGAACGAACCCATACACGTTTATCCTTTAGCCAAAATGCTTTGGACCAATTATCCGAACCCACAATCACAGTTTAACTGAAAACGTTTAAGTTCACATCTGCTGCTTTGAATTTCTCAAGGTACGATTTTAACAATCCTGTTTTAGACCAAGATGATTGTAAGGTGCAATAAGTTCTTTTTTTTATTCCTTCTAGTAACAACATTGACTTTGTAGGTCAGTCAAGTGCAGATTGGGTTCCTCAACAATCATCTGTTTCCTTCAATAAAACCCACTTTAAGGTAAAAAACAAAAAAAATAATTGAAGAATAAAATGTTCACATTACTGTCTACCTCTGCCTACACTGTGATTCATGAATGAAACACAGCAGCAGTCAAAAAACTGAAAATGCAAGGTACTATACTTCTCTTATAAACAAAACTTTTATAAAATATATATGCATATATATATAAAAAGAAAAACTTAAAAATATTTCTTATACTTTTTAGTAAAGCAAGCAGGCCTTCTAAAATATCTGCTTGATTGTTTTTAAATTTTCTGAAAAACAAAAATGTATATAATAATAATGATAATAATAATAATAGTAATCATAAGAACAGTAAATAATTATTGAAGAAACACTGAGGAAACTAAGGATAAAACGGACGTGGTTCTTTAGGAGAATATCCGGATGGCCTGAGTGACCTGGGTGTGGCACACCGGGCACTCCGGGTGGTTCAGCTCACAGATTCGGATGGCACACTCCATGCAGAACAGGTTGTGGCCACAGGGCACCAAGGCAGCCGTCACTTTGCTCTCAAAGCAGGTCATGCAGTCCCGCACGGTGGCCGGCGGAGAGTCCGGCACCGGCAGGCGGCCCAGGAAGCCGTCCCCGGCCGAGGCGGGCTCGCTGTGGGCGCGGCGAGCCTGGGCATGAGGCGAGCCGGATACGATGCTGGTGACTGAGTTGTTGGGGGTCCCGCCTCCGCAGGGCTCCGGTAACCCAGGAGAGAGTCTGGTCAGGGGCAGCGGGAGGCCGCCGAAGCTTTTGGAGCGCTGCTGGGTGTAAAAGGACACCTGTTTGGGGTAGTCGGGGTCCCCCCAGCCCTGGGTGCCCTCAGATCCAAAATACGAGCAAGGTTTCTCTCCGGAGCTGGAGAAGTTGCTCTTGTTGTAGATCCCCCCTCCCTCTCCTCCGCCTCCTCCTCCGCTCCCGCCTCCAACCATGGCATCTGAGAAGTTCTGGCGGTAGCTGCTGGTGAGAGGCTTGCGCTGGCCCCCCTGCAGCCCCCACACCTGCTGTAGCCGGCTCTCCAGACCGCCGGTGCTGCCCGCCGGGCTACTTCCACCATTCGGCCCCAGACAGTCGTTCTCGTTGTTGTGGTCATGCAGGCCTCCTGTTCGGAAGGCGATGTGCGCCTCGATCTCCTCGCGGGCGCGCTCAGCATTGCTCGGGGAACCCGTGATCTCGAAGACGGGGTCGCGGTCTCGGCTGGGGGTCACGATGTACGTGCAGGTTTGCTGCTGGATGCGCTTAATGGTGGAGCCCTTAGGCCCCACTACCAGCCCCACAACGCGGTATGGCACTCTCACCTGAATGGTGGTCTGACCCGGCAGAGGCGTGGGCGGGGAGCCGCTGAAGGACACCCCCAGCTTGTTGCGGGAGGCGCGGAGCATGGAGAAGTGCTCTGCAGCAGAGATGATTTCACGACGGGCCAGTGCAACATCTTCCTTCCGGCCAGTGATTAAAAACACAGGCTCCTCTCCTCGAACGGGGGTCTTGATGTAGGTGTTGGTCTTGGCTCGCAGAGCTTTTATCTTGCAACCTGAAAAGACACATTTCAGATATTTTTAAGCAAGTCAACAAGACTTTCCTGATAATTACATAAAAGGATAACTGGTGGAATCCATCTAATTTAGTTGCGTTGCTCCTGTTGACTGCTTCCACTTATTAATGTTTCACCAGCAAATGATATTCAGACTAATTAGCATGATTTATGAGGTCTCCCACTCCACAGTATTGTTGCTCTGAATCACAGCTCACCAAGGAGAACATGGAGAAGTGTCGATCTGCACAAACGTGGCGGATTTGGTGAACTTTACACTTCCGCTGACCTTTCCTTGAACCTGCGACGCCGTCAACCCAGAGCCACATCGTTTTCGGGCCATTTATATCTCCACATCTGCCTGTTTTTGATCACTGTTTATGACTTTACCCTATTAAAGTGCTTTTAAGACAGCATCCTGACCTGAGTGAGCACAGGGTAATGTTCTTTCATTAGATTGCCTGACCTTGTAGTAGGACAGAGCAGGATATGCATTGTTTCTGGACGGACTGCCAGGTACACGCGAGGTCAAGAAACGACAGCAGTCCTGTGTAAGTCGGCTCCTCATTAAGGTGGACTCCCCTGTTTACTGTTACATGCTGCAAGGAGGTTGGTCCAACTCACTGGCTAACTCGGGAAAATCATTGCTAACCGGCGAAAGGTCTACTTTCTAACGCCGCCACACAGACCCACTTTGCTCAGGAATACTCACTTCCCAGGAAGCGACTGTTCGGAGCGAGGGATGGTGGTGATACTCAGAGGGGTTAGAGCAGCTCGTGCCCCAATTCTGAAAATGCCCTCTAAGGCCACAGCACGACATTAGGCTAATAAACCCGCTCATGACACAGGGGCTTAAGGAACTATTCAATTCCCTTTCCCAAACTACATCCTAAATTTGAACAAGTACACATTAGTCTCTTAATTAAAGGATTATCAATAAATAAAATAGGCAAGGATGAATTAATCAAGAGCAGAATTAAGGTCACAGGAGACGGATTCACGCTCATGCTGCTAAACTGTAGCGAACGAGGTGATTCAAAACAAAGCCACGCTTCATCAGAGGAGAGGGGGTGCAAGAGCATCGGCTGACAGGAGAGAAAAAATAATCATCCCTTCATGACAGGAAGCTCCAGCTTTACCCAGACAGAGTAGGGGGGTGTGACCAAAGAGCCAACCAAAGCAGGCTCACCTCAGTTCCCCCCAAATCAGACAAAAAAAACACCCCAATCGCTGGTCCTCTCTGTCCGTTAACAGTTATCCCATTAAAATCCAAAACTAACACTTCAGAGTGAAGAGTGGGAGTCGCAGAGGGAAACAAGGGGCACTCAGCAGCACCGAATCCACAGAATATAATGCAGCGGGGGTTGGGCAGTCTGCAAAAGCAGCTCCTCTGGAACCCTGACGGTGTTACGGACGTCTGGTTCGAGGTAAAGCTGGATTTCAGCGATGGAACCTCACCCACCCTGCAGTCTTTGTGCCTGCTCAGAGCCCAGCCCCCCTCTGGCTCCCCAGCCTGACAGACAGCCATGTGGCTTGGAGGGTGTGCACCGAAACGGGGCTCCACGGCACCGCCAGACCATTCAGCTTCCACTTCTTCGGCCCATCATGGCAGTACCCCCACCAATCAATTCAGAAAACACTCCCCTGCCCCTTCTTCAGGCTTGTCTGCAGAAACTTCTGCAAAAATACTGCTGCAACTTCTGGCTGGGTTCCCCCAAATCAATGCCCCCCCCCTCCTCCTGTTAGATCACACCCCACCCCAGACACACACCTTTGTTTGACAGATGTTGTCACTCATCTCCCACTCTTTGTTCAGCAGGAAAAGGAAAACAGGAAAATTAGAATCCTAATCTGCTTTGTTTTGGGATCTAAACTTTCCAACTGCCTGATCTGAAGAGCAAAGAAACAACAACAAGGTGACCACGCTTCCTTTGTCCAATTGTGTCACTGGGCCAGTGCGCAACGTAAACAACAAGCTGGATAATAAAAAAGATGGGGTTGAAGCATCCAGCACTTTTTAAGGCCAGATGACTAATATTTGGTGATGTTGTTGGGTTGAGACGGAAAGACGCCCCCCTCGTCGCCAGCTGCAGGTTTTTTTTTTTTTTCGTTTTTTTTTTTTGAACAGTCTGGCGCGTCTCAGACGACAAAGGAAGCAGCGCTCTCCTGCTCCACAGCGCGTGTCTGCGCGCTGACATTGATGGCGTGGATGTGGAATCATTCGCCCAGGAGGGAAGGGAGCTTTCTCCCAGTATTTCCCACCCTCTCCACCCCCCTTCCCTCTGCGCAAATACGCTCAAAAAGAGCGAGAAATGAGCGCAAAACAGGCGAGCGGATGGTTTCTGTGGAAAGATGAGAACTTGAAACATTTGAAGCGGAAAAAGAAAAAGTGGGAGGCTGATGCCTCTGAGGAGTAGCTATAAAAAAAGGAGCCCACACCACTCCCTTTTCTTTGTCAAATAACACCAGGTAACAGTTGGAGAACAACAAGCGAGCGGCTCAGGGAGGCATGCAGCCTGTTTGAGGGGAAGAAAAGCAGGAAGTTTGTAGGAAATAACGAGCGGGCTGCGGTTTACCTTGCCTCCCCACTATCTCGGCCACATGTTCGGAGCTCGGCACCGGGACGCATTCTGTTATGTTGCAGCCTCGTCCTTTAGTCTCTGCTGAGGAGCTGTCGTACAGGGCGCACAACTTGCTCTTCCCCTGCAGGATGGCCGCGTCCCCGCCGCCCCCGACGCTGTTAGCGTGGTTGTGGTGGTGGTTGTTGTTGTTATTGTTGCTCCGGTCCTGCACTCCTGTTGTCGGGGCTCCGCCGCCGCCGCCGTCCTCGCCTTCCCCGAGCCCCAGCAGCGACAACTGGCCGAGCGCGACCCTGAGGGCACGGGAGTCGTCCTCCTCCTCGTCGGGCGCCACGAGGAGACCTTCGCCGCCGAAGCCGGAGCCGGCCAGATCCCCGCCGTAGCCCCCATTTTTCTCCATGATCCCTGCTAGAACCAGCAGGCTAGGCATGGCTAACAAAAGAGTGTGTGAGACAAAGACAGGGGAAAGAGACTGGAGAAACAGCACCCGTGCCGCCTCCTCCTCCTCCTCCTCACCCCTCCTCCTTCCCTCTTTGCGCTAGACCCTCCCACAGACCGCCCCCCATCTCTCTCCATCCGCCAGACTCTCGGTACAGTACCGAGCTCCGGCCGTCTGCTCGGTGGATGGGGCCGGGCCGATGCGTTGCTCCACCCAGTCTGGTTTTACACCGACCCCCCTCCTCCTCTCCTCTCCTCACTCCGTCCTCAGTGAGACAAAAAACGAGCCTCCCTCCCTCCCTCCGTACCATTCCGTCTCAGGTTCGCCAGCATGTGGCGGCCCACATCCAGCCCTTCTCCTGTGCAGGAAGGAGGAAGCGTTCAGCTCGCCTCCTGCGCCGCATGCAGGCGCAGAAACGCAGCCGCGCTGCGGAGCTGCGGCAGCGCAGCGGGCTGCATATTTATATTTTTGGTGACTTATGTAAGAAGAAGAAGCCACCCAGGATGTAAACAGTCACTTAAACGTTGCAAGGGCAAGCGCGCACATGGTCATCTGCTGGAGAAAAAGATGATGTCAACTCCGCGATGATGATGAAGATGATGATGGTGGTGGGGTGGAAATCAGCAGCAGCTTCCGCGCACACAGAGGGGAGAGCGGGGATTTTAGGAGTGGAGGAGTTAGTGGCGGTTTTATAGAGAAAGAAAAAGCAGAATGAGGTTGGAGGGATGGGATGAGGGGGGTCCGCCCACCTCTGTGTGCTTTGCGGCAGGTCACCGCGCTGTCTCCCGCGCCGCTGCGCATCAGGATGTTATGTATAGGAGGCAGAGCGGGTGTCTGGGCCGGGGAGGAGGTGACGGGGGGGCTGTGCATGAAGAGAAAGGGAGTTGTCAGACAGGCGTTGCAGACCTTATGCGGTGGGGGGGTGGATGTGGATGTGGTGGGTGGAGTGGGGCATCAGTAAAAGCCCTCGCACATTTCCCGTTTGGAAAAAAAAAAGGTTTTGCAGCAGCTCCGCTGAACAAAGAGCCGCGCCGCGTGTTTTTTTCCCTCCACAACATGTCCTCCTGAAGCCACCGACCGCATGCTTTGACTGCTCCCGCTAACTGCAGCCCCGCCAATTAAAGTCATCATTAATATGAGCGCATCGGAGCCCAGGACGGAGCCACTTGAACTTGTAATTAAACCCGTAAATCTGCAGGCATTTTATTTTTCAATGTATCAAAAGTAAATTTATCAAAAATAATAAAATCTCCGGGTCAGATTATTGAAGTTGTAAATTGCTGCCAGGCTTGATCATAAAAGCTTTGAGGAAATGACTCTGCAGCGCTGAGCAACAACTGATGTCCGTCTGTCAGTCTAACTCCGGCCTGTCCGTCCATCTGTCCAGCGTCTTTACCTGCAGAGCAAACTCCACCTTTTCCCCGACGAAACTCTAAAGTTCGGAGCCTCACCTGGATCCAGAAACCGAAACCTCTGTGTGAGTGTTTCTACTCAGCCTGTCATTTTTAATACATTAGAAGCTTTTTTATTATTATTCCCACAGACACAAAAACACACAGTCTGACACGACAGCCGGAGCGCGGCTGCATGAATGTTTTAATATTTCCTTGTGAGGATGACTGTCTGCTTTGTGGTGCCCCGCAGAACGGAGCAGGAATATTATCACACGTTTCCAGTGCTGGAAGTAGGAGCAACGCTGCTGGTGAGATAAGATGGAGCCAGCGAAGGTGGAGCAGGTGTATTTACATGAGTAATCAGAGTCTAGACGCGGCTCACCGGGTGCCAATCAGGAAGAGGGGTTCGTTCCCGGAGGGGGTGCTGCAGATGAGGGCGCACCGGGGGGATTCAAACCCCTCCAATAATAACATAACAGAATGAGAGAGGCTGCGTCCAGCGGGGCTCGCTTCCCCCACCCGGAGGTGAGGCCAGTGGAGCGGGGGGAGCACCTCTGAGCGGTGCGCGGTGTGTCCGAGAGGTCGTGTGGCTCCATTAAAGGGGTCCAGCGGGACTGCAAGGGGCCCGATCAATGGCGGCCATGGATCTGGGATCGTGTTTCCAGCGGGACCGCGGCCCCCTCAGTCGGCCTGGATGTGTGAGTGTTGTTGCACATCATCTTTATGAGCGGTTCTGAAAGGACCACAGCAGGTCTGGTTTCCATTCAGACCCACTCCCCGTGGGCCTGTGTGTGTGTGTGTGTGTGTGTGTGTGTGTGTGTGTGTGTGTGTGTGTGTGTGTGTGTGTGTGTGTGTGTTAGCTACAGGATACTGCTGGTGAAACCCAGTCAGGTCATGTTACTTCCACGTTTAAAAAAAAAAATCTCTGATCTCAACCATCTGCTCGTCGCTTGCAGCCCGTTACTGTTTCCTCTCCTCAAGCAGAACCGTTTCCATTACAAATGAGCGCAAATCTTTGTGCTAATTTAAAATAAACAACTAAATTTTACAACTCCAGTGTTTCCATTAAGCAGATTAAAATCACCCTTCACCTAAAAAGACTTTAAAAATAATGGTGATGAGGAATGTAGACATTTTACATTAGATTAAATTCATAATTCAGCCAATCAGAGGAGACGTCATCATCTTATTTAGCCTGTGGAGCCATAAGCCCCGCCTACTTGGGGAGCTGCTACGTATGGGGCGTTTTGGGGAAACTGGAGTTGATGATTTCCTGAAGAATTGTTGATTCAGCAACTTTTTATGAACCAGCTGCACATTGTCTGTAAGGAAGAGGAAAAAACCCTCCTCATTATAATGCTTCCTGTGTTTTTCTTTGTCGTTTCCGCCAGTAGTAACATCCGGCTGTTGATCATGTGACTTGTGTGACGTGTAAAACTGTTTCCATTGCAGTTTTGCTAAATACATCTGTTCCATCAGGCTGGGTTTCATAGCACAGAAACACTTTTTTTTTTTTTTTTAATTGGCATGTTTTCATTAATCACATTTTTTTTTTTGCTAATTACAATTTGTCAAATTTTATGTTTAATGTCAACACAGTGCAAAAGTTCTGCACACATTTGTGCTGTAAACACAGATAGTGCTGATAGAAACAACGTCTACTGAATTAAATTCCCTAATTAAAATTTTTGTAATTCTATATTCTGCTAGAGAGAGAAATTGTTGTTTCCACGCGCGTCTCTTTGTCGAGGAGCTCGTGTAAATATTGCTTTCACCTGTGGACGGCGCCTGGCTTTCAGGAGGACAGACGATAGGCTGTAAATGTGTCTGAGGATCCCTGAAGGACGTCCTTTTGACTTCCTCGGCCAGATGTCCCTTTCAGGAGTCGTGGGTGCCCCGCCGTCGCTTGAATGAGGCCTGGCGAGCACAAAGGAAGTGTTGGCTGAGCACCACGTGCTGATGCCACGCTGAAACGGCTCTCAGCGATGATGTAAGTCCTCATGCAAATTGATACCACATCGTGCGCTCATAATCCACTGAGAGCCTTGGAGTCGATCAGCTGAATAAGTGAGGCACCAGAGGCGGAGGCCGGGTCTTTGTGTGGTCTTTCCCTGATTAAACTCTGATTTGTTTGTGTTGTCATGTTTGGTTTTTTATTTCTTATTTCCAGAGGGAGCAACAGAGATCATAAAAAAAAGCTGCATTGAAGTGGAAGCAAAAGCAGAGAACCTGAACTGACTCGGTTCTGAGAGGTTTTCTGATATTCTGCTGTGATTATTTACCCACAAGCTGCAAAATCCTGGCGGATTAGAGAAGGTTCTGATTTAATATTCTAACAAATATCAGCTGGAGATCAATACTACATGCTTTCTCCTTGAAAATCCACACGTTTCACTTGTGTTCATTAAATGCAGCAAAACTTAAAACTTGAATAAACGAGTCATTTAGCAGATTCTGTTTATTTAAAAAGTCCCAGAATATTTCGTCTCCTGTTGAACTGAAAGCTCAGACCTCAACCAAACCACCTGCAGAGCATTTTAAAGGTCAAACGAGGTCTTACTGCCAGATCAGACCTAAAAGAAACGGGAGAAATCATTCAAATAAAATCACTTTATGCTCTAAGGTTGATGCTTTATTTTGGGCCATGTCCAGATCATCAATATCCAGATCATCAATATCCAGATCATCAATATCCAGATCATCAATGTCCACAGAGGGCGGCTGACTGTGGCAGAATGTGATGAAACGACTGATGAACTGTTCAAATTAGTGGTGGGACTCATTAAAATTGTTAATAGTGTTAATTTCAGGCTGTGTAATTAATCGCATTTTAATTAGAAACCATACATCAACAAAATAAGCAACATTTTCAATTGAAAACCAATTTTTGCTGCTAAATTATTACATAAATGCACATATGAGCTCAACAACAAATATATTTATTGTTTTTAATCTGTTATTTGGGTTATTCAAGATTGGTGCAAAGTGCTTTTATACTTTCCGGTGTTTCAGAAACACTTGATGATTCATGGATCTTATTTTTAATGCGGACTGTGGACGCTAACGTTAGCGATGCGACGACGCTAACATCGCATTGCTAATGCGACGTTAGCGATGCAACGTCGCTAACATCACATTGCTAATGCGACGTTAGCGACTACATGTTTAGCATTGAGATGCTATTTTAGCTTTAATAGCTTCACTGGACAGGCTAACTCCTTTTAGCACAACTTACACAGAATAATTATTTTTCCAGCGTCCCATCAGCTCGTTGTTTGAAACAAAAACGAGCTTCGTCTTCCATCGCCGCCGTTGTTTACGGATCTCGTTTGTGCGTCAGAAGCACAATACAAAGGCTCCGGTTAAAATGGGAAAAAAAGTATATTTATTCTACATTAATACATTTTGGCACACTACAGATAAAAGTTGCTCTGATTACATGTAAAACATTTATGAGTATCGGTTGATGAATAAAACTGGGCTCATGTTTATTTCCACCTGGTTGCGTCTGATTCTGAGGTGCAGGTCGATCCCTTTACCATGATAGTGATGCAGTGCAGGATTGTGGGAAATTTACCTGGAGCTGAGAAATCAGGTGTGCTTGAAATATACATATAAGATATATGAATATTAGATATGAATGTCAGCCCAAATTTTCATAATGGTGAATCTCTTAAAATAATATTTAAGCACACAACTTCTACACATGTATTTTCAGTTTAAGCATCAGTTTGAAATAATAATAATACCACTTCAACTGTAATTTTGCATAAAATGCAGAAAAGAAACTGTAAAAAAATAACTATTTAAAAATCTCACCAGGTATTTTTAGTTTAGTTTCTAGCATAAATATCTTGGTTCCCCTGAAATAAGACAAAACTAACAAGTAACATCCCAGCAAAATGTAGGTTTTTTTAGTTAGTTTTTTAGTTATTGGCAGATTATTTCATTTCATAAAGACATTTCTCATGTGAGATAATCTGCCAGAACTCTTTCTCCAGTTTTAAGGATTTATTGTCGTAAAACAAGACATTATTTCTTGCTGAGAAGTTACTTGTAATTTAATACACTTGAAATAAGACAAATGTGGTAGAAACCAAACCAAAACTACTTGGTAAGACTTTATGTTTTTGCAGTGTAAAAGAAATAACTTTGAATTTAAAGAAACATCTTGATGAATCTGAAATCTCACGATCCGCAGGTTGATTGCTAATGTGACGTTAGCGATGCGACGACGCTAACATCGCATTGCTAATGCGACGTTAGCGATGCAACGTCGCATTGCTAATGCGACGTTAGCGATGCAACGTCGCTAACGTCGCATTGCTAATGCGACGTTAGCGATGCAACGTCGCTAACATCGCATTGCTAATGCGACGTTAGCGATGCAACGTCGCTAACATCGCATTGCTAATGCGACGTTAGTGACTACATGTTTAGCATTGAGATGCTATTTTAGCTTTAATAGCTTCACTGGACAGGCTAACTCCTTTTAGCACAACTTACACAGAATTTCTCTCTTGTAACGACGCCGATGTAGAGTCAGAACACGTGAGATGTTTTTATTATTTTGCTGACCAGGTGAGATATTTGATGATCCTCCACCTGCTGCAGCCGATGACCAGGAAACGTCCAGCAGGATGTTGTGATCAGGAGAGCTGCTGTCATTTGGGAATATGAGTCAGGTGGGATGACTTCATGGCTTTTTACGGGTATTAGGTCATCTCTTCCCCTCACTTTCCCTGTTTCCACCCCCTCCTCTCTCTCTCTCTCTCGTCTGCCATGTGTAATCACACTGATGCTGAGCAGCTATCATGACACGCCCAGAGATGATGAGTAAGGCTCACCTCACCGCTCGCTGCTCGAACGGGGGGGATGATCTCACAGACTCCAACGATTCCCTCCTAAAACTCAACCTGCAGCACCTGATCAGCCACAGAAATGAAGCTTTTATGTCTGTGTTTTTAATTCACATTGAGAGTTTTCATATTCTACGAACAAGAATCTGCAAAAACAAAAGAAAACCCTCCCAGGAACGCTGGTGTCGTCCCGTTTCTTATCAAAGGAAATGAAACAATGTGACTTCACATCATCAGCTGGAGTTACATCAGCTGTGAAGAAGCTAAACGTACAGATTCTGTCTTTGATAAATTAAAGGTTTGGATAATATGGAAGAAACATTAATACTTTCCAGACGTTTTCTCTCTATTTTCTGAAAAAGTTAAAGATCTGAATTTGTAGAAAATTGCTCAAACAAGCAGAAATCTCTTCACACTAATTACATAAAAAAGACAGATGTCATCTATGATGTCAGCTTCTGGCTCGTCCAGCCTTCAGCTGAAGATTTTATCAATCAGCTTTTTGCTCTTTCAGCCTTTTACCAGCTAAATTTCATTCTTAAAAACTCATTTGTAACAAAAACTTTTAAAAAACGAAGAGAGAGAAGAGAGAAAATGTTTCCATATTCATATGTTTCTCGCTTTTCTCCATTAGAAAAGGCAAAACTTTTAAAAAATGGTAAAAGTTTCAGCTGATCTGGATGTTTTGTATTAATAAGAACAATAAATGTCAGATGAAATATGTGATGTAGGTGAAAGAAATGACCAAACATTAAATAAAAATAAAAAACCGTCTAGGAGAAAAAAAAACGTGTAAATTATTGTAATAAGTCAGAATCTGGAGAAGTTTGGATAAAGAAAAACATTTTGGGTTATGAACATCCTGGTTTATATTTGAAAATAAACTATATAAAAGCTTTTCTGACTTGTTTGAGAATAAATCACAATAAACTTGTCAACATTTATATTTGGGTTCATTTTGAAGTATCTAAATGTCATGAATTATTCAGATTTTTGGTTTTTATGATGATTTCAGGGCAGAAATCAGGGCTGATGACTCAATATGCAGTTTAAAAACTAAAATTTATATCAACAGCCTGGAAAATTGTGGCGGCAACAGCAGGAAACTTGGCCCACTCGTCCAGACTTTGACTAGGTCACTCTAAAAATCTTCTGTTTTTGAGCCGTTCTCCTGATCATGACCTCTGACCTGAGCTGAAGCAGTGAGGCCTACAAAGCTTTACATGTTATTTTTGGAAAAAAACAAATCAAAACTCTGTTGTGGGAGCGTTAGATCAGAGATGATGTGTGGAAACCCTTCCGCCTACTTCATCCTGTCATAAGTTCTGGCTTTTGGTTTTTACTCAGATTATGTTTCATCTTAAAAGTGTGGGGGGAAAAAAATGAACAGTGGGAGTCTGTATGTTCACACAGATGTTTATAAGAAGATTCAATCAGAAAAATCTGGAAATCAGTTTTAAATTCAAACTAAATTCAGTTAAAAGTGGAAGTTCGAAACTAAAATGATATAAATATGAGAAAAAAACTGAAAACATGGAGGAACTCTGTTAAATTTACATTTAGTTTTCTCTGGTTTGCTGTGAAACTCAGGAGTTAAACCAGTTTAGTTCATAAACGTTTAGATAAAATACTCAACATGTTGGACATGAAAACTTTGAACTGATTCTGACTGAACAAACATGTGAAGTTATTTAATTCTTTGACAAAAAAAGTTGTTTTTGCCATGAAAACTCTATAAAATGACGCCACGTAAAGTCACATGATTACAACTTTAAACAACATCTTCAGCCTTTTAAGGTGGCAAATTTGAGTTCAAATGAATTCAGTTTCCTGACAGTTTAATAATTATTAAATATGTTCAGGATAATAGTGACTGTGGACTGAAAACATGAGTTTTATTTCCTTTCCTGTGTGTCGCAGCGCCTCCGCCGAGGTGAAGGAAGCCCGTCTTCCCTCCCCGTTCGGTTTGGACCAGGAACTTTTAAAATGAGCCGGAAACATCATATCATTATTTTTTAAAGGCTTTCTGCAGCTTTATGATGGAGCCGTCTGGAGGAAGCAGGAAGAGCTCAGACTGTCTTGGATGCGGTTCAGATAAAATGATGCGAGACGCGGATCAGCAGCGGGTTTCTTTTTCCCTCTCATGTAGATTACTTCAGTGATTAAATGTTTCCTCTGTCTGTGGCCGTTTCACTTTAAAAATTATAGATTTAATTCAGCACTTGGAAAATTTTGCCCTTTAAATATGCGCTGATTGTTGTCTGAAGCTTATGCAATAGTTTGTTAGCAGCACAGACGCCAGGCTGCAGGCCGAGTTTGGGATCAGGGGATCCACTCAGCTCTCTGTTTTCCAGAGTGTCACCCTCAGTCCTGCTGGATCATTCATGAACATTAGCAGCCTAAACAAACCATTTGCAGCTCCGCAGCATCAGTCATGTAAAATTCATGCTTGGCGGTTACATAATGATGAGCGGCTTCACTCCGGTTCTGTTTTATTTGTGTTTGGACTGAAGAATGAAACTGTCTGCGCCGCTCAACCGGACCATCTGTACCGCGCCGTAATGGCTCTCATGCTGCTTTTGTTGCCTTGAGGAATGGTGGCTGGATGGCTCAGTGGCCGCCGCTTTAATTAAATTATCAATTCATGTGAAACCCGGAGCAGGTCAGCGAATCAATCACTGCCAAAGTGGGGTTTGTGCAGCCAGCGTGGCCCCTGGGGGCCCCGTGGGGCCCCGTCCTGAGTGAAAATGATGCTGCTGTTAGTCAAACAATGTTAAAATAGGGCGACTGTGGATAGAAAACAGAGGAGGAGTAAGTCACCCCATGGTGGAGCATGGTGGTGGCAGCATCAGGCTGTGTGGAATTGGAAGCTGGACAAAGTCCAATGGACGCCACTCCTCCTTAGTTTGTTCATTTTCCTCCCTCTGGGGTTTGAATGTTTGTGTAACGGATTGTAAAGTTGTTCTGGTTTCTTGTTGTGTTTTCCTGTCTGAGCTGGTGGATTAGTCCTGTTGTTTCTTATTTTTCCTGTAAAAATATGAATATTTTCCCTAAATCTGAACCTGCAGATCACATTTACTTTGCAGACAGTTGTCTCTATGACCTCCTGGTTTCACGTCTCCTTTCATAAATGAGGCAGCAAATGATCCAGAGAGATATTTCTGCTCTTGTTATCTTTTCGTTTACAGCGGCAAGAAATTAGCAAGAAAAAAAGAAAAAGAAAATTTGAGATTAATCTAAAAAATATTCCTAAAAAAGAACATGGAAATTTCAGAGTTTTAAAAGTTTGACATTTGCTAGAAAAATATCTGAAATTTTGAGTTTAATCTTGGAAAATATTTAGAAAAAATGTGGAAACTTCTGGGATCCAAAAGTCAAAAAATTTTGACTTTTCAAACTCAGAACTCAAAACTCAAAGATTTCTACATTTTTTTCTAGAGATTTTCTGAGATTAATTTTAAAATTTCTGAGTTTTTTTTTTTTTTTTTGAGAAAATGTTCAATTTTTCAAATTCAGAAATGTCCAACTTTCTTGGCAGAAATTAATTCCTTTTTGTGTCTGTAATGTCTTTAATAAATCGTTTTATTTTCTTCTGAAAACGTCTGTTTAGTTCTCTCCACCTTAATGGTTCGTTTCAAAGTTGTTCTTTGGACTTTGGCTGCTTTTCACTCATTTTCAGCCGTAAAAATGAAAATGTCTGTTAATCCACTAAACTCTGAACCAGATTATTTACACATATAGACTGAAGTTTAAGGGATGAACCTGTCTCACATCTAACCTAATTAATTACATTTTCTTAATCTTTTTTCAGTAAGTAAGTAAAAGTAAACAATCTCTTTAAACTGATACTTTTTAGGTTTTACCAATGAGTTTCCATGTTGAGTTAAGGAACAAACAGAAGAGATCGATGTGTTATTTTATCCTCATTAAGGCTGACAACAAACTTAATGCATTTAACCAGACTTTTTATTGCTTATAAATTATTTTAATAGCAATAAAACTGGCATTGTATGTAAGGCTGACCCTGCAGAAGCTCTGTTTTTAATTTCTAGAGGGATGTTTACCTTTTCTCTGCTTCTAAAAACCATCAGGATGTTCCACTGGTCATAAGACAATGAGGAAAACCTCGGAGTAAAGTGTTAAAAAAAAGAACTTGATCTCCGATATCAGCTGAAAATCTGGCATGTGATCAGTTTGACGTGACGCATTTCTCAGATTTGTTTGTGTTTCTGGGAGGTATCAGGACTGAAGCTCTTAATTTCACCAATTTTCTAATTTATTAAAATGTTACGCTCTGAAAATATAATTATTATAAATAAGACCTAAAAAAAATAATATTTTAATCTTGAATTTAGTGGAGTCCAAGTCAAAGAAGTTTGAAAGTTTTCAAATCAGACTCAAGTTGTTTAAATGTCGTGATTTAATACTGCTTTACTTCCATGCTCTGCTAATGGCTGCCGCCAGGGGGCGCCCGCGGGTTTCAGTGTAATTAGCAGAGATTGGCAGCCCAATCAGCAGAGCCGATCTGCAGGTGGTGGCGGCCTGGACTCGGCTCGGTTCGGTTCGGCAGCGCTCAGTTAGGTTCAAAGACCCTTCAGAGAGGAGATAAAGCGACGATTAAGCGGCTTGTCGACATTTTGAAAGGTCAGCGGAGATCGTGAACAGCAGCGGCGTGTTGGAAACAGCTGCAAAGATAGAAGGTAAGGCGAGATGCTCAACAACGCGCTGGTTTTCTCATGAACGTTTCCCCCTTTGTTCCTCCCTGTGTCGATTTGTTAAAGTGGGCAGACAGACAAGGAGTTGAATCAGTTCATGAACTTAGTGACCCATGCTGTGGAAAAGGGGAAAAAAGTTTTTATGCAGAGTTTCAGCCGCTGGGTGGCGCTTTGTTTGTTACTGAACTACTTCAGAGCAGCTGGTGTAGCAGCAGGGGGCGCCAGAGAGGCGCAAACTGGGAGGTTGAAGATGATTCATGAAGAAAGCATCTTAGTTTGCAACACTGATGAAATTAAGTAAGATTTTATTAAAACACAGTCAGTTAAACAAAGTCTGTAAACCCTAAACAGTAAATCTCTGGGTACATTAATGGTTTAATGATCCGTTTGAGTTTCTCTGGATGTTTGACCTCAGCGTGAGATTTCAGTTTGTTTCTGTGAATGTTGAGGCCTGGATTAAAAAAGTCTGGTGCAACTTTCGTCCTCAGATGATTATTTTCAGCATTTTGAATCAATTTAGTACTTTTAAATGTTGGAATTACTTCTTCTGCATTCCAGCAGGTTCTTCAGAGATCCGCTAGTGATCTGTTTGTTTAAATCAAGTTTGTTGAAGCGGGAAAAAGCATAAAAAAAGAGATTAATCACAGACGTGTTTCAGAAAAAAACTTGGACATGTTGTGAGCTTCAAAAGATTTTGATCTTGTTTGCATTTATTTCTGTTGATGTTGTAAATAAAAGTCTCTTAATTTCTTATTTTCCTTCTGGACTTTGTTCCAACCTTAAAATAGCATTTTAGGGCTATTATATATGGAAAAAAACGATTTTTTTTTTTTATCTCAGAAATTTTCTAGAAAAAAAAGTAAATTTCTCAGTTTCAAAAGTAGAAAATGTGCTACAAAAAATTCAGAATTTTTTTTAAATATAAATTTCTAGAAGAAAAAAAACCTTTTTTCTAGAAATACAGGAAATTCTTGAGATTACTCTCAAAATTTGAGTTCTTTTTATGGTGGAAATTTACTCCTTTTCCCCATCTGCATGCCATAACACTAATGCCAGGTGAAGATGATGATGATGAGGCATTTCTGTGCCTCTGGTTTGGTTATTACCGGCTGCTCGGTAAGCTCCACCTTCAGGAGGCGTTCTTATATTTCCGAGTTTATGGAATACTCCGTAAGTTGCTCCGTGATGTATTATGGTTTCATGTGATGTCAGCAAACGTCGTGTCCGCCATGTTGGAGGACAAACGGTAGAAACGGCAGATCTGGTTTGGACAAAATGTTTGGTTGTCGATCTGCTGCAGCGAATGATTCCAAAGTTTGAGTTTCTAAAACCTGAAGCTGGTTGTACGCCAGAGTTTAATCAGTTTTTAGAGGGTTTGCAAGTTTTTATTAGTAAACTATTAATACATAAACTTTATTTTGGACTCAAAGTCCAACCAAAAAGGAAAAAAAAAAGACTAAATGAGAAATGAGCAAACGGACACAACCGTCCAAAAACGATTAGTTTTTATTATAGTAGTTCTGTTTTTGTCTTTTTTTTCATACTTTGGTTAATTTTTAGGTGCAGAATATAAAATGTATTGTGTTTAATAAATACTCACCAAAAAATGTACAGAATTATTGTTGAACAACCAGCTGACTCTGGCGTTTTCTCCCAGTTTTTGCCATTTTGCTTTTTGTAAGTTTACGTCAGCCGTAATTCGCTGACTGCTGACGTAAACCGCTTGTATGGAAAAAAAAAATCTATTTCAGGTCAGTTTTATAAATGGACGACATGGGTCCAGGTTTATTTTTACTACTAACGGAAAAATTTTCTGAGTTTTCCGTTAGTTTTGCTAGTTCTGGTTAACTGTAATAACCCTGGTGACCAGATGTGTGCCGGGCTGGGAGTTTCCCCGGACGGAGACGATGACGAGGAGGAAAAACATGTGGTTCCAGAAATCAGGCTGAATTCAAGGAGAAAAGGCTTCAGATGAGTCGGTGCATCTGAATGTGGGCAGTTTGTCATGAGAGTTTCCTCAGATTCCCACTGGAGAGCCGCTTCCTGTCGTCGGATCAGAGTCGATTCTGGCTGTTTGTTTGCATCTCTGACTCTATCGGCGATCTGAGCCCCACCCTGCACGGTTTTATCCTCATTTGCATTGGATACTAAAGACACAAAGCAACGTTTGTTTGATGTTGAGCCACATTCTTCATTTCTGGATGACTAACATCCACGAGTGAAGAGCTGTGAAGGAGAAAAAGCAACCGACTGGCCATAAATGTAGATTGTTTCTTGCGAACTGACTTGAGTTGTGAATATTTAACTTGTAATCTGAATGAATGCAGGCTGGGCCGGATCGAAAGGGGAACATTCGTTCGTTCCTCAGAGCTCGTTCCTCAGGTTTTAAACGGGATCAAAGTCGATGATCTGAACATGTTTTACTTTCCTTTCGAGGCTGAAATTCTCTTGAATCCAAATTCCCCGTTTTCTTGGAAGAGAAGGAAGTCACTGAGAAACCCAACGGGTTTGTCTTTGGTTTTTAGTTTTTCCTGCTTTCATTGTTTACCGTGAAGAGCAGGTGGCAAACAGGAAGAGGATCCGATCGTCTACGGAGTCGGCCGGGTCGATTCTTTGGGTCAGAATAAGAACCACATCTCTGCTTTCACCATTTGTTTTACTGTTCAGGACCAAAGTGAAGCAGTTGTTCATACAGAGGTGGTAATAAATCATGAAATCCTCCACTGATTATTTTTAAGGAACGTTTTAATGTGACTGGAACGACTCCAGAAAAGGAATAATAGGGGATCTTTTCTAAAACTATAACACTTAAGTAATATTAGGGACGCGTCGATTTATCGGCACCGATTTTCTTCATTTAGGGAGATTATCGGTACTTAAATGTGAAGTTGATCTCATCTCCCTCCGTCTTGAGATCCTCTTCTGCTCTGCAGTGGGAGGTTTGACCCACCAGGTCACGTCTGCATGTTTGCTGTTAATAGTCGCCCCACTGTTACAAACTCAGCAACTTTCTTGATATATTTGGCAACATTTCTGACAAAAAAAATTGGTATTGGCCAGAATCGGATTCGGCAGCTCGGACTTTGTAATGATCAGGGATCGACGTATCGCCATTTATCATCTTTGGAGCAAAAGGGGAACGATCTAGAGTCAACTCGGTTATTAGAGCTGGAAACGAGATATCGGGATGAAATCTGGGTGTAGTGATGGACTCTGACCTGAACCATCACATTCAAGTAAAGACGGTTACAAAGTCGGCCTTCTATCAGCTGAAGAGCGTTTCCAAGATTAGATAACTAAAGAAACGAGATCTAGAGAAACTCATCCATGTTTATCTAGTCACTGATCCAGGCTGCTGCTGCAGCTGCTGTTCTGACTAAAACTGCCTGAATGTGCTGCACAAACAAACTTTGGAAGTTTTTGTTTGGTGAAAAATGAAGAAAAGATCTGAAGTTTGCCAGATATTTTTCTTAAGAAGCTCCTCTTGGCTGCCTGCCTGGTTTTCAGTGGAAGGTCTTGGTGTGGGCAGGAGGCGTGAGCAGCTCCTAACTGGGACGTGTTACTGGGAGGCCGACGCGGCACCGGGCCGGGATACTCCCCATGCCCAAACAGAGCCGCCGTCTGGCCTCATGCGCACTCTTTTCCATGGTGAGGAGGTAAATCACAGCGGCTGTTTCTCTCTGCATCCCATCCTGATTGGACCTGTGACTCCATTAACTCCACCCCGGAGAAATAAATGTAAGAGCGGGGTCAGTTTGTGTCAGACGTTTTAGGCTTTCAGGGTGAATTATGGGATTTATGTAGCTGTAGCTGTTTGGACTTCAGGTTATTTTCCTGCCAGATTTCCGCTCTGCCTGGTTGAATAGTTTTGTTTCAGAGAAGTTTCTCCTCCTAAAAAGCTGTTTTGTAATTTTTTTTTTTCCTTCAGCTGCAGGATTTTTCAGTTTTTTCCTGCGAGTTGAGGGATGTTTCTGCACATTTCCCTCTCCCTCCTGCGGCTCGGTTTCAGAGTCGCTGCGCTTTATTGACAGACCGCTCAGTCCAGCCGCTGAGGTCAGCCTGATGGAAATGAGAGGGGAGGCGGTAGGAGGGAGCCGGAGCCGGCTCCTGGCTCCTCCTCGCGGCCTCCCCTCCCCCGCCTCCTCTCCCGCTCCAGCAGGAGGTAGAGGCGCTGCGGCGCAGGCAGGCAGGCAGTTCAGGGCTTGAGCCAAAGGCGCACACACCCACCAGAGCAGGACCGCGTCCTTCAGCCGATCCTTCCCCCACCGCAGCAGAGCGACCTCCACAAAGCCGTCCGGTTTTTCCCCTCCGCAGTCTGCAGGGAGGACTTTCTCACCCCACGGTAAGATCCTCGCGTGTTTCCGTGACTCGCTGTTCCGACGCGCTTCGTTTGGACTCGGCTGACCCTGAAGCCTCGGAGCGTGAGGTCGCTGCTGTGGGCGTGTTCGGGCGTTTCTCCCACATGGAGACTTTGTGACAGCGGCGCTGGGATGCATGGCGAAGTTTCTCGTTCCCGCCCACCGTCTCCTCTGGAGAATCAAACATTCACCAAATCTTTCCTTGTCCTCCACGGTTATCGGTGGAGATAGCGGCGCATAAAAAACGCTTTATTACGTTTTATTGGCGGAGAGTCTGAGCCTCAAGGGTTTTACTTGTTTACTCTGTTTAAACTCGGGTACGATGGTGAACTGGGACCGTTGTAGATGGAAAGAAAATTAGTAAATTTATGCAAAAAATAAAAACTAGAATTTTGATCACAGGAAATTTCTAGGAAAAATTTGGAAATTTCTGAGCTTGAAAAGTTGAAAATTTGTTAGAAAAATCTGAATTTTTGAGATTAACCTTATAAATCTTATAGGGATTTTTTTTTGTTCTTGGTTACAATGAAATGTTTATTATTATTATTATTATTATTATTATTATTTTAATTTAGTTATTTATTTTTTTAAAATAGAAAATTTCCATAAGTAATGTCTGACTTTTGGAAACTCAGTTTGTTTTTTTTCCGCTCCTGAGAAAATTTCTGAGATTAATAAGTTAACAATTTGTTTATAATCAAATGTTTTATCAGAAACTTCCATTTTTTTTCTAAATAAATTGCAAATTATATGAACCTAATTGCAATTTTTGAGTGTTTCTTGGCATAAATCTTCTTTCTTCTTCTGACTGAAGTGACACCGATACGTTTTTGTGAGTTTCGGCCAAGCACAGATTATCCCTCACGCCGTTTAGACATTCAGATACATGTTGAATCAGTTTCTCTTTCTCGTTTTGAGTCCTGCTGCCCTTTTCTGGGCATCCTGCTGCCCTTTTCTGGGCATCCTGCTGCTCCGTTTATCATGTGACTCAGCGCTCAGATTGTTTTATATCTGGAGATGTAGCAACAAGTTTTGTGGAAAGAAAACGTCGCAGCAGAACGTTTTCTCCGGAGAGGCGAAGCAGTTGGCAGCTTTTTCCCTTTAATTCAAAACTGGAAAGAAAAAGGAGGAGAGATGTTTTAATTTTGTTTCACTGCAAAAACACAAAATCTGTGGGTTAGTTTTGCCTTATTTAATTTGTATTAAGATATTTACACTAAAATAATACAGTTTGTAATTATGTGAAGGCGAAACTCATCAGTTTCAACTTCATTTAATTAGTTTATTTGATAAGAACAATGCATGCAAACAGAACAGAATCCAACTGATGCGTTTATCTACAGTTAATCACTTCTGCAGGTTAAACATTTCTATATAATTTATATAAATCTCCTCAGATATCCAGTTGACATACTAAATATTCCCCTCGTCTTTGGTAACGAGCCATTTCTCCCAGTTGGCAGCAGTAAAATAAAAGGCGCAACATTATTAATAAACAGTTAAAAACATAAACGACGTTTAACTGAAGTCCTAAAAAGGGGTTTAAATGTTTTTATCTTTAAATCTCTTTCTCACCGTTTGTTCAGTGTCACATGCTGTTTTTAATTTAATCATGTAAAGCACTTTGAAATGCCTTGCTGCTGAAATGGGCTATACAAATAAAATTTGATTGATTGATTGATTTGATTTACAAAACATGGCAAAATTATTCATGAAACCCTGTATGTGATTAAATTAGTCCAAAATGTGTGTTAAAATATATCTTTACGTAAATGCAGAACTGATTCTGCAGTTACAGAAAGTAACTGGAGAAAGGGGGCGGAGCTGATGGTTGCTATGGTAACCACCAACAGCAGCACTTGAGACACCAGTAAAGGTCTAGAAGCAACTTTTTGATTAAACAAACTAAATTCGGAGTGAATGAAGAGATTTACGTCTTAAATGAAGTTGAAATAAATAAAAACTTGTTTCATATGAAACCGAACCGAACCGGAGTTGACTTCAACCGGACCCAGACCGAGGTCGGTAGGCGGACCAGATCTCGCATCAGAATGTGATTGACGCCAAACAAACCGGACTTTCCAGACAAAACGGTTTGATTTAAGCGGATTAAACGGATCTGGTGTGAACTCGATTCTATTGGGCAATCCAGTTCTGACAATATAACTGCTTACCTCACATTAACTCGCCCTCTCCTTCCCCACAGCCAGCCCCCCCGCCCCCCACATCTGCACCTCTGACCATCACTCGCCATGGAAACCCCGAGCCAGAAACGCCGCAGCGCCGTCTCCCCGGCACGCATCACCCGGCTGCAGGAGAAGGAGGAGCTGTGCAACCTCAACGACCGGCTGGCCGTCTACATCGACAAGGTGCGCTCCCTGGAGTCTGAGAACGCCTCGCTGCGGCTGCGCATCTCCGAGTCGGAGTCGGAGGTCACACGCGACCTGTCCGGCATCAAGACGGCGTACGAGACGGAGCTGGCCGACGCCCGCAAGACGCTGGACATTGTGGCCAAGGAGCGGGCGCGGCTGCAGCTGGAGCTGGGCAAGATCCGGGAGGAGCACAAGGAGCTGAAGGCCAGGTAGGAGCGGCGGGTTCCCACTCCAGACATCAATCAATTAATCAATCAATCAAACTGAGAGCAATGATTTCCATCTGCATGCTTGTTTTGGAGGATGCCTCCCTTTAATGTTATCAAAAAGCTGCCATTTAAAACCAAAAAAAACATTTGACACGCAGAACAAAGCAGTTTGATTTAATTTACTGGCAATTAGTGTCTGTTTTCTGTTTTGGTAATTTTGTTTAAAAGACTTCATGGTCTGTTTTATTTGTTTATATATTTAAAATGTCTTCCAGTTCCAATATTAGATGTTCTTGGGAAATTAAATGTATCCTTTAGAAGATGCATTATTATATTAATTGTATCGTTTACCACGATAACTTGAGTGACGGTTTTTCCTCCAGTAAAATGTGTTGCGACAGGCCCAGCAGGTTCCCAGTCCAACACCAGTCACTGGTTATGTAACTCCAGATTGAGTTTAACTGACTGTAACCAAGCGGTTCTGCGCTGCAGGGGGAGCTGAGAATCTTTTGTTTCTTAAATATTTGCTTTGTGGTGCTGCACAAAGTGATTAATTGATAAAAATTGGTGTTCGGGGCGACTGTTTTTGATTTCAACGTGTTGTTTAGTGTTTCTTTCCATCTGTTGCTCATCAGCCAACGCAGCCCATCCCTCTGACGCTCGTTTTTTTTTCTGTTGAATCTGAATCTTTGTTTTTTATGAAAACAAATATCTTTGATTCAAAAAATATTGTACATATAGGGAAAAGTTTTCATCCACAGCAACAGATCTGCCCTTGAGTTTTGTTTTAAACATGCCGAACCCATAGGGGGCAGTGTAGCGCAAGTTCAGAAGTTAGGATTTCAAAATGGTGGCGCCCATAAACGGTTTCCAGTAACTCCTGCTAACATAACTTCAAGCTTAGTTTTGCATTTGCAAACATTATGTTTAATTTCTGTCGTTTAAAGTTACGGGTTTTAGATGTACTCCTACATGCGTCTCATAAAATAAACGTTATTCCGCCTCGTCTTACTACTGTCGATGTCAGGAGTAGCCATTTTGAAGCATAGTTTGCTTTTTAAGTCTTATTGAACGTAAAGTTATGATGTCGATTGGGAATGAAGTCAAAGCAAGTATGTGGATATATTGGCCCTTTATTCATCATGGACTAAAACTCAACTTTCCCATTTACTCACACAAATACGAAGGTTTTCTCAAATCTGCATTTTGACTTTGGTTGAAGGTTTTGTGTGGAAGAAAAGCCAAGAAGTATAAAGATATTTTGATTTCCCCAGATATCCGGCTACATGTGGACGAGCTAGGGCTGGACAATATGGCTGAAAAGTGTATCACGATACAAGCTTTTCATATCAGCTTATCGATGATTATCGATTAGTTTTTGTTTTAAATATCTAAAATTCTGCCAAACTGGTGGCATGACCTTTTGCTGTTTAATCCACAGTTCGCGCTCCATGCCGTTTGTTTTTTAAGTAGTTATGAGGCAAACTGCTGCTGAGCAAGTTACTCAACAGGTTGTTGCTAGGCAACCAAAGAGTGAGCAAGTTGCTAGGCAACCAAAGAGCGGTGAGTTTATCCTACCAATCTTGCTAGCTGGCCATGAGAGGTTGAGCAGCTAAAGCCCAGAATGCTGTGTGGTTCTGGATCAGAAATCGTTTCCACATGTCTGAACCAGAAGTGATCCGCGCCATCTTGGTAGGTCGGTGCAGGGCAAAGCGTAGATGAGCTATGGCTTCGAGTCCAGCAAAAAAAGTATTTTGGGAAAAAGTCGTTCAAACCCTTTCACATGAATAATGAGATTCTGGTGACTGGCGGAGTCACCAGAATCTTACATACCTACTCGTAGGCTACGTTTGTCTCACCTTAGCTAGCACATGGAAGCAGCTAATTTTGCTAGTGTAGCCATAAGTACTACAGTATACATCACTGATATTTATCTTCATCTTGGTATTACACAGACCTGGGTACTCAATTGTAATGGAGTAACGGTTGTATTTGTGTTGGTTAATGTAACAGTATGTTTAATTTATTCTATACCAATGTACTGTGATCCAATGTTCTCTCGTTAGGAATGAGGTAGTTCTAAGCTTGTGGCTTGTTTATTGTTGTCATAGCAACTATTATGACAGTTGGCTTCAGTCCCTACCAAGATGGCGGTCAGCTACAAAGTCACACGAGAGCTTTGTATTGATACTGATTATCGTGACATGTTGTTTCTATCAGCCAGCCCTCGGACTCGGTCTGAGTGCTTCTCTGGAACTTTGGGTCCGGATCTGCATGAACAAACCTGATGGTTGCATTTTCACTGCGAGGCTCTTTCTGCCTGCGGCTCACACCCACTGCTCTGAACTAATGCGGTGGTGCAACAGCATACCTCTGTAGCAGGAATGCTGCAGGGAGCCAGACCTGATGCAGTGACATTCCCGCTTGCTGAGTCTGTGTGAATCGTTGGCTAACAAATCCAGTTGCGTTGTCTGTGTCCCTCAGGCCTGGGCTGTGCTAGAGGGACACACCTCTGCACACAGTGCCCCACCTTCCCCTCCAACTGCCTTGTTGAGGCTCGGTTCCTGTCGTCGTGCAGGGATAAATGCAGCTTTTAAATCGAGCTTTTCAGTTCTAGCTTGGTATTTTCCATCAGAGTGGTTCTGGTTCTGATTTAGACCCAGCGTCTGAAACATTCCAGCAGCCAGATCTTTCCCTCCAGCGTGGAAAAACTGCTGCTGCAGAAAAACAAAACATCTCCTGTTCTCTTCAGGGGCTCAGACATTGTAAAGGAACTCGTTCAGGAGCTCCAAGTTGAGGAAATCCTGATTAAGAAATGAACGTACGTCACAGAACGAGGCTTGACATTTGGCTGACATCAGTTTTTATCCAATATAATCGTGAAACGATGCTTGTGCTGCAGCTGCTGCATGGTTTACTGTGGATTCGCCTGATTATTAGCCAGTGATTATCATGGGATGTTAGCGGCTCATAACTTTGTTCATGTTAGCATGTAGCTTCATCATAACAACATAAATGTTTCTCCAACTTAATGCAGTTAACATTCAGGCCTTAAAGCTGATGTTTTATTCACCTTAGAGCAGCTGCAGCTTCATTTGAGCTGTTTTGTATCTTTATAAGAAATGGAAGGTTGTGGATTTGTGATTTATCAAAACCTGAGCTTTATTGACTGTAGTGTTTTTTTCAGGTCAGAGAAAGTGAAACTACTACAGGTTTACTATTTGCACATCCTCATGAATCCACAGCATCTCCTTTTTGCAGCATTTCCTCATTTTATAAATTTTTTTAAACATCTGTGAAAGCCGTTCAGTGACGGCTCTGGAGGTTTTCAGTTATTTTCTCTGTTTTGAGCCAGTAATTTGACATTTTTAAGCTTTTGCTGCAAACTGGTTGAGTTTAGCTGAGAGCGTCACACTGTTTCTCTACCTGCAGAGTTAAACTGCATCATTCAGCCTCTCAACATCAAAATCTTTTTCTAATTATGAAATGGTTCAGTTTCTGTTTCTGCTTCGAAAGATGCAGAGCAGCTCTCCGCCAGTCCTGCAGGAAATGCATCTTTATGGCGTTTCTTTGTCCTGCAGCAGCTGATCATTGTGTTGGGTTTTCTTTGTATCCATGGTGACTTTGTCCAGAAGTCGGCCTGGATTTACGACGCCATAGATTAGTGGGGAAAAAAGTAGATTTGTGCCTAAGAATGTACACTTTCAGATTAATCTCTGAAATTTTGTAGAAAAAATCTTTGCCAATTTTTTAGTTCAAAAAGTTGAAAACGTGATTAAAATTTTATTTTTTAGATTAATTTCAGAAATTTTCTAGAATTTTTTTTAAAAATTTAATTTCCAAGTTAATTCCAAGATTCACTTTTCTACAAAATTTCTGACTTTTCTTACAAATGTACAACTTTGATCTCAGAGGTTTACCATGCTCTTTCTGGAAAGTTTGAGAGATCTCAAAATGTGAGTTGTGTATTTTCGATCTCAGAAATTTGCCCCTTTTTTTTTTTTTTTTTTTCTGAAAACATTTTTGCGCTCGAAGTTTAAAAATGTTTGTCAAATTTTAGACTTTTTGAGCTCAGATTTTCCATTCTCTTCTAGAAAATCTGAGGTCTGAAAACTTTTTTGAGGTTAAGGGTTTTTCTCTTGTAAATTTTTAACTTTGAGATCAGAAATGTAGTTTTTTTTTTTTTCCCCAAAAAAAATTTGAGATTAGACTTCAAATTTCTGAGCTTTTTTATCAGGAATTTCCATGTTTTTTTTGTTTTTCTATAACATTTTTGAGATAAGTTGTTAAATTTCTGAGTTCTTTGGTGGAAATTTTCTCTTCTTTGTGCCCAATAAGCCGTCGTCGCATTAGCTGCTGCTGCTGCTGCCTGATTAATCTCGGTGTGGAGAGAGCAGCGTTCTTGTGATTCTGCTCCTCGACTCTGATGCCGTTTTCCAGAGGAAGCAGATCTTCTGACGCCTGTGTGGTGAAGCGCCTCCCTCCTCTCTGCTGCTTTTAGCCGGCCTGTTTGGTGTTTGGTTGCCATGGCGCCGTGACGCGGCGGTGACTCAGAGGTTTTTTTTTTGAGGCCTGTGGAATGGGCTGAGTGGTCTCGTGTGATGGGAAGTGACTGGATGGGCTTCCTGCTCGTTTTCCTTCTGAATGCGACGCAACAGGTGAAGCGCCGAGTCCGGTCCAGCTGAAGGGACACACCTGTTCAGCCTGAAGGCTGCGCTCACACACGCAGCTTTGTTTGGCTAACTAGCACATGTCGCCTTCCCGCAGGGAGAACCTCAAGCTGCCTGCTCGGGATGCCAGACATTCATTCCCCCTGCAGCTCCGGCTGCTTTCATAAATGATTTAACAACGGTTGGAAAGTGAAATGTGCAGAAGCAGGTAGAGGGTGGAGGCTGCAGCTCCTTCTGCTGGGTTCGGATGAGAAACGTCTCAGAAAACCTCTGAAACTTTTAGCCCTGAGCTGTTTGCTAATTTATGGCTGAAAAAGCGATGAAACGTTCAGAATGTGTTGTTATTCATGGCTGTTGTGTTTCCGTCTTGAAGGAGTCTCATCTGATGCTGGATGTTAAATTATCTACCGCATTAGTATGAAGCATTTACATTGTTGATCTCATCAGGCTCTCTGTCTGCTCTGGGGAAAGTTTCCTCACCTCAGTATGCTGAATGCTTGAAGTTGCTCCCGTCTTCTGATTAATTGATGCTAATAGACTGTTAAATGGACCTTTTTCTAGCTTTACATCATGTTGTTCTTCTCTCATCATAAACAAACCTGAAGTGTTGCCTTGATTCTTTCATGCACGTTTGATAAATCCTTTAGTCTCCATGGAAACCATTCAGTTTTTAAAGACAGAGGCCCTATCTATTTGATGTGTATATATGTATATATATAGCCTTTTTATAACGACTGAAGGCAACAGTTTGCTAATTGGTGCTGGCTAGTCTGCAGGAGCTGAGTGGGCCTGTCGCAGAAACTTAAACTGCATCTTGAAGGCGGGGCTAGGTCCACCCAGGCGTTTTACTGAACTGAATGGTTGCCATGGCAACGCTCCAGGTATGTTTTTGATGAGGGGATAACATTATACCATGACGTCTATTTTGCATGAAAACTGGCTCTTTAAAGGCATCTGAAAGCAACGCGGGTTCGGTCGGGTCGTCTCTTTTCTCGCTCATCCAAACAGGAAAACGTAAAGAGGAAGTCGCATTTCTACGCGACTGCAGCGCATTCCTTAACTGTTTTCCCCCCCAAGCGAGTGCGGACTTGTTCACCCGCCGCCTCTCTGCTGTAGAACATCTGAACTGCGGTCCTGACAGACAGACGGGTTCTGTCTGACGGTGATCTTCAGGTAAACAGACGAACCCTTTTCCTGTCCAGACACAAAGCGCAGCGCTGCCCCACCTGTTGAGGTTCAGGGCGTGGCTCCAGGCAGGACGAGCTTCTGCTAAGACTTTTATTTTCTTTTGGGAAACCGTCTTTGGATCTGGATTAAAAAAGCTCTAACGTGGTCGGACACGTTTCTCTGCAGACTGAAGGTCTTTAACGAGGCGAAGATGGTTCGTATGTTGCTGTGGTAACAGTCATAACCATGCAGGAAGTAGATTTATCATGCAGCACATCCCTGCTTCCTGTGCTGGGAATGTTTCGCCACTCAGTCCGGACCGTAGCTGAGCATCAAGTCTGTACAGTTTATAGTGAATTATTACTGCGTATTGTTCCACTACGAGCCATTCAGATATTCTATAAATAACTGGAAATTCCCTCGACTTTGTGCAACAGGTCTCATATTTTTGTTTGCTGCAGGGTAAAGGCAACACCCGGGCAACGCGGACGCTGTGAGAAACAAATGGGCTCCTATCTAATAATAAACTGACCGTTCTGAAGAGGAAGCGGAGTCATCATCAGACGCAGCGTAACGTTTATCCCCAGCGAGTAAAGTTTCTATATTTAACCTGAGGGGAACTGTAGGCGCGCTGCAGAGGTGCAACGTTAAACATCGGAGCCTTTTGGGGCCTTCAGGAGGATTTATGGAGCTGCTCAGATAAAACGTTCGTTTCTTTCCTAAAATGGAAAAAAGGAAGACGTGGTTCTCTTCCAGGGCCGCTGGAAGGTCGAACGGGGGGGCCTGGGCCCCTCATCCTGCAGGGCACCATTGGCAGCGTTTCAGTTCAGAGTTGATATGAATCTGGAAGAGGAGGCCAAGTTTAACCGACGGGAAACTGGTCAGCTGAGATATTTGTGAACAAACTGAAGCTCAAACTTGAAAAAGATCAACCTCCAAGCGTCAGATTGTAACCATGGCAACACAACAAACCATGAAGATCGCAGTCTTGCAAAGTAAAGCTGCTTTTATCTCGATTTACCTTTGCTGACACCATAAAATCCAATTTACTAGTTTTTCTCAAGAGGGCTGAACAATACGACTGGACAAACATGTCATGATATCCGTGTTGAATATAATGTAGATAATTAAGGATTAAACGTCTGAAATACTGATTAAAAACTGGTAGCAGTGACATTTACCGTTTAATCCAGGGTTTTCACTACAAGATGTTTTTTATTTCTTCAGAAACTGCTGCTGCGCAAGCAACTCAAGAGGCTGTTGCTAGGTAACCAGAGTGAGTGAGTCGCATTAGCTAGACAGGAGAGTTAAAGCTTTTCCTCTGCCTACATCTCCCAGAAGGCTTTGCAAATATTCTCTCAGATGAATTTATCACATGTCTATCACAAAATACGTTATTGACCAATTCTCAAACTTTAGATCTGCAGTCTTTACTAAATTCAAGCATCTATGCGAGGCCCCTGATGGTTCGGACCCTGAGCAGCTGGGTTTGCTTATGCCTGGGGCTGTCTCTGATTAAATGTGTTTATGTTAGCGGAGTTAGCACTGAACATTTTGGCCTTCAGTTGTTTGTAGAGTGTCTGAAAACCCGACGACGGCAGCAGATCCGTCCGTCAGCAGCAGCTTGTTGGGAGAATGAAACGTTGCTTTATTCAGATGCAGCAGCTGGAAAACCACAAATATTGGGAGGCTTAGAGTTTTAATTGTTGGATTCTCATGAATGTTTTAATTTTCTTTTTAACTGTAAATGCATGTTGTATGTTTTAAAACGATGTGAGGTTAAGTGATCGGTTTCCTTCTGGAACAGTCCGCCATCGCTCTTGGAGTCAGGATTACCTGCTGCAAACAAAAAGCAGGTCAGTTTAGTTTGCAAAGGTTTTATGCTCCAATATATGCAAATTTAACTCTGTTCAGTTAAACCATCATTATTTTCACATCCACAAAAGTTTCATTGTGATCGAAGGAAACTTCAGTTTCAGAGTGGAAAATATCAGAAGAATCAGGGTTGAAATTTCAAACGTTTCAGTCGCGTCGATCGTTTAATTGATCTGTTGTACGTTAATTTGTGACCATATTTAGAGCTGCTTCCTGCTGCGTCAGCATCGTAACCGAGCGCCGCTCCGCTGCTTTCGCCCTCCAGTGATCATCACTGCAGCTCGGCTTCCCGCCCAGCAGGACCAGCGCTGCTGGAACTAATAACATCAGCAGAGGCACCATTACATGATGGTGGCCCAGTCTGTCATGATGGTGATCAGTGGTTAGTTACAGCTGCTTCTCGTCACCCAGCTGCAGCTTTTCTTCATGTCATTTGATCACATTTCTCCTCTGTTCTTCTTCTCTTGCTATGATCTCAGCCTGGATTGTGTCAGCGGACAATTGTCTGTCAGAGTGAGTCATGGCGGGGAAGATCTGAGCTCGGAGAGTGTTCTTTTATCTGGGAGTCATGTAAACTGAATCACGGCGCTCTGAAGACGCTCCGGGGGGCCAGGAAATACTCCCAATACCAGACGGCTCGTTAGAAAAATGATTCAGAGCCGAGTTATCTTTGAGATGCAGACACTTTCAGTTTTTAGTTTCACGTTCTCCATTAGTCTGCCTGGATGTCTTCCAGCTTCCTCTGGTGGATCTGGAAATAAACGGTAAAACCCGGGAAGGTTGACTGCATGGAGCCCCTGCAGGTCAAATTAGCCTGAATCAGACCTTCCGATACAAATCACAAGTTAAAGGAGACGCATGCAAAATTCAATTAAAGAATTCACATTTTGCATATTTTAATGATTTCATTTGAGTTTCAACTACTTCTAAAAACAGAACGAGCACTTAAAAAAGCTGTTTTTTGATATTTTTTTGTATCTGGAAAATGAGCCGTTTCAAAAACCTGTTTAAGGACTCATTTAAATTTTATTTTCTGTTTTCTTGCATGATTTTTCTGTCAGGTAAACGTTTGAGTTCCACTCGGACATCTTTGCGTTCTGATTCAAGTCTGTTGAGGCTAAAGCTAGCTAGCTGCTACCTTGCCCTTGCTAGCTAGTAAGCTAGCTAGATTTTTGTGTCGTATCAGAGGTAAGTGCAATTTTATCTCCAGTTGGCTGGATAAAATGCATGCATTCTGTGGAGATGCAGGTCTTAAGTCATTCACAATGATCTTAAAGTTTTAAATTTGAGTTGCTGAAACCTGTGCAAACTTTGACCCAGTTATTGAGTCCCTGTAGCTGCGCTTCCCTTAAATATGTGCAAAACTGTCTATTTGGGGGAAAAAAAATTAATTGCAGCGTCCCCATTAAATCAACTCAGTTAAAATCAAATATGAATAAATTCATATTTGCTTTTTATAATTCATTAAAAAGCCATCATCGTCCAACTACTTTTGTCGTTTCCTCCAGTAGCAACTTCCTGTTTTTGATCACATGACTCGTGGAATGTGAAAAATGTTTCCGTGTGAAAGGCACCCATTTTTGAAACTCCTATTTCTGTATTTCCAGTTTGTACGGTCAGTGGAAACGCAGCAGGAGTCCTGCAGGTTTTGGATGCATCTCTGTTGATTTTATCCAGGTGTGCAGGAGCAGTGGATGATCAGAGTTTGGTGAAACCTGCCGACATGCCTGAGAGCTAAATCTGCCTTTTGCTATTTGTGTTGGAGCACGAACTGAGCCTGTAGCGTTCCATATTACCCAACGTTTCCTGAGCTGGAGAACATTGGGTCTGAGCAAGCAGCCTTTTGTTCATGAAGTACATAAAAGCAATTTTAAAGAAATATGAAAAGGTTTTGATCCCTGCATTGAAGCTTCTTTCTTTGAATCGGTTTCTGGGATTCCTCCTCCTAGTCGGACTCTGCAGCTCCTAATGGGGGATCCCAGGGTATTTCCTGACAAACGGGGAGACATCGGCTCTTCTGCAAGACGTGGGTCTGCAGGGATTTTACTCCCTGAAAAACCTCCGGAGGGAAACTCCTTCATCAGAAGAACCTCCTCTGCAGTTTCACTCTAATTGTGAACAGGAGCAACAATTATTTTTTCTCTGGTTGAGCTTCATGATGTCAGACATGCAGGAAACATCTGTGGATTTCTTTAATGAGTATTTATAATAATATTTATGTTTAGTGAACCAAATACATCAGAGAAAGTATGTGAAATCTCTAGGAAAGATCGGATCATAATGCTGGTTTGATTCTTGTTGCATTCTGCAGTTTTACCTCTAGAGGGCACAAGATCCCGGATAACGGGGATGGAGAGAAGAAGAAGAAAATCGGATCAAATTCAACAATTTAAATAAAAATACATCTTGTTTAATGCTGCAGCTATAATAATTAGTTATTGATTATTCTGACTATTTAATCAAATTTAAAAAAAAAAAAGAATTGGCACATTCCGCTGATTATTTTTTTTAACCACTGAAGCCATTTATACAAAATTAGAAATGTTAAAAGATGGAAATTCATTTTTTTAAAATAAGAAAATAAACATTTACTGCCTAAAATGCAGCAACGGCCGTCCTTTAGTCCTTTAGCGAACATTTGTAGCAGAGGACGAATCTGCAGCTTAATAAATCTTCTAACGTCATTAAAAGCTCAAGTTTCTGCCAGACTTGACATCAACAGTGCAGGACTGACCACCAAAATGTGCCTGTAAATGCATTTTAAGTAGTTGTTGCTTATTTAACTGTAAAATTTAAAGTAGTTTGTTTTTGTTTTGAAATCTGGGCTCTTATTTTGGTAGCGTTACCATTGGAGGAAGTGAATTCAACTGTAGAAAACAAAGATGGTGAAAGAAGGAAGCGTTGAATCTCCTTGCGTTAAAGTCGTGGCAGGAGGCTCAACGTACGTCAGTTTAATTTGTCGAGGATGTTTATGGATGTGTGCAGGATTAATGAAAGTAAAGCTCAAAAGTTTGTTTTGAGAAGCGAACCTGTGGTTGCCATGCCAACAGCTGGTTGTCGTAGTTTAGCGTTTGTGCTAAACTGGTAGAAAAGACAGTTTTTACATCAATTAATGGTATTTATTTAGATTTTCTTTCACGTTTTAATGACCTAAAGTGAACTTTTTGTGTATGTAAGAGGAAAAGTTGCTTTTTATTCATTTTCTTTTAGCTCTTACGGTTTTCAACACACAACCACCAGTACAAGCCCCCATTAAATATATTTTATTTCACCAAATCTGAACCTTCAAAAACCGCAGAACAGATTTAAAAATAATTTTAAATGCAGAATGTTACTTATTACAGTTTTGTCCGAGGACGGTGTTTAAGAAAATTTTATTTTAGTTTGTTTTTTGGAGGCTGTATCTTTCAGTTAACGATTAATTCCTGAATTAATTGGTAATCAATGGATTAACTGTGATTATTGATGGTTACTCGTGATGAATGGCTCCAGCTCAGGCTGTGAGCCTCTAACGGGAGCCACATGTGGCGGCCCGTAAACATCAGGATGGAGGGCGGCCATGTTGGCCCTCGTAGGCGAGCGAGTAATGACAGAGCCGGGCTGCAGCGGAGCAGAACCCGGTGCCGATCGGAGGTTCTGGCAGCCTGCTGGACTGCTGGTGTGTGTTTGTGGAGTTTCCATTTCGCAGCTCGCCAAGCTCTCGATGAGTCACTCTGAAGGAAATGAACGGCTTTAAGATGGCCGGGCTCTTCTCCCTCTCCGCCTCCATACTGTTCACATCTTTTACTCGGTTTCCAACCCGATTCAGTTTCCGGCTCTGCTGAGGCTCGGGACCGGTTCTGATGATCCAAACCGGGTGTTCCTCCAGCTCTCGGCCTCAGATGTTCAGCATCATCTGTTGCTGTTTGTTTGTTTGTAATGAGATGACAGAAAACTGGGAGTCGGATCCAAGTTTGACTGGTTTAATGTGGTTCCTTTAAAGGGCCGGTGATTTCCAGGCACAGAGTCATTTCATATAACCGCCAAGTAAATATGTTGGCTTCAGTGGTAATAAAAACACTATATATGTAATATTACCACACATACAGGGACAGTGTTCAGCTCATTGTCATCATTTGATGTGATTGTAGCTTTTAAGCTAATTTGTATCTGCGGTCCTTTGACAGGTTATAATGTTTTGCCTGTTGCAACAAGCAATCGATCATAATAAATTAAAATGACCTCAATATTCATTCTGTTTTATTTTTTTAAAGGACAATGTCGTTCAGAGATGTTCATTTTATTTGTTTTTTGAATATTTAAAATGTCTCCCAGTTCCAGTGTAAGACCAGTAAGAGTTCTTTTTCAAATTAAAGTCCGTCTTTGAGAGGGTCAACTTGGATTACTAGAAAGTCTCAAAAGCAATATTTATCACAATAATTCTGCAATTATCGTCCAGCAAAATTTGTCAGAGACAAATTTGACACCTTGAAATTGGGCCTCTGTCTCTTTAAGAAACTCCGCCTCCAGGAAGTCATCCCAACATGGCTCCTCTATTAACCCCTCAGCAACCAGAAGCAGCTCCTACAATGAGCTCAGCAGCTCCACCAGGTGTTTGCTAATTGCTGCTGGCTAGTCTGAAGGAGCTGAGGAGGAGCTTCATTCTTGAAGGCGGGGCTAGGTCCACCAAGGCGTTTTGCACAGGTTGAATGGTTGCCATGGAGATTTAGGGATTTCTCAAACATGCATGAAAGAATCAAACCAACCCTCCAGGTTTGTTTATGATAAAAATCTGCAAACTTTTCTAAACTGCCGCTTTAATAATCCAACGCTTTGGGCTTTATTGACTCATATTTAACATGACAGAAATGTTTGGTAGTCGTCTTGGTCATCCATCCGTGGTTCGTTTATTCTATTTATTTATTTTTTTTAAAGCCAAACTGTTGCTGGCAGATTGTGTGGAAAAAAAAAACAAACGTCTTTCTTTGCCACCATGCGGGCGCGGCCGGCGCGGCGAAGACAATTACAGGAAGCGTATTAAAGTTGATGCAGCAGCAGCAGCGTTTCTCTGGGCTCACCTGACGCCGTGCAAACGATCCTGGAGTTTCACTGCTGCATCCTGTTGATCTGCGGGCCGGACTCGTCAGCGCCGGGCTCTCCGCCGCCTGCCGGGTCTCCTGCGTGTCGGCGCGCGATGCCAGTGGGCTGCAGCGTTTGCGTGTGAACGCCCAGCCGCCAGCCTTCTCGCTCAACCGCAGCTTGATTTGCTCCCCCGGCGTCAGATTCTCCCGTTTCCACATTTACAAAGCAGCTGCAGCCAAACGTCGTGAAATCTGAAGTTTCATAAGCGCCACATGGGTTTTATTATCATGCGCTTGTCTCTGTTTTTTTTTTTTTTTTTACTGTGCTCGTGGAAAAACTGCAGCCATCTTTGATTGGAGCCTGAAAACAACAGTGTGTGGAGCCTGAATCGTGTTTTTGGGATTAAAAATGAGTGTTTGCAGATCCAGAGGAGGTGTTTTCAGTCTCAGCCAGAGATTTTCCTGCTAACTTAAACAGAAAGTTTCCAAACGATGCAGCAGAACCTGTTATTAAAAACCTGCCAGCTTCAAAGATTTTCTTTCATTAACTGCAGAAGTTTTTCAGGTTTGAGCAGAACACTCAAAATGAAAGAAATATTTCCTCAGAAAAGTATTTACAGTGTAATGAACACCTGCAGAGCCTAATGGGTTTGGATTTTATGCATCATAGTGGCGTCCAAACTCCGTTTGTTTGGGCCAAAACTGGCCTGTTTAATCTACTTACTGGCCACAGAATGTATTAAATACAGAAAAATGAGTTTAATATGATTTTCCTCTTTTCAGTTTCACCTGCTCAATGAAGTTTTTATGAAATCTAGAAATCCTTAAAGATCTAAATCATAAAGATTTTGTCTGCTTTTCCGTTGAACACAAACGGTCCAATTTCCTTTTTTTCCCTTTTGTTAGATCTTCAGTTTCTGTTGTCAAATTTTTACCGTTCTTGACTTGCGGTCGCGGTGCTGATCAGATTCATTTCAAGGGCCACACAAGGCCCTCGGGCCACACTTTGAGCACCCCTCATGTAACAGATTAGCACAGAAAAAAAACAAACTGAAAAGTGTGGTGTGCTTTTGCAGGTTCCTGATCTCACCTGTGTCTCACTTATAACAGCTTTAAAATGTCTTATTAGTGAAAACATCTGCTAACGAATAAATTTTCATCAACATTAAACCATTCTTGATTTAAAATGAGCTCCTATATCTTGTTGGACAATTAAGTTTTTATCTTTTGACTTTAGGAAGATATTTGTGCTTGGTGACGTTTTGTGTTTGTGCAAAAACACAAACACAAAACCGTTTTGGTGGTTTGATGTTCGAAGCTTCCTGGAACCTTAAACCTGCAGCTGGTTCTGCAGAGTTGACGCCAGTTTTCCGTGTTTCCGTTTGTACTTTTCATTTTGCAGCCATTTACTACTGTTGGGTAAAATCCCAACAGAACACGTTCGGCTTCGTGATCGTTGGATAAAGTTCAAGTCGTACTAATGCTGTAACTCTGGAGTCTCTCCAGGAAACATTAACAGGTTCTTATCTTTGCCCTCCTTATCCGCAACACCTTCAGTCTGATTTTCCTGTGAGGAATTTCTGAGACTCGACGACCGTCTGAGTCAGAGTGAGTCAGACGACCCGGCAGGGAGGAGAAGGAACCGATTCATGTGAACGCTGCCAGGCGTTAATCTGGGTGTGGACCGTTCCAAATCCAGGACGAGTCGTTCCTTCAGTAGGAGTGTGTTTCGGTCACACGCGCTCCGGCCTCTCCGACGGGTCGGACCCGGTCGGCATCTGTCCCGGTCCGCCTGCCAACACAGAGCCTCGTTCTCCAACATGTGGCGCCGAACGGGAGGCCCCTGGCTACAGCTATTTACCCCAATCCCACACAATCCCTGTCTTTGTGCTCTTTGTCTCAGAGGAGACAGACAGCAGCCAGCCTGCAGCGTTTGTTTTAGCGGGGATCTCTGCGCAGACGGGCCGGTGGAGGAACCAATCGGTTTCTGTTCAGACTCGGAATGATTCAGCCGGGCCGGAGGAAGCGTCCTCACTCCGGCCGAACAGTCAGGACGCCAAAAGAACCTGAATTTATGGGTTTACTTCACAAAAACCAGTTTAATTTTGCTGCAGCTGCTGTTGATCGCTGCTTCCGTTTAACCACACAGGAGCAGCAAATACCAGTTGGACTCGAAACCCGACCAGTTCAGGGGATTCATCTGGTTTAGCTGCTAATATTCAATACATTTAAGGGGTGATTTAAATTCCATGATGTTTGGAAAGTGAAGATAATTGTTGTTAAAAATCCTTCATCCCACGTGCTTCTGTTCTTGTGAGGAATAATAAATCAATCTGATCAGGATCAAATAAACCGAACTGGACTGATGAGCTTTAAATGTTGCTTCCGTTCCGATGGCTGCAGTTCTCTTTCCAAACAGTAGGAGTCGCCACCAATGGCATGAATCTGCTTTTTACAACAAATTTACAAATTAAACTTTATAATCTGGCTTATCCTGAAAGTAGATGAAAAGATGCAAACATGTATAAATGCAAAATATGCAGCTGATTTATACACGCAGGTGAAAACATGAAGTACTCGGGTAAACGGTTACCTTGATGTTAAACTTTTTCTTTTAATTAATGAGCAGCTTTTATGAACAAAAAATAAAACGTTAGAAAATTACATCATGAGAATTTGTCTAATTAATTTTAATGAGACATAAATTTCCCGTCTCTCATGCTTGTATGTCGTTTTTACTCCTTATTGATACAATTTAACATTTAACTGAGTAACATGCTTTCCTCTAATTTAATGTAAAAGTAAAACATATTTGTAAACAACTTAAATGCAACATGCAGATTAATTGTACTTGCAGTAAATCAAGTAAATGTAACTTGTTACTTTCCATTCAGCTGAAAACTGATTATATTTGAATCAAACGTTGCATTAAAAATCCTTTCATTTTTTGTTTTCATGTTTATTTTTACAGAATAAACTTCTAGATAACTTTTTATGGTCTTTTTTTCACATTAGAACGGAGATGTTTAACCGCTAGTAGAGCAAAAACAATTTAAAAATACAGAAAAACTTTCTCTCCCACAATGAAACGACACAATAAGTGGAAAAAGTAGTTAAATGTTCACATAAGAGCCAAAAACTAATCAAAAGTCCAGGAAAAATCCCCCTTCGTTCCAGCAGCTTTACGCCCCTTTACTATAAACCACGACGGCTTCTGATTGGCTGAGGGATCCAGCCAATCAGCAGGCCGGGAGGAGTAGGACCAACTAAACACAAAACATGGCGTCGACTCAAACGCATAAGTAAGACGGGTTGTTTTTAGTTTCATACATTTTTACCCCTCATCTTAAATATTTGTTTTAGCTTTTTGTGACTTAGTATTTCATGATAAAATCTGAGCAGGCACATTCCTGGCCGCCTCTCAGCTGTTGGCATTCAGAACGGTTCATTTCCTGGTTCTGTCTCAGGGCCCCTGCGTTTGTTTGCAGAAGCCCCGTTCTTCCTCAGCCTTCCTCTTCCTCACAGAGCTGCAGTGTCTCACAGAGACGGTGGGGAACGTCGGGGAGAACCCGGTCCGCTTTCCACCCGGTGCTGGAGCAGTGAGTCACGGGGGAAACTCCCTCCTTGGCTTTAATGGCTGTTTTGATGGATGTGGGAGGATTTCTGCCAGCAGAGCCGCAGAAAAGAGCGAGTCGCTGAATGTGGGTTCGGGGTTCTGATGTTGAAACAAGTTGCAGAACAGCTTCAGTTAGCAGAACCGCAGCTGGTTCTGTTTTATCGAAGCTTTTTTAATAAAGGAATCCCCGGTTCTGGAAAAGTGAAACGTTTTTCTTTTATAACTCGGTTTGCAGCAGCAAAGTTTCCTTTGGTTAACGACTGAAGCCTCCGTGGTCGTTGAGGGTTCAACCACACCAGCTGGAGTCCGACTCCGATAAAGTCCGGTTCGGTTGGGAAGTGTGAATGCAAACCAAAAAGCGAATTCTGGTCCGCCTACAAACCTCGGTTTGGCTCAAGTGAACTCTGGTGCCATTCGAATGCACATGTGAAGCGAACCAGAGCAGGAAGTGAACTACAACACATGGCATTCTGGGTAAATCCAACCAAAACAAATGCGCTAGCCTAGCGCTTAGCACAGTGTTTCTCAACCTTTTTCAGCCCAGCGCCCCCCCAGCCTTTATCCAGGTCCCTCACCGCCCCCCACCAAAGAATTTGTAGGCTACTTTGCACCGACTATAATTTTATCATTATTACTATCACTATTGTAGATGTTTAAATTTTTATGCTTGCTTCTGTATTTATCATCAAAAATAATTTCCCAGAGAACAAAAAAAGTCATGGGAATAGAAATTGTCACAGGTGTCTACAAAAAATGCAATGAACGCTATAAAATGAACGCTCTCTATTGTATCACCCATGGAGGGATTTCTTTATTTCTTTATTTAAATGGGTTAATTTTTCAGAGGGATACACAGTGAGGGTGTCGTGATTTTAGCTACCAGTAGCAGGAGAACGGAGCTGCGCCAAGAAGCTAACAGAAGCTACAAACACTGAATAGAAGAAGAAGAGCTGCCATCAATACAGTTGCAGTCGAGCATGATTTAATTTTGCATAACACAGTTTTACCAAGTTGCTCAAAGTCTAAACTGGTATTGTTGTGCATTTAAGGTGTAAAGTTTACCTTCGACCAAAGGCACCCCAGTGACCCCCTTTTGTAAAAATGTCCGCCAGCGCCCCCTGCCGTCCTCTGAACGCCCCCTGGGGGGCGGTACCGCCCACGTTGAGAACCGCTAGCTTAGCAGGAGAAATGACTCGACAAGAGAGAAATCCTACAACTGCTAAAATCTTGACACTTCTGTTTTTGTTCATATTTCATAAAGTTGCGCTCAGTTTGGTTTGGTGGTTTTTGTCGTTTCCTTCAGTGGATTTTAGTACAAAACACAACCGACTGCTATTTTATCTGTAATAATCATAATTAAAGCTGCACGATGATGGGGAAAATATGAAATCTTGACATGATTAATAAAGACTTGGACACTTATTTGTTTTCTGAGTATAAATCCCCTCATCGCCCTCTGGATGAGCGCTACCTTCTAAGCTAGCACAGCTAGCCATTAGCCGTTAGCATTCACTTCAGTTGAGCTCCGTTTTTGCTGAAATGCAACATTTTATTGTGGTTGTTCATACTATTTAAATCAACTTAATACGATATGATACAATACAATGTCTGTGGTTTTAAAATGTTTTTGTTTTTCTCCTCAAAAGTGAAGGAATAACCCAACTAGATGTAATTTAAAAGTTAGAAATACTCCAGTGTTACAGTCGGACACTTTTCCTCAGACTGGATCATTAACGTCCTTCAGAACCAGCAGTCGGGTCGAAGCAGAATGACGAGCCGATTTGATTTGCAAAGCAGCAAAAAAAAAAAAAAACTAAAATGTTGCTAAATTAGTGCAAAGGTCAGACTTTGCACTGATCGTCTGCTGGGTTCATTCAGGGCTGTGTGTGTGTGTGTGTGTGTGTATATAATTTCTGCATCCACAGGAACGTGAGCTTACCAGGGCTGACGACTGAGGCCCTGGTTACCACGGCAACAGCACAGCAAAACATGGCTGAAGTGATCAGGGTTTCTTTTTTTTTTTTTTTTCTCCCTCCCAGTCTGCGAGGCGGAGTTTGTTTCTTGTTACTGGGACGGACAAAGATGTAGCTGTGAGTCATCCTGGAGGCCGGGAGCCGAGCCAGAGCATTCCTCTTCCTCCTCCTCCTCCTCCCCCTTCATCTCTCCCTCCTCTTCCTCCTCCCTGTCTCTTTGTCTGCCCTTTTTTTTTTTTTTCATTTTCCTCCCCTTTTCTGTTGGCTGTGCGCTGTGAACATTCCCAAACAGCTTTTATTAAAACAGATTTGTTTTCTGTTTGTGAACCCAGAATATTCCGTCCCCCCTTCCAGCACAGAGGTCTCCGTGCATCACCAAACACTCTTCGCGTTTTTCCACTTTATTCATGCGATCCGAAGAAGTGGGACGCGGTCTGCATGTGTTTGCTCATCTGTTGGGCTGAGACCATATTGGTTTGTCCTCCTGCTGGTTGCAATGGTTGCAATCGTTGTGAGATTGTTTGAGAAAAGCTGCAGACTCTCTCCACACAAACTGTCACAGCTTTCGCTGCTTCAGCAGAGCAACATGTCAACAGAAACGCGGCTTATTTACGCTGAAATGAAGAAATTTATGGATCTGGTTGTTTACAGGAGCAAAAAGCTGCATTTTTATCTCATCCTGCATGAACATTTCATCACATTTCACCGGTTTATGCTTCCATGGTTGCATTTAATTCAGGTAATCTGAATGTATTGCTGTCAAAACGCCCACATTATTACACAAATAAGTTTAAAAACGCACACGGCCAAGGATTTAATGTTTCAGTCTTTGTCTTAAAACGCCTTCGTGGGTTTTGAGGCTTAGATCCTGGAAATGTCAGAAAACACAGAAAAACAAAACCTCTGTCTCTTTAAATTACACCGTAGCTGCTATTTTAGTCAATTTAATCGCCTATGTCCAAATTTACAATAAAAAACATGAAACAAAGAGATTCACACACTTAAAAAATGTAAGAATACAAAACTTCAGAGTCAGAATCCCAGTGGAAACTTCAGATTTTTCATTCAGCCTCATAATCATTTTAATACATTGTTTCTCAACCTTTTTCGGCCCAGCGCCCCCCTAGCCCATATCCAGGTCCCTCACCGCCCCCACCAAAGAATTTGTAGGTTACTTTGCACTGACAATTATTTTATTATTAATATTACTATCACTATTGTAGATGTTTTGAATCGGCGCACCCATTATGTTTTCCCGTACACTTCAGCGCCCCTTACGCTCCTTCACCTCGCGCACATAACGGGGTAAATGTAGCGAGTTTTGCCCTAAACGTATCGGCGTCTGGAGGAGGGGGGGGAGCGTATGTTTCTACGCTCCTTCGTGTGGGGGGGGGCGATTTATGTTTTCGCATCCACCTGAATAATGTGTAGTAGCGCCCTTCAACAATATTATTTTACCTTTTATCTGGAAATAGTGTCTGTTTATTCTTACCATACAGTCTCTGTATTAATTATTGCTCGAAAGGTCTTGCCATACAAGTTTATTCCTCCGTATTTAGTTTCTTAGTTTATTCTTGCATTTTGTTCTTCATTCATTTCTATTTAGTTTCATTTGATTAGTTTTATCCTGTTTATTGCTATGTCCACTTTAGTTTCTTTCCTGTTGCTACATTTATTTTATCGTTTATTGATCACCAGTCATCTTCACTCATCACCTGCTGCGCCACCTAATCGTCATGTGTTTCACATCATGTGTTGATTTTTCAATGTTCAGCGTCGGATTCTCTGTTTTTATGCCATAATTCACATCTAGTTCGTCGCTCCGTTTTATGTCCCACTTGTCATGTTTGAGTTTTGCGCAATGTGCGCGTCGTTTTTTTTTTTTTTTGTTTTTTTTAACTCCCTAAGGTGCAGGGCGGTCGGGAAACATCGATGGGGGAAAGGCAGTCTGACATAAACCTTTTAAAACAACAGAAACAATTTCTGCATTCTGATTATTGAAATGTAAAAGTGCTGTGTTACCGTTGTTCTATCACCCCCGTTTCATACCGGACCACTTACAGCACCGATGTTATCGGTATCAAATGAACCACTCTATCGAGGTGTCACCATGGAGGGATTTCTTTATTTAAATAGGTTCATTTTTCAGAGGGATACAAAGTCGTGATTTTAGTAATTACATGTTTATAAGAGCGATTTTCTGTTGTCCTTCCATGGAAGCGGGCAGCTTTCAAATGGAAATAAAACACTTTTTAATATAAATTGCTGCTTTGACATGATCACAGAACTGCCAAAACATATGTAGCTACATAAATACCAGACAAAGTGAATCACAGCAGCGTCATCAGCCGGTTTAACGCTGAACTGATGCGGAGCCATGAAGCTACAAACACTGAATAGAAGAAGAAGAGCTGCCATCGATACCATTGCAGCCAAGCATGATTTAATGTTACACAATACAGTTTTACCAAGTTGCTCAAAGTCTAAACTGGTATTGTTGTGAATTTAAGGTGTAAAGTTTACCTTCGACCAAACGCCCCCAAAGGCATCCCAGCGCCCCCCTTTTGTAAAAATGTCCGTCAGCGCCCCCTGCCGTCCTCTGAACGCACCCTGGGGGGCGGTACCGCCCACGTTGAGAACCGCTATTTTAATACAATATTAGAAATGCATTGAAAAAGGCAAATAACTCATTTTTAAATTAGGCATGTTATTGTGTAAAATAAGTTTTATAATCTGTAGCAAATGATGCATCCACAACTAAAAATAAATAAATCGCCTCTAACATCGACATTTGAAAAGCTAATTTCTTTCTGCTCAATTTAACATCAATGCAGTGTTAAAATAATCTGTTTATTTTTATGGATTAGCTGATATTTGAAGAATTTCAACCAAACACTTAATGAGTCCTTCGTTTATTTTAATCCTAAATGTAAAATGTTTCACTGTTTTGGATTAATTACTGCTCTGAATGAGTTTACTTTTATTTTTAATTCTCTCCAGTTGATTAATTGATTACTTAGTTCATTTCAATAATCAATTAATCTGATTAATCGATCCATCCCTGGTCAGCAACATGTTTGCCCAAAGGCCTCATACCTGGTGTGACTCACCTCCGTGGTCCAACCAGCAGGAGGTTTTTACTCCGTGTTTTTACCGCAGGAATTCGGGGAATGTTTCCAGCCCGAACGTAAAGGTGTGGCTCACCTGGATGGTGAAGAGCTGCGTGTTCCTGCTGCAGATCAGACCTGCCCATCATGTTGTGACAGAAACCTGAACATCTGCTCCAGGAAACGAGTTCAGATCCTCCTAAAGCGTTTTACTGCGTGGAAAACGTGGAACTGTTCGGTCCGACGGGAACTGAACCATCGGTGTCTGAAACGGCTCAGTGATGCAGCGATGAACTTTTTTCACTTCCCATATCTGAAATGTAAAAACTGAAAATGTTTATTTAAAAAAAGACTTAAATGTAATGGATTGTAAATTGATTTGAAGACTGTGCACCAGTACAGCTCGTATAAATATAGCGGATCAGAACCGGCGCTTTAAAAGCCAAACATCTGCAGCTCTCTCTCTCTCTCTCTCTCTCTCTCTCTCTCTCTCTCTCTCTCTCTCTCTGTCTCTCTCTCTGCTGTTCACAGAAGAAACCGTCAATAGTTGCTGATTCAGGAGCTTTTAAAGGGGCAGAATCGTGAAATCCACTTGATTTTATTGTTCTCTCATCAAAAACATCCCTGGAGTTTTGCATTTTGAAAAATCCTTTAATCTCCATGGCAACCTTTCAGCTGTGGTCTCGAAGGCGGAGCTTTGCCCCGCCGTCGAGACGGAGCTCCCGACCCTTTGGCTCCTTCAGACTAGCCAGCAGCAAACGGCTGGAGCAGCTGAGCTCATTATAGGAGCTACTTCTCCGTTAAACGGCGGTAAAAACCAAGTTAAAGGGTTAATAGAGGAGCCATGTTGGGATGACTTCCTGAAGGTGGCGTTTCAGAAAGAGACGGACCCGATTCCTTAAACTTCTTTTCTTTGATGCAACATTTTTATTGGCATAGCTACTGGGCTAAGCTATAACATGGAAGTATGAGCCTGTAAACTACATGACTGTTGTTTTTAATGAGCTTCGCATCTTTGTCGTCTAAACCCGTCTGTTCTGGTTCTGGTCCGGTCTGTGAGGTCTCCCTCGGCAGATGGCCGGTATTGGAGACGATGAGGCCAAATGGGAGAACTGGAGCCCGTTTCCTCCTCCTGATGGGTTTTTTTTTTCCCCACTGGTTCTGAACCGATTCCTGCAGAGACGGGGCGGCGCTGCAGACGATCACATGCACACCGAACGTGAGCCGCTTTGAGTCGGGACGGGTTCTAACAGAACCTGGGGCTGGTCGGACCGGGCCCAGTTGGTCCGGCTGCCCAGTAGAGTCTGACTTTAAAGAGCTGAAGCAGCATCTGGTCAGACGTGTCTGAGCGTCTAAAGGCAGATTAATAAATGATCAATTGGTAAATATTGATTGGTAGTCAAAGATGGCTCCTTCCATCCTACATAAGATTCACGTTTACTAAACATTTAACATTCAGAAATAATTTTTGGTCATTAAAATACCATTTAAAGGTTCAGTACGTTTCTTTTTTTTAACTTAAATTGTTGTAGTTTGACTTCATATTTCAGTTTGAACAATAAAAGCTCTGAACGACGTTATGATTTATTTATTTTACTTCATATTTCTGAACCATTTGAGGTTTGTTTCCAGTTTATTTCTACACGTTTACAGGTCGTCAGTTTATGATTTATTCTAAATTTGCCGTTATATTCCTAACTGCACTGACTGAACAAATTAAAGTTGTTTTGATCAAACTTGTGAAACTATTAGTGGATTTGACTGCTGGTGCCTTAAATTGTTGTTTTATTATCGCAATAGTATCACAAAATATTGTGATAAACTTACCGGCTACACTTTTAATGCATAATCCATAAAACCAGCATGAACAATTTATTCTTGTAATAAAATTAATAGTTTTTTTTCCCCCTAATTGGATAAAATAGTTTAAAATGTAAAAATGTGCAGAAAATGATTATTTGTAGGTTTGTCATGAAAACAAATTTCCGGATGCTAAATTGTCCCGGAAGTTATTACGATAAACGATGATGTTGTTTTGAGAACATTTTAAAGCGACATAAAAGTGGAATATTTAGAACTGGAACTGGAAGATATTTTAAATATCCAAAAAATAAAACGGAAACTGGTCAAATGAATCATGAAGGAAAATTGTCCATCAAAAAAAGGGATGCACTATTGAGTTTATTTTAATTTATCATTCATTTAATTGGTTTTATTGCGACAGACCAAATTTGTTTTTGTTTTTTTTAAGCTGTTGGGAAATAAAGGTCAGAATTCAGATGCAGCAGAGAAAAAAGGTGTAAAGATTTTGGATCGTATGAAAGGATAGAAACCTCCAGTGAGCAAACTAACGCCCACGTCTCGTCGCTCCGCAGGAACGCCAAGAAGGAGTCGGACCTGGAGGCGGCGCTGCTGCGGCTGCGGGACCTGGAGGCCATGCTGAACTCCAAAGACGCCGCCTACACCACCGCCCTGGGCGAGAAGCGCAACCTGGAGGCCGAGCTGAAGGAGCTGAAGGCCCATCTGGCCAAGGTGAGCGCGGCCCGAGTCCGACCGCGGCCTCCTGAGGCTGCTGCGGTCAGGAAAGGTGCACTGCCTGCCTCAGCGCGGCAGAAATCCTCGCTCTGCTGTCTGATTAGTGGTTTTAGGAGCGGAGAGCTTCAGGGGTTCTCACCTGCCTGAAGCCGCCGTCGCTCCCTCTGAGTTATCGCTTCATGCAGAAAATAATTTCCTATAATCGCTCTGCAGCTGATTATGAATGAGGCGACTGCTTTCTGCCAGTTTTATCAATGAATCTCAGCTCAAAGCTCAGCGCTGTGGGCTGCGCTCCACCTACTGTCCAAACCTAGGAACTGCACCTTTCTGTCCAGAGTTTAATTTGTTTTCTCGGTGTTGGATCTTTTTTCTGCCTTCTCTCCCAGCTGGACGTCAGCCTTGCCGATACGAAGAAGCAGCTGCAGGATGAGATGCTGCGGCGGGTGGATGCAGAGAACCGCCTGCAGACCCTGAAGGAGGAGCTGGAGTTCCAGAAGAACATCTACGCAGAGGTTGGTGCTCCTCCGTTTTCTGCAGGCGGTTTGTTCGCTTCCAAACAGCCACGGCTGGTTCTGCATCTCCTCCTCCAGATTTGCTCCCATGATGCATTTTTCACCTTCCTTCAACTGGAATTTCTACAACAGGATTAGAGATGGGGGGTTAAAAACTGCCTAGAAAATCTCTATTTAATTTCAAGCTTCAGATTCACAAATTCTGACTTTGATCTCAGAATTTGTAGCTTAATTACTGAATTGTGACTTTTTGTAAATCTCAGAATTCTGACATTTTTTGTCCAAATTCAGAGTAATTTTAGAAAATTAAATTTTTTTCTTTTTTTAATTGTCTTCCGTTTTAATTTCACTTAAAAAGCTGCTGCTGTGACTCACTGTTTCCTCCTGTAATCAAGTTTTAATCTTTCAGTTTTGTTTTGGTTGCATCCTGTGAAAAGTGAATAAAAATTACGTTTAAATGTGATGATGATCTGCTTATGGATTTTTCTGCTGGAGCTCCTAAGAAGTGATTTCGACACAGCGGCTGACGGATCAAATTAAATTTACCTCAGATTACCGTTGTTTAAATGCAGATGAGCTGGCTTTTCTCAGCGTCTCTGAATGTTTTTGGGTTTCTTTGCAGGAGCTGCGCGAGTCGAAGCGTCGACACGAGTCTCGCATCGTGGAGATCGACAGCGGCAAGCAGCAGGAGTTTGAGAGCAAGCTGGCCGACGCGCTGACCGAGCTGAGGACGCAGCACGAGGACCAGGTCCGCCTCTACAAGGAGGAGCTGGAGAAAACCTACCACTCCAAGGTGGGAGGGCGGCGCCGGCCGGCGCCACCTGCAGGCCGCCGCGTCTCATTTCACACAGATTCATCACTTACATCCAGGAGATTCAACTCGTTTTGGTTTCAGGCAACATCAGGATCGCTGATGTCCTCAAACGGCAGAATGTGTTGATAAAACTGCAATTTAACAAACTTTAATTGGTACTTCTTGGTACAACTTTTAACATTTTAACATGAAGTAATCTATCCAAAATAAAAAAAATGTTTCATTACAGTTTCGCAAAATAAACCAATATTGATACGAGTGAAAAACTCAGTAAAACCTATTGGAAAAACAGGAGCTTTTTCAAAGTGGGTGTGTTTCCATTTAGTGGATTTATTTTCAAAATGTCAAATGGAAACGTTAATGGATGATGTCATGTTTTTTGATAATTTAATCTAATGGAAATGGCACAATTATAAATCAGTGATTCTTGAGAATAGGGACAAAACGGGTCCTGTGGATAAAGCACAAAATTTGAATAAAATATACACAAAATATAATTTTTTCAAATATTTGACTAAACTAACCTGGGTCATGTGAGGACAACAATGTATATTTTCCAGGTGTTTGCTGAATATTTTTTTATTTTAAGCATTCTGGTCGGTGGATGATGCCAGTAAAATCCCTTGTCCAGGAGCAGAACTCAATACATTAGTTTAAAACAATTAAAGAAATACTAAAATTGCATATTATTACCATTAAGTATAAGTAGTCATATAAATTATTATTTTTAATTCAATAAATTTAATAAAAAATAATTTTTATATATTTTCCAACTCCATTGAAATTGGTCCCTAGTTTTTGTCGACACTGTCAGAAATGAAAAGAATGTAAAAAAATCAGGCATTATTGGGGGGCACCAGAACTTCTGAGGACCCCATGACCACTTCCTGTTTCTTCCTTTGCTAAGAAGGCTAGTTAGCTCTGGTTAGCTTATGTTATTCTTTAGTTTTTTCTTCTGTTTATTCCTAAGTTGTTTGTCACAACCATGATGTGTCAACACCATAACTGACAATTTACAAAACTTTGATAAAATTTTGTGAAATAAAAGCTTAATTTTGGTAAAATGTAAAAATTTCATGGACCTGATGAACTACAACATGGCGTCCTTCAGAATAATATCATATAAATTGAGATAGTTTGGCTTTTTGTCAACTCCATCAGTTTTTTTTACTCTTTCAGTGAAATTGTTGTCAAATCTCACTTAAATGTGCAATTTATTCATTTTAATGTATTTTACATAAATTGCATTACTTCACATGTATCAAGTTTTTCGTTTTACTCGCTAGTTTGTCACCTTCAGTTCTGCCAACTCCGTCAGATGGACTTTTTGTTGTTTTTTTGTTTTAAATATTTATTTTGTTTCTTGAGAAGCATTTGTCTGTAAAATGAGTAAAAATGTCACTAATAGGGTCATTAAAAATGATTTTTTATTTATTTTTGTCAGATGGAGATGACAAAGTTCTGGGTCAGGTCGATTAAAAATGTAATCTTTTTTTAAAACTTTGCAACTGGGAGCCTGTACCTTAGCATCTTTACATTTCCAAAACATTATTTGTCATATTTGCATAAATCAGGTTGAGAAATAACAAAAAAAATCATGGTAAAATTAAAACCCATTTTGTTCCTATTCTCAAGAATCACTGCCAGTTGTTTATTTTTCATCAGCAGAGCATCAACAAGGATTTACACTCATTTATAATAGAGATGCAGCTGCTGAAAATAAGTCACAGTAAATGAAAAACCTCCAAACTGAGGGGCTTTTCAGTGAGAAGATGAAAGTTAGAGGTTTGAGTTCTGATGTTTGTCCGCCTCGTTGCTGCAGCTGGAAAACGCCCGCCAGTCAGCGGACAGACACAACCACCTGGTGGGCGAGGCTCACGAGGAGCTGCAGCAGACCCGGGTCCGTCTGGAGGGCATGACGGTCCAGCTGACCCAGCTGCAGAAACAGGTACCGCTTCCTCACACGAGAACCCACCGGGATTCACCCCGGCAGCCGTCACATCCCACCGATTTATCAAAAACCACAGCAGCAGAGCAGCACACGTTAGCCACTGCACTGCAAAACACAAAATATTACCAGGTCATTTTTGTCTATTTTCTAGTGTCTTGGAAGTAACTTTTAAGTAAAATATAAGAGATTACTTGAAGTAAAGTTTTGGTTCCAATGGCAGATTATTTCACTAACATGGGAAAAATATTGTCATAAGTGAAATAATCTGTTTTAAAGTAAATAATTGCTGACTTAAAATAAGCTATTTCTTGCTGAAAAGTTACTAAGTTTATCTTGGTGCACTAAGATATTTGCATTAAGAATTGGACAAAAATACTTGATATGTAGTTTTTTGCAGTGCCGCGTTCCTTCAGGTGCCATTACTATGGATCGATGCAAAGCCACAGAAACAAACTGTTCTGATGCGAAATGAGCAGGAATCTGTCACAGAACCTTTCGCAGCATAAAGAGCATTAAAGCAGAGAAAACTGCCCATGTTTTGATATGTATAAAATGTTTATTCTTCCCCGATATGAAATCTATAAAGTTTGGTTTCTGTCGAGATGCAGGAGGGAATTAAAGTAAATTATCTTTTTTATATATATATATAAATATATTGGTCAGTTAATTTTACATACCAGTAATTGCTGCTGCAGGAGACGTAGTTTAAATACTTCATGAGGTATTTTGTCTCATTTGACCGATATGTCGGGTGAAAAACGGCTCAATTCCCTGATGAATATCGGTGCAGAACAATCATGTGACTCCTCGGGTCCGGTAATGGGCCTGTCGGCGGTGCGTTTCCTCTGACCAACCCTGGTGTCTCTGGCAGCTGGCGGCCAGCGAGGCCAGAGTTCGGGAGCTGGAGGAGTCCATGTCGCGGGAGCGCGACGTGATGCGGCGCCGCCTGGAGGACAAGGACCGCGACATGGCCGAGATCCGGGCCCGGATGCAGCAGCAGCTGGACGAGTACCAGGAGCTGCTGGACATCAAGCTGGCCCTGGACATGGAGATCAACGCGTACAGGAAGCTGCTGGAGGGAGAGGAGGAGAGGTGAGCTGAAGGTCGACCAAACATGGATCTGAGGAGGAGACGGAGGGAAGATGAGCTCTGATGCAGCCAAACTGAGGCATGGATTCAGTTTAGCAGGCCTGTGCAGTAAAACCACTGGATTTTCCAGACATGGTGCCATTTTATAGCATAACCAAGTAACTCTTACCTTTAGCTGTATCAAAACTTACTTAAAATAAATTCTGCATCCTGATTTAATGCTTAGAAACTGGGCCTCTGTCTCTTTAAAAACTCCTAATTTTTTGCTCAATGCTTTAGCTCTTTTGCTAACTTTGAAAATATTTAGCGCATTTAGTTTCCCCAGATAAAATTTTTCCAGATAAACGCCGGATGAATTTGCACAGTCAGGAAGTTCATCCGGCAACAAGGCGTAGCGACAGTTTCCTTCGCTGCTCTGTAAACGGTCAGTTGAAGATCTCAACCTGTTTTTTTTGTTTTACTCTTTCCTCCCCCAGGCTCCGCCTCTCCCCCAGCCCCTCCTCCACTAAGGTCACAGTGACCCGGTCCTCCGGGTCGGGCCACGCCAGCCGCCTGCTCCTCTCCGCCGCCGCCTCCTCCTCTGCTGCAGCCGCCACGGCCGCCTCCAGCAGCCGCACTTCGTCCAGCGCCAGCAAGAAGCGGCGCCTGAATGACAACGACAGCGAGACGTCCAGCATGGTGGGCGGCACCATCACCAAGACCCGCATCAGCCAGCAGGCCTCCGCCAGCGGACGCATCACCGTGGACGAGGTCGACCTGGAGGGCAAGTTCATCCGTCTGAGCAACAAGGCGGACGAGGTAACGAGCTGCTGTCAGGCTTTACGTTCCCTGAGAATTACACCAAACTGACGAGACGGTGAACATTTTCACTCCCTCCAGGATCAATCGCTGGGCAACTGGCAGCTGAAGAGGCAAATCGGCGGCGGCGCTCCGATCGTCTACAAGTTCCCCAGCAAATTCACCCTGAAGGCCGGATCCACCGTGACGGTGAGTCCAACGCCCGGCTTGGTTGGGTTTTGTTCTGTTAAAGGCGAAGTACTGCACAAAATGGAGTGATTTATTACCAGATGCATTATAGTGTGAGCACATTCTAATTATTGTTTCTCCAACTCAAAATTACTAAAAGATTAAACAATATACAATTAAACAAACGTATTTAAGAATTACATTAAGCTGTTTTGAGCTTCATGTTTTGTTATAACGTTATTAAATCATCAGAAACAGATTTCATTCATGTTTGAGAAATCCTTTAATCTCCATAGCAACCATTCAGCTCTGCAAAATGCCTGGGTGGACCTGGCTCCGCCCTCAAGGCGCGGCTCCTCCCCCAGACTAGTTGGACTCCTTTAGACTAGCCAGCAGCAATTAGCAAACGCCTAGTAGAGCTGCTTCCCAGTGCAACGCTGGTGAAACCGATGTTAAAGGGTTAATAGAGGAGCCATGTTGTAATGACTTCCTGAAGTCATTATAAGAGCAGGCGCTTTTAAAGAGACAGAGGTCCAATTTCAAGGCATTAAATTCTTTTAGGTCATATTAACTGAAGGTGATATAGTTACTCGGGTTATGCTATAAAATGGCACCATGTACCTGGAAAACACAGGTACTGTCCCTTTAAACCGAGCCGTGATTAAATGGGTCCGAACTGTGCAGATCTGGGCGGCTTCTGGTGGTGGAACCCACAACCCGCCCACTGATCTGGTGTGGAAGAGCCAGGCGTCCTGGGGCAGCGGCGACCTCCTGCAGACCACGCTCATCAACGCCGCCGGAGAGGTCGGTCCAGATCCAACGTTTTATTCAGCTTCTGTTGGTTTCAAAAACTGAACCGTCTTTCTGTTTGATCCTTCAACAGGAAATGGCCTCCAGGAAAGTGACGCGCACCCTGTTCCAGGATGACGATGACGATGACATGGTAAACTCTTCCTCGCTGACATTTGGTGTAAAACGAGGAGCCGCCGTGTTTCCCTGACTGGATTCATTATTGGGCTGGACAATAAATCGACAAAATATGTCACAATAAACACGTAATCGATATTGATAAATAACACATCTGACAGAATATACCCTGACCGCACAGCATTCTGGGAAATGTAGGCAGAGGAGAGACTTTAGCTTTCCAGGCTCGTTAAGAGACTGATGGAATCAACCAACTCACTCACACTTTCGTTGCCTAGCAACTCGCGCAGTCTCTGGTTACCTAGCAACAACTTAAGCAACTTGCACAGCAACAGTTTACCTCATAACTGCATAAAAACAGCTCTGAGTGAAAACTGTTTAAAACGGGAAAAGTTGAGCCACCAGTTTGATATTTAAAACAAAAAGCTAATCAATAATTATTGATATTGATGGATATGAAACACTAAAGTTTTCAGCCGCATCGTTCAGACGGTAACGTTAGCACTTATTGTATTGTTAATCATGTAGCATTCTAAATTTATCATAATATTCTGATTTATCGTTATCATAAAATCCAGTTAATTCTTTTTTTTTTTTTTTTACTGTGCGTGTTGTCTGGATTGTTTAACTATTTTTTTTCCATTTCTTCAATGAAAAGCATCAATAAATTTAAAATATAATTAAATGCAGATGTAATATGATGCGGTTTCATGATGAAACTCAGACTTCTTTATATGATGGGAATGTTTTTCAAGATCAGCATTTGTTTGTGGGACTATAAAAGTAGTGATAAACTTTAAACAACTCGGTTTTAAAAGAAAACAATTGTGATTCATTTTATTATGCAGAGAAATGTCACTTATTCATCTGAAAGTAGAAAAACTATAAATTATCTAATAACCAAGCTGCAGTATTTAAACATTGGAAAATAAAAACATTGGTACAAACAAATTATCCCTGAAGCTCGTTGGTCATTTAATCCTGTATTTAAACCGTCATTTAAACTGTAACGTCTAAAAGGTAAATGATGATCATGTTTGTTGTTTGGCGCCCCCTGCAGGGAGCCCACAGCACCAGCGGCGCAGAGAACGAGTACAACCTGCGCAGCCGCAAGGTCGTCTGCGACTCGTGCGGCCAGACGTCGGAACGCTCCGGCGGGTTGGACGGCCTCATCGGACAGTCCTCCTTCATGGGAACCAACGATCCCAGACAGGTACCGTCCAGTTCTACTGGTCAACCAGCAGAACCAGAACCGGTTTCAATAAAAGCAGAAGCACTCGGTCACTGCAGTTTTGTTTTTTTTTTTTTAACAAAATCAAAGTAAATTCAATATTTAAACAATGTTCCTCGCTTCATTTAAACCCATTAACTGATAAAATCGCCATTTACGTAACTTTGTGTTTTTATTTTAGATTCTGTCTGTAAAACATCTGAGGAAAATCTAACAGAATCGCAGCAAAAACACAAAATCTTGAGGATTTTCCTTTAGCTTCTAAAGCAAATATCTTGGTACACTTGAAATTAGACGAAACCAATTTAAAACTTTCAGCAAGATACAGGAGCTGCTTTTACAAAAATGATTCCTTAATGGGTCAAAATAAAGAAATAATAGTTAAACTGGCAGATTATTTCACATATAACATGGAAAAAATGTCTTTAGTGAAATAATCTACCAATAGAACTAGCAATTTTTCATCAATGTTAAAGTTTTCAGCAAGATACAGGAAATGCTTGTAAGTCATTAATTGTTTAATATTATGTCACTTATAACAACAAGTGAAATAGAACTAGTACTTTTTCCATCAGCATTAAACAATTATTAACTTAAACCAAGTCCCAATATCTTTATGAAAAGTTACTTAAAGGTTAGTTGCGTCTTATTTCCAGTGGATTGAGACATTTGCACTAGAAAGTAACAGAAATAGTTGGTAAGATTTAGTGTTTTGGCTGTGATGCTGCTCTTTATCTTTTCACAATAAATAAAATTCTGGTGCAAAAGAATCTATTGAATCTGAATGGTTTAAAAATTGAAGCTTAAGCTTTAATGATGTAGTTAATAAAGTGAAGCTAAAAGCAGCTACAGAAAGACACAAAGCCTTTCTGTAGCTGCATACAGCAGTCACTCCGACCTCTCCCTGAGGGAAAGGCTATCGGCTGCTTCTGGATTAAATATTCAGGGTTTTTCCCTGAAAGACACAAAGTAAATCTTTCATTATGAGCCCAAATCAAGCAACACTTTGTTAGCCGTGTAAAATTGAGCATTATTAAATTGAAAGTGCTAAAACATGTATTTACACAAAACTGCCAAAAGCCTGTAACCTTTTTCTGATCATTCATGGTGAAAGAGACTCATTCAGAAATGTCCTGTAAGAAAAAGCACCCAACACATTGTTAAAATAAAAGCACAACGTTTCAGGAGGAAACATATTTATTCTAAATGTTTTGTCGTTTTGTCCTTTAGGGTGGCATGAAGCCGGAGAACTGCTCCGTCATGTAAAAACCAAAGAGCACCTCATCTGAACGCACCACAGAGCAGGATCCTTTTCTAACAACAGGATCTCTTTTTTTATTTTTTTATACGATAATTTGTTTCTCTTTTGTATCCAGATTAATGTGCAGGTTGGATCTGCTTCACGGTTTTGGGCGATGGGCTCAGGATGCTCAGATTTCCTCGTGTTGAATTCATTTTTTTTTTCCTGCATGTCTTGTTTTGGCCTCCGCTCTGTGTCTGCACGCTCCGCTCCGGCCCAGTCTGATCCGCTCCGGCCCGGTCCAGTCCAGGCTTTCCCTGCCGCCGCTGAACACACAGCTGGCGAACAAACCCCAGAGCTTTAATAATCATGCTGTTTGAAGATTTCTGTTTACACTTTGTTTGCTGGAACGGCATCGTTTATGTGTGTATATGCAACAATCCTCCAAAGAAAAAGACTGTTGGCTCAGGTTTTTAAACAAACATCTTGTATATTTGCTTTAGGCGACGTAGTCGTGCAGCTGTGGTGCGTAGAAATTATGAAATTAAGCTTGCTTGCACAGATAAAGTTCAGCTTCTAGTTTAGAGCATCTATAGAAGATGGCTTGGTTTACAGAAAACGTTTAGCTCGGATGTTTTGCTTTATTTTATTCCCTTTTTTCCTCTTTCTGAGCACAGCGTGGTTCAGCGGGTCCACAAGCGCTGACCAGGCAGCAGCAGGAGCATCCGACAGTCCAGACTGGGAGGGAGGTCAGGAAATGGAGGAAACCCTGGAGGACTGCAGCTTAAAGGAGGCTGGCTGGTGGCATCTCACTGATGATGGCAGTTTTTACAACAGTTCACCTGCATTCAAACCCACAACGTGACCCGATAAAACTCCACTTAAAGCTGCAGTACGCAACTTTCACTAAAATATGTTCTTTACGTATTTTATAAAAATATCTCCACATCTTTACAGTTTAATTTCAGACAGATGATCTGTAAAAATAAATCTAGTTCTTCCCAGTGGTGCCATTACACTCTGAAGAAATCCACCGCTTCTGGTCAAAACCGACCAATCAGAGCCAGGAGGAGGGTCTTAGCGCAGTCAATCATCCTCATGTACGCTGCTCAATGTGCTAATGGTGGGGAAAACAATTCACTGTTACAGAAAAACTGTTTTTCCGCTGACTAGCTTTAGCATTCTTTGCGGGCTAAGTTGTGGTGAACTGAGTGATTGACGGCGCTAAGTCCCGCCTCCTGGCTGTGATTGGTTGTTTTTGCCTGAGTTTCTTCAGGTAGCACTGGGAGAAAGCAGAAGAGCTAAAACAAATTCAGATTCTCTTTTATCTTAATGTAAAAAAAACCTTTGCTTTTTTTTTTTTTTTTTTTAAATAAAAGTTGCGTACTGCAGCTTTAAGCCGCTGTCTGACTGTCGGATGCTCCAGAAACTGCCGGGTGTCACTTTTCCTTTCTGTTCTCAACATGCCACCGTCCCTTTGGATCCAGTCCTTCCCTTCGCTGGGCTGCATGTGAACCCAGTGAAACCAGTTTTCATTCTGGATGTTTTAATTTCTAGTGATTCTAATCTGAGAATATAAATTTTTTTCCTCTGGATTTATTTGAATAAAACGAACAGGAAGCTGCTGGAGGCAGCAGTTAAATTTGCCTTCAGAGGAAAAACTTTGTGCTCACATGATTCTTCGGTCTTGTGACGGTCAGCCTTCCTCCTCCTCCTCTTCCTCGGTTTGTCGCTCTGTAAAACTGGTCACAAGGGCTTCTTTCTTTTTTCTTTTTTCCAGTTGAACTCTGCATCTTTAGAAATATTTTGGGGATTTTGGACTTTATGCGCTGCTTTTAGAGGTCTGCAGCATGTATGCAAAGCAGGTAGATTTGTACTGTAGTTTGGCAGCTTTATGCATTTATACTCCATGTTTATCAGCACAGAAAATACTTGATGGATTTTTTTTTTTTTGTCTGATTTGTCATTCAGGCCAAAAATATTATTTTTAAAACCATAAAGTGCCTCAGCAACCTTCTAAAAACACCCCATGACCTCCATTTGAAAGAGCAAAGATCTAGTTTTCACCATGTTTTTATGATTTATATAGAGAAGTTATCATTTTTTCAGACAGAAAAGATGCTCATCCTGTTTAAACGTCTCAAATTTTACCCAAATCTGTTGATGTCAAAGTTTTTCCTCCCTTTAAAGTGGAATAATGATTGGAAACAAAACGCCATGCTTTGACTTGTAATTGTATTTTTTTTTTCTAAAATGAAGCCAAATAAAAGCTATTTTTCCCAATGTTTTCTTTTCCTCCAATTTATCACAACAGCTGAAAAAGTGCGAATGTTTTTATTTGCATCATACAAACGCATATATGTTCCCACATTTACATTCAGAAATACAAGATTACATGTTTAAAAAATATTTACAACACAAAGTACATTCAGGTGGAATCAGAAAGTTTTTAACTGAAGACGTTGGATCTGCTCTGTGGGAAACTTTATGAAAAATACTGAATATTCAAACTTCTGGCGCCCCCTGGTGGTCACACCTCCATGATCAGGCATTTTATTTCTAATATCACTTCATAATGAAACACTGAACTGCACTAAAAAACTTAATCTTAAGTATTACACTTAAGATTAAGACTAATTACACTGGCGTTTTTCACTCAACACATTTTTCCCATTTCAAGTGAAAGAATCTAATATTTTTTCCATCTAAATTCAAGAATTGTGGACTTGAAACGAGCCTGTATTTCTGATAAGTTACTATTAGTCTTAATTCAAGTGCAACAAGTTATTTGCAGTAAAAACTAAACACTTTAGATTTTGTTTTTACAGTGCGACAGATTTTTGTATTGATGGAAATCAATGAGGTTTTGATTACATAATGCAGTAAAATGTATTTTGTTGATAATTTGACATTCAGGACTTTTTTTTTGTTTGAAACCGGCATTGAAAGTGTTAAAATCCTGAAAACATTTGACTGCTCTGAGAATGTTTGGTAAGTCATTTATGAAAAGAAAAGAAGGAAATGTGCAGGTTTTAAGTCAGTTTTTGTACATTTCTCCCATTTGAGTCAGTAAAATATTTGAACTCTTTTACAAAAACCGATTATTTAACCGATCACGGTAGGTAACACACCTGCTCTGTAATATTCATCAGTTATGAACCTGGTGGAAGTTAATTTGTTGAGAAATGACATTAAACATTTAATGGCTGCAGCAGAAGCTCCAGGCTCGAATCTGTGACATTTACAGCTTCAGGTTGAGAAAATGTCTCGTAATTGCAAAACGCTCCATTGTTAAACGTTTACTGAAACTATTTTCACTTGATACTAAATGAATCCAACTCCATTCAGGAAGAGTTCAGCTGGAAACTTGTGCATCTAGTTAGCAGATTGCTGATGTGTTTGCATTAAAACAGTGACGACGACGCTGCAGCTGGAGGAAAGTTTCTGGATCCTCAAGAAGTTCAAGTTGGGAATCTGAGCTGCAGAGAATCCTCTGGAAGCTTCTGCAGTCATTCATGTTGCCACCAGTGCAGAGCTTGCTCAGCATTTGCAGCAGATCTGCAGACAGACGGGTGAAAACTTCTGTTTCTGCTCCGTTAAGGACAGAAGAGATTCTGAAAATGAGCCGTCAAGGGTGGAAAAGTCGATGTCTGCAATCCATGATTGGTTCTTTTCTGAGGAAGACTTCCTCCCAAGATTGAGTTGGATCAAAAGTTAAAGGTAGAGCAACTTCTTCAAAAAAAATAAAAATCCATCCATGATTATCCAGCATGATGAATGGCGCCACAAGGCTCATAACTCAAACATTAAAATGTTGACACTGAGGATCTGGGGTTGGTTCTCCAAAAAGGTTTGAGAAAATGAAACCAACAAACTGGATTCAGCTTCAAGCTGACGGTCTGCTGGACTCGGTTCGACTGGGAACCAAAATAAAAACATTGGTACATTTTCAGCTGCTCTGGTTCGCCTTCACACTGCAGTCAGTTTGAAAATCCTGTTCCCCTCCGCGCCTGTGGGGGCGCTGCAGCAAGAACCACTGAAGGAAACGACATGAAAACTGAGCTTTGACTTTTAAATTTGATATTTAAGGTATATAACTTACACAAAACATATTTTAAATATTTATTGAAACTGTCACTATGTTGTGACACCATGATGTGAGACGATCTGAAAAAACGGCTCCTCTGCTTTCAGATTATCTGTCTCATATGAAACTCATGACATGATGACAGTTTTAACAAATATGTAGAATATTTTTTATATATTTGTTACATACTGCCGCTTTAAATACTGCATGACACCAAATAACCATGATTTGTAACCCTGGAGAGCCGTTTGTTTATTTACAATGTTCCTCTGGTGATAGGAAACATGTGAGGCTATGTTTACTTCCTTATGTACAGAGTTTTTCATCCACATTCTGGGCCCAATATTCCTGGAGATTGAAGCTTTTCTTTGGCTTTCGTGACATTTTCAGACACTTTAGAGTTTGTGAGAAGCTGCCGGCTGCATTTTAAAAAAATGTTTTCTACTTTAATGAAGTCAGAAAAGGAAAATGAAAGCTGAAATCACGTCGCAGCAAAGCTCCTCCGATGTCACCAGCTCTTCAGTCCTGGTGGCTGCAGTACCATCAGATGGCCACCGGGGGGCAGTGCTGCCCTCAAACAGGACCTTACTGAGTTTGTAGGTGAAGAACAAACAGTCTGTTGTTCTCCATCGGCCCTCAGGGAGGAGGCTGGGCCCGCGGCGCCTCTCCGGCCCTCACTGCAGCGCTCTGCGCGGGGCGGGCCGCGGGGAGGGCGGCCGGCGCACCGGAGGCAGGTCGTAGTGTCCCGGGATGTGGCTGTTCACGGGGAGGTCGTAGTGGCTCTGGGGGTCGTCATGAGGGGCGTGACCCAGGGAGCTCTGCCGCTCTGACAACAGCAGGAGGAGAGATTTAATAAATCAGAAAACCTAACTAAATAAAACATTTCTTTCCAATTTCCAGGGTTTTTTTTCCTGCACAATTTCTGAGATTAATCTCAAAATTTTGGGGCTTTTGAAACTCAGAAATTTCCAAGATTTTCTAGAAATGTTCTCAGACTAATCTCCATATTTCTGAGTTTCTTTCAAGAAGCTTTGACTTTTCAAACTCACATATCTTGCTTTTTCCGGAGAATTTCTTAGATTGGCATCTCTTTTTTTAATTTTAAATTTTTTTTCTGAAAGTTTGAGGTTGATCTCAAACTTTAGAGTTTTTTCTTTTGAAACTCCTAAATGTTTGTGTTTTTTTTTTTTTTTTTGTGGGAACCTCCAGAGATGGACCTCACCTCTGCGCAGCGTGGCCATGCTGAACGGCGGCGGGCTGATCTCGGTGTACGCTCGCTCTCGCGGCACGGCCGCCTTCATCTCCATGTAGCTGCTCTCCGGGGGGCAGAACGGCGGGCCGGGCAGGTCCTTGATGGTGGCGTACGGGTTCTCGCTGTTCAGAGAGCTGCTGCTCGCCGCCACCAAGTCCTTCAGCTCTGCTCACAGGCGGGACGAAGGAAAGTCAGCGGTTAGGAGGTCAAACCGGCCGCCAAGACCCGTCCACTTTAACCGCTCAGGTCATTAAATGAGCCGAGGCAGGAAGGTTTATTTATAAAGCACCATTAAAACACAAGGTGCGTCACACAAAACCAAAATATCTCGTTTTGAAACATCATGTTATTGAGCTATTCCCACACCAACATGAGCAACATGAAGTGCTGCCTTTATTCTGCATGTTTGAGAAATAATTTAACCACTTTTGTAAATTTTCTGGGTTTTAAAATAATTTGATATCCGTCAAAAAAATCTTAAATATTTAAATTAATCTCAGAACGTTTCTGAGCTTGAAAAGTTTAAAATCTTCTAGAAAAAAAATCTGAAATTTTTTAGATTAATTTCAGAAAAAAAAACTTTAAAGTTGAAAATGTTCACAACTTTTTGAATTTCTAATATTTTTTCTAGGAAATTTCCCAGATTAATCTTAAAATTTCAGAGTTGTTTTGATGAAAATGAACTGGTTTTATGCCTCTACGGTGGCCCTTCAGGTTAAAAATTAATTCATCAAGCAAAAAACAATCCTGAGCGTCAGAAGGTTTAACAGAGTTAAAGTCTGAAATACAACAAAAATGCAGAATATCGATACAGAATACCGTTGAGTTATCCCATCCAGGCTTAAAGAGACAAATAAACGTGTTTAGTGCAGTTAGATGTTCCTCTTTATGCTTTTTGACACGTTTTATCCGGCTCTCATAAACCGGTAAAGATTGAGGCTGCAGGCAGCAGGAGGGGCGAGCAGAGAAAGCGCGATGATAAACTACCTTTGTTGTAATATTTTCCGAGGCTGGCGCTGTAGCTGTAGCTCCGGTCGATGCCAAACGCTCCTGTAAACCGTAACAGAAACACTTTCATTCAGTCGATCTGTGTCAGGCTAATAAAAAGCAGAAAGGCTGTTAAAATCAGCAGCAGGTGGGTGGATTCTGCTGCCAGTCAGCTTTTATGAAGTTCTGGGTGTTTATGGCCTGATATCAGGTCTAGATTAGGAAATATGTGGCTGGTGATGAAGTGGAATAAGAGGGAAAACTTCAGACAGATTAAGGATAAAAGTTTTCGCTTCCAACCAGCAACAATCAGACGTAAAGTGAAGGTTTAATAAATCAAGACATAAAGGATCATATGGCTGAAAACGCATCACCATATAAACATTTCATATCAGTCAATGTCGGTAATTACTGATTAGTTTTTTTAAATATCTGAAATATTGCTAAACTGATGGTGTATCTTTTCTGTTTTATCCACTTTTCATCGTGTAACGTTTGTTATTTTTAAGCAGTTAGGAGGCAGAGCGGTGAAACCTGAAACTGCTGCTGTTACTGGTTGCTAGGTAACCAAAGAGTGAGAGAGTTGCTAGGTAACCAAAGAGTGACAGAGTTGCTAGGTAACCAAAGAGTGACAGAGTTGCTAGGTAACCAAAGAGTGAGTCAGTTAGTTGATTCCACCAACCTAGATTAGCTTAGCTTAGCTTAGCTTAGCTTAGCTAGCGGTGAGAGAGAGAACGACCTGGGTGAAGTTGAACTCCACCATCTTCAAATATAACAAAACTGGTGTCAAACTTTTCATTTGTTCTGCCATCAATTAAAGATAATAAATGTTTCCAGAGGTCATGAAAGGTCAACCAGGCACCCACATTAACCAAATCAGACAAAGTTGCTGTCAGTCAACTGGACTACGTTTGCGTTGGTTTGTGTAGCAAAACAAACCAAACAGACAAAGTGCTGCTTTTGCTTTGAAGATATTAAAGATGACCTCTGACGACCTCTGGAATCTTTTTTTGTTTTTTATTTCTTTTTTGCTTCACAACTTATTTGAATCGGGTTGGGGACTAACTTCACTCAGGCGGTTGACCTGCTAAAGCACATATGTCAAAGTCAAGGCCCGCGGGCCACATCCGGCCCGCAAATCAATTATCTATGGCCCCCTGAATGATATTTAATTACTATGAGAACCGGCCCGCAAGCCAGAGCCGCCCGCTCGTGTTTTGCCTGCAAACACTACATTTCCCATAATGCAACGGTAGCCCGCGAAGTGACTACAGCGCGCCCAAACGGCTTCATTATTCATCAGCTCAGAGCCTCACCCCGAACATTGATGAACTTGTACAAAAGATGAGACACCTCCAAGTATCAGGCTCAGCCTCAGACAAGTGAGCATCACAGAGCAGTAACGTATTTTCAGTTTATAAGTTTCAGTTAAATTTTTACATTTGTTTCTACAAGACGTGATTTTTCTTTGAATGAAGTATTGTTTTGTCTGTGTGCCATATATTTTTGTATTTTATTTTATTTTTTTGTATTTATTTTTCAGTTGAATGGATTCAGGTAAAATTGCAGATAAGAGCCATGAGAAAGAATACAACTGATTTGATTTATTTTTTTACTTTACTATTTGAAAGCAGTGATCGGTAGGATCATAGAGCAGCACAGTAATGCATTTTCAGTTTATAATGCATGCACTTTGATTTATGCATTTATCTTGATATTAAGAAACATATTTTGTTTTTAAAAACAATTAAATTTGTTGCTGTTTGCCTCTTGAAAAATGTTTTCCCTTGAAGTTACTGACAGAGCCATAACAAAATATTGCTTTATTCATTTAATCGTTAAATAATACACTCTGTTAGGTCTTGGTTCAATAGGCTATGTGCAATCATTTCAATATGTTTTAATAAACATTAAACCAGTCCGGCCCTCGGCTTGTAGCAAATTTGTTTTTTTGGCCCTCTGTGTATTTGACTTTGACATCCCTGTGCTAAAGCCTTTCTTCTGCCTACATCTCCCAGAATGCTTTGCGGTTCTGGATCAGAGTTCAGTGAAGTTGTCTCTGAGCTGGACGGACCTGAACCCTTGCGGCTCTCGTGATGCTTCCAGTCCGCAGGCAGAGTGGCGTTGGTCTCGACCCCGAACAGGCCGCGCCGCTCCCTGGCCGCGTTCTTCACGCTGCAGAACAGCTGGTTGTTGGTGTTCTGCGGGACACAAACAGGAACCAATCAGAAACCTGAAAGGCGTCCAGCAGGGGGCGAGAGCGAGCGGCGCTCCACCTTGATGACGCGGTCGTGGTTGTTGGGGAGGTGCGGCAGCGGCGGCCGGTTCTGGCTCAGCGTGTGGTAGCTGGGGTTGGAGTAGTAATGATGGTAGCTGTGGGGAACATCTGCAGGGAAGACAAACATGGCGTCACTCAGAATGGTACGGAAGCCTATCAGGGCCAATAAAGATAGAAACAAAGAGCACATTTCTTCCACAAAACTCAGACATTTTGAGAGTAATTTCAGACATTTTTTAGAAATTTTAAAACTTTTAATTTTTCCTTTTTTTTCCTAGAAGATTTTTGAACTTATTTCCAAATTTTCTGATTTTTTTTCTAGCAGATTTTCAACTTTTCAAACTTAAAAGTTTCAGAGGTTTATCTGGAAAATTTCTGAGACTAATCTCAAAATTTTAGTGTTTTTCTTGTAAATTTTCAACTTTGGGATCTCAGAAGTGTCCTTGTGTTTTTAGAACATTGTTGAGATTATTTTTTCCTAGCAAATACTTGACTTTTCAAAATCAAAACATTTAATGGTTTTTCTTGAAAATTTCTGAAATTAATGACAAAATATCTGAGTTTTCTTCTTGCTAATATTTTAACTGTTTGAACTCAGAAGTTTTAATGTTTCTTCTAGAAAATTTCTGAGATTATTCTCCACATTTCTGAGTTTTTTAGGTAAATTTTGCATGATATTCCTCATTCTCCCGTTTCATCTGAAGGGTCCAGAGGAAACGTTCAGCCCAGAATCTGTGGCCGGTGCAGGGAGGAGGTGAACTGTTCGGCTCAGACCTGGGACGGCGTATTCGGAGTTGACGGTGCGGCTGGTGGAGAAGGAGACGGTGGGCGTGTTGTTCTGCTTGTCCTTCTGCCGGCGCCGGTAGAGCAGCAGCAGAGCCAGCAGCATCACCACCAGCAGGACCAGCACCACGATGCCGCCGATGGCGCCCCACGACTCCCTCTCCCCCGGGGGCAGGGGGACCATGACGCTGCCCACCCGCTCAGACGAATCTGAAACACAGGAAGGAGAGCTGCAGCAAGCGGAGCGGCTGTCCGTCACGCCGCGGGTCGGAGCCGGACTCACTGTTCTGGCAGGCGGCGCCCCAGTATCCGGGCCGGCACACACACTCCCCGGTTTTCCTCAGACACGTGTCGCTGTTGGGACAGTGGTCCGAGCAGGAGCGGTTGCAGTTTGGGCCCCACAGGCCCTCGGGACACGGATCACTGCAGTGCGGCCCTGGGGGGCAAATAATCCCACAGTTACAACCAGAAAACATAAAGCTGCTGTGTTCAACGTTTACAAAAATATATTTTTAAAACTGTCACCATGTGACTGGGCCAATAACAAATTCACCGGATGACAAATTTTCCCAGAAGTTATTTTGAAAAACAGTAATATTGTTGTTTTGTAATATAATGATGCAAAAACACATTTTCAGACATCAATAAACTTTAAATTCTAATAAACATTTAACACCGGAATTAGAAAACATATTAAATATCCAACATTTAAAAAAAAAAACAACAGAAACAACAAATGAAATGAATGAATCTGGAAACAAAATTGTCTTTCAAAAAAAAAGAGCCAAACAAACACCAGAAGATGTGGGCAGACGGCTGCATGTTGTTCTCATTAGATGAGAATAATCTAATAATTCGAAATGTCTTCCAATTCCACTGTTAAATGATTATCCTGCTGTTGAAGTATAAAAGAAAAAACAAAAACAAAAAAAAGGAATATGCTGTTCCAGAAAACCGTTTATCCGCCGTCATCAGTGGCCATGCTAATTAGCGTTAGCATTCATGGCAGGCTATGTTAAGGTGAAACAGCTTTAGCTTAGCAGAGAACAGGCAGGAGGGTGTGAGCACGAGAGTGATTGACAGCGCTAAGACCCTCCTCCTGGCTCTGATTGGTTGTTTCCAATTAGCACGGGGAGAGAGTTGTTTTTTCAGATAGTCTGTTTTTCATTATTCTGTCACCACATAATGATAATTTTAACAAGTATGTTCACTTTTAATAAAAGGTACATACTAAATAAGGTACAAACAAAATAATTCTGACTTTCATCCTTTCATTGTTCTTCAAATATGAAGAGAAAAGGAGATGAATGCATGAAGGGGAAATAGAAATTACACCCTGCCTCATTGTTCTCCCTTATAAATTATCTGGTCATTACTGGGTTTTAGAGGCATTTAAAAATAATTTCAAGACTATTTATTTTTATAGGGGCTATAAAAAACTAAAGAACAACATGTTAATGTCATTATTCTGCCAGCACGATTAAGAAAAACAACACAAAAAAAACAGCGAAAGGAAAAATAAAAAACCTTAAAATCTGTGACATTTATACAGAAATTTTCCACAGTCCAGGAATATCTGCACAAACACGCAAACATATAAATATTCTAGTTTTTTCCTCCCATATTTGCAACCATTCTAGCTCAGAAAAGAGTCTTTTCTACAAAATGTCCGATATTGTCCGATTTGTTTTTTGGCATAAATGTACTCCCTTTTTTCCATCTTTCAGTGCCATTATCAAAATAATCTAAATAATTAATACACACTGAAATGCTGGTTAATGTCCCATGTATTACGGTTCAAAGCAGCTCTAACCAGGTGAGTTTTTAGCTGTTTTCTAGAAGTTTGTTCCAGATTTGTGGTGTATAGAAGCTGCTTTTCCAATATGAAGGAATTATTGACTTAAAACTGAAGAATTACTTGTGAGCCAGTTTTTTAGACACTAGAATCTAGAGTCTAGTTTTTGCAGTGTGCTCCTTTAATTCAGCCGTGTTGTCAAATCCGACTGGGCCAGTTAAAACCTGTGGTTCTGTCCGTCCTCTTGGACCCGTCCTGCACGGCCAGCGCCAACCTGGCAGCGGCGGCGGGACGTCGTCACTTACCCGTCCAACCTGGCAGACAGTGGCACTCTCCGCTGGTCGCCTGGCAACCGCTGCCGTGGATACAGTCGCACCTCTTCAGGCAGCCCGGCCCGAACGAGCCCATCTGCATGCAGAACGAGAGCCAGCGGGCAGAGAGTCATCAGGGGATTCTCTCCGCCGTGGGGTCAGACAAAGCGCTGCGCTGGCGCGGCGGGCCGGGAAAGCAGCGTCCAAAACCCAGATTAACGCAAACAGAAGCCACAGCGAACATGTCCCGTAGCGTCTCTGTGATCGATGCGCTGCTCTCTTTAAAAAAACATCAGCAAACGAAACTCTGGCTGACATTAACATGACATTTCTCTTCCTTTTAGTGAATTGGTTTGTTGGGACACGAGCCGTGGCTCCAGTCCAGAACTTTTACTGAACCCATCGCATCTCCTCTAATTTCAGGGAAAACTGCAGTTTTTGCTACTCAATCACTGTTTAATGTTGTAAATGAACAAGACGTGTGGAAAAACTAGATGTAGATCGCTGAAGTTTACAGACATCAGTTTTAATGTCTGGATTTGACTAGGCCATTTTCAGCAACTTGATTATTTTATCAAGCAGTTTAATGATCAGATCTGACATCTTAAGAAAAGAGAATATTTCCTCAAAAAACTCTAGATTAATATCAGAAAACTTCACGGAAAAGTGTGAAAATGTTTGAGCTACAAAAGTTTTAAAATCTCTGATATTATAAGATTAATTTCAGGATTTTTTTCTTTTTTGAAAAATGTGAACATTTTCTGAACTCATAAAGTTAAATCTTTTCGACTTTAGGAATTTTTTGTTATTACTCAAACAAAAAATTTTTGACACTTGAACTCAAAAATTTCTAGAAAATTTCTGACGTTAATCTGAAAATTTCAGCATCATTTTTCACAGATTTTTGTCTTTTTTTTTCAAGAAAATTTCTTAGATTAATTTCAAAATTTATGACTTTTTTTCTATGTATTGTCGCCTTAACATGCCATTTTCTATGTGGCCAGAAAATCCCACCTCATCCTACCTCAAAAACCTTTTTTTTCAAAAAACAGGAATTTGTTTTCCTTTAAACAAATGTATTTTCATAAACGCAGCTCACACCATCGATAATCAGTTCATCTATCCATCATATTTAGATTTTCCTGTATTCTTCCTGAAGAATCTCTAATGATAACTTCATTATTCCACTCAGCTCTTGCATATTAAATTCCCATTTTGGTGAAGAAATGAAGGCCTTACCCCACATGGCTGGTCACACAGCGCCCCCTGCCATCCAGCTGAGCATTTGCACGATCCGTCTGCCGGGTCACATTTGGCCCCGTTGGTGCAGCGACAGGTGGCGTTGCACCCAGGGCCCCAGGTGCCGTCAGCGCAGGGGACGGAGCAGTCTGGCCCTTGCCAGCCTGCAGGCGCAGCAGGAACGGTTAAAAATGGCAGCGTGGGCGTTTCTGAACCGTTACGTTTCCTGACGGTTTCCCACCCTCTTTGCAGAAGCACGCGCCGTCAACCGGTGAGCAGTCGATAAAGTTTTCGCAGGAGCATTCCAGCGAGCAGTTCTTCCCGTAGGTGCCGCTTTTACAGGGAGTCTCGCAGTGAACGCCCTGAAGATGTAAAAAATTAAATAAAAATAAGAGCCAGAAGTCGGGGGGGAAATAAACAATTAGAAATCGATTTAAAATGAGGCGCTTTGTGGATCACCGTGAATCCGGGGGAGCAGTGGCATCGTCCCGTGGCGCTGTCGCACACGCCTCCGTTCACACACAGACACGGCTCCATGCAGCCGTCGCCGTAGAAACCGTGAGGACACGTCTCGTTGCAGAACAGACCCGCCCAGCCCGGCTGGCACGTGCATTCGCCTTTCATGGGGTGGCAGCTGCAGAGGAACAACAACAGTTTCCTCCAATCACTGCAGGAGGTCAAAGGTCGCTGCTGGGTGCCGTTTGGCCCGCTGACACAAATCAATTCATTTTTAACAATTTAGATATCAAAACATGAAGGGCAGAAACCTTCGTACCATCTGAAGACATGGCAACAGCCCAGAAAGAGATTAAACATTTGAAAATCGTTTAAAATGCTGCAGCAGCAGAAAAACAAACATCTAGTTTTATTTTTTTGCTTTTACCAGTTATAAGCTCAATATCATAAACACTTGTGTCTTAGTGGCGTCTGTTCAGTGAACAATCACCTGAGTGAAGTCGTTGCACCACCTTCTTCACATCTAACAAGATCGATGTCAAATGTTTGAGCAGCAAAAAGCTTCATTTGTGCCGTTATCATTTTAAAGATATTCATAAAAAATAATTTCCAGAGGTTATCAGAGGTCATCATTAATATTTTCAAAGCAAAAGCAGCACGAACGAAAAGTTTTGCTGCACAAATGTAACACAAACGTTTTGCTGAGTCGATTGACGAAATTTGTCTGATTTGAAGGAGGACTGGGTGACCTTTCATGACCTCTGGAAACATTTACATATAAATGATAGCGGCACAAACAAAGAAAACAAGAACTTCACTCAGGTTGAAAGGTCAGCTAGACGCTGACGTTCAGGTCTTCCCACCTCAGAGTGTGTTTCTCCTCACAGAGACATTTGTGTTCGCAGTGCATGCCGTAGTTCCCAGGTCCACACATCCGGTTCCTGCACTGCGGCCCGCTGAATCCGGGCTCACAGAAACAGCTGCCGTCGATGTTGAAGCAGCGCGCGCCGTTTGCACAGTTGCACACACCTTTGCAGTCCTGGCCATAGGTACCTGCGGTGCACTCCTCGTTACACCTGAAGGACGAAACAGATGGATCCTGTTGATCTCCAGAAAAAAACAAGCTGAAGGTTTAGATCTGGATGCACAAACTGCTGGACATTTCTGAGTTTGATAAGTTGAAAATTTGCTAGAAACAAGTCAGAAATATTGAGATTAATCTCAGAAATAACTAAAAATTAGAAAAATTCTGTGTTCCAAATGTCAAAAAAATTGTTAGAAAGAAATTCTGAAATTGTGAGATTAATCCAGGGAATTTTCTACAAAAAATTTTTACATTTCTGAGTTTGGTAAGTCAAAAATTTGCAAGAACAAAATTCTGAAATTTTTAAATTAATGTAAAAAATTTTCTAGAAAAAAAGTAGAAAATGTCAGTGTTCCAAATTGTCCCAAAAAAATTGCTAGAAAGAAATTTTGAGAATAATCCATGAAATTTTCAAGAAAATAACTTGTAAATTTCTGAGTTTACAAATGTCAAGAAATTTTAACTTTCGAAATACAGAAAATTTCCAACTTTCAAAACGAAATGCTGCCTGGTTAAACCTGAATTTAGCCAAATATTATTCAGTGCCTTAAAAACTATAAGATTTTAAAAAGGTATTCTTGAATAAACACATGATTATGCCCTTATTTTACAAGTCTGCTAGATTTGTGCTCTTAGTCCATAGTAACAAATCAGTCAGACATGCTCCGTGGTTCTTAACCTTGTTTTTTACTCTGTAGTTCTGTGGAAACGTCTAAATGTAAAGCTGTGAATCATCTGCATATGGTGCAATCTGAGCTAGACGGATTATATGGAGATTAAATAAAAAGGATATGAGAATAGAGCCTTGAGGGATCCCTAATGTGACTGTTTGAAATGCCAAGACGTCCATAGCTTCGTGCACTATCACCTAAAAACGTCCCAGACTTTTCTCCAAACCCACCTGTTGCCAGTGAAACCCTCTCTACACTGGCAGCGTCCAGTTAAAGGGTCACATTTAGCGCCGTTGTGGCAAACACACTCCTCTGAGCAGTTTTTCCCAAACCTTCCCTCTGGACATTGTTCCGTGCAGATCGAACCCTGCCAAACAATACTGGATATTAGATCCAAGCTGGTGTTACAGGACAAAATCCAGACCTTTAATCCGCACAATCTGTCTTATCGATCACAGTGGGATGATGGGAACGTACCGTCCACCCAGCCAGACAGGCGCAGACCCCGTTGCCCTTGCAGCGGCCCTCGTTCTGGCAGGGGCATCTGGGCTGGCAGGAGCCTTTACACGTCTTCGCACAGCTGCAGGAGTGACGGAGAGACGGAGACAGACTGTCAGTGCATGATCTGGCTAAAGGTTGGGGACATTCCTGAGGAATAGAGTCAGTGTTTGTGTCTTGTATTTTTAAACCAAGTTGAGGTGCTGAGTCTCTGAATCAATGTCAATTAGGAGAAAGAAAATTGTTGAATTTCTGCTAATGTAGGAAAAACACAATTTCAAATTGTGGTGTTTCAATTAAATAAGAAAGAGGATTAAAATCACACGTGATTGAGTATTTTCACACAATAAATCACTGAAGAAAACATGCATCATCCTCCTACCACTTCCTGTCGTTCTTCTTCACCAGTAGTAACATCCGGTTGTTGATTATGACTGGTGTGATCCTAAAAAATGTTTAATTACTGTTTTGCGAAGAACACTAACTTTGATACAGACAAAAAAAAAAAAAAACAAACACCTCATCCTTGAGCAAAAAATGTTATACTGTTTTTTTTTCCATGATCAATTTCTCAGTTCTAATGCATTCGTTTCGTTAACTACATGAGCTGCGCATAGAATTGCGCAAACTACAATTCAGAAAATAATTTCGCGGAAAGAAACACAACAAAAAAACAAACAAATCTTGTTTTTAGATCTAAAAGATTTGACGCTAGGATGAAGTGGTTTTTCACTCGTATCGAAACTGATTTATTTCGTAAAACTGCAATGAAAACACTTTTTTCATATCACACGAGTCACGTGATCAACAACCGGATGTTGCCGTCAATGAAAACCACGAAGAAGAAGATGGCAGGAAGTAGTTGGAGGATGTTTTTTAATGATTTTTTTGCCTGAACAAAGTTATTCACGTGTGATTTTTATATCTTTACTTATTTAATTTAAACACCGCAATTGCTAAATTGTGTTTTTGTTTTTTCGGCATTAGTGAAATACTGAAATATTTTTGAACATGTGTAACGGAAACGCGGCTTCCGTTGATGCTTTCAGTGCATGTTTTCTGTCCCATCAGCCGCTTTTAAGGCCGTTTGGATGAAACGCATCCCGGAGGTAAAAATGGACACTTTTCAAATATTCGTAACTCTCTACAGGGCTGTGTCTCGTCCTCCTCCCTGTTGCCAAGTTTCTGCTTTTTCCTCCCTGAAAGTGAGAGGTGCTGAGGTTTGAAACTGGCAGGATGATGGCTCTCTCTGTAAATGCGTTGTGGGGAAGAGTTTTGTTTACTTGTCTTCTGGGGCGGCTAAAAGCTGGGCGTAACGGATGAGTCATGGAGCAGACCATCGGGGTGTCTTTCCATCTTCAAATTAAGTTGGAGAAACGAATAACAGCCCCTCGTTAAAGCCGTAAAAGATCCGCGTCTGACTTACCTAGAGGGGAAATTAAGATAATGAAGCGGTATGTGATGAAGCGTCTCCCTGAAGAAATACCTGGAGTGCTTTAAAGATGCCTCACACCAAATCAGGAAGTAGACTGTGTTCATTTTAGCTCTGAAAATGGAAATGTTGAGATCCACACATCCAACCTGAGCGGCTCCACAGCTGTAAATAACACAAGGGGTTTTATGCGAGGCTACAAAGAGCCTTGATTTAAAGTCTTAAAAATAGATTGCACCCGTTTTGGCAGTTTTTATATTTACTTGAGTAACTCTTTGGGGGAAAAAAAACAACAAAAAAAAAAACTTTTTGGAGTATTTGTTTTTTGCTATTATGTAAAACCTTTAGGTAGTTTACCCACCTCTGACTACAACCTCATTTAATTTGATACTTTTATGCTTCAGGATGTTAAAAGAAATTACTAAAAAATTCATTTAAATGCACAAAAACATAAACTTTTCATAGAGTTATTGTGCAGCCAAACAAAAAGCTGAGAGAGAAAAACTACGTGCACATGACGGTGACCTTTAGGAAACTCTTCAGCTTTACGTTACCTGGTTGCTATGGAAACTTGGTGACCCCCAACACCAAGTAGGTTTAAAACAGCAGTTTCTCTTTAAAGTTTCTTTAAAATTGAGATTAATGTGAAAATAAGAATTTTAGTGACATTTGTTTACCAGAATTGTTAGGGAAACAAAACATTTATGGCACTTGTTGTTTTTTTTATTGAAATAAATGTTGAGTCCTCGAAATATTACAACATTATTTTCATAAGTGGTGGGAGAGAAACTGTGAAATAACATTATTTTAGTGCATTTTATTTATTATTTCTGTTTTCTGTCAGTGCATCAGGGCCAACATGGTTAGGAAGAAAAAGAGGAGTAAAAAAAAAAAAAAGAAACTTTGAGATTAATCTCTGAAATTTCTTGAAAAAATTTGGAAATTTTTCAGTTCTGGTTGAAAAGTCAAAAACTTGCGAGAAAAAAACTGAAATGTTGAGATTAATCTGACAAATTTTCTTGAAAAACGTCCAACTTTCTGACTCTGGAGCCTTTTTCTGTTTTTACAGATGTTTAGAAAAATGCGCCTGAACTACAAAACTCTAAATTTTCTGTCTTTAATTTGACTTTGCTGTTAAAGTTTCGGTATTTCCCGGTGCATCACATCTCTGACTCTGTACTTTACAGTGGCACTGAGGTGCTTTTCCACACAATCATCCATTGTTTCACATCAAACCCGGTCCTAGATGAAATCCCCACAGATGTTTAGAAAACGCTGCGGCTTTATGTTACGTGGTTGCTATGGAAACTTGGTGACGCCAAGACCTCCAATTGCAAACTAAAATGCTAACCACTGCCCCACCCTGCAGCCCAAACCTCAGCATAAAAGCTTTTATTCAGGGTTTTGATGAACTCTGAAGGGTCTCGGATGGAGTTTCATCCTCCGATGGTTCAAAAGTTGAATAATCAGCTTGTTAAAAAAAGGCATTTTAACATTTTTCTGACTGATGCACAGAAATTTGTGTGAGCTCTACAGTGGAGGCCTCCAAACAGACGATACTGCAAAATATGTAAAGTAAAATAAAATAAAAAAAATGTAAATTATTGTGGTTTTAGTTGGCAATGAGTTCTGCTGTGAATATTTAACCAGATAATTCTCCACCACAGTGGAATGTTTTGCAGCAGGTTTCTCCGCTGGACGGTTCCTTCGGCCTTTTCCTCATCAGAAACTTTTCCACTTCCAGCTTCAGGATCAAACCAACTGAATAAATTTCACTGGCAGCCAATCAGAAAGATGAAACATTTTCTTGACTTTCTCCTGTGACACAATAAACACGTTTCCCACGCTGTAGAGAAAGCTAGACAGTAAATGTCTAGACAAATGATAGACGAGGATCTTGGTCTAGTTTCTTGTGCAAATATCTTATTACACTCGAAATAAGACTAGACTAACTTACATGTGTCTTTTTCGCTAGATATATGAGCTTGTTTAAAGTTAATACTTCAATATTGATGAAAAAGTTCTAGTTTCATCGGCAGATAAATTTATTATAACAAGACAATTTCCTCACGTTATTTGTGAAATGAAGTGTTTTGTCTTTTAACTTCAAAAAGAGCATTAAAGTGACAAAACTGCATTTTTTTGGAAGTCATTCGTGCATCTGATGTTTTTCTCACACAGGTTTTCATTTTCCCATCTCTGTTTCCTCGTGTTGCTGAACTTACAAAGTCCCGGTGAATCCCTTCTGACAGCTGCATTCCCCTGTTGCTTTGTTGCAGGATCCTCCGTTGCCACACTTGCACCTCTGCTGGCAGCCCTTCCCAAAGGTCCCGGCCGGACACGAGTCCTCGCAGAGGCGTCCGATGAACCCGGGCGGACACTGGCAGACGCCCCTGACCGGGTCGCAGAGCGCGCCGTTCTGACACTTACACTCCTTCTGGCAGTCTGGACCCCAGCGTCTGTCGTCGCAGGCTGAAGGACACAAACGCAGCGGTAAGTACGACGCCGCAGCTTCCCCACCAACAGTTTGGTTACGAAGTTAATGCAAACAGATGCACAGTTATACAAGCACACAGCTTTGAGAAGCATTAGTAGAGCCTGCTGCACAACCAGAAAGAATGCAGTAAGTGTTTGGATCTTTAAAAAGCCTGACCTGCCGATTCCAGTTTTGGCTAATGCCAACTGTTTTGTTTGAAATGTCGCTAAATGTAGGTAGAAAGTCTCTGAGTTGGCAACAGTGAGGTGAGTCAAACATTTCTCACTGCAGAGCAGAAGAGGACAGTGGCTGATTTTTAGATCTTATGTTGCTCAGGGACAGAAGATCTGGAAATAAGATCAGCTTCACTTGTAAGCATCGGCCGATCACCAATCACCTGGTTTCTGGGTGGTAAGTCAACAGCAAAAACACTTGTGTTTTCCAGCAGCCATTGTACAGCGCAAACAGTAATAAAACCAGCTGACCAGACATGCTGGAGCTCAGCTGGGATTGCTAGGTAACGGGGAGGGCTTTACTGCAGTTACTGGCTGCTGTTTTGTGACTTTACATTCTGTAAGTTTTTGCTCATTTTCCAAACACCAAAAAACTTGAACTTATTGCCAAAAACCAATAATTTCATGGGTGTTTTTTAGATCCGTAGAAATCTAAATGGAAGCATACAATTTTGCATAATAAATCCCTTTAAAGCTGAATTATGTAACTTTATGCTGTAGCTAGTTAGCGTAGCCACCAATGATGGCAGATAGAGACTTTTACTGGAACAGTAAGTTGTTTCTTCAACAGTAGCACATTTAGCAGCGAGTGGTTGGGGTTGATTGACAGCGCTAAAACCCTCCTCCTGGCTCTGATTGGCTGATGTTGGTGCATTTGGTGGCAATAGCAGCTCAGAGAGGAGATGGAGGAAATCGATCTTTTCACAGATTATCTGTCTCATGACAAACTGTCACAACGTGGTGAGAGGGAAATGTTTACTTCTAAAATAAAACATTCTTCATAAAAGTTACATACTGCAGCTTTAGTTGTTTTGTAGCCCTTTGTTGTTTTCCCATGTTGAAATCTAACAACTGGAAGATCTGTGTTATCTTTGCATCTTTCCTGCAGGGATTTCTTGGTCATTTGAATGTTTTTTTTCTAATTCTTCTCAGTCGCAGTCTGTCTCGCCCAGCAGGAGTTTACGACCTCATGTCAGACAAGCATCAGATTCGTTTCGGAAAAGCGGTGACGGACTTGGCGTCTGCTGCTCTTGTAGCAGAAACGGGAGGATTAGAGTCGCTGCGGTGTCGGATTACCGACCGAAACACACGAGGGCTTCAGGAAAGACGAGCTCCTGGCGGCGACTATCACAGATTGGCTCTGGAGGAGTTTGCTTCCTCGCAGAGTTTCACACAAGTTTTGGATTTCAGTTCATGATGAAAAGTCCTCAGATTGGTCAGAGCTGCATTCTTCAGATTTCTGCTCAGTTACTTCAACTGCGTTGCGTTTTCACTGAGAACACATGATCTCCAGTAACGCTGACGAAACTCATGGAGGGGCGACAAGAACGATTCCACAGATTTCAAGCTGAACGATCCTCCGTTTGGGAGCAACAGTCAGTCTGAGCTGCAGGTCGTTTGTGTTTTCATCACACCTTGTCGTCTGCAGCTGCACTGTAAAAACACAAAACCTTACCAAGAACTTTTGGTCCAGTTTCTTGTGCACTTGAAAAAAGACAAAAGTATCTTGCAAGTAGCTTTTCAGTAAGATGCAGGAGGTTGTTTTAAGTCAATAATTACCCGATATTTACGAAAAAATACTAGTTCCATTGGCAGATTATTTCACTCATAACACAGGAAAATGTTTTGTTACTTTGGGGCTGAGTCAAGATAAAACCAGTAAAAAATGTGGGTGATAAAATAAACTGTCATATGCTTAATATTAGGGCTGCACAGTGGTGCAGTTGGTAGAGCTGTTGCCTTGCAGCAAGAAGGTTCTGGGTTCGATTCCCGGCCTGGGGTCTTTCTGCATGGAGTCTCCATGTTCTCCCTGTGCATGGTGGGTTTTCTCCGGGTACTCCGGTTTCCTCCCACGGTCCAAAAACATGACTGTCAGGTTAATTGGTCTCTCCAAATTGCTCCTAGGTGTGAGTGTGTGTGTGCATGGTTGTGTGTCCTGTGTGTCTCTGTGTTGCCCTGCGACAGACTGGCGACCTGTCCAGGGTGACCCCGCCTCTCGCCCGAAATGTTGGCTGGAGAGGCACCAGCACCTCCTGACCCCACTGAGGGAAAAAGGGTGCAAGAAAATGGATGGATGCTTAATATTAGTTTTGCACATGTTTGCGATTAAAGAAAAACATGAGGGGGAAACTAACTAACTAAACATCCTGTAAAACTAACGTTAATCACAATATAACATCCATCCATTTTCTAACACCTTGTCCCTCAGTGGGGTCAGGAGGTGCTGCTGCCTCTCCAGCTAACGTTCCAGGCGAGAGGCGGGGTCACCTGGACAGGTTGCCAGTCTGTCGCAGGGCAACACAGAGACACACAACCATGCACACACACTCACACCTAGGGGCAATTTGAAGAGACCAATTAACCTGACAGTCATGTTTTTGGACCGTGGGAGGAAACCGGAGTACCCGGAGAAAACCCACCATGCACAGGGAGAACATGGAGACTCCATGCAGAAAGACCGGGGTCGGGAATCGAACCCAGAACCTTCGTGCTGCAAGGCAACAGCTCTACCAACTGTGCCACTGTGCAGCCCTCACAATATAACAATTTAAGTATTTTTATTTCCATGCGTTAGCTGATTTCTATTTATTTTGTATTTTCTTTGACACATTTAACATATTGTGGGATTTTGTATATATTTATAAATGAATATTTTTTAAGTTATGAAAAGTTAAAAATATAGAAAAAATGAAGAGTCCACAGAACTGGACCTGGTTTTTCCACCAAGTATTGATTTCTGAGGTAAAACATCAATGTTGTTGTTTCTAAATGAACATCAATTTGTTTTCTTTTGTTGCATTATTTCAGGTATGAAGGAGCTGCATCTTATTTTCTGCTAATTAATAAAAGACACGTCAGTAGTTCATAGAATAAAAGAACAATGTTCATTTTACTCAAACATATAAATATAAAGAGCAAAATCAGATAAACTAATAATTTTAACAGGTCTCCAGATCTGTATATAAAAAAATCGACATCCACATGAAAAATAAAGAAAATGGTGAAAATGTGGAATATCATCTGTGATCATTGTTGAGGTATTTTAAATATATACTGCTCAAAAAAATAAAGGGAACACTTAACACAATATAACTCCAAGTAAATCAAACTTCTGTGAAATCAAACTGTCCACTTAGGAAGCAACACTGATTGACCCGACGAGGGTCCCTGTTGTCAATCAGTGTTGCTTCCTAAGTGGACAGTTTGATTTCACAGCAGTTTGATTTACTTGGAGTTATATTGTGTTGTTTAAGTGTTCCCTTTATTTTTTTGAGCAGTGTATATGGTGATGTAATTTTTGGGCATTAACCCAAACTCCTAGTTACAAGTGAAATAATCTGCCGGTGGAATCGGTGCAGGCTGCACAGTGGCGCAGTTGGTAGAGTTGTTGCCTTGCAGCAAGAAGGTTCTGGGTTTGATTCCCGGCCCAGGTCTTTCTGCATGGAGTCTCCATGTTCTCCCTGTGCATGCGTGGGTTTTCTCCGGGTACTCCGGTTTCCTCCCACAGTCCAAAAACATGACTGTCAGGTTAATTGGTCTCTTCAAATTGCCCCTAGGTGTGAGTGTGTGTGTGCATGGTTGTGTGTCCTGTGTGTCTCTGTGTTGCCCTGTGACAGACTGGCGACCTGTCCAGGTGACCCCGCCTCTCGCCCGAAACGTTAGCTGGAGAGATACCAGCACCTCCCGACCCCACTGAGGGACAAGGGTGTAAAGAAAATGGATGGATGGATGGATGGATGGATGGATGGAATCGGTGCATGTTAACATACATGTTTCTAAGAAGTTACCCAAGTTGCTACCCAACCCTGCTAAGCTAAAAACCAGAAGCTTGTTCTGATTTAACGTCAGTATCTTTGTATCAGGTGCATGTAAACATCTGGTTTGGACCATGACGTTAAAAACCCAATAATCTCCGCCGGCGATCCGTCGGAGTGCAGAATGGAGCCAAATTAGGGCCGAAGCGAACCCCCACGGTGTTTACGGCGCGCTGCCGCCTGCTGTTTATAAAGAATCACAGCTTCTCCGGGTCTCTGTGTGGGCACAGCTCACAGCGCGGCAGGTTGAGTGATGAGCATCTCAGCTGGAGCGGGTTATGTTTATACAGACCTTCTCCAGATCCAGGCTCCGACTGCCGCTGAGAACCAGCGCCAGAAAAAAACGGACCGGAACCGAACACCCAGCTACAGCCACACGTTTATTAACAGCAGACATGTTGAATTAATTTTGGGATTTTTATGGATTTATTTGAGCTGTTCTTTTTCCAGAGTTGGTATTAATGCTACATAAAACTGGTTTTTCTCTAATCCACACCGTGTCACATTCATACATGACATAGTCTTAAATATTTACATATGAACCCCTTGACTGTTGAGCTGGAGGTCAAAAAGATGAATCAAAGCTGCTGCGGTAGAAAAACTCCTCTAACCTGGAAAAGTAGGAATTATTAATTAATAACCGTTAAAGAGCAACTGAAAAAACTCTTTTGTTCTCGCTCACATTCAGCTAAACTGTTAAAAGCAAAGCTAATTTTTTTGCTAACTTTGAAAACCCTTTAAACGTGAAGCAGACGTCCACTAATGTACTCTTAATTTTTTACTCCAATATGAGGGAGGTTGCTTTTCGTTTTAGTAAAGTCCAACTTTACGCCCAAAGCAGGATTGGGATGAAAACTCAACCATCTCATGGCGGCAGCGTGTTAGCGTAGCTCTGCAATGTTGGGCTGAATTTGTTCTTTTTCCATCCATCCATCCATCCATCCATTTTCTTCCTCTTATCCGGGGTCGGGTTGTGGGGGCAGCAGCTTCAGAAGGGAGGCCCAGACTTCCCTTTTCCCAGCCACTTCTTCCAGCTCCTCCAGGAACCCCAAGGCGTTCCCAGGCCATAGAGAGACATCGTCCCTCCAGCGTGTCCTGGGTCTTCCCCCTCCTCCCGGTGGGACCTGAACTCCTCACCATGGAGGCGTCCAGGAGGCATCCTGACCAGATGCCCGAGCCTCAACTGGCTCCTCTCGACGTGGAGGAGCAGCGGCTCTACTCTGAGTCCCTCCCGGATGACCGAGCTTCTCTCCCTATCTCTAAGGGAGAGCCCAGCCACCCTGCGGAGGAGGAAACCCATTTCGGCCGCTTGTACCCGTGATCTCGTTCTTTCGGTCATGACCCAAAGCTCATGACCATAGATGAGGGTGGGAACGTAGATCGACCGGTAAATCGAGAGCTTCGCTTTTTGGCTCAGCTCTGTCTTCACCACGACGGACCGGTACAGCGCCCGCTTCACGGCAGACACTGCCACAATCCGCCTGTCGATCTCCCGCTCCCTTCTTCCCTCATTCGTAAACAAGATCCCCAGATACTTAAACTCCTCCACTTGAGGCAGGACGACCCCCCTGACCCGGAGAAGGCACTCTACCCTTTTCCGGCTCAAGACCATGGCCTCGGATTTGGAGGCACTGAGCCTCATCCCGGCCGCTTCACACTCGGCTGCGAACCGCTCCAGTGAGAGCTGCAGATCACGTTCTTTGTTCTTTTTCTTTGCTTTTATTCATAATTTTTTTGGGGGGTTTGGACAATTATTTCCTCACAATCCCAGGGGAAGAGAAAATGGAGGTTTTCTAACCAGACCAATTTAAAGAGGAGTGGCAAAAGCAAAGGAGGTGGGTTAGCAGTGCTAGCCAACAGATGAGGTCATCCAGGACGTGATGCTATGAAATATCGTCGCTACGGTTAGCATGTCATGATGAGACTCTCATACAGCATCAGTCTTCAGTCAGAGGCCCTGTGTTTATTGGAACACTGACTGCTACTGGAGGTCGTCAACAGCATCACCAACCGCAGTGAATCTCTGAAGATACTTGGATGATCTGACAACATTTAATTCCCCCTTGAGATAAATAAAGTACTTCTGCACTGAATTTGGGAGATTTTTAAGATTGATCCAAAGCAGAATTTGCATAAAAACTCACAATAATTCCCTCTGGCATAATTAATTAAACCCTCAGGGTTTTATCTTGGCTGGTTTGCTCTCGAATACGAGCTCCATAAACGATCCTCGGTGCTGGTTTGGTGAGCGACGCGACACTTCCAAGCTTTACACCATCTCTCCGTTTCCAAAACGCGTTTTATTGCTCGTAAAGCAGAGCACACTGTGGCCACGTCTTAAATCTTCACCACGTATGAAAACATGGGGACCCTCTCCTCTTTCCCGCAGCCAGAGAAGTGAAACACGCAGGCAAACAGGAAGCGTCGGCTCGTATTCGGGCGAAAACGTTACAGAAGAGCCGAGGAGAAAACGGAGACGCAGAACGACAAGTTAAGTGAGGGTTTGGAAGGCGGAGTAAGAGGAGAAGGAGAGTGGGGTCACATTTTCCATTTCCCCTCCTCCCGCTACACGCTGCAGCTAATTTGAGAGTTTTGCAAAATAATGGGAGAGGGGGAAAAAAGAGAGAGAAACCAGAGGAAAGAGAAGCGCAGTGTACTATTGACCCAGCTGACTGAGGAGAAAAGGTAGTGGAAAACTTCATTTCCAGGAGGGAAACATCATCCTGTGGAAAACGTGGCTGTGGGTCAGAGCTGAGCGTTACATAACCGCCACACATTCAGCCTTATCCTCTACAATACCCTAAAAACTGGCCTATTTTTACAGTTTATTCTGAGCAGAGGAGTGAATTAAAGAGTTTCATAACTTGAACGGAGCGCTGGGTGGTTCATGGCGTCATGCTCCCCTGCTGCTTTCCAACAGAAAACCTCCTGTTGGGAAGTGATGGATGCAGGAAGCTCCACTTGGCTTGTTTATGTTGGTTTTACCTGTAGCTGAGTCTCCATTTCATATTTGTAATTTGTTTCCATTGATCATATAATCACACGATTTGACATTTCAAAACTAAATTTGCTAAATGGAAACAAATCAGTTTTGACAAAATCTCATTTGTCGATGAAACGTTTTGGTGACAGGATGGGGTGTTTTCTTTGGCCCCATCGAAATGGGTTCATTTTTCTAAACTTGCAATGGAAACAGTTTTTGGCACAATTTCACAACCGGATGTTGCTACTGGCAGAAACCACAAAGAAGACGACAGGAAGTAGCTGGAGGATGATGGAGCAGAATGTTTTTTAATGACTTTTCACGTGAACAAAACTTATTCATGTGTGATTTTAGTTGAGTTTCTACTTAATGGAAACGCTGCATCTGCAAAATTGTGTTTTTTTTATGTTAGCCAAATAGTAGTAGTTTTTTTTTTTCCATCCAAAAACGAAACTTTTTAGGAGGATTAAATTCCCAAAGATTTGCTAGAAAGAAACGTGGAAATTTCTTGTTGAAAATGTTTTAATTTTTTTTAATGATTTTTATTTTTGGAAATTAAACTAAAACAATTGTTTCAAATATTTCCAAGATTAATCTCAATATTTCTGAGTTTTTTTTTTTTAAATTTCACTTATAAATTTCTGATTTTCCTAGAAAATTTCTGAAGTTTTTTGGCAGAAATTTACTTTTTGTCTAGTAAACTGTCGTAAATTTTCGTTTCCATCAAGTAAATTTATTTCCTAATTGTCAAATTATGCAGCCATGTGTCCAAAAAATCTTAAAAATGAGCCTCACAGCTGGAGCAGTCGTCGCCTCGCCATCCTCTCTCACACTGGCAGCGGTTGGGAGCGACGCAGCGGCCGTGGACGCACTCCTTACTGCAGTGAGCTGTCGATCAGAAACACACACATCAGTGATTTAATACGTTTCATTTTTAAACCATCACACAGCAATGTAATGGAAATTTATTTCTAATTCAGCATGAGGCGTTGCAAAAGCTGCACGGAGACGGAGAATCAGCATTTATCCCTACAATAATAGATAAAAGAATAAAAATATGTATTATTATTCCTCAGTGGGACGCGAGAAAAATACATTTTACTCTTTAGTTCATCTAAACAAAACTGTCAGCTGCTAATATTACTTGATTTTTAAAGAAAAAAGACAACTTATAATGTTTTATAGTAAATTTGTTGTTTTGAAATGAAGAAAAATGTAAGACGTTTGTGAAAAGAGGATGGATAAATTCTCTTTATGGGGAAAATTACAGATTAAAATGTCAATCTGCTGAGGAAAAATGTTGCAATTATTCCATGATAAAAAATAAAAAGTGATTTAAAGATGCATTTTTGTTGGTTCTTTGCTTTGCAGGTTGGTTCTCCGTTACCGTTTTTGTCCATTTCACTTGAAAATGTCGGTAAAGTCGAGCTGCTCAAATTCATTTTTAAAGCCTGTAACTCTGCTGACGTAAACATTTGTGTTGTAAATGTATTTTATGAATAAACTTTGACATTTTGTCTCTTTCTGAATCGTCTTTGTGAGTAAAACAAATCTGCTGGAAGCGAAATTAAACTTCCTCACAAACGTTCCTTTCACAAACATTCAATTATGACCAGCAGATGATTATTCACCACAAATCTGTATTTGGTTTCTTGCACAACAACAATTTCACTGATTATTTTCTCCCTTTTCCTCGCCAGCCTGTGGAAACGACCTCTTGACGTGTCATCAGACCTAAGAGGTAAGTGTGATTACATGTAATTAGACGTGTTTGGAATAATTAAAAGTGCTGCTTTCTGGAGAAGATGACACGTTGCGAGCCTGGCTTCTCATTCGAAGCGTTTATGTTTGAGGACAAAGGAAACGGAGTCGGGTTGAAGCTGCAGCCCAGACCGTCTCTGCTTTTCCTCACAGCGTTTTCCACTGCAGAGCGGAGAAACGCCGTTTTTACCGTCCAGATCCTCAAATCTAGATGCTTCACGGGCCGATCTGACTGGCATGTGGAAACATGGTGGTGGCAGCATCATGCTTTGGAAGGACTGGACCAATGGCAGAAGCAGAGTTTTAATAGTTTGGGGTTTTTCATTACAGTTTAGATTTATTTTATTGTGACTTTTTGTATAATCTTTGGAAAATGTTCGACTTTTCAAATCCAGAAATTTCTAAGTTTTTGTCAAAAAGATTTCTGAGATCATTCTTAACAAATTTATTTTAGTTTTCAGGCATAAATTTCCTTGTTTTTAACTTAAAAATAACTTTCAGTAGCATATAGGAACTTGTTTTAAATCAATAATTCCTTAAAATTCCTTGTTCTATTGGTACGTTTATAACGAGACATTTTCCCAAGTGAGTTAATGCAACTGGCAATATAATGTCTGTAAATGTAAAATGTGCTAAAAATATAATTATTATTAGTTCTTAGACATATCCAGATTTATAAGTACAGTTGTACAAGTTAAAATAAAACCAGAACTGTGTATATGAATAATTATTATATTATTTGCTTATTCCATATGATACATTTACTCTAGAATTTGATGCTTTTGTGATCTTTATTATATTTTTGTAACTGAATGATACCACAATTATCTAAATTGTGGCATCATTGTGTTTTAGGATTTTACTCTTTTTGATTTTTTTAAAGAATCTTGGCCTCCACAGATAATCTGTAGAAAACCTGTATAAAAATGTCTGTGTGGGAGTTGTGCCCCCTTTGCCCCCCTTTTGGCTACGCCCCTGGAAGAAAAGCTCTCTGCTTTGAAAAAGTCCTGAATCAAAACCTTGAGCTTTGCAAACGGTGAAGCTCCAGTCCTTAAACTCTCAAAGATGCTTAGCTGACAAAATCTGAGTGACTTACGTGTAAAGAAAGCCAAACTCATTTGATATGTTTTAGTTTGAATTTCTGAAGGTTTGGTGAAAATCAAACCCATAATTTGGCTTATTTATGTCCCACAAACTGCGCCGGTTCACAGTGGGGGAAAAGAAAAGCAGCTTTCTATGAAAATGAGATGTTTCAGTGAAAAACCACAACAGCCATAAGCAGTTTGCTGTTGCAGCTAATTGCTGCAGTGTTGAGTGTTTTCCAACAGATTCATCGACATCCAGACTCGGGTCACAGAATGATTCTCATCCATTAGCAGAGAAATCAAAAAAGCTGCTCTGATGACAAAGTGGAAAATATTCAGGACTATTATTAGAACCCATTTGGGAATAAGTTCAGAAGGAGGGAATAATTTGTTCTTGTACCCGATCACAGCACAGAGAGGAAAACAATCTGTTCCCTGCTGACATGAAAAATATTTACAACACTTAAAAAAACATTGAAGACCACTTTGTAGCTTGTATGGAAGTTAAAGTTACTGCTTTTCAAAATTAACTAGTAACCTAATCTGACACATCTGGATCTGTTTCAAAAAGAGGAATTTATGCAAACACACACTGATCACCCAGAAGTCACTCAGATTTTGTCAGCTAAGCATCTTTGAGAGTTTAAGGACTGGAGCTTCACCGTTTGCAAAGCTCAAGGTTTTGATTCAGGACTTTTTCAAAGCAGAGAGCTTTTCTTCCAGGGGCGTAGCCAAAAGGGGGGCAAAGGGGGCACAACTCCCACACAGACATTTTTATACAGGTTTTCTACAGATTAGCTGTGGAGGCCAAGATTCTTTAAAAAAATCAAAAAGAGTAAAATCCTAAAACACAATGATGCCACAATTTAGATAATTGTGGTATCATTCAGTTACAAAAATATAATAAAGATCACAAAAGCATCAAATTCTAGAGTAAATTTATCATATGGAATAAGCACATAATATAATAATTATTCATATACACAGTTCTGGTTTTATTTTAACTTGTACAACTGTACTTATAAATCTGGATATGTCTAAGAACTAATAATAATAATTATTATATTTTTAGCACATTTTACATTTACAGACATATTATATTGCCAGTTGCATTCCATCCAGGGTTTTGCAATTGTTTTTGTGGTTATTTGCAATCAAAATCAGAGTTTTGGTGCTAATTTAGAAATATTTGCAAGGGATTTTGCTACATTTGTGCTTAAGTGTGACTTTTTGTTACTTGCCAAAACAAACGACAAGTTGAGATCAAGTTAGGCTGAGAAGTAGAAAAAAGAAATACCACAACCAGCTAATTTTGATATAAAAGCTAAACCTAATTGATTTAATGGCGTGAATTAAGGTTAAGCGACATGCTGGTGATAGCACACATGTTAGCATAGTAGCTAACAGAAGCTAAAGTGATCAGACTAAATGCAAAGTGATTACTGGTCAACATGGCAGTGAAAGCTAGCATGCTATTGACAGAATTAATGTCAGCATTAGCATTTTAGCTAGTGATAGCTTTTACAAGGTTTTTTTTTCCACACTGCATGGCTACCTTTAGCTTTTAAGCTAATTTTAGCTTATAAATTGCTGTGGTCTTCTGCATCTATTATTTTCTGTCATTTGTAATTTATTTATTTTTTTAGAAAAAAAAGGTGAAAAAAATCCATTGAAATTGGATCTGGTTTTAAAAACTATTTTATTTTCAAACCACACCGCCCAACCCTAAAGAAAAGGAGAGTTACTCTTAGCCAACATCTGACTGATAGCATTTACACTAATATTAGCTTTAAGATTATCTTTTTATACTGAAAGGATGATGAGTAAGTATGATAGTGTAGGTCAACGTACTAGTGATAGCCATCATGCTAATGTTAGCATGTGAGCTAAAATGAGATCATGTTAGTTAACTTTGATACAAAAGCTAATCCTAACTGACTTAATAGCATGCTTTAAATGTATTCAACATGTTGCCTAACTTTAACACACGTGGGAAACTCCATCTAAGGCTAAATACCAGCATGAGACCAACAGTCAACAAACAGGGAAAATAGAAAATAACTTTGAAGAGAGAGTTCAAGAGGACGTGAAACCCGTCTTGAACTCTCTCAAGAAGGGTTTCTATTTACAGCATTTTAGCTAACATTCGTTTTTCAGCTAGTTTTAACCTAAAGGCTAAACTGAACAGACTAAATGCAAAGTGATTACTGGTCAACATGGCAGTGATAGCTAGCATGCTATTGACATAATTAGCATTTTAGCTAATTTTAGCTTTTACATGTTTGTTTCACACTGCATTTTAGCTTTTTAGCTCATGAACTGCTGTGACATTACAGTTTGACAAAGTTCTGCACTGATTATTTTCTGTCATTTGTAATTTACTTATTGCAAGAAAAGAAACGAGGAGAAAAAATTAAAATCTGGTCTGTAGAAATCAGCGATTTTATGTTGAAGTCGTCGTTGGTGTTCCACTCACGAACACATCGGCCTCCGCTCTCATAGTAGCCTGGACAGCAGTGGTACCGCCTGCGGTGCTCGGTCTTCACCGCCTGCCTGTACGCCGTCTTATAGGTGATCCTGAAAGATTCCCACAGTCAGTCAGACAGGAAGCCTGGACATAAAGACCGACGGTCAGGGGCAGGAGGCGAAGCAGAACCTGTGACGGGAGCATCTGTAAGACGTCCGGGGGTCCGAGCACGGCTCCTCCGTCACATGGTCGTAGGGGTGAGAGTAGGACTCCTTCACCGAGGTGGTGTAGCTGAAAGGCAGAAAATGGGATTAAAGAAGCAGTCGGGGTTAACTGAGGAGCTATGAGGCGGAAAAGTCAGCCATTTTAATCCCCTGCTGCGCCTTACAGAGAGCTAATAAATAACGCAGATGCTGTCATTTTTCCCAAAATGTTCAAATTGACTGCAGGTTCAGACGTTTATGTCCCAAAAGATTCACTGTTGTCCTGATTCTGGTGACCCAGTAGTCACGCCTCAACCGGAAAATATTCAGTTAAACGGGAAAATGTATCCACATCTGCTGGTTAAATTAGGGGCAAAACGTCTGACACGACTCCCAGATGATTTTGATGATCCTCATTTGTGGCTTTCAAAGGAATAATTCAATAACCGTCCAGGATGGATTTTCAGAAAATGTTAATAAATCACGCAAGTCGCGCCTGGAGGGTGTTTTATTTACGCTCATCAGCCCATTTAAAGGTCACGAAGCAAAGGTTAACGATAATAAACCTTCTCTAAATGAGAATATTTTTATAGGATTCCAAGACTTTCTGTGGAAAACAAACATGGGACTAAAACAGAGAGAAAATGTTTAATGTCAGCATGAACGTGTTTTATTCTTGTGATTTTCACAAAAGGGAAAAAATTTAAAAAATATCGATATAATAAAATGTTTTATGAATAATACGTGACCATTTTTTTAAAATATGTTGTACGACAACATATCAGGGCCATTGCAGAACAAAAGGAAGCAAAAATAATTTCCAAAAATAATCAAAACATTTTCTGATTAATCTCAGAAATTTCAGATTTTTTTTTCTTGTGAATTTTTGAATTTGTTGCTCTGAAATTTTCTTTCCTTATCAAGAAAATTTCTCAGATTAAACTCAAAATTACTGATGTTTCTTGGTGGAAAAATCCTCTTTTTTTCTGTCTAGATTTCCAAAAGTCAAACATTTGACACAAAATTTCTTTTTGGAGAATTTAATTTTGAATTTTCCAGACAGAAACCTTGAAATTTCTGAGTTCAAAGGTCAAAAACGTTTGACTTTGAAACTCATAGGTTTCTTAGATTTTTTCTGAAGATTAAGTTGAAAATTTCTCAACTATGTTTTTCTAGCAAATTTTTAAATTTTTCAAACTCAGAAATTTTCTCTTTTTTTTCCCAAGAAAATTTCTATTCTCAAATTTTCATTTTTTTCTTTCAAATCTCTGAGTTTTAAAGTTCAAAAATGCCAAAATGCCATTGTGTCTAGATTTGTATATATACATTTTCTATATTTTTTTAGATTCAGTTTCCAAAGTTAAACATTTTTGATTTTCAAACTCAGAAATGTCCTTGTTTCTTAGAAAGCTTTTCAGTGGAAACTTGCTGCTCCTCTTTTTTATCCACAACTTGGAAATTTCGGAGTTTGAAAAGTTGAAAAACTTTTGACTTTCAACCTCTGAAATTTAAATTTTTTTCTGTAAAATTTCAGTTTCAGTTAGAAAAAACCAGAAATTCTTGTGTTAATCTCAGAAACCTTCAAGGAAAAGCAGTTAAAATGTGAGTTCGGTGGAGAGAGCTGGTGATCGGAGGCCCTTGGAGTCCATTAAACGATCCCACTGGAAACGTGCAGCTCAGGAACGGTGGAAAGCAGCAGCCGCGCAGAGCCGTAAACATGCCGGCGCGTTGGGCCTCACCTCTCCCACAGGCTGCAGGCGTTGGGGTCTCTGGGGTCCAGGGAGCTGCTCAGTCCAATCAGGAAGCCAAAAAGCTGCAGGGCTGCAGAGGAGCTCAAAGCCTGCATGGTCCTGAGGGGCGAATGAAAGCAGAGACGCTCAGAGACGACTGCAAAACCGCTCGGCTCGACGGCACGAGGTGAAAAACGGTTTCATGGTTTTAACAGATCCTGCTGTACTTTCAGGCTGCATCAAGGATCGACTTAAACAAAGATAATCCCTGGAAAAGTTGGAGGAAACTTTCACTCAGCAGTGACCAGAGTTTGGTAGTAACCAGCTACGTTTACTCAGATTTACTTTTGCTTGAGTAACTTTAGGAAAAAATGCATTTAATGCTAATTATCCTTCATTGAAAGGATCTAGTTGAGAGCAAAGATCCAGACTGAAGACTTTATGCATCCAGTTTTTGGTAGAGAAAAACGAGAAATCGTACAGAGATTATAGAGTTTATTATGTGATTAATTAGTTTGTTGAATAAACAACGAGGATGTTTCTCGAGTTTCCAAAGTCAAAACATTTTCGACTTTTGAAATTCCAGAATTTTCCTTATTTTGAAAATTTCTGACAATCTCAAAAAATTACTCCAGGAATTTTTTTTCACTTTTGCAGCTCAGAAATGTTTCTTGTTTCTCTGAAGAAAAATGTTGGGATTAATCTGAAAATATTGTTGTTTTTCTTTCAAATTTGAGACTTTTCTAGTTCAGAAGTCACCTTGTTTCCTCTAGGAAGTTTCTAGGCCCGAGTATGAGCCGTTTATCGTCCGCCATATTGCCTGGCCCTGCTTTTACCTGAACATGTTGAAGTCGTGCTGAAATGTTTGGGAACTCAGAATGGAAAATATCCACAACTGCTGATCTGCAGTCAGGCTTTTAATTCGTCATGAGTAACGATTCTGTCTGTGTGATTAATGGAAAGGTTTATTGTACTGGTTCTGTTTACCAACAATATAAAGTTAAGGCTGCCCTCCTGCCTATAAAGGAAGTTAATAAAAGTCGTGCAGAGGAGAAGCGAGGAGCCAGAACCGAATGCAGCCCCCAAAACGTAAAGCTGAGGCTCAGCCGACACAAGAAAGAAAGAGAGAGAGAGAGAAAGAAAGAGAGAGAGAGAAAGAAAGGGACCGGACTGCAGAAATGCGACTCCCAGCATCATTCTGACCCCTCTGCACCAGAGCGAGGGGCCGCCGCGCTCCACAAACATCTGGATCTGATCAGGGAGCCAGCCAAGCACAGCAGCCCAGCGCAGGGACTCTGTCAGGCTCTCAGGGAGCAGCAGGGAGCGCAGCTTTCCCCGAAACGTCATATTCTGTCATTTCCAAACATATTCATCATATCTGGCCGTATTCCGTCATAATATTTCACCATCTTCCATAATAATCCACCATATTCCATCATAATCCATCATCATATTCTGTCATATCCAAACATGTACATCATATCTGACCGTATTCCATCATAATATTCCACCATGTTCCATAATAATCCATTATATTCCATCATAATCCAACATATTCCATCCTAATCCATCATAATCCAACATATTCCATCAATATATTTTGGTATTTACTTTGAGTTTAAATATTTTCTGCTATTTCTGCACAGTAAATATGTATTTTACTAAAGAAACCAAATGAATCATATAAATAAATGCAGCAATTTTAAAGATGCAGTTTGTAACTTTTATCAAAAATATGTTTCTTTACATATTTGTTAAATCTTTCAACATGTTTATGAGATAATCTGAGAAAAGATCGATCATTCAACAATTTAATCAGTTTATTTTTTACATTTGAAGCTGAAAATCTCCCATTTAGAAACATTTTGAAAGGCGTTTCATTCTTTTCCTAAATATATAAATGCTAGCAGATTACCGCCTGCACGTTGCCAGGCATGTTTCTGAACATGTAATCCAGATGGAAACAAAGCCCAGGCTGGTAAACATTAACTTCTAATTAGGTTCCTTCATGCTTGGACTGGGCCACGGAAAGACGTTGCTGTTCCCCAGCAGCCTCCGACGCGATCCGAGTCCACCGTAAAGCTCCACGGATACAAAACTACACCACCTGAACCGCATCCAGGAAGGCTGCGTTGCCATGGCGATCACCGTGAGACACTTCCTGATGTATCTGGACCGACTCAGGGATGAAAAAAAAAAAAAAAATTACCTCAGATTAATGTGGCATCTTGACTCCAAATGCTTAGATGTGGAGATCTTTTTGATGTTTGCACATTTAATATTTACGTTGTAGAAACTTAAAAAGTGTTTTACTATAATCATTGTATGTTTTAGCTAATTAACTCTAGTAACTAACTGAATTACATTAATAATCTGTTTAATCTACAAAAAAATTAAATGTTAATTTTGAACAGCAGTGGAATGTATAAATTACGTTTAATATTTTCAAAAACAAATGATAGTTTTTGCAGTATTTGGATGCCATATTACCATATTATGTCTATTGCAATATTGTTCTGTTTGTAGTTTTAGAAAATAAATGTGATTATCCTCGCATATTGATGCTATAAAAGTGATTCTGTTTGATGGTTTCCGAAGGTTTCTGTGAATTAAACAAAATATTTATGTTTCCCGTTTTACAGTGTGATTTTTATATAAACTTTATGGCCGTTTTTTTACAGTGTATGAACATGAAAAGTAGATGGAAAGAAAAGCCGTCAGTTCTGATCGCCTTTCACATGAAAAAACCTTTTTCTGCATTTCGCTGGTTGCTTTGAAAGAAAACGCCGATAAACGGCCATGTTTCTTCCACTTTCAGCCCGTCTGTCCCGCCCCGTCCCGTCTGTCCCGTCCCCTCATGTCCCCTCCTGTCCCCTCATGTCCCGTCCCGATATGATGGAGTGTCGTTTGTCGACGGGTCATTTTTTCCAAACTGCTCCGGGAATCGTCGTCGCAGCAGCTCGGAAAATGTTGGCGACGCTTTCCGGAATAAACTTCATGATTCACTTCATAGCTTTTTATAGACGCAAAGATATTTTAACACAAAGCCTCGATGTTTTCTCTAACCAAACCCACGACTTTTATTAAGCAACAACAACAAAAATAGTCCGTGGTCTCAGATTTGTTTCCTGACGTTTTCTGCTCGTTTTGTATCCGTTTTATCTCTTCTTCTCACTTCAACACTTTTGTCTGTTAAACTTTTAATTTCCCTCCTGAACATTAATGTAGATCAGGGGTCCCCAAACTTTTTCCTGTGAGGGCCACATAACTTTTCCCTTCTCTGGTGGGGGGCCGGAGTCTGTTTGTAGCAGAAAAAGTGTGACGATTGCAGGAGTGCCTAAATGTAAAAATGTATTGTTTTCCAGAAAGCACAATCAAATAACATTCTCTGGGTTCTTCACAGAAAAATTCCAGGAAATAACACTTTTTATTAAATAAATACTGTATTTTCTGGACTATAAGCCTCAGATATCTCTACCGCTCCAGGTTTTCCACAATGATGCAGCAGCAGAGGGGGATGGACACCCAAAATCTGAGTCATAACAGGTCAATTGAATATCACATTTATTACGGTTGAAAAAGAAAAAGTTGCCAAGTTTAGATTTAACTGAACTGATTACGGTAGTTTCCGAACGGGAACTGTAACAGTAAAAGTGCTGATCCTTCGTGTTGCTACTAGCATGTGCTAAATGAAAATGGGCGCTTTCTTCTTCTTCTTTAGGTTTCAACCATTATTGTTGCACTACTGCCATCTACTGGATCCTAATATCTATACCTCAAATTCTCATAATGATCCCAGTATTATTTTAAAAAAGAAAAATCTTCTTTTTCCCCTCAATGCTATTTAACTGATCAACAACATTCTCAAATTTCAATTTCCTATGAAAACCTAATTCCGTTTTAATGGGCAATTTCTTCTTTTATTTCCAATTTTGACTTCCAATAATTTACTTCCTGCTAAAGAGCCCCCTGGTGGTGGAAGAAAAATCCACATATAAGCCGCATGGTACAAAGCTTAGGAAAAAAGTAGCGGCTTATAGTCTGGAAAATACGGTAGATGAAAAGAAATCTAAAGGCTCTCTGGTATTGTTCAGGGGACCGGACCAAATGTGGAGGCGGGCCGGATCCAGCCCGCGGGCCGTAGTTTGGGGACCACTGATGTAGATGAATCCCTCTGCCTCCTCTCTTGACCTCTGACCTCCTGATAAGTAATGGCTCCAGATTAGTGTTTCCTGATAATTCCCTCCAGCGCAGCTCGAACACTTCCTGACATTTCCTCCAGTTTTGGTGAAGAAACGTTTAAACTAGCTGGATAAGTAGAGCAGGCGTCCCCGCGCTGCACGCTGCGCCTCGTTCATCAGGTCTCTCGTTTGTGGAGGAACATTTTTCCTTCCCGCTTCATGTTTACATTTAGAGCAACTGCCTGGAAAAAGCATGGAAAATTTGCTGAAACCAGAGGAAAATTTGCCTGCGGCTTGATGAATAATTTATGTCTTTAATATTTGTAAAGTCAGTGGTTCAATTCCCAGCAGAGACGCTTGGGAAAAAAATGTTTAAGGATCATTTCATGTTTGTTTATTGTCTAATGGCGTTAGAATCTCAGAGGATCAGGAACTGATTCTTATTGATTTGTTCAGGTAACATATAAAACAAATTAAACTACATTTACATCTAGTTTTGTAGTGTTTTTCAATCCGTCATCTAATTATCCTTCATACTTACGTAAACTCGTTAACACCAGTGGAAATAAAATCTTAATGGCAGATTTAACTTAACCACTTTATACCTAAACCTGAAAAGAGAACCAGTTTAACAACTTAAATTAAAACTAAGGAAACAAAATAACTTTAAAACATGGAGTTTGGAGGTTTTAGATAAAATATCAGCTTCATTCTCAGTTTTAAACCTTTTTCACACAACTTTCCTGTTTTTTTTAATATTATGTGATCGTTGCACTCAATTTATTCATCTATCCATTAATGCGTTTAACACCAAAAGCAGGAAGTTTGTCATGTTATTCATTTGCATGGAGGTTTTAAATAAATTATCTGCTGTGTCGTTTGCGATTTCAAACCTTTTTGAATGTAAAAACATTTAAAATGTCCACCTTTCATTCATCCTGTTATCCAACTGCAGCACTAATGTGATGATTTCTACGCACTGGGTCAGTTTTCCAGTCTTTCTGCATGTAGTTTGCATCCATCCGACTTTCCGACAGACAGTTTGTAATATAAGGTTATGTGATTTTATTCAGTTGTGCGTTTTATCTGAAGGTGTTTGATGAAATGCGGTGATGAATCATGAGCAGATCGGATCGTGGTCCAGTGACTGTGATCCGGGTCTTCGGTTCTTTGTGGTTCTGACTCAACAGGAATGTTGTTCGTCACGAAACTCCGACCACAGACGGCGTTCACTGATCCACCGCAGCGTCACGCCTGTTTCCCATCAGCCACTGGGGCTCATCTGCCGAGGGTCAGGGAGTTCGTAACCGGCTGTCCAGCAACCAATCAACCAATCAATGAAGTTTATTTGTCAACGCATTTCAGCAACAAGGCAGTTCAAACTGATTTACATCATAAAAACGCAAGAAAATACAAAAGAACCAAAAATTGAAGCGTTACATTTTGCCAGGATCGTCACGCATCCGATTATTGATTATTGATTCATTTATAATGTTTCAAAGGAAACTCTAAACAGCCGGGATTAAAGGATCTCCGAGTTTCGGCTGTTTTTTAGGTTTCTGGAAGTTTGCTCCAGATTTGTGGAGCAGAGAAGCTGAATGCTGCTTCTCTTTGATTTTTGAAACTTTCTTGAAAATTTCTGAGATTAATTTCAAAATTTTTAGTTTTTTTCTAGCAAATTTGAAACTTTTCAAGTTCTGAAATATCTAAGTTGGGGTTTTTTCTGAGAAAACCTCAGCAATTTAGTTTAAATATCTATCAGAGACAGATTATTTGTCCCTCAAAATCTGTTGGTCTTTTTAAAGCTGCAGTATGTAACTTATTAAAAATATATTTTTTAAATATTAGTTTGAACCGTCCCCATGTCGTGACTGTATGGTGCGAGTCAGACAATCTGAATTCCCAGTTCCTCAGTGATACCTAGAAGCAACCAATCAGAGCCAGGAGGCGGGTCTTAGTGCTGTCAATCACTCTTCGTGTGCCTCTGCTGCTAGCAGATCCTGTTGTGAATGCTAAGGCTAGTTAGCTATTATGGTGGATGAATATCCGTCCATCTTCTTTACACCCTTGTCCCTCAGTGGGGTCAGAAGGTGCTGCTGCCTCTCCAGCTAACGTTTCGGTTGAGAGGCGGGGTCACCTGGACAGGTCGCCTGGACAGGTCACCAGTCTGTCGCAGGGCAACACAGGACACACAACCATGCACACACACACACTCACTCACACCTAAGGGCAATTTGGAGAGGCCAATTAACCTGACAGTCATGTTTTTGGACTGTGGGAGGAAACCGGAGTACCCAGAGAAAACCCACCATGCACAGGGAGAACATGGAGACTCCATGCAGAAAGACCGGGGCCGGGAATCGAACCCAGAACCTTCTTGCTGCAAGGCAACAGCTCTACCAACTGCGCCACTGTGCAGCCGGTGGATGAACAATACTTCTCTAATGGTAAGTTGTTTCTCCACCATTAGCACATTTAGCAGTGAGTACAGGAGAATGATTGACAGCGCCAAGCCCCTCCTCCTGACTCTAATTGGTTGTTTTTGGCCCATTTCTTCAGACGGGGGACGAAATCAATCGTTTCACAGATTATCTGTCTCATACCAACAGAAAACATTTTTATTTATAAAAGTTACTGCAGATTTATCTCTGATCTTTCCAAACTGAACAAACACATCAGGGGAATTCAAACGTTTTGTCATGCGAGTCAAAAGTATTCATGGGTCAATAAATAAATAAAATGAAGCAAGTAAAGTAGCTTTTTTGCTTTTGTTGTTTTTGTAGGAAAATTATGTGTTATAGATTATTTTGAGCTCGATTGAACAAATTTATTCTGTGTTATAAAAGCAGAATTTGAGTCTCTTTCTTTCAAAACACTTGTTTTATTTTGCCAAATTTTAAATTAGCTGGACGCTGATGTGGTTTGCAGTGATGTCAGCTTTTCTGTAAAAGTTTGGTGGTAAAAATACGACTATTTTCTGTTTCATGCAACTTTTCCACCTCATGAAAAAAAGGTCAGCAATAATAATTTGACCCTGATTAAATATAGAAAGCGCCAATGTCCACACAAACAGAGTTCAGTGGCTGATTATCACTGACTGATGAACTTGTTTTCACGATGGGGACCGAAACCGAAGATCTTCTGGCTCTGATTAGCGTCTTTCTCTCTCCTGCTCGCCGCCAGGACTCAATTCAGTGGCTGTCACAACCGGCTGGGAGATTTCTGCCACAAAAACAACACTTTATAGGCACAGACATGTGGCTTTTATTAAGAGGACTCATCAACTTCAGCCACCACTTCATTGGACTGGGGGTAAATATTTTTCATTACCTTCCCTCTGTTTTAATTGCCCTTTATTAGAAAAGGGCTTCAAACCGCATGGGAATTCTTAAACGCTGAGAAATGCAGCTTAATGAGTGCAGACGGAGTTGTTTTACAGTCGGCTGGTGTTTGGTTTTACCTGCAGAGGTGGGAAGGCGTCTGGAGCTGCAGGTGTTCACACCCACGTTTTGGTTTTTTAAAGAGAAGCAGCTTCTCCAACGCTGCATGCAGGAGCAGCCATTAAATCCTCCAAAATTCATTCAAAAAGCCTGAAACTCGGCGAGGTATCGCCAACTTTTCCAGTCCCTTTTGATGCTTTGAGTCACGCAGTCACACCTCCACAAAGTTTGGCTTCAGATCGGTGGAAAGCCTCCACTGTAGCAGCTCTGGGGTATTTTTAGACGCGTTAAGTGATGAAAACAGCAGGGCAGTCCCGCTTTGATGTGGCTCCATCAACCAATAGAAAATGAGCGAATAACCGCACACACACACACACACACACACACACACACACACACACACACACACACACACACACAGAAATGTGTTGAAACATTCAAACAAGCTCCAAACATTCAGTCTTAACAGGGACTGATGGTGAATTTTCATGTTTTTGAGACGATTACACTTCAAACTAATTCTATTTTTACACTGAAAAACACAAAATCCTACCAAGTATTTTTACTTTAGTTGGTTTAACATTTGAAATAAGGCAAAACTAACTTAAAAGTAACTTTTCAGTAAGATATAGCAGCTTATTGTAAGTCAGTACTTCCTTAATATTGATGAAAAAGTACTAGTTCCACTGGAACATTATTTCACTTATAATGTACAAAACATATCTTGTAATAGATGAAATAATTTGCTAATGGAAGTACAACTTTTTCATAAATATTAAGGACATATTTACTTTAAACAAGCTCATATTTATTGCTGAAAACTTACTTGCAAGTTAGTTTTGTCTTATTTTAAATACTAAAAGATATTTGCGGTAGAAATCAGACCAAAGAACTCTGAAAGATTTTGTGTTTTTTCAGTGTAGAGTCTGTCAGAAATGTTCTGTCCAGGTCGAAGGAATCGACTCGTGTTTACGCACACGGCTGAGTCTGAATGCAACGATCCGTCCAGAACCGCACAGAAGATATTCAGCTAATGTCGAAAAAGCACAATTTTCTTATCCGTTAAATAAAAAACGCGATTACAATCATATTTGAATAAGTTTGTTCATGCGATAGGTCATTTATAAACAAGCAGCACCATGGTCCTAACCACTTCCTTTTGTCTTCTTTGTCGTTTCCACCAGTAGTAACATCCTGTTGTTGATTATTACTGCTGTGATGCAGAAAAAGTTTCCAGTGCAGCTGAAAAACCACCTCATCCTCTAACAAAACATTTTATCAGAAAATGTCTTTAAGTAAAATTATTTTTGTAATTCCAATTTGCACAAATGTGACGATAATGACGTGTAACTTTTATTTGTAACGCTGCTACTTTGACAATCAAAACGATGTTTTTCTCCACTCAGATCCATTTTGTGAAATCGCGTTTCTGAACTTTTTCTCCACGGTTGCCGTTGGTAACCACCAGGAAGTCCTTTCCTCTGATTGCTGAATGAGGGCAGAATCTGAAATGTGCGCTAACTTTGAGGCTCGGCTCTGTTTATAAAGCGGAAATCGCCTCCTGGTGTTTTTGCGTTTGGTTTTTATAAATCAGGATTTTCTTTGTTGTGCATCATTTTTGGTTTTTGGTCACATGTAGAGTTTCAGTATATATCCTACACAATGTTTTATGAATGAGACCCCAAGCCTTTGAAATAAACACCAAAGGAGCTCATCAGACAGCTGCATGTTTTACCAAAATTAGCCTCTTTCATCGCTCACATTTTCACCCAAACAAGCCAAACCGAGGCTGAACTTGATTAAGATGAAGTTCTGGTTTTGCACGCCTTCTCTGCTGCAGTCTGATGCGTTCCTCATGTGAAATGGTTGGACGACTTCTGGGACTTTAAGTCTGATAACGTCAAAAATGAGCAGAGAACTCAGATTTTTCATTTAAATTGAGTCTTAAATATGATTCATTCTACAAAATAAACCATTTTGACTCGTCGCCTGGTTTTCTATGTTTGTGCAATAATAAATACGTCAAACTTTTACTCTCATTTAATAATCTTAGCCAAAAAAACGTATTTTGTAATCTTAAAAACAACATTAGATGATACTTAAAAAGCAATTTACCTATTTAAAAAGTTTATACCAAACTGGCTTTGCAGTAAAACGTACGTTAAAAACAGAAGAGATACTTTTATGAACATATATTAGAGAAATTATCGTATAAACAGCTGTTAAACTGTTAATTATGGTCAGTATTGCACAAAGTATGTTTATTTAGTCAAAATTAGTGAATTAGTGATTTACTTTATAAATGCATGAACTAGGATGAAATGGTCTGATTTAACGACATTGACTTTGTTCATGACGCTTTAAAAACAATAATTTAAATTCTAAAATGAGACATTGGAGTCGATCGATATTTATATAAACTCTAATCAGAGTTTACATAAATAGATCTGAACTGGACCAGTTTATCTGGTAATCTGTACTGAGATTATATCTGTGGTAATTTGGTTTCATTCAAATACAAATAAGATGATCTGCAGGTAAAGAGCAAATCAGATTACCAATCCCATTTAATCTCATTCTGTGACATAAATACTGCAAAAATGTTTAAATTGAATTAGTTTTATCTTATTTTTAACTGTTTGTATTATAGAACCAGATGAAGAAGGATTGATAATCTCAAATTAGCTCTAACTGTGGCTAAACTCATTTTTATTTTTCTGCACCTCCTCTGATAGTTGAAAAACAAAGAGATTAGGGAAACATTTCTAAGACACTAAAACATTTGTTGTTATTGAATTATTCATTCTTTCATAATTCCCCCTATCCTGGAATCAATATCTTATTATCTTATTATTAGTAATAAAGAGGGTTTGTCTAATATCTTGAAGGTAGATTGGAATAAAAAACATGAAATAGATCTAATTTATTCTCTCTGCAATGAAACGTTAGTTATAAAAAAACCTTTTTATTAGAACTGTTCGTACTGTCCCATAATTTTTATTTTTAGCCGTAAAAACAAGAACGACGCTGAACCACGTCCAAAAAATAACACCTGTTCCGGCGACTTCTCATACGAACTACAGAGCATCTTTCTTTCATTTCTCTCAGATTTTTCACCAATAATGCAGAAACGCTCCAGCAAGTCAAACAAACACGTCATCAAAACTGGTCAGTATTAAAAAATGAACGGATAAAAGAGGCTTTTTCAGAGCCTGGATTTAAAAAACAAACTCTGAAGCAAAGCAAACGTCACCGGTGGAACCGTTTCGGATCTTTCTCACCACAGGTTTCTGTTTGCTCTGTACGTTTCTGCACAGCTTCGGCGCTAATTAGGGAAGAAAATATTAGTCACAGGCTGGAGAGAAAAGTTCAACAGGAAGGAAAATTAAACTGAGTGGAAGAACAAGAATTAGTCGAGGTGTTGAAGGGAGCAGAAAGAAGCTGAAATACCAGCTGGAATAAAGTTCATTTATATGTCAGGCACAGCAAATCTTTAGTTTGAAAGATTTAAACATATTTTCCTTTTTCTTCAAAGCTTCTGCAATTAATAACCAGGAGCCTTTAAATACTTTTTCTGTTTGAACTGGTTAAAAACGCCTAAAATGGACACTGAGACCAAATAGTGGAGGTGAAATATTGTCGACCTTTGACTCCTCTGGAGTTATGAAAATGTTAACTGCAGTGATTCTGTGGATTCAGAGTTGGTCTGTGCTTCTCTGGAAAGAAGCAACCTGCAGAGCCGTAATGCGCCACGTAAATCCAGTCTTTATGGGGTAATGAATAAAAAGCTTGACGAGGATGAGAAACGACTTTTCAGTTTTACCAAGTCGTTGTGTCAATTTATTATGTAAAGGAAAAATACAGTGGAAAAAAAGCACAAATGGAAAAGAGTCAAGATAAAATGGGTCGTTTATCTGAGCCAACATGGCGTCCCTCTCAGAGAGCCAACATGGCGTCCCTCTCAGAGAGCCAACATGGCGTCCCTCTCAGAGAGCCAACATGGCGTCCCTCTCAGAGCCAACATGGCGTCCCTCTCAGAGCCAACATGGCGTCCCTCTCAGAGAGCCAACATGGCGTCTCTCTCAGAGAGCCAACATGGCGTCCCTCTCAGAGAGCCAACATGGCGTCCCTCTCAGAGAGCCAACATGGCGTCCCTCTCAGAGAGCCAACATGGCGTCCCTCTCAGAGAGCCAACATGGCGTCCCTCTCAGAGCCAACATGGCGTCCCTCTCAGAGCCAAGATGGCGTCCCTCTCAGAGCCAAGATGGCGTCTCTCTCAGAGCCAAGATGGCGTCTCTCTCCGAACCAACATGGCGTCTCTGATGGACGTTAAATTATCCAGGCTGCGAAGTGAAATAAATGTGACAGCGATCACCAATCATACACTTTTTCACCGAATTGGGTCGATTATGATCGGTGGCTGATCGATCGGCACACCTCTACAAGTTTTTACTAAATAAACAAAGTGAAAAATAATATAATTTGAAAGCAAATCAAAGCAGAATTTTTTTTACAGCAGAGTTGATAAAAATTACATTTCAAGAAGGTCTCTGAAACCAAAGTATCAATCCGATACTTATATTGATTTGGTATTGATATTTGGAATTGATTTCCTCACGTTAACCAGTAGTAGAAATAATATGTTGGTTGTTTTGAAAATAACAGCAAATTTCCAATGAAAGTAGATATTTTCATGTCCAAGACAGATTAGATCATCACATGCTGTCGTTTCTGTCATCTCTGGCTGATACTTTGGTTTTTAAAGCATCTTTTGTGTGTGTATTAATTTTGTTTTGATGCTTAAATTACTTAATTTGCATAATTTCAAATTGTGTTTTTGACATCATGACATTTGTTCCTTTTTTTTTTGGCCCGGTTAATTAGACGTATAGTAATTATAATTTCTCAGAAAAAGGCACAAACAAACTTAGATGAACTGTTGAACTTTATGCAGCACAAAGTCATAACATAGAGCTACGGAGGTACATTAGGGCCATTTTAGTTAGAGAAAAATTTAATTTCAAAACAACAAAAATCTCAGAAATTTTAATATCTCAAATTTTCTAGAAAACATTTGGAAATTTCTGAGTTTGCAATGTCAAAAATGCGTTTTTCCAGAAATGTTTTGACTTCACACTCAACAGTTCCAAGTTTTTTTTTTTTAAGATTTCTGAGATTTTTATGGCTGAAATAAACTCCTCTTCCTCCTCTTCTCGTCTAAAATGATCCTAATGCTCCGCCGTACAGAACGATGAGTGTAAAAAAACTAAATCCAGGTGGATTCAGTTGCTTTCAGATCCAACTTTAGCTGCAATAACTTCAAGTATTGGACTTTATTGGTCTCTCTTTTTAAATTAAAGCTTTAAAACTGTAGGCCAAACTTTTGTGTTTTTAAAGTAGAGTTAAATAATGGATTGATAATGTCTGTTATTTGTACAGTTTCTACAGGTTTCATCTTAAAAAATGTATATTTCAGAAAAGTTTTTCAAAGTATTCTGGCAGAAATGTTCTCCAACACAAGAGTAAAAATTCAGTTTAGATTAAATGTGTTTTCTGACTCTTACATAATTGCAACAGAAGAATGATATAAATTCATGTCATGGCTCTTGGGTTGGTTTTTGCCTCCTCATGCAGCTGCATGCTGACCTGATTTAATGAACCGCTGGTCCCCCAAGGGACCCAGAACCGCTGGTTAAACTCCATTAAAGAGCCATTAAAACTCAAGAAAACAGAAATAAACAATTGCTGCAGACATTTTTTCCAGGAGTTCATAAGAACTAAAGAAAATGTCCTCAAATTGAGAGCGAATCTGAGTGAAAGCAGCGTGGCTCCCTGCCAGCCCTCTGAGGCCCCTGAGTTGCAGATCTGATGCTTTGTGGCTCCCAACCTGGAAAAACCTCCAGCAGAAGACAGAAATCAGCCCAAACGTTTCCTGACAACCTGCTGGTCACAGTCGTCGTGATTAAAGCGAAGCTCTGCACCATTTCACTCCCAGCTGCCCTCTGAAGATGCGGAGCTAAGGAGGTTTAAACGATCGCCGACTGATCGGGATCAACATGCAAACCTGAAACTTTCCTGCAGCGCAGTCAACAGCCAAACATCCGCATGAAAAATCTGCAAATCTGCTAAAGAAGAAATCCATTAAGTGGCTCCAGAGCAGAAAAACTGGAATAAATTCCTGCATGTGACACATCGACCACAGCCTCACAAAACCCAGAGTAACTGAGTGCAAGACCCATAATCCTTTGCATCTGGGTTATCGTCTTGGCTCTTGGGACGGATTCTGCAAACCACTGTGAGGCTGGCACACGCTCTCCAGTTGCAGCAATGCTTCACGTCCAGCGGGTGGGGCGGGGGCCAAAAAGGGACCCCTAATGAGACTCTGGGGACGTGCAGAAAGTGCCACACCCAAAAAACAGCCCACATTAACAAAACACACCCTCAGATTTAATGACATTTGTCAATTTTCCACATTATTAACCCAAAATGTCAGAGCCTTCACGCACACGCTGCAGTGTTTATGACGAGGCTTACAGTAAGAGGTGGCACCCAAAGCAGAACCCCCACTCTGGAAAAAAGATCCTGAGTGGAAAAGTTTCAGACTGAAAGCTGCTGATGTTTTCAGGGGGAGTAGCGCGCCTGACAATCACAGATCCAGTGGAGGAGGAGGCGCAGGAGGCGCAGAGGCCTTTTGGCAGGAAGCGTTTCGCTGAGTGAGCGCCGCTATCTGCTAAACTAATGCCGAGTTCCTGAACTTTTGAACCAGAAAGACGCTCAATCTGTTGTCAAACGCTTCACACACTCACATCCACCGGGACTCGTTATCTGCCCCACCGGCTGCGTTTCCATTCACCTTCAAACGGCTCCAATTGGAACTACAGACAGAAATTTACTTAAAGGAAACAGCAATTAAAAAAAAAACATTTTTCAATGAAAAGTTTAGAGGTGTCTGCAGCTGCATCAGAATTAATGTATTTTGCAAAGCTGCAATGGAAACACTTTTTTGCATCACACGAGTCACATGATCAACAACTTCCTGTTACCACTGCCAGAGACGAAGAAGACGACAGGAAGTGGTTTGAAGATGATGTTTTTTGACTTATTGCTGAACAAACTTATTCACATGTGATTTTAATTGTGTTTCTTATTAAACGGAAATACAAAAATTGTGAAACAGCTTTTTTGACATTGGTGACATATTGACCAAGTTTGTGCGCCAACATTTGTTGATATTCTGCTTTTTTTCTAAACAGGTTGAAAAAACTTGAAGTATTTCTTTGGCCGCATTGAATTGATTTATTTTTCCAAAACTGCAATGGAAACACTTCTTTTGGATGATTAACAACCTGATGTTGCTACTGACGGAAACAACAAAGACGACGACAGGAAGTAGATGTCGACAGCGCAGAATGTTTTTTAATGACTTATGTGAATAAACTTATTTTCTTATGATTTTAATTGTGTTTCTAATTTAATGGAAACACAAAATTATGGAAACAATTGTGAAATAGTTTTTTTGACACTAGCGGAACATTGACGAAGATTTGTACACATTTGTAGCTGCATTTCCATTTCAAATCTTTATATTCTGTTTCTCACAATCGCTCTGTTTACATTAAATAAGAAGTTAAATTGAAATCACGTGTGAGTACGATTGTTCATCCGATTGCGCAGTTTGAAAATAAATCTGCTTCAACAAAACGTTTTGGCTTTAGGATGAGGCGTTTTTCTGGCCGCATCAAAATCGGTTTATTTAGCAAAATGCAATGGAAACACATTTTTGCATCACAAGTCACATGATCAACAGCTGGTTGTTACAACTGGCGGAAAAAACAAAGATGACGGCAGGAATTGCCGACATAAACAGCTCGTGTGGGGAAAAGGAAAATCAACTTCATATCAGTTTAAAAAGCTAATAAATAGATTCATAAACACAAAAAACGAAGCACATATGTTTGTTTTAGTTTTATAAATGCATGATATAGTTCCAGTTAGTTATAGTTTTTCCCCCCCATTAATTATTGTTTTTATTTATTTCAGTTTGTGAAAATCTTTTCTCAGTTTTTGTTATTTTGTTAGCTGCAGTAACTACAATAACCTCGTTGATGCTCCTTTTCTCCTGCTGGTTGTTTTTCCTGGAGATCGGCCAATGACGATCCAGATAGCAGCAAACAGGGTCGCCATGGCAACGCTGTTGTTTGGCGCCTCAGAAAGACTCTGTGTTAAATATTAGATAACAGAAGGCGCTGCAGCAAAACCGACGCAAGTCCGGCTGATTCTGTTTAGTTTAAAAGAAACGAGCAACTTTGTGAGGAATTTATCCAGCAGATCAACTGAAGTGGATGTTCAGTCGGGATTCAACTCCTGGATCCTGTGGGAAAACTTCCTCTTCCTGCAGACCATCAATCTGAATTGGACCAGATTGACGGGAGCTCAGCGGGGCAGGAGGAAGGAGTTTAGCTCCAAACGCAAACTTCCTTTAACTAACGGGGCATTTCCACAACCAGGGGCCAAATATTTACCCCCTTCACTGAAAAAAGTATTTTTGGTCTAGTTTGTAGCGCAAATATTTGTACCTTTAAAATAAGACAAAACTGACTTCAAATAACTTTTGAGCAAGAAATAGAAGCTAATTTTAAATAAAAGTAAATAAAAGTACTAGTTCCATTTTCAGATTTTTTTATGGACTAGTTTTATGCATAAGACCGTACTAACTCACCATTTTATTTTTGCCTTTATAATAATCTCTTGCAGTTTGTGGTTTTATAAGCACCACAGATTAAGTCAAAGAATCTGTTTCCATTCTAAATGTGTGCTAATCCTTATCAGTATTCTACCAATGGAGAAAAAAAAGACACGTTTTGCTGTTGTGCCGTTTCCACTAAATAAGAAACGCAATCAAAATAAGTTTGTTCGCACAATAAGTCATTAAAAAACACAAACACCGTCATCATCCAACCACTTCCTGTCGTCTTCTTCGTGGTTTCCGCCAGTGGCGACATCCGGCTGTTGACCAAGTGACTCGTTTGATATGAAAACATGTTTCCGTTGCAGTTTTTGCAAAATAAAGCAATTAAGATACTGCAAAAGAAAGAAAAAGTTACTCATCCTAGAGCCAAAATGTTTTTTGGAAAATGATTTTTTTCCAAATTCGTTTGTTTCTGTTATTTTCAAACTGTCAGATTATGCACTTATATGACCAATGGAAACAGTGACTGTTGAAATGCTTCTTATTCTTCCTAACTGCTCTATAAAGACACACAATAAGGATGTTGAAAAAACTTTAAAAGCTTCTTGATTTAGAGCAAAAACAACAACTTTTATCAGCAGCAGTTGCCCAACCAGGGAGTTTCTGAGCCAGAAATCAGTGAGTTGGCTTCGCTCTGACTTCTTTAACTCTCGCTGTGATTATCAGGATGAACAGATAGCATCACGCCGACCGGCCCTCCCTCCAAGCAAACAAACCGATCTCCGAGGCCCAATAATGCAACACGGGTTAAAAGCGAGCGAGCGGATTTATAACGAGGTTTTTTACGGCTCTCTCTGGAGACTTTGATGAGAAAACAACAAACCAATCTTTGTTTTTTCACTCATTAAGTGTTGGGTTCTTGCAGATGTGCGATGTGATGTGGTTTACTCTGATACTCTGTTGTTTTCTCTCCATCTGGGCCTCTTCTCCCCCTCCGACACGTTTCAGCCTGCAGCTCAGTCGCGGCGCAAGCAGCTGCCTGGTCCTCCACTCTGCAGAAACCGCAGGCTGGATGGCTGCGGCTGCTCTGGTCAGAGCGCCACAAAAACCCAGAGCGAGATAAATCTCACCGAGCCGCTCACCTTCAGCGCGAGCCGGCCGCTTCAGAAACCCAAACTCCAGTGAGCGAGATGGTGGAAAACCCAAAATGGAGGCCCTGGCTGAGGTTTGAGAGGGACATGACCATACGGCGCTGTAATTATATGTGCTCTAATGCTCTGTGGATCACGCTGGCACGAGGATCCACGGAGTTCTTGTAAAATAAAAACACAAGCTGTCCACAAACTGTGACCAAAAACACAGCTTTGCATTGTGCTGCAGACTCACACAGCAGGAACGGAGCAGAGCGGCTCAGACATTACGGGCCAGCTGCTTGTAAGACAGATTAACGTGTGGGTCAGGGTTCACCACATCAGCAGGTTCATCACAAAATCACTGATATAAACCAGCAACCACCAACAGAGTTGGTTTTTACTGCGCTCAGGCACGTAAATGTCACTTATTTACCGATAAAAGCAAAGAACAGAGTCAGATTCAGCTCTCCTGTGGAAGCTGGATAAACGTCTAGTCATCCAACATGGCGGCTTCAGTCACAGGACCAGACCTGCACAAACTCTCACACCTTCTGATCCACTGGAGAAGGAATACATAGACCCCACAAGCCAGAACAGGAAGTGATCCGGCGCCATCTTGGTAGGCAAAGCATGGCTGAACCATGACCTCCACCCTTTCTGCAACAGAAAGATAAATGGCTGCCGTTGGGTTCGACCCGTCTGAGACGGAGAATGGAAACGTGTCAGACGATGTGGAGAAGCTGCCTCCGATCTCACACTGCGACTTATTTCACTGCTTAGTGAACACAGAGTGTTTCATGGAGGAGCTTCAGGCCGTTTCAGTGTTTAGACGGCTTTAAAACTGGATGACGAGGTTCTGCAGAGAAACGTCATGTAGTAACAAACATGTAGGCTTCATGTGCGTCTCGGCTAAAAGACAGAAGCTTCGTCACAGGAGAGAATATCTAAACTCCCTCTAACATTTTGAATGTTTTTATAACTTTTTCACGTTTTATCCAAAGATAGTTGAGATGATGAGACAAAAACTGAACTTTGATGGAAGGAAGAGACTCGGTATGCTCCGCTTTCTGTGACAGGAGTTTTATTTTTACCCAGATCTCCGGCTGATCATTTGACTCTGTGGGATTTTGTCGCTGATCCTCTCAGCCATTGTTCCAGCAGCGATCTGTTGATTCAGACGCAAACTTCCTCCACATCTTTTCCTGCTACTGAAACTCAGGAAACCCTACAAACGCCGGCGATGAGTGTGGTCTGATCAGGCAGAACATTATGACCACTGAAAGCTGCTCCGTAAATAAAAACTCACAGGTTATTTATATATCTGGAGTTTGGACATGAAAACCAGTAAAAAAAAAACAAGTGTAAAAATCATGAAATACGTCATTTGTGTGTTTAAATGAGCGTATGTGAATGAATTCTTTGTTGGCAGTCTTTGTAGTCTTTGTTTAAACTGACAGCGTATATAAATAATACTAGTGTCTTCGGGCTGTTTGCGTTAACAGGCAGAAACTAAATGAAGAATCAACAGAAGTGGCTTCATAAACTCTTAAAAAGGTTGTTTTATGGCAGCCGAGTCAAAATAAGCATCAAAGAACGGAGCGGAGAAACTTGAACGCACTAATTTACAGTTAATTGCTCGTCTTTTCATCTAATCAGATGAATTTCTCGGCGTTCACTGGAAGCTCTTTGTGTTTTTACAGCTTCTTTTGAAAAGCTCTGAGGGCTTCTGACCTCCAGGCCCGTTCTGTAAATGTTTGTAAATCTACAAATGAACTAAAGTTGTGTGACGGGAGGTCTGTGTGAGACGCAGCAGCCTCTTTTATTTGTTTTCTGTTCTTCCCTCTGGTTCTGACCCAGCAGAGGACTGAAATAATTCACTTACACACTGATATGAAGTGAAGAGCGACGCATTAATGATCAAAGGAAATCCAGTTTCATGGAGAATGAAGATAAAGATTTTTCTCTCTGAAGTTTAAAAAGACAAAGGTTTTCGGGTTGGTGTGTAATTAAAGTGTTGAAAGTGGCTGCAGCTGCACTTTGACATTTTTCACACTTAACAGTTTTTTTTAATCTGGAATGTTTCATGTGCAAAGATCAGTTTTTAATATGTGCAAAGTGAATTTAATCACATCATGTAAACCCAGGAAAACACAAAATAAATGAAAGTTTTCCAGAGACGATGCGTCGCTTTTTTTTCTGCGCAATTTCTTACAGATGAAATTATAAGTCAAAGAGACAGGTCAAAGTTTATGAACAGTAAATATTTTACCAATGACTGATATCTCTCTCTAAATCTATACTTAGCTGAAACAAAGGTAAAAGAGTTTTTATAGAGAATATCTAAACATTTCTCCAGAAATTTCAACTTTGGAAGCTTAAATAATTCTTGACCCATTATTGTCTGTGTATTCAATTATATTAAGTTCTATTTTGTATTTGAACTATTAAGTTTTAAGCATTTTTAGAGGCTTCAAGAAACTTCCAAATATACCGGGCGTCCAATGTTACACTAAAAGGAAATGTTGGGTTTTTACCGGACCAGTTATGTGATTATTTTTAACCTCATCAGAACTTCTTCACCAGAATAAACCAAAATAAAACAGGTTTTTACGACAACCACCTCTGTACTGAAGGTGTTTTTAGACATACCTAAAAATAACCCATGTTTCCTGCTGACTGACCTGAGATGAGCACCTTCTGATCGCTTGTTTGATTCGTTGGTTTTATGAGAGGAAACAGGCGATCAGAGTCTCTACGAGGAAACACTGAAAAACGCCCGATCATCACAAAACCCAGCGTCAAACATCCTCATAAACATGCAGCGCTTTCCTGCTGAGCGCAGCTCGACGTGCATGTTGACTTTTGCCATAAATGTCCGCCGTGGCCTTTGTTTGGGACGGAGAGCGTGCAGAGGTTTGGATCTACGGCTGAGCATTTTCATCGGCTGCGTCTCTCTGGGGGGGCGGCGTTGACTGACAACATTACCCCGATCCCCCTGAAGGTCTGCGGGAAGCGCCGTGTTTTACCGTGACTCAAGGCGCTTGGATTTCTCTCTGCAGATAACATTCCTGCGCCTCGACTTCAACATAAATCTCTGGGTGGTTGCTGTATGAAGGAGGAGGTAATTTACGGTAACGTCTCGAACGTCGCCACATCTGCTTCAGATTAAGACGACACCTCAGTGGCGGCTGGATGGCAGCTTTTTCTGCTGCTTCTATTGGGGCTGAAACCGTCGCAGAATCGTTTTCTGGTTGTTTTCCTCCGTTGGTGGCCAAGATGGAGGTCCTGTTGCACATGTGACACCTGACAGATTTACCAAACTAACATGTTGCCGGCTTCAGGGAGGCGACGGCGCCGCAGGGAGAGAAGAGAGAACTGAAGATCCTAAATGAACTGCAGCTGCTCAGAGAATCAATTCAGATGCTTTTATCAGCCAACAGCTGCATTAACATTACAAATGTACACAAGACTTTAACAAAAAAAACAACAAAGACCATTAAAGTCATGTGAATAAGCTTGTTCACACCATAGGTCATTAAAAAAACACACCGCCCCATTATTTTATACTACTTCCTGTTTACTTCGTGGTTTCTGCCAGTAGTAACATCCTGTTGCTGATCGCTGTATTTGTGTGATGCAAAAAAAGTGTTTACATTGCAGTTTGGGGAATTACACTAATTTAGATACGGACAAAGAAATCACAAAAATAAATTTGCTTATTGGAAACACAAAAATTTTGAAAAAAACCCCATGTTTTTAGATAAAAAGTTTTGATATCAACAAAGTTTTGCAGGTACCACCTCCAGAAACCGCAGTAGTAAATTCCTAAACTTCAGCCCTATTGATTTACAGACCAAACTCTTCTGGCACAATTAGTGCTGCCTTTCTGGAAGACAAAGTTAAAACCTACGTATTAAGGTGATCACTTTAGAGCTTTTTCCTCCACTTATTAACTCCCCCCCAGTCCAGATGGGCCCCATTCTGCAGCATCTGGACGTTAAAGCTTTATTTTCTTCTCTCCAAAACTGGAGCCACGTGTGCAGCCTGAAGGTGAACCTTTAGAGACGTTCCTGCCTTTTTTATGCCGTTTTTCTGGACTGAAACCATTCCAGCCCCCATCGGGCCGGGGGGGCTTTCAGTCGTCTGTTTTTGCTGCCTTGTGGCAAAAGTTAGAGGCTTTACTGACGACAAATCTCTGGAGACGTTTTTGTTTGGCACCTGCGTATCTGTCCAGCACCACAGGAAGCTGAGGAAGGATCCAGGACATCCTGGGCAAACAGCAGCGTGTGGGGGAGGGGCAACATCGCCGGTCTACTTATGTGGGCACGAGCCGATCAAGCTAACTGTGTTAACTCACAACTTTTTCTTTTTTTGGCCGGGAAAAGGCAAACAGAAGCAGCGAGAGGCGCAGCAGGTTTCTAAGAGCTGCTGCAAATTATTTATTATTTTAGGAGCATGAAGCAGTTTTGTTGTTGGCATCGTTAATAAAGCGAAAGCTTCCTCCAGCTGAGGTTAAAGAAAAACTTCACCTTTATTACTCACCTCAGACAAAGTATTCATCAGAGTAAAGACATACATTTTAATGCCAGTTATCAGGATTTTATCAGATTATCAACAAAAGCAGAGTAACTGCAAAGATGATGTAAAAGGATGCATTTATGGAGCTACATTTGGGCCATAAAGTTTCCTTCAAAAGAAAAAAAAAAAATGAAACTGAAGAAAAACTGCAAACTGAATCTGAGAAGTAATTTTGAAAAGATTTTCAGGCTTAAAATAATTTTTTTGGTTAAATTTTTTTTTTCTTTTGAGTAAATGTTAAGGCCCCAATTTAGCTCCATATGCATTGATTTCTTGTTTTCAACGTGCTGCAGTTGAAACGATTAATCAGATAAACCAATTATTGAAAGAATAATCAACTAATGTAACTGATTAATCATTAACTGGAGTACAAATGCAATTTACTGAAAAAACAACATAGTCAGAGCAATAACTGAGCCAAAACTGTGCTGTATGTATTTAAAATCAAAACATCTTTGTAAATATATTTTAGCCAAAACTTCTCATTAGCGTAGTTTTAGGTGCAACAGGTTCAGATTCGTAGCTAAATTTCTGCATTTTTAGACAATAAAATGTTTGTTTCCTTCATCCAAAAAAAAAAAAATAGTTTAATGTGTTAAAATATGCAAAAAATAATGTTGTATAAAAAAAATCCTAACGTGATGAAAAATCTGTAGAATGCCAATTTTTTATTGGTTTACTCAATTAAATTTCAGAAAAGTCTATTATACTTCTTTGTTTCAGGGCTGGACAATAAATCAGTAAAAATATAAAATGCGAAAGGCGCATGATCAATATCAATAGATAATACATCTGGTAGAGTATCAACTGAACTCTGATCCAGAACCGCACAGCATTCTGGGAGATGTAGGCAGAGGAAAGACTTTAGCCGCTCAGCTTCAATCTGCCCACAAGTTTGGTGGCATCAACTCGCTCACTTTTTGGTTGCCTAGCAACAACCTGGTTAAAAAAAATGATGTGGAGTGATATTCTAGAACAAAAACTAAACAATTCCCAATACCGACTGATATAAAATTGATATATTGTCCAGCCTAAGTTTCACACAGTTTCTGGTTTGAAACATGACAAAATGTAAAAAAACAAACAAAACAAAAACACTTAGGTGGTTTAATTGTTGTGTTTTGTCTCAAACTGAATCGGATCCGGATCCGCGCTGCAGAGCTCAAATGGAAAACGGTAGGAAGCCGAAAGGAAACATCTTGTATGTTCATCCACTGCTGCATCTCCACAATTATTTCCTCTGTCAACAAATGAAGCGGTCCCTGGATGAAACCATCGGACCTGCAGCGACTCCGTTCCCCCTTTTCTGTCCCTCCCTGCTCCAGTTTCACTAATGACTCCCTTTCTTCCAGGCTGAGCTCGTGTTCTTTTGAATAATGCGCCTGCTGACAAACTGTGACAAACCTTCAACGTGGCTTTAGTTTGTCTTTCTGAAGTGGCCTGGAAAACGAAGCAGTAAGAAACGGAGGAAAATGAGTCTAATAAAAAGCAAGATGGACGCTGTGAGTTTAAAACAGCTGGAGGAAAACATCAAGCCTCCTGGTGTCCATGCGGTGCCAAGCATGACATCAAGGCCGTTTGTTTTTCACGTGCTGAACACCGACTGGCTCGTACTTAATCTCCACTCTGACAAACTTTGATTTCACGAGCAACGAAAACAAACACGACCCTCTCAGGTTCCCCCCCTGGTCCCAGCCGCCCTGTGCGCGCCGCCGGGTTGAGTCTTGATGAGCAGCGTCTCCAGTGTGGCTCCGCCCACCAACCGCCAGCATCAGGAAGGACCCTCACCACAGAACAAGCAGCCTGCGGTCGGTCCGCCGGCCCATTGGCTGCCTCCACAAACCCCCCGACCCCTCGTGTTTTTATGATCCAGGCCCAAAAGAAACTGCTCGCGTTCTCCAGCCGGAGCCGAACGATGGCTGCAGTCCAATCTGCTCCAAATTATTTGCACGGCTGCAGAACATATGGAGGCTTATATAAGCCTGTGGTAGGAATATTCACCAGCGTCACCTTCTTCTGAAACCCCACAGCCCTTTGTTTTGTTCAGCTGGGCTATTTTTACTTCAAAAAGGAGCGTTTACGAAGACAATGAGCTTCTTCGTTTACATCCTCGTGACTCTTCGTGCAGCACGGAGACAGAAAGGCTGCTGGGAAACTTTGCAACGTAAACACAAGGAGGTTTGAGTCCACAGACCTTTGATGTGAAAACACAAGAATCAGAGGGGGAAAAAAGAACTGACATCTTAAAATGTCAAAAGATGGAGATTTGGTCCGTATAAAATTTACAGTAAATTATTGGTTTTCTTTTTGTTGCTGGTTTACCAAAATAAAGTGAATCCAATATAATTGCGCAATTTGAAATTCGAAAATAAATTTACTTAATGGAAACAGCAATTTAAAAAAATAACTGGCTAAAAAAAAGTTTTGATAAGTTTTGACTTGGCGGTTTTTCGTCAGTATCACAAAACTGCAATGGAAACATTTTTTCTCGCATCACATGATCAACAACCAGATGTTACTACTGACAACGTCATGAAGACGACAACAGGAAGTAGTTGGAGGATGGCGGAGTGGTTTTTTTTTAGAAACTTATCCTGAACAAACTTATTTACGTGTCGTTTTAACTCTACTTCTTTATTAAAAGAAACGCCGCAATTGCAAACTTGTGTGTTTTTTTTTTATGTATCGACAAAGTTTTATACACATTTGTAATGGAAACTCGAAACCAGACACGAAATTGTCATGTTTCCGTTAAACAAATTTATTTTCCAAATGTCAAATTTCGTAATTCGACTGATGGGTAACGTCCGGACTTGGTCCGTTCCGTCTGTGGCAGCAGAAACTCATCCCAACCCTCAGCGAGTCGGAGCTACGCAGAGCCGACGTGGCGTGAACGTGTTTGGGCTACAGAGTTCAGGTAAATCAATCATCTGCTACCTGCGGTCGGCTGGTTCGCCCAAACAGAGACGTCAGGCTGTGGTGTTGAGCTGTGGGGTCGAAGCGTGTCACTGCCGCCTCGGCGCCCTTTCAGTAAACCGTAGAAAAGTCCAGAAGGATCAAATTCGCCTGGAAGACTCCAGCCTCTGCTCTGCTTTCTGAAATCCCTTTGTGTCTCTGGCCAGTTTCATCTGCTACCAAAACATATCCAGTCCCCCGCCTGAAACCGAACTCTGCTCTGGACAAACACACGACTTGACGTTTCTGATCTCTGATCGGCCCCGAAGACGGTCGATCTCCGCTAATGAGGATGTCATGTGAGGAGGCTGAAGGCAAACAAAGACGTTTCTCCGCACACTTCAGCAAACACGGGGGCTTTCAGGAAGAATTCAAAAAGAAAGAAATTACCCAGAGTTCTTTAGGTGTTCGTACTACAACAGCGTATTTGGGTTATTATAGATGGAAAAAACGTTGGAGAAAATTTAAACCAAAAATATCTGAGATTTTCTAGGAAAACAAGCACATTTCTGAAAAATTTGCTAGATTAAGCTCAGAATTTTTTGGGAAAAACATGCAAATTTTGAATTTTTATAAGTTAAAGATTTGCTAGAAAAAACTCAAAAATTTTGAGATTAGTCTGGAAAAACAAACATGGAAACTTCGTAGTTTGAAAAGTCGCAACTTTGATAGAAAAATTCAGGAAATTTCTAGAAAATTAAACAACAAAACTACAGATTTGAACAATGACAAATGTGATAGAAATTTTGCTAATATTTTCTAGAATTTCCATGAAAAACAAGAACATTTTTGACTTTGAAAAGTTGTAGATTTTTCAGAAAAACAAACTCAAAAATTGAAATTAATCTCAGAAATGTTCTAGAAAAAAACAAACAAATTTCTGAGTTTCAAAAGTTGCACAAACCTGGAATTCAGGAGTTTCAAAAACGGAGGTGAGGTCAGATACAGACACAAGCTAATCGTCGATTTTCAGCAGATATCGTCACAAAGTGCTGAAACCTTCTTAATCAAAAAGCTTCTCATTCCCAGACACAGAAGTGCAACAAAGCTAAATTTGCTGTGATTTATTGTCATTTTTATGGCTCCAGTGTGAAAAAGAAATTATTTTTTCTTGCCAAAACAGTACGCTTCAATGCTCATGAAGTTAATCATCCTGAATCTCTAAATCTACCCATTAATCCATCAGCCTGTCAACACAAACTACAAACAACTGTTCACAGTGTTTTATCCTTCACTTGGTGCTAAAACTGTCCTTTAGCATCACGTTTTCTAACGTTCTGGATCAAAACATGTCAGAATTAACCAAGTCCAAATGGAGCGGACCAGAGACAAGTTACATTATCGTCTCCAAGGGAGCAGAAACCGCTCGGGTTTTCTTCTGCTCAACTTCTCTGACAGCTCATGACGGCTGAGTCACCGTCACACAGCCGCCACGTTTCACGAGCCCGGCTCGCTCCAGAACCTGGACCCAGTCGGAGCGGCTTAATGAAAAGCAAACGGGGGCAGAGGAGAGGCGGAGGAAGCGGCGGACCCACTCCCAGCCACTTCCTCTGCAATTAATCGATGGAGGAGACTTGGCAGAAGAGGACAGCGTGAATGAGTCACACTCGGATCTGGAGAGGCTTTCAAAGCGGCAGAAACACAGAAAGGGAAAGGCAGGAAATCACAGAGCACAATGAGAAAAGTTGAGACAGACACCGATAAAAATATAGAAACATTTACTGTGGAGGTCCGGAGAGACTGAGCGCAGGAATAACATCCCAAATAAAGCAGGTAGATCACAGGATTCACAGCACCAACCTTCTGTTTAAAGAACAAATCATGGCTGAATAGAGGTAATTAAAGAGAAACTAAATGGAAGGGAAATGAAATGTCATTTTTAAAGGGGCAGTGTTGAGAAAAATTAACTTTTTTATCATGTTGTAATCAAAAACCTGCCAACATGGAGTGCTGCCTTGATTCTTAATGGATGTTTGGGAATGATTTAATCTCCATGGCAACCATTGAGATGAACAAAACGTCTGGGTGGACTTAGCCCCGCCTTCGGGGCACAGCTCCTCCTCACAGTTGGAGTTTCCAAGCTCTGAGCTTCCACTCAGCTCCTTCAGACTAGCCAGCAGCAATTAGCAAACACCTGGAGGAACTGCAGATCTGCTGAGCTCATTATAGGAGCTACTTCTCAGAGCAACGCTGGTGAAAAACGTTAAAGTGTTAAAAGAGCAGCCATGTTACTTCCTGAAGGCAGAATTTCAGAAAGAGTTCTTAAAAATATTAATTTATGCTATAATTGTTTTTAATAACAGAAATTAAACAGATTGTTCTTATATGTACTTATTACTGCAACTTTAACTAAAACATTCTTGGTACTTTTACTTTATTTTGTATTTACTGAGATACTCCTAAATTAATCCACTCAAGTTGCACAACTGTAAACACGTAGGAAAGGCAACGCTGCACAGTCACATATGACTTCTACGATGAAACAAGGTGGTGGCAGCATCATGCAGTGGGGATTATTTTCCTCAGACTGAAACCGAGCTGTTTTGTGAAGAAATATAAGAACAAACTTAAAACTTCCAGCTGTATTTGCAGATTCAGAGGAAGTTCAGTAAGCTACGACTCAGAGGTTTGTAAACAAAAGCACACCACACTTTTCAGATTTTTATCTGTCACTGAAAATGAAACATGCCGATGTTTGTTTATAAAATTTGAATCAAATCTAGCAGAAATACTTTAAACACTCTTAGCTAAAGTAAGTACACTAAGGGAAATACTTCTACCGTAATGAAAACATCAAGCCTGTCTGAGTCATGAGAAAATATATCGGATCATTTTCATGTTTCAAAGTGATTTTAATCCACTGGTCTTCATTTTACTTCTGGCTGTTGAGTTTAGCAATTATTGTCAAAAAAGTAAATTACAGTGGATTTTTAAAAACGTATTATTTTAACTTCTGTAACATTATCCCAAAATATTGTGACAAACATTAAGATCTATGTCTCCCATCCCTGTTCCCTCCACCTCTGATAGACTTTAATCACATTTTTAGTCCAAATTATTTTGGTTTTGTTTTAAATAAATCAAATACTTCTGGGCTACGACTCATGTTTTGTTGCTGCAGTGTTGAGATTTGCACCTTGAACCCGCCTATAGGGGTCGGCTGATTCACTTTATTTACACAGAGCACTAAATCATATCAGTGTAAATGAAACCACATCCTAGTTCACTCCAAGCCAACAGGGGGCGCTGCAGATTTACATATTTATTAAACCTGTCACCACGTTGTGACAGGAGATGATCAGTGATCAATCTCCTCCAAGACCTCCCTGAGCTCTGCTGCTGTCTGAAGAAATGCATCAAAAACAACCAATCAGAGCCAGGAGGCGGGTCTTAGCGCTGTCAATCAACCTTATGTAGTCACTGCTAAATGTGCTAGTGGTGGAGAGAGAACAGAAAAACCGTTTATCTGCCGTCATCAGTGGCTCTGCTAACTAGCCTTAGCATTCACAATCAGGTGCTAGCTGCAGCATAGCACACAGTGCTAAGACCCGCCTCTTGACTCTGATTGGTTGTTTCTAGTAAGGACTGGAAAACAGCAAAGGAGCTCCATTTTTTTCACAGATTATGTCTCATAACAGTAATGTAGCTGTAAAAGTGAGTAAATAAATTATAGTTTTTTTTATTAAACCATCAAATTCAGGATTTTTCAAAACAATTTCAATTCACTCAAGTAGAAAATGGGCCCCAAATCCAGATCTGCTGAGGGCCCCAAAACCTCTTCAGCAGGCTCTGGCTCTGAATCAGCGCAGTCTGGACTCAATTAGATCAATTAAATTCATCCAAATACGGTCCAAAGATAAAAATAATCACATACAAAACCAATCAAATATTCAATTTAAACAGTTTTAGAAACAATAAAGTCAAATCCAAACATCAAGAAAGTCCAGCAGATTGCATGAAGTCAATAAAAATGAAAAAGTTAGTGCAAAGAATCCCGCTTTGGTGTGAGAGACGCGTCTTTAAACAAGCATTTAAACAGATTTTAACCCGTCATTTGGCCAAAAAGCAGCTGGAACATTTTTATCACCGCCGGACTGTTTGATGGGACAATTTGACAGTTAATCTGAGTTTAATCTAAAGAGTCAAACTTCGTTAAAGCCCATTTTTCAGCTTGAAGGCTTTTCCTGTCCATTATAACACGACAACAGCTGGACAGGATAACTCAAAACGACCGTAAATAAAGACAAAATCCGTAAATTACAATTATAACTTGTAATTAACTTTAAAAGTTTCAGATTAAACAAATCCATTTCGGTGTGAAGGCGTTTTATTTTAGGGTTTTCCTGCTGCAGTTGGTTATTTAACTACAGAAATAAAAGCTGCCAGCGCATCACGTTTCTTCAGCTCAGCAAGTTCCCAGTTTTTGGATTTTATTTCCCATCATTTCTCCTGCAGTGAAGCAGCCAACGCTGAACAATAAAAACAACACATTTCAGCTTCACTTCGCTTTAAAAAAAATCTCATTTACTCACCTAAAGTCGGCCAACAGCTGCCGGGTCGGAGGGAGCTCAGTTCATAACCGAACCGAGGACAAAACGGTTCGGTTCGGTTCCGGTTTCTAACGAATCTCGGTGTCAAAGAAGCTGCAAGTCCGAGTAAACATTAAGAAGTGAGAAGAAACAGCCGAGCATCCAACCGGGGGAGGGAAGTGACGGGGAGCAGAGAGAGAAAGAGGGGGGATCCTGACAGGAGGAGGAGGAGGAGGAGGAGGAGGAGGTCTGCAGGTCTGACTGTTTGAGTTTTTACAGAATAAATGATCCGCTGGGATCATTTATTACCAGGAAAACAGACGAGCTGCTCTCTGATAGGTGAACAAAACCCATTTATTTACAAAATAAGAAGAAAATCATGTCTGCTAAGGATAATTCAGAGGTAAATATGTTTATTTTTGTTTTTTATATATATATTTTCCCTCTTTTACATAAATGTATGGCTCTTTTTTTTGGATCTAATTTCTCCTGATTGTACGAGGGTATATTTATGTCATTGCAGAGAAAAAAATAAACTTCCTCTAAAAAAAAAAAAAAAGTCTGAAGTTTTGCATTTGTCCCAGAAATGTTCTAAAAAATTATTTCTGAGTTTGAGTTGTAAAAGTCGTTTTTTTTTTTTTTTTGCTTGTTTGTTTGTTTTTTGCTTGTTTTTTTTCTTTTGGTAAAAATTTATATTTTTGACTTTTCAAAATTTCTAAAATTTTCCACCTGTGAAACTCAGAAATTTACATTTTTGTCTAGCAAATTTTGCACTTTTGAAACTAAGAAATGTTGAGATTGATCTTAGAAATTTTCTAAAATAATAATAATAAAAAAAGAGCAACACATTTTCTGAATTTCAAAAGTTGAAAGTTGAAAACTAATACAAAAATGATTCAAAAGCCCCAAATTATTTTTTTTTCAAAAAGAAATTTCTGGGATTAATCTGCAGTTTTCTCCAGCATATTTTATATTTTTGAAACTCTTTTTAGTCTGAGAACATTTTTTGAAAAAAAAAAAAAAAAAAATCAAGGAAGTTTTAAGTTTGAAAAACCAAAAATTTGCTAGAAATAAACCCTCACAAATTTTGACATTAATCTGTGAAATTTTCTGAAAAAAAAATTGAGGTTATGAAATTGAGAATTTTTACTTTTTGAAATTCTGAAATTTCCAGCTAGCAATTTTTCAACTTTTCAAATTCAGATTTTTTATTTTTTGGATTTTTCAAGGAAATTTCTGAGATTCATCTAAAAAAAATTCTAGCAAATTTTCAACTTTTCAAACTGTGAAATGTTGTTTTCTATAAGAAATCTCTTGTATTCATTTAAAATTTTCAGAGTTTTGTTTAAATAAATTTGCTCCTGTTTTCATTCTCTATCTTTTCTCTATCGTTTGGTTTTCAGTCACAGGTTTGTTTCTTTCCTCCCGGGTCGGATCTTCTGTGAGGTCCTGAGTTTATGTTCTTGTCATTTCAGTTTAACTGAACTCTGGATTTATGTTTCCATGTTTCCTGCGGCTGTTGGCTCTGAATAAACTTTATTAAACTTCAGCTGCAGTCGGTGGCATCTTTATGGCTCTTTACCAGAACAAACTCAACAGGAGGAAACATGAGCAGCTAAAGTTTTCACACCCCTGGTATTTTTTCACATTTGGTGACAGAAATACAAATTTTAGGCTGCTGGTATGATATGATGGACGTTCACCAATTTGTGCAGAATTTGAATTAAAAGCATAAAGTTTCCACCATTTAATTTGAAGTTTAACAATGGAAACGTTTAGCTCAGTGTTTTCAGTCGTCACTGTCCTCCATGTTTAATGTGGAAAGAGTCTCAGTTTTCTAGATAATCCAAAGCATCAGATCAGAACCAGGAAATACAGAAATGTCCTGGGAACGGACATGTCTTTGAAGGCATCATCTGTTCCTATAAACCAGTGGTCCCCAAACATTTTCCTGTGAGGGCCACATAACTTTTCCCTTCTCTGGTGGGGGCCGGAGTCAGTTTGTGACAGAAAAGGTGTTACACGTTTATCACCTGCGCGTTTCTCGATTGATTTTTACCCAGAAAGCATATGGGCAAAAACCGTTAGTGAAACGGTCACTGGGACTGACTAGTATATATTGCATATGAATTCCTCATATGTTAACATACATAAAGGTTCGTTTTGAAGTATAAGCTGCTACTTACAGGCATTTAATTTGACCTGGAATGCGGCGTTCATAACAGACACGTGTGTTCATCTGATCTACCGCTAGCAAACAACCGTACTGATTAACATAAAGGTCAAGCACTTCTCTAAAAGTCCAACAGATGGCAGCAATGCGCCATGCCCACAGTTTACATGACACTCTAAAGAGCCCCCTGGTGGTTGAAGAAAAATCCACATATCCACAATATGAAAAAAAAAATCTGAATGCTCTCTGGTATTGTTCAGGGGGCCGGAACAAATGTGGAAGCGGATCCGGCCCGCGGGCCGTAGTTTGGGGACCACTGCTCTAAAGCATTTTTTTAATCTTTGGTCTTGTCTTTTTAACTGGAAATTTCCTCTAACTGGGATTGTTTCACCCCACTGGACTCCCAGACCAACCAGCTCAGGTTAACTGGGACTCCAGGCTGTGGATTCAATTCAGTGTTATTCAAAGTGGGACTGCCAGGGGGCGCTGTGGGAGCCTAAGAAAATTAAAGGGAAATTGATGAAAGAAAAGCAAAATAATTTAAGAAATTTAATCCCTTAAATTTTTTTACCTTAAAATTTTCAGCAAATTTTTAGTTTTTTTATTTATTCTTTTAAAAAATAATATTAGAATAATTAATTTAAAACCTCATTTCTGATGCTCATTTTGTGTCTCAAACAAGCAAGAAATTAACTGTCTGTAAAAAAAAACACAAGAACTGGGAATGAAATGACATTTTATATGATTACTACAAATTGTCAAATTTTTTCTTATAATGGAAACAGGATTGTGATGAAAAATTATATCATCTGTGAATAAAGTCATAACAATGATAATAAAATAATAAAGTTTTCCTCCACAAAAATCTAAAATCAGATGGTATGCGGCAGCATTTTTACTAATTAAATAGAATAAATGTTTATTGTTGAAACATTATAAAAGCTTATTTACATATTTTGTAGCATTTTGGTATAATCCTCTCTGTTTTTCTTTTCTGCTCTCAGTCTGGAGATTTTACTGGTTTACGAATCGTTTGAAGTGTTTATCTTCTTCACCCAGACGGTGTGACGGATGTCACTGACATGCGTCACCTTCCCACACGGTGGGCCGGAGTTCTGTTTATCCGTGCTACGGTAGGAAAATCTGAAAAGGCAGCACTGATAGTCAGAACACCGACTTCAACAGCAGGCTTCCCTCCATGCTGACACACAACCTGCATGGACACCAGTCAGGAGGAAACGTCCTCCCAGTGTGGACACCAGTCAGGAGAAAACGTCCTCCCAGTGTGGACACCAGTCAGGAGGAAACGTCCTCCCAGTGTGGACACCAGTCTGGAGAAAACGTCCTCCCAGTGTGGACACCAGTCTGGAGAAAACGTCCTCCCAGTGTGGACACCAGTAAGTAGGAAACGTCCTCCCAGTGTGGACACCAGTGAGGAGGAAACGTTCTCCCAGTGTGGACACCAGTCTGGAGAAAACGTCCTCCCAGTGTGGACACCAGTCAGGAGAAAACGTCCTCCCCGTGTGGACACCAGTCTGGAGAAAACGTCCTCCCAGTGTGGACACCAGTCTGGAGAAAACGTCCTCCCAGTGTGGACACCAGTCTGGAGAAGACGTCCTCCCCGTGTGGACACCAGTCAGGAGGAAACGTCCTCCCAGTGTGGACACCAGTCAGGAGGAAACGTTCTCCCAGTGTGGACACCAGTCAGGAGGAAACGTTCTCCCAGTGTGGACACCAGTCAGGAGGAAACGTTCTCCCAGTGTGGACACCAGTCTGGAGAAAACGTCCTCCCCGTGTGGACACCAGTCAGGAGGAAACGTCCTCCCAGTGTGGACACCAGTCAGGAGAAAACGTCCTCCCAGTGTGGACACCAGTCAGGAGGAAACGTCCTCCCAGTGTGGACACCAGTCAGGAGAAAACGTCCTCCCAGTGTGGACACAAGTCAGGAGAAAACGTCCTCCCAGTGTGGACACCAGTCAGGAGAAAACGTCCTCCCAGTGTGGACACCAGTCAGGAGGAAACGTCCTCCCAGTGTGGACACCAGTCAGGAGAAAACGTCCTCCCAGTGTGGACACAAGTCAGGAGAAAACGTCCTCCCAGTGTGGACACCAGTCAGGAGGAAACGTTCTCCCAGTGTGGACACCAGTCAGGAGGAAACGTTCTCCCAGTGTGGACACCAGTCTGGAGAAAACGTCCTCCCCGTGTGGACACCAGTCAGGAGGAAACGTCCTCCCAGTGTGGACACCAGTCTGGAGAAAACGTCCTCCCAGTGTGGACACCAGTAAGTAGGAAACATCCTCCCAGTGTGGACACCAGTCAGGAGAAAACGTCCTCCCAGTGTGGACACCAGTCAGGAGAAAACGTCCTCCCAGTGTGGACACCAGTCAGTAGGAAACGTCCTCCCTGTATGGACACCAGTCAGGAGGAAACGTCCTCCCATGATGTTGGGAGGACTCAACATGATGTTGATTGACGGTGCTAATCAACCTCATTAGTGCTAACACATCCTCCTACAGCTAGCCGAGTCTGTCATGAATGCTAAAGATCCACTCAGTGCATTCCCACCTATGGTGCTGCAGAAATATTTTCCCTGTAACTGTAATTTGTTTCTTCTCTAATGGCATATTTAGCAGCAAAAACATGAGGATGACTGGCAGCGCTAAGCCCCTCCTCCCCGCTGTGATTGGTTGTTTTTGGTCAGGAAGAATTTATTTCTTCAGATTTTAATAACTCAGGGACGAGATGGAGCAGAACGATCTTTTCACAGATTATATGTCTCATAATATACATTACATTATAAATATGTACAAATATATGCATATATGTTTTATAAGTTACAAAATGCAACTTTAACCCTTGAATTTGTTTGTGAGTTTTATCTATAATAAACCATTATTTTCTTGAAAAATCACAAAATGCTTTTCATTTTGATGGTGCATCTCAAATAATCTCATCAGACAGAAAACAAAGCAGGTGGATTAGTTGATCTTTTTTTAGTAAAACAAAATTAACTGTCTGTGTGTTTTGACGCTTTAAGGCAGACATTAGTAATCCATTAGTAATCAATTTTAATTGTCAGATGAATCACCTCTTTTCTTTCTTTTTTGGTGAGAAATGCTGCCACCTGCTGACAATTCATTGTAATATCCCAAACTATCTTTTTTATATTCAACATTTTTCAACTGTGAGTTTTTCCAACTTTCTTCTCAAACATTTCTGAGTTAATATCTCATTGTGAAATATTTGAAGTTTTATATATTTTTCTTTAGCATAGAAATGCACCGCAAACCTTTTTTTTGTGGCGCACATTTTGTTCTTCATGACATGTCAAATAAACCGAATTATTGTTGTTAATTAGCTGTGTAACTTTACAAACGGCATCCCATAATATAAATATGTTTAATAAATTTGATGTTGGAGCAAATTTATTTAGAAAATTGTTAAACTCGTCTTCAAAATGCCAGAATTTGCACATAACTACTCTTTTATCTGGCTGCATCTATTTATCTATATTAGTAAATATTTTTTATCATCAGTTACTCAGTACTTGAGTTGCATTTTCATATATCCAATAATATTCACATATATTCAGATATTTTTATTATTATTAAAATGTCTTGAACGGCTAGTTTTTAACCATAAATTGAGTATAATGTTTGGCACTTTTGGACAAAGATCTGTCTTTCGTGGTAAATTCCAGCAGGTGGCGGTAAAGCGTCCAGGCGTTTGAAGAAGAAGAAGTACTTCCGGTTTCATTCAGGAAGCACGTGTGTCTTTCCCAGCCGCCGGTGAGGAAACTTCAACAAAACAAGACGTGAAGAAAAGGTCCGTTATACATTTTTATGCGATTTAACATGAATCCGGTTTTGTTGTTGAGTTTTTTTGGGATTAATGCAGCGATCTGATTGGATGCTGCTTATAACGGACATGTTTGGATGACGTCAATCATTTATATTTTAGGGTAAAGCTCTGAGTTCATCCCTAAAACTGTCAGTTTAACTGGATCTAAACTAACGTGTTGCTGCTGTTTGAACTAAAAAGCATTTTATTCAGACCGTGAAGGTCTTTTAGTGCAGAGATCCGCAAACCTCCGGAGCCTCCTGTGATTATTAATAACTGAAAAATAAACTGAGCGACGTTTTTAGAAATATAACTAATGGAAATGACTTGATCTGTTTGTTTACACAGTTTTTTCTTATTGTCACATAATTTAAACAAAATCTCCAGACTGTTTGAATAGTAAACTTGTTTGTGAATCAAATCGCTTGATTCTGAAAGTTTTGTCTGTGTGATGCTGCAAAAGTTTGAAAACGTTCCTAGAAAATGGTCGGATTTTCCTGTGTCGATGTGAATATTGGTGCCAGAAATGTTCGGATTGCTGTTTGTTCTGCAGTAACTAACTAATCAGATGAAATCAGATGCAGTTTCAGCTGTGAATGTGTTTAATTCCTTGGTTTTCTCGCTCAGATGTCTGAAGCTGAGCAGGAGAAAAGCGGAGGGTTGAAGTTTGCAGAGCAGCTGCTCCTGAGTCACGGCTGGGAACCCGGTGAGAGCCACGTCCAAACCATCAGAACCAGCAGGTAACCAGTCACCAGTCAGGCTCTTACTGGGTCCGCTCTCTCTCCAGGGAAAGGACTCGGCCGAGCGGAGAACGGCATATCAGAGCCCATCAAGGTCAAGGTCAAATGTGACAAAGGAGGGGTGAGTTGACCGGCAGGTCTGGGTCTGTAAACATCTGCAGGAATCACAGCTTTGTTTGTTCCTTCAGATCGGCCACAGAGAAGGAGAGCAGTTCAGCTTCCACTGGTGGGATCACGTCTTCAACAAAGCCTCGTCCAGTCTGCAGGTGGAGGCCGGCCAGGTGGGTCAAAGGTCACACATCACCTGGAGGCAGCAAACTCCTCCATGTCCTGGAAGGAGCTCCGTAGATTTCTGAGGTTATTCATGTTTTATCCCCATCAGCTGCTGAATCTGAATGAAAACTTTCCCTCATGATGATTAAACATTTTGTTACGACGGCGCATTAAAGCTGAAAACTTCCACCAAAAATCTCAAAAAGGTTTTAGAAAAAATGATGTGGAAATTTGAGTTTGATAAGTATATAAAAAATTCACCCTTTGAAACTCTGAAATTTCCATTTTTTTTCTAGAAAATCTCTGATTTAATTTTTCTAGGAAATGTTCAACTTTTTAAACTCAGAAATATTCTTGTTTTTTTAGGAAAACTTCTGAGATTAATCTCAACATTTCTGACTTTCTTGGCAGAAATCTGCATATATTTTCTATCTACAGTGACCCTGATATGTTGTCAGTCTGCAAACTTTCCTGTTTCTTTCAGAATGGAATCAAATTGAAAAAGACGGCCGAGGAAGGTGAGGAAGAGGAGGGAGCGATCTCCAACAAAAAGCCTCGGAAATCCCTGCAGAACAAATCCAAACTGTACGGCCGCTTTGTGAAGGTAACGGTTCTGTCTTTGGGGCGGAGCTCCGGGGTCATAGGTCAACGTTAGAGGGAATAACGTCTTGATCTGTTCCAGTCGGCCACGCTGCTGTCCGGTCAGGAGGAGCCGCAGCCGAAGGCCCCCAGTTCAGACAGCAGCAGCTCAGATGAGGAAGAGGAGCAGAAACTGGATCTGTCCAGCACCACCAGGTAAAGTCTTTCATTAGCACTGAATCCCAGTTCATTTCCAGTTCAGGTGGAAAATTAAAACGGAAATAAATTATTTTTTCCTTCAGAATTTGACACATAATCCTGAACAGTAACAACATGAAAGAAGTTTTTCCCCAACATGCTGTTTTCATCTTTCCTTCATCCTGAAATCAGCAACATAATGAATAAAAACACCAAAGAGTTCAATCAGTCGGAGCAGAACAGAAACTCTTCAGGTGTAATCCAGACAGGAAAAACTCATTACGGGATGTTTGTGTCAAGTTTAAAGGGAAACATTAATAGAATCTGTTCTGGTATTATGGCTGTTAAACCATAAAACCCAGAAATAGTTTATTTCATTTATGGCATTTAGCTGTTTTAATTAATTACTCATATTTCAGGTTTTCAGATTAAAATCTAACGATTTTCTTTTCTTCAGACTTTCAGACGCTGATCTGATGAAGGTTTGTGGAGGACGAACGGCTCACAAGTAAGTTGAAAATTAAAGCAAAATGGATCAAATCCTGAAGGAGACGACGGCGTTTTAGGGCCATGGAAGATAGAAAAAGTGAATTTCCATCAAAAAAACTCAGAAATTTAGAAATTAATCTCAGGGGAAAATAACCTGTAAATTACTGAAAATTTAGAAGATATTCAGCTTTTGAAGTTTCTTCTAGAAAATTTCAAAGATTCATCTCAAAATGTATTTTTTATTTTTTGACAAAAACACCCATTTTTTTCTTTAATCTACCACAGCCCTAATATCCCGTCATAAAAGGTCGTAGCTCCATATTAACCAACGTTTCTTTATAAATCCTGTTGTTTTGCTCCAGAGGCGCGCGGCACGGTCTGACCATGAGCGCCAAGCTGGCCAGACTGGAGCAGCAGGAAGCAGAGTTCCTGACCAAATATGGAAAGAAGAACCAAACAGGAAGCTCTCCAGCAGTTGGTGACACAGCGACTCATCCGGAGGAGACGAACCGCAGGAAGAAGAAGAAGAAGAAATGCAGAGAGAGCTGTGGGGAACTAAACGGTGATGAAAGTCCTGAAACAGGTTTTCAACCAGAGAAGAAGAAAAAGAAGAGGAAAGATGAAACAGAGGGAGGAAGAGAGGCAGAAGAAGAAGAAGAGTTGATCGTTGGAGGAAACGTTGAGGATCAGAAAGAAGATGGAGAAAATCCGTCTGCAGAGAAAACTGAGCCGCTTCCGTCTGACTGCAACAGGAAGAAGAAGAAGAAGAAATCTGCTCAGCATGATGCTGACCCTGCAGAAACTGGGCGGAGTCCTGGAGAATCCAGCCAATCAGATCGCAGATCCCAGCAGGAAGCAGAGGTTACCATGGCAACAGAGATGCAGAGAAGGAAAAAAAGCAGAAAGGACAAATCAGTGATGGAGAAACCTGCCGACGACGAGGAGCTTCCTACAAAGAGGAAGAAGAAGAGCGATGGTGGATCAAACTGAGGCGCCGGTTCTGACCTGTGGACCTGGAACTACAGTCCGGTTCGGATTCCTGAACCCGACCCAACCTAACAGAGAGAGAGCCCAGAACCTTCAGAACCAGTTTAATGGTTTTTATCTCTGCTGGTAGAAAGTGAAGCTGCTTTTCTCTGCAGGGTTTTTTCTGTTTAATGGATTTTTAATGAACCGTCAGAATAAAATCTGGAGTTAAAATAAATGAACAGAATTTCACTGATGGAAACATCTAGAAAATGTTTAGATTTATGAAATAAATGTTAAACTTTCTGATGTAATTAACTCAGCCTCTCTAAGCATCAATGATTTACATTAACCTCATTTATTTTAGCAACATTTCCACCAAAAATTAATAACATTGATTATAAAATATGATCAACTGGATTCATAAAAACTAGTTTTTTTTGTTTATTCAGGTTTAGATGCAGTTTATTCATAACTGGAATAAAAACCCATTAATCAATAATCCACATTACTCAGCATCAGTGCTGGTTTAGTTTAAATGTTGTTTTGTGTCATGATTAAATATTGTATATAAATATTGTAACACCTGTACCAGGTGTCGATAACTTTCAGCGTACTGATGGCTGTGGGCCGGTCTAGTCAAAGTCCAGGGCTGTTTGTAGTCTCAGTCCGTCTCTCCTGGAGTCTGTTAGCAGGTGAGGGGAACCGACCAGAACCTGCCTGACCTCAGTCAGAGTCAAACATGTTTCAGGTTCTGAAGCAGATCTGGACCCAGACAGGCTGAGACACGACATCAATAAATGAGTTTTATTATTTTATCTGCAGATAAAAATCATTATGAAGCTAAAAGAAGAAAACAAATCATAAACTAACTGATTACAATCATGTAGAGACAGAAAACAATCAGAGGCATAAACATTTCAAACTAAAATACAGTAAATAATGACAAACTTTATCATAAGTTTATCAGAAAACAAAAATGTAAAATGTTTCTATATAGAAAAGTTTGATTAAAGTATTAAAATAATTTTCCAATTACACTCAAGTAATTGATCTAAAATCAAAGTTTGGTTACAATCCTGTCCAGAATTTACATTTTGTCTTAGAGATCAATAATAATTTATAATAAAGTAAATATTGAAACTTACAGCCTTACATGAAAACATTAAATGTTTCTGTCATCAGGATTATTACAAAAAATAAACTATAAAAATCCATTATAATCAGCATCACTTTAATAAAACAAATCAATTAAACAAATCAAAGTAAAGAACAATCATTCTTTAAGGATTTATGGAAACACAGACTTTAATAGCTCTATATAAACTTGATGTATTATTAATAATAATGTCATTAATTAGGTGTTTAAATATTAAGTCTCAGTAAATCAAAAAAAATATCACACTAATTAACATTTAATCTATGAAAAAAAGTAGATCCAAATATATTGAGTTACATTATTTTAGTTCTTGGATTGTTATTTTAAGTAAAAAAAACAAACAGCATAGATGTAGCAACACATTTTTACTGAATGAATAGTGAAATGAACAGAAAATAAAAACTAAATATATTCATGTTAAACTTCTGATTATTTATATAAAATCTGTTGATCTGGAAAAGTTGCAGCAGAAAAAGGAGGAAATAGAAACAGATTTAATTAAGAGACACTTTGAAAGGTTTCTGCTCACAGACGGGGGGAAATGTGTGACTGTATTTGTTACTGAGAACCAGCTCGTTGTGGGATTCACATATGGATTCATGAATGCATATGAATCAGAAAAGCTCGGGTTATACAGGTACCAGCACCTTAAAATGAGAAACACAAACATCAGGAAGTATAAAATCAAATATCATTTATTTTGACAGAGATAATTTAACCCAATGAAATATAACAGATGTTTTTTTTATTTTTATTATTGCTAAAGTGTGAAACTTCTTACCCAAGTGTGTCGATACGTCCATCAATCCAAACCCAGTTGCTCCCATTACTATAGAGCCCCAACCAGGAGAATGTCTTTATGTTGTCATGAATTAATCTCTGTTAATCACAACATTGAAAATGATCAAGTCATCAGAATTTCATCCCATATTTAAAATCTGAATTTGTAACATGATTGGTGTCAGAGCTCACCTGTTCCTGCAGATTATCAATAACAACCAGATCAGCAGATTTGAACTGACAGAACCGACGACTTTCATCCCAGGTCCACCAAACATCACTGAGAAAGTAGCACGAATCATTGAAGAAGGTCCAACCCGTCTGACACAGCAGACACTCTGGAGACAGAAAATAATTATAATACTAATTTTGAAATAATATTTTTTTTTTTTTAATTCCCTTTGTAACAAGGTTCTACTGTTACTCTGAGATATTATCAATGTTTATTGATTCTTGTTTGTCAGTTATAATTAGAAATGAGCTACATTTATTTTATCTTATGTTGTTTTTATGTGAAATGTTCACTTTGCCCTTTATTTGTCCTTAAACATGTAGGATGTTTAGAGAAACGTCTCAGTTAGATACTCACCACTGCCGTTGCAGCGTCCATTTGTCAGAAAGGTGTTGAATTTCTGGATCAAGTGGATTTTCTGATTCAGTTTCTCAGTTTCAATCTGTAATTTTTCATTCTCAGTCTTCAGATGTTCAGTCTGTTTCCCCAGATCAGTCACAGTTTCATCATGTTGGTTCATTTTCCAACCAGCTGTAAATGAGAGGAAACAGATTATAAAGGAAAAATCAATACAAGGAGTTTTATTGTTGTAAAATATTTAAGTTAAAGAACAGTAACAGATTTCATAGGAAATTATTAGTTCATACAGATTACAAGATGGACATGTTGGTGGCATCAACTCTTTGGTTGCTTAGCAACAACCTGCTGGGTAACGACCAGTTTCAAGTCCAAAAGTAAAATTTCACCCAAAGTTTTAATGTAATTCTGCTTTTAACAAGTTTATTTTTATTAAAATCTTCCTTCAATCAGACTACATTTATTTTTGATAATCTGAAAGCGCTTATCCTCTTGCAGATTTGTTGAATTTTGTTAACATGAAAATAGCAGCCAATGACAACACCACATACAGAAAACAGGTTCTGCTCAACTGACCAAGTTAAATACGGTGAACCAACTGAGTGTCAGTAAGGCTGTTTTATACAACTTACGATTTAGGAAAAGGGAACTAAACAAAATATTCTGAAGGAGTCAGCACATTTGGTTTTTCCTGATCTTCTGACAGTCGTTATTTAACATGTTTGAACTTACTGATATCTGACAGGGTGTGTTATAAAAAATTTGGTATGACGTTAAAGCAAAGTTTGGACTAGTCGTCATTTAAATTGATTCAAACTCAAGTAACAAATTTAATGACTTGTCTTGATAAATTCACAAATGATTTAGGAACAGACTTGGACCTTTGTAACTTGGATTGAGCTGTTTGCCTTGAAAAGACATTAAACAGAAAGTGTGTTCCAGAGGAATGGAGGGCGCTTCATTTGCCAATATTTCCTCCTCCTCTAGCTTCAAAACTACACTTTTTATTGTTTATTGCATCAATACTGTCACTGCACATATCGTACAAAACCAGCACAAATCTGAACCACACAAATACAGGCCACACGCGGGTAATGAGCAGCATTCGTGGTTTTGAGGGTTACTTTTGAAATCACTAATTTCTGTTGTTGGCAAATGTTTCAGTGTGCCTAGGCCTGATACTTCGTACTCGGTGCTAGCGTGGCTAACACGATTACAGTTTAGTAAAAAGCCTTTTCAGGTGAAATAAAATCTTTAATGTATGTCTGATACGGTACACATTGCATATTGATCTGTTCAGCTAACGTAAAGCTGTAACAGACAGGCTTCAGGATGTAGAAGTTGTATCGGTACTGCCATTCTGCTGTACTTGGCTAAAAGGTTTTCATAATGGATGTGTTTATTATTAACTCTTTTTTTCATTCACTAAACACAAAGAAAGCAAAGCAATAATACCAGACAATCAGCAGACAATCCTTTGTTCTTATTGATCCTATGATGGTTGAGCTGCAAATGCGGTCGTGCACAAGCTTTGATCCAAGCAAGGCTTTCTGTTTCAGATTTTGAAAATCTGTGAATTTTAGTTCCACAAATACAATCAGGATACCTGACATCGCCTGTACAGATACCCCACTGACAGTGGAGAACCATTCTTTTTCGAGTCCTGACGCAAAAACTTTCTGCCGGTCTGCTAGTCCATGTACAATGTACATTAGCATGTGTTTATTACTGTAGCTTGTGTTTGTGAGACGGTCACGCACGTAGTAGCTGCGCTGTGACGTAAAATGGGTATTAGCCAATGAAACACGGCCCCTGAGGTAAGGTCCATGGAGAATGGTCAGCTTTGAGGCCTGGCCACGCCCACACGCTTTGATGCAGCCAAAAGCTTTTGATAACTTTTGACCCTAAGTGCCTCAAGACTGTGCTGACTGATTCTGAAGTCTGTATGTCAAAAGCCGTAGGAGGTTCAGATACATGTGTAAGAAACAAAATGGCAGCTTTGATCCAAAATGGCCGACTTCCTGTGGAACCACGGCTCTAAGAGACGTTTTTATAGGTCCTGTAAAAATTCAGTACCGAATTTCATAATTGGTCAAAGCATGGCTTGGGCCAGAGTTTATTTTATTTTTTAAAGATTTATAGGGAGCGATGTGGAGGAATTATATCAGACACACCAAATATTGTATTGGATTCCTGTTGGGGATTGGACTAGACTTGATCACGATGAGTTTGGTGCAGCTTGGCGGAAATATGTAGAATTTAGAGCCAAACGTATGAAAGCTGCGTGACCTGTGACTTTATCCCGCGCCATGACGCCATGGCCTCCAAGGAAAACTGTTTGCATTTTAAACCAAATGAGACCAACTTCCAAAAAGTTATTTAAAGTGTTTTTCACTGCAAAGGCCTAATTACATTAGGAGTCGCTGCTGTACTTCTGCACATGGGATCATTGGGCGCTGGAGGCCAAAATGGTGCATCAGAGAGACCAGATGCTCTGAATTTCAAGCCATCTGATTGGTTGGACTAAACTCACCTGATGAAAGTTCAGTGAAAGGAAAAAAGACAGACTAACCCCAGCAGATGATCCCGTTGCTGGTCAGCAGCAGGACAGAAACTAACCCCACAGAAACCAGCAGCAGGTGGAAAGAAGAACATCGTCTGTCACGGCCTGTTACAGAATAAACACAGATGTTTTCAAAAGAAGATCAATGGGTGTTTATAACATTTAACATATATAAAAAACTGAAAAGCGTAAATGGATGACTGTGCATTCTGATAGTTTCCAACAATAATAAATATGTATAAAATAAATATAAATAAAATAATAAATGAGTTATTAGTATAGAAAATCATATATTTTTGTAAAGAGTGATATTTACTATCAGGAAAATAGAGTTACAGAAAAATGTTATGAACCCAAACAAATCTTGTACATGTGCTCTTCATTAATCTAAGGTTGTTTTAATAAATGGCTGCAGATCCATCATGTTTCATCTGATGTTTCTGAATATAACCCAGTTATTAAAGATCCCAGATCTGGTTTAAACCTAGAAATCCATTCTGGGCACAATGCTGCAACGAAGCTGCAAGTCATTTTTCTGATTGTATTTGTATAAAACAAACAGGATCTTTGATGCAATAAAATGTTCTCAGACAGGTAGCATTTCAACATGTTCTTCTTCTAAACTTATTTAAAGGAAATATCCATCAGCAGGATAAGCAGAGTGGTGAAATACTCAGGTTGGGCCACCAGGAAACTATACGATATATGATAAGAATAATAATCTCTAATTTGAACAGCATAAATTCTGAACATGAACATGAACTCACCACTTAAATTTTAGGATTAAGTGATAAATTAATATTCATTTCCTGCTTCTCAATCTGGACCAGATGTATATTTTGGTTTTCTGTCAAATTAAGCTAATAATAAAACAATGACAATAAATATTTTCCCTTAAATCATTCTGATTGTTTCAGAATGATTTCTGTGATCAGGAAAAATCAGGAAATATTTACCAGGAGTTTCCTACCTTTTTGCAGCTCCTCTGCGTTTTCATATATCACCTCAGTGCTTCTGTTGGCGTCCATCACTGATGTCTGGGAAACACTGAGCAAATCAGAACCTGATGGTGAAGATTTAAGAAGAACGGATCAGTGGAGATCAACTCGTCTTCATCAGATGAGGATGAAGAGTAAATTCACTGTCAGTTTGTTTTCTGACTGAACTCATTGTGAGAAGCAGGAACTTAAAAAAAACCTGGTTTGAATTTATTTAAAATGTCACTCAAGATTTGCATGAATGCACATAAAATCAGTTGGAAATTTATATGTTCAGTCATCTGGACACTAGTTACATATTTGACTTCTTTAAAACTGTTTTTAAACTTTGTTGTTTTTTGTCTTTGTTTAAAAAGTGAAGACACAGCAAATCATTAAAGCTAAATTAATGTTTAGTTGAACTAATAAAGCACTTTGTTGGTGCATCATTTCCTCCTGCGTGACTTAAGTTTTATAAGGATTTACATACTGTTGTGTTTTAATTTTAATGATCCAAAATAACCCGTCACCAGGGGAAACAACAAACCAGTGGAAACAACAAAGTGATTCAACTAACAGATATTAACTGTGTTCCCCATTAACCATATAGTTGCGCAAATTGAAATTCTGAAAATAAATTTGCTTTATAGAAACAGACTAAGACTAACTCACATTTTTTGTTAAAAGGTTTTTAGGTGAGGATGATGTGATTTTAGCAGTGGTGTACTGTACTTAAGTACAATTTCCGTGTATCTGTACTTTACTTAAGTAGATTTAATAATGTGTACTTTCTACTTTTACTCCACTACATTTTACAGTAAGTTTCTGTACTTTCTACCAGTGGTGGAGAAAGTACTCAGAAAATGTACTTAAGTAAAAGTACAAATACAGAGACAAAAATGTACTCAAGTAAAAGTACCACATTAACATTTGTACTTAAATAAAAGTAAAAAAGTACTGGCTTTTAAAAATACTTAAGTATTAAAAGTAAAAGTACTTGATGAATGGATTACCTAATCGCTAATATCATTAAGTTTAACGATCGTATTTAATTTTAATACATTAGAAATGTGCCATTTTAATGAACAATGCCACAGATAAAGCATGTTTTTATTATGTTTACTCTGTAACATAGTTTAGACTTAGATATGTGATTCTATGCATCATAATGTCAGGTATGGAAAAATCTGGTCTCCTGTCCTAACATAACATGAACTTCACTTTTTTTTTTTGCCACTAGTGGCATTTAGTTTTAAAGAAATCCAACAGAAAGGGGATGGAAAGAAGGTGGGTGGAGGAGGACAGGCAACCAAGGAGCCAGTAGCAGAGTTGTAGTCAAGACCACTGACCCAAGACCAAGTCAAGACCAGCACCCCGCCCTACGTGACACAAGAAAATTTACTTTTACCTATCAAAATTGCTTCTCAAATTGATCTGAAAGATCCACATTCCCTTAAAAAACTAGATATTAAATACTTGGAGCTGAAATAAATTTAATCAGTAAAGATCCGTCCAGAAGAATCGGATCGTTCCTGAGTGTCATATCAATGCAGACTTTGGTCACAGGGTTGTCCCATATTTGTGACACCTCAGTCAACACCTCCACACAATAATTCAGCGCATGAGTGACAACTTTTTTTCATCGCAGATGCAACAAATGTCTCTGTACAGCTAGCTTTGCTAGCATCAAGTCCACAGATCTTACCTTTCTTTAAGCTTTCCTGCCAAGTGATGCTAAAAGTTGGACGAAGTCCCCACCGTCTGTGAAAGCGAAGCGCTGCTGATTTTACATGTCGCCATATCAATTTATGCAGCGCTATTATATAACTGATGATTAGACAGACATCTTCTCCCGCTCAGAGGAAACCACTGCGCATGTCTGGAGCTCGCGTGCGAGTAAAGGTGGAGCCGATGGGTGACAACAGACACTAAGTCACGTTATTGCTTGGATTTTACAGCGCCACCTTAAGACCCTGAACTTCACATTTTAACGGAAGAAAAGAGCAACGCGACACTTTTGTAGAAATGTAGTGAAGTAGAAAGTGCAGATACTTACTGTAAAATGTAGTGGAGTAAAAGTAGAAAGTACCCATTATTAAATCTACTTAAGTAAAGTACAGATACACGAAAACTGTACTTAAGTACAGTAACGAAGTACTTGTGCTTTGTTACTTCCCACCACTGGTCAGAGTCAAACATGTTTGAGTTTCTGAAGCAGATCTGGACCCAGACAGGCTGAGACACGACATCAATAAATGAGTTTTATTATTTTATCTGCAGATAAAAATCATTATGAAGCAAAAGAAGCAAACAAATTATAAACTGATTACAATCATGTAGAGACAGAAAACAAAGAGGCATAAACTTTTCAAACTAAAATGCAGTAAATAATGAAAAACTTTATCATAAGTTAGTTCAGAAAACAAAAATGTAAAAGGTTTCTATATAGAAAAGTTTGATTAAAGTATTACATTTATTTTTCAATTATACTCAAGTAATTAATCTTAAATCAAAGTTTGGTTTTGCAATCCTGTCCAGACTTTATATTTTTGTCTTGGAGATCAATAATAACTATTTTATAATAAAGCAAATAATACAGCCTTAAATGAAAACATTAAATGTTTCTGTCATCAGAATTATTACAAAAAATAAACTATAAAAATCTATTATAATTTGCATCACTTTAATTAAATGGGACAATAAAACAAACTGAATCAAAGTAAATAACAATCATTCTTTAAGGATTTATGGAAACACAGACTTTAATAGCTCTATATAAACTTGATATATTATTATTATTATGAATGTCATTAATGAACTGTTTAAATATCAAGTATCAGTAAAGCAAATTCAGCAAAAATATCACAATGTAATTAACATTTACTCTATGAAAAAAAGTAAATAAAATGTTTTTGTTAAATTATTTTAGCTTTTGGATTTTTTTGTTTTTATTAAAGTCAGAAAACAGCATAGATGTCATAGAACACAATTATACTGAATGAATATTTAATTAAAAATTAAATATATTCATGTTAAACTTAATGGAAAATTCTACGGAAGCGCATTGCTATCACGCAGGGAAAAAAAATTCTAGCGCTATCTTGTTAAAACGTGATACGTATCCTGCGTGATAGCAATGCGCTTCCGTAAAATTCTGATTATTTATATCAAATTTCTTGATCTGAAAAAGTTGCAAAAAAGGAGGAAATAGAAACAGATTTAATTAAGAGACACTTTGAAGGCTTTCTGTTCACAGAGGGGGGGAAATGTGACTGTATTTGGTACTGAGAACCAGCTCGTTGTGGGATTCCCATATCGATACATGTATGCATATGAATCAGAGGAGCTCGGGTAATTCGGGTACCAGAACCTTAAAATGAGAAACACAAACATCAGGAAGTATAAAATTAAATATCATCTATTTTGACAGAGATAATTTAACACAATGAAATGTAACAGATGTTTTTAATTTATTTTTATTATTACTAAAGTAAGAAACTTCTTACCCAAGTGTGTTGATACGTCCATCAACCCAAACCCAGTTGCTCCCACTTCTATAGAGCCCCAACCAGTGGTACGACTTCAAGTTGTCATAAACGAATTTCTGTTAATTACAACATTGAAAATGATCAAGTCATCAGAATTTCATCGCATATTTAAAATCTGAATTTGTAACATGATTGGTGTCAGAGCTCACCTGTTCCTGCAGATTATCAATAACAACCAGATCAGCAGATGAGAACTGACAGAACCGACGACTTTCATCCCAGGTCAACCAAACATCACCGAAATAGTAACATGACTCATTGAAGAAGATCCAACCTATTTTACACAGCAGACACTCTGGAGACAGAAAATAATTATAATAATAATTTAAAAATAATATTTAACAGTTTCCCTTTGTATCATGGTTCTACTGTTACTCTAAGATTTTATCAATATTTACTGATTCTTGTTTGATTGTAGGTATAATTAGAAATGAGATACATTTATTTTATCTTAAGTTGTTTTTATGTGAAATGTTCATTTTGCCCTTTATTTATCCTTAAACATGTAGGATGTTTAGAGAAACGTCTCAGTTAGACACTCACCACTGCCGTTGCAGCGTCCATTTGTCAGAAAGGTGTTGAATTTCTGAATAAACTGGACTGTCTGGTTCAGTTTCTCAGTTTCATTCTGTGATTTCTCATTTAAGTTTTCCACGTGTCTCCTGAGTTTCTCAGTTTCGTTCTGTAATTTTTCATTCTCAGTCTTCAGATGTTCATTCTGTTTCCCCAGATCAGTCACAGCTTCATCATGTTGGTTCATTTTCCAACCAGCTGTAAATGAGAGGAAACAGATTATAAAGGAAAAATCAATTCAAGGAGTTTTATTGTTGTAAAATATTTAAGTTAAAGAACAGTATTTTTGCAGATTAGAAGACGGGCATGTTGGTGGCATCAACTCACTCAGTCTTTGGTTGCTTAGCAACAACCTGCTGGATAACGACCAGTTTCAAGTCCAAAAGTAAAATTTCACTCAAAGCTTTAATGTAATTCTGCTTTTAACAAGTTTAATTTTATTAAAATCTCCCTTCAATCAGACTATATTTATGTTTTCATCTGAAAGCGTTTATACTCGTGCAGATTTGTTGAATTTTGTTAACATGGAAATAGTTTCAGCCGTTTTGTTGGAGAAAAATAACCTGGTTGTGAGAACAGAGAGATTTACCCCAGGAGAAGAACCCGATGCTGACCAGCAGGACGGAGACGATCCCCACCGAAACCAGAACCAGATGGACTTTAACGTCTGTGAAGAATCAACCATGAGAACCACAGCAGTAATGAACAGTTAGAGAGAGAGAGAGAGAGAGAGAGAGAGAGAGAGAGAGAGAGAGAGAGAGAGAGAGAGAGAGAGAGAGAGAGAGAGAGAGAGAGAGAGAGAGAGAGAGAGAGAGAGAGAGAGAGAGAGAGAGAAAACGCTGTTGGTCCAACCAGCCGTCTGTACGTATGAATGGTTACGATGGAGAACGAATGATTTCAAACATGTATGAAAGAATCAAGGTAGCACTCCAGGAATGATTTATAGTATAATGTAAAGCTTAAAAAGTTGATTTTACATAAAACTGACCCTTAAAAACCTCTAAAAGCATCAACAGAAAAGTAGCATTTTAGTTTTACATTTTGATGTAATTCTGTTACATTCAGTATTAAACTAAATCAATATTTCAGAAAATAAAGAGTCACAACCAGTAACTGTGTTAAAAACACAATAACCTTCTAACTTTAATCCAGGTTGATTTGTTTACCATAAACAGTAAAAATCCATTTGAATGTACATTTTGTATTTCTTTGGATTAAGTTCTGTGTTGTGGATAGGTGTAGCACGGGATCACGTGGTGTTATTAGTGATTGTAGATCACCTGTTGCTCATCTGGTGACTTCAGTGAGTGGGTGATAGGGGAGGTCTACTTTTGCTGACCGCTATGTTTTGTTTTTGATCACTGTTTAATTCTACGGATCCGTTTTTATGCTGCCTTTGAACACTGTTTGCTTTTTGGATATTGACAATAAAATCATTGCAACTGCAGCTTGGATTTACGTTTTGATCAGCTAGCGCGTCAACAACCACTTCCCTAATCAGCCGCTCAGCGACTTTGTTTGGCAGTCGCTACAATATTGTCAGCAAAAAAAAGGCACAACGGAGTTTCTCGCACAGCTGGGACGCCAACGCGAGCCACACACCGCCGCCACTGCATCTATGAAAGAGGATCTCCTGACAGAGAAGTAGAAGACGACAGTGGTATGTAACCTGAATGTTTGGTGCTGCGTATCGCTCTTCTAAGCGCAGTTTGGTTCTGCCATGTGAAGCTATTGCTGTGACACGCCCCCCGCTACGTTTTGCTGTGGACTATGGCTACGGCATTTTGGTGTGCGAGTGTGTGCTGTGGCTCTGCGTGCGTTCAATAAAGTTTAAGGATTTGCTGTAACCTGGAAGTTTCCTTTATTTTGGATTAAAATGAGTGGATCATCTGCTGTGTCTGTTGAAAAACCTGAAAAGAATAAAAGAACGATTGTTCTCACTGAGAAAGCTCTTGCAAATAAAATTGAAACTATCCAAACAGAGCGGAAGAAGCATGTAAAGAAAATGAAAGATGAAATATCATCTCTCAAAGAGTTGATGAAAGATGATAAAAATTATTCACAAGTAAAATCACAGCTGGATGAGTTAACACACATGTTTAATGATGCTATTGTGTTGCATGAATCTTTGCTGCCTTTAATTCCGCTTGATGAGAAAGATAAACAAAATACATGGTTTTCAAGTATCATTAAATACAACAAAGGGTTTATTGAGGATGTTGAAATATGGCTTTCTGAAACAATTAAATACTCAAGCAGGCCATCCTCTGACATATTACAGTCACAGGAAACTCCATCAGGAGAAGAAATGGAGGTTCAAGAACAAATGGAGCCTCAGTTATCTGCTAATCTCCAGCATGACGTTCAAGATGATGTGTTGCCATCTGATAGTGTTTCAAATCAAGGAAGCAAGTCAAGCTCCAAAGTATCATCAACTTCATCTGCACGTCTCAGGGCAGAAGCTGAAATGGCTGCCTTGCTCACACGTCAAAATATGCTGAAAGAAAAACATGCTATTGAAGAACAGGAGGAGCAACTTAGGAAAAGAAAAGAACAGCTTCAACTGGAAGCAGAAATAGCTGCAACTGCTGCAAAAGTAAACGTGCTGAAAACTGGATCTGCAGTGCGAAGCTCAGCTTCAAGGAAATCCAATGGAATGGAATCATATTTTAAAACAAAAGGAAATACTATTGAAACTCTTAATGCAGATGCTAATAGTTTTGTTCTACAGACAAAGAGGAAAATGATTAATGAAAATGCAGAGCTTCAAATAAAACCAATGCAACAAAAGGTGAAAAAGTCTGCACCTCTACTTGGATCCTCTCACCCTGTAAGCAGAACAATATCAAATATGCCTCTGCAGCAAGCTGCTCAATCAGCAACCAATGGAAATCTGTTATCCATTATGGAGAAACAAAATGAGTTAACTTGCATGTTGGTTCGTCAACAAAGTCTCTCTTCACTACCTAAAAGAGAAATTCAACCTTTTGATGGCGATCCGCTTCATTTTCAGGCCTTTATACGCTCGTTTGAACAGGTAATTGAATCAAAGACTGGCGATCCTGACGATTGCCTGCATTACCTCGCACAGTACACCAGGGGGCAGCCCAACGAACTTGCCAAAAGCTGTCAACATATGTCTGATGGTGGTGGATATGCAAAAGCAAAGACTATGCTGTATGAACATTTTGGAAATGGACATGTTATTGCATCTGCTTACCTGAATAAAGTTCATTCATGGCCATCAATTAAATCAGAAGATGGAAAAGCTCTTCAGGCATACTGTTTGTTCTTACGAGGGTTTTGTAATGCGATGGAGGAGCTCTATGATCTTTCTGAATTAAACACACCTGCTAATATGCTTGCTGTGATGAAAAAATTGCCATATAAGTTAAAAGATAAATGGCGAGCAGTAGCATGTGACATTCAGGAGAAGCAGCATCGAAGAGTAACATTCATGGACATTGTTTTGTTTATTGAGCGTCAAGTCAAAATTACTACAGATCCTGTGTTTGGAAAATTAAGTGATGCTCCATCAACAAATCCATCAGCCAAGAGCACAGATGGAGGGAAACGTTTTTCTCGCCCAAGAACTACAAGAAGTAGTTTTGGCATCACTACTTCTGCTGTGGAGACAAATAATCTGTCAGAGGCTCAAGACCATCAGACTGACGTGAAGATTTGTTTGTTTTGCAAAGGTGGACACAAACTGGAGTTATGCTCTCTGCTTGAAAGGAAACCTCATAATGAGAAGATTTCATTTCTTAGGAGAAATGGCGTCTGTTTTGGTTGCTTGCGCACAGGGCACATCAACAAAGAATGCAGAAAACGCCTTTCATGTAAAATCTGTGGTTTCAGACATGCAAGCATACTCCATATTTACAACCAGAAGAAGAATGAAGTTCAATTAGACACTGAAGAAGTGAAATCTCCTGTCACAGTCCAGTCTAGTGGTCTTACTGGGGCCGGTGAACAGGACTGTCGACTTCCCATTGTGCCAGTCAAGGTGAAATCAAAGAAAGGTCAACGAACACTGGAAACATACGCCTTTTTGGACCAAGGAAGTTCAGCATCCTTTTGTACAGTGGGTCTTTTGGATAAGCTGAATCTCACTGGGAGAAAAACAAAGATTCTCTTGCGCACCATGGGACAAGAGAAAGTTGTGGACAGCTTCATTGTACCTGAACTTGAAATTGCTGGATTGGACAGCGAACTGTATTATGACATGCCTGACCTCTTTACTCAGCATAAAATGCCGGTAGATCTGAGTAATATCCCAAAGCAACAAGATTTGGATATTTGGCCACATTTGAGGCGTGTTCATTTGCCAGAGATTAAAGCACAGGTGGAGCTTTTGATCGGCATGAACATGCCCAGAGCCCTAGAACCTTTAGAGGTCATCAGGAGCGAAGGTGATGGACCTTTCGCCATTAAAACCATGCTTGGCTGGACAGTGAATGGGCCGATTGACCGAGAATGCTGTAAAAGACCAAATTGTCTGTCAGCTGTCACTATGAACAGAATTTCTGTTGTTACATTGGATAATCTATGGAAGCAACAATTCAAGATAGATTTTCCCGAAAGCAGCCATGATGAGCAAATGGGGCTGTCAAGGGAAGACTCCAAGTTTCTAGAGTTGGCCAGTAAGACAGTAACTTTGCGTGATGGACACTACAACATTCCCTTGCCTTTGAGAGACCAAGACATAAAAATGCCTGATAACAGAGCAATCGCTGAACAACGGGCTTTAAGCTTAAAGAAAAGGTTCATCAGAGATAAAGACTTTCACAAAGACTACATTGCCTTCATGAAAGATCTTCTATCCAAAGGTTATGCAAAAAGAGTGCCAACCACAGACTTGGAGCGCAGTGATGGAAAGGTTTGGTATATCCCTCACCATGGGGTGTACCATCCTACCAAGGGAAAGATTCGGGTCGTTTTTGACTGTGCTGCATCATTCCAGGGCGTTTCTCTCAATGCACAACTCCTGAGTGGTCCTGATTTAAAAAATAGCCTGATCGGCGTGCTGACTAGGTTCAGAAAAGAGCCTGTTGTTTTGATGTCTGATATTGAAGCCATGTTCCATCAGGTGCGCGTGCCAGAGGAAGATTCTGATCTATTGAGGTTCCTCTGGTGGCCTGGTGGTGACTTCAATCAGAGCATGCAGGAGTACCGCATGGGCGTTCATTTATTTGGCGCAACATCATCTCCGAGTTGTACTAACTATGCCCTGCGGAAATGTGCAGAAGACAACAAAGCAGATTTTAGCCAGCAGGTGATTGACACCATTCTGTACAGTTTCTACGTGGATGACTGCCTTGCCTCAATAGACACTGAAGAGGAAGCCATATCTCTTTACTCAGACCTCAGACTCATCTGCGCCAGAGGTGGCTTCCACTTAACAAAGTGGATAAGTAACAGCCGCAGCGTCCTGGCAGTAATACCTGAAGAGGAACGAGCCAAAGAGGTTAAAAACCTAGATCTGGATTGTGACCTTTTGCCTGTTGAACGTGCATTAGGAGTATGGTGGTGTCTACAGTCAGATGCATTTAAGTTCTGTATATCCATCCCAAACAGACCACTGACCCGAAGAGGGATCCTTTCCACTCTTAGCACCTTCTATGACCCCTTGGGATTCCTAGCTCCTGTTATTTTTATAGCTAAAAGAATCCTGCAAGACCTGTGTCAGAAGGGAATAGGTTGGGATGATGCTATTCCATCAGCTGTTGCTCAAAAGTGGAAAAGCTGGATGGAGGAATTGCAACTGTTAGACAACATTAGCATCAAAAGATGTTTGAAACCTACTGATTTCGGAAAAGCAACCACTGCTCAGTTGCACCATTTTGCAGATGCGAGTGAGAAGGGGTATGGTGTTGTTACCTACCTCCTGCTGCAGAACAGTCTCTACGAGATGCACAGTTCCTTTATAATGGGGAAGTCCAGGGTAACACCTTTAAAACTGGTCACAATTCCCCGTATGGAATTGACGGCAGCCGTGTTGGCAGTTCGCATGGACATACTGTGGAAAAGAGAACTAAGGCTATCTCTCCTAGATTCAGTGTTTTGGACAGACAGCACCTCTGTATTGAAATACCTCAATAACAAGACTTGCAGGTTCCGTGTTTTTGTGGCAAACAGAGTGTCAGAGATTCTCAGGGCTTCTGATGTCTCCCAGTGAGATATGTGAACACAACAAATAATCCAGCAGACCTTGCCTCCAGGGGTATGAAAGTACAGCAATTTCTACATGACACTACATGGTTATCTGGTCCTGCATTTCTTACACAGCCAGAGACAGATTGGCCTGTAAACCCAGAGAACCTACGGGAACTTCTACATGACGACCCTGAAGTCAAAGTTTCTGCTTTTGTTGGTGTTTCTCCTGCACAAGATGAGAATCATCCTTTGGCTCTTTTGATTCATCGTGTTTCATCCTGGACTCGTCTTGTCAGAGTGATGGGTTGGATTTTAAGATTCAAAACAATACTCCTGCATCACAAAAGAAACAAGACACATTTTCAGCCTGTATCTGAAACAACCCAGCCTGAAGATGCTCATCAGAGGGGTGAGCTGTGTACTGACTTTCTCTCATTAGGAGAGATTGAGGATGCTGAGATAGAGATAATCAAGTTTTGTCAGAAGGAAAGATATTTTGAGGAAATTTCCTGTCTCCAAAAGGGAGAGAACGTCAAACGAACCAGTCACCTATACAAGTTAAATCCTGTTCTGGTAGATGATGTGCTGCGTGTTGGAGGATGTCTCAGCAGGGCTGTCATGTCTGAAGATTCTAAACATCCTATCATTGTTGCTAAAGATCTTCATATTGCTTATCTTATTCTCCAATACATCCATAAAGAGGTGGGTCATGGTGGCAGGAACCACATACTCTCAAAGCTCCATCAGAAATATTGGATTCCTGGTGCTGGTGCATTGATTAGAAAGATCATGTCAAGGTGTGTGATCTGCAGACGGCTCCATGGAGCTGCAGGCCAGCAACAAATGGCTGACCTGCCTGAAAGCAGAGTGACACCTGAGAAGCCCCCCTTTAGTTTTGTTGGAGTGGACTACTTTGGTCCATTTGAAGTGAAGCGTGGAAGAAGTCTTGTGAAGAAATATGGAGTTATCTTCACATGTTTTTCAATCAGAGCAGTTCATATTGAGGTTGCCTCTTCTCTTGACACAGACTCTTTCATTAACGCCTTACGACGTTTCATTGCAAGGAGAGGCCAAGTACAAGAGCTGTGGTCCGATAATGGAACCAACTTTGTGGGCGCAGAGCGCGAACTGAGACAAGCGATTGAATATTGGAATCAAGGAAAGATCTCTGATGTGCTGTCACTGAAGGGAGTGAAATGGATCTTCAATCCTCCAGCTGGGTCACACCATGGTGGAGCATGGGAGAGATTGATCCGTTCAATCAGGAAAGTTCTCAATTCTACCCTGCAGACACAGCATCTGGATGAGGAAGGACTTCAAACTGCTCTCTGTGAAGTGGAGTCAATTCTCAACAGTAGACCTATTACACTGGAATCCACTGATCCAAATGATCTGGAAGCTCTAACACCGAACCATCTTCTCTTACTCAAGTCTAATCCAAGTTTACCACCAGGTTTATTCCAGAAAGATGATATTTATGCACGAAAACGATGGAGACAAGTCCAATACATATCTGATCTGTTCTGGAAGAGATGGATTAAAGAATATCTGCCTCAACTTCAACAGCGCCAAAAGTGGATGAAGGTTAAACGTAACTTTGTTCCTGGAGATGTGGTCCTTATAATGGATGACTCTGCACCTCGTGGTTCCTGGATCATCGGTAGAATCACAGAAACTATGCCAGATAAAAATGGACTTGTACGTCGTGTCTGGATTAAGACCCCAACCAGCTGCTTATGCAGACCCATCACAAAGATATGCCTTCTTCAGGAGACATTCGATCAATGAAGATAACATGTTTGACTTAACTCTTGACATGACCTTTTGACTTGACTTTACCACAACTAGATGTACATCGCAGACTGACTATATTTAGGCTAAGTGCTGGTAACCTCTGGCCTATGACTGACCGACTATGGATGGACTATTTTGAAGAAAAGAAGAAATGATTGACTATTTGTTTATGACTTTCATGGACTGTTTGAATGTGTTATGTTATCTCATTGTGTGTTTTTTGTTGTAGTGTATGTCTTAGGTTATGGTGTCTGAGTAATTATTACGGTGTAATGATGTAATAATTAGGGGCCGGAATGTTGTGGATAGGTGTAGCACGGGATCACGTGGTGTTATTAGTGATTGTAGATCACCTGTTGCTCAGCTGGTGACTTCAGTGAGTGGGTGATAGGGGAGGTCTACTTTTTTGCTGACCGCTATGTTTTGTTTTTGATCACTGTTTAATTCTACGGATCCGTTTTTATGCTGCCTTTGAACACTGTTTGCTTTTTGGATATTGACAATAAAATCATTGCAACTGCAGCTTGGATTTACGTTTTGATCAGCTAGCGCGTCAACAACCACTTCCCTAATCAGCCGCTCAGCGACTTTGTTTGGCAGTCGCTACATTCTGAATGAAATGTTCTGGTATTTTTACTAATTAGCAGATTATAATGAATTTATTCAAACTTACTCGGCATCATAGCAGCAGCTTCTTTAGGCGTCACGTCAGAGTTTGGTTTTGGTTTCTGCTGTTCGTCTGAAGAAAATTAAAAAACAGAAAGACACTAAATAATTAAAAACTAATGTTGAGATTATTTCTCTCTTGACTTTAGCACAATGATCATATAATTATATCCTAAAAACTAAAAGACGATGAATATTTTTGAACCTCAGAGGATTTTCAGACAGATCAATACAGAATCAATCGGCTAAACCGACCGGTTTTTATTTTATCTATGAAAAGGAGAAGTTATTATTTTCCTCTCTGTGTGCATTCTTTGTATTTTCCTGTTTTTAATCCAGATTATTTAACATTTTAGATTAATTATTTAGAAAGCAGTTATAAACTATTTATCAATCAATACCAAAGAATTAATTCCTTACATTTATTTTTTCAGTTTTATATGTCAGAATAATTTAACAAAGTCTCTTACATTGTTCAGGTCTCTGAAAGTTTTCATAAATGTCGCCTGAAGAAACGTCCATATCTGTCACTGAAAGTAAAAAAAACAACAAAGAAACAACAATAAATGATTTTCAGAAAATAAACATTTTTATTACCTGTGTAACGAGGTCATACAGTCGTTTCCTCTGTTCTGATATTATTCATTTAATTACTTTTTTACTAAAAACTTTTGGTTTAAAAGTCAGTAACAACATAGAATAAAAGGAAACATTTTAAATAAAAATCAGAGTTTGGGTCTATAGAATCTATTTGCAGTGTTTTAGTACTCGAGATCGGTCTTGGTCTCGAGACCATTTTTTGATGGTCTTGGTCTCGTCTCGGAGGACTCGGCATTTTATTTCAAGACCAGTCGAGACCGCAACTGTGAAAATATCACTAAACGTACAGCACACTGTCCAGTTTATTTGTTAACATCTTTGTTTTCAGTGGATGCAAAACGCACCGATTAAAATCCAAGCAATTGCGTATTTCTGTTACTCCCCCTCCCCACCTTTCACTCCCATGCGGCGCTCCAGGACATGCGCAGTGGTTTTCTATCAGCGGCAGAAGATGTTTGTCTAATCGTCAGTAACAGAATAAAGCTGCATAAATCATAAGAAATCCGATGGCCACAGCTAACTCAGCAGCGCTTCGCTTTCACAGACTGTGGAAGCGTCTGTTTTCATCACTTAGAAAAGTATCTCAAAGAAAGGTAAGCTCCGTTGACATGATTCTAGCAAAGCTTGCTGTACAGAGACACATAAGCATTTGTAATGAAAAAAAGTCACTCACTGCCTGAATTATTGTGCGATGTTGACTGACTTGTCGCATATATGGGACAACGCTGTGTCCAAAAGTCTGCAATATAGTGATGTGACATTCAGAAAGAGTCGATTCTTCTGCACTGCTCTTTACTTATTATATAGGACTGGAGTGCCACTTCTATCAGATTACCATACGCTGTCAGAATAGCATACATGCAGTGAGTACCATGCCTGCATGCGCATTAAGAAGTCTGACCGTCAGAGGAGTTGTCAGTTCACCATATGCAACAAGTTATGACGAAAATAAGTCATTAAATTGTTTTCAATGATAACTATATAGATATACATGCGTTGTCGTGGTTTCAAAGTGTATTTAAAGCAGGGTCTGGCTGCAGCTGCAGTCAACTACAACACATGCCCGTGTAAAACTCATTAACCTACTTAACTGCTAAATCAGGATCCCATACAACTGTTAATAACAAAGTGTATGACGATCTACGTCATGATTCTATGTTGCTGATTAAATGAAATCTTATGGTAATGACGTGTCTGACAGACATATCTGTGAGTTTGTGCTAAGCATCTGACGATCTGACCTGACAGAACATCCGTTCTTTGTTCTTGTAATGCTCTGCGTACACTGCAGTAGCTATCATTATTTTATTTAATTATGTACGTTGATATTTTTTAAATGAACAAATAACTAAAACACAAGAATGAAAGAGCATGCAGAGCATGCACATTGCTCTTTGATTGTTTTCGTTCAAAGTGGCAGCTGAAATGTCTGCCATGGTGTCAGACTGCCTCGCTTCATGGAGCAGAAGAGAGGGCGAGAACAGTGATGATAAGCACCTTGTGCTTGGTTACTTCTTGCTTGTTGCTCTTTGGTCAGTGTTCATAGTTGAGCGTTATTTACCATCAGGGCTTTGCCTCAATTGCTATGTTTAATGGTGCAGACAGTGGTGGTTTCTGACATAAGCAATATGGGCAAACACCCAGGGCGTTATCTTTTTAGGGATGGCATGAAACCACCACAGATTGCAGCACGGAGATGGAATATTTAATATTGGTAAAATGTATTAAGTATTTAATATCTAGGTGTTTTTATGGGAATATGGATCTTTCAGATAAATTTGAGAATCAATTTTGATCATATTTTACATTTTATTGTGTCACGTAGCGTGGGGCGCTTGTCTTGGTCTTGACTCGGTCTCTGACCCTAAAAGTCTTGGTCTTGTCTCGGTTTCGATACACTCTGGTCTTGGACTTGGTCTCGGGTTAGGTGGTCTTGACCACAACACTGTCTATTTGTCCTTTAATTTCAAACGCAGTTTAAAACAAGTTAATGACTTCTAAATTAAAAGGTTATGTTCAACTACACCTGAATTTCCCCCTGGGGAACAAACACAGATATGTCTACAAGCAGATAACTAATAATTAAACAGTAATACATAGAATATTATCTGGTGCCTTATTTAAATTATTTTATTTATAGTTCTGTAATATTGATGTCATAACAGAATTTAAGTGGAATTAATGGTAAACTTGCAGGTTTATCAGAGATAAATTACATGTTTGCCTTCTCATAATAAAGCTGTAGAAATATTCTGTAGCTGTTTCTCACCTTTTCGGGTTTTGAAGGTGGGATTATCATAACCAGAACCGAGCTCCACTGCCATCGCTGAAACCTGCAGAACCAGAGAAGCTGCAGACGCTTTTATAGCAGCGTCTCAACAATTCACCACAACGTTCCTCTTCCTCATGCAAACATGATGCTAAAAACAGGAACCACAGAAAATGTCAATGTATTCTTAACTTTTTTTAATGTACAGCTTTTGTGATAAATATATTTAATTAAATTGTCTTGTTTTCCATTTGTCTTTTCTGTTCTGTTTAGTTTTTATTGAATTAACTGTTACATCAACTTGTGCAATTTTGTTGAGGAAAACTTCACTAAAATAACTTCACTTACCTTAACAAATCTGAGTTTGTTGAATTTACTTACACACCCAAAACTTAAAAGTTTTAGACCAGAAGCTACTTATATAAAAGAAAACAACAAGTTCCTGCTTTCTGTTTGTTTCTGTGTGCTGTGATAATTTGTTCACTGTTTTCAGAAAACACAATCATGTGCCAAGCTCACCATTTAAAGGTTTGATAAACCAAAGTGAAGAGAAATGAAAGAAAAGAATCAGGAAGATTAAATGTTTCAAATGTACCTGATGGTTTATTATCAATTGGTCCAAAATAGCAAAAAGAACCAAGTGAACCTGTCATTTCCTGTTTTGTTCCAGCTGTATGTACAACAAAAACTTTGAGTATTTTTTTCAATACAGTCAAATTTCAGTAAACTGAATCTCACTAACCTTAATGTGTATTTCCAATTCCTGAATAATTTAATGTTTTCTCTAAAGCCAGATTGATGTTAATGTAACTAAATGTGTGCCTAAGGGTAAAAACCAGCAGAAACAGAAACGGCCTTATCTATTGTTTTACTTGGAAAATCATTCAGCCGTTGACATTTCTAGACAGAGAAGTCACATTTCAATGCAGAACCAAAAAACGGAAAAAAATGTAAATATTACAAAGAAATCTGGACAACAACATAAAGAAGAGGAACCTCATCTAAAGAGGAAGAACAAGTTATTTTTGAATAACATTAAAAACCAGGTTTGTAATTGTTTTACTCTCTGTACGTTTCTTAAATCAAAACTATAAAATGATCAAAAGATGTCCAGATACAATATTATTATTTTCTTTTCACGCTTTGCAACTACATCACTTCATCATTCGAGGCGCCATGACAGTCGGAAATGAGGGACAGGAGGACTGAACAGAGAAACTGAAGTTGTTTTCCAAAGTTGTTTTTGTCAGTTCAAGTTTAGTTAATCTGTCTGAACGTAACTCACCTGGTTGTGGCTCATAATGGAGGTATTTACAGAAGCTTGAAGCAGCTCTTAGAAACCGACCCAGACCTCCTCCCATCTGATGTGTTGATCAAGTTAACGACTTTTCTTGAAATCACACCACATGATTTATGTCACTATGTCATAAACAGCATTTCCCCTTACACTGGAACAGCCTTAGAAACGTACAACAGACGAGATGCTAACCAGTTTTCTCCATTCATGCTAGGCTACATGACGGTGACGCATTGTCTCCATGGCGCCGCATCTTTCCTCATGAAAAGTTATACAATAAAAAGTCTAGTTTGGTTTGCATCCTTTGTGCAGCCGCAGCAACATGTGACCATATTTATTATGAAATCAACTAAAGAGAAGAGATTTTATGCAGCCAGCTTCCTGTTTTTAAAATCCTTTAAAAAGGATCCAGGTAACAATAGACTTTATTTGAGAAATATTTATTTTAGGTGTAAACACAATACAGTAATAAAACTATTAAGTGTTTATAAATTTTAATCCAATATTGTCACATGAACGTCGCTATGTAATGCAATGCATTTTGGGTAAATGACGTCTTACGATCCAACTGCTCTAACTCTGTGGAGTTAAAAGAGTGATGAGTAATGTCTTTAAACCAGGGGTGGGCAACTCCAGGCCTCGAGGGCCGGTTTCCTGCAACTTTTAGATGTGTCTCAACTTCAACACACCTGAGTCAAATAATGAGGTCGTTAGCAGGACTCTGGAGAACCTGACTGCACTTAGGAGTTGATTAAGCTGTTGGATTCAAGTGTGTTGGACCAGGGAGACGTCTAAGAGCTGCAGGACAACGGCCCTCAAGGACCAAGTTTGCCCACCCCTGCTTTAAACCCTTTCAGTTTGAACCGGAGCGGATTGAAATCGATCAGAATGTAGAAATCACAAGAGGTGATGAAGACGAGGAGAACCAAATGGAGGAAGAGGACAGAGTTGGCCGTAGGAGCTGCTGCTGCCTTCAGTTTCATAAATAAAACAATGACTGACGCATTTGTCTGGTCGAACAGCCTGATCTACTTCTATAGCTCTGTGTCCAGTCTGGTCTTCGTCCTGGGCAGCAGTAGTGCCGCCGGTAGCAGAACTCTGTTAGCATTTAAAACAGCTTCCAATGCTATTCTGATGTTTCTTCCAGAGTTTTTTGCTGAAGCAGCAGGGTTTAGGCGCTTTGTGGGTAAAAACCCGTTAAGGTAACGAGAACAACTCAGCCCCAGAGAACAACGGGGCTGAGTGGGTCAGGGCTTCTGCCAGCAGAGCTTCAACTAACAGGAACGAAACCATGTTGAGTATGAAAACTTCACCCAAATATTTTAAGCATTATGTTTTAGGAAAAGAGTTTATACTGCAAACTGACCACCTTTCTCTTAGGTGGATACACAACTTTCATGGTTTGGAAGGTCAGCTGGTTAGGTGGGTGGAGCAGCTGGTTAGGTGGGTGGAGCAGCTGGTTAGGTGGGTGGAGCAGCTGGTTAGGTGGGTGGAGCAGCTGGTTAGGTGGGTGGAGCAGCTGGTTAGGTGGGTGGAGCAGCTGGTTAGGTGGGTGGAGCAGCTGGTTAGGTGGGTGGAGCAGCTGGTTAGGTGGGTGGAGCAGCTGGTTAGGTGGGTGCAGCAGCTGGTTAGGTGGATGGAGCAGCTGGTTAGGTGGGTGGAGCAGCTGGTTGGCTGTCAGTTGCAGGTGTCTTGTCAGGCCACCTGCTTTCCAGAGCCGTTTAACTGAGACCAGCAGGAAACAAGATGTTTAATCTTCAGTCCACTGAGGGAAGTTTGTGGCTCCAGCAGCCCAAGAAAAGATTGGTGTCCTTGCAGACGATGAAACTATAAAGGTCCAGAGACGGGATGTGAAACTGGCAGTTTATAGAAATAAAGGAGAAAATACAGAAAAATGCAGAGAGAGAACCATATACAACATGTCTGCAAGATGCAACGTTTCATTTATTTACAGCAATTGCAGAATAAGAGGTTTAATCCCTCCTGGGTTTCAATGTGTTCTGGGTGGATTCTCATTTCTGCAGCGATCGTGTTTCCTGCAGAGGAAACCTGGCCTTGTTTCCTCTGCCACACCGAGTTCCTCTTAAAGGATTTTAACTCCTGAAATTAAAGATTTACTGTTTAGATAAAACTGAACGATTCCTGTACATTATTCTCTACCTCATATTATTATTACAATACTAATTGTTACGTGGGTTCACATGTATTTTCCATTAATATTTCTGATGTATTTGGAGAGAAAAGATGTTCCAGATTTGTGATTCTCACTTTTTAACATTTCTTGAGAGATAAAATAATGTTATCATCACTTTTGTTTGCTTAACATTACAATAAAATCATACTTTTACAAATATTACAAAAAAGACACAATGAAATACCCCAAGACACAAACAAAATCAAAAAACAAAATTCAAATCAAATCAAGAATTTTAACATTTTACAATGTCCTTAATGTCCTATTATGACAAAAGAACATCACAAAATACCTTAAAACACACAAAATAAAACTAAAATATAACATTTCAGCAATTTCAAAGATAGAATAAAAGCAAACAATAACTTGTAATTTCTGTATTCTTGAAAATGTTCTGGTTAAATGAAGTCACAAAAACAGCAAAGAGCAGAAGATAAAACAGACATTGTACCAGAGGCAGCTGGTCAGCAGGGGGCGCTGCAGCACCGCTCACTCAGACCAGGAGGGGAAACAAAACGTCACCTTCCCAAAATAATGAGTCATTTTTCAAAAGATGATTCAGATAAAAAAAATGCTTTTGGCAAAATCTAAAAGAAAAAAAACATTTTTTTAGATGTGCCAAAGTCTTCTGAGGACTAGAAATGTCAATGGCTGAATGTTTTTTTCCAAGTAAAACAATAGTTAACCCTTGTATGTGCGAGGACTGAAGCGAATGATACAAGTTTTACGTGTGTGGGGGTCGGCTGGACCCCATATCTAAACACAAGGGATAAGGCTGTTTCTGTTTCTGCTGGTTTTTACCCATAGACACGCATTTAACTACATTAAAACCAGTCTGGCTTTAGAGAAAACATACAATTATTCAGGAATTGGAAATACACATCAAGGCAAATGAGACTCAGTTTACTGAAATTTGACTGTGTTAACAAAATACTCAAAAGCTGGAACAAAACAGGAAATGAAGAGTTTTTCAGTGATGGCAGTGGAGCTCGGTTCTGGTTTTGATAATCCCACCTTCAAAACCCGAAAAGGTGAGAAACAGCTACAGAATATTTCTACAGGTTTATTGTGAGAAGGAAAAAAATGTATTTATCTCTGATAAACCTGCAAGTTTACCATTAATTCCACTTTATCTCAGATAATAGCGCAGCATAAATCATAAGATATGGCGACATGTAAAATCAGCAGCGCTTCGCTTTCACAGACGGCGAGACTTCGTCCAGCTTTTAGCGTCACTTTGGAAGGAAAGCTTAAAGAAAGGTAAGATCTGTGGACATGATGCTAGCAAAGCTAGCTGTACAGAGACACATGTTGCATCTGCAATGAAAAAAAATTGTCACTCATGCGCTGAATTATTGTGTGAAGGTGTTGACTGAGGTGTTGCATGTATGGGACAACGCTGTGACCAAAGTGCACTATAGTGATATGACATTCAGGAACGATCCGATTCTTCTGGGCGGATCTTTACTAAGTCCTATAGGACTGAAGGCTCACTGAGAGCCGTTCTTTGTTTTTGTGATGCTCTGCGTACACTGCAGTAGTTATTTTTATTTCATTAAAATATATTTATTTAATTGGCAAATAAGTAAAACAAGAACGTAAGAATGCAGAGCATGCTCATTGCTCTTTGTTTTTGTCACCTGTCATGGTAGCAGACTTCGCAGCAGGAGGGAGGGTGAGAACAGTCTCCTCCTTCTGCTTGGTTACTTCTTGCTTATTGCGCCTTGGACAGTGTTCATAGTTGCACATTGTTTACCGTTAATTGCGATGTTTAATGGTGCAGACAGTTGTGGTTTCTGACATGGGCAATTTGGGCAGCTGCCCAGGGCGTTATCTTTTTAGGGATGGCAGGAGTCCTCTGAGGATTGTGGCACATAGATGAAAGCAAAACAGAATGAAGAAGAATTTAAATTGATACTGGTTAAGTTTATTTCAGCTCTAAGTATTTAATATCTAGGTGTTTTTATGGGAATGTGGATCTATCAGATCAATTTGAGAAGCAATTTGATAGGTGCACTTAATTTTATTGTGTCATGTAGCGCGAGGTGCTGCTTTTGTTCTTGACTTGGTGGTCTTGACTACAACTCTGCTATGTGGCTCCATGGTTCCATGTCCTCCACAGCCCACCCTTTCCGTTTTACTTAAGTACCAGTCTTTCAAAATAAAAGCCACTAGTGGCAAAAAAAGTGAAGTTCATGCTATGTTGGGACAGGAGACAAGATGTTTCCATCCCTGAAATTATGATGCATAGAATCACATATCTAAGTCTAAACTGTGTTACAGAATAAACGCAATAAAAACATGCTTTATCTGTGGCATTGTTCATTAAAATGGCACATTTCTGACGTATTAAAAATAAATACGATTAATGACATTTAATGACACCTAATGACATTGTATTAGTGATTATGTAATGCATTCAGCAAGTACTTTTACTTTTAATACTTAAGTATTTTTAAAAGCCAGTACTTTTTTTTACTCTTACTTAAGTACAAATGTTCATGTGGTAGTTTTACTTTTACTTAAGTACATTTTTGTCTGTGTATTTGTACTTTTACTTAAGTACATGTTTTGAGTACTTTCTCCATCACTGGTCATAAAGTTAAATGTAAGAGTGAAAATAAAGCCAGTCATGTGGCAAAACATTTTATGCAACATTTTATACTCACTATGTCACTAAAATCTGTCAGTCTGGTAAAGTTTTTAGCAACCACGAGTCGACAATGGGGCACCCTACTATATGAGCTACTGGGGTATCGTACACAGTTTTCAACAGAAGAGTGCTCTGCTTTTACAGCTTTGGATCCCTGAAGGCATATTCTGCCTCTCATCTGGACCCCTATAGGCCTGGACTGGGGCCTGCTGCATCCCCCTACCTGTAGCTCCTCCCCTGAAGTGATGTCACAATTTGTTACAATTATTGGATGAACTGTCTGATTTTGATTTCTAATTCAACACCAGACTGAGTTAATGTTGGTGTTAATTTAGAAATCAACACTGAACAGGATTGCTTTTATCTAACTCTTTGGAACACCACAAACTCTTTAGGGAAACTAACACTCATGTTGTTGAATTAGACTAAACAAGTGTTGAATTAACACTGTATTTTAACATATATAACACCTACACTCGAAATCTAACACTTTTGAATTTGCTATGTACCTGAACCCAACCTAAGGGCTCAGAGGACCTTTGGAACCAGAACCTTCAGAACCAGTGTAATGGTTTTTATCTCTGCTGGTAGAAAGTGAAGCTGCTTTTCTCTGCAGGGTTTTTTCTGCTTCCTGGATTTTTAACGAACCGTCAGAATGAAATCTAGAGTTAAAATGAATGAAAACAGAATTTCACTGATGGAAACATCTAGAAAAATGTTTAGATTTATGTAATAAATGTGAAACTTTCTGATGTAATTAACTCAGCCTCACAAAGCATCAGTGATTTACATTAACCTTATTTATTTTAGCAACATTTCCACCAAAGAATTATTAATAAGACTGATTATATATTAATGATCAGTTGGATTCATAAAAACTGTTTTTTTATTGTTTGTTTTGTTTATTCAGGATGAGTTGCAGTTTCTGCATAACTGGAATGAAGGACAGGAATAAAAAAAGTCAATAATCCACATTAATCAGCATCAGTGCTGGTTTATGTCGTTTTGTGTCATGATTAAATATTGTATATAAATATTGTAACACCTGTTCCAGGTGTCGATAACTTTCAGCGTACTGATGGCTGTGGGCCGGTCTAGTCAAAGTCCAGGGCTGTTTGTAGTCTCAGTCCGTCTCTCCTGGAGTCTGTTAGCAGGTGAGGGGAACCGACCAGAACCTGCCTGACCTCAGTCAGAGTCAAACATGTTTCAGGTTCTGAAGCAGATCTGGACCCAGACAGGCTGAGACACGACATCAATAAATGAGTTTTATTATTTTATCTGCAGATAAAAATCATTATGAAGCAAAAAGAAGCAAACAAATCATAAACTAACTGATTACAATCATGTAGAGGCAGAAAACAATCAGAGGCATAAACACTTCAAACTAAAATAATGAGGAACCTTATGAAAATAAACTTATTTCAGTTAAAAGTAAGAGACGTCTATATGGAAAAGTTTGATTAAAGAATAAAAATAAACATTACATAAAGCAGAAGAAAATATATCCAAATATATTGAGTGAAATTCTTGAACATTTCATTTATCAAAGTCACAAAAACAATATAAGGCTATGAAAACACAGCAGTTGTACTGAATAGTGAAAGGCAACAGAAAGTAAAGACTAATATGAAAATAAAATATAAAACCTGTTGATCTGGAAAAGCTGCAGCCGAAAAGGGAAAAATATCCACAGAGTTAATTAAGAGACACTTTGAAGGCTTTCTGCTCACAGAGGGGGATCTTAGTGGTTGAACTTGACCATGAGGCCCAGTTTATTGTAGGATTCCCAATTGGATCCACCGTTGCATAAGAATGAGAAGAGTATGGGTAAGACGGGTACCAGAACCTTAAAATGAGAAACACAAACATCAGTGAGTGTAAAATCAAATATGTCTTTTGGCAGAGATAATTTTAGACAATAATAGCTAACCGCTTTTCTTACTGGGTTTTTTCTGTGTGTGAAATCTCTTACTTTAGTGTGTCATTACGACCATCAACCCAAACCCAGTTGCTCCCACTTTCTATAGAGCCCCAACCAGTAGTATGTCTTTATGTTGCCATGGATGAATTCCTGTTATGAAAATCACCATAAAAACACAGAATTTTATTCCATATTTAAAATCTGAAGTTGTAATATTATTGGTGTCAGAGCTCACCTGTTCCTGCTCATCATTAATAACAATCAGATCTGCAGATTTGTCCCAACAGAACAGACGACTGTCATCCCAGGTCAAAGAAACATCACCGAGAAAGTAGCACGACTCCCTGAAGAAGATCCAACCCGTCTTACACAGCAGACACTCTGGAAACAGAAAATAAAAATACAATATTAATTAAAATTTTTTTACGTTTCCCTTTATGTCATGTTTCTACTGTTACATTCAGATTGTATCAGTATTAGTTCTTCTGAGTTTATGTTAGAATTAGTGTTAAGCTACATTTATTCTATTTAATGTTGTTTTCTTGAACATTCACATTGCCCTTTATTTGTCCCTCCCTAAAAATCTATAATGTTTAAAAAACATCTCAAAGAGACAAAATGTTTCACAGTTAGATACTCACCACTGCTGGTACAGAGTTCGGCTATCAGAAAGGTGTTGAATTTCTGGATTAACTGGATTGTCTGGTTGAGGTTCTCCCTTTGTTTGCCGAGGTTCTCAGTTTCATTCTGTAATTTTTCATGCTCAGTCTTCAGATGTTTGATGGCTTCACCCTGTTGGTTCATTTTCCAACCGCCTGAAGCAAACCATAAAAAAAAGTATATATATTAAGTACAAGGAGCTTTACTCTTCATAACGTGGGCAAGCTGCCCTCATGATGTGTTGCTCTTACAAAGGTAGACAGACAACTAACATCTGAGTTGAAAATATTCCAGTCCTTGGTAGTTTTTGTTGACTTTATTTTGCAACTATTTCCATTCATCTATTCTTTTTTGTAAAACTGTAACAAAACACAAAACAAAGTATGCAACATAATACAGAGAGCAACCAGACCCCAGAAAACAAATGGCTCCTAATTAGTGTTAATTAGCTAACAATGTAGCTTAGCTTTGAATTTTAGTTGGAGAGCATAAAAAGAACCTTTCCTGATAAAATGTTACACTATATTTAAATAATAATTAATAAAATGAACTTACAGGTGAATAATGACCAAGGGACAAATGTTGTCAGGACAGCCACTGACAACAAGTGAACAGCCAAACAGGTTTGATTTAGGAACTGACTTGGACCTTTGTAACTTGGATTGAACTGTTTGTCTTGAAAAGACATTAAACAGAAAGTGCGTTCCAGAGGAATGGAGGGCGCTTCATTTGCCAATATTATCTTTTAGCTTCAAAATGAACACTGCATTCAGCGGGGCAGCAGGATATTATTGGAGGATGTGCACAATGCTGCTACTGCACCTGACCAGCACAACCACACCTCCAACATGGATCATATGCATATCATACAAAACCAGCACAAATCTGAACCACACAAACACGGGCCACACGCCAAAAGCACTGGATCTAATCCGCTGCTTATTTTTGTTGTTGTTTCTTTTTATGAATTAAACTAAATAATAAAGACTGGAAAGCAAAATCTACCCATGTGGTCCACGGGAGGTGGGGAATGGAGACTCCCATGTTGAGGTGGTGAGTCTGTACAGCTGCAGGCGCTACTGACTGCATCAGTCATGTTGTTTATCTACTTTTAATCTGCATGGTAAAATGACAGGAAAGGCTTTTATAGTAGTAAAGAATTAATCTCTACTGTCATCCAATGCATCAGCAAGGTGTGTGTAAAATTTGAAAAAGAAAGAAAAAACTCCATGCAGCATTATCCAAACGCGTACGCCACTATGCAGCATCTCTCCACAACCATCCTGAGTCACTTTGACAAAGACTTTAAATGAACACAGAAGCAAATCTCTTCTTAATTTTTATTAGCATGTCTGGGTACAGTGACATGAGCGCAGCAGGGAGTTGTAGAATAGAATAGCATATCTTTTATATATAGGTGTCACTTGATGTCACATCTTCCATCCAGGTATCCCGTCGCCATTTTGATAGGCGGAAGCAGCTTTCTGCTTCATTGGGCGAATGTCAAAGAACAGCGATTGCTAGGCATTGCTATATTCATGGATGTAAAAACAAAGGTGATAAAACAGTAAAGATAAGTTTTTATTGCATCTCATGAAGGAGAGCAAACTTTTTGACTCTGATCACTTTATTAGTGGTAAAGATATTTTCAAATGCTTCTATTAACCAATATGTGACGCTGTCAGTCAGTCAGTAGAGTAAGGAACTGATTGCTGTAAAAATGTACTTTGTAGACAAACCTGTAGACCTATGACACATCCATTTGAACAAAGTATGAAATGAAACTATGAAATGTAGAATATACATTTCTTCTTGCTGTAAAACCTGCGTTTGAGCAAAAACAATCTATCTTAAATCTTTGAGCAGCCTCATACTCAGCTCAGTGCCGCGGCGACCGCTGGAGCTCCAGGACCCTCATCCCATCTTTGCACCTCGGTTTCCGCGTTCGGGGAAAAGCGGCTCGGTTGTTTCCGGTTTATTGAAAATATAATTTTACACTAGGTGCTTGCAGGGCTTGATCAAGCTATGTACATCGATCCAAAGCCCCAACAAGTAAACTAGAGAAAGGTTTTATAAGATGTACGCCTCGTTATACATTCACTGACACAAAGGTGAGTTTTACTTTCTTTAACTTTGTGGCTAACATTAACTTTAGCTTATGCTAGTAGGCAATATTACCAGCACCCCTCCCACTGAGGGAAAAGGGTATAAGAAAATGGATGGATGGATGGATGGATGGATGGATGGATGGATGGATGGATGGATGGATGGATGGATGGATGGATGGATGGATGGATGGATGGATGGATGGATAGTAGCCAATATTCTCTGATATTGTTGAGCCGCTATTTAAGTATCTAAACATTCTAGCGGACAATATTTTTACCATATTTTCAAGTATATTATGTGTGTTTATTGTCGTTAGTGTCAGAGACTAACGGGGTAGGTTACGATTCGGGGTTTTAGCTTCCGAAGCCTGACGAAGCACAACAAGCCTCACAGCTTAACAGTAGCAGCTCTGGTGTCAGAGATCTGGTTCAACTGTTCAGGTTCAAAGTTGCTGCTTTTAGAAAAATATGACTGTGTTGCTTAATGTCTCTGGGTTATTTTGTTTTATTATCTTTGCATGTTTCTTGTTCAGAGCTCAGATAGGACGGTGTTTACAGCAGTATGTGCAGGCGGATCAGTTGCTCGGCTGTCTGGCTCTGGTCTGCTCACTCGTTCCCATAAACTTTCTCTTTCAGGCTGAATACAGAATTGATTCCATGCAAATAACTCAGGGAGGCTCCTTTATTCACCATCCGTTTCCCCTGTATTTTTAAGCTGAACCGGAGTGAAGTGAAGGCTGCAAACTTTGTGTTGTGCAGCGTTAGCTTTAACTGGTAGCGACAAATATTTAGAAGCCACCATCTTCTTAATTCAGGATCGCTTGGAAATGAATTAAATTATATTAGGAAGACAACAATGTCTTCCTAGCCTATATAGTAGGCTGCCCCAGTCATTGTTTCACTCACGGTGTTGCGATATTGCGTCCAACTGCCCCCCCATCCCCCCATGAGACTAGGACGACGAGTCCCTTATTTTGATTTCTGACAGATTGCAACCCTAACGTCGACCCAAACAAGCTTAGCATTTTCTTACTTAACCGAATCTCTCGAAACCTGTGCTTATCCAGCTGTCGGTAAAAGTTCGTGAGAGAAAGCTGCTGGTGCCGACCGCGGCTCTCTGCGTCACTCTGGGTCACTCTGCGTCACTCTGCAGCTCAATGCGTTCCAGCTGCAAATGGTCTGAGTCACACGGGCTGCTGCCCTCTAGTGGGTAAATGAGGAACAGCATTTAGTGTGTAAGCTACGCCCTATGCAGGTAACAGTACTGCTGCCCAACGTATTAATTCTACGTGCGGGCCAGACGTTATTGATTTTATGACAGAGGCTGCGGGCCGGATGAAATTTGACCACGGGCCGCATTTGGCCCCCGGGCCGGACTTTGGAGATGTGATGTCAACGCCGTAGGTGCAAAGTCCAATGGCGTCATGATGCTCTCAATCTATTCACACATTTGTCCACTAGGTGGCACATTTGGTGAATCTTCCAAGTGACCTTCAGTCCAGTTCAGTGAAAGTCCAGCAGCAAGTCTGTAAAGTTTGTCCGAAAACCGACCTTCCACAGAGAAGTTATGTTCACTTCCTGTTTTATGGTGAATTGGTGAGGACTTCTTTTATGCTTTTAAACATTACATGTGTTTTTATTTTTCAAAATCTCTTTTTTTTTCTCACTGTTTATTCAATGTCATATGCTGTTTTTTTATTATGTAAAGCACTTTGAAATGCCCTGCTGCTGAAATGTGCTATACAAATAAAAATTGATTGATTGATTGATTGATTGATTGATTGATTGATTGATTGATTGATTGATTGATTGATTGATTGATTGATTGATTGATTGATTGATTTAGAGTTAATGGACATGGTTTCAATCTTGTACGCAGGGAGAAGTTGGAGGAATCACCCAATAATCTTTAGTTTCTTCTCTGAGTGGGCGTGGCTTAAATGATGCCATCTAACTTACACACCAGTGTGTGTAGCAATACACAAAACATCTGGTGGCGATCGGATGATGTTTCAGGGAAATATAACTGTTGGAATAACCTAGGGGGCGCACTGGAGTCAGATCCCAAGATAATCCCATTGGCATCCTATTGGCGGCGCCTGTCTGGCTGAGAGGCCTCAGCCAACTATTCCCCCTCAATGGATGGTTGTAACTGAAATTGCAATTTTGTTGTCTTTCTGACAATGACAATAAAATTCTTCTGATTCTGATCTTTAGGGGTTAACAAAGGTCATTCATATCCAGTTTGGTGCAAATCAGTTGATCTATGTGTGATTTAGATCCAACCGTATTCTAATGGAAAGGGGCTGAAATTCGCTATTCGGCCACGCCCACAAGGTTCAGCCACCAATCAGGTTCAGAGAAGAATTTAGCCTCAATTTAACGTTTAAACATTAAACACTTAATGTTGTCATTAAACACATGTTCGAATCTTAACGATTTGTAGAGGAAAAGGAACAGAAACAGCAGGAAAACAGGTAACTTCCTGTTTAAAAGGGGCGGGGCTAAGGTGATGTCATCCATTGGTCATGTTAATGTGATCAGTGCTGGTTGGTTGTGACTGACATAAGGTTTCAGGCAGCTGGGAGTTTATCTGTGGAAGTTATTGAACCTTGATGTTTCATGGTCAGAGTGGAGGCCTGGCCACACCCACAAGCTTTAATGCAGCCAAAAGCTTTTGATAACTTTTGACCTTCAGTTACTCAAGACTGTGCTGAGTGACTCTGAAGTCTGTAAGTCAAAAGCCATAAGAGGATTTTGTTCAGATACAACATGTGTAAGAGACAAAACGGCAACTTTGATCCAAAATGGCCGACTTCCTGTGGGACCACGGCTCTAAGAGACGTTTTTATAGGTCCTGTCAAGACACACGTGTACCGAATTTCATAATTGGTCAAAGCATGGGTTGGGGCAGATTTTTTTTTTTTTTTTAAAGATTTATAGGGGGCGTTGTGGTGGAATTATATCAGACCCACCAAATATTGGATTGGATTCCTGTTGGGGATTGGACTAGACTTGATCACAATGAGTTTGGTGCAGCTTGGCGGAAATATGTAGAATTTAGAGCCAAACATATGAAAGCTGCGTGACCTGTGACTTTATCCCGCCGCCATGACGCCATGGCCTCCAAAGAAAACTGTTTGTGTTTTAAACCAAATGAGACCAACTTCCAAAAAGTTATTTAAAGTGTTTTTCACTGCAAAGGCCTAATTACATTAGGAGTCGCTGCTGTACTTCTGCACATGGGATCATTGGGTGCTGGAGGCCAAAATGGTGCATCAGAGAGACCAGATGCTCTGAATTTAAAGCCATCTGATTGGTTGGACTAAACTCACCTGATGAAAGTTCAGTGAAAGGAAAAAAGACAGACTAACCCCAGGAGATGATTCCGATGATGATCAGCAGCAGGACAGAAAGTATCCCCACAGAAACCAGCAGCAGGTGGAAAGAAGAACGTCTGTTATGGCCTGTTACAGAATAAACACAGATGTTTTCAATAGAAAATCAATGGGTATTTATTTAAATTAAACAATGAATGAGGTATTTTTAAAAAGCAATCTTATATTTTTGTAAAGAGTGATATTTACTATCAGGAAAATAGAGTTACAGAAAAATGTTATGAACCCAAACAAATCTTGTACATGTGCTCTTCATTAATCTAAGGTTGTTTTAATAAATGGCTGCAGATCCATCATGTTTCATCTGATGTTTCTGAATATAACCCGGTTATTAAAGATCCCAGATCTGGTTTAAACCTAGGAATCCATTCTGGGTACAATGCTGCAACGAAGCTGCAAGTTATTTTTCTGATCTTATTTGAATAAAACAAACAGGATCTTTGATGCAATAAAATGTTCTCAGACTGGTAGCATTTCAACACTTTCTTCTTTTAAACTTATTTAAAGGATCGAATCATTGGCTGAGGCTATTAGAAAAAATTCTAATATTAGTGGTTTTGAGATTGGTACTGACATACATAAAATTTCGCTTTTTGCGGATGACATTATTTTATTTTTAACCAATCCAGAACGCTCTCTTTGTCACCTTCAGGACTTACTGGGTAAATACAGCTCATTTTCTGGATACAAAGTTAATTTGGAAAAGAGTGAGGTTTTACCTATCTCCGTATTTGACCACAGTAAAGTTAAAAACATGTCTAGTTTCAAATGGTCTCTAGGGGGTTTCAAATATTTAGGGGTATTTGTGGATAGTAACCTTAAAAACCTCTTTAAACTAAACTTAGCTTCCCTACTTCAGAAGGTGAGCGAGGATTTAGGGAAATGGATGGATTTACCTCTCACATTATTTGGTAGAATAAATGTCTACCAAATATGTACAGAAACCTCCCTGGGTTTCTGTACATGTTCCAGTCACTCCCAATTCACATCCCAAAAGAATTCTTTATCTCTCTTAAAAAATCAATTAGAAAATTTATCTGGCATGGCAAGCCACCAAGACTTAGCATGGAAAAATTATCGCTGCAGTATCAGGATGGAGGTCTGAAGCTCCCTAATTTTCAACTCTACTATTATGCGGCTCAGTTTAGGTTCTTGGCACAGATGTTTGATTTGCAGACTCCTCCTTCATGGCTCAAAATTGAGACAACAGAGATAAAAGAAGAGATGCCAATAAATTTGCTCTATAAGTGGGACAATAAAACTATCAAAAATGAAACTGATAACCCTTTAATAATTCAGACAGTCCAAATTTGGTATAAAAATCGTGAAATGTTTAGGCTAGAAGGCTTTCTTTCTCCTAAAACCCCGTTATGGGGAAATAGACTGCTACCAAAGATTTTTCAGTCTGGTAACTTTAGATCCTGACAGGAAAAGGGAATTTGCTGATTGGAGCACTGCTACGAAAATAAAGTATTTATGTCACTACAGCAGTTAAAAGAAAAGTTTGAACTGACAAATAAAGATTTCCTTGGCTATGTCCAACTTCGCAACTTCATAAGTGCTAATCAGAAAGGAAGTTGGAAGCTACCGTCCATGTCCCCCGTTGAGGAAATGAGTCATGCCAGTCAGCCATTAAGTAAAATCATTTCTAGGGTGTATACAGCACTCATGTTAACTTTAGCTATAAATGGTGTGGATAGTTCCAGAATCAAATGGGAAAAGGATTTGGGAATATCTATTGAAAGGCAATTATGGAATAATTTGTGCAGGGAAGGTCTCACGTCTACTCTAAATGCTCGATCTAGACTAGTACAATTTAATTTTTTACACCAGTTTTATGTCACCCCACAAAAATTGCATAAATATAATTCCAGTATATCTCCTCTTTGTTTTAGATGTGGTATGGAGGAAGGAACATTCCTTCATGCCACCTGGCATTGCTCTAAATTGAAGGGTTTTTGGAAGGGGGTTTGTGAAACGTTATCAGACATTCATGGCATCATGATTCCAATAGACCCGGAGATTTGTTTATTGGGGAACTTTACAAATTCTAATTTAAAGACAGTCTATGATAAGAAACTTACAGGAGTCCGTTTGGCAATTGCTAAGAAATGTATTACAACAAAATGGAAATCAGACTCCCTCCTCCCAATTAAAATGTGGCTTCGTGAGATTAATAGATGTGTGACACTAGAAAAAATAACCTATTGGATGCAGAATAGAAGTAAGACTTTTTATAAAATATGGCAGCCTTTTTTAAGTTGTATGCAAAATCTACCAACACATTTGATTGATTGATGATCCTGTAATAGAGCTGGACTCGACAGGATTCATGAGCGAATCTGATACCATCTGTCTCTCAATCTATTTCCGATTCATATAGATTTTACTTCATCCCTATAGATTACCCACCCTACCCACCCCCGTCCAGTCCTTCTTATTTGGTTGTTGTGTTATATTATTGTAAATGTATTTTAGTTTTAATATGTCTCATTGTTTGAATTGTGCTTTATTGTGTACCAGTTTTGTCATGTCAGTTAATGCCTGTGATGTTACTACTAAAAATCAAAAATAAAATATTCTAAAAAAAAAAAAAAAAACTTATTTAAAGGAAATATCCATCAACAGGATAAGCAGAGTGGTGAAATACTCAGGTTGGGCCACCAGGAAACTATACGATATATGATAAGAATAATAATCTCTAATTTGAACAGCATAAGTTCTGAACATGAACTCACCACTTACGTTTTAGTATTAAGTGATAAATTTTTTATTTATTTCCTGCTTCTCAAGCTGGACCAGATGTATATTTAGGTTTTCTGTCAAATTAAGCTAAAATAAAACAATGACAATAAATCTTTCTGTGATCAGGAAAAATCCCAGGAGGAAATATTTACCAGGAGTTTCCTACCTTTTTGCAGCTCCTCTGCGTTTTCATATACCGCCTCCGTGCTTCTGCTGGTGTCCATCACTGATGTCTGGTGAAGATTCAAGAAGAACGGATGAGTGGAGATCAACTCGCCTTCATCAGATGAGGATGAAGAGTAAATTCACTGGAAGTTTGTTTTTCTGACTGAACTCATTGTGAGAAGCAGGAACTTAAAAAAAACTGGTTTGAATTTATTTAAAATGTCTCTCAGGATTTGCATGAATGCACATAAAATCAGTTGGAAATTTATTTATATGTTCAGTCATCTGAACATATTAGTCTTCATATTAGTCTTCTTTAAAACTGTTTTTAAACTTTGTTGTTTTTGTCTTTGTTTAAAAAGTGAGGACACAGCAAATCATTAAAGCTAAATTAATGTTTAGTTGAACTAATAAAGCACTTTATTGGTGCATCATTTCCTCCTGCGTGACTTAAGTTTTATAAGGATTTACATACTGTTGTGTTTTCATTTTAATGATCCAAAATAACCCGTCACCAGTGGAAACAACAAAGTGATTCAACTAACAGAGATATTAATTGTGTTCCCATTAACCAAATAGTTGCGCAAATTTAAATTTTGAAAATAAATTTGCTTTATAGAAACAGACTAATTTAGTAAAAATTCACATCTTTTGATAAAAGGTTTTTGGGTGAGGATGATGTGACTTTTGCCATATTGAAATGGATACATTTAATAAAACTGAAATGGAAACACTTTGTCTGCATCACACACATCATGTGATCAACAGCCAAATGTTACTGGAAACAACAAATAAGACGAATAAGATGCTGGTGTCTCCTCTGATGGCTGATGGATGATGAGAACTAGCACTGCCATGGTTGGATTATGAACATATCTCACTGTTTACATCCATCACTGAAAAGATTTTTAATAACTTATCATGTGAACATGCTCATTCATGCCTGATTTTAATTGAATTTCTTCTTCAGTGGAAACAACATTATTGTGGAAAATTGTGTTCTTTCAACTTCAGTCGAGTACAGACAAAGATTTGAGCACATTTGTAATGAAATACAGCTGTTGAAAGGCTGTGGGACCTGATGAAGATGGTGGGTGTCCAAATCCAGTCCAGTTCACTGGACCATGTTCGGCTGGTTGACACCAATGAAGCTGAAGGAGATGTGATCAGTGGAAACGGGATGAGGTCAGACATAGACTCCATGCAAAAGGCTGGGAATTCATAGTCAGAATTTTTTAGTTTAATACAGTTTAAAAAATCTGAATAAATAAATTAAATGCCCCTTGAGTCTAAGGAACAAATGTAACATCATAAAACCCAGGAACATTTCTCAGGTAATGAAGGTTTGTGGAGGACGAACGGCTCCACAAACCTAAGATAGAAATAAGTTGAAAATAAAAACAAAATGGATTCTAACGGAAGAAGGAACCAACATTTCCCTCATCGTGACCATGAGGGCCAAGCTGGCCAGACTGGAGCAGCAGGAAGCAGAGTTCCTGACCAAATATGGACAGGAAGTTCTACAGTTGTTTGTTACACAACGACTCATCCGGAGGAGACGAGCTGCAGGAAGAAGAAATCTACTCAGCATAATGCTGAATACAGCCAATCAGATCACAGATCCCAGCAGGAAGCAGAGGTTACCATAGCGACAGATAAACAGAGAAGAAAAAAAAGCAGAGAAACCTGCCAACAAAGAGGAGCTTCGTCCAAAGAAGAAGAGCGATGGCGGATCAAAGTGAAGTGCTGACACATTCCTGGTTTGAAAGAAATTAAAATTGATTTTCACACAGATTTTTCTCCATCACATAAAACACACCATTATAAACAGAGCTGACCTTTATGAGGGGAGAGTCACAGTTGATTTAAAATGAGTTTTGTTCAAAAGAAATATTTTAATTTGAGACATAAGTTAATAAACTTTGAATGTGGATATTCAGCATTCCATTAAAATCAAAACATTTCATCATCACCAGAGTAACACTACAATATGGAACTTTAGCGAAAGTTCAAGCTGGAAGACTCCACCCCCTTCGTTCGCCCATCGACGTCATGCTCATCTCCGACCTCAGAGCTGGACCTCACCCGGCGCGTTCAATCAGCAATCTGGCTCTGCGTAAAAGGATCCACACCCAAGCCGTCAGCTGCTTCCCAGCTGCGTTCAATCCGTTCATTGCCCGTCTCAGCTTCTCAGCCAGCACCTCTCAGCTTCTCCACAGCTTCTCCACAGCCTCGTGATTCCCTGTCCTTCGACCTCGCGTCTTGCGTTGGCCCTTTCTTTTCCATTCAGACACCCCACGGATGCAAGATATTTCTCCTGGCCCCAGCCTCAATCATTTGAAGCAGCTTCTCCCGCCTATCTCTCACCTGCCGGGGTTTCACTTACTCCACGATCCACCTCCGAAAAAACATAACAAACCCTCCTGTCACCTCGTTAACTTTGACCTTCGGCCAGTGACGCACGACGCATTACCTCCCGCACAGTCTGTGAGACAAGGTAGTCAAATTCGGAGCTCTACGTGGAGGTGACGGCCTGTCTAAAGAAAGATGACAGAATCAAAGAGGATCTGATGGAGGCAGCAAAAGGCCGTCTTCCTCCGCCTGCCAAGCTTCTTTCACTTCCGCATGCCGGTATGGTCAGCATCTTTCCGGATTTCCCCCTCTACACCCGTCTGTGGCTGTCAGAACGCTCCTCAGATGCAAGAGATTCCTCGATGATTTCAAGTAGCGTCTTTCCCCTTTTTCTCGCCCGACTGGGATTTCTCCATCTCCCGCTCCCTCACCACCTACTCCACGGTCCACCTCTGGCAAGCGGACACGTGACCCCACTGTTTCAACCCACACCGTCTTTCTTCGCCTCAGCTCCTTCACACCAGTGCCACGCTATGGATCAGCAATGCCTACGGTTCACGTCTCCTGCATTGTCGCTGTCAGCCCGCTCAGCAAAACCTCTGGTTTTCCCCCACTACGCCTGTTTCAGGCCACCAGGCTCACTCTGTGCCAGACGAGCAGTCCGCATTTCGCTGGTGGTGGTTGGTCTACCTTGTCCAAAGTGTAAACTTATCATGTGATTGTCTCTTCTGTGTCCTCCCATGCTGCTACCTACAGGTTCGTTTCTGTTATTACTCACTCGCATCCTCCAAAGATTGAACCCGCAAGTCTACTTCTATCTCCATTGTCCCTCAACCAATCAGCTCTATTGCCAACCTTTCGGTTTCCCTGAAGCTATCTCAGTAACCCATCAGCTGGCCTTTTAGCAGTCTGCCATCCCAGTAACCCTGCATGTCTCTGCCCAAACATCTGTCCCATGTCCCAGCGTCACTCAAGCCACTGTAGCCGTCCCGCGTCCCGCATCATTCAGCCCCTGCAGCTGGCCCATGTCCCAGCGTCGTTCAGCCCCTGCAGCTGGCCCATGTCCCAGCGTCGTTCAGCCCCTGCAGCTGGCCCATGTCCCAGCATCGCTCAGCCCCTGCAGCTGGCCCATGTCCCAGCGTCGCTCAGCCCCTGCAGCTGGCCCATGTCCCAGCGTCGTTCAGCCCCTGCAGCTGGCCCATGTCCCAGCATCGCTCAGCCCCTGCAGCTGGCCCATGTCCCAGCGTCGCTCAGCCCCTTCAGCTCGCCCATGTCCCAGCGTTGCCTGCCCCTTCAGCTCGCCCATGTCCCAACATTGCCTGCCCCTCCAGCCGGCCCGTGTCCTAGCCTTTCTCTGTTGGTCCATGTCTCAGTGTTTTTCCTTTCCCTCATACTTTTCAGTGTGGCTCCCTTACCGTGGGCACCTATCCTACAGCCTTTCTCCAGATATATTTGTGTCCCCTAGCTTCCCAACTCCTGCCTGGCTCCGTGCCTTCAACTATCCTTCACTCTCTTGCCCAGTATTATTTCGGCTCTTTCCTTAGCAGGCCTTCATTCGCCAGATGAGCATCAGAACATGAAAACCCCTCTATCAATCAAATTTGATTCCTTCTATCAGCTTCTCATCTTCTAGTTTTCTGCACTTCTTCGGCCTACAACCCGTACTTTTCTTTTCTCCACGCATCATCAAGTCGGCATACAAGTTTTAGGTCTCACCTTTCCTCGGGCCTCGGCCCCGGCCTCAGCCCTTTTTTGGGGGGAGAGCATCCCTAATCAGTTATCGGGATGTTCATCGAGTTCACATCAAATCTCAGCTCAAATTAGCTGCTGGGGTCCGAGCGCCAAAGAACTGTTATTCATTCCTGTCATTAAATCTTTTAATTGGTCCCTTTTGTCCATCTGAGTCTCTCCAGATTGAAATATTTTTACTGAAGTACATAGTAAATGTCCAAGAAATGACTCAAGAGGAGAAAAGTACAAGTGACTGAACTGATCGTCTGATTTAATATTTAGAAATATTAAATCACTTGTTTTGAAATCAGATGAAAACACAGTTATTTGCCAATTCTGATATTAAAAAAATAAATAAAATTTTAAAATGAAAGAAAATACATTAAATTACAAAATAATCATTTCAGGCAAAGGAAACTTCCATCCATCCATTTTCTTCCTCTTATCCGGGGTCGGGTCGCGGGGGCAGCAGCTTCAGAAGGGAGGCCCAGACTTCCCTCTCCCCAGCCACTTCTTCCAGCTCCTCTGGGGGAATCCCAAGGCGTTCCCAGGCCAGCCGAGAGACGTAATCCCTCCAGCGTGTCCTGGGTCTTCCCCCTCCTCCCGGTGGGACGTGCCCGGAACACCTCACCAGGGAGGCGTCCAGGAGGCATCCTTACCAGATGCCCGAGCCTCAACTGGCTCCTCTCGACGTGGAGGAGCAGCGGCTCTACTCTGAGTCCCTCCCGGATGACCGAGCTTCTCACCCTATCTCTAAGGGAGAGCCCAGCCACCCTGCGGAGGAAACCCATTTCGGCCGCTTGTACCCGTGATCTCGTTCTTTCGGACATGACCCAAAGCTCATGACCATAGATGAGGGTGGGAACGTAGATCGACCGGTAAATCGAGAGCTTCGCTTTTTGGCTCAGCTCTCTCTTCACCACGACGGACCGGTACAGCGCCCGCTTCACAGTAGACGCTGCCCCAATCCGCCTGTCGATCTCCCGTTCCCTTCTTCCCTCATTCGTGAACAAGATCCCCAGATACTTAAACTCCTCCACTTGAGGCAGGACGACCCCCCTGACCCGGAGAAGGCACTCTACCCTTTTCCGGCTCAAGACCATGGCCTCGGATTTGGCCAAAGGAAACTTATTCAACATAAAACGTGTGAAACAAATAGAGCAGGTACTGTCTACACAATGGGTGAGGTGTCTGGTTCATGTTTTTCTGTGGTTGTTCCAAATGGTGAAACGTTTTGGAAAAATGTTGGAGTTTGCATGTTCTCCCTGTGCATGCGTGGGTTCTCTCAGGATCTCTCAGGATCTTTTGGTGTGTATCACTTTGTCAGGCAAGTACCGATTAAATTGAGAACAGGTAATCAGGCCTGGGTGTGGAGACAGACAGTGAATAAACTGCAGTTAAATTATGGTTTGCTGTAGTTCACTTTTAAAACTCCATTTTGCCCTTGTGCTTTATTTGACTCATGTTTACATTGGTTTGATGTTCTAAAAAGTTTTCCAAAAGTAGGAAATCATTTCAGATCTAAGAACCGAAACTAAATGTTCCTTAATTATAAATAATCAGGGTTTTCTCCTCACAGATAAATCTGTAGGAATAAGAGGGGAAGCATGAGTAAGAGGAAAGAGAGTAATAAACCGTGAGTAAGAACTGCCACTGAAAATTCCCCCGTCCAGGTGAATCTCCTTGATGCTGGATCCACCTGCCAATAAGAAAACACAGGCAGGTTTAGTGAATTAGACACTTTGTCACATTTTCCATTCTACTTTCCTTCTGCAAAAAACATCTGAAGCTGAAACTTTGAAAAAATTAAAAGCAAAGCGAAATTTTCTGACAGGTAATCACAATTATTTTGAGAACTTGGATTCTGGGATGGGCTGCACAGTGGTGCAGTTGGTAGAGCTGTTGCCTTGCAGCAAGAAGGTTCTGGGTTCGATTCCCAGCCCTGGTCTTTCTGCATGGAGTTTGCATGTTCTCCCTGTGCATGCGTGGGTTTTCTCCGGGTACTCCGGTTTCCTCCCACAGTCCAAAAACATGACTGTCAGGTTAATTGGTCTGTCTAAATTGCCCCTAGGTGTGAGTGTGTGTGTGCATGGTTGTTTGTCCTGTGTGTCTCTGTGTTGCCCTGCAACAGACTGGCGACCTGTCCAGGTGACCCCGCCTCTCGCCCGGAACGCTAGCTGGAGATGGGCACCAGCAACCCTCCCGATCCCACTAAGGGATAAGGGTACAAGAAAATGGATGGATGGATTCTGGGATTGAAAGGACTTAACCAGATGTTCTTTTTGATGACTTTCTGTAAAAAAAAAAAATTGTCTCATGTCTCTTTCTTTGATGACATTTGAAATATTTGAGCCATGTTGTTGACTTAAAACTCACCTGTTCCTGCTGATTATCAGCAAGAGCCAAATCTGCTCCCATATCCCTGCAGAAACGTTGGCTTTGCTCCCATGAATCACTAAACGTTTTGGAATTGAAGTAGCATTTTTCCTGGAAGGGGATCCAACCTTTCTGACAGAGCACACTCTGAAAAAAATCACATTCTGTATTCATTACACAGAAAAATATGTAACTTCAAAATAAGCTGGTTCTTCTGATTTAATATTAATTTGTTAGAATCTGGGGTGTAAGAGCCAAAAATGTCAGTTTGTAACATTGTTTATTATTGTGTATGCCTTTTGCATATTTAGACATTTTCTAAATATGCAAAAGGCCATTTTAATCTTACTGTTAAAATGGAATCTAAACAGTAAGATTCCATTTTAGTATGTTTTTGTAGAAAAGCGCCACCTAATGGACATACTTGAAAATATGAGAAAAGTGCTGTGTCACGTTAGTTCAGAAAGGAAATTGAATGTGGTGTGTTTAACTGAGCTCTACACAGTTTTTTGGCCGTTAAATGTGGAATGCTGTGCAAGATTAAATAATCCTTTGTAATATCTGTTCAAAGAAAAGTAAAGTTCGTTGTTCATCAGACATTGGGTGGATTTTGTAAGTACTTCTTTAATTCGCTAAGAGATTCACAAGAACATATTGTGGAACAGAAACGCGTCAGCCGAGAGCTAAGCTAATGAAAGTCAACAAAAGAAAGAAAACTGAAGCTTGTTGAACAATATGGTGGCTTTACACTGAAACAAATTAGCAGCCACTGCATATGTGATGGTGAGTGAAGTTGCCAGGCCTCTCCTTCAATTCTAACAAAATTTGTGTGTCAAATATTTGTTCAGTAAAATTTTTGTTTGTGCTGATATCTTTTTACATATATTAATAAAAAAAATCCATACATATAAAATCCAACATCCAAGCTTTGAATATGATATCTTCAAAGTTTTTGCTTTGAAGATATGAATATCTTCAAAGCAAAAGCAGTACAAATAAAAATTATTGCTGCACAAATGTAGCTGGTTGACCTCTGATAACCTCTGGAAATGTTTACATTGATGTAAAATCTTTGCTGCACAAACGTATGACACCATTTTTGTTATATTTGGCTAAACCAAGTATAAATCTAATTAAAGCTCCGCGGAGCCTCAAGCAGCCCGAGCAGCCAAGCGCCGCTCCGGCCTATAGCCACCGCGGGGGACCCAGCACCGCCGACCGCCTTCCACCGCGTATCCTGTCGCACAGTTGAGACACGCGTCCGCCAGTCAGTTCGCACCGTTGACTTCGGCATGGTTCCCAGCCACATTTGTTGAATTAAATTGTGATTTTAGTTTAGGATTTTACCTTGTTTTGAAATTTTGGAGCAATGTCACGAAATAATACAAATGCGCCGTTAGATGGCAGAAGCGAGCCCTTGGACTGATGGTGCAACATTGCGGTGTCGAGGAAGCTCCCCTCCATTTGTATGGAGCTACCAGCACAGAAACACCGTCTCCTGTGGCTCACTCGTTTTTTCCTGTTAAAACAGGTTATTTGCATCTGCTTGCTTGTCCCTCCACCTGGGACCTGCAACAGATTCATGGGGGCTCGTCCGGGATCGGCGCCACTGCTTTAGATGTACTGGCTGCTGATCCAGTGATACATGAACACTGAGACCAGGATAACTACCTGCTGCTTTAGTGAGGTGCCGTCCAGTGTGTGACCACAGAAGCAAGGCGACGTGCCAGCTGCTAAGGAGTTGGCTATTTGGTCTCCAGGAAAGAAGACCAGAGGAAGAGGGTCTTGATCTTCAAGGGAACCAAACTGGTATCCAGGGCCGCACGTCAACGCACACCATGTCACGGTCCTCATCCACGCAAGGAACTGATCTGGGGCATCAAAAATAATCTATTCCAGCTGTCTGGTTCTCAAGCCTATGAGGTTGCAAGGACATTGGGAACAGAGCAGCCTGGAGCAGACAAGCTGAGTTCAACTGATGAAGAAAGCTGCATAGATTAATATCCTTACATTTATGCAAACTGAGGACTTTGCCAAGTCTGAGGATGAGGGCTTGCACCATTTGTTGTCATTGAATGATGTTGTTTTGAGTGTGATGGAAAACTGTGATTCGGTTGAAATGCATATCATTTCAGATAAGGATTTGCAAACATTTATCTCAACAGTACACAACGCATCATCACATTTCACTACAGAATCGCAAAGTCCCAGCTCACACACTCACAAGACCATGCCAAATATGGAACAGTTACAACTGATGTATGAAGAGCTGGACAAGAAGATACAAGAATGTACTGTCATGGCAGCCACAGCACCAAGCTTAATGGCCACATCTGTGGGAACTGGCCTACTAGATCGCCATCAGGTTGGAGACTCTTCAGAGACCCAGTCCAGTAGCTGCCACATCATCAGAGGCCTGCCAATCTTCCACCACGCCATACGCCAGAGAGATTGGTCTCGCTACAAGATGTGGCCTATCTCCAGCGAAAAGAGTTCAGGATACATGGAGGCCAGGTAAGTGACACTACCTCTGACATCACATATAACAGCACATGTAAACAAATTGACGAAGGACTCACAGAGAAACATACTGAGGGCGAGGTCATAAGAGGGGTACTCCGTGCAATCAAACCTGGCAACTTCAGAGATATGCTGATAAACAAAGATGACCTCACCATCACAGAACTGAAAAGCTTCCTCCAGGCCCATCTTGGTAAAAAGAGCAGAACGGAACTTTTTCAAGACCTAATGTGTGTTAAACAACATGAAAACAAAACATCACAGCAATTCTTATATAGAATGGTTGGGCTCAAACAAAGAATAATGTTCACTGTTCACTGTTAAACATACAGCCTCTGCTGTCAAATACGATGCATCTACAATACAATGCATATTCTTAAATACAATATGTCAGGGGCATGGGGAGAAATACGAGCATGTTAGACAGGAGCTCAAGCCACTCCTTTCCCAACCTACCATATCTGATGAGGCTTTGCTGCGACAAGTAATCAAGACTACAACTGAGGAAAGTGAGAGAAGGCACAGGTTGGGCCGCACCACAAGACGCAAAGTAACTCAAGCTCACAGTGCCCAGGCTGATCCTAGTCAGAGATTACAAGTTGAAGCCCAAGTTAGCACAACTGTGAGCAATAACAACGATAAAATACAGAGACTGAGTACACAAGTTGAAGCCCTGACCCAGGCAATGGAATCCTTGAAACTGTTAGTGACACAGACATTAACCCCTCAGAGCCATTTGTGCTTTTTGAGTTTCTCCCAAAAGGTGAAACATGACAGGTAAATCTGCACCCAAAATGACATCAAAAGGTAGGTTTTTCACCACACCAACAGTTAGCAAATATGGTTGATCATCAATAATGACAGTCACTTCTGCTTTTGGATAAACATGACAATCTCCATGCACGCACAAAATCTCAGTTTTCTTTTCATAGTTCACACATCCAACAGGTACAAGAGTCTCTTTTATAAGTGATGTGGAACTACCACTGTGCATTAATGCAGTCACCTGCTGTCCATTCACAGTCACAGTTTTATGAGTTCTAGTTTCAAAGTTTTTGACTCCAGCCTGATTTTCAGTTCTAGGAGCATAGCAGGAACCAGTAAACTTGGTTTTCTTTATTGGGCACACTGAGGCCTCGTGGCCCAGCTGCCGGCAATAATAGCAAATCAGTGTCTTACCATGAGATGAGTGATCCAGAGAACTGGTGGTACCTTTAACCTCCTGGCTTGGCTCTCTGGCATACCGTTGATGTCCAGCTGGTTGAGCAGGTCGTGATACAGGGTTGGAGAAACGTGCTGCTCCTCCTCGCTGTGTGTTCATGTACTGTAGAGCCAACTTTGCTGCAGTCAGACCATCCTCAGGTTCATGTTCCTTCACCCAGGTCCTTACATCAGAGGGCAGAACTCTCAGCAGTTGTTCCTGGATGATGAGCTCCCCGATGTCTTCCTTGGAATGCTGGTCCGGATGGATCCACCGTCGGTAGAGACCTCTAAGGCGGTGGTAGGTTTCAGTAGGAGTTTCACCAGCAGGTATACTTGTTGCTCTGAACTTCTGTCTGTAAGTCTCTGGTGAGATGTCAAACTTTGTTAACAAAGCAGTTTTCAAGTCCTTGTAGCAGTGAGCACGGTCCTCATCCATGGCAGCATAGGCCTCCAGCGCCTTCCCCGAAAGGAGTGGAATGAGACGGCACACCCATTCACTCTCTGGCCACCTCCAGGTCTTGGCAATGTGCTCAAACCGCAGTGGATAGTTTTCAAGGTCTTCTCCTAATTGATAAGGGGGAATCTTTGGATCAGTGGCGTAACTTACTGGCTGAGGTTGGTGGCTTTGAGCACTGTCCTTGTCATCATCATCACTTTGCTCTGCACCAACTCCTGACTGAAGGTGAGGATGTGGCATTTTCTGTGGTTGCTGCAGGGACCTCCTAAGATTTCGCAGTTCAGCAGCCCTTTCTCTCGCTTTTGCTGACCTGCCATAAAGTCCTTCATCAAAGTAAGAAACTCACTGCTAGATGCACTTAATCCACTGGGGCCAGGTTTTGGTTCACCTTCCTCATCTGACCCATCAGTCGTTGGCATGCTTTCCCATGCTTTGTCAGCCACCTGTTCTTCCATCTTTGATTGTGATCGAAGACCAGATCTTTGCTTCACCAGACGAGATCCTCTTCTCCGGCTCCCCATAGTCCCACTCCTGACACCATATGTGACGGGGTTCTCTAATGACTTGGACAAACAAAAGAATGACTGCCCAAGGCCAGAGATCACTTTAGTGAAATTTATTTAGTTCTTCTTTAGGTGAACAAAGATGGTAGGTGCAGAATATATACAAGGATGTCAAAGGCAGGTTTAAAAACAGACAAACAGCAGTACCTCCAATGTAAGAGTCCATCACCTTCACTGTGACCTGGCAGGTGTCCAGCCACAGACTGCTTCCCTGTGGCGCAGAGCCCTGCTTTTAAAGTCACAGGCTCCGCCCACCAAAAGAACAAACAAAGCCAAAACAGCAAAGCAATTACTTCAAACTCAAATGAACTCTTAAAGTATACAAAATATAATAACAACTGTTAATAATAATAAAAAATAATTGATAATAATGAGAAAAAATAAACAAACTTGCAATCAAAAATACAATACTCAATTTAATAGAAAACACTCCGTATGTTCCGATGACGTCACTACGTCATCACATGACTCTCCTGTCACTCCACAATCTGGAAATAACTGCTTGAAACAAAACCGGGAAAATGTTTGGAACTGTAAACAGGTTAGTAGGGATATGCTAACTAAGACAGGAACACTGCGTGTGTACCCACGATTAACTGCGTCAGTACATGCTGCAACAGAAGTAAGTTAACGATTGTGTGCATGTGTGTCCACGTATGCTAACACGGACTCATAATTAAGTCCTGGCTTGTGACGGCTCCTGCCCTCAGAGCAATTTGTGCTTTTTGAGCCCGCACTTAACATTTCAGGTTAGAGAGCTTGAGTATTGGGGCAGGATTAGTGGTGATTCACAAAACAGACAGACCCTTCATCAAAGTACCTATTGCAAATCACTCCAAACATGATGTGACTTTGCCAAGGCGAACAGTCCTAGGCAGCATTGAACCCATTGTTAGTCGTAGAGACAGATTGTCCTAAAAGGGGTGAGAACTTCACCTATGTAAACACTGTTAATCCCTGGTTAGCAAACAGCCAACATCAGGCACCACCTTCGACACCACTGTGGCACCCACCTGTGGATGTCAGCCACCTAAGAGATGAGCAACAAAAAGAGGTGAAAAAGATGCTGTGGGAGGAATCAGGGGCTTTTGCTCAAAATGATAATGACATTGGTGACATACCCAGTCTCCAAATGGTCATCAATCTCAAAGATGAGTTTCCTGTCCAAAAGTCCTATACCTCAATTCCCAAACCCCTCTACCAAGAGGTCAAGCAGTACATCCAAGATCTCTTTGCCAAAGGCTGGATTGTTAGGTCAAGGTTGCCCTATGCAGCTCCAGTGGTCTGTGTCAGAAAATGAGATGGGACACTCAGACTGTGCATTGATCACAGGTTGTTAAACCAGAAAACGGTACCTGATTGACACCCACTGCCTCAAATCCTGGACCTCTTGGACATCCTTGGAGGCCAGAGTTGGTTTACTATTCTTGACCAGGGAAAGGCATACCACCACATGACAGCTGTCATATCCCCTTGGGGCCTATATGAATGGGTGCGGATACCGTTTGGCCTCAGCAATGCCCCTGCTGCGTTCCAGCGCAGCATGGAGGAGATGCTCACCACATTGCGTGACGAATGCTGTATTCCTTATCTTGATGACATTCTGTGTTATTCTAAATCTTTCAGTGAACATGTTGATGCAGTATGTCGTGTTCTGAGAGCTCTGCAACACCATGGTGTTAAACTGCAGCCTACAAAATGTGAGCTGTTCAAGAAAGGGGTCAGATACCTAGAGAGGTTGGTATCAGCTGAAGGTGTGAGGGTGGACCCGTAGGACATACAGGCTGTAGTATCTCTCAAGGAAAAAAGACCTATTAGAGTGGGAGAGGTACGGCAATTACTGGGGTTCTTGAGTTACTATCGAACATATATTCAAGACTTTTCCAGAATTGCCAAGCCACTGTATGAGTTTCTACAAGTTAAAGAACTCCCAGATACTGCAAAGACAAAAAGGAAAAAGGGTAAAGGAGCAGAGCTGTCACAAGATGCTCACAAGACCACCCTCGAGCAGCTAATCGATATCCTCTCACATGCACCTGTATCATCTTATCCTGATTTTGAGCTGCCATTTGTCCTGCACAGAGACGCCAGCCAACAGGGACTTGGTGCAGTCCTATACCAGCGACAGAGTGGAAAGCTAAAACTAATTTATTATGGCTCAAGAACATTGACTAACGCTGAAAAGAACTACAACCTCCACTCTGGGAAGCTGGAGTTCCTGGCATTAAAATGGGCGGTGTGCGAAATATTCAGGTATTAATATTCTATGCACCACACTTTACTGTGCATGAATGCACTGAGGAACTCAGCAGGGATGCCATCCATTCTGTGTGGGAAGGAAGTGAGGCTGCCAAAAAGCATGATGTTGCCTACGTTGCTTCTCTCAACCTGGCCCAAGATCCAGACTCAACGGGTACGACATTACCTACCATTAGGCAAAATGAACTGGTGAGAGCCCAGAGGGGAGATGAGGCCATAATAGATGTCATAAAGCTGAAACTGCCAAAAGCTCTGTTCACAGAAGAAGACAGGAAGAAAGTCAGTGCCCCTGTGAGAAGACTGATGCACGAATGGGGAAAGTTTCACATGGAGTCTGATTTTCTGTACAGGAGAGCGTGGAGGGCGGAAACAGCTAATCTTACCTGCTGAGTATCAACTTGTTGTGCTTAAACACCTGCACAATGATATGGGCCATTTAGGAGCAGAGAGAGTCATTGGATTAGCAAGAGAACGCTTCTATTGGCCCTACATGAAAAAAGACATTGAGGCCTATGTTACCAGACAGTGTCCTTGCATAAAGCAAAAGAAACCTGTGACTCATGACAGAGCACCAATGGGGAGCATTGTGACTAGTGCACCACTTGAACTTGTGTCCATAGATTTCATGCACCTGGAGCAGAGCAAGGGGGGTACGACTACGTACTTATATGTGTAGACAACTTCAGTAGGTTTGCTCAGGTGTATGCAACACAAAATAAATCAGGACGGACAGCTGCAGAAAAAATATTTAATGACTTTATCCCGCGGTTTGGATTCCCGGGCAAACTGCACCATGATCAGGGACGGGAATTTGAAAATGCTCTGTTTGCAACTCTGCACAAGCTGACAGGTGTGAATTACTCCAGAACGACCCCATACCACCCGCAGCTTCTTAAATCTTCACCCGATGGTAAAAGATTTAAGAAGAACAGATGAGTGGAGATCGACTCGTCTTCATCAGATGAGGATGCAGAGTAAATTCACTGGAAGTTTGTTTTCTGACTGAACTCATTGTGAGAAGCAGGAACTTAAAAAACCTGGTTTGAATTTATTTAAAATGTCTCTCAGGATTTGCATGAATGCACATAAAATCAGTTGGAAATGTATTTATATGTTCAGTCATCTGAACATATTAGTCTTCTTCAAAACTGTTTTTAAACTTTGTTGTTTTTTGTCTTTGTTTAAAAAGTGAGGACACAGCAAATCATTAAAGCTAAATTCATGTTTAGTTGAACTAATAAAGCACTTTATTGGTGCATCATTTCCTCCTGCGTGACTTAAGTTTTATAAGGATTTACATACTGTTGTGTTTTCATTTTAATGATCCAAAATAACCCGTCACCAGTGGAAACAACAAAGTGATTCAACTAACAGAGATATTAATTGTGTTCCCATTAACCATATAGTTGCGCAAATTGAAATTCTGAAAATAAATTTGCTTTATAGAAACAGACTAATTTTGAAAATCTCACATTTTTTTATAAAAGGTTTTTGGGCGAGGATGATGTGACTTTTGCCATATTGAAATGGATACATTTAATAAAACTGCAATGGAAACACTTTGTCTGCATCACACACATCATGTGATCAACAGCCAAATGTTACTGGAAACAACAAATAAGACGAATAAGATGCTGGTGTCTCCTCTGATGGCTGATGGATGATGAGAACTAGCACTGCCATGGTTGGATTATGAACATATCTCACTGTTTACATCCATCACTGAAAAGATTTTTAATAACTTATCATGTGAACAAGCTTATTCATGCCTGATTTTAATTGAATTTCTTCTTCAGTGGAAACAACATTATTGTGAAAAATTGTGTTCTTTCAACTTCAGTCGAGTACAGACAAAGATTTGAGCACATTTGTAATGAAATGCAGCTGGTGAAAGGCTGTGGGACCTGATGAAGATGGTGTGTGTCCAAATCCAGTCCAGTTCACTGGACCATGTTCGGCTGGTTGACACCAATGAAGCTGAAGGAGATGTGATCAGTGGAAACGGGATGAGGTCAGACCTAGACTCCATGCAAAAGGCTGGGAATTCATAGTCTGAATTTTTTAGTTTAATACAGTTTAAAAAATCTGAATAAATAAATTAAATGCCCCTTGAGTCTAAGGAACAAATGTAACATCATAAAACACAGGAACATTTCTCAGGTAATGAAGGTTGTGGAGGACGAACGGCTCCACAAACCTAAGATAGAAATAAGTTGAAGATTAAAAACAAAATGGATTCTAACGGAAGAAGGAACCAACATTTCCCTCACCGTGACCATGAGGGCCAAGCTGGCCAGACTGGAGCAGCAGGAAGCAGAGTTCCTGACCAAATATGGACAGGAAGTTCTACAGTTGTTTGTTACACAACGACTCATCCGGAGGAGACGAGCTGCAGGAAGAAGAAATCTACTCAGCATGATGCTGAATACAGCCAATCAGATCACAGATCCCAGCAGGAAGCAGAGGTTACCATAGCGACAGATAAACAGAGAAGAACAAAAAGCACAAAGGATAAATCATTGATGGAGAAACCTCCAAAGAAGAAGAGCGATGGCGGATCAAAGTGAAGTGCTGACACATTCCTGGTTTGAAAGAAATTAAAATAGATTTTCATACAGATTTTTCTCCATCACGTAAAACACACCAATATGAACAGAGCTGACCTTTATGAGGGGAGAGTCACAGTTGATTTAAAATGAGTTTTGTTCAAAAGAAATATTTTAATTTGAGACATAAGTTAATAAACTTTGAATGTGGATATTCAGCATTCCATTAAAATCAAAACATTTCCAGAGTAACACTACAATACATTTTACTGAAGTACAAAGTAAATGTCCAAGAAATGACTCAAGAGGAAAAAAGTACAAGTGACTGAACCGATCGTCTGATTTAATATTTAGAAATATTAAATCACTTGTTTTGAAATCAGATAAAAACACAGTTAATTGCCTATTCTAATATTTAAAAACTAAAATTTAAGAAGAAAAAGAAAATACATAAAATTACAGAATAATCATTTCAGGCAGAAGAAACTTTTACAAATCAAATGTATTCAACATAAAATGTGTGAAACAAATACAGCAGGTACTGTCTACACAAAGGGTGAGGTGTCTGGTTCATGTTTTTCTGTGGTTGTTCCAAATGGTGAAACTTTTTGGAGAAATCTTGGAGTTTGCAGCATGGGTTCTCTCTGGGTATTCCGGCTTCCTCTCACAGTCCAACAAAATCATTGTTCGGTTAATTTGTCTCTAATTTCTCCTGAGATGTCAGTGCATGGTTGCCATCCTCAGGGCAACCCAGCTGAGAGATTCAACAGGACGCTGCTCCAGATGTTGAGAACACTGCAGGAGGAAGAAAAGAGTAACTGGAAGGAACACTTACCACAGATTGTGCATGCATACAACTGCACTAGACACGAGGCTACAGGTTTCTCACCCCATAACTTCATGTTTGGGCACCACCGTCGCCTCCCAGTAGATCTGCTTTTTGGTCTGTTCACAGAAAAAAACCAGAAACATCCCAAGAATATGCAAACAAATGGGCTGCGAGGATGAGAGAGGCCTACAGCAGTGTTTCCCAACCCTGGTCCTCGAGACACACTACCTTGCATGTTTTAGATATTTCTCTGCTTTAATATGCCTGATTCAGCTGATTTCAGTTTAGCAAACACTTGTCAATTGAAATCACCTGTGCTAAAGCAAAGTAGCACCTAAAACATGCAGGGCAGTGTGCCTCGAGGACCAGGGTTGGGAAACACTGGCCTACAGTATAGCAGCCAGAAGTCTAGTACATGAGGCAAGAGGCAGTATGACCGTCTTGTGAAGGGAGTCGTTCTGCAGCCCGGTGACAGGATCTTGGTTCGTACCATGGGTGAAAGAGGAGGGCCAGGAAAGCTGAGGTCCTATCGGGATCAAACAGTGCATGTTGTTAAAGAACAAGAGAACGAAAGCCCCGTTTACAAAGTATGTCCTGAAACAGGTTGCAGAAAAATACGTACCCTTCACAGAAACCTCCTCCACCTTGTAAATGATTTGCTTGTGAGCATGCATGAACAGCTACAGAACAAAATATCAACCTGAGGAAGGCACAAGAGAAAGAGTCAAACAGAAAAGCATGGACAGAGAGAACCATGACAACAAAGTGATTCATCTGACTCTGATGATGGCATTTCCAGAACACAATACTGGTTAAGAGTGTCCAGACCAGCTGCGACTCAGGAAACTGCAGCCTACGCCCACAGCAGAGGAGCCTGTCATGAGGAAGGAAGATCTGTCCAGTGAGCAGGAGCTGGAATGGGCAGGTGGCAATGACTATGTACAAGTAGCAAAAGATGACAATGAAGAGGACACTGGAGAGGAAGATGGCCCAGCCATATGTGACACCAATGACGACTGACCTACCTCACCCGAGTGCCAATCAGCCAGGTGATCAGCGCAAGAGAGGAGATCCCCAACAACGTTGACATATGAGTCCCTTGGCCAGCCATCTTACCAGCCTCAGGGGTCAGTGAACGCTATTGGACTTTGTGGGACACCAGCATTTCCACCATGGGGAATGCCCTCTGTCCCAGCGACACATTACATACCGTCAGGTACCATACACATCACTACCTTATCCTGTCATGATTCCATAAACTGTCCCTTCCTTTACATATTGACACATATATACATATATGTGTATATGTGTATATATACATATACATATATATGTGTATATACACATACACCCATCGCTTTTCTTCTTTGGACGAAGCTCCTCTTCATTGGCAGGTTTCTCCATCTTTTTGTTCTTCTCTGTTTATCTGTCGCTATGGTAACCTCTGCTTCCTGCTGGGATCTGTGATCTGATTGGCTGTATTCAGCATCATGCTGAGTAGATTTCTTCTTCCTGCAGCTCGTCTCCTCCGGATGAGTCGTTGTGTAACAAACAACTGTAGAACTTCCTGTCCATATTTGGTCAGGAACTCTGCTTCCTGCTGCTCCAGTCTGGCCAGCTTGGCCCTCATGGTCACGGTGAGGGAAATGTTGGTTCCTTCTTCCGTTAGAATCCATTTTGTTTTTATCTTCAACTTACTTTTAATCGTAGGTTTGTGGAGCCGTTTGTCCTCCACAAACCTTCATTAACTGAGAAATGTTCCTGGGTTTTATGATGTTACAACCTAATTAAAAATAGATTCAGTTAACATTTGTTCCTTAAACTCAAGGGCCCTTTAATTGATTTTGATTTTTTTCAGATATATTTTTTAACTGTATTAAACTAAAAAAATCAGACTATGAATTCCCAGCCTTTTGCATGGAGTCTATGTCTGACCTCATCCCGTTTCCACTGATCACATCTCCTTCTGCTTCATTGGTGTCAACCAGCCGAACATATGAGGGGCCGTTTAGGACAAAATCTATGTTTTGTCTCTCACACACTACAAGAAACTCACGCACACTCAAAAAAACATCACGCACACTCCAAATAAACATCACGCACACTCAAAAAAAACATCATGCACACTCTAAAAAACATCACGCACACTCAAAAAATACTCAAATTGCGTATACATACTACTAAAATGTCTCACGCACACACATTTTATCTTTCTCGCACACATACACTGTACTCGCACACGCACACAAATGCTATCTTTCTCGCTCACATACACACTACTAACATGTCGCACACACACACAAAAGCTATATTTCTCGCTCACATACACACTACTAACATGTCGCGCACACACACAAATGCTCTTTCTCGCACACATACACGGTACTGACTCGCACACACACACAAACGCTATCTTTCTCGCACACATACACTATTAACTTGCACACGCACACAAATGCTATCTTTCTCGCACACATACACTGTACTAACAACTCGCACACAAATGTTTCTCTCACATACACAAGACTAAAGTTGCGCGCACACACTCACACACACTCGTTTTATGTTATGTGAGAGCGAGACTCTTTTTGAATGTGAGAGCGAGACTCTTTTTTTGAATGTGTGAGAGCGAGACTCGTTTTTTGAATGTGAGAGCGAGACTCTTTTTGAATGTGTGAGAATTGTCACGGAAGAGGCGGGGCATAATTTTTTGATCAACTGCGCATGCGTTGATCCTAAACTATAAGCTTCGATTGTTGACTCACTGTATGTTCTATTACTTAGTATATTTGTGCTTTTAAATATATATAGAACTTTAAACTTTCTTGTAACTTAAATGTACTATAGAAATAAATAAATCTGATTGATTGATTAGAAATAGCAAAATTGCTGTAGTACAATCTGTCCACTGGGTGCCAGCATTACAGCCAACTAGTGCCGAAGAAGAAAGAGTCTGCTATACCGAACATGGCTAACTCTAGTTCAAAACTAGGCGGTATTGGACCGCAGTGAAGTTAGTTTCAAGTTGGATATTCGATATTCGAGCTCCGGGGAGTAGGGGCGTTTAGCACAAGGTTGATCCGATTTATGAACGCTAATGTCGGCCGGGGGTTCTCCACAACTCCCGGCCGCAGCGCACCAAGGTTTACTCTTTCTTCTTCGGCACTAGTTGGCGCCGGTTAATAATTCCTGTAATGCTGGCACCCAGTGGACAGATTGTACTACAGCAATTTTGCTATTTCTAATCAATCAGTCAGATTTATTTATTTCTATAGTACATTTAAGTTACAAGAAAGTTTAAAGTTCTATATATATTTAAAAGCACAAATATACTAAGTAATAGAACATACAGTGAGTCAACAATCGAAGCTTATAGTTTAAGATCAACGCATGCGCAGTTGATCAAAAAATTATGCCCCGCCTCTTCCGTGACAATTCTCACACATTCAAAAAAAGATTCTCGCTCTCACATTTAAAAAACGAGTCTCGCTCTCACACATTCAAAATACGAGTCTCGCTCTCACATTCAAAAAAAGAGTTTCGCTCTCACACATACATAAAACATTTGTGTGCAGTTGTTAGTACAGTGTATGTGTGCGAGAAAGGTAGCATTTATGTACGTGTGCGAGAAAGATAGCGTTTGTGTGTGTGTGCGAGTTAGTACCGTTTATGTGTGCGTGAAAGAAAGCGTTTGTGTGTGTGTGCGAGTTAGTACCGTGTATGTGTGCGAGAAAGATAGCGTTTGTGTGTGTGTGCGAGTCAGTACCGCGTATGTGTGCGAGAAAGATAGCGTTTCTGTGTGTGTGCGAGTTAGTACCGTTTATGTGTGCGTGAAAGAAAGCGTTTGTGTGTGTGTGCGAGTCAGTACCGCGTATGTGTGCGAGAAAGATAGCGTTTGTGTGTGTGCGCGACATGTTAGTAGTGTGTATGTGTGCGAGAAAGATAGCATTTGTGTGTGTGTGCGAGAAAGATAGCTTTTGTGTGTGTGTGCGACATGTTAGTAGTGTGTATGTGAGCGAGAAATAAAGCTTTTGTGTGTGTGTGCGACATGTTAGTAGTGTGTATGTGAGCGAGAAATAAAGCTTTTGTGTGTGTGTGCGACATGTTAGTAGTGTGTATGTGAGCGAGAAAGATAGCATTTGTGTGCGTGTGCGAGTTGTTAGTACAGTGTATGTGTGCAAGAAAGATAAAATGTGTGTGCGTGAGACATTTTAGTAGTATGTATACGCAATTTGAGTATTTTTTGAGTGTGCGTGATGTTTTTTAGAGTGTGCGTGATGTTTTTTAGAGTATGGGTGATGTTTTTTTGAGTGTGCGTGATGTTTTTTAGAGTATGCGTGATGTTTTTTTGAGTGTGCGTGATGTTTTTTAGAGTGTGCGTGATGTTTTTTAGAGTATGCGTGATGTTTTTTTTGAGTGTGCGTGATGTTTTTTTGAGTGTGCGTGATGTTTTTTTGAGTGTGCGTGAGTTTCTTGTAGTGTGTGCGAGACAAAACATAGATTTTGTCCTAAACGGCCCCTCATACGAACATGGTCCAGTGAACTGGACTGGATTTGGACACACACCATCTTCATCAGGTCCCACAGCCTTTCACCAGCTGTATTTCATTACAAATGTGCTCAAATCTTTGTCTGTACTCGACTGAAGTTGAAAGAACACAATTTTCCACAATAATGTTGTTTCCACTGAAGAAGAAATTCAATTAAAATCAGGCATGAATGAGCTTGTTCACATGATAAGTTATTAAAATCTTTTCAGTGATGGATGTAAACAGTGAGATATGTTCATAATCCAACCATGGCAGTGCTAGTTCTCATCATCCATCAGCCATCAGAGGAGACACCAGCATCTTATTCGTCTTCTTTGTTGTTTTCATCAGTACAGTCATGGCCAAAAGTTTTGAGAATGATTCAAATGTTAATTTTTACAAAGTCTACTGCTTCAGTTTTTATAATTGCAATTTGCATAAACTCCAGAATGTTATAAAGAGTGATCACCTTAACAGCAATTAATTGCAAAGTCAATATTTGCCTAGAAAATGAACTTTATCCCCCAAAACACATATCAACTTCATTGCAGCCTTAAAAGGACCAGCTAACATCGTTTCAGTGATTGCTCCATTAACACAGGTGTGGGTGTTGATGAGGACAGGGCAGGAGATCAATCTGTCATGGTTAAGTAAGAATGACACCACTGGACACTTTAAAAAGAGGCTGGTGCTTGGCATCATTGTTTCTCTTCTGTGAACCATGGTTATCTCTAAAGAAGCATGTGCAGTCATCATTGCACTGCACAAAAATGGCCTATCAGGGAAGAGCAGCTAGAAAGATTGCACCTCAGTCAACAATCTATGGCATCATCAAGAACTTCAAGGAGAGAGGTTCCATTGTTGCCAAAAAGGCTCCAGGGTGCCCAAGAAAGACCAGCAAGCGCCAGGACCGTCTCTTAAAAGTGTTTCAGCTGCGGGATCGGGCTACCAGCAGCGCAGAGCTTGCACAGGAATGGCAGCAGGCAGGTGTGGGTGCATCTGCACGCACTGTCAGGCGGAGACTCTTGGAGAATGGCCTGGTCTCAAGGAGGGCAGCAAAGAAGCCACTTCTCTCCAGGAAAAACATCAGGGACAGACTGATATTCTGCAAAAGGTACAGGGAGTGGACTGCTGAGGACTATGGTAAAGTCATTTTCTCTGATGGATCCCCTTTCCGAATGTTTGGGACATCTGGAAAACGGCTTGTTCGGAGAAGACGAGGTGAGCGCTACCACCAGTCTTGTCTTATGCCAACTGTAAAGCATCCTGAAACCATTCATGTGTGTGGTTGCTTCTCAGCCAAGGGAGTCGGCTCTCTCACAGTCTTGTCTAAAAACACAGCCATAAATAAAGAATGGTACCAGAATGTCCTCCGAGAGCAACTTCTCCCATTGAAAACTTGTGGTCAATCATCAAGAGATGGGTAGACAAACAAAAACCTAGGAATTCTGACAAAATGCAAGCATTGATTGTGCAAGAATGTGTTAGGTTCCAGGTGGTGGGGATTAGTGTTTCCTTTTCAGTTCTTCACCAGAAGGAGCCATTGGGTCACTCTGCTGGAGAGGGCGTGCCTGCAGACTCTCAACTATCCGCACCTGAGGGGAATCATCGTCTGGAGGAGTATATAAGCAGCAGACAGCCAACACTTCCTTGCCAGAGTGTTTGCCAGTTTTTGGTACTCTAGCTCCTCAGCATGCTTAGCCTAAAGTCTTCTTGTGTTTTGACCTGAGTTTGTTCAGGCTCTCACCCTACTCTTGTGACTTTTCCTTCAGGAATCCTTCGAGGCCCTTGGGGTTGGTTTCATCAAGCCCACCAGTCCAGGAGAAACCTTTCCGTGACGCCTCTGCTGTTTGCTCTGCTGCTCCACTGTGGGGACACACCTGACCTGCCACCCTCCAACGCCTGGTTCTTCTCCAGCCTGCCTCCATTAGCTCTCTCTACTATCTGGAACCTCGTACCTCCACCCGTCATTCTCCACTTGTTTTTCAAGTAAGAACAGTACTCCCGGCCATTGGTTATCTTCTTTTCCCACCCCCTGTGAAACAATCTAACCTCTCTATTCCCTTGTGTGCAGACGCACCCGGACTCCGACCCGCTGACCTCTCTAGCTGAGCTTCCTTGTTTGATTTTTTTGTATTTTGCAATAAACATCCTTTACATCCATCTCTCTGAGAGTGTTTCTGCATGTTGGCAAAAAACATTAGACCCAGCATGACAGAATGGACTGCTATCAGTCAGGATTTGGTCCAGAAGTTGATTGAGAGCATGCCAGGGAGAATTACAGAGGTCCTGAAGAAGAGGGGTCAACACTGCAAATATTGACTTGCTGCATTAACTTATTCTGTCAATAAAAGCTTTTGTTACTCATAATATGATTGCAATTGTATTTCTGTATGTGATAACATCTGACATACACGCATAAAAACCAGAGGGCAGCAGATCATGTGAAAATATATTCGTCATTCTCAAAACTTTTGGCCATGACTGTACTCATACATCCACGAATACTTAAAAAAAAGAAACTGAAGTTCAAGATACAATATTTGTCATGGTTTAAGTTCAATTCTGAAAGTTGGACGTTTTCTTTAATGCTGGGAGTCAATTTCTTTGTTGGGGAGTGTGTGACCCCCACAGAGTGTGGTGATATTTCGAGTAAATTGTGATTTTAGTTTAGGCTTTGTTTTTGAAAATTTGGAGCAATGTCATGCAATAACACAAATGTGCTGCTAGATGGCAGAAGCGAGCCCTTATGGGACTGACGGTGCAACATTGTGGTGTCGAGGAAGCTCCACTCCATTCGGATGAGAGCTACCAGCACAGCAACACCGTCTCCTGTGGATCACTCGTTTTTTCCTGTTAAAACTTCTGTTTGCTTGTCCCCGACTAAGTAGCCTGAAAATTGTACTTTGATATGCACACCTGGCTACATCCCTAAGGTGAGCTAAGTGTGGTCAAGTGAATGTCACTGTCTTTGTTCCATTTGTATGACTTGTAACATTAGAACATTTTCAGCATTAATGCCTGTTTTTTACTTAACCCTCCTGTTATCCTCGGGTCAAAATGACAGAGATTTGTATGTGTTTTCCCTATACACAGAAAATGAGGACAATGAATTTCATAATTTCTCAAGGTAATAACTGAGGGGTTTTGGTCCTGGAACTGGTAAACAGACCTTGGTGGTGCACAGAAGGTAAAATGGCTGAACAACAGACTACAGTCTGAAAGGCAGGTGCTCAAGAGCTGATTTGCATTAACTTCATTTAAATATGAAAACCTCTCCTAGGCCCAAGGGGAGGAGGGTAATAGGGCAACACTGACACACATTAAACAGTTTTTGTCAATTTTTCACAGTTACCTACAATTTCCCATTTTGACAAAAAACTCTTGTCGATAGCCCTCAATCTCCATGCGCACGGCAGTATTAGGCGTCAATAGCTGTTAAACATCCCACTTTTCATGCAGTGTTGATTGATGCACAAATGGATAATCTATTAAATAGCTTTGGTTGAGCAATCTATCCCTTCCATTTATTTTTACATGTTTTGTGTTGAAATCGGTCTGTTTGCATCCCTGCTGCTGATTATTCCATCTTGTAGTTCTCTAGTGGAGTTAATATTTGTTATTTATGTACCTCATCCTGTCAGGGGGGTTAATGTGTGATGAACTGAAGTTCAGACATTAAAATTATAAACTTATCCATCCATCCATCCATCTTCTTACACCCTTGTCCCTCGGTGGGGTCGGGAGGGTTGCTGGTGCCCATCTCCAGCTAGCGTACCTGGCGAGAGGCGGGGTCACCCTGGACAGGTCGCCAGTCTGTCGCAGATGATAAACTTATGTTGAGGGCAAATGAATTTAATCAATGAAAATAAACTGAGGAAATGAAGAATAAACAGCAAAGCAACTTGAACTCCAGATTTTCATAAGAACCAGGAGTGACTGATCAGGTCGATGGTTGTCAGATCGATAAAAACCTGAGCAACAAGCTAAATGTAGATGACTAATAAATACAGTGACAGCTGAAGACGGACAAAAGGATCAAAATGAACCAAATTAAAGCACAAACACTAAAATACCAGAAACAAAGAGAAACTAATGAACTGCAGACAGTTTGGAAAAAACTTCATTTATGCGCCTGGAATCATGGAGGCGTGTTCATCTGCTGTCACATATACAGCTGGAGAAATTAAAAATATCAGTTTATCTGATTTTACTTTTTATATGTTTGACCAAGATGAACATTGTTCTTTTATACTACAATCTACTGAGAAAATGTCTCTGAAATTTCAAACAAAATTATTTTGCAGATGATGAGAAATGGTCAAATTTACGAAAAAGATGCAGCATTTTCATATCTCAAATAATACAAAAAAAAACCAAGATCATATTCATTTAGAATCAACAATAATAACGTTTTAACTCAGGAAGAATTCAGAAATCAATATTTGATGGGAAAATGTGTTTCAGTGCAGTGGGCTCTTCATTCATGTATTTAATATATATATTTCTTTCCCAACATGCAAACTGGGTCTTCAGTGGCGGTTAGAGGCTCGAGACACAGACCAGGAGTTTTATCAGCCTGAACTTCAGTCAGTCTGCAGGACGAGTCAGACTGAAGCTACGTCAGTTTGAGAGAAGAAGAAGACTGGAGTCTGTGAGGGGAACCGACCCGACCTCAGTCAGGAAACGGGTTTGAGTTTTCTGATCTGGACCCCGACTGGAGGAGTGAACCATCACTGATCCGATGCAGACGTGTGAAGCTGACGCCCATAAATGAAGAGGCTGAGACACGACATCAGCATTTCACTTTATTGGCAGCTAAACTATATTATCATGAAGCTCAAACAGCAGCAAAATATAAACTATCAACTTATTACAGTCATGCAGAGACAGGAAAGAAACAAACACATTTTATTAATAATCAAAGACCCCATTAAATCCAATTCTTCAGATTGTAAACATAAAGGTAAAAGTTAAACACAGAAACGTTTGATTAAAATATTAAATAAAATAAATATTATATAAAAGAAAAATATCCTTTATTATCACACAGATGAAATTCTGGTCCAACTTTAGCAAAGGGACAACTAGAATAAAGAATTAATCATGAATATTTTTCCATTAGATATTGACCTGATGCAATAAATCAATAAATTGAATGGTAAATAAAAATTTGCTCAATAAGTTCCAACTGCAGGATTTATTGTTTTTCTCTTTTCTTTCTCTCTTTCTACCAAAAACAGGATGACAGACGTTTCATTCTGCTGCTTTTTGGACGTCACTGTCCATTTTATTTATTGCTTCAGTTGTTTGTTTTTTTTATATTTCAAATGTCTTCCAGTTTAAAGTTTATTGATCTATCAGCGGATGTATTTGCAGAAGTTTGCCAACACCATGTTTGGTTTTGGTTTTGCAATCCAGGCCAAAGATTTTATTGTTTAAGAATAAAACAAAGATTATTGTTACAAAACCCACAAACATGAAAACAATGTTTATAACTGTAACTATAATTATAACAACAAATCAAGTCAACGCAATAAAATCAAACTTTCATCAAAGAAATTCACTTTTAGGATAAACTGAAAGTTTCAAACAAATATATGTTTTAATTTTCAGATAATCTTAAATTAAATCCTTCATCTGGTGAGTTTCTTCATCTTTGATGACACTTTGATTCTTTTAGTAAATTGATCAAATATATTGATATTTACTAAATTAAACAGAATTATAGTAAAGAACAGCCGATCTTTGAGGTGGAAAATAATCAAACTGTAATGAAGCATATTTACAATATGGAAAAAAAAAACTTAGATCAGATTAAAATGAATGAAATTAATATTTGTAGTAATTTTGAGTTCTTGGAGATATTTTGTTAAAGTATGTGTGTGTGTGTGTGTGTGTGTGTGTGTGTGTGTGTGTGTGTGTGTGTGTGTGTGTGTGTGTGTGTGTGCGTGTGTGTGTGTGCGTGTGTGCGTGCGTGCGTGCGTTTGTGTGTGTGTGTGTGTGTGTGTGTGTGTGTGTGCGTGTGTGCGTGTGTGTGTGTGTGCGTGTGTGCGTGTGTGTGTGTGTGCGTGTGTGTGTGTGTGTGTGTGTGTGTGTGTGTGTGTGTGTGTGTGTGTGTGAGAAAAAATCAGCTGTACTGAATAAATCGTAAAAGGCAACAAAAGTAAAGACTAAAGATTCATGTTAAAGATAAAACAGAAAAATCTGATTTGTCTCCAATCTGTTGATCTAGAAAAACTGCAGCAGAAAAAGGAGAAAATATCCAAAGAGTTAATTAAGAGACACTTTAAAGGCTTTCTGCTCACAGAGGGGGGGGTTTGTGAAATAAGATGGTACTGAGAACCAGCTCTCTGTGAGATTCCCTGTTTGATACATGAATGCATATGAATCATTAGAGCGCGGGTAGGACGAGCTCCAGGACCTTTAAATGAGAAACACAAACATCAGAAAATATAAAATCAAATAGTCTCTTTTGACTGAACTATTTTAGCATAATGATACATAACAGATGCGACAACTAAAAGATAATTTTACTTTGTTTTTTCTGTATTAAATCTCTTACCCAAGTGTGTCATTACGACCATCAATCCAAACCCAGTCGCTCCCATTTCTCTGCAGCCCCAACCAGGCCCGTGTGTTTATGTGGTTTTGAATGAATGTCTGTTAATTACAACATTGAAAATTACCAATAAGATAAAAATTTTGTTCCATATTGAAATTTTAAGGTTGTAACATGATTGGACTCAGAGCTCACCTGTTCCTGCAGATTATCAACAACAACCAGATCAGCAGATTTGTTCTGACAGAACCGACGACTTTGTTCCCAGGTCAAATAAACATTACTGAAAAAGTAGCATGAATCACTGAAGGAAGTCCAACCTATTTTACACAGCAGACACTCTGGAGACAGAGAATAACACAGATGTATTAATTTAAACTAAAAAGAACATTTTCTCTTTGTATCGTTGCTCCTCTGTTAGATTTTATGTTTCAGGTTTTCTTGTCTGATTGCTGATATAATTGAAATTTTTAAACTATATATTATTTTATATTCAGTTTGACCTTTCTGTGTCCATAAACATGTAGAACATTTAAAGACACGTCTCAACGTCTCAAAGAGACAAAAGGTCCCAGAGTTAGATGATCACCTTTGCTGTCGCAGTTCTCATTGAACAGGAATCTGCCGAATTTCAGGATTAACTGGATTGTCTGGTTCAGGTTCTCAATTCCTTTCTGTGATTTTTCATTCAGGTTTTCTACTTTTTTGCTGAGTTTCTCAGTTTCGTTCTGTAATTTTTCATTCAGGTTTTTGCTGAGTTTCTCAGTTTCGTTCTGTGATTTTTCATTCAGGTTTTCTACTTTTTTGCTGAGTTTCTCAGTTTCATTCTGTGATTTTTCATTCAGGTTTTCTACTTTTTTGCTGAGTTTCTCAGTTTCATTCTGTGATTTTTCATTCAGGTTTTCTACTTTTTTGCTGAGTTTCTCAGTTTCGTTCTGTGATTTTTCATTTAGGTTCTTCAGATGTTCATTATCATTCTTCAGATCAGCCACATCTTCATCATGTTGGTTCATTTTCCAACCGCCTGCAAATGAGAGGAAACAGATTATTCAGAAAAAGTACAAGGAGCTTCACTGTTCATAACTTGGATTATTTGTATAATCTTCTGACAGTCATTTTCTAACATGTTTGAACATATTGATCTTCTACAGGACGTGTTATCATCTAAACGTTGGAATGACAAAAAGCAAAGTGTGGACTAGAGTCAAGTTACTTGAATCAAGTCATTAATGATTCATCTTTATAAATTCACAAATGATTCAGGAACTGACTTGGACTTTTGTTTCAAATCATGTTTGCATAAAAACCGTTTGATTTGAAAACCAAACAGGAAGTGTGTTCCAGTGATAAAACGATGCCAGGAGTTCAACGCTGCATGAAGGCGCCTCATCTGTCAACATTTCCTCCTTTTGTTTCTAAATGAAAACTGCATCCATCATGTTGTTTAACTTTAATCTGCATCCCAGAAGGACAGGAAACATTTTACAGTATAGAGACTAGAGACATCCTGCCATCCAGTTTATCACTGAGGTGAAGCAAAGCTGGAAAAAGAAACAAAAATCTCAGTGCAGCATCACCCAATAACATGTAGGCCACCATGCAGCATCTCCACACAATGATCCTGATGATCCGATTTAAGCAGCTGCCTAATGTACGGGAGGCCAGAGCTGCCATAAACCTAATGTACGGGAGGCCAGAGCTGCCATCAGCCTAATGTACGGGAGGCCAGAGCTGCCATAAGCCTAATGTACGGGAGGCCAGAGCTGCCATCAGCCTAATGTACAGGAGGCAAGAGCTGCCACCAGCCTAATGTACGGTAGGCCAGAGCTGCCATCAGCCTAATGTACGGGAGGCCAGAGCTGCCATAAGCCTAATGTACGGGAGGCCAGAGCTGCCATAAGTTGGTGGACATTGTGTTGGATGTTAAAGACAGAGAGCAACTGGGTTTTTATCCCTGAAGTCATAAACTAAGTGGTTAAAGTTTTTGTTCAGAGGACAAATAGGACTCACCCCAAGAGATGACCCCAATGCACACACACATCATCAGGACACAAAGCGCCCCAAAACACACCAGAACCACATGGACTTTGGTACCTGAGAAGAAGAAAACAAGACATCAATAATTCAACTGCTGCTGCTACAACAGGTTAGACACATAATAATAATTTATCTTCAATCTAAGAAAATATATAAAAAAACATGCAAATAAATATATTAAAAGTAAAAGCAATCAAATAATGCAAGAAATAAAAAAAAATACTAGAATATATATTTAAGCATAAAGGGCAGTAAATATTGAAAACATAAATGTGTTACTTTTTTTTAAAATAAATTGATTTATTGGGGTTTAATCAAAATAACAAAATTTTCTGGATTTAATAGTTTTCCATTGAAATCAAGTAATTTATCATAATTTTTACATTTTTATATACAATCCAGTCCAAACATTACATTTTTGTCTTTTTAGATGAAAACATATTTAGATATAAAATTCAAACATAATTTATAAGAAGGAAGTAAAAAATTGTCAAGTGTGAATCTGAAAAGGAAAAATCAAGGAAAAATTATTTTACTTTCAAACAACATGCACAACTGAACAAATATTAGACGTTACACTACAAAAACATAAAATATTTAATATTTCTGGTTTAGTTTCTAGTGCAAATATCTTAGAAAACTTGAATTTAGAGAAAACTTACTTATAAGTAATTTTTCATTAAAATGTAGGAGCTTGATTTATGTCTATAATTCCTTCATTTTTATTTTAAAAAATACTTTAAATGTAAATTTTTTTTAGTTTTAGTTAAATTGATTTTGTCATTCCGTTGATAATTTGAGGTTAGTAAAATTACCAGGATTTCCACTTTTTACCACAGTTACATTAAAGTTCTGGAGATCAAAAATCTCACATTTAATTAATTTCTAATTGTGAAATCAGTCAGGAAGTTGACATCCCAACACTTTTATTCTGAAAGTCTGATGACAGGAAGCTACTTAAAGTTATAAACTTCTATTTGTTTTTCAACCTTTAATATTATTAATTTACGTTAAAAGTCCTAAACGAGGCTAAGAGGATAAAGATAAATAAATGGTGTTTATCACGTTGAGTGCAGCCCAACATGCTTCAGTTTTAAATAGACACTTTAATTCAGACTTTAGACTTTCTGTCTAAATAGTAACATAACAATACTGTGTGATAATCTGATTCCTGAAACAAATATTAAATTATTTTCCAACAGAAAATCCAGACTGAAATGTTTCTGAGGATTTTCTTACCCAGGATGTTCATATTCATCACTGACGGCTGAAATCGCTCAGAGAAAATCAGAAACTGCAGCCGATGATTCAAGATGAAGATCGTCTCCTCTTCCTCCTCAGGAACCAAGACTGACCTCACAGGAAACAGTTTCTGTGTTTTAGCTCTGACAAACAGGAACTTCAGAACAATTATTCTGACTTTAATTTGGTTATTAACGAACTAATAATTTGCATCAGACCATGAGAAAATAAGGCTGAAGGAAAAACATTAGCATCAATCGTCTCCTCTTCCTCCTCAGGAACCAAGACTGACCTCACAGGAAACAGTTTCTATGTTTTAGCTCTGACAAACAGGAACTTCAGAACAATTATTCTGACTTTAATTTGGTTATTAACGAACTAATGATTTGCATCAGACCATGAGAAAATAAGGCTGAAGGAAAAACATTAGCATCAATCGTCTCCTCTTCCTCCTCAGGAACCAAGACTGACCTCACAGGAAACAGTTTCTATGTTTTAGCTCTGACAAACAGGAACTTCAGAACAATTATTCTGACTTTAATTTGGTTATTAACGAACTAATGATTTGCATCAGACCATGAGAAAATAAGGCTGAAGGAAAAACATTAGCATCAGGGGGATTCGTTTTTGCAGCAACATTCCATGTCCCCATGTTTTGCTTACAATTATTTTTTGTAAAATGTTCCAAATATTTACAACAAAGTATTTTAATTATACATTTAGATGTTTGCCATTATTCAATATAAATGAAATTAAATATTTTGTTCTTTACACACCTTTCCCCAGTGCAGTGTGATAGACTTCCTCATAACGTTTAAACTATAATATATATATATATTTATGTTTTTCTTCAATAAGTTGATTGACTAGACTAAACCTTATTTTAATATGCAATTGAATCTGTTGAAACTATTTTCTCATTTGATATTTTCTTCATATTATGCATGTTCCAGTACTAACTTTCCATCCTGTTGTGATGTTTCCTTTTTGCCTTCAAAAAGTCTAAAATTCCATAAAAACCATTTAATGTAAGTGACATCAATTGGTTTTGATGTGAATCCAACCATGGAAAACAAAGTAGCTTCAACTGTCACCATCTCTGTACTTTTTCTTAGCTTAAATATGTTAAACCTGTAAAGCTTAAAGTTCCATCCTGTTAGGAAAGATTGTGGAAAATGTTTATTCAGTAGAATTTAAAAACATTATATTAGATTTAGTCATTAAAGGTTTGTTATTCTGTTGAAGGTTAGCTAGTTAAATGTTAACCACATAAAGAGCTTCAGGTAGATTAGTTAGAAAAGTTCCACCCTGTTATGTTCATGAACCAAATGAGGTAGAAATTAGGGTGAAAAGTAATAATTTTAAGTCAAATAAAAAAATGTCAGATGATAGAATAGAGTTGCAGAGTAGTCTGGACCAGGTTATTATCAGATGTCTTTGCCATTTGTCTGTTTTCATTTCCCCCATCGACTCCTGTGAGGGGAACAATGAGTCCCTGTCTTGGGAAAATCCACTACAGGGATGTCACCTGTTTTCCCAAATAGAGCCAGGACCAATAATCCACCGATACTTTGACTTGAAAGAGCCAATCCTGCAACTAATGATGAAAATAATCAGATTTTAGAATCAAAGACGTTGATTTTCCACCATGTTATGCTCCGTTCCACACATGTTTTTATTAAATATTGTTACAGAAACATTAAGTACTGTGAATTTTTCTGTGCCATGTTGGGAATTGAAGACCAATTAATGCAAATATTGGTATAAGTTTTTAAAATTACCAATATTTTCAATGCTGTCAGTAATAATTAGTAAAAAAAACTATTAGTAAAAAAAAACATTTTTACTTTACAATAGTCATAAATGATTCATAACTTCATGAAGTGTTACAATTTCAAGAGTAAAACATATTATAGAGCAGTGGTTCTTAACCTTCTTTGAGGTATCGAACCCCACAGTTTCATATGCGCATTCACTGAACCCTTCTTGGTGTGAGTGTGTCACCACCCCCACGCCACTAGAGGCAGTAGCAACCCCGAAAAGATGAGACACAAGTTCAAATCCATACTGAGAGTGGAGCTCCTTCAATTAGGGCTCCTCTGCAGCTAAGCAATGTAACGTGATCCTCTGATTGGCTAAGCAATGTAACGTGATCCTCTGATTGGCTAAGCAATGTAACGTGATCCTCTGATTGGCTAAGCAATGTAACGTGATCCTCTGATTGGCTAAGCAATGTAACGTGATCCTCTGCAGCAAGTGACGGCAAAGCGGGGCGTCATCACGACTTTACACAAGTGTGTCTTTACCTCCGCGGCAGAGGCTCCGCCGAACCCCTGAGACCGACTCACTGAACCCCTGGGGTTCGATGACTCGAATATTGCGTCTGGCAGCTGAAGGAGGAACAGCTTATCCTGCTCTCTCCCGTCCTTACTGATAACTTTGCTTGCGAATTATTTTTAAAGTCACAATTTTTATGGTTTTATTCACATTATCGACATCATAACTGGATTACTTCAAACCTAAAGACCAGGAGATTTTCTCACTTTTATTTTTACCTCACTTTTCTTCACCTCCAAGTTGAACTAGGGCAAAATGCCCCCGTCCGACCCCAAGGACATTAGCAGTATTCTACAACGACTTCAGTTTTTAGAAACAAAGATTCAACGGCTGGAGGTCAACTTTGAGATCAACGCTACCTGTGGATATGAAACAACTCTTCCTCAAATCAGCGGAGAGGTCGTACACCCCGCACCAAGCAGCTCACCCTGGATCGCTCAGGGCGCCAAGCCGAAACAAAAGTCTCACACTGCAGATCCCATGAGACGACTAACGGGGAGAACCCCTCACCTGGATGAATCAGCGTGGCCGGCTCTGAGCCGAAACCCACCTTCAACCTCAACACCTGCTCCGCCAAAGAATAGCAAACAAGCAGCTGGAACCAAACGGACTACACCGAGCCCACTCCCAAGGACAAAGCGACCAGCCCAAGCCTCAAAACATCCTGATTCCGTGGGAATCCCACTGAAAAACTGATTTTCTGCACTTCAGCACGAGCCTCTGAGTGAAAACCCACCTTCAAACATCAGCAATGAGGCTAAACCAACGCATCCACCACACAAAGCTCTGAAGGACAAAGTGACCACCAGGAAAACGAAAGGTAGGCCAAGAGTGCTTATTGTTGGAGATGAGGCAGTAAATGGAATCAGTCATGTTTGCAATCCCAAGAAAACGAGAGTGGTTTCTTTTCTTGGTGACACTGTATCTGATTTGACTCGCAAAGTGCTCTCTCTAACCACTGATCAGCCAAACATGGAGACTTTAGTTGTGCATGTTGGAGCCAACGATCTGGCAAAGCAAAAATCAGAGATTCTGAAAAACGATTTTAATATTCTTCTGGACACTATGGGAAAATTAAAAACGAAGTTATTTCTCAGTGGTCCAATTCCATCGCCTCAATGGGGAGACGAAAAACATTCCAGGCTGCTTATGTTAAACAAATGGCTGTGTTAGGTATTTTCTGAAACCTACATGGAAAAGAGAACCACAGACAACGTATATGAGTTTTTAGCCAGCTTCTGCAGAAGGAGAAAAACTCTGTCAGCTCCTCCGAGCCGTTCACAGAGCGTTCTGCCAATCTTTGGGTAGAGCTTGTCTTTTATTATCAAACTTCAAAGAGGGAGGATAGGCAAGATAAGACAGCGGAGGAAACAGCTGAGGTCGTAAAACATTTTACCTAAACACAGCAAAGGTCGTAAAACAATTTAACATCTGTCCCATGATCTGAGCCCGGTTCAAATCTCGGTCAAACTGTTTCACATGAAGATAACAGGCAGCTGTGACTTCCAGGTCAGTTCACACATACAGTTTAAAGAAGAGAACACTTTAACCTGACTAACATTAGACTGAATATAAACTAAAGTAACAACAAAATGATAATACCAAAAATCCCTATCATTCTGATTAAAACCTGCTCTGCCAGCTCAGTGACCTTCATCGATAACCTCTGGATCTATTGGCAGCGCTTTCACCTCTTTGGAAGAGGAGGACGCAATCTTAACAAACATGGAATAAGGCTGCTCACTGCAAACATTTTTCATTTTAACAACAAGAACAACAATGTGACCATCGCTTCAGAAGAACAGGCTCAAGGATGTCTGACTAGGATGGAGCCCTCCGCATATCAAGAACAAACTATTCCAATACAAACTGATAAAACATGAACTGTGAACAGAATGACTGGTCCCCTCCTCCTTCCCCCATCCCACATCTTTCCCCCCTCCCTCTCTGCTCGTACACTCCCTCACAAGATCAGAGTTTCTCAGGAAGTGAATCACTAAAGAGAGTTGGGCTGCACCTGAGCCGCCTGAAAATGCTGGTGGAGAATTCAGGTGAGAGAGAAAGACGGACGGACTCTTTCTCCTCCCAGCTGGATAGTATGGATCAACAGGTTCGCCTCGGCACGACTCTCACTTCATCTAAGCCACCTGCCCCTGACCTCCCTGAAGATCCAGCACTCCGCATTTCTGAGGTCTGAGACCGGGGTCCAGATATTATCCTTACACCCATCTTCCTCCAGAATGTGTCTGGCCCCACGACATTGCATAGCAGGATAATACCTGTCCAGATCACTACAAGAACAGTTACAAAAAACAGAAATACAAAAAACAGTGGTCTTAATTCAAACCTCAGACTGATCCCCTGTCTAAAGGAACCTCAGACTGAAGAGCTTTCAGCCTCCGAGTCACTTAAACTGGCTCTTTTAAATACCAGATCTCTCTGTGCTAAAGCTCTATTAATTAATGATTTCATCACTGAGCATAATATTGATGTTTTATTTCTGACAGAAACATGGCTGAATGACAATAATGAAGCAATCGTACTAATTGAATCAACGCCTCCTACGTACAATTTTTTAAGTGAAAATAGAAAACACAAAAAAGGAGGCGTGGCTTCAATATTTAAGAATACCATAAACTGTAGTAAAATCTCTTTGGGTAATTTTATGTCTTTTGAATATCTTGGAATCGAGGTAAAAGGCCACAAACGAACTTTGACACTAACTCTATACAAAACACCAACATATGTGGAAAATTTCTTTGCGGACTTGAATGAGCTTCTATCTCTCATGTATTGATTAATTGTTTGATAATTGTGGTGATTTCAACATTCATGTTGACAACCCCCAAGACCGAGGGGCTAAAAAGCTCTGTAATATATTAGAGAGTTTTGGTTTAACACAACATGTCAAACAAGCAACACACACTCAGGGACACACACAGGACCTGGTTATCAGTCAGGGTGTGAATATTTCCAATGTCTCTGTAACTGATGTTGCCTGTCGGATCACTTTGCTGTTTTCTTTGACAGTTCTTTATCCGTTAACCCACTTGGACAAAAGCTACTATCACAAAACGTACTTTCACAGAAAACACAGCAGAAACATTTAATCAAATCTACTTTCTTCCTCGTTATAGTGACGTAGATAAGTTGGTGGATGATTTTCAGTGCAAACTTTCAGATATCATTGATTACATTGCCCCCACTAAAGTGAAGGTTGTGACTGGTAGGAAGAAATCTCCATGGAGAAATGCACAAACAGTTCAATCTGCAAGACATCTCTGCCGTAGGACCAAACGGAAATGGCGTAAAACTCAACTGCATGTTTATTATGACATCTACAAGGAAAGACTACGTAACTATCACACAACACTAAAACATGCAAGAGAGGCTTTCTTTGCAGATGTCATAAACAGAAACACTAACAACGCTCGAGCTTTATTTGCTACTGTTGACAGGCTCACAAATCCTCCAATGACGTTGCCACCTGAACTCCAATCTAATGCCGCCTGCAACAAGTTTTCCAGTTTCTTTTCAGAGAAATTCAAAAGATCAGAGGATTAATCTGCACATCCACTCAAAGACAGTACCAATGCTGTGCCCAACAAACAAATGCAGGAAAAATGACCCAATTTCAACTACTACTACTTTTAAAGCTCGTCTTAAAACCCATCTATTTTACTTGGCTTTCAACACCAGCGGGATCTAGTTTAAATTGTAGTTTTTTTTTAAACTGTAAGTTTTACATTTTTTTACATTTTTTTATTATGTTGTGTTTTAATGTACAGCACTTTGTATGAGCTGTGGTTGTTTTAAAGTGCTTTATAAATAAAGTTGGTTTGGTTTGGTTACTAAATTATAAAACCCTAGAAGAAATTATAAGTCTTTTAAGCTCCGGTTCCTGCTGTCTGGATGTCCTACCCACACATTTCTTTAAGGAAGTCCTGCCTGTCGTTGCTACTGATCTGATCCAAATAGTAACTCATCGCTCTCATCAGGTGTTTTCCCCCAGGCTTTGAAAACAGCAGTTATCAAACCACTGATAAAAAAGAACAATCTGGACAAATCACTACTGCAGAATTCATCAGCAAAATTATTGAAAAAGCTGTTTTTAAACAATTAAATAACTTCCTAACAATAACAAACTGCTTTGACTCCTTCCAGTCTGGTTTTCGTGCTCACCACAGCACGGAGACGGCCTAGTCAAAGTGTTCAATGACATCCATATAAATACAGACTGTGGGAGAACCACAGTGCTGGTTCTGTTGGACCTCAGTGCAGCTTTTGACACTGTTGACCACATTTTACTGAATCGACTGGAGAGTTGGGTCGGACTCTCCGGTCCAGTGCTCAGCTGGTTTGAATCTTACATAAAGAACAAGGATTTCTTTGTTTCAATCGGAAACTTCTCATCAGAGAGGTCAAAGGTCACATGTGGGGTACCCCAAGGTTCAATCCTAGGACCCCTTCTTTTCAATATTTATATGCTCCCACTGGCTCAGGTTATAACAGGAAATAGGATTAGCTACCACAATTATGCGGATGATACACAGCTCTACATCACGATGTCACCAGGTGACTCTGAACCCATCCAATCACTGAATAGATGCTTAGAACAGATCAATGTGTGGATGTGCCAAAACTTTCTCCAGCTAAACAGAAACAAAACTGAAGTTATTATCTTTGGACCTAAAGAGGAGCGAACCGAATCAACGCACAGCTTCAGTTATTACAACTAAAAACCAGCGATCAGCCCGAAACCTGGGAGTAGTGATGGACTCTGACCTGAACCTTCAGAGCCACATTAAGACAGTCACAAAGTCGGCCTTCTATCACCTGAAGAACATCTCTAGGATTAGAGGACTGATGTCTCAGCACGATCTAGAGAAACTCATCCATGCGTTTATCTTTAGCCGCATTGATTACTGCAACAGCGTCTTCACAGGTCTGACTAATAAATCAATCAAACAGCTGCAGCTGATCCAGATGCTGCTGCTCGGGTTCTGACTAAAACCAGGAAGATAGAGACATAACACCAGTTTTAAAGTCCCTACACTGGCTCCCTGTAGCTCAGAGAATAGACTTTAAAATACTGATGTTAGTTTATAAATCTCTGAACGGTTTAGCACCACAATACCTTAAAGATCTGTTATTACTGTATCAACCGTCTAGACCCCTCAGGTCTTCTGGTTCTGGTTCTGCTCTGCATCCCCAGAACCAGAACCAGACGAGGAGAAGCAACATTCAGCTTCTATGCACCACAGATTTGGAACAAACTTCCAGAAAACTGTAAAACAGCTGAAACACTGAGAGCCTTTAAATCTCAACTTAAAACCCACCTGTTAGAGTTGCTTATGGCTAAATTAGGGTTAGAGTGGGTTTTGATGTCTTCCATGTTTTTATGTCTTTAATGTTTTTAATTTTTTCTTCTTTCTTTTCGACGTTTTAATGATGTAATGTTTTTTGTTTTTATTTTATTTTTTTAATCTCTCTTTCTCACTGATTATTTCTGTTTTTATTTTAATTATGTAAAGCACTTTGAAATGCCTTGCTGCTGAAATGTGCTATACAAATAAAATTTGATTGATTGATTGATTGATTGATTGATTGATTGATTGATTGATTGATTGATTGATTGATTGATTGATTGATTGATTGATTGATTGATTGATTGATTGATTGATTGATTGATTGATTGATTGATCGAACCCAGGTTAAGAACCACTGTTATATAGTAAAAGGGACACTCTTTCTAAGAAAAAGTCATTATTTTTCAAAATTTAAATGTTTAACTATTTGTGGTCTATTTGTAAATGTTCATAACAGGGTGGAACACATTCAGAGACACCAGGGTTTCTGTTTCTGTTTTTATTTGTGCTTTATATGTGAGAAAATTCAGAATATCAATAAAAGAATTAATTACAAAAAATATTAATAAACAACTTTATAATTGCCATATGTTCAAGGCACAGAATGGAAATGGTGTTTCCCTCAAAAAGGATTATATATGTATTTAAAAACATTACAATATTTTACAAGCATGAAGTAATTGGTGGGGGGGGGGAAGCAGAGCAGCTGTAAAAGACAAAACTAGTAAAAAATACAGTGTAAACACAATATTTTAAATCACAATACAGGGCAAAACAAGCTTAATTTATTTGAGCAAACTGTCATCAAAAAACTATATTTTATTAATGATCAGTAAGTAAAATATGAATAATTTTCCTAGTATTTGCTGTGAAATAAAACCTGAATTCTAATAGATAAATGGCATATAATAAATATTTAAATTTAGTCTTTTTTTTATTCACTTCAGGGCTGTGATGATAAAGTTTAATCTGACTTACTTTAGGTTTTATGAAGTACAAGAGGTTTTCCCTCCACCAAACTGTTGATAAAACAAATCCTATAGAATAGCCCCCCCTGGTGGCAGCAGGTTGGAGCAGCTCTGCTACATTAGATTAGATTTTTCTTTTCTAGACTTTAGTAGAAAAGACTAAAACATTGAGATATTAGTATAAAAACACCTACAGAACATTAACATGCTTCAGTCCATCAGATGTTTCTGTTTTCTGTTTTCTCATAAAAGCCCAAAACATGAAGGATTTTCAAAAGGACAAATAATGTTCACATATTTAAATTTAATCACAGATTTAAAAACTATGAGTACATCAAGCCGTACACTGTAAAAACAGTAAATTGTACAGTAAAATGCTGGTTGAAACAAATCCACTGTAAAATTAAAGGTAAAACATTTTTCTTTCACGCTTAGACGACATTGTCATTGTTTACTTTAGAGTTTAAAAATGGTGCTGGTGTAAATGTTTTACTGGAAAAGAAAATGTTTTCCCTACACTAAAAATGAATACAAATCAGAAAATTATTGTTCAATTTACTGTTTTAACAGATACATTTATTTCACATCTAAATCAACAGTTTTAGATTCTGAGATTCTTTAAAATTATTTTTTCTGTCATAATTTTACTGTTTGAAGATACTTAATATAAAACAAAGAAACTTTAAACTCTGATGTTTCAGTTTAGATGGTGTAAACATCCTGGTGAAGACTGAGAAACTCTTTAAATGTAAACTCTGAAGGCTTCCTGCTCAGACGACCTTGCTGAAGGTCGTAGATGTTGTCGGCAGCCAGCTGTCAGTCAGATTCCTCCAGGCCAAAACCTCCGCAAACGAACCCAACGGGTTGAGATCATTCATCCAAAACCTTTAGACACAAACACCGTCAAAGAAAACATCGTTTTATTTTTGTTTCTGTTTAAACTCTTACCCTAAAGTGTCTCTACATCCGTCGATCCAGACCCAGCTGCTGTCGATGTTCTGCAGGCCCAGCCAGTAGAAGCTGCTGCTGAGGTAACTGATGAAAGCCTGGGGAGAAAAATCGTCATTAAATGCTCAGATTACTGTAGTGTTTAAATTATTACCATATTAATATTGGTGCTGCAGCTCACATGATGCTGCGGATTATTAATAACAACCAGATCTGCAGATCTGTTCTGACAGAACCGACGACTTTCTTCCCAGTTCAGCTCGGTGTCGTTCCTGAACCAGTAGCACTTTTCCTGGAACCAGAACCATCCGTCCGGACACAGCCGGCACTCTGCAGCCGTCACAGTAAGACGAGTTTAATGCAGAGCCAAACCAGCAGTTTATCATGCTGTGATTCTTAACCTGTTGTGCTGTTGAACAGGTTAGGAGAAGTTATGGGCTACAGAACATGTTTTGCTCAGAATCAGAGATTTCATTCTGCTCAGTTCTGTCTATGTTGATCTCTTGAGCTGCTGCTGGGCACACTTACATGTGAAAATGGCTGTAATTATACAGCTGTAACTCTTTGAAAAGCAGAAGTAAAACTTCCTGCACAACCAACAAGAATAGAGCACGTGGTGAGTCAACAGCAGCCATTGTACAGCCCATACTCAGGACCCTGCCAACAGCCATCAGCATCTACAGTAACTCTTTGAAGGATCTGAATTAATGAGCTACATTATTTAACTTTCCTTTGGTATCAATGAGCTGAATTTGAAAACCAGCTGACCAAACATGCTGGAGCTCAGCTTGGGTTGTTAGGTAAATAAATCTGTGAAAAGCTAATTTTCCTCAAATAATTAAGATTTATGTTCCAGAGAAAACAGTAGCAGGCTGTGGTCCGCTGCGCTTCATTATTAAGGTAACTGTCTTGCCATATCCACTGTAAATATGGCAAGACATTTTACACTTAAACCTACAGCAACTACTTAATTACATCTGATTTCATTGTTCTCCTAGTTTAAACTTTGAATAATCATTTTTATCACATATAATCGAGTTTCTCGCCTCCAGCAGGACAGAAGTTTCTGACGGAGAAGTTTGTGGATGTGAGGATGAATCTGAGCTTCTGGTTGAGTTTTTCCTTCTCTCTACATGTCGACTCAGACTCCAGCTCCAGCCTGCTGACTCTCGCTCTCTGTTTCTTTATTTCTAAACAGCCTTCGAACGACAGAAAACACCACAACACTCTGTCATTATGTGACCTTTGACCTCTCACTACTGCGATGCAGAGGACTCTGAAGCTAAAAATGTTAAATGATAAATACGAGGATGAGGAGACTCACTCCAGGTGATGAAGCTGATGCTCACCGCCAGCAGGATGAAGGTTACCCCCAACACCAGCAGCAGCAGACGGAAATGAGAGCAAACGTCTTTTTTACCGTCTGTTGGTGGGAATTAAACCAGATATAATAAATATTTCTGCTTTTACAGCCACTGGTTACGCATTACAGCAGAAAAGTTTCAAAAAGCATCTTAATCAGTTTATTCACAAAGCCAAAGAGTTTAAATGCTCTTATCATCTGAACATAACAGATCAGGATTCTGTTCCCAATACTGATTAATGATGCTAAAAAACTGTAAATATTTATCTTTCAATCCATAAATCACACTCTTTTTTTTTTCTGGCTGATGTTTTGATCAGAAAAAAATATGTTTGAAGACTGAAACATGAGCCTGTTTGGTTTCTGAGTTTTAAAAAAATAACTGTTATCTTAACCTTCCTATTATCTTGTTGGTTAAATGATGCATTTTATCCATCCTTCCATCCATTTTCTTCCGCTTCATCTGTTGAAAAGGGTAGAGTGTGTTCTCCGGGTCAGGGGGGTCGTCCTGCCTCAAGTGGAGGAGTTTAAGTATCTGGAGATCTTGTTCACGAATGAGGGAAGAAGGGTGCAGATGTCTTGTCAGGCCACCTGCTTTCCAGAGCCGTTTAACTGAGACCAGCAGGAAACAAGATGTTTAATCTTCAGTCCACTGAGGGAAGTTTGTGGCTCCAGCCAAGAAAGATTGGTGTCCTGCAGACGATGAAACTATAAAGGTCCAGAGACGGGATGTGAAACTGGCAGTTTATAGAAATAAAGGAGAAAATACAGAAAAATGCAGAGAGAGAACCATATACAACATGTCTGCAAGATGCAACGTTTCTAATTTATTTACAGCAATTGCAGAATAAGAGGTTTAATCCCTCCTGGGTTTCAATGTGTTCTGGGTGGATTCTCATTTCTGCAGCAAGACGCAAAAAAACACACAAACTAAATCAAAAAACAAAATTCAAATCAAATCAAATCAAGAATTTTAACATTTTACAATGTCCTTAATGTCCTATTATGACAAAAGAACATCACAAAATACCTTAAAACACACAAAAAACTAAAATATAACATTTCAGCAATTTCAAAGATAGAATAAAAGCAAACAATAACTTGTAATTTCTGTAATTTCTTTGAGGTCTTGAAAATGTTCTGGTTAAATGAAGTCACAAAAACAGCAAAGAGCAAAAGATAAAACAGACATTGTACCAGAGGCAGCTGGTCAGCAGGGGGCGCTGCAGCACCGCTCACTCAGACCAGGAGGGGAAACAAAACGTCACCTTCCCAAAATAATGAGACATTTTTCAAGAGGTGGTTTATATTTATATATATATATATATATATAATTTCTGCTAATTTAGATTCAAGTCAAAAATACTTTATTAATCCATATCAATAGCAGAACAGAAGAAACTTTTGTTATTGTTTGGAGTTCAAGGGAAAACGGACATTATTATTATCAAAAAGAAATGAACCATGAAAAATCACCATGGCAACACATAAAACATAAACCAAACGATGTTTATTACAGACTACAGAGAAAGATGAGCTTTATTTCTTATTAACTAAAGTCTTAAGCAGAAAACATTAAAGTATTGATCCAGTAAATCTGAAACTCTATTTGTTATCAATTACCTGGTTGATGGAAAATAAAAGCAATAAAAATAAAGAGTGAAAAGAAAACAGAACAAAAGGCAAAACTTTCAAAATGAAATTAATGTAAAACTGAAGATTGTTTCCATAAAATATTTACTATGTATAGAAAAGAAGATGTGATTTATCTCTGATTATTTTAGATTATTATTATCAGAATATATGATTGTAGAGATACTTTTTTAAAAATTAAAACATGGATCAAGATGAAAACTAACTCAGACATGAGGTAAAGTATTTCTGTATTTAAAATAAAGTTATATTTCTGCATGCAGGCATGATGTGAAACTTCTGCTGAGCTTCAGTCTAACAGCTGAAGCCGTTTCCAAACAGAGACGTTGGAGTGAAAAACGTCGCTGAGGATTTCCACCATGTTATCACCGTGGCGTATGGACCAGAGAACCAAACCACTCCGCTCATCCAGAACCTTTCAGACAGAAACCAGAGGCCGTTATCACAAAGACGGTCATTTATGTTTAACAGTTATATTATTTTAAAATTTAAATCTGAACTCGGACGTTGAATGAAGAGAGACAGAAACTTTTTGTTTTCATTAAATCAGATTAAACATTTCCTGTTTCAGATCAGAGCCCCAACATTATTCCACCATTTATTTGATCAGACCAACAACAGAACCTTAAAGCTGCAGTATGTAACTTTTATTTTTAAAAAATAGTTTTTTTACATATTTGTTAAAACTGTCCCAGTGTAATATAAGACAGATAATCAATGAAAAGATTGATCTTCTCCCCTCTCCGCTGCTCTTTCAGTCTGATGAAATCTGCCGCGCCTGATCAAAAGCAGCCAATCAGAACCAGAAGGAAGGTCTTAGCGCTGTCAATCAATCTCATGCACCTGCTGCTAAATGTGCTGACATACCTTCATAGGAAAATTGTTAATCTACCATCATTGTTGGCCATGCTAACTAGCTTTAGCATTCAGAACAGGCTATGCTAGCTGTAGCGTCTTTTTCTTGTCTATCAGCGGTGGCCCTAATACGTCATGTACATAATCCAGACTATAATCTGTTTTAAAGAACAAAACCTCTAATTATGAAACAGCCTCTATATTTATTTATGTTTTACAAACATTTCTCACCCAAGACTCTCATTTTGCCCATCGATCCAGAGCCAGTTGTTGTCGGTTTGGCCCAACAAGCAGAAATTCATCTCATGATTACTGGCAGGACTCTGGAAAATGAAAACATCCCATAAGTTTTCATTTTCAATGCCAGCCTGAAAAGCTGAGTCCTGGAAGCTCACCTGTTCTTTGACGTCATCAACGACCACCAGGTCTGCGGACGTGTTTTGACAGTACAGTCGGGCTCCTTTCCCAGGGTTCTGGCCTGAATGTTGGTCATAAAACTGGTCGCACTTTTCCAGTAAACTCGCCCAACTCTTCTGGCACGGCAGACACTCTGCAGCCACATTCACAACACGGGTTGGTTTTGACACATTTTCTTTACCATCAACACATCTTCTGTCGTTTTCTTCACTTTATGTTTTAAAACAACATTTAATTTCCCTTTGGGATCATTGAAGTATTTCTGAATTTTAATTTTAACAAGAACGTGGTAAACCATCGACCAATCACGTCACTTCTCTGGAGTTCTGTAACCTTCCACATTCTGGGTTGCCAGATTGGACAGTTTTCCACCCAGTTGAGCAGGTGTGACTGGAAACAAGTAGCTTTGGGTGGATTGTTAAAATTTGGGCTGCTTTTTTTCACAGCAAACTCCAGCAGCCGCCATTTCAGGATGTCGAGCAAGAAGAAAAAAAAAGGTAAAATAATGTTTTATTTGATAAACTGATAATAAAACATTAACAGGAATCCTTAATCAGGATATTGATCTGTGGTGTTTAGTTACTAAGACTCATACAAACTGCCTGTGACAGTTAGCTTAGCATACACCAACATTTTTTTGGCTGGAAGTTTATTGAAATACTTGATTATCACCTGCAAACTCCTTAATTAATCGTAATTTTATTAAACAAAAGGCATTTTATGGTAAAACATCTTTAGAATAACGGTTTTCAAAAACTTAAGTTTAGCATTCGCCATAACTGCATCTTGTTTGGTCAGCAGTTATAATGCTATTAATGTCTTATTTAGATTATAAATCCAGACGCATTCATCCAAATAGTCACATAAATCAATAATGAGCTAAGAAATTCTGATCAGAAAATGATGAAAAGCTGTTATGAGACATCTAAGTTCTTAAAAGCTCATGAATGTTTTGTTGTGTCTCTCTTGAAGAACATGAACAATTATTTTATGTTTAAATATTGATGTGAAACTTTTTATCTGAATTTTACATGAGCATCTCAGTAAATTACAATATTTTAATATATTAAACCAACTCAAGTCAAAAAATGAAACTTGCATTTAAATGATTCCCCTGCTTATTTTCATTATTTCCAATCCCACATACAGATCTTAAATGATTGGATTTGTCATTTATTTTAGCTAAATTTCCATTCTGGTGGAAAACTCACTTTTGTCTGGGCAGAACTGGTTCACTGGGAAGTTGTCGTGCATCAGGATGACCTGCAGCGCCCTCTTCAGGTCGTCCCGCTCCCCGATCAGCTGCTCCGTCACGTTTTCCAGAAGACTCTTTTTAATATTCAGACGCTTGTTCTCTCTCTTCAGACCGTCCAGCTTTTCCTTATGGCTCATCATGTCGACGCTGACTTTAACGAAATGGAAACAACATGAGACACCAGGGCCGGCCTCAAGGTGTCGGGGGCCCGGGGCAGAATTTGACTCAGGGCCCCCTCTACTGCCAGAGGCGGGTAGAGCAGCCAAAAAAAGAGCAGCACTGCTGGAACATTACTTAACTCAAGTTAAAGTAAAAATTAGCTGTCAAAGAAATCACTCTTAAAAAAATAAATAAATAATATTACGAGAATAAAATCATAATATTACAACTTTATTCTGGTAATATTATAGATTTATTCTAGTAATACTACGATAAAACTTTATTCTGGTAATTTTTTCTTACCAATAAAATTAAAAAACAAGTCAGTTTGATAAAGAATGATTCATAATAATAATTTGTTCATCTAACTATTGCTAATAAAAATGAGAACAGGGAAGTTAAAAAGCACAGATATTTAATGGATTCTCACAAAATGTTTAATAGGTTTGAAAGTGCTTGATTAAAACTCATAATGAAGAGAAACCGACTCACTCCAGGCGATGAAGGCGATGCTCGCCAGCAGCAGGACGGAAAGAATCCCCAACGACAGCAGCTGGAAGGAGCAGCTCGGTTTTTCCTTCTTCCCTGATTATAAGGAGAAAATTATCATTAATGTGTTTTTGGTTCCACTTAAACTTTAAACTCATTTTTCCACTAAAATCTCACATTTTATGGCTTCACTGACGGTTTCACTCAGTTGTAGTTTTATTTATACATTTTTTCAGGTCCTGATCGCAGGACACCAGATTTTTATGGAGGTATATTTGGTACAAAACTATTTGTTTTCTTTTGCATCAAATTATTTGATTAAACTCCACAGGATGAGCAGGATTTTCCCAAGTCGATCATGTTTGGAGGAAAACTCTAAAGAAAGTCCAGGGTATGGATGATGAAGAGTTTTGTGCTAAATAATTTATTAATCTTTCTTTAGTGAAGTTCAGATGAAGTGTTGTCATGGAGTCTTACCTTCTTCCAGCTCCTGTGGGTTTTCATAAATGGCTTCAGTGCTCTTGTTTTTATCCATGGCTGGAAAAACGCAGAGAAAAGGAGAAACTGCTGATTTAAAGAAGATTAAAAGATCCTGCAGAAACTCGGTGAAGATCGTTTCCTCTCTTCTTCAGCCTGAACTCACAGCTGGTCTGTTTGCTACCTGACTAGTTTGGTTTGAATTTGGTTATTAAAATACATCTGATGATTTGCATTAACCCCAAATAAATCAGTTAAATGGAAAAACATTAATATCATCTTCAGTCCTTATTTGTTTAAATGGAAGACTAGACTGTATTTATTCTGTATTTATGCATTTTCACCTTCATGTCCTGCTATTCTTCAGCTTTATCTGCATTATCTGTGCTTAGTTGGTGTATAAGATCATCTTTAAATAAATAACTGATAATAAACAGGAAGATAATAATCTTTGTTATCCAGAGTAACACTTTACGGCTTCATGCTCTCTAATTTATCAGTTTTTCTCCGATCAGATCCAGTTGGATCCACTTCCACTCAGAGAGACCAAACACACTGAAACACATGAGAGTTATTCATGCAGGCTGTAAACAAGATTCGTTTTGTTTTAGGTTGGATTTGTTGGTTAAATAAAGTATTTTGCATGAATCCAAATATAAAAAGGTTTGATATTAGATGTTTGTGAGCCAGTCAAATTAGTAGTGATGTTGCAGTAAGACCTGGCGACCTGTCCAGGTGACCCCGCCTCTCGCCCTGAACGTTAACTGGAGAGGCAGCAGCAGCTCCTGACCCCACAGAGGGGCAAGGCTGTAGAAAATGGATGGATGTTCCTGTAAGACTTCCTTTCTCCATGTCATTAAAAACTGAAAGTGTTTGTAGCTTCATCAGTAGATCAACATTAATAAGGATTTATGTTCTCTGGTTCTGCTTTAATGCTCCTAAATAACAGTAGAGACAAACACTGGCTGCGTTTCCTGTGTAAATGTGTGCAAACGTTTTTCAATGATGTCAGAAAAACACAGTTGCATTGTTTCCGTTCAATAAGAAACGGCGTTAAAATCACTTGTGAATAAGTTTGTTCACATGATAAATCATTAAAAAACATGCTGAGTCATCATCCTCCAACCACTTCCTGTCGTCTTCGTTGTGGTTTGTTTCAGCGGCGACATCTGGTGCAACAATGTGTTTCCATAAATTTATTTCAAAATGGCCAAATAAATCATCTCATCCCAGCACCAAACTTTTAGTCAAACAACAACTTTTTTATTTGGTGTTTTTCTTTTAAGTTAATTTATTTTAGAAATGTCAAATTGTGCAAATATGGCCAAAGGAAATGCAGCTAATGTTTCTTTTGCAAATCTGCTTATCATAAAACAAATTATGATGTTCGGCTTTTAATAATAATACAAATTCTTACATGTTTATCCAGTTTATTTGCATAATGACGCTTGTATTCATTCAAACTGAGCACAGAAGCAGAAGCTGCTGCTTCAGAAACGTGACGCATGTAAACATCTGGTTAATAATTCACAGGAAAAAAGTTTCCTCTTCCACTTAAATCCAAACAGACGACTTTTTGTTTGGAAACCAGGAAAACTGAAACTGAAAGTTGTTCACAGAGGATTTACATGGACTGGAAAACAAATTAAATACTAAAGTATCTGAGTTTATCAAAGGGATCATTTCCATTTACAAACTTTATAATTCAGTTTAATACACAAACAACAGATTCTTGTTGTTTCCAGTATTTCAGTGAGAAATAAAAGTTTCACTGCAGCTTTGCTGTGAAAATCCCTGATTGTGTCTTAAATCTTCACTTATTCATTAAATACTGCATATAAACACAGTAGGAAGAAAATATTTACTGACACTGTTTGTGTGAATAAGCCATAATTTAAACCACTACAATCACAAAATACAAATAGAAACAAGTTTGACTCAGAAACAACAGAATCTGGCTAATTAGACCAAATGAAACCTGAAACAAACATCTGAACGATGATATGTTGTAGAAAAGCTGTTTTCCATCCAGCATGAAAGGATGAAAAACTTTCCTGTTTTCCATTTAATCCTGTTAATGGATTAAAAGACCGTTTGAATGATTGCTGCCCGCTGATGGTTTTGCTCCAGCTTGCAGGAGTTTCTTGTTTCCACCTCTGTGTGATGCAAACATCTGTCTCTACATAAAAACCAGCAGAATTAAGCTTTGAGTTTATCTGTCCTCCAAACGAGAAACACAAACATCATTAAGATATAAAATAAAATCTCATGACATGTTTCATAAACCAAGTAACCAGACAAACAAGAAAACAAACATCACTTTTATTGAAGCTAAAATTAATATCTTCCTTCCAGTTTTACTGATTTGATAAACTTCTGTTGTTCCAGATATGCAGAAATGTGGTTTTATATTACTCTCATCTTATTTATTTTAATTACAATATTTAAAAAATAAGACTGCATTCCTCGTAACACTGAAAATGCAGTTTATTGGACATAAAGCTCCGTCAGACTCCATCCAGGCTGAGCTTCATTTCTTCCAGTCAGGAGCGTTTTGGTAAAAACTTTAAACCTAAATATGCCTGGATATCAGGTGGTTTTCCCACCTGATGGTCGGGTTCACTCGGTTTGATTGAGGACCATTATTGCAACATTTGACAAATTTTCAGCTGCTGCTGTTTCCCTCCTCGCCTGTGGTGGCGCTACACCAAGAACCACTGAAGAAAACGACACAAAAACCTCTGAAGAAATACTTAGCGCAACTGCCTTCTTCACGAAATGAAAACAAAAACGGAGTAGCATCAGATTTAGAGGATTTCTCTTAATCTTTTGTAAAAGACAACAATAAGTTCTCCAGGTGGCGCTAGACTCACACGATTGCTTTGGTTGTATTTGACCAGAAGGAAAAAATTTTCCTCTTCCACACTGAAGTCCTGCTTTTGGAGCGGATCTCCAGTCCGCTTGGCGTTCACATATTGATTCAAACACGTGACAGTTCACCGTGACTGGAGTTGGATATAAAACAGATGAGTTGGGTTAAAATAGATGAGTTGGGTTAAAACACATGAGTTGGGTTAAAACAGATGAGTTGGATATAGAACAGATGAGTTGGGTTAAAACAGATGAGTTGGGTTAAAACAGATGAGTTGGATTAAAACAGATGAGTTGGGTTAAAACAGATGAGTTGGGTTAAAATAGATGAGTTGGGTTAAAACAGATGAGTTGGGTTAAAATAGATGAGTTGGGTTAAAACAGATGAGTTGGGTTAAAATAGATGAGTTGGGTTAAAATAGATGAGTTGGGTTAAAACAGATGAGTTGGGTTAAAATAGATGAGTTGGGTTAAAATAGATGAGTTGGGTTAAAACAGATGAGTTGGGTTAAAATAGATGAGTTGGGTTAAAATAGATGAGTTGGGTTAAAACAGATGAGTTGGGTTAAAACAGATGAGTTGGATATAAAACAGATGAGTTGGGTTAAAACAGATGAGTTGGGTTAAAATAGATGAGTTGGGTTAAAATAGATGAGTTGGGTTAAAATAGATGAGTTGGGTTAAAATAGATGAGTTGGGTTAAAACAGATGAGTTGGGTTAAAACAGATGAGTTGGGTTAAAACAGATGAGTTGGATATAGAACAGATGAGTTGGGTTAAAACAGATGAGTTGGGTTAAAACAGATGAGTTGGGTTAAAATAGATGAGTTGGGTTAAAATAGATGAGTTGGGTTAAAACAGATGAGTTGGGTTAAAATAGATGAGTTGGGTTAAAACAGATGAGTTGGGTTAAAATAGATGAGTTGGGTTAAAATAGATGAGTTGGGTTAAAACAGATGAGTTGGGTTAAAACAGATGAGTTGGATATAGAACAGATGAGTTGGGTTAAAACAGATGAGTTGGGTTAAAACAGATGAGTTGGGTTAAAATAGATGAGTTGAGTTAAAACAGATGAGTTGGGTTAAAATAGATGAGTTGGATATAAAACAGATGAGTTGGGTTAAAACAGATGAGTTGGGTTAAAACAGATGAGTTGGATATAAAACAGATGAGTTGGGTTAAAACAGATGAGTTGGGTTAAAACAGATGAGTTGGGTTAAAATAGATGAGTTGAGTTAAAACAGATGAGTTGGGTTAAAATAGATGAGTTGGATATAAAACAGATGAGTTGGGTTAAAACAGATGAGTTGGGTTAAAACAGATGAGTTGGGTTAAAACAGATGAGTTGGATATAAAACAGATGAGTTGGATATAAAACAGATGAGTTGGGTTAAAACAGATGAGTTGAGTTAAAACAGATGAGTTGGATATAAAACAGATGAGTTGGATATAAAACAGATGAGTTGGGTTAAAACAGATGAGTTGGATATAAAACAGATGAGTTGGATATAAAACAGATGAGTTGGATATAAAACAGATGAGTTGGATATAAAACAGATGAGTTGGGTTAAAACAGATGAGTTGGGTTAAAACAGATGAGTTGGATATAAAACAGATGAGTTGGATTAAAACAGATGAGTTGGGTTAAAACAGATGAGTTGGGTTAAAACAGATGAGTTGGATTAAAACAGATGAGTTGGGTTAAAACAGATGAGTTGGGTTAAAACAGATGAGTTGGATATAAAACAGATGAGTTGGATTAAAACAGATGAGTTGGGTTAAAACAGATGAGTTGGGTTAAAACAGATGAGTTGGATTAAAACAGATGAGTTGGGTTAAAACAGATGAGTTGGGTTAAAACAGATGAGTTGGATTAAAACAGATGAGTTGGGTTAAAACAGATGAGTTGGATATAAAACAGATGAGTTGGATATAAAACAGATGAGTTGGGTTAAAACAGATGAGTTGAGTTAAAACAGATGAGTTGGGTTAAAACAGATGAGTTGGGTTAAAACAGACTAAACCGGGCTCGTGTGAATGCCTCCGTTTATGTTGTGTAAGTAAACACAACATAAACAGGAGCTAAAATTTAACTTATACTTCAAACAATTGATTGCTCACCTGGGTTACAATGCTACATTTAAAAAATAATTGAAGTTCTGTTGAATAGAAACTAATCAAGTAAATGAAGCCTGTTATTCTGTTGTGACTCATATCTCCAGTAGATGGCGCCTTTGCCCAACACGTCCTTTCCTTGGACCCACTTACCTTTTGGTTAGCGTGATCCAAAGGCTGTGCACAATACCGACACACATTTAATGTTACAACAATAATTTATTTATCAAATAAACCACATGGAAAACGATATTTATGAAATGTTGCATTGTTACCCACAGAACAACAGCTTGTCCATGAAACTATGAAGAAACAAAAATAAATAAACAGAACAGGCTTACCACCTTAAATGTTATTAAATTATCTGAACACGATGCCAGAGAAACTGTAGAGCCGTTAAGTTAAAATAAATTTCCTCTAACCTGTTGATGCAACGTCACTCATGATTCAACCACTTACATTGTAATACCTGCTTCAGCCACCAGAGGGAGACAATACACCTTCCTATCCTACGAGCCTCAATAATCATTTTGTCACTAAATAATGAATTTTACTCCATTTAAATGAAAGAATGGAGCTCCAACTTTAAAGAAGGAGTTAATTTGTCATGTAATCAAGCTAAGTTTGTCAGACTTAATGTATTTACATTTGTTTAACGTGACACCTTAATAAACTTCATATATTTACTTGGATAAACTTAACTTGAATACTTGTAATGTAAAAAAAAAAAAAAAAGTTGGATAAAATTTTTCAGTGTTACAATATATAATGAGAATCTTCACAAAAAATTGCACTAAAAAAGGGAAATTATTTTGAGAGTCTAGAGCAGTGTTTCTCAACCCTGGTCCTGATCATCAGGGTTTTCACCAGATAACCTGCTGAGCCCAGGGGCACCGAGGCGGGAAACTGGGGTTTTGTTTTAAAAGATGTTAAGTTGACAGGAAATGTAAAATATTACTGGGTAATTATGTAAGTGGAAGACAATGATGACACTTAAACCCACAACTATGGAGTCTTAAAAACAACAAATAAAAAGAATACAAAAAAATAAGTATAAATTATTTAGCCTCTCTGACTTGGGTTACGCGGGCTGCACAGTGGCGCAGTTGGTAGAGCTGTTGCCTTGCAGCAAGAAGGTTCTGGGTTCGATTCCCGGCCTGGGGTCTTTCTGCATGGAGTCTCCATGTTCTCCCTGTGCATGGTGGGTTTTCTCCGGGTACTCCGGTTTCCTCCCACAGTCCAAAAAAACATGACTGTCAGGTTAATTGGCCTCTCCAAATTGCCCCTAGGTGTGAGTGTGTGTGCATGGTTGTGTGTCCTGTGCAGTGGTGGAGAAAGTACTCAAAAAATTTACTTAAGTAAAAGTACAAATACACAGTCAAAAATGTACTTAAGTAAAAGTCAAAGTACCACATTAACATTTTACTTAAGTAAAAGTAAAAAAGTCCTGGCTTTTAAAAATACTTAAGTATTAAAAGTAAAAGTACTCGCTGAATGCATTACCTAATCGCTAATATCATTAAGTGTACTGATCGTATTTAATTTTAATACATCAGAAATGTGCCATTTTAATGTACACTTCCACAGATTAAACGTGTTCGTATTGTGTTTATTCTCTGTAACAGTTTAGACTTAGATATGTGATTCTATGAATCATAATTTCAGGGATGGAAACATTTTGTCTCCTGTCCTAACATCAGCTCGATCAGCTAGCATGAACTTCATTAGTCACATTTATTTAGAAAGAAATCTAACTGAAAGTGGATGTAAAGAAGGTGCGGGCGGGGTGGAGGACATGCAACCAAGGAGCCATGTAGCAGAGTTGTAGTCAAGACAACCGAACCCGAGACCAAGACCAGCGCCCCGCGCTAAATGACACAATAACATTAAGTTTACCTATCAAAATTGGTTCTCAGATTGATCTGAAAGATTCACATTCCCATAAAAACACCTAGATATTAAATACTTAGAGCTGAAATATATTTAACCAGTATCAATTAAAACTCACTTCATTCTGTTTTGCTTTCATCGCTGTGCTACAATCCGCAGATGTCTCCTGCTATTCCTAGAAAAATAACGCCCTGGGCGGTTGCCCATATTGCATATGTCAGAAACCACAACTGAAACATTGCAATTAACGGTAAATAACGTTCAACTATGAACACTGTCCAACGGCGCAACAAGTAACTAAGCAGAATGAGCACCATGACTGTTTTCATCCTCCCTCCCACTGCAATGTTTACCACCATGACAGGAGACGAAATCAATCAATGAGCAATGAGCATGCTCTGTGTTCATACCTTCAACTTTTACTTATTCAGCGATTAAATTAATGTATATATATATATATATATATATATATATATATATATATATATATATATATATATATATATATATATATATTCTCCACCACTTTGGAGAATAAATGGTGGAGAATCTCCAGTCAGACAAGATGGTAATGGAGAACCAACCGGACATTGTGGTGGTGGATAAAGAACAGAGGAAAGCCGTTGTGGTGGATGTAGCAATACCAAGTGATCACAACATCAGGAAAAAGGAGCATGAGAAATTGGAGAAATACCAGGGCCTCAGGGAGGAACTGGAAAAGACCTGGAAGGTGAAGACCACAGTGGTGCCTGTGGTCATCGGGGCCCTCGGGGCAGTCACCCCCAAACTGGAGCAGTGGCTCAAACAGATCCCAGGAACAACATCAGACATCTCAATCCAGAAATGTGCAGTTCTAGGCACAGCCAAGATACTGGAGGAGAACCCTCAAGCTCCCAGGCCTCTGGTAGAGGACCCGAGCTCAGAGGATGAAACAGACCACCCGCGGATGAGAAGGGTGAGAAGGGAATTTATATATATATATATATATATATATATATATATATATATATATATATATATATATATATATATATATATTAGCTACCGCAGTGTACACAAGAACAAAGAACGGCTCTCAGTGAGGCTTCAGTCCTTAGGACTTAGTAAAGATCCGTCCAGAAGAATCGCATCGTTCCTGAATGTCATATCACTATATTGCAGACTTTGGTCACAGCGTTGTCCCATATATGCGACACCTCAGTCAAAACCTCCACACAATAATTCAGCGCATGAGTGACAACTTTTTTTCATCAGATGCAACATGTGTCTCAGTACAGCTGGCTTTGCTAGCACAGATCTTACCTTTCTTTAAGCTTTCCTTCCAAGTGACGCTAAAAGTTGGACGAAGTCCCCACCGTCTGTGAAAGCGAAGCGCTGCTGATTTTACATGTCGCCATATCAATTTATGCAGCGCTATTATATTATAGACAAACATCTCCTCCCGCTCAGAGGAAACCACTGCGCATGTCTGGAGCTCCGAGTGCGAGTAAAGGTGGAGCCGATGGGTGACAACAGACACTTAAGTCACGTTATTGCTCGGATTTTACGGCGCCACCTTAAGACCCTGAACTTCACATTTTAACGGAAGAAAAGAGCAACGAGACTTGGATGTAACGAGTAACGCGACACTTTTGTAGAAATGTAGTGAAGTAGAAAGTACAGATACTTACTGTAAAATGTAGTGGAGTAAAAGTAGAAAGTATCCATTATTAAATCTACTTAAGTAAAGTACAGATACACGAAAACTGTACTTAAGTACAGTAACGAAGTACTTGTACTTCTTCCCACCACTGGTCCTGTGTGTCTCTGTGTTGCCCTGCGACAGACTGGCGACCTGTCCAGGCCCGAAACGTTGGCTGGAGATAGGCACCAGCACCTCCCGACCCCACTGAGGGAAAAAGGGTGCAAGAAAATGGATGGATGGATGGACTAGGGTTACTTGAGTAGCAACATTCCAACAGATCCATGTTTTCACCTCTCACCCATTTCCATCTTGTTCCAGTAGCCCATTTTTCATCAGGGTGCTCTGGTTCCCCAGCATCTGACGCAGACCTTGTTCGGCCGGGCGACGTCTGAGCCGGCATGTCGTGCTCATCAATGTCTCTCATGGTATGAGGTAGGCTATATAGCTCCAGGGGTCTTGCCTAAAGACCCACACTGACAGCTCAATGTCACTGTTGTATCTTTGCTATCCAGTCAGCTTATTATATACATACATTTTGTTGTATCCAATGGTGGGAAGTAACGAAGTACAAGTACTTCGTTACTGTACTTAAGTACAATTTTCGTGTATCTGTACTTTACTTAAGTAGATTTAATAATGGGTACTTTCTACTTTTACTCCACTACATTTTACAGTAAGTATCTGTACTTTCTACTTCACTACATTTCTACAAAAGTGTCGCGTTCTCGTTACATCCAAGTCGCATTGCGCCTTTTTCGTTTTGTTTGGGTTTTTTCCCGTTAAAATGTGACGTTAATTTTACAGACCCACGTTAAGTAAGGAACTTAACGTGGGTCTGTAAAATCCAAGCAATAACGTGACGTACGTGTGTCTGTTGTTACCCATCTATGGTTGCCACCCGTCCCTTAAAATACAGAATCTTCCCATATTTGGCTGTTAAATGTTGCGTCCCGTATTGAACCGATATGGGACGCGATTTGTTCCGTATTCTATAAATGTCTGATAGACACGCCTATCACACACATATCAACACTAAGTGTAACAATAATGACCAAAATAAAACACAGGAAATATTAAGGTCAGCTAAATTCTCGTGGCGGGAGCAAAACGACCCCCAGAAAGCTATGGACCGATGCTGTTGCCTAGAGACGGACACTACGCAGCCGCGGTGAGGTGCTATCAACCCGTGTCCTTTTAAACCATCCTTGACCCGATTCTCCACCATCCTTAGAAGCAAAACCTCTCGTAAAGATACAGACGTGAGAAGGAAGACGCAATCCCAGGCTGAATAATGTTGGTGAGGATGAACACAGGCAATTAAAAGAAAATGTGTCCATTGTGGCGAAGTGTGATACCAGACAGAACAGATCAGGAGAGGAACACAGCAGACTATATAGTCTAAATACCATATATATTAGACTATATGGTAACTTTTTGCTATGATTAAGTTTCTTATTGTGCTTTTATTAGACTATATTGGTTTGATTATTTGATTATTTAATGTATAATATCAGTCAAAATAATACAAATGATCAATTGAAGAACAAATCATACATTAGCTTAACAGTAAATACATAAATGCTTCCTACTTGAAAAGGTTTTTTAGTGCTTTCTGTATGTTTTATTTTGAAATGTTTACATATTTTATGAATTGGCTTTTTGGCTCACTTATTATATCAAATAATGAAATATTGCTGGGTTTTTTTTGTTTCATTCTTTTTCAAGTGTTGCCATGAAAAAACACAGACTAACCTGGCCGCTGTGGTAAATATGGTCTAGAACCAGCCTCCAAACCTAACTCCTTATTTATATAAATATTTTGGTAATACTCTATAAAATATCATAATGTTCACATAACGTTTATACTTTTAGTTGTCTGAGGACACATTTTGAATATTAAATTACTCAGTGGTTTACCAAATACTTTTTACACTTGCTTAATTAAACATATTTAAAGTATACTACTCTGATTGGAGTACAATTTTGAGGTACTCTAACCGACTTCTATGCATGAATGATTGCTTATGGATCACTTTTTAAAAACAAAAAACACTGCCATAAAATATTGTCAATCACTGCAGCGGACATCCCACCCCATGAGAGTCGATCGACGCGCTCCGTGGTGGGCGTCCCTTATTTTGATTTCTGAAAGGTGGCAACCTTAAACCCATCGCCTCCCCTTTACTCGCACATGGAGCTCCAGACATGCGCAGTGGTTTCCTCTGAGCGGTAGAAGATTTCTGTCTAATCGTCAGTTATATAATAGCGCTAGATAAATATGGCAACATGTAAAATCAGCAGCGCTTCGCTTTCACAGACGGTGGGAACTTCGTCCAACTTTTAGCTTCACTTTGAAAGGAAGCTTAAAAACTTAAGCTTTGTGGACGTGATGCTAGCAAAGCTAGCTGTACAGAGACACATGTTGCATCTGCAATGAAAAAAAGTTGCCACTCATGTTCTGGAGTTGTTGACTGAGGTGTCTCATATATGGGACAACGCTGGTACCAAAGTGCAATATAGTGATATGACACTCAGGAACCTTCTGGACGGATCTTTACTAAGTCCTATAGGTCTGAAGCCTCACTGAGTTTTCTGATCTGGACCCCGACTGGAGGAGTGAACCATCACTGATCCAATGCAGACGTGTGAAGCTGACACCCATAAATGAAGAGGCTGAGACACGACATCAGCATTTCACTTTATTGGCAGCTAAACTATATTATCATGAAGCTCAAACAGCAGAAAAATATAAACTATCAACTTATTACAGTCATGCAGAGACAGGAAAGAAACAAAAACATTTCATTAATAATCAAAGACCCCATTAAATCCAATTCTTCAGATTTTAAACATAAAGGTAAAAGTTAAACACAGAAACGTTTGATTAAAGTACTAAATAAAATAAATATTACATAAAGACAGAAAAATATCCTTTATTATAACACAGATGAAATTCTGGTCCAACTTTAGCAAAGGGACAACTAGAATAAAGAATTAATCATGAATATTTTTCCATTATAAATTGACCTGATGCAATAAATCAATAAATTGAATGGTAAATAAAAATGAGCTCAATAAGTTCCAACTGCAGGATTTATTGTTTTTCTCTTTTCTTTCTCTCTTTCTACCAAAAACAGGATGACAGACGTTTCATTCTGCTGCTTTTTGGACGTCACTGTCCATTTTATTTATTGTTTCAGTTGTTTTTTTATATATATATTTCAAATGTCTTCCAGTTTAAGGTTTATTGATCTATCAGCGGATGTATTTGCAGAAGTTTGCCAACACCATGTTTGGTTTTGGTTTTGCAATCCAGGCCAAAGATTTTATTGTTTAAGAATAAAACAAAGATTATTGTTACAAAACCCACAAACATGAAAACAATGTTTCTAACTGTAACTATAATTATAACAACAAATCAAGTCAACGCAATGAAATCAAACTTTCATTGAAGAAATTAACTTTTAGGGTAAACTGAAAGTTTCAAACAAATATATGTTTTAATTTTCAGATAATCTTAAATTAAATCCTTCATCTGGTGAGTTTCTTCATCTTTAATGACACTTTGATTGTTTTAGTAAATTGATCAAATATATTGATATTTACTAAACCAAACAGAATTATAGTAAAGAACAGCCGATCTTTGAGGTGGAAGATTTTTAACCACAAACTTCAATAATGTCTTAAATATTAATTTATAATATCAGTAAATAAAATCAACCAAAAATAATCAAACTGTAATGAAGCATATTTACAATATGGAAAAAGTATAAAAACTTAGATCAGATTAAAATGAATGAAATTAATATTTGTAGTAATTTTGAGTTCTTGCAGATATTTTGTTAAAGTATGTGTGTGTGTGTGTGTGTGTGTGTGCGTGTGTGTGTGTGTGTGTGTGTGTGTGTGTGTGTGTGTGCGTGTGTGTGTGTGGGGGGGTGTGTGTGCGTGTGTGTGTGCGTGTGTGCGTGTATGCGTGTGTGTGTGTGTGTGTGTGTGTGTGTGTGTGTGTGTGTGTGTGCGCGTGCGTGTGTGTGTGTGTGTGTGTGTGTGCGTGTGTGTGTGTGTGTGTGTGTGTGTGTGTGTGTGTGTGTGCGTGTGTGTGTGTGTGTGTGAGAAAAATATCAGCTGTACTGAATAAATCGTAAAAGGCAACAAAAGTAAAGACTAAAGATTCATGTTAAAGATAAAACAGAAAAATCTGATTTGTCTCTAATCTGTTGATCTGGAAAAACTGCAGCAGAAAAAGGAGAAAATATCCAAAGAGTTAATTAAGAGACACTTTAAAGGCTTTCTGCTCACAGAGGGGGGGGTTTATGTCATAAGATGGTACTGTGCCCCAGCTCGCTGTGAGATTCCCTGTTTGATCCATGAATGCATATGAATCATTAGAGCGCGGGTAGTACAACTGGTACCAGTTGTACGGGTAGTACGAGTTGTAGTCGTAGTACCAGCTCCAGAACCTTTAAATAAGAAACACAAACATCAGAAAATGTAAAATCAAATACAGTCTCTTTTGACTGAACTATTTAAAGACGTGACAGATGCAAAAACAACTAATAAATAATTTTACTTTATTGTTTTTTCTGTATTAAATCTCTTACCTTAGTGTGTCATTACGACCATCAATCCAAACCCAGTTGCTCCCAACTTTCCGTAGCCCCAACCAGGCCCGTGTATTTATGTGGTTTTGAATGAATGTCTGTTAATTACAACACTGAAAATTATCAAGACAATAGAGTTTTATCCCATACTGAAACTTTGAATTTGTAACATGATTGGTCTCAGAGCTCACCTGTTCCTGCAGATTATCAACAACAACCAGATCAGCAGATGAGATCTGACATAACTGACGACTTTGTTCCCAGGTCAAATAAATATTAATGAAAAAGTAGCACGATTCACTGAAGAAGGTCCAACCTATTTTACACAGCAGACACTCTGGAGACAGAGAATAACAAAAATGTATTAATTTAAACTAAAAAGAACATTTTCTCTTTGTATCGTTGCTCCTCTGATAGATTTTATGTTTCAGGTTTTCTTGTCTGATTGCTGATATAATTAGAATTTTTAAACTAAATATTATTTTATATTCAGTTTGACCTTTCTTTGTCCATAAACATGTAGAACATTTAAAGACATGTCTCAACATCTCAAAGAGACAAAAGGTCCCAGAGTTAGATGATCACCTTTGTCGTTGCAGTTCTCATTGAACAGGAATCTGCTGAATTTTTGGATTAACTGGATTGTCTGGTTCAGGTTCTCAGTTCCTTTCTGTGATTTTTCATTCAGGTTTTCTACTGTTTTGCTGAGTTTCTCAGTTTCGTTCTGTGATTTTTCATTCAGGTTTTCCACTTTTTTGCTGAGTTTCTCAATTTCGTTCTGTGATTTTTCATTCAGGTTTTCCACTTTTTTGCTGAGTTTCTCAGTTTCGTTCTGTGATTTTTCATTTAGGTTCTTCAGATGTTCATTCTCATTCTTCAGATGTTCAGTCTGATTCTTCAGATGTTCATTATCATTCTTCAGATCAGCCACATCTTCATCATGTTGGTTCATTTTCCAACCGCCTGTAAATGAGAGGAAACAGATTATTCAGAAAAAGTACAAGGAGCTTCACTGTTCATAACTTGGATTATTTGTATAATCTTCTGACAGTCATTTTCTAACATGTTTGAACATATTGATCTTCTACAGGACGTGTTATCATCTAAACGTTGGAATGACAAAAAGCAAAGTGTGGATTAGAGTCATGTTACTTGAATCAAGTCATTAATGATTCATCTTTATAAATTCACAAATGATTCAGGAACTGACTTGGACTTTTGCCTAATGTACGGGAGGCCAGAGCTGCCATAAGCCTAATGTACGGGAGGCCAGAGCTGCCATAAGCCTAATGTACGGGAGGCCAGAGCTGCCATAAGCCTAATGTATGGGAGGTGTTGAGAAAAATTATTATTTTGAGTGTTTAACACAGTTTAAACCTTTTAGAACGAATTTCTTAAGTTTGAACAGGTTTGTGTGAGTGATTTAAAACCCGAAGTATTTAAAGTACAAAGGAGAATAGAGAATCTGCAGGAGAATTTCGGCTCAGACCCCTGGAGTCTTATCATTAAAGACAGGAGGTCATAAATTAACATATGCAGGAAGGTGGAGGACAGTATCACTTGAATTACTCTGAGAAAGGGAACTTTGGTCGGTTCACGTAACCAGGATGAGAAGTCTTCCAGAACTAACATCTGACATGGTGCAAAAACTGAATATAACATAAAATGTTTTAAATCACTAACATTTAATTTGTAAGACATTTTTCTTAGTTATTAATAACATGTTTTGACTAAAAATTCTATTATCTTGTTTTAGAATTAATTTAGTTAATGATGAATGTATTTGAAATTGTATTATTTCTGACTATATTAGAATCACATGAAAATGTTTTGTTTAGTATTAGAAAATACTTAGGTTTATGGTGAATGAATGTCTTAATTCTTATTTGTTTCTAATTCCTAATTAGAAACAGTAATTGTACTTCATTATTTTCTGTTGATATTATCTATTGCTTTTGGTTTGATATCAGAACTAAACTTTGGAGATGCTGAGTGCAGAGGAACAAATTGGGTTTTTGGAGAACTTTTCATTGAATTAAAATACAGTATTAAAGGTTTGTTCCTGGCAGAGCAGAAGAGAAACCAGAATTTCACAGCTACCTGTGAGGTTCCTGCATCTGTTTCTCTTTGCCCAGATGGCTGTAGAGCCACAGGAGGCCAGATACTGTTAAGAAAATAAATTTAAAATAAGTTAGTTTTAGAATTTATCATGACTTGATTGGAATACCATAATTATAGTTTTAAAATTTATAACATATTCTGACCTATTGATATATTTTACTGTAGTTAAAGCAGATTGTTTGCCAAGATCTTCTGATCTGCTCTTTGTCTGTTGGGAAACAATCAGTAGGAAGTTCTAGCTTTTCACACTGATCTGTGAAAAGCCATAAACCACTATGAATTCAGAGAATCTGCTTCTACCTTATTTAACAAAAGGTGTTTGATCTTGCGACCAAACTGCGGGACTTTTTCTAAAATTTAAAAGGGCCAGAGATGCCTTCCAATTGGTCAAGTAGAGATACGCCTTATTTGAATACATTAAAGAGGAAAACACACCTACAGGTATAAAAGTTTGTGCACAAGGGAAACAATTCAGAAAAAAAGCTGATTTATTTTACTTCTGCACCAGCTCTTTCTCCAAGGACGTCCTTGATATTTCTTTGTCTTCTTGTCTCAGGTAACAATGTTTGTATCTGTCTTTCTTCAGTTTCCTGTACGATCTTATATTTTCTTCTGATTGGATTAAATTCTGTAATTCTGTGACGTCAACACGCATTGTTGTGTTTTTGTCCCCACACGTGGTCACGCGAGAAAACCCGGGATCAAAAGGAAGTATCAGAGCCAGAGTTTTGCTAAATTTACCAGTAATATAAAAATTCTTCCTTAACAGAGGCCAGAGCTGCCATCAGCCTAATGTACGGGAGGCCAGAGCTGCCATCAGCCTAATGTACGGGAGGCCAGAGCTGCCATCAGCCTAATGTACGGGAGGCCAGAGCTGCCATCAGCCTAATGTACGGGAGGCCAGAGCTGCCATCAGCCTAATGTACGGGAGGCCAGAGCTGCCATAAGCCTAATGTATGGGAGGCCAGAGCTGCCAGAGGTTGGTGGACATTGTGTTGGATGTTAAAGACAGAGAGCAACTGGGTTTTTATCCCTGAAGTCATAAACTAAGTGATGAAAGTTTTTGTTCAGAGGACAAATAGGACTCACCCCAAGAGATGACCCCAATGCAGCCAAACATCATCAGGACACAAAGCGCCCCAAAACACACCAGAACCACATGGACTTTGGTACCTGAGAAGAATAAAACAAGACATCAATAATTCAACTGCTGCTGCTACAACAGGTTAGACACATAATAATAATTTATCTTCAATCTAAGAAAATATATTAAAAAAACATGCAAATAAAATACATTGAAAGTAAAAGCAATTAAATAATAATACAATAAATAAAAAAATAATAGAAGAAACATTTAAGCATAAAGTGCAGTAAATATTGAAAACATGTCATATTTTTTAAATAAATTAATTTACTGGGGTTTAATCAAAACAACAGAATTTTCTGAATTTAATAGTTTTCCATTGCAATCAAGTAATTTATCATCAATTTTTAATTTTTATATAGAATCCAGTCCAAGCATTACATTTTTGTCTTTTTAGACTTGAAAACATATTTAGATATAAAATTCTAATAAATAAATAGATAGATACACTACAACACTTTTATAGATATAAAAGTGTTTCTTTTTTTGGTGACTTTTTGGTGAAATCAATTTTGTTATTGTCTTAATAATTTGACGTGAGTTAAGTTGGCAGAGTTTCTACTTTGGACCAGAGTTACATTAAAGTTCTGAGGTCAAAAATCTCACATTTAATTCATTTATAATTGTGAAATCAGTCAGGAAGTTGACATTCCAACACTTTTATTCTGAAAGTCTGATGACAGGAAGCTACTTAAAGTTTTAAACATCTATTTGTTTTTCAACCTTTAATATTAACAGCACATTAATTTACATTAAAAAGCTAAACGTGGCTAAGAGGATAAAGATAAATAAATGGTGTTTATCACGTTGAGTGCAGCCCAACATGCTTCAGTTTTAAATAGACACTTTAATTCAGACTTTAGACTTTCTGTCTAAATAGTAACATAACAATACTGTGTGATAATCTGATTCCTGAAACAAATATTAAATTATTTTCCAACAGAAAATCCAGACTGAAACGTTTCTGAGGTTTTTCTTACCCAGGATGTTGATATTCATCACTGACGGCTGAAATCGCTCAGAGAAAATCAGAAACTGCAGCCGATGATTCAAGATGAAGATCGTCTCCTCTTCCTCCTCAGGAACCAAGACTGACCTCACAGGAAACAGTTTCTGTGTTTTATCTCTGACAAACAGGAACTTCAGAACAACTATTCTGACTTTAATTTGGTTATTGATGAACTAATGATTTGCATCAGACCATAAGAAAATAAGGCTGGAGGAAAAACATTAGCATCAAATGTTTGATCTTCAGTCTTTATCTGATTAAATGGGAAGAATAATTAGCATGTTTGTTATTTTAAGTCCTATTGTTTTTGGATTTTGCATGTAAACAAATAAACATCATGTTGTGTTGAGGGAAGAATCCACTGGAAAACATACAAACAAAACATTAAATAATTAATAAACAACAAACTACATGCTGACAATATGTGTTGGGAATGTCAGACAGAGGAGGGAACATGTGTTTTTGGACTTTTCTCTGGTTTCACCTTTTGGATTAAAATCTTGGCTCGGCTCGGAGATCCATTGGACTCCAGAACTATTTGGATCTCAAATGCTAAACACCTCAGAAGGCGTCTTTACGGTTGGTGGTCTGGTGACGGCATGAAGGATCATCTGAAGACAGTGGAGGACCACAAAGTGTCCTGAGATAAATGACTGGATTAACTCAATGCTTCCTATGAAGCTCAGCAACAGGAAGGGGAACCGGGACCCGGGCCGCTTTGGACCCACTGAGAAGAATTACGGCCTCCGTGAGAAACGTCAGGATGAAGCTTCTTGGATTTCCTGGACAACAACGATTTAGAGAGCCAGAGGTAAATGAAAACCGTTGAGAGTTCTACAACCGTCTGAAAGACCTTTACCTGAAATGGATACAGCCTCAGAAAAGAAGAAAGGATGAGATTGGGGAGATTCTCATCCTGGAACAGTTCTGCAGTCCTCCATCACCAGAGCTGAGAGTATGGGTCAAAAAGAGCTGAGAGTATGGGTCAAAAAGAGCTGAGAGTATGGGTCAAAAAGAGGAGCCCAGCATCGGCACAAGAAGCAGCAGAACTTGTTGAAAACTTGCTGGCTGCAAAACAAGAACCAAAAACCTTCTGATACAACCTTCAACAGAAGTCCAGCTTAAAGGAAGTCTAGTTAAGGTTTAAATGTATTGTAAAGTCCAATTTCAAGTTTAGTTTTTTTTAAATAAGTGGCTTTCACATCTTTTTCAGACCAGTAGCTATAGTTGGTGCTTAAGCTCAGTCTTTAAGGTAAACCTGTTCTAAATGTATTGGTTTAAAATATTGTGTAACATATTATGTGACATTGGGGGGGGGTTTGGAAATAATTTATCAATGTCTCATCATGAACTGATCCAATTAATAAATATCAGTTATTTATCTAATACCTTTTTGTTAAATTGTGTTTGTGACATTTTTACTAAATTTCTCCCTCAGTTTAAAAACTCTGGTTCTTCTTCATTAAATTTTCTCCCAGTTTGTTTCTGTTTTCAGATCCAGAAACTTTTCTGTAAATCTTTCAACTTCAGACCAGAAGCAACAGAACAAAAAGACAAAAGGAGTAAAAGATGTTACAGGATCTGGTTGATGCTTTGTTTGGAAAAATGTTCCCAATTATATCTCTAAGGACAGCAGCAAACAGGCCTGTTTCTGGTTGTCATAGAAACCACCAACAGGGAAATGACAGACTGACCCAAAACTTACTCACAAACAGTTTTATGGCCTGGTAAACAAGGTGAATACTGCAGTTTGTCCACTGGTTATTTTTTATCCAGTCTCTTGACTCTTTAATTCAGTTTAATAAAGTAACCAGCAGATATTTCATTATCCTGGAATCTGTGAGTGAAAATGAGGAAATAAAGTAACAGCTGGCAGCGATGTCCGTTATCAAACCTGCATCTCTGAACCTGGGAAGTTTTGTCACGACATCCTTTGCATTGCTCTGGGGAAAGTTTCATGGAAGGACGACCACAGTGTTATCTCTTATCCAGGATTCATTAATGGCTGCAGCTGGAGCTGATGAGCTTATCAGGAGAGGACGGCAGAATTTACTGCATATCAGGATGAAAATCAGGATGGCAAGAAAAAGCAGATCAGATATGAGAACAGAAACTGTCTAAAAATAAACCTTGTGGAACATCTGATCATCAGGGTTTTCACCAGAAAACCTGCTGAGCCCAGGGGCACCGAGGCGGGAAACTGGGGTTTTGTTTTAAAAGATGTTAAGTTGACAGGAAATGTAAAATATTACTGGGTAATTATGTTACTGGAGGACAATGATGATTAATTAATTAATTCATCAGTTAGTGGATCTGAAAACATGACGTAATGCTGATCACAGCTAGAACCGGCCCGAGGCATAAATGAACTAAGATAATATCAACCCTGTTAAATTTGGTTTCAGCATAGAAATATCAAAAGATTTTAAATTAACATTTAAATTTAAAATTTTAAGGAGCTGGCAAGTTCAAGAAACAATCTTTATAGTTAAATTGTTTTGTTACCATAGCAACGACTTGATGCTGTGAGTTTAATGTTTGAGTTTTAGCTGTTTGTTCATAAATTTATCTTATTAAACTACAATTACATTTGACTGCTCAGCCAACTAAACCAGGCCCCAGATCTGACCCAGATTTCACTACATCCATGTTGAAATGCTGTCAGTGCTGCTGATGTTCTTAGCAGCAAGAGGGGCCCCTAAATCAGATTCTGCTCAAGGCCTCATTGAACCTTGGACCGGCCCTGCATGGTGAGCTAAATCTGCTGCTGGATGAGCAAATTCTGCTCAGTCCATCCTGTTAGTCAAAGGCTCACTAGCAGAGACACTCACTGTAAGGATAATAAAAAAAATTAAATATTAAAAAATTAATATTTTTATTTATTTAATAAAAACAAAAACAAACAATTCGTAGCCTTTTGGGGGGGAGGAAGCCTTGCGGCCCACCAGACTTATGATGCTCTGGGGAAACAAACTCTCCCATAATCTGTGTTCCATCTTTATGCGCATTTTGTTGTATCACATTAGAAAACGTGGAATGAGACGGCAAAATAAAAAAATTAAAAAACTTACAAAATTTCTCAAACAAGTTTTCAGGAAGGCAGATCTCATTTGCTGCATAAGTTCTGAAGTGGTGAACTTTCCCATCCATAATGTTTAAAAATCCCATCTGAGTCAATTTGACCTGAAATCTGAAATGGGAGCTTTAGCGAAAGTTCAAGCTGGAAGACTCCGCCCCCTTCGTTCGCCCATTGACGTCATGCTCATCTCCGACCTCAGCGCTGGACCTCACCCGGCGCGTTCAATCAGCAATCAGGCTCTGCATAAAAGGATCCACACCCAAGCCGTCAGCTGATTCCCAGCTGCGTTCAACCCACCACCTCCCCTTCTCCACCCACATCCTTCAGCTCTAGGATGGCACCCTTTCCCGACCACCACCACCACCAGTGTCGGGCCCCGGGGGAGAGCATCCCTAATCAGTTATCGAGATGTTCATCGAGTTCACATCAAATCTCAGCTCAGATTAGCTGCCGGGGTCCGAGCGCCAAAGAACTGTTGTTCATTCCTGTCATTAAATCTTTTAATTGTTCCCTTTTGTCCGTCTGAGTCTCTCCAGATTGAACTAATTGCATGTTGCTGTCTGGGAACTGGCAGCATGTTGAAGAGTTACGAAGCTTGTGGAAAGTTTCTGATGCAGGATGAACGGATCCTCCATCGCTCAGAGAGTTTTGCTGATTTCTGATCATTTCATTTCGAGTGATGTTCCCTGATTTCAAAACTTTAGTTGCCACCTGTTATTCCAGGAGCTGCAGAGTTTGGATTAAATATCAAAACCTTGAGGCATTTGATTGATGCACAAATGGGTAAACTATTAATACCAAGACTTAGTTTTGGTTGAGTAATTTACCCCTTTTCTATTTATGTTTGCATTTTTGTGTCCTGAAATATTTGTTCGAAACATTTGATCTCGGTCCGGTTTGCATCCCTGCTGCTTGTTAACTTTTATTATGTTAAATAATTTTGTTATTATTTGGTAGAAATCAGTTTTCACTTTGAAATTAAAGCTGCAGAATGAAACTTTTAAATTAAAAAATATGTTTTTATGTATTTGTTGGAATGGTCACAGTATGAGACACATAATCAGTAAAAAGATCGATCTCCTCCACCTCCCAGAGCTTTTATTGAAGAAATTCACCAGAAACAGCCAATCAGAGCCAGGAGGGTTTAAACGCTGCCAGTCATCCTCCTGTACCCGCTGCTAAATGTGTTGATGGGAGAGAAACAACTCACCGCTACAGGAAAACTGTTTACCTGCCGTCATCAGCGGCTATGCTAACTAGCTTTAGCATTTGTGGCAGACTCTGCTAGCTGCAGTGTCGTCAGGATGATTGACAGCGCTAAGATCCGCCTCCTGGCTCTGATTGGTTGTTTCTAGTTGGTACTGGGAGAAAGAAGAGGAAGTTTATTTTTCTCAGATTATCTGTCTCATAACAAACTTCATGGTGAGTTTCAACAAATATGTAGAAAAATATAGATTTTATAAAAGATACAAGTTTTTTCTTTTTGTAAATATTTTGTCAAAAAAGTCAAATTTTGTTGATGATTGATTTATAAAAGTGTTGTAATTATTTCTGTTTTTCACTTTAGGATGTTGACCAAAATGTAAAAATGGCCAAACTGCGGATATCATGACAAAATATTGAGCAGGTAAATATTTTTACAATCTGCACATCAACAGATGAGTAAAAAACTTGTATTCAAAAGTTTGTTTGTAGTAAAATCTGTTTTTTTAGACACACATTCTGCTGTAAAATCCAATATTTTTGCATTTCTGCTCTTTAATGTTTACATAAACTCTACAAGGATTTTTTTAAGTGACACAGTGAAGGAAGCAGAAAATAAATAGACGTTTTGAAGCTGAGAAGGTGCAACTTCAGAACCTTAATATAAATAAATTACTTCCTCCTAATCTCTTCCAAACCGATGTCACAAATTAACACCAACATATGATGACAGTGTGATTTCTTTAAGTGGAATGGAAACTATTGTCAGAAATACTTCAGTTTCCAAACCGACCAAATGGTTTATGTGATGTTAGAAATGTTTTCTTTTAAATGAATCTGGATGAAAACAGAGAAGTAAAATCTAAACCAGTTACACAGTTCAGTCAGAAAGAACCGGGCTAAATAAAAACAAAACCAAAGTTTTGACCCAAGTTAGTCAGAAAAGTAATTCTGGCTAAAAACAAAGAGAAAAAGCTTTCTCTCCTAAATTTGTGGTATTTAGCAAAATATAAATAATAATATTCTTCTGTATAACTGACCCAAAGCAGAAATAATTTAGCGAAATCTGGAATATTTATGAAAATATTGTATGTTCATTAATATGCAGCCTACCATTTAAACAAAATCAATTAAATTGATGCACTCAATTCAATAAAACAAAAGTATATTTGGGTGCAGTAAAGTCTGATTATGAGTAAAAAAAAAACACTGAATGTAATAAAATAGGACAGAAATTCGTTTATTGTTTCTCTAATTTTGTTACATCAGCAAAGTGACAAAGCAAAAAGATTCAAACAAACATATGAATAAAAAACATATAAAATATGTATAAAGAATACAATACTAATCTGTGCAGATAAAATATTAAAACTGAGAAGCTGTGAGAACATCATGCTTCTTAACACTTATTGGGTTAAATATGATGCAACACTTTTAGAAAGACAAATTAAAAGGTGCAAATTGAGTTCAAATGTTTTTGTTTTTTTTTTGCTTCTTTCTTTTTGGTCTGTCTGTGGTTGTAATTTCAAAACAACACATTTCTCTGAAGTTTGATTTTATCGTAAACTCGAGTCGCGTGGCTCTGATGACCACAAACAGACTAACTAGCTGCAAACTGGAGATCAAGAAAAGCTCATTTAGGTAGCAGACATTTGAGAAGCGTTTCTGTGAACCCTCATCGTTGGGTCAAAGGTCAGAGAGTCACCTGGCTCTGGCTTCAAGCTTCACCAGGGCTTCTTGCTCGCAGATGAATTTGTTCAGAAAGGCGTCATCTGATGTGTCCCAACTCTTTATTGGAGTTTTTCCTGGGATCAGCAGAGTAAACGGACCAGAGGGACCATAACCTGATTCCATCCAGAACCTTCAAAACATTATGACTGTTAAATTCTGCTGGTTCAAAACTGAGTGAATATAAACAGAAATGATACAGAAAAACTACAAGGTCATGGAAAGAACTGATATTCAGACTGCCGAAGAGTAGAAACTCACATTTTATGATTTATCTCAGGAATGTAACTGCAAAATACTTAAGAAAAATTACTTAATGTGGATTTATACCTACTGCATATCAATCAATCAATCAAGTTTATTTGTATATCATATTTAAATCATATTATATAAAAAGACAAAGTCTTTTTACATCATGAAAACACAAAAATAACAATTAATAACAATAAAAAGTTACCAATTTGAGAAGAAACAATAATACATTTTATTGTTTACCATCATCAAAATCACAGATAAACATCAAATATGTTGGTCAATGTTACATTTACTCACATTTACTTGAGTAAATGTTGGTAAAAATGACTTTTAGGAGAATTTTTGCTGCGCTGTATTTTTTATGTTAATTTATTGTGAAGTATTGTTACTCTTACTTGGGTAAAGTTTCTAGATCCTGTGAGTAACTTCACTGAACGAAGAACCAAAACGTCACCAGACAGTTTGTATTAAAATGTCTGTATAGCAAAAGGAGCTGATTGGGGAAAATTTGCTCTAATTTTGTTATTTTGTAGTTTTAGTTTTTTAAATGAACCATTTGGTCCTTAAAATACCAACATTTCCAGCTAATGTTATATTTCAGTCTGTCTGATGATGTCATGTTGAAAGATGAAATGACTGATAATTTGATCAGTTACTTTTTACCAAATACTTTTTGCTTTTCCTAGAGTAAAACCTTTGTCCACTCTGCCCACCTCTGGTCAAGTCTCTAAGTATTTTGTTTCAAAATAAACTAACCAGGTGGATTTAGTCTTGATTTAAACATTCATTTTGTCGCCTTCCTGAAATAATAATCCCAAGTTTTCCCCAAAAAAATGGATTTCAGTGATTATTTTAGGAAGGTAACACTGGGTGCTCTATGTTGTTTATTTCTTGTGTTTATTTTACGTTTTATTAAACTTTCTTACCCCAGAGTGTCATTACGTCCGTCAGTCCAGACCCATGTGTTGTTAATTTCACGTAAGCCCAACCAGAATCCATGATATTCGTCATAGTAAAACTTGATCTGTTTACTGAGAAACTCCTGAAAGTCATTTGGTTTAAAAATCATTATTTTTATATTTTAAAAGCTAAAAATGTAATTTTCAAAGATGAATCTGTGCTAGAGCTCACCTGTTCTTGCAGGTGATCAATAACGACCAGATCTGCGGATTTGCTTTTGCAGTGCTCATCGCTTTGCTTCCAGGTTTTCCAAGGTTCATCAATAAACAGATAGCACTTTTTGTGAAACTCAACCCATCCTTCCTGACATGGCCGACACTCTGTCAACGTGAAGCAAACGGGGGGAGACGAGCGGCTTTCAGCATCAATTAGCAGAAATCATTGTTTTGGTTTCAGGAAGGTCACATGACACCAACTCACTTTTGCCACTGCAGTAATTTGAGACTTGAACATTTTTGAATTTCAGAAAAAAGTTCAGCCATAAGTTCAGGTCATTATTCTCATGAGTCAGCACTTCACTGTGGTTCTGTAGTTTTCCCGTCTTCATCTCCAGCTCCTCGCTGTAGTTTTGTAGTTTCCCCATCTTCATCTCCAGCTCCTGGAAAGCTGCTTCCTGTTGGTACATCTGAAGACACACTGCAAATGACAGAGGGGAATTAAGTGAATTACAGGCAGGATGCTTGTTTTAATCCAAATGTACATTAGAAAACTCTTATGTAACCTTTAAGTAAATTGCCAGAAATGTGCAGTTAGTATATCAGAGGATGCATCAACTAGCTGCAGATGCTAAATGCTAAATGCTAACAGAAGCCCTGAACAGTTTGTGTCCATGTTGGAAGCATGGCTCTTCCCCCAGCAGAGCAGCAAACCCTTTTGTTTTTGTATTTTCCCATTATTATTATTATTATTATTATTATTATTATTATTATTATTATTATTATTATTATTATTATTATGTCTCTCCACTGAATATTGTCACAAGTTTAACAACTTTTGACTTGCTTTTATTGTCAGTATATTTAGGCTGGTCTGACTTTATCTACATGGAAATCAAAGTTGAAATTAACTAATTAAGCATCATATCTATATAAAGTAATGTTTATTGGTATGATTTGGATGCATGCAGAGCTGCCTGCATCGTATTGACATATTATGGTTCTTTTCAGCACATTTGAATGCTGTGGGGTTTTTTTATTTGTTTTTTTTTCTCATAAAGTACCTTAAAATTATATTCTTGATCAGGTGACAAACATTTCCCACCATGGTGCAGTAAATCCACATTTATTTTGGCCATAGTATGATTTGTATGCTAAGTATTTTTCTGTGCTGTGTCTCATTTCAGTTTCACACCTTTTTGCATTAAATCCTCTTCAGATACGACAACCTGAAGCAGAACAGAGTTTAGCAGCGAAAGATGTGTTGTTACGCAACACCCTCCCATTCTCTTTCTCTTCTTCCCCTTCTCAGAGGAGGGAGATGTGCAGCCAGCTCTCCATCTAACGGGTGAACTGAGTTTCCTAAATCTGCTGGGATTTTACTCTGTCCAGAACTGAAGTAAACTCTGATTAAGCTGGAGTCGAGAAAGACTAGCCTGGTTTCTGATGACCTCCATCCAGATGTCTCCTTGTGAATTAGCCAGATTGAGCAGCCAGCAACCAACTAGTTTCACAGAGCCACCTGTTAACGGTCGCTCTTCCTCTTTATTACAACTTGCACTTGTTACTGAACCAGGTTGGTTTTAGTGGCTCGGGCGAGTCCCAAGGGTGTTGTTTTAGTTTTGGGCTAAAAGCAACCTATAAAACATTTTCCACTTTTTCCTCCCAGAATCAAACTTCATAGCTATTTTACAACCATCAAAGAACTTTAAGGTGATTCATTAATTGAATGTCCACAACATCTTTTAGATTTTCTTAATGCTAATTATTTTATTAGTAAGGCAATTTTGCAAGGGTCAGTACAGCTTAATTCAGTAGCAGAAATAATCAAATAAGTAAAATCAATAATCTAGCCTATCTTTAATGCTGACACTGTGAACTAAAAACGGGAAACTTTGAGAGAGACGGACAGAGTTTGGCATCTAGAACCCCAGAACTGGCCTGATGATGAAGGAGGTGTTGCAGCAGCAGGAGGCTCACAGCTGATCGATGAGGGCAGCCGTCCCTGCAGGTCTGATGAGCTTCCATCTCTGCTTCGATGCTGAGGTCACACAGGACTTGGGTGCTGGCAGGAAGAGTACTGACTTAGAGCGGCAGGTCTCGGGCCTCAGGGTGACTTCCTCATGCGCGTGGCGGTCCTCAGCTTCTTGTCCTGCAGCTCTGTAGCTCCTTTCTCCTCGCCTCACGATCTTTCTGGTCCATTGAGATGCAGACAAGCTGGTCTCATGGAAGGAACGCCCCAGTTCTTCCACTTTTCCTTTGTCTTTGTCTTTTGGTCTGAACCCAGCTGATGAGAGAAGTGCGATTTGAAGCCACATGTTGCTAACGGGTTGGTCCCCATGTGCAGAACAGTCTCCGGCTCTGTGGCCCCGGCTCTTCTTCAGCTGCAGAGTTCTTTGTCCATCTCCGTCTTGGCTCCAAGCTGCCTAAAGGATCCAACCAAAGATTCCTCTTTTGCACCCACCTTATAAAGGGTTTACCCACCTTTTGGTGTGTTTGCATTGGCTAGCTTTGTTGCTGTGCCTCTCATTGGCTGACTGCTTGGACAGATGATCTTATGTCCATCACCGTCTTGGAGACATTATGTCCTGATGTCTGTTCTAATGTCCCTGAGTTGCTCAACAGTCCTTCTACGTCTGTTGCCTGTCCAACCTTTTCTTAGGAAAGTTAAAGTTCAACAATAAGGTCTTGGTCACCTCTGCTCTCCCATCAGTCCCTCTTTCCCCCTGACCTTTCACCTTTCACCTACCATCAACCTCCAACACAACATCAGTGACCTTTAATTACAGTTACAACATTTTACACCTTTTCAAGTTCAATGTCAAAATCACATTTATAACCTTTTAGTTTATCTGATTTAACATTCATTTATAATGTTATAATAACCATAAATTATTAGTTAAAAGTTAATTATTATAATCATAATGTGAGTTATTACAGACACTTCTGAAAAGAAACCAGGAATAATCCATTATTCTAATTATTTGATACCAAAGTTACAGTTACTTGTTTCACCTGTAAGTATTTCCACAAGTGTAAGTGTAACTGTAAATATTCTGATAATCAAACCAACATCAACCAATATTAATTATTAATATTAAATTATAAGTTATTATTATTAATTTAAGTATTTTACTCTGGGTTTTATCCAATTACTCAAAATGTTTGGATTTTATTCTTTAAACCTTTAATGCTTTGAAATAAAGAATAGTCTGAACTATTTTTATACTGATTCAGGCTGGAAACTTCCTTCCCCTTTATTCAGGAAACCAGCTCTTTCTGTTTCATGTCTCTCTTTCTGCCTGACTATGATTTGTTATGATTAAATAGAAAAAAGTAGAATTAAAGCAAAGTTTGCAGGACACAGTAACAACCAGATAAATTTTATTACAGTCTGACTCTACTGTTGGGTCTCGATGTCACCGGTGTACTCAGTTTTAAAGGTAACTTTATTTATTGTTACTATTAAACTAAAATCTCCAGCATGGGGAAGTGGGATGATCTCGACTTTTCTCGACAGACGCTGACTCACACTAACACTACACTTCTTTTAACGCCGTCCTGCATTTTAAATCTTTGGTGACGAAAAGCATCATAAAAAATGCCGACGGTTGACCAACCAGCGCAGGGAAGGAGCAGGTGAAGAGCCCATTAAAACTGCTTCCAGCTCTGTTTCAGTTTTGTGTATAAATCAGTTTGAAAACCATAAATAATTTTCCTTTAACTTCTCCTGGTGTGTCACCAGAAATCTAAATAAAATGAGTAAAAACTAAGGACATAAACACGAGTAAATACACAGGTTTGTGCTTGTAAAGTGAAAGCTGTAGCTTCATAATAATCTGAGTTAACTACAGTCTAGTGGATTAAAATGTGATAAAAGGAAAGGAGACTTACTCCAAAAGTTGGCCACAATGCTTCCCACCAGGAGGAAACTAATTATCCACAAACACAACAGACGACTGGAACAAGTTATCGATGTTTTCTCTTTTCTCTCTGCAGGACACAGAGAAATTCAATAATCACAATTTTGCACCAACCGAACAGTTTCTTACTTTTTAAAAGATAAAAAAGCTAAAGAAAACATTACATCTAGTTTCTTTTAGGTTCATTATTTTTACAGTAAAACAGATTTTTTTTTAAAAAAAGAGGAAAAAGTTTAATATTAACATAAAGCGTGGAAGTTCAATTGAGAATATTTTTGACCACTAACTTTTAATTACCCAAAAATAAGTTCAATAACAAACCTAAATATGATACAAAACAGTTTTAATAATCTGTTTTTCATCCAGTCTTTCACCAACAACTTGACTAAACAAAATGTACATTTATATTTTTGTATTTTACAACAAACACGAGTAACTCACCGCTTGAAACTGTTTGAACATTTTCATAAATCTCTTCATGTGAGTCTTTGGCCATCGTTAAAGTCTGCAGATGAATATGTTTTAATAATTTTGTCTAAGTCTCTGTTGTTGCGCTGGATCCTGATTCTCTGAGCTCAGCAGAGACACTGAAAGCTAAAAACAACACAGGTTTGGCCAGTTCCTCACTTCAACCTCGTCAGTTTTCACACCTTTTATTTCTGATAGGTGTGATCTCGCTTTGAGGCTGCAGTTTATTCACAAGTTCTCAAAAACTAAAGTTACACGAATGCCGTTTAAGACTGTTAGTCTAAGCTGAAAAACAACCTAAATATGCTAAGCTTTTTTTGGCCAGTCCACACAGTAAAAAGTGAAGTAGAGCAGAAACAAAAACCCAAAGCGTCTGTGGTCTGGTGGACGGACTCATCTGATACCAGCCTAACACACACAGAGACACGGGGCAGAAAACCATTCAGACTGTAAAGTTCTGCTTTATCCACGGGGGATTGGACTTCTAGGGTTCATTTAGTCCATTTGGCTAAAACTGCAGTCCATTTGCATAGCAGGTCCATTTCATTTGGGATGTCGTGAATGCAAACCAAACTGAACTCTGATCTACCAACAAACTGGGTTTGTGGGTTTTGTTCGGCTGAAGTGAGCTGAGCTGTGGTTCAAATGCATCTCTGAACTCCAAGCAGACCGGAACCGCTCCAAGAGCAGGAAATGGGCTACGGTGTAGTGCATTCTGGGTAAATACAACCACAACAAACTTGAGAGCCAAGCCTAGCGAGAGAAATGACTTTTACCAAAAACAAAAGATAAATTTCCTCCAACCACTAAAACGCTGCTCCATTTCTGTTTACATTTCATGAAGAAACAAATAAAACGTTAAAAGGTTTGTAGTCAAGTCCAGAGGAGCCCAAAGCGCTTCACAATGCAGTCATTCACACACACATACACACACACACACACACACGCACGCACGCACGCACGCACGCACACACACACACACATGTTTGCATGGCTATCTTTGTGGGGACTTTCGATTAACTTCCATTCATTTCTACAGCCTAAACTGTACATGTACCCTTTTCCTAACCATCACATACCTAACCCTAACCAAAACTCAATTCACACCTTAGTCCTAACTCTGACCCCTGACCCAAAAACAGGGTTTTTGGGTTCTTGTGGGGACCAAGCTTCGGTCCCCACAAGGAGCAATTGGTCCCCATAACGTAGTGTCAGCAAAATCGTCCCCACAAGTTATTACAAACAAACGCACACACACACACACACACACCTACACACACACACTGACGGTGGCATGCTACTGGATAGTAGCCACAGCTGCCCTGGTTCAGTCAGACAGAGGAGAGGTCGCCAGGTGGCCTGACCAGAGGGAGAGTCGCTGAAAATTTACTCAAGTAAGACTTAAAAAGTATTTTGTAAAAAGTGATCCGGTTATTAATCCTTTAATATTAAAACATTACATCATCCCACGGACCAAAATATAAAGCTAAATAGAAACTTTGTTATTTTTTAAGGACAAAAATAACAATAATTCATGTAAGTAAGAAAAAGTAATAAAATCAGGCAAAAAAAATGTTTTAACTTATGAAACTTTAACAAAAACTGCAGGCGTGTCTGTGTGAAATGGGCCCAGTCTGTAGGTGAAAACATGATTTATTTGTGAAATGATGATGCTTTTTGAACACATTATGTGGAAATTTAAAACAGGCCAGTCCAGTGAGTTCATGTTTTCATCAGGCACCATCTCACAACATATTTCATCAAGAAGTTGAGTTTTACCAGAAGTCAAACCTCCACATGTCAGGACAGAGAAACGATTACAAAACTGTGTTTTCCACATTTTCAGAACATGCACACAGATTTACACACATTTGTAAAGGAAATGCTGCCACACATTAAGTTTCCTCTGTGTTACAAAAACATTAATTTATGTTTAAAATAAGCAAAAAGGAACCTAAATTTAAACTTAGTTCCTTTTTGAAGTGACACCAAACCCAAATCAAACTGAAACGGCGTCAGAAAACCTTTGACCTCCAGTACAGGCTGAACAAAAACTCTGAGGAAATTATTTTATTTAATTTATTTGATTAAAATAAAAAAAAACAAGCAGAACAGGCAAACTGAGGCCAAACAGGAAGTTTCTGCTTGACTTTTTAAATCAAAAGTGGTGAAAATCCTGGTTTGTTGAAGCTGCTATGACCTTGTTAGAGCTTTTCCCTCGCAGATGAATCTGTTTTTAAATTCGGAGTCGGCTTCGGCCCAGCTGGTTGTGGGATTCCTGTTGGGAACCAGCAGTGCATTTTTCCCAGGAAAAGAAAATGGTTTCTGCATCCAGAACCTTAGAGAGCGAAACATCGGGACGTCAGAACATTCACAAGTTGATCCAAAATAAGAGAAATATTTTCATTTCTGCTTCATTTAAAGAAACTCTCAATTTGAGATCAGATTTTTATGCATCATTTTACTCTCAGTGGCAGCAGGTTTTATCTTCCCTTTGCATGAAAAGCATTTTAACATTTAAAACTCTTGGTTTTAATTATAATTGCTTTTTAACTTTTCAATATTTACTCTTTTTATCTGTTTAAGTTGGACTTTTGTAAACATGGATTCACTTTTTACTGTGCAAACCTGATAAAATGAGATAAAAGTGAAATAAAAATCACTTCCTTACCCCAAAGTATCAACGCGTCCATCAACCCAGACCCAGCTGCCGCCAGTCTGGTTCAGTCCCAGCCAGTATCCGTGATTTTCATCAAAGTAAAAGTCTGTTCGATTACTGATAAACTCCTACAAGTTTAAAAAACAGAAATGATCAGAAGAGACGTTTTTCCGTTTTGTTTTGGTCGTTTTTTGAAGCGCTGTTGGAAAAGCGAACCTGTTCTTCCAGATTGTCGATAACCACCAGGTCTGCATTTCGGTCCTGGCACAGCTGCCGAGCTTCCTGCCAGGTAAACCAGCCGTCTTCATGAAACAAATAACACCTGTGCTGGAACAGAGTCCAGCCTCTCCTGCACGGCTGGCACTCTGCTCCGGGAAACACAAAACCACAACCGTCCGCATGTTTTCACACCATCACAGTTACAGTTTAACACATTAAGTTTTTTTATTTCAGCTGCAGAAAACAAAAACGTTCTCAATTTCAAACTTTGTTATTTTGTTAGTTTTTGTTTCAGTTAACTTTACTAACCTAGATCTGAGGCTGTACAAACATACTCACTGTTTTTACGACAGAAATCTCTGACTGGAAACAGGTCAAAGGTCAGGATGACTCCCAGCGTCCAGTTGAGATCGTTTCTGTCTCTGAGCAGAATCTCGGCCCGATTCTCCAGGATTTCCATCTTCATCTCACTGAGGTTCACTTCCTGTCTGTACAGAACGGCGCTCACTATCAATAAAACCAACAGAAAACATGTCAGAGGTTTAGTTTAGTCTGCTGGAGCTTCAGTGAGTTCAGGACAAAGTTATTATAGTTAACTAATACTAAAAATAACTAAAACTGGCAAAATAACTAAAACTGAAATGGAGAAACATTTTTGTTATCTGAAACGGTAATTAATGAGGAGAAACCAAAACCAACTGTAACGATGTTGTGAGTTTATGAAACTAAAATAAACTAGAATTTGATATATTTTTCATTTTCATGTTTATGAATTTATTAGCAGTTCATGTCAGCTGTCTGCAAATTACGCCTCTACAATTTAGTTAGTCCACAAAACGGCAAAATCAAAAGTTGGAAGAAAACACCAGAGTCTGTTATTTTAAATTTCATATTATTGATCATTTACTTCTAAAAGCAAATGGTTCTAATTCCCTTTTACCATCATGACTTATTTTGTGCTTATCTATAAAATAAAACCTAAATAAAACACATGACTGGGAGAGTTTGGCTAAGATGCTAGCCACTCTACATGCTACTGATAGTCCTCATGCTAATGTTAGCCTTACAGCTAAAAGAATCATTTTAGCTCATTTTTTATATGCTAGCAACAGTTAGCATGCTAAGTAAATGTAGCTAACGTTAGCATTTAGCTATTCTTTAGTATCAGAATGAAGGATTCTAACCGACACAATTTGGCAGAAACTCTTTAAATTTTTTTAGAAATGTTCTAGTTTTTCATGCAATTTTAAAATTTTGAAAGCTGATTTAAAAAGTTAAATATTTTAACTCTGGCACAATATAATTAAAAAAACACTGAATGCTTATTTTATAATTATCTTTTCATGTCTTAATGTGGCTTCAGATGAAACAATTTGAATTTCTTTTTACGACAAATATACATTTACAAACATTTGAAGTATTTTACTTTGTAAAAGAAAAGCTGAAGTATATTATTATGTGATGTTTAATTTGGAAATGAAGATCTTACTGCGGATGATGATGATGACGCTCGCCGCCAGAAGGGCAGAAATGATCCCCAAACACAACGACCCAAAACAAAAGTCTGACTTTTCTGCAACTGTTTGGTAAAATAAAAAATAAAAAACATGACAGTTTCAGATATAAAATCTGACAAGAAGCTCAAACACTTTGTCAGCAGCAGCCGTTTGTTAAAAAATAAAAAGCTGATGGCAGAAAAATGTGAAGCTTAAAAAGTTTACTTTTTAGGTTTCTGTAAGTTTTAAGTAAAAATTTTGAATTTATTTGTTATTCTACTCAGTTATGTTGTAAAAGTCTGAGATTCACGCACCTTTTGGAGGTTTATGGATGTTATGATAATCCGCGGCTTCATTCATCATCACCAGAGACAGAAAAAACTTAAACATCAAAAACCAGAACGTTTACATCGGACCAGATAAACCGGCCCAGTATGAGGAAATGAAGCAAGAAATCAGATTCAGTAAATTCTGACATAGATCTGCGATCTTTAGGAACTCATCCACCCTGTTGCTCTACAAGCTGTTGGCTCAGATGTTTTCCTGTTACGTTTGTTTCCTGTTTTATGTTTCAGATCATCAGTAGAGCTGAGGCGCTTTTAAATGATTATAAAAAAAACATGAAAAAAATGAATCTTTCTCTGTACTCATTGTTTTTTTTAAACCAATACATTTTCTAAATCCTTTCCTGTTGATTGTTCAACTCTGACGTTCTTCTTCTGCAGCAAATAATATGATGGAAGTTTTTTATGTTCCCTTTAGAAAACTACTTAACTTTTCCCTCTTATGTTAGTCCTAGAATTTGGTGATTTTGTTGCTCAAAATAATATGTTATGAAGACAGAGCTGAGCCAAAAAGCGAAGCTCTCGATTTACCGGTCGATCTACATTCCCACCCTCATCTATGGTCATGAGCTTTGGGTCATGACCGAAAGAACGAGATCACGGATACAAGCGGCCGAAATGGGTTTCCTCCGCAGGGTGGCTGGGCTCTCCCTTAGAGAGAGAAGCTCGGTCATCCGGGAGGGATTCAGAGTAGAGCCGCTGCTCCCCCACGTCGAGAGGAGCCAGTTGAGGATCGGGCATCTGGTCAGGATGCCTCCTGGACGCCTCCCTGGTGAGGAGTTCATGTCCCACCGGGAGGAGGGGAGACCCAGGACACGCTGGAGGGACTATGTCTCTCGGCTGGCCTGGGAACACCTTGGGGTTCCCCCGGAGGAGCTGGAAGAAGTGGCTGGGGAGGGAAGTCTGGGCCTCCCTTCTGAAGCTGCTGCCCCCACGACCCGACCCCGGATAAGTGGAAGAAAATGGATGGATGGATGGATGGATGGATGGATGGATGGATGGATGGATGGATGGATGGATGGATGGATGGATGGATGGATGGATGGATGGATGGATGGATGGATGGATGGACATTATTATTGTTATGAAAATAGAATAACGTATTTTGTATTTACTATGATATTGTTTTATTTATAATAATGTAATAATATTATTATATACTATAATAATAATAATTATAATAATTTATATTATTAGTAGTATTATATAAATAATCACAAGAATAAGAATAATGTATATAGTGAAGAGTTAAAACACCAAAAATTAAGATCCAAAATGGAACCTGCAGGATTTAAAATATATAATTATTTTTACATTTTGCATATTTACCAGACTCCTGTGGCATTGTGTTGTTAAAGCTGCCACAAAATTATTTCTGAACAACCCTCATTTATTTTGAGTGACATGAGAAATAAAGGCAAAAGAAAACGCTAAAGTGAATTGCGACAATCATGCATCATAACATCGGATTACGATTAAATCAAACGAAGTAAAAGTGAAGCTCTGCATCTTAAAGTGAGAAACATAAATGCCCCGTATATTACAGTGTGGCTATCTGAGCAGAAATCCTCTTCTAGAAAACACCTGCACTGATTTTAACATGTAAATCTGGAATGAAGAGAAAACAAGAATCCCACCGTAGACTGTAATAATGACAGCCGCCACCAGGAGGAGACAAAGTATCACCAAAAACACGAGACGAGACTCTGTAGCAGCTTCTGGTGAGAAAACAGGAAAATGACTCAACAATTCAACTAAAGACTGATTATATTAACTTTAAAATCTGTTTTTAACTTTAAATGTCATTCAAGTTAAAACCCTGTAGTTATTTAAGTACATCAAATGTTATAAGTTCGAAAAAAAAGGTGGATACTTTCTTTTTTTTTTGTTCATTTTTGGGCATCAGTGTATAAAGTTGATCACTGAATATTTACTATGATAAAATCCACAGTAAAATCAAACGGCACCAAGTTATTATATGATAAAAACCATTCACTAAGGTTGATTTGTTGCTTTGTAGTTATAAAAATACAAGGTTTTATAAAGAACAAATTTATAAAACTATATAAAGTTGGTTTATAAAAGCAAGTTGCTTTCATAAAGAAATTATAAAAGCCACTAACTATCAAACTAAACTTAGAAAAGTCTTACCAAAGATTCCCGTATGTTTACTTTCAATCAGTTTTTAAATTTATTACGAGAAATTCAACCAAACTTAGATTTCATAGTAACTCAAAGTAAGTAAGTTCTTTCAAAGAGTCATAATAGATTAACATATTGTTAGACCTGTGGGTGGGAAGGATCTTCTGTAGAGGTCTGTGCTGCAGCACATCTAAAGAAGCCTCTGACCACCAACCAATTAGCACTTAAAGAAAAGATGAAATGGAGGAAAGTAGGCAGAGAATCACCATAATGTCTGTAAAATGGTCACATCTCTGCAGACCCCACACATCCTGGACACAAACCGTTTAGACTTTTCCCGTCAGGCCAGCGTCACCAGAAACAGCTTCTTCCCTGCCAGTTTCTCGCTGATGAACACTTGGGCTAAATCTCCGTCTTTGGTTTCATAACTTTCTCTGAAAAGAAGAAGTGAACATCCTGTCTCGACTCGGAGCCTGAAAACATCAGAATGAGGTTGAAGCGTCTCTGTGGAGGTTTAACTTTGTCCGTCTCTCTGGGAGATTAAACGGTTTTCTGCTGCTTGTAGGTTTTTAATCATGGAGGAAGAACTGACTTATGCAAATGTGACTTTTAAGACTATTGGTGTCTTCGCACACATCGACTCAGGTGAGGTTTTTATTTTACCAGTTTGATTATTTTGATCAGTTTTATTTTCATTCAGCACAGCAGTTCAAAACTTCAACTGAATCATTTCCTTCTCGTTTCTGTGCGTTTTCAGAAACATCTCTGCAGAAATGCACGTTGTTCAAACACAGAACAAGAAACCAAAAAATTATTTTTCTCCTGATATAATCCTCACAACTACAGAGCAAAATGTTTGCATTTTTCTTCATGGTAATAGTTAATATAACGACTATTTACATCAGTGAATGAACTTCAGGTGCAACATCTGCTGCAGGTGATTGGTCCAGGTGATCTCTGATCGCCAGCAGCAGGTTTTACTCTCCGTCACTGTCTTACGACGGCGTATCAGGGCCATAGCAGATTAAAAAAACGAAAAGATTTCTGCCAAAAAAACTCAGAAATGTTGAGATTAATCTAAAAAAAATTATACTAAAAACAAGAAAATTTCTGAGGTTAAAAAGTTGAAAATTTTAATGAAAATCAAAACAAACATTTTGAGAATGATCTCAAATTTTCCAGGAAAAACTTGGAAATTTCTGAGTTTGAGAAGTCCACAAGTTTGAGAATAATCTTAGAAATCTTTAATTTACGAAACTCTGACATTTCCACATTTTTAAGAACATTTCTGAATTAATGTCAAGACTGAATTTTTTAATTTAATTTAAGAATGTTAGACTTCTGGAGATGAGAAATGTCCAAGTTTTTTATTTTTAGAGATCCTCTGAGCATAATCTCAATATTTCTGTTTTTTGGCAGGAATGTACTCCTTTTATCTACATCCGTAATTCGCTGTTGTACAGTAAACCACTTGGTTGTGTCTGCTGGTTCTCTTCTGCTCTGGCCTTCTTTCTCTAAAGTATTTTAGAAATTTGCCATTTTGCACATTTCGCAGCTTTGACCAAGGGTGAGTTTACACTGCAGCTTGAAGTGACCCAGTTCCAATTTTTTTTTGTAATGCGACCTGTGTCTGATCTTTTCATGGCAGTGTGAGCAGCACAGGTCGGATTTTTTTAGAATGTGACCCATATCCGATACGTATCCGATTCAAATATGACCATAGTCCAGGTCGCATTTATCCAAACTGAACGTCACTTATTCTCAACAAATCTCACTATTCTGCGTCCTGATACGCGCAAGTGGGAAGAAAAACAACAACCATGACGGACTATATGAGGATTAAGTTGTTAATATGTTGCTCTATCCAGACAACAACTTCAAACATATAAGCTAAGCTCCACCGTTAGCCTCCATGTTTACTTCCGCAAACACTGAGCTCTTCTTCTTCTTCTCATGGCGGTTGGCAGAACACTGAGAACGCTGACGCTATGGCGCCCTCTGCTGTGCATGCGGGACACTTTCAGGTCGTTTGCCCGTTTACACTGCAGAACGCATACAGGTCGCATTTACTCGCACTGTGAACGGCCTTGGTAAAAAAAATGGAATTGGGTCACTTCAGGCTGCAGTGTGAACGCACCCCAAGACTTTTGCAGAAGTGTCACGCCTCTTAAAACCATCATGTTTCCATGGCAACGTAGAAACAAAGGGTGCGTTCACACTGCAGTCTGAAGTGACTGAACGGGCAAACGACCTGAAAGTGTCCCGCATGCGCACTAGAGGGCGCTATAGCGTCAGCGTTCTCAGTGTTCTGCTAACTGCCATAAGAAGAAGAAGAGCTCAGTGTTTGCGGAAGTAAACATGGAGGCTAACGATGGAGCTTAGCTTATATATTTGAAGTTGTTATCCGGCCAGAGCAGCATATTAGCAACTTCCTCCTCATATAGTCCGTCATGGTTGTTGTTTTTCTTCCCGCTTGCGCGTATCAGGACGCAGAATAGTGAGATTTGTTGAGAATCAGTGACGTTCAGTTCGGATGAATGCGGCCTGAACTTTAGGTCGCATTTGAATCGGATACGTATCGGATATGGGTCACATTCGTAAACGAATCCGACCTGTGCTGTTCACACTGCCATGAAGAGATCGGATACAGGTCGCATTACGTCAAAAAATTTGATATTGAGTCACTTCAGGCTGCAGTGTCAACAACGCAGACTTTTGCAGAAGTGTCACGCCTCCTAAAGCCATCATGTTTCCATGGCAACATAGAAACAAATGGTTCACCATTCCCGTGAACCAGACTGAATGAGAAATGACGGTTCCTCTTTCTGTTCCAACAATAACTGGAGTTATTTCTAATCACATCTGGGTTCTGAACACTCACTGCCTCCTTATCTGACATTTTAGATTTATTAGTTTATTGATTTTTTAAAAAAATACTTTATAATTCAGAAAGAAAAATGAATTTAAGTTTTCCTTTAGGGTGTCTTGATTTGTTACTTTGTTTTTCAAAACAAGTTTATTTTTCCGTTTAAAATTAGCAGCTTTAGCAGTGAATGGGGACAGACATTGGATGGAAGAGACTCAAATTACTTTGGGAAGCGATTACAAATGAAAGGCTGAGTTTTCATATCACTACATCAAAGCTTTATCTAGATCAGTGTTTCTCCACCCTGGTCCTCACCACCCCCTGATCTGCATGTTTTAGATGAGCCTCTATTCCAGACCAGCTGATTCAAATGATTGCATGACCATCAAGTACTGCAGGAGCCTGTTAATCACCCAGAGATACAATTCAGGTCTGTGGCAGAAAAGAAACACCTACAACAAGCAGGACAGGGTGGAGGTGAGGACCAGGGTGGAGAAACACTGATCTAGAACGTTCTTCCTTTAAAGTTTGAAATGTTACCGCCACCTACTGTCCACATCTGTTATTAATCCCTAAATCAAACATAATGTTCAGGTATTTTAAGTTTTAGAGAACAAAAAATAGGTGAATGACAGAAAAATACAAAAATTTAAAAAAAAAATTGCACATTTATATGCTGTTGTTTTGTTTTCTGATATTTTTCTTTGCCTTAGAAAAATTTAGCCCCAAAGAAATAATTTACGATGAGGTGAAGACGCAGGACTCACATCCGATCATAACAGGTAACCTCGTTCCCGTGTGACGTCACATTTCCGTGTAACTAGTTACATTTACGCAATTACGTTTACTTGAGCAACTTTTTTTTTTTTTAAACGTACTTTTAGGAGTATTTTTACTACTTTGTACTTTTGACTTTTACTTGAGTAATTTTATTAAGCAGCTCTACTCTTACTTGAGAAACATTTCTGCATTTTCTATCCATTGAATAAAAATCAAAAATTCACCAGACACAGAAACACACCACAGTTTTTGTTGAAGTTTCAAAAGTTTAACTGATTTGGAAAAAAAAATATTTTGCCTGATTTTGTTTTTTTTGTTACTCAAATGAATTATTGTCGTTTTGGGCCTTAAAATGCCAAAATTTCCATTTAACTTTAGAATTTGGTCCATCTGACGATGTAATTTTAAATGATTGATCATTTGATCAGTCTTTCAGTATCGAGTAGAGTTTTTAACAAATACTCTTGTGTAATTTCTTGGACAGATACTTTTTACTTGTACTTGAATAAATATGTTGAAGCAGTACTACTCGTACTTGAGTATAATTTTTGTGTACTCGTCCGTCCTTTATGAATGCAATGAAACATTGACCATCTTCACTATTAACCACATCGTCAAAATGTTTTCATTCTCCATTTCATGCGGGTCGAACCCGACAGCAGCCATTTTGTTGATATTTCTCTTGCACATTTGGTCAAGAGTGTTAAAATACTTTCTTTTTTTGTTGTCTCAAACGTTCAGCTATGTTTGCTTTGCCTACCAAGATGGCGGAGCTCACTTCCAGCTCAGACTTGTGGGAACTACGTATTAAAACTGAAAATGTTTTACTTTTTATTGATCTGATTTTCATAGAAAATGAAAAGAGATCTCAGTTTCACCCTCTGCTGTTTTTGGGGATGATCTGCTTCATCCTGCTGCTGACCATCATCATCCTCAGCGTCTACTGTAAGTCTGTCTGTTTCTCTGGCCGTCTGAGCGTCCACCTGAGCAGGTAAAACATTTTAAACACCTGACTGCAGTCACATATGAGCAGAGGAGACAGTCGGGCGTTTTAACGAAGCAGAATCTGAAGCTGGAGGCGATGAATGCAGCTTTACGGAGACGAACAGCAGAACTGCACCGAGAGAGAAACCGACTCAACTGGACTTTAGACGTCATCCTGGAATACGACAACTTTCCTGCGGCTGAACGCTGCCCGCAGAAACGTTAGGAAATACAGATTTTAATAGACCTTTTCTGCAATGTTATAAATCCTTTAAGCAGCTTAACCTTTTTAATCCCTTTTTTATTGTTTTACAGAGTGCAAGCCTTGCCCGAACGGCTGGGCGATGTTTCAGTCAAACTGTTACCTGTTTACAGAAGACGAGTACAGCTACAAGTGGAAAACCTGGCAGCAAAGCCAAGAGTTTTGTGAGAAAGAGAAAAATGCAAAGCTGGCGGTGATCGACAGCCAGGAGGAGCAGGTAAAGAGTTTAACCATAACTATTTAACTATTTCACTTTTAGAGTGTGAAAACAAATGGATTTTTATATGGGATGATGTTTGTAAAGTTACATAGTAAAAAAATAATCACAATGTTTTGGTTTATTTAGCCTGTCACAGAGAAAAAAAAAGTTTTCCTATTAGTCATATTTTCATCCTCTTATTCATACATCTGTAAATGTAAGATTTACAAATTAAATATTACATTTACAAGTTGAACTAAATATTTAGCTTTCAAATTAGTATTTAGTTAGGAAGCTAAACGTTTTGTTCCCGACGAAATGCTTAAGTTTGAGCAAAAATATTTAGTTTCCAAATTCTGAATTAAATATTTATTTTGCTAACTAAATATTTAACTTTCAAATAAATTTTTAATTTGTGAATTAAATATATAGTTTGGAACTCTGAAATTTATAAATGTACCAATGATATGGTGAAAATATGATTTTGCTGCTAATTTGTTTACTGTGTGACTTTACAAATTACATCCAGTTTGTTTGTTTGTTTTTTGTTGTTTTTTAAGATTTTTAATCTTTATTTTCAAATGCAGGAATTTATAAACAACAAAACAAAAAAATACAACGACAATAATCACGGCTACTGGATCGGGTTGAAGAAAGACACGGAGGACATGTGGACGTGGGCAGACGGCAGGAACCTCTCTGTGACGTAAGCACCACGCAAACGGAAGAAAAACTTCAGCATTTCCTAATTTCCTCCCAACCTTTTCACCTCCAGGAGGCCCTGCAAACCCAGAAATACCCTCAGTAGTTTTCACAAGAAGGAGGTGAAAGGTTACAGTGAAGAAAGCACTTTCATCATTCATCTCCTTCTGCTTCACTGGACCGCAAACGACAAAAAAAAAACTGTTAAACGGAGCAGTGCTGCCACCAAGTGGTCTCACCACGCACTGCAAGGCCTCATTTTCAAACATACTAAATTCACACAAGATTAAACGGGTCAAACACCTTCCAGTGTTTCTGTAAATCAAGCTGAACTATTTTTAATGACCATGATTTTTTTAGACTGTTTGATTTACATTTATACAAACAAACTTCTTATTTTGCAGAAACCTAATTGTTGCTTAAATCTATTTTTTGAAAATGACTGCACACGTTTAGAATAATTTGGCTCCTCAGTGTTTTTGTTTGTTATTAAGGTAAGAACATTTTCACCAAACTGTAAATCAGAAGAGAGAAAATTAATCAACTTCAATTCATTTACACCAATTACTGAAGTCATCGTCAACTAATTTAGTAATTGATTAATGCTTAACAAACTATTTCTGGAAGAACAACACAGTCAGAGCAGTAATTAAGCCAAAACTGCACAATACATATGAAAGATGCAAAAAAAATCCTAGATTGGTTATAAGTGATAATGTTCCCGATCATAAAGGCAGATCTAGTCAGTCTAATTCTATGCTTTGTGCTTTATTATTTATTTTACAATATATTTATTATTCCTAGTTGCACTTTGTGAATCATTTGAAAGAAGGTTTGTTGCAGTTTATTTTTCCGTTTGACCAGTCAACCCGTTGTTTTGTTCTGGTTTCTTTATTTATTTCTGTTTGACTCCTAATTAAACTTTCTGAACTAACTGAAGGTTTTTCTTACATGTTTGACCAATTTTATGAAGCTATTTGTGGATTTATGTGCGCTGCACTGGTTCAGAGTTATCAAATAAATTTTAAATTTTATAAATTTATATTTGTGTTTTCAAAGTTTTAAGTTAATTTAGCAGTTTTAGTGTATTGGATCGATATCGGCCGATACTCAACCTCAGATATCGGCATAGAAAGTGAGAAAACTGGCATCGTTGCATCCGTACAACAAAATGTTTATTTTCTCATTTACAAAATGAATTTGATAGTTTATTTTCATTTTAATCTATTTCTAGTCATGGATGGAAAGGCTTTATTGGTTAAATGAAAAATCTGCAGATTTATCATCAGTGGAATAATTATTGGTTTCAGCCCTAATGCTGTTCATTCTACTGGCATAAAGAGACGCAGCATTACAGAAAGAATCTCCTCTGATTGGCTTCCTTAAACAAGCAGCCGGTTGACGTTTCTTAGGTTTGAGCAGAACCAAAGTGACTCCATGTGTTTTCATCCTTCAGCTTCTGGTCGACACAAGAAGCTGGAAATCGACTCTTCTGTGGTTTAATTAACCCGAATCTCAACAATTCATCCAACTGGGCCAAAAGCAGCTGCAGCATGAAGAACCGCTGGATCTGTGAGACCAGAGTCCTGATCCGACCCGATTAGGATCCACAAACTGAACCAGTATTTATAACTATTTAAAACTTAAACTGTTAAAACCTTTCTATGTTTCCTGTTTATTTAAAAGGATCTGATGAAACGCCTCAGACAGGATCTCTGGATTTATTCTTTTCTTAAATATTAAACCAGGCACATAATTTATACTGAGAAGATGAAGCTCCGTTGTTTCCTGCAGACACTGATGATGTATTTTAGCTCTGCATGTTTCCCATCCCAGCAGGATTTCTGATGCTAAACGTTTGGCTGAGTTTCTGGATTTCATCATTTTGTTTCCTCTGCCTGACTAAGATCTTCTGATACAATCTGTCATTTTATTTGTTTTTAAAATAAACAATTAAAATTTCTTTTAAAAAGTTTCTGAATTTACCTCATCATTTTTTCACACAGCGATGTCCAAATTGTGGTTCAGGGGCCATTTGCGGTCCTCTGGCTTATTTTCTTTGGCCCTTGGTCCACAATTCAAAAATATAGCAAATAAAATTTTCTTAAAACATTCACATATTTAGATGCAAGACAAAGTGTTATTCTTTAATTTAAAATGTTTTGGGGGTTTTTTTTAATCCTAAAAATAAAGTTGCAAAAATATTTACCTGTCATTTAAAACAGCAACTGTGGAAGTCCCCCGTTTATGTTTTGGATCGATGATGATTTAGACTACTTTTATACAAAAATATTGTATATTTAGTATGTTATCAAAGACATAAACACAGTAAACATCTTGAGAAATAAATGTGGCCCTAAGAGCAAATCAACTCTAATGTGGACCAAAAAGCGAACTATCTGCTTCATCTAAAAACTTTCTTTGTGTCGATTCCTTCAGTAGCTTTTGGTGCAGCGCCCCCACAGGTGAGGAGGGGAACAGGTTTTTAAACTAGTTTGGATTGTTTCACACAGTGTAGAGTTAAAGTGAACAGCAGGAGCTGAAGATGTAACAGATGTTTCCATTTTGGTCCCCAGTCAAACCGAATCTACAGCAGCATCAGGTGTGAAAACAGCCTTTGGGTTTGACTCCATCACTTTTGCACATGTCGAAATGTGTTGGCTTGTTGTATCACAGCGGTGAGGAAAGGTTTCCTAGAACAGTTTGAGCAATAAAACCTCCACAGGGTGGCTGTCGTTATGCATCAGGCTCTGAGGTTGTTTTAAAATATGTGAAGAGGAAGAGGAACCGGCCTGATATGATTCAAAGGCTGTTGGGCATTTTTCTGATCAGCTTTCAGTTATTTTCTGTGTGAAGGATGGAGAACAACGGGGACGAAGTCTGCTATTCTACAGTCCATATCAAAAACAGCAAACCTTCTCCGACAGGTAAGAGACTCCACATGTTTCATGAGGTTTAGGAGGCAACAAACGCTTTATCGCCTCTTTAGAAAGTTAAAACTGGACCTTTATTACATTTCATGTAATAAGCCTTAATCTTTTTTTATCAGTGAAATCACTTATTGTTGTACAAAAAAATCATTCAGTATTTTATGCCTTATAATTTTCCTGTCGTTGTGAGGATGAAGTGAATCATCTGCTGTTTCTGTGCTTCAGACACTCAGGAGGATTCAACCGTTTACGCTGAAGTGAAACAGAAGAAAGTCGCTCCTGCTCAAACCAGTAGGTGTAACTATAATCCATCCGTCCGAGTTTTTCTCCATCTGCACTCACAAATTCTGAATGACAATCAGAGAGACGAGTTTACCGAGCAAAAGAGGGAACCCAGGCATGAACAGGGGGAACATTAAAACTCCCTGCACGACACCAGACCAAGACTGAATGCAGGTCTTGTTACTAAATCTGCAACTAGTAGCATTAATATTAATATAAATATTTAATTAATGTAAAAGAGGAATAAAAAGAAGAGGAAGAAGAAGTCATGAAAAGGTGCAAAGCTACGGTGGTTCTGAAATGCAAAACATTTCAACAAACTAAAAGTATGTTGTTGTTTTTTTTCATTTGTAATTGTGTTTAGTTAATGTTTTGTGATTTTTTATTTTATTTTGTAGTTGTTAATGTCGTGCTTTTGAATATGCTTTTGTGTTCTTAAATTTGTAGTTGTGTGATTTGCTGATGGAATTTTGCACTTCAAGGTCTCCATACAAAACACACTGTGTCACGTTTGGTGGATAAAATTAAATTGAAATAGCAGAGTAAAGAGGAAGAGGACACAAACGGTCAAAACTATCGCAACATTTAATTGTGATCTAACTTTGAGTCAAAAGGTTCAAAGAAGTTAAATTTTATTAGCGAGTTTTAAGGCAGAAGCTTAAATGTGACACTTTTGCTACTGCAGACAAACATAAATGCGATTGAAAACCAGAATAATAACCATGTTAATGTTATTAATGTGCCTTTCATTGTTTCTGTCGGGTCAAGAGAAAGAGGAAACAGCATCTCTCTGTGGCTCTCGCCTGATGCTGGTGTGTTTGGGGATTCTCTGCGTCCTGCTGGTTGGGAGCATCGCCGTCATCGTCTACAGTGAGTTTCACCTCAGCAGAATAAACCTCATTTAGCTTCTTTTGTAAAGCATGTTCAGTTTTTGACTAAAAATGATGCTGCAGAAGTGAACTGTTATTGTCTCAGCCTCAGTGTAAATAACAGGTCAGATTGAAATCGAATCAGAGAACATTTGCAAACAACATTTCAAGGATTAAGGTGCAAAATAAGTTTAAAACAGGTAAATTAAAAACGTAACAAAATTGCAATGTGTAACGTAATATGATAAATATGTAATTCAAGTATATGTAGATAAAAATGTGGCAAAATCGTCACAGGCCAACACTAACTTTGTTTACATTAAATCAATAAAAAATTGCTTAATGGAAACAGAAACTTAGATTAAAACGTTTTGGGGCTTGAATGAAGGGACTTTTCAGTCGTATAGTAATAGATGTATTAAAACTGCAGTGGAAACCGGATGTTACTACTGCCAGAAACAACAAAGAAGACATCAGGAAGTGGTAGGAGGATGAAGGTTTGTTTTTATTAGTTTGCTTGTTTGGACAATGCGCAGCTGGCTCCTCCAGAGCTTTAATAGCATTGTAATTCATAAAATGTTTACCTGGCGCGTTTCTGATCCAAATACTAAATAATCCACACAAAGCCGGATGAACTGTGAACTTTACCTTCTCTTTGAGCAGATATCAGATCAATTCTTCAGTCTTGCTCAGCATTCCACACATAATTTAAAAAACTAACTACTTCACATCCATTTTCTTTCTGATCTCCTGTCACGCAACACATTTCATATGATGTTTCAAGTACTTCCACTAGATGGCGGTGTCGCACAAAAATACACTAAAACAGATCATACTGTTGAGGATATATCTAAATATACAAAAAGTATACGATAATCGCAATAATAAACAATATTACAAAACAACAGTTTTGGCTCTTACAGACTTTATGTTGAGATTCAATCTCTGGACCGTCTTCTTGCAAATCAACAGCAAAAGTTAACAATCAAATATTAACTGTCTTTTTTTACTTCCTTTTTCTTTTAAAGCAAGACATTTTTTTGAAATAGATAAATATATTTTTCTTTGCAGCTCTAAAGTTCATGTATTTATGGTTTATGACTGAACTCTGTTCAGGCCTGAAAACTGAAGTCACATTCTTTGTTTGTTCCTCAATTTGGTTAATAAAGCTGATTTTTCTTCCAATACTAAAGATACTTTCTGATGTCCTGTAAGAGTCTGAGAGAAATGTAATGTGTTGATGCTTCTCTGGTACAGATTTAATGACTTTCTGACTAATTTATGTTTTTACAGTGAGCATGAAGACGACCGTGCAGCAGACAGAAATCAATGACCTAATCAAAGAAAATGAGCGAGTGACTGAGGAAAATAAAATGATGCAGAACAAAAACAAGGAGCTGAGCCGAGAGAGAGATGACCTGAACAAGACTCTGGGATTCATCCAGAAGTTTGACGACTTTCCTGTTAAAGACTACTGTTCTGATGAAGGTATTAATGTTCTGATTAACTTTGAAGCTCTGGATCATTGTTACTTTAAAAATAAATCCTAACAGTGGCTTAAAACAAACCTGCCCATTAGGTAAAATGCTGAAGGTCTCTTGTCTGACATCTGAGGTTTACAGTGAAGCTTTGATTTCAAACAATATTGTTTTTATTTGGAGTGAACCGAGGATAGAGCCCTGTGGTACGCCACTTCTAACTCGATATGTAGCTCAATCTAATCACCTTCTAATATTGAATTGCAAAGTAGCCCTGATGTTTTTGCTTGAACTATTTTCACCTTTAAACCATTAAATCAGACAGGAATTTATTTTTATATTCAAATTTTTTTCTATTTCATATTATTTTACCAAAGTTTCACTTCTTTCTGCTCTTTCCTTTCGTCTAATGGATCCAGGGTGTAAACCGTGCCGGACAGATTGGATCCTCTTTCAGGGAAAATGCTACCTGTTTTACGACAAACCAGATCCTTGGAAGTCCTGGACAGGAAGTCGGACGTTCTGTCAGGACAAACATGCAGATTTGGTTGTTATTGATGATCTGGAGGAGCAGGTAAAACCTGACACCACCTCTACACTAACATGGGAATTTAAAACAAATCTGGAAGTTTTCAGGTAAAGTTGATGGCTTGAAGTAAGAAGGTTTATAAAAATCTGAAATAATCTGCTCACAGGAATTTGTCAGCAAAAATCTCAAGTTCTACTATGATGAATACCACGGATACTGGATGGGATTACAAGAAGTTAACAACACCTGGACCTGGATTAATGGACGTGCAGATACTCTTGGGTAAGAACTACGATCTAAAAATATACATATTTAGGTAAAAGTGTAAATATATTTTGTCAAGATTGCAGAAAAGTTAAATGTACTGAGTGACAACGACTCCAGGATTTCCAGGACTTCTTCCAAAACCAAACCTTGGTGGACTGTGAGACATTATTGGGTTCATTGTTCTGTTTGGACGTCCAATGATGTCAAAGCTTACTGGGCTTCCTCTTTTCAGCACGAGCTTCAGACGTCTGATCAGGCTCAAGAAGTTCCAGTTGTGGAAAAACAAAAACGTTCTTTATCTTCCTATTATAGCTATGAGCAACTGCAGCTGGGTTTTCTTGTGCCTTTGGGTCAGTGGTGCTGCAGGTGGTTGAGTTCAGGCATGGAGACCTTCAGTCCTCAGTCTGTCCTCACTGTGGGACTGAAGATATTTTTGGCAAAACTCAACTTGTTTTTGGTGTTGAATAATTTTTGATGCAGCTGTAAAAACATTTAAATGTGTAAAATCTGATCTTTAATGCATTTCATACATGTGTGGCTTCTGTTGAACTCTGTTTTTATTCATATTGGGACAAAACATTTAGCTGCTGACAGTTGTCAGCTGGATGTCGGTACGCTGCTGAATGAGGTCATGATTCTGTTTTAAAGGTTCTGGATGAAGGAGGCGTTGGGAACATCAGGTCCAGTTGCACTTCTGATCCCAGAGAGAAATCTGACAGAGAACTGGGACAAAGCAGATGAGGTGTTTAAGAACAAATTCATCTGTGAGCATGAAGCTGTTATTTGGCCCGTCTAACTCTTCTCCTATAGATCCCAGACGTTTACATACACTATATAAAAACACACATGCATTTATTTATTTATTTTTTTTGTCACGCTGTCTGATGTGAAATCAGAATGAACGTTTCTTCTCTTGGTCTATTACGATCACCAAAATATTTTCTACAACTTGAATAACGAGGGAGATTTTTTTTTCATTCAATCTTCACTGTAAAGAATCAAAAATATACTTTATAGTGTATGTAAACTTCTGGTTTCTACTGTAATAAATTTGTCATCACTTTTTGGTAAATGTCATAAATAAAAACACAAAGCCCTGTTTTAAATGCTGTTAAAAAATTACTGAAGATTTTTAAACTGTCTCCATTTCCTGTATGCTCATATGGACAGACTGTTAAATGTAACATCATTTAGCTTTTGATTAGTTTGAAGTATTATTAATTTAAAGGCCTTATGGATCATTTCTTCTGTTTATTTATAGTTTTAGTTACTTATTGCCGTTTTATTGCATCATGCAGCACCGGTAGCTGGAAATGTTCAGTCAAAGACCAGACAAATGAAAAATGATTTATTTCAAAGAGATCATTCATTTATTTGTTTTTGTTTGTTTTTTATAACTCACAAAAACAACCTGGTTATGTTTAGTTTTCAGGTAAATATTCTGCTGTCAAATATATTTAACATAAACTCAAACCATCAGTTGATTCAAAGCATAATTTATACAATAAATTTAAATCAGAGGCTCATTTAACTCGATGGATCCCTGTGATTAAAGGAGAGAATGTGTTTTTCATTTAATATGAATGGAACCCTTTCAATAACAAAGTTAATTTATTTTATTCAAACGGTCTTAAATGCATCATTTGTGATTAAACTCATTGTTGAAAAAGTTCAATAAAATCCCTTTGTTTGCAGGTCTGGTGTTTTAACTTTGTGTGGTTTTGGTTTTCCAGCTCTTTTTTTTTATTTTATTTTTTATTTCCTTTATTTAACCAGGTAAACCCCAATGAGATCCAGATCTCATTTTCAAAGGGACCTGCAGGACCTCTTCCTCTCTTCAGATATTTCTGTTTGTTATTTCAGCCACTTGATCATGACTTTCTATATTCACTCCCTCTGGTCTTTATTGTTTTTTATATGTATAACTTTTCAGGCTGTTGCTTCAGTAATAAATTACTGTCTGTAAAATAATGCTCTGAATTTGTTTTGTCTACAACAGTAAAATAATTCCAGAGGTTCCTCCTGTTTCTCCTCCTCTCAGCTGCTCCTTAACCCCGGGAATTATTTTACTGTTTTAGACCAAAACATAAAACTTCTCCTGGCTCTGATTGGTTGTTTTGGTGCATTTCTTCGAGACGTCCAGGCAGGAGGAGGAGGGGGCCGATATTTTCACTGATTATCTGTCTCAAACTGTCTCTACCTGGTGGCAGTTTGAAAAATATTTGTCCCTCAGTGGGGTCGGGAGGGGTGCTGCTGCCTGTCCAGCTGGTGTACGGGGTGAGAGGCGGGGTCACCCTGGACAGGTCGCCAGTCTGTCGCAGGGCAACACAGAGACACACAGGACCCACAACCATGCACACACACACTCACACCTAGGGGCAATTTAGACAGGCCAATTAACCTGACAGTCATGTTTTTGGACCGTGGGAGGAAACCGGAGTACCTGGAGAAAACCCACCATGCACAGGGAGAACATGCAAACTCCATGCAGAAAGACCGGCTGGGAATCGAACCCAGAACCTTCTTGCTGCAAGGCAGCAGCTCTACCATGCGCCACTGTGCAGCCCATTATTTCATAATTGTGGTATTTATTTAAATTATTTTCAACTTTAAAATACCAATATTTCCATATAACCTTGATTATAGTGATGAAATGTTTAAATATTAAATAATTTCGGTTTTGATCAGTTACTCCGACTTTTTACAAAATACTGTTTTATTCTTACTTGAGTAACTTCTTACTGTAACTTGAGTATAATTTCTGGGTTCTCTGGTTGGTTTTATCCATCTGACTTCATGATGACAGTTTGACGGCTGAGGCTCTTCACCTGTCGGAGGGTCCGGTGCATTTCAGCCTCACTTCTGTCAGGACTTGCAGCCTTCAGAGTGTGAATGTAGTGTGAAGCGCTCTGGGGTCCAAAGGCCAAATGAAGCGCCACTTCCTGTTTTACATGTTGTGTCAGCATGGTGTGAAAGGCTGCAGCAGAAGCAGATACGTTTCCCAGAGCAGAAAAAGAGCCACTATAGTGATGCAGCATCGCACTGAAGCCGTCTGCAAAAAAGAGGAAGAGGAACCCGCCCAGTTCACATGCTGAGATCGCTCCAGCAGCTGCTGGACAAGAATGAAGAGCAAACAGGACGACGATTGTTATTCTACAGTGAATATCAAAAATGAAAAACCTTCTCCAGAAAGTAAGTGACTCCATATAATTACAGACTTTATGAATATTTAAAAGCAGCATTGCAACTCAAATCCACTTAATGTGTTTATATCACCTCTATAGAAAGTTGTAATGTAGTAGAAATTGTTTTTATGTCGCATATAAACCTTCAGCCTTAATCTCAGGAAGCCAAGTTTAGTTGTACAGAACATCTCAGGTAGTTACAAAGCAGAGGCAAATTAAAGGAAAGTAAATATGATTTGGAGTACGGACTAAAATTAATGATGCTTCAGTTATAAATAGAAGATTCAACAGCAACTCCACACAAACATGTTTTTACCTGGGTTGAAATGAACTCAGCTTTTAGTCACTTTTCTCATTTTCTGGAAGTTTGTTCCAGATTAGTGAAGTATAAAAACTCAATGCCGCCTCTACTTGTGTGGTTCTGATTCTGGAGATGCAGAGTAGACCAGAACCTACAGACCCAAATGGTCTCATAGACGTATTCTTAAGACAAAAGGCCGACTTTGTAATCGTCTTTATGTGTCTCTGAAGGCTCAGGTCAGACTATCACTAAAGCCAGATTAACGCTCTGACCTGTAGTTTCTGACTGTAATAACTGAAGCTGTGTGCTGATTATTGATCGATCCTCCTTTGGTACAAAATATTACTTCATTTATTCAGCTGAAGGAAGTTATGGCACATCCACTCATTGATTTGTTCTGTGCATCTGCTCAGTGCTTCAGTGGTTCACAGCCACCTGGTGACATTGTAATGTAGAGATGCATCACCTGGATAGTAATGGAAACTCATCCTGTTGTTTGTTATAATCTGATGGGAGCATCTACATAGTAAATAAGAGGTTTGCAACATGGAGCGCTGCATGTGAGCTTTGGAAACTCTGGTCTAAATTTACCTGTTGACACAAACAAGCCCCAAAGAAGAGGAAGTGAAAATCTTCCTAAGATTCAGTGATGGCTATAAGGATCAGAAGAAGCTGAACAAGAAGAGGAAGAACAAGTGAAAAAATAGCTAGATCACAACAAAGTTTGCAGGTTTTGATGTTGCAAAGTCAGAACTAATAACACTGAGAGCTGAAAGAAAATTCAAAACCAGTAAAGGATCATGTGACTCAGCTGCAGAGATAATAACATCGACACCAATCAGGGCCTGAGTGGCACCAGCGACTCAGGACTGGATCCAAGCAGGATGTAGAGTGAAGGTAACTCTGCATTTCCTCTTTCTGTGAAGGGCTTGGAGACATCTTTTACTTTGAACTGAATTTAACTGAAGTCACATTAAAACTACAGCCCCATGTTAGAATGCAAATCAAAAGCAATCTGATTTAAACCACATCAGCAGCCATACTGATCATCATCGCTTCTTTCAGGTCGAGCAGAAGAGGAAGCATCAGCTCTCTGTCACTGCTCTCTGATGCTGCTGGGTTTTCTGATTTTCTCTGCGCTGATAGCTGCAAGAATTGTCATCACCATGCAGAGTGAGTTTCACTTCAACCAAATAAATCAGTAGGAGTGATGACGGTTGATAAGGGACACAGAAAAAGTTTCAGAAGAAGAAGCTGGGAGCTGAGCTGGCCTGCAGATCAGCAACAACAAGCTGAGTAGGACAGCAATCAGTTAACCATCGTTTGGGTCTAAGAAAACTGTGATATCCTGAAGGACAAGCTGAAAATGTTGATGCTTCTCTGACCTGGATGGATTCACTGACTTTCTGACTATTGTTTCTTGTTTTTATAGTTAATGTGATGATGATCAAGCAGCAGGAAACCATCAGTAATGTTACCACAGAAAACGAGCGACTGATTGAGGAGAGAAAAGTGATGGAGAACCAGAACAAAGAGCTGAACACGACACTGGGACTCATCCTGAAATTTGAAAACATTCCAGCAAAAGACCTCTGTCCTAACAAAGGTCATTAGTTTTCTACATTAACTTTTAATTTCTAAATTAATTGTTATTTTTTAGTATTTGCTTATAAAGTGGTTTTCAAGACAGACCTGATCATTATTATCACAGGTTTATTTTTAAAGTAAACATGAGCCAGGGCCTGGGTTGGATGTTTATTGGCTTTTTTAATGTCAAACAATATTGTTTTTATTTTGAGTGTACCAAGCATAGAGTCCTGTGGTACGCCACTTCTAATTAAAATAGTAACTTAACTTAATCACCTTCCAATACTGTTGAATTTCACTCCATTTCTGAAGACTTTTGAGTAATTTTGATGACTGAAACATTTTTATTATTAAAGTTTTTATTAATGTTTCAGAGCATGTTCACAACCTTTCCCCCCCCCACCCACCCCCCCCCCCCGCCCCCAACACACCCTCATGAAATAAAATACACAAACAAAATAAAACCAAGCAAGAGAGAAAAAAAAAAAAAAAAAAAAAAAAAAACAGGTCAGTGCATTACAAATCAATAAAAGTTTCACAAAAGATTAAATATCCTCGGTGTTAGCAGAAACAACCACAGTAAACAGAAGTAGTCACTCGCTAGTATTTTCCAAAACAATAGGCCAGTAGTACCCTAACTTGTCCCCATGTTACAGGAGAGGAAACAGTTCCAGGATTTTTTGAAGTTCTCCACGTCATTTAGTTTGGCCAACATTTGTTCATATGACACTATTTCCAACATTAATTCCAACCAGTCCTTAATATTTGGAGCGGATGGAGATTTCCATAATCTGAGGATTATTCTGGCAGCCGTGACCGTCCCCACCTGCATTACAGTATTTTGGTGTTTTGACATATTAGGCATCACTGTTTGATCCCCCAACAAGCAGAGTCTTGGTGACATAGGTATCCCTAAACCTATCCACTTTCCAACGTACAGCAATACTGTTTTCCAGAATGGGAAAATTAGTTTACATTCCCAGAACGCATGTATAAAGGTTCCCGGGTCAGTTTTGCATTTCCAACATAGGTTATTGGTGAGCAGACCCATTCTATGGAGCCTGGATGGAGTGAAATAAAATCTATGTACAATCTTATAGTGTGTAAACTTCCCTCTTGATTCTCTAATATATTTCCCGTTATTTGATAATATTTTCAACCATTCTTCATCAGTAAAAGTGCATCCAAGGTCCTGCTGCCAGATAGTCCCCAGACTTTTACATATATCACTTTGCATACTATTAAACAATTTGTAATATGTGGATGCTTTATATTCAATTCTACTTGAGCCCATATATTCTTTTATTGGATTATCTTCATATATGAATTTGTCTTTAATAATACAGTCTCTAATTTGTAGATATTTCCAGAAACTATCCTTCTTTATATTGTATTTCAGCATGACATCTGAAAAAGACATAAAAACCCCTTCTGTATACAAATCTACAACACGTATTCCCTTCACAAGCCATTGTTCCCAATAGACAGTTTTCCTTCCGATACAGATGGATGGATTCAGCCACAGTGAGGAGTACAACTGTTTCGAATGTGACATCTTGCATATTTTATGTGCCTCCTTCCATACTGATTTAGAATGTGCTAATATCGGATTTGTGGGAAGAGGTTTCCTATTATCTGTTTTACTATGAGAAAGAATATCTATCGGTCTAAAGGGGTTTAACCAATTCTTCAATATTCATCCAGCTTAGTTTAATTTCTCCCTTTTTAAAATACTTGGACAACTTAACCATTTCAAATGCGAGATTATATAGTCTTACATTAGGGAGGGCCATGCCCCCTATATCCTTTGCACACCACATTTTCTTAATGTTGATTCTGGGTTTCTTCTTGTTCCAGAGAAAGTCCTTCACATAAGCCTCATACTGTTTATAAACCTGGTGTCATGGTGGATGTAATATTTCGAACCCACATGCGAGAACACGACCAGAAGAGACGATAATGAATACAATAATGATTTATTGAAGTCAGGGGAAGGGTGGTGAATACTGGAATGAAGAACCAGGTCGTCTACTGTCGATGAGAGAACAGAGTTAGAGGCTGCGTAGGAAAGGGATCCGGAGGTAAACAGAGAGGGCTTACTTGAGATGGGTGGATATGTGGCGTGAACTAGAAAACGTTGGAGAGCGGACAGGGATGGCGGAGTAGGTTCCGGTCTTGTACAATCCTTTCTCCGGTGAAGTTCGGACGCGGGTCTCCTGACCCGGAAGGCTCCGAAGGTGATGTTACTTTCTTTTCTCCGGTGAGGTTCGGACGTGGGTCTCCTGACCCGGAACACTCCGAAGGGGATTTCGCCGGAGAAGGATCCACAACAGGGAGAAGACGAGCACACGAGGGGTGGCGTCTAACCGGCAACACCGGTAGCGTCGGGGGAAGACACAGGAGGCAGGTGATCCACAACGGGGAGACAGACTCACACAGACTCGGGGTAACTGGTTTCGGGGAACAACGGGAAGACAGCTGGATATCTGACGAGGGAAACAACAAAGTTAGCAACAACGAAGATCGCAGAGGGCTTTTCTCTGGAGCATTTAGTACCGAGGTGACCAAACACTCAGGCGATGAGACGGAGTGGCGCTGCTGCTTATATCCAGGGCAGGAGCCTTCTCAACGAGCTGCAGGTGTGTGCCCGGGTTGAACCCTGCCGCTTCCCAGGGGTGGCACATAGGTGACCTCTGGTGGATGTCCAAGGAATAGCGGCTCGGAGACCAGTAAATAATAACTAAAGGAAATTAACTAAGGCACAAACAAGGGGAACAAACACAGACCCTGACACCTGGGAGGGGATGTCAACTGGCACCATCATGGACACATAATTGAATAAAGGGGCTATCACCATTTTTATTACATTCACCTTACCCCATAAAGAAAGTCTCAATTTTGTCCATTTATCAAGATTAGTTTTTATCTTCTGAAGAAGCGGTTCCATATTCAGATGCATTATTTCCTCTAAATTTGGGTGGAGTCGTATACCTAGATATTTCATACCTGAAGGGACCCACCTAAAGTTAAATGGTGTAATATCATTTGAATGACATGTTTGGGATATGGGCATACACTCAGATTTGCTCCAATTAATCTTATATCCTGAAAGTTTTGAATATGATTCAACACACTGTAATAGGGCTGGAATAGAGACGATTGGATCTGCTATAATAGCTAAGATGTCATCCGCATACATAAGCACCTTGTGCTCTTTCCCTCCTGCATGGGTTCCTTTAATTCCTGGGTTGACTCTTATTGCCGTTGCTAGTGGTTCCACAACCAGCGTGAAAAGCAACGGGGATAAGGCACATTCCTGCCTTGTCCCTCTGGCAAGATGAAAAAATTTAGATAGCTGACCATTCATCATAATTACTGCTTTTGGCTTTGAATATAATATTTCAACCCATTTGCAGAACCTAGACCCGAAACCGAATTTCAGAAGTGTTGTTTTAAGAAACCCCCATTCCACACGGTCAAAGGCTTTCTCGGCATCCAAAGAGAACACAGCAACAGGGATTGAATTAGAGCGATTCAAATGTATTAGATGAGCAAGGTTGAGGACCTGTTCTTGATAAAGCCTACTTGATCTTCATTTATAATATGTGGAAGTACTTTTTCTAATCGCGATGCTAATGTTCGTGTTAATATTTTGCAGTCTACTCCTATGAGACTAATAGGTCTGAAATTAGATGGATCTGACACATCTCTGTCTTTTTTTGGAATAAGTGATATCAGAGCCTCATTGAAAGTATCAGGTAAAAAGCCTGAATCGAAGGCTTCTCTGTATACCTCATGTAGTACTGGGGTTATGGTGTCAATATATTTTCTATAATATTCAACCGGCAAGCCATGAAACATGACTGAAACATTAAATATATTCACAGGGATCTCTTTTATATATTTTTTTTCTATTTCATATTATTTTACCAAAGTTTCACTTCTTTCTGCTCTTTCCTCTCGTCTAATGGATCCAGAGTGTAAACCGTGCCAGAAAGATTGGATTCTCTTCCAGGAAAAATGCTACCTGTTTTACGATCCACATCCTTGGAAGTCTTGGACAGGAAGTCGGACATTTTGTCAGGACAAACATGCAGATTTGGTTGTTATTGATGATCTGGAGGAGCAGGTAAAATCTGACACCACCTCTACACTAACATGGGAATTTAAAACGACCGTGGAAGTCTGGAAGTTTCTGTGTAAAATTAATGGCTTGACGTAAAAAGGTTTATAAAAAATCTAAGATAATCTGCTCACAGGAATTTGTCAGCAATCACACCAAATACTACTATGACAAAGACCACGGATACTGGATGGGGTTACAACAAACTAACAACAACTGGATCTGGGTGGATGGACGAAGAGACACTCTTGGGTAAGAACCAGACAAAACAAAAATGTAAATGAATAATTTTAGTTTTTCCCCTGCAAACCAGCACATTTCCAGGTGTCCTTTTCTCTGTCCAGCCTCAGCACACCTGTGCAGTAATCAGGATGGATTCTCTGGGCGAAGGAGACGAACAGATTTAACAGATTTATGAACAACATCTGAGAGAAATAGTAAATGGAAAAGTCTTTAATCTTTGTGTTCAGCTCATAAAAAAAACAATAGTGTGTTTTTTGTTAAAAAATAAATAAAATAATAATAAAAAAATGTAAATATATTCCACCAAGCTTGCAGAAGAGTTAAAGCTACATTACAATGGATTTATCCATCACTGAACTCTGGGTTTGTTCCCAGTATGGATATAACTCTGACATTAAGAACAATGCCAAAAAAGTAGCATTATGATTTTTAGAATTAAGAATAATAATCTAATAAATCTTGACCAGGACTATAATAACTTTCCATTACATTTTAGTTTTATTTCTTCTGATTTTTTTGTCTAGTTTAGTTAATTTTAATTACTTTGAACTCTGCACTTGAAAATATTACTGTGGTTATTGTCTTGCGGCTTTGTATACATGTACACAGACACTTTGCTGTCGCCATTTCGCCGCCAGGGGGCGCATGGAGCGCCGTAATTTACCGACAGCTGACGTAAACGGCTCGTTTGAGGGGTTAAAAAAATAAATTTCACGAGTTCAAAAGGCTAATAGGTTCATATACACAAAAATGAAGTATATTATATCTATAATTTCAATATGTTTTAGTTAGTTTTACAAACATATGATATATTTCCAGTTAGTTACAGTTTTTCCAAATTAATTACCATTTTTATTTAGTTGTTTGTTCAGTTATTGTTATTTTGTTTGTTTTATTTAACTGTAGTAGCCTTGCTCCCTGTCTGGTACAGTTTCTAACATGTCTAATGATGTTAAATACGTGAAACATTACATCAATGATGATGGTGACATTTATACGCTGCGTCTGAATCAACAATCTAATATCTGATTTTCTGAAAGACTGCTAGTTTTCTGTTGGTTTTGAATGGTTTTAGATGTATCTGTAAAACAATATTTAGATATTTTTAATCCAATCTTGCAAGTACATTCCACTCATTTAATTTAATACTGATGTTTGATATCAATGAGCTGAGATTTTATTTTGCTCTGAGGTTCATGTTTCCGTCTTAAAGGTTCTGGGTGAAGGAGCATCTCCGTACCTCAGGTCCAAAAGTGCTGCTGATCCCGGAGAGAAAACTCACAGAAAGCTGGGGCAAAGCAGGTGATGGTTTTGCAAACAAATTCATCTGTGAGCGTGAAGCTCTTTTCAGGTTCAAGTAGCAGGATTCCTGCAGGAATGATAAAGCGTGTCATCATTTTTTGGTAAATTTCAGAACTGAACATGGAAACATCTTTATGTTCAAGTTGTCGCACTTTAGGACTGAAAATATATTTAAAATAAACCCAAAGCATAAGCTGATTGAAAGCTTATTTTGACATAATGTGGATTCCTGTCCAGATTGGGTTCACATTGGGAGGATCTGGTTTCAGATCATTTGTTTTTTGGAGTGGACCAAGTAGAGCCATGATGTTTGTCTCTACTTGCTAGAAATCTACAGTACAATACTTTTTATTACTCTCTCTACACACTTTATTACATTTCACATGTCCATCATAATTTATAAATATATGTGTTAGAGATTATTTAACCATTGTGATTGTGTTTTGTTAGGAGGAGTTTACTAAAACCACAACTTCTTCACATTAATTAACATATTATTTTGCTTTAACAGCCTTTCACTTTGCTCATCAGAGTAAATTAATGCACTTATAAAATGCTACACATGCAGTCATTTCTCATGTATTTGTTGCTTTTGTATTTATTATATTCTATGTTTTTCATTTACTTTAGTAGTGAACATCTGCATGCTTATTTTCTGTCTAATAAAATATGTAAAATAATTTTGTTGGTTCATTATTTTGTCTCCTTCGGTGCCATAAAGAAAAATAATTTTACTAATACAAATTAGAGCATGAAAAGGTCAAACTCAGCAGCTGAACTGATGCATTTTAGGCTTCATGCATCCTCTTTTCAAATACTTGAATATTGTTGAATAAAAATCCCCAAAATATGAATATAATTCACCTCATTTGGACCTATGGGTTTTCTATAAAGCACAATGTTTACAACACCTGAAATCACTTAAAAAAAGAAGAAAAGGAAATTGTTTACTGCCCCTGTGAGCCTTTTCTAAAGTCTGGCCCTGTGGAAAAACTACTGGTGTAAATTTGACAAACTGCTTAAACATATGTGAATGTTGAAGTTCACATTTATGCATTGTGCTGTATATTGTTACCAGCTATAACACAGATCACATCCTGAAATATCCAGACGATACGATAATTGTGGGCCTCATTCAGGACAACAGTGAAGTGGATTACAGAGAAGAGGTAGAGCATCTTGTGGACTGCATGGTGTAGAGAGAGCAACCAGTCCAAGGCTAGAGGGAGGCCTTGTTCTAACATTCAGATCTTTATATTATACTTTAGAATGACAAGGTCAACTGGAAGAAGAGAATGCATCCTCAAAAGCCTGACCGTCTACTTCAGAGATCCTCAAATCTAGTCCTGCAACTTAAAAATCAAAGCATTTACTGAGATTTTAGAAAAACAGGAACAGGTAACAAACAGCTGATTTATTTGAAGATAGTCTCAAGCCTTGTTACCCGATCACAAGCTGAATGGAGTTTCTAGCTGAAAAGTAGTTTAGCTGTGAAATAGCACAAAGTTACCTCATGTGGAATTTCCATCATTTAAATAAAAGCAAAGAAATTTACAAAAAGTAAAATATGTTAAAGAATAGAATATACTTTATTGATCTCTAAGGTAACATATATGTACAAGCACACACAATATATGCAATATGTTCATCTATAAATAAAACAATAGTTAAAAAATAACTGGAAAGGAGCCGAATTAGATGAACGTGTAATACTTGAGTGGTTAAAATAGCCCATGCAGACGTAAAAACACGCGGCAAAAAGTGTAGCAACTATAAGGAAGTAGAAAAATAATAGTAAAGAATAAAGAGAAACGGGAAATTAAACAGCAAAACAGACAGCTGAACTTCAGTGCTTCTCATCTGCACAAACAAGCACAAATTAATTGTTTTAGCAGTTAAAAAGAAGTACCGGTCCGCCGCTGGAGACGCTCCGAATGCAGCCTTAACCGAAGAACGATTCCAATAGAGCATGTACGTTGTGCACATCCGCCGAGTGCGCAGCGAGTCCGCCATTAAATAGAACACTATCTATAGGCCGAGCGATCCGTTGACCTTGCTTGAGGGCATATAAAAGGCTGATTTCTATTTTCGCAGGTGGGTTGTGTTTAGAACTAAGGCACCATTGTTAGAAGTGTTTTTAAGTTCAGGACAGTATTTTATTAACATCAATTATATTCTGAGATATTTATAAGTGACTGTTTACTGCCGTTAGCTTAAATGCTAACGGCAATGGTTGACAACTCAGCACTTACAAAATACAGGACAGCTCAGTTGTGACATCATTATACAATATTTCTTATTTCCCCAGCAACATTTGAGTCGTTTCTAGGGTTGCCACCCGTCCCGTAAAATGTGAAATCGTCCATTATTTGGTACTTAATTAGGTTGAATTCCATATTGAACCCATACAGGGCGCGATTTTTCCGTATTTTCACAAATATCCGATAGATATTTAACAATAAATGTAACGTTAAAATAAAACGTAGGAAAGGTCAGTAAAAATGTCGCGGCGGGACCAACCAAACCCTCTCAGCCCGCTGCATAACGGCGCTGCCAGCAGGAACCGCGGTCCTGGTTGCCTAGAGACAGACGCTACACACCTTGACGCTTTCTACATCCGCGCGTTTTCCGTTCGATAGTCCGCCACCTCATCGGAAGAAAATAGGACAGAGTTAATGTTTTACATTACCTGGCCTGCTCACCATAGTAATCTGGCTGATTTTTTATTAAAGTATCTTGTACAAGAGCAAAGATTATTAAGTATATTAAATGCATTCTGTACGCAAGGGCAGGAAATGTTAATGAGACAGAATACTACTTGACAAGAAAGGTTTGTTACAGAAGCAGATGTGTTTGTCTGAGCACCATGACGTCTTTTAAAAAGAGGAAGAGGAACCCGCCTGCTTTCCAATGAGCTACAGCTGGGCTCCTTCAAGCAAAAGATATGTTCTCATATCTTTTTCTATTACTTATTTTCTTTGTAAAGGATGAAGAACAGCGGGGATGATGACTCCAATTCTACAGACAATGACAATCGTAAGTGACTCAATACATGTTTTATGAAGACTAAAAAGTAACATTAACACCAACACTGTAAAACATTTTAGCTGCATTCTATCAAAAAAATCAGTGATCGGCCAGAGAACTGCAGTCGGTGCACCCTACTTTCTTTTTGTAACAGTAATCAGTATGTAGAGCAATTGAGTAATGACCATTAAAACAAACAAAATCTATTTAACAGCTGTTGCAGAAGTACCGGATACATTTTGAATACGTCTACATATTTGACAGAATATTCCCAAGGAAAACAAATCCTTACTCTAAGGTGCTTATCCAAGATGTTGACTATCGTTTGTCATCCTGGCTCAGACAGAGTATTGCTTTGTCACGCAGTATGGATTGTCCAAGGACGAGGGGCCGTTAGGTATCATGAACACAGCTGCACAGCTTTTTATTCCACTGGTGTTTATTCTACCACGTGTTTTGGTCCACTTCTGGTTAAAGTAGCAAGAAGAGAAGAAATGGGATATTATACTCAAAGGCCTCACTACTAGAGCTTTCCACATCAATTTACTGACATCCCTTGATGCAGACTTGTTAATAGCTCTTATAAGGTTCAGTGCACAATGTGGGAAACCAGCTGAAATTAAGATAGCCAGCCTTCCACTGCCGACACAGGGGGAGCTAATTCAGAAAACAATGATTGTAAAGTCTCACTGGTACAACTCAGTAGCGGCTCCAAACAGCCATATTTGCTGTCAGTTCAACTCAGCTGAGTTTGCCGTTTACCCAAGGTCTGTTTCCTCCCAGCTGCAAGTCCAGGAAGCGTAGCTGGCCAGTGATCCTGCAGGACGGATCCAGCTTGTGATTCTACCCACACAGTATCTTATTCTGAGTGTTGATGGCATGGCATATTCCAGATCAGCTGCTGACATTTTCTAGATTTGTTGATATGCCAGGTAACCAGAAACTCCAAAAAGTAGAAATGCTGTTAACAAAAATCCAATTATTTGTTATCTTCACCATCCTTGATGGACAACATGGACAGACGCAATCCTCCACCTGTCCCAGGAGTCCATCCAGCTTCTGGTTGTGTTTACCTAAAGCACTGAGTCACAGATGATTTTCCATGTTTTCCTGTTCTATTAAACTGGCACTAAGAAAATAACTTGTACTCCTTTACAGGCATCCAGGCCCTCTGATGATTTATAACTTTTATACCTTAACAAGTTCATTGTTTCTTTTAGGTGAAGCAGAAGAAGAAAGATCAGAACTCTCTAACTCTCGTCTGTTTTTGGGGTGTTTGTGGATTTCTTCTATCCTGGTAGCTGGATCAATCGTCTACAGTGAGTTTCATTTCAACACAATACAGTTTAAGTAGCTTTTAGACTTTTTAGAGCAGTGGTTCTTAACCTTTTTTGAGGTACCGAACCCCCCAGTTTCATATGTGCATTCACCGAACCCTTCTTATTGCTACTCCCCCACCCCGACACACAAAATACTTTGCGGTATTCTGATTTAGTAATGTAATTATATTAGTTGTGTTACCACCCCCACGCCGCTAGAGGCAGTAGCAACCCCGAAAAGATGCGACTAAGGAGCAGATTTAGATTATAGAATTTGGTAAAAACGGTGAGTTTTGCTGAAGTAATTAAAGACACAAGTTAAAATCCATGCTGAGAGTGGAGCTCCTTCAATCAGGGCTCCTCCGCAGCACTGATTAGCTAAGCAATGTAACGTGATCCTTTGCAGCAAGTGATGGCAAAGCGGGGCGTCATCACGACTTTACACTTTATGTGTCTTTATCTCCGCAGCAGAGGCTCCGCCGAACCCCTGGGGTTCAATCGAACCCAGGTTAAGAACCACTGCTTTAGAGGTTTAATGCATTACATACAAGTGTCCAGCAGGAGGATGAGTTATGAAGGTTGGGAAAAGGTCAAGGGCACTGAAGTGTCACCAAGAATCAATTTAACTTAATGCTGCTCAGCTTGAAACCTGTCAAAGTGTTAAAATTTTATATGGAAGATCTAAAGGCGAAGTCGTGGAGAGGAGGTTGTCTGGCTTGTGAAACTCAGGATCTCACCCAGGAAGAAGCTTTGAGGCTGGGCGTGAGACTGACGAGCACTCTGGAGCTCGGCACACTGGGTAACCACGAGTTCAGGGGCCGCTAGCTCCAGAACCATGGAGCCAGCGGTGCAGCCAGGAACCAAGGAGCCAGCGGTGCGGCCAGGAACCAAAGAGCCAGCGGTGCGGCCAGGAACCATGAAGCCAGCGGTGCAGCCAGGAACCATGAAGCCAGCGGTTCAGCCCGACACCAAGGAGCCAGCGGTGCGGCCAGGAACCAAGGAGCCAGCGGTGCAGCCAGGAACCAAGGAGCCAGCGGTGCAGCCAGGAACCAAGGAGCCAGCGGTGCATCCAGGAACCAAGGAGCCAGCGGTGCGGCCAGGAACCAAGGAGCCAGCGGTGCAGCCAGGAACCAAGGAGCCAGCGGTGCATCCAGGAACCAAGGAGCCAGCAGTGCGGCCAGGAACCAAGGATTCAGCGGTGCAGCCAGGAACCAAGGAGCCAGCGGTGCATCCAGGAACCAACGATCCAGCGGTGCGGCCAGGAACCAACGATCCAGCGGTGCGGCCAGGAACCAAGGAGTCAGCTGTGCGGCCAGGAACCAAGGAGTCAGCGGTGCGGCCAGGAACCAAGGAGTCAGCGGTGCGGCCAGGAACCAAGGAGCCAGCGGTGCATCCAGGAACCAAGGAGCCAGCGGTGCATCCAGGAACCAAGGAGCCAGCAGTGCATCCAGGAACCAAGGAGCCAGCAGTGCATCCAGGAACCAAGGAGCCAGCGGTGCATCCAGGAACCAAGGAGCCAGCGGTGCATCCAGGAACCAAGGAGCCAGCGGTGCATCCAGGAACCAAGGAGCCAGCAGTGCATCCAGGAACCAAGGAGCCAGCGGTGCATCCAGGAACCAAGGAGCCAGCAGTGCATCCAGGAACCAAGGAGCCAGCGGTGCATCCAGGAACCAAGGAGCCAGCGGTGCATCCAGGAACCAAGGAGCCAGCGGTGCATCCAGGAACCATGAAGCCAGCAGTGCGGCCAGGAACCAAGGAGCCAGCGGTGGAAACAGATGACTGATTAGAAACTGGTTGCAGCTGTGAGGAGAGAAAGTTGGACAGTTGAGGGAGAGTACACAGGGCACTATAAAATAAATGTAGCACTAAAGAATAACTAGACTTAAGAAACATAATAAAATAAGAGTAATGATGCGTTCACATCAAACCCGTCTGGTTTACATTCAAAGTCTATGTGGAGGAGCATCGAGGGCCCGCATCTGAAGCCTTTGATGCGTCAAGCGCATCCAACGCATCCAACAAATACAAGCTTCTGCATTCAACGTGAACATGTCAAAGCTAAAGCTTGGAACCCGTTTTGTGTGAACGCACCATGACTAAGAAAAGGACTAGACACACTAACTATACTAAAAACGAACTGAAATAAAAGTAGAAACAATCTAGAACTAATAGAAAGAACTAAGGAATACAAATAACAAAACCCAGAACAAACTAAAGCAACCCAAGATCCTGACACCCAGCGATTCAGGACCTCGTTGCAAAGCATCAGTTGTACTGCGATGCAGCTCCCAAAATTAAACGTAATGAAATCGTAATTAAATCAGTTAAATGTCATTTGGTTCTTTCCTAAGAATACTGTCTGATATCCTGAAAGGGCCTGAGAGAAAATGTTGATGCTTCTTTGATAAAGATTCACTGACTTTCTGACTAATTTGTGTTTTTATAGTGAATTAAAGATGAGCGAACAGCAGGGAAGTATTAAAGACCTTACAACAGAAAAAAGCAACTGATTGACGAAAGACAGATGGTGAAGTTGAGCCAAACAATTCGAGAGAGAGAAGAGGTGATCCGAAAGAGGGAGGAGCTGAACCGAAAGAGACATGAGCTGAACCAAGAGAGAGAGGAGCTCACCAGAAAAAGAGAGGAGCAGAACCGAAAGAGAGAGGAGCTGAACCGAAAGAGAGAGGAGCTGAACCGAGAGAGAGGGGAACTGAACCAAGAGAGAGAGGAGGCGACCGGGGAGGCAGAGGAGGCGACCCGAGAGACAGAGGAGGCGACCCGAGAGGCAGAGGGGGCGACCAGGGAGGCAACAGAGGCGACCCGAGAGACAGAGGAGGCGACCAGGGAGGCAGAGGAGGCGACCCGGGAGGCAGAGGAGGCGACCCGAGAGACAGAGGAGGTGACCCGAGAGACAGAGGAGGCGACCCGGGAGGCAGAGGAGGCGACCCGGGAGGCAGAGGAGGCGACCAGAGAGGCAGAGGAGGCGACCCGGGAGACAGAGGAGGCGACCCGAGAGACAGAGGAGGCGACCAGAGAGGCAGAGGAGGCGACCCGAGAGACAGAGGAGGCGACCAGAGCGGCAGAGGAGGCGACCAGAGAGCCAGAGGAGGCGACCCGAGAGGCAGAAGATTCGACCCGGGAGGCAGAGGAGGCGACCATAAAGACAGAGGAGGCGACACTAGAGATAGAGGAGGCGACCCGAGAGGCAGAGGAGGCGACACTAGAGACAGAGGAGGCGACCCGAGAGGCAGAGGAGGCGACCCGAGAGACAGAGGAGGCGACACTAGAGACAGAGGAGGCGACCCGAGAGGCAGAGGAGGCGACACTAGAGACAGAGGAGGCGACCCGGGAGGCAGAGGAGGCGACCCGAGAGACAGAGGAGGTGACACTAGAGACAGTGGAGGCGACCCGAGAGGCAAAGGAGACAACTTGGGAGGCAGAAGATTCGGCCCGGGAGGCAGAGGAGGCGACCCGAGAGACAGAGGAGGCGACCCGAGAGACAGAGGAGGCGACCCGAGAGACAGAGGAGGCGACCCGGGAGGCAGAGGAGGCGACCCGAGAGACAGAGGAGGCGACCCGAGAGACAGAGGAGGCGACCGGCTAGGCAGAGGAGGCGACCGGGGAGGCAGAGGAGGCAACCGGGGAGGCAGAGGAGGCGACCGGGGAGGCAGAGGAGGCGACCCGAGAGACAGAGGAGGCGACACTAGAGACAGAGGAGGCGACACTAGAGACAGTGGAGGCGACCCGAGAGGCAAAGGAGACAACTTGGGAGGCAGAAGATTCGACCCGGGAGGCAGAGGAGGCGACCCGAGAGACAGAGGAGGCGACCCGGGAGGCAGAGGAGGCGACCCGAGAGACAGAGGAGGCGACCCGAGAGACAGAGGAGGCGACCCGAGAGGCAGAGGAGGCGACCATAAAGACAGAGGAGGCGACACTAGAGACAGAGGAGGCGACACTAGAGACAGAGGAGGCGACCCGAGAGGCAGAGGAGGCGACCCGGGAGGCAGATGAGTCGACCCGGGAGGCAGAGGAGGCGACCCGAGAGCCAGAGGAGGCGACCCGAGAGACAGAGGAGGCGACCCGAGAGCCAGAGGAGGCGACCATAAAGACAGAGGAGGCGACACTAGAAACAGAGGAGGCAACCCGAGAGACAGAGGAGGCGACCCAAGAGACAGAGGAGGCGACCCAAGAGACAGAGGAGGCGACCCAAGAGACAGAGGAGGCGACCCGAGAGGCAGAGGAGGCGACACTAGAGACAGAGGAGGCGACCCGGGAGGCAGAGGAGGCGACCCGAGAGACAGAGGAGGTGACACTAGAGACAGTGGAGGCGACCCGAGAGGCAAAGGAGACAACTTGGGAGGCAGAAGATTCGGCCCGGGAGGCAGAGGAGGCGACCCGAGAGACAGAGGAGGCGACCCGAGAGACAGAGGAGGCGACCCGAGAGACAGAGGAGGCGACCCGGGAGGCAGAGGAGGCGACCCGAGAGACAGAGGAGGCGACCCGAGAGACAGAGGAGGCGACCGGCTAGGCAGAGGAGGCGACCGGGGAGGCAGAGGAGGCAACCGGGGAGGCAGAGGAGGCGACCGGGGAGGCAGAGGAGGCGACCCGAGAGACAGAGGAGGCGACACTAGAGACAGAGGAGGCGACACTAGAGACAGTGGAGGCGACCCGAGAGGCAAAGGAGACAACTTGGGAGGCAGAAGATTCGACCCGGGAGGCAGAGGAGGCGACCCGAGAGACAGAGGAGGCGACCCGGGAGGCAGAGGAGGCGACCCGAGAGACAGAGGAGGCGACCCGAGAGACAGAGGAGGCGACCCGAGAGGCAGAGGAGGCGACCATAAAGACAGAGGAGGCGACACTAGAGACAGAGGAGGCGACACGAGAGACAGAGGAGGCGACCCGAGAGGCAGAGGAGGCGACCCGGGAGGCAGAGGAGGCGACCCGGGAGGCAGAGGAGGCGACCCGAGAGCCAGAGGAGGCGACCCGAGAGACAGAGGAGGCGACCCGAGAGCCAGAGGAGGCGACCATAAAGACAGAGGAGGCGACACTAGAAACAGAGGAGGCAACCCGAGAGACAGAGGAGGCGACCCAAGAGACAGAGGAGGCGACCCAAGAGACAGAGGAGGCGACCCAAGAGACAGAGGAGGCGACCCGAGAGACAGAGGAGGCGACACTAGAGACAGAGGAGGCGACACTAGAGACAGAGGAGGCGACCCGAGAGACAGAGGAGGCGACCCGAGAGACAGAGGAGGCGACCCGAGAGACAGAGGAGGCGACCCAAGAGACAGAGGAGGCGACCCGAGAGGCAGAGGAGGCGACACTAGAGACAGAGGAGGCGACCCGGGAGGCAGAGGAGGCGACCCGAGAGACAGAGGAGGTGACACTAGAGACAGTGGAGGCGACCCGAGAGGCAAAGGAGACAACTTGGGAGGCAGAAGATTCGGCCCGGGAGGCAGAGGAGGCGACCCGAGAGACAGAGGAGGCGACCCGAGAGACAGAGGAGGTGACCCGAGAGACAGAGGAGGCGACCCGGGAGGCAGAGGAGGCGACCCGAGAGACAGAGGAGGCGACCGGGGAGGCAGAGGAGGCGACCGGGGAGGCAGAGGAGGCAACCGGGGAGGCAGAGGAGGCGACCGGGGAGGCAGAGGAGGCGACCCGAGAGACAGAGGAGGCGACACTAGAGACAGAGGAGGCGACACTAGAGACAGTGGAGGCGACCCGAGAGGCAAAGGAGACAACTTGGGAGGCAGAAGATTCGACCCGGGAGGCAGAGGAGGCGACCCGAGAGACAGAGGAGGCGACCCGGGAGGCAGAGGAGGCGACCCGAGAGACAGAGGAGGCGACCCGAGAGACAGAGGAGGCGACCCGAGAGGCAGAGGAGGCGACCATAAAGACAGAGGAGGCGACACTAGAGACAGAGGAGGCGACACTAGAGACAGAGGAGGCGACCCGAGAGGCAGAGGAGGCGACCCGGGAGGCAGATGAGTCGACCCGGGAGGCAGAGGAGGCAACCCGAGAGCCAGAGGAGGTGACCCGAGAGACAGAGGAGGCGACCCGAGAGCCAGAGGAGGCGACCATAAAGACAGAGGAGGCGACACTAGAAACAGAGGAGGCGACCCGAGAGACAGAGGAGGCGACCCAAGAGACAGAGGAGGCGACCCAAGAGACAGAGGAGGCGACCCAAGAGACAGAGGAGGCGACCCGAGAGACAGAGGAGGCGACACTAGAGACAGAGGAGGCGACACTAGAGACAGAGGAGGCGACCCGAGAGACAGAGGAGGCGACCCGAGAGACAGAGGAGGCGACCCGAGAGACAGAGGAGGCGACACTAGAGACAGAGGAGGCGACACTAGAGCCAGAGGAGGCGACCCAAGAGACAGAGGAGGCGACCCGAGAGACAGAGGAGCTGAAATGGACCCTGGGGTTCATCCAGAAGTTTGACATCTTTCCAATCAATGACTTCTGTCCTGCCAAAAGTGATTACATTTATAAATTACCTTTGAAACTTTGGATTATTCATCTTATTTTTATTTATGGTTTTATGTAACCTTCAATTATAAACTGTTTTTCAAAACATACTTGGCCATTATTAGTGAGCCAGGGTCTGGCTGGCTCACGTCACAGTACTTTATGGGTTTACACAAAGTTTTCATTTAAAAAATAGTATACTTTTTGAGTGAACCGAGCATAGAGCCCTGTGGTACGCCACTCCTAAATGGAACGGTAGCTTAATTTAATCATCTTCCAACACTGATCTGCGCTCTACCTTTGAAATCTTTGCTAGATCAATTTTGACTATTGAAATATTAACACATTAAATGTTATTTTTTCTACTTCAGATTATTTTTACCAAAGTTTCACTTTCTGTTCTTTTCCCTCGTCTAATGGACCCAGGATGTAAGCCGTGCCTGCATGACTGGATTTTCTTTCAGAAGAAATGCTACCTGTTTTACGACGAACCGGCTCCTTGGAAGACCTGGGAACAAAGTCGAAGGTTCTGTCAGGACAGACGAGCAGATTTGGCTGTAATTGATGATCTGGAGGAGCAGGTAAAATCTATGTTAGAAACCCAGAGCTAATCTGGAAGTTCATGGAAAATTGGTGACTCAAAATAAGAAAATTAATGGTGATGTTAAAAAATCTGTTGACAGGAATTTGTCAGCAAACATGTCAAATCCTACTTTGAAATTCAGTGGGGATACTGGCTGGGGTTACAACAAACCAACAACTCCTGGACCTGGGTTGATGGACGCGTGGACACGCTTGGGTAAGATCTACTGTATTATCTAAAAGTTAACATTTTATCATGCAAACACAACTTTTCTTCTTGTCATAATATTATTCCCTCATCAAAAACATACCTGGAGTTTTGATTCTTTCATGCATGTTTGAGAAATGCTGTTATCTTTGTGTGGCAACAATTCAGCCGTGCAAAACGTCTGTTAGGACCCGACGCCGCCTTCGAGACGCAGCTCATCCTCATTCTGCACCTGCCTGTATGTGTAGGCAAGGCCAGCAGATAAGTTATGGTCCAGAAAAGCAGCACGATTCCCTTCAAAGCTTTACTTAAGACTCAATGTTAAAAAAAAACAACTAGTACAAATATGTCTCGGTTACATTTGTTTCCTCTGCATGAAAAAATGACACTCATTAACTGAATAAAAACTGGAAGAACTTTATGTTAACGTCTGTGGAAAAACCTATATAAATGTTAACTGTTAGTGAATTCAAGCAAACAAAAGATATGAAAGTTATCTTTGTTCGTATGAGATGCGAGATAACCTCAGTATCAGTTATGCTGTAAACCAGGGGCGCCGCCAGGAATCTTGGGCCCCGGGCAGCTGCTCTTACAGATTTTTGAGTCTATTTGACCCATAAAGTGTCACAATTTTAAAGGCTTGCATCAGCCTTGGTTTCTTTGGTTCAATACTGATAATTAGCACAATATTTACTGCTCATTAATTTAACATCCAACAGTCCACATCCAGTATGCAAGTAGGTTGCTTAAATTTTTTCTATTAGTTTTAACTTACTGAAATGTGTCTCCATGAGCAACAGTCAAAAGCAACATGCAAAATACACATAAAGCGATCCAGACTTCTCAAAAATGCTAGTAGTTGCATTTTATTCAAGCTGCAGTACATAACTTTAATAAAAAATATGTTTTCTCCGTATTTGTTAAAGCTGTCACCATATTGTAGCAGCTTGTTATGAGACAGATAATCTGTGAAAACAATCAATCTCCTTCACTTCCTACCTGAATTACTATTACTGGTTAAAGTGATGCACCGTTCTGACCAAAGCAACCAATCAGAACCAGTGGGTGGAGAAGCAACTTATCATTACAAGAAACCGTTTATCATACCATACTGTCACAACATAGCAGTTTTAAAAAATATGTGAAAAAAATATTTATATAAAAGTTACATACTGCAGCTTTAATTCCACTCAGGAGAGGATGGATCAGACTCAGGAGGGACATGTTTTAGAGCTGCTGCTGACTGACTCATCTGTTAAGTGGTAAAAGGTCCAAGGGACAAGTAACATTTATGAATATGTTGGTCATTTTTTCCTTAATTCATTAAATGCTAGTGAAATGGAGGCAAACAGTAGTTTGTAGCTAATTATGCTAAATGGTTGGTAATCTCACACAGTCTACTCACCTCTCGGAGAAAAACTGGGTTATAAATTAACACTCTTGCCTTTTTCTCTCTCTCCCTCTATTTTGTTTTTGAAAACCTGATTTTATAACTTTTCTTAGCAGCGTAGTAACTGCCACAGTCGTTCGTGGAAGCTGTATTCAACTGCAGCTTCTACTGACTGCAGCTGAACAGCGTCACGGTGAAGCGCTCCAAGCAAGAACGAACCATTTAAGGCAGATAGGGGGGTTCCGGGCAAATATGGATGTGTGTTTTTTGGTCTGGGAAGGGTAACATTTAATTTTTACTGCTAAAAACAGTTTTTGAAAATACAATATGATTAATGTTGTATTTGACAGGACCCCGATTTTTTAAAATTTCTATGAACAAAAAATAAATAATTAAATTGTGGAGGGCCCCCTGCTGGTCAGGGCCCCTAGAATCAGCATCACTTTTCCCCCCCTATACCGCGCCCCTGTTGTGAAAACAAACACACTCACATGTGATGCAGAGTAAGAAAGCTGTTCCTGTTTGGCTTCCTCACATAGCTTAACACTACACACACTAAAGATACAAAATAACACTGCTGTGAAAATTGTGACCACTAGAGGTCCTACTCTGCTTAGTGATGTCCTGACAGAACGTTTTTCTCCCAGGTTAACATAAACCAAACACTGCTCCCTTTTTATAAGTAAAACAACCTCAGAGACTTTTTAAAGCCCTGACCCAATACCCAATACCACTTTACAAAAGAACTGGCATTCACCACAATTATGAGCATCTTTACATGTCACATGTCCTCCTGACAGGTTAGTTTTCTCCTCTGGCCTCTTTTGCCTTGGCTGTAGTGATGTCAGGTATTCTTGGTGCCAGCGTTTCCAGAGCGCATTGGCCAGAGCCTGGACCTGCTTCCCCTGCTTCCTGTAGAGCTCTTTGAGGTCACATTGTCCAGCTGGTAGCAGCACCAGATCGATCCTCTGAGTCAGCAGCTTAGCAGGCGTCAGAACTGTTGGCATGTCTGGATCAGGAGAAATGGGAACCACAGGCGTTTATAGTGGTCATGACTTCGGACACGAGCATGACCAGAACCTCGTGTCAGATGAAGTGTTTTCATCTTGAGCAGAAGAGCATCTAGTACTCCAATAATCATCCTTAAAATAAGTGGAGCGATGCCTGGAGTACGGCAGCCGTTCTCCTCTCGGAGCTCCTGCCTGGCGGCCGGTTCAGAGCGAGCGGCGGGGAAGAGCGCGGCAGGTGTATTTATACAGGTGAGCGGATAGACCGAAGACCTGCCTATCCGCTGCGCTGTAGTTGATGCTTCAGGTAAGTGTAGCTTTACGGACAAACCGGAAAATGAATTTTATATCATCCCGGTCTCAACAAATGGGTGGCGGAGCGCAGTGTGGCGGTACGGAGCTGGCAGATGTTTCTGTGTGTGATGAAGGAACCAAATCCAGTCGTTCACATGGACACAAGAGCTAAAAATGTCTGGGCAAAGTGAGAGTTCATCCATTACATCGACTGAAGATGAATAAATAAAATACAGACTGGACTAGACATTTTTATAAGTGTCTTTGTGAGCCTACTTTATTATTAAGGTGAATATAATTTCAGATTTTTGTAATTGACCAGGTTAACTTCGAAACTGAGCTGTTATTGTTACAGGCTCATTTTCAAAAAATACATAAAAATAATTGTAGGGGTGCTCAAATGTGAAAGTTTGAGCTGATGTTGATATCCAATGGTAACACTGCTGTTATGGTAGAATTCATCAATCTTTTATTTGATCGAATTTTTATTAATCGTCAGAATAATCGATAGAGAACTCGATTACTAAAATAATCGTTTACCGCAGGTCTAAAGATAATGTTAATATAGTTTTTATGTTGTTTAGTTTTTTACTGAAACTGTAAAATCACAATAAATCCCTGCATTTGGTTCACCCAGTGTTCTGTAAATGATAAATAAGTTTTAAATATATTTTTGAAGTGTTGGATCAGAACACTATCGGCAAAATAAAAGAAGGCGATCGGCACATTCCTATTCTGAGGTTCATGGTCCTGTTTTCAAGGTTCTGGATGAAGGAGGAGCTCAAAACTCCAGGACCGAAAGCCAGGCTGATGCCAGGAAGAAATCCCTCAGAGAGCTGGAACCAAGCAGACAGTTTCTTCCAGAACAAATTCATCTGTGAGCATGAAGCTTTCCCAAGGTGCATCTAACTGACTGCTCTCTTAAAGTTTCCTGCAGGAAAGCTCAGCTGTGTCATCATTTCTATATACAAGTCGTCGTCATCACCTCAATAATCTGCTGGTCGTTTTGTCTCTTCATTCTTAGTGTTCATGAACTCTCACCTAATGAACCTGCACAGCCAGAGTGAGATGTTGTTTTTCTGCAGCTGCTCAGAGACCAGACTGTCTCTCCATTGTTCAGGATTCCTTCTCATTGGTATAAAACCCACGTGTGGATTCTGACTGACAGAGCAAACTCTGAGTCTGACCTGGAGCTTTAGTCTGACCTGTTCATGAGTTTCTCATCTTGTGGCTCTCATGTCATGAGCACGGCATTAAATAAACCTGACTGAGTGATTTTCACCTAGCGGTGACTGGAAATGAATTTTTTTTCTCAACAATATGGCTGGATCCCTCGGCTGGACGTCCGACGAGCACAAAGCTGCGGCCTCAAACCTCGCTGAGGCTTTCAGAGAGAAGAGGGCTGGCTCGTCAGCTCCAGCGCTGCGATCGACAAACTCAAAGAAAATCCACTGTTAGCCAGTGAGACGCTCACTCAGTGTAATAAATGATCAAATTAAAGGCCAATCTAAAAATAAACTGAAATCTAAATTGGTAAAGGATCCAATGAACCTTTTTTTTTTTTACAAGATACCTGCAAGAGTTTCTCTCAAAGAAGTTTATAAAGCTTTTCTATTTAGTTCAGAAAAGCTAAAAGGATCTTTATGGTTTTAGCAGGTGTGAAGGTTCATTTGCATAAGGCAGGTATTTACTAGAGTTCAGGTTTTCTACACACAGGAATCAAACCTGTAGTGAATCCTAAAGATCTTTATCAGAAATAAAGGCCCCTCTTAGAGGTTTAAGAGCAGATCGACCACAAAGCTGATTTGTTGGATTCTGTGAAGACGTTTGCCGTCTAAAGAGGACATCCGACCCATTTCCAGAAGAAACGGGTCGGACTGGTTCCTGGGCCTCATCTCCTGAGGTTTATTGACACCATGAGGATGATGGACAGCATTAAGACCCTCCTCCGGGCTCTGATTGGCTGTATATGGTTGGAAGTGGTGTGTTTCTTCAGACAGCAATAGTAGCTCAGGGAGGGGGTGGAGGAGATCAATGTTTTCACGGATTATCTGTCTCATTATACTGACCATTTGAACAAATATGTGAAAAACATTTTTTATCAAAGTTACATTCTGCAGCTTTAACGCCTTTACGTTGGGTTTCTGTTGCTTTTAAAACTTCTGCTCTTTCTGAAACTTTAACATTTTTACCAGCGTTGCTTTAAGAAGCAGCTCAGGTGATGAGCTCAGCAGATGCACAATTCCATCGGGTGTTTGCTAAATGTTGCTGGCTAGTTTAGAGGAGTTGCAGAAGAGGGCTGCTCTGTCAGGCGTCCGAACGTTGGATGTCTGAGAGATTAAAGGATTTCTCAGACATGCATGAACGAACCAACACAGCAAAAAGCCCAGTGTTAATTTAACTCTGAAGAGTGTGGAGTATATAAACACTGAAAAAGTGTTAATATCAACTCTGTGGGAGTTAAATCAACACTGGGAATTATGTTAACTCCCACAGAGTTGATATTAACACTTTTTCAGTGTTAATATACTCCACACTCTTCAGAGTTAAATTAACACTGGGCTTTGCTGTGAATGCCACATTTCAGAGATGTTTCTGATGAGGGGATAATATTATATCCATTTTACATAAAGGTGCAGAAATAAATGTAAAAAAACAAAAAAACTCAAAATTGTTTAAGGAAAAATTAAAGATTAAAATTTAGTCAATGGAAATTATGAGCCTGGAAAAATAAATAAGTTTTGAAAACATTTGTGACTCTTGTTTGTTTTTTTCCTTTTTTGAAGCACTACTCAAGAGGAACCATTACATAACTAATGTTGCAATAGTCTGAATTTCTTACAAGCACACCAGATCAATCTCACTAATACGGATGCAAACAACAGAAAGGGGATTAAATCCAGTCTGGATGATTTTAGAAAGCCAGTATGAGAGTCAGAATGAAACACTGATAAAATGGCAAAGAGGTAAAGTTATTCTGAACAGCAGCACATCAATATTATTATTGTTTTTTTTTTAAATACAGAACTTGAGAAATTTGAACAAAAACTTCAGGTGTGTGTCTTTGTCACACACCTGCAGGTGGATTTTTTGTTGTTGTTAAAACAAGCTTGTTCTTCATTCGGTGGAGTTACACAGTGAGTACCACTATAGAGAACATTTTACTCCAGAGTAATACCTTTTACTCAAGTAAAAGTAAAAAGTACAACGTAGCTAAAATACTCCTAAAAGTTTTTATTTTTTAACAAAAGGATACTCAAGTAAATGTAAATAGTTACCACCCAACTCTGTTAACTGTTTTTGCGATTTATTCACGGTCTCTGGTGACGTAGGGCTACGAATACGGCCGTGACCGAAGAACGCTTTGAAAACATCGCGTACGATGTGTACATCCGCAGAGAGCGCAGCGAGTCCGTCGTTAGATAGAGACGTTGGGCAGTTCAGTGGACCTGCCCAGCTTGAGGGCGAATCCGTCCCGACGTTATCTGTTTTCATAGGTAAGTTAAGTGTAGAAGTAACAGATAGGAGCCGTTGTTTATTAGTGTTTGTAAGTTCAGGGCAGTGTTTTATTGACATCGATTGTATTTTGAGATATTTAGAAGTTACTGTTTGCTGCCGCTAGCCTAGATGCTAATTACTTATGTAGGGCTTGCCAAAATACAGGACAATTGTGACATCATCGTACAATATTTCTTATTAACCTAACATTGGAGCTACATTTAGGGTAGCTCCAATGACCTATTTATCTGTCCGCTGCGTAACGGCGCTGCCAGCAGGTACTGCTGTCCTGGTTGCCTAGAGACACACTATACAGATGCTTTCTACATCCGGCGTTTTTTAAATGTCCACTCGATACTCCATTACCTAATCCAGTGGTTCTTAACCTGGTTCGATCGAACCCCAGGGGTTCGGTGAGTCGGTCTCATGGGTTCGGCGGAGCCTCTGCCGTGGAGGTAAAGACACACTTGTGTAAAGTCGTGATGACGCCCCGCTTTGCCGTCACTTGCTGCAGAGGATCACGTTACATTGCTTAGCCAATCAGTGCTGCGGAGGAGCCCTGATTGAAGGAGCTCCACTCTCAGCATGGATTTGAACTTGTGTCTTTAATTACTTCAGCAAAAGCTCACAGTTTTTACCAAATTCTGTAGCTTTCGGTGAACTTCTAAATCAGCTCCTTAGTCGCATCTTTTCGGGTTTGCTACTGCCTCTAGTGGCGTGGGGGTGGTAACACAACTAATATAATTACATTACTAAATCAGAATACTGCAAAGTCTTTATTATTTATTAATTTTTCATTCTCTTAACAATGTACAGCTAATCAAATGATCTAAACAAGATCTTAAAGTGGTTCCAGTTTCTCTCTATGACCAACCTGTTGAAACTGTGGCACATTTTAAATACTTTGGGTCGTTCCTGGACAGTCAGCTCAACTTTTCTGAAAACACTGACTATATTTTGAAGAACTGATCTCAGAGACTTTACCTTTTAAGAAGACTTAGTGATCTTGATCTCTAGTTGGGTCACCCCTATGTCTTGATTTTTGAAAAAAAAAACATTTATTTATCACTACAGAAGGGTTCAATGAATGCGCATATGAATCTGATGGGTTCGGTACCTCAAAAAAGGTTAAGAACCACTGACCTAATCAGAAGCGAAAACTCTCACAAAGATAGCCGTGAGTTAGTTGGAAGAAGCTCATCCCAAGCTGAACAGCGACAGAGAGGTTAGGAAGTACCAGCTTCTGACCTCTGGTTTTCCTAATCGTATTACTTTTAAGTACATAGAACATAATGGCTGAGTTCACACTGCAGGCTTTAATGCGCAATTCCGATTTATTGGGAAACCTCTTTATTTTGCACGGTCGTTCACATTTCCAAATAAATGTGATCTCCCATGTGTGAACTGCAAACCAGTACCGTGTCTCAGGCGCTTTTGCAAACTATCTTAAAATGCCCCGCATGGTCAGTAGAGTGCGCAGTAACGTCACACGTAAAGAGCGTGCTCAGTGTTTGCGGAAGTAAAAATGGATGCTAATGAGGGAGCCTATCTTACAATGTTTAAGTTGTTGTCCAACCGGAGCCAGCACATCAACAACTTAATCCTCATTATTGTCCGCCATGGTGGATGTTTTTCTTTCCGCTTGCGTTTATCACTGCGCAGAATAGTGACGTTTGTCGAGCATCAATGACGTTTGAAAAGCTCAGATACAAATTGTCTTTAGAACCAAATATCCAAGATGCCTGGGTTGCATTTGTAAAAATCGGAAAAAACAGTGTTGTTCAGACTGTCATAAAACGATCAGATACAAGTTGAATTAAGGCAAATTTGGGTCAGTTCGGGCTGCAGTGTGAATGAAGCCAATGTCATACTCCTGACCATATTGTGAGCAGGTTTTTAATAATTGTTGAAGACCAGCACTACAAGTACTAAAAATAACATGAAGTGGTTAATTATAATCCCACCAACATTCAACTCACCCTATGGCACAATTTTGTAGCCAGTTTGATTAATCATCCCTGTATACTTTAAAAGCAGAGGACACAGACTGCCTAGGTGGGCCCCATGTGGGGGAAAGGAGGGATGATATATGGGTCCCATATGGGTTTGTCCGTGGAACCCGCGGACAATCCCATATGTCCGTGGAACCCGCATGGGTCTGCCCATGTAGGGCCACAGCCTACATGGGCCCTAAATGAACAAACCCATGTGGGCCCACCACCATGTAGGGCCCATGTAGGTTGTGGCCCTACATGGGCAAACCCATATGGGACCCATCTGGTCTGCCCTCCTTTTCCCCACATGGGGCCCACCTAGGCATGCTGACAGGATCTGTACCTCATTTTAACCTTATTTTAAAAGGAGCTGCTGATCTGGAAACTCCTCTGATGTATAACTTATAAAATAACTTTTCATGATTAACATGGTCAAAAACCATCCAGTTCCAGTTTAAGACATCAGTAGAACATAAACATTGTGGATTTGGGTCAATTATAGAAATCTAAGATCTCTTTCAAAGCTAAAATATACATATATGTGATTTAAAGTCAAGCTGATTATCAGAAGTAAAGAGAAAATGTTCTGCCTTATCAGTATAATCTTTTCCTGGACAGCACACTGGCAAAACCTATGGGCCGATCATTTTTGCCACCTTTGTCTTTCATAATAGTCTCCAATGTAACAGCTAAAGGTGAGGTAGGCAAAATGCCCTGGACTAAAAAACCAGAAAAACACAAGGCAGACAGAGGAAAGAGTTTTCTGCTTGAGAATCTTAACACCTCATCCATACCACCAGCCTCGTTATTCTTTAGGCTCATGACTGCATTATAAATTTCTTGAGCTGAAACTTTCATATCTTCCTCATTATTAATACTGCCCATCTTAAATGAAGAACTTTTAACAGTTAAATAGTTCATAATAAGAAAAATATTACTGGGACATTAGTGCTGTAATCCTGGAAATGTTCTTCAGGTGATAGAAGACCGACTTTATGACTGTCTTTATGTTCTGATGCTGCATCAAACCCTGATGTTGTCTTTTAAAAGGTGCAAGAGGAACCTGCCTGCTTTCCTGTGATCTACAGCTGAGGTCATTCAACGAGATGTTGGACATTTTTTAATCTTTATTATTTTCTCTGTAAAGGATGGAGAGCAGCGTGGAAGATGACACCTATTCTACACTCCATAGCAAAAATGGTAAGTGACTCAATATATATTATATATTTTATGAGGATTGAAAGGTAACAGTACTATCCAAATGCTCTCAATTAGTTAAAAGTTAGAGTGGGATTTTTTTTTTACGTCACATGCAAGCCTTAATCTCTTTGCATCATCGGAGAAATCTTTTTTAGTCAAATTATCTCAAATTATATTTTACATTTTCTTCCAGTATTTAGAAATAGTTTTTTTTTTTTGGTTGTAGATTAAATTTCATGCAGTCTTACTGAAAAAATACTTTTAAACAACAAATTAACAGTTAAAATACAATTATAAATGTTTTAATATATTTAATAAAGCTGAATTTAAGTTTACTTTAAACCTTTTATTTTTTTTAATAACAGTTATATTTTCAAATAATGTCTATAAACATAACATTTCAAAAAACATTTATCGCTTAAATGCAACTTCTTCCCTCCTGCGGTCTTAAGAGATGGGGTTATTTAATCAGTCAATCAATAAAACCTTCTTAATCTGATACATATATGGTTCATAATAAATAAAAACAGGCAGAACAAAAACAAAAGAGCACAATAACAATAAAATGATCATCAACTACCATATAAACTAAGGCGCCAGTGATTCCACAAACTAGAGAAGATGCTTGCTGAGCTTTGAACAGAGTTGGTCAAAGTGTGACTGACTGTGTTTACAGTCTGTTGACCCAGTCAGCGGTGATGTAATGTCCCAAATCTTTCACCTCGTCACTGACTTGACTTGACTGCTGCCAGACAGAGTGAAGTCAGGGAAAGATAATTTAGTGTCCTTTTTGCTCTACAGTCATGAAGTCACTCTTTTTCGCATTATATTTAATATCGTATATTTAATATATTTAATATTACAGCATGGATTGGTTATCCATGCTGTGAGCAAACCCTGAACAGTTGCTGCAGACCATCGCTGTCTGGACAAAAGATCACAGCATCGTCATCATCATGCGACATATTTAGATCCAGACGTGAGCAAAATATCCAAAAAATGCACTCAAGTAAGAAAAGCACTATTTCAACATATTTTTTCTCAAATAAATGTAAAAAGTAGCCATCAAAGAAATTACTCAAGTAACAGTAAAAAAGTGTTTGGTTAAAAAAAAGCTACTGAGAAACCGATCAAATTATCAATCGTTTAATATTTAAGAATTTTATAATCAGACTGACCAAAATGTAAAGTTATGTAGAAATATTCTTATTTTAAAGATCAGAATGAAAATCATTAATATGGTTACCAAATAAAATAAGACAAAAAAAAAAATCAAAATCAATTTGTTTCAAAATAAAAGTTATGAAACTTTAACACAATCTGCAGGTTTGTGTCTGTGTCTGGTGAAGTTTTGGTTAAAATATAATTATTCTTTATTCAGTGAATTTACTCACAGTGAGGATTCAAAAATTTTACTCGCGTAGCAATACTTCATAAAGTCGCTCAAAAATGTACTTTTAGGAGTATAGTAAAGCTACTCCTAAAAGTACATTTTTGGAAAAAAATGACTAAAGTAACCCAACCCTGTTTAGACCCCTTAAGTTTTTAACTCTGTGCGCGGTCTGGCTGGGTCACACTGATCCCGCGTGCGCTTTTACAACAAGGTATTTTTGTGTGTGTTTTTGGAAGCGGACTGTCTGACAGGACAACCCCCCTGCGGGAGGATGATGTTTTAACCCCATCCTCCCGCATTGGGGTTAAAACACAAGGAAGCCGCCACATATTAAGAGTATCCTCAGGGGAAAAAAGAAACGACTGTAGCTTTTTTCTGTGTTGACTGGAGCTCAGCTTAAAAGGGTTTGATTCAACCACAGTTTCACTGTGTTTTTCAGATGAAAAAGAAGATGAACCATCATCACCCCTTCAGTCTCCCCTGTTCTTGGTGTGCTTGGGGGTTTTTGTTGTCCTGGCAGCTGGAACAATCATCTACAGTGAGTTTCATTTCAGCACAATATATTTTAATTATCTTCCTTCATGACAGGTTTTTAGAGGTTTAAAGCATCGAGATACAAGTGTATAACAGTACACTGCAAAAAGTCCCCTTTCAAAAACAAGAAAAAAAAGTACAAAAATAGGGTATAATTTTCTTAAAATAAGAAAAATTATCTGCCAACAGAACAAGAAAATTTATCTTGTCAAGATTTTCTAAAACAAGAAAAAATATCTTACCAAGATAAACCTACAATATCTTAAAATTAGTGTATTTTACTTAAACAAGCCAATTTTACTTATACGAGTAAGATATATTATCTTATTTTAAGAAAATTATCTCAAGTAAAGAAATGTTACTTGACACTGAATTTCTTAAAATAGCGTAAATTTTCTTATTTTAAGAAAATGTTCTATGTATTAAGAAAATAAATCTCATATTCTATTTGTATTAGTAAATTGGCTTGTTTTAAGTACAATACACTAATTTTAAGATATTTGTAGGTTTATCTTGGTTAGATATTTTTCTTGTTTTGGAAATCTTGACAAGATAATTTCTTGTTCTGTTGGCAGATAATTTTTCTTATTTTAAGAAATTATACCTATTTTTGTACTTTTTTTTCTTGTTTTTGAAAGGGGACTTTTTGCAGTGTATACCCAAATCTAGTTTATTTTATTGTTGCATAGGATTAAAATATATTTTTATCATAGCCTTACTCAAGGTTCTTATGCTAAGACAAAATCCAAAATTGATCCTGTGAATACTGGAACAAGAGATGTTATTGACTTGCTGAAATGAAGACATAAGTTCAATTACTTTTAACATCTTTATTACGTTTAAGTTTCACATAAACACAATAAAACATGACTACTGGTCAGAATTTAAAGTCTGGATGGGCATCTGATTCTGAAACAATCCTGTAAAATGACAGAACAATGAAGATCTGACACATCTGCTGCACTAAGAGTCAAGCAAACCAAATTGTCCAAAGCAAAAAAAATCTTGGGATTAGATGTCAACAATAGGAGCTTCCCCGCAATGAACTTCTTCCAATAAGCCATAGCCTTTTATATGTGGAAGTCTTGCCTCAGTTACGGACGGCGTTCTCAAGACGTCTGTCAGCAGCACAGAGAGGAGTGGCCACACACACGGATGCTGAAAGGTGTAGTAGCTATGATGTCCTCCTTTCAGAAGATCAGGGCAGGCATGGTTCCAATGGCCAGTAGAAAGTTGGTTTCAGGATCACCACAGAGCTGAAAAGTGATCTTGTTTGAAGTTGTTGGGTCATCTGCTAATTGGAGCACAGACAGAAAAACAATCACAAAACAAACCACGTTTTAGGGACTAATCAGTGTAATGATGAATCAGTATCATAAATTTCTTACCTCAAGAATGTGAAGGATGCCGTCACTTGCAATTCCCAAAGTTTCTTGTAGATGGTGCAATACGTGATTGGAGATGTGTCTGGCATAGGCTTCACCATGGCAACAGTTTGGTTTACTTGAAAAATAAAATAAGTCTTATTTTAGTTTATGTGCTCAATTACAATATTACATGAATTCAAGATGGCAAGAAGTTATTTTAATTAAATCAAACTAGGACTACTTAAATTCACAATCAAAAATAGTGTTTAAAATATCCTGGTAACAGTGTGGAATATCTAACCTAGGCTTTTAGACTCATTGCATTTAAGTTTTTAAATTACAGCACATCAAACACCCTCAGTTAGTGAAATACTAGGCGGAATTGCCCTTTAACCATTTCCCGAATCAGAAGCTACGAATGAGAAGCCACCTTAGCTATGTTAAAAACGGAAGCTACCAAGAACTCGTGTCGATATTTTTAAGCCACAGCTATTGTGGTTAATAACTGTTCAAAGCTCATATTCACAAGAGCGGCTCTTTAACCGCGGATGAAAATTGGCATATCACGACATGCTAACTAGCTTCAGTTAGCTTATCTTAGAAAGACAGACAACTTTAAACTTACCTCTCAGTACAGCAGCTGTAGGGTCTATACACGTAAAAAAAGTCCTCCATCTTCATTCATGTCCAACCGAGATTAGAGAATTTGCCAAAAGAAAATCTTATAAAAGTACAGTAGATAAAGCTTAGTTAGGCTTTTACAACTGAATTGACCGTTAATCAGGGCAGTTAAATGATCTCTGGCGTTGCCGTTAGTGATGTGCGGATTGATACTGAAATATCGATTCTTCCGATACCAGAACTTAATTCTTTAAAATCTATTGTCAGATCCAAGGATCAATACTTTCAACACTTTAGTAATTTGAGATAATGTAGATTAACAAGAGCAAGTTAGAAGTAACTAAATTATTGAGATCTTGCCGAAATGAAACGTTGTTAATGGGAACTACTTTTTCTTCCGCCTGGTGAGTATGTAATGTGTAAGGACGTAATGCCCAAGCGCAGCGTGCTGCTGACTCTCACTCACTCAGAAATGGACATGTTGACAGATTATTAAAAAAGTGACATGGAGCCATTTCAGCTGTCATTTTATAGTAGTTTTAATAATTAAACAAGGATGTGTTTAGTAGGGTTATTACTTTACTAATTTTCTTTTTTTTAGTTTGCAACTCCATTTTCATATGTTTTGTATATTTCTGCTGAATTAAAATAGCTTATAGTAAACGAGATTGTTCTCAATGTACTTCTGAGTTTAAAATGAGTGCATCAGAGTACATTGTGTTCTTTTTATGAAGCCAAGATATGGATTACATTTATTTTTATTTAATTAAGAACAAATTAATTGTCTTTTGCACAAAGTATGGGATCTGTATTGCCAATACCACCTTAAATTTTACTCGGTATTGGATCGGAAAGAAAATCTGTTGTATCGAACATTAATACTATCTCACTGACATTTTGGGCGCTTTCCCATGTGGATTGTATGATGTCATAAAAGGGGTTACAAACATGATGAATAAAATATTGTTCAAACTAATATTAGTAACTTATAAAGTAAGAATTTGAAATATAAACCAAAAGTTAAAATATTTATCATGACATTGAGCTAATCAATATTGTTGATTCTAATCTCATTGTGTGGAATACCAGCCATTTCAAATCACACATCAATAGAAATTTCATGACATGTCAGTAAGAGGTCCACATCTTGCATCAAGAAGATCAAATTAAGAAGGTCCTTAGCTGATGGAAACATGCCAAGAATTATCTTGATATATAAACTGATATTGTTTCTGAAATTGTTGTGTTAAATGTCAATCGTTTAAATATTAAATTATAATTTCCTGTACACTCTGCCAACTTATACAAGAATATAAGTTCATGGGTTTTTTTAATTTTCATTGACAATAACACAAAGGATTCCATTTGGACATAGTCTGTTTTAATTATCTGAATACATTTAATTAAGTATGTGATTTCGCTTTCTGTGCTTGAAATAAGAAATTTTTACTTATATAAAATAAGTTCTAGACTTGAAGTTTGATTGGTAAATATTGATATTCTAGATTCTAGCACATATTTACTCATAATAAGTAATATTTTCTTAACATTAAGCTTTTATATCTTACTGAGATAATTAAGTACAAAAACACTTAAAATAAGAAAAATATTCTTACATAAATCCCTCTTGGTGAGAAAAATTATCTTGTCAGAAAGAAAACAAGAAAAATCTCCTTAATTTAAGATATTTAATCTTACTAAGATTTCAGTTTTTGCAGTGTAGGAGGAACAGTCTAACAGGTTCTACTTCTACTTGTCTCTTGCCACTGGGCAAGAGACAAGTTACACCTTTCACAGGCCGCCAGTCCATCACAGGGCAACAAGGATACCAGCAGATCAAGCTACCATGCACACACTCATACTGAGAGCAGTTTAGAGAGACCAATTAGCCTGATAGTCATGAGTTTGGTCTCCGAGAGGAAGCCGGAGTACCCTGAGAAAATCTGAGGACATGCAAACTTAATGCATGCAGACTCCAAGGAGTCAAACCCTGGATCTTATTGCTGCAGGGCAACAGTTCTACTGTTGAAATATTAAATCAGTTTACTGCTCTTTGGTTCTAAACTAAGAATACTGTCTGACATCCTGAAAAGATCTGAGAGAGAGAAACTGAAAATGTTGATGCTCCTCTGATACAGATGGATTCACTGACTTTCTGACTAATTTGTGTTTTTTTATAGTGAGTGTAAGGATGACAGTGCAACAGGGAACCATCAATGACCTTACAAGAGAAAAAAATAAACTGATTAAGGAAAGAGCAATGACTGACATCCACAGGCTGGACCAAATAAGCCAAGAGGGAGAAGAGTTGTTCAGAAACAAGGAGGTTCTGGACCGAGTGAAAGCTGAGATGAGCAAGGCGATGGAAGACATAGGGCATCTGAGTGTAGAAAAGGACAATTTTTTGCTCAAGAGAGACGAGCTGAGTCAAGTGAGAAAGCATCTTGCCGAAGAGAGCAAAGTGAAAGCTGAGCTGAGCCAGGAGCGACATGAGCTGAACCGAGAGAAAGATGAGCTGACCCGACAGATTAATAAGCTGAGCCAAGAGAGAGAAGAGCTGAAGGAGACTCTGGAATTCATCCAGAAGTTTGACACCTTTTCAGTTAAAGACAACTGCCCCAACAAAAGTGATTAGATTTATACACTACATTTGAAACTCTGGATTATTCATTTTATTTTTTAAATGTTATAATCTTCAGTTATAAATAGCTGTTAAAAACATAGCTAACCATTATTATCACAGGTACAGTGCTGATGTCTGACAACGTGAGCCAGCGCCTTGGCTGGGGTGGAGAGAACTTGATTCATTAGTAACAGGTTTACAGTAAAGCTTTGATTTCAGAGAATACTGTTGTTTTTGAGTGAACCGAGCACCGAGCCCTGTGGTACGCCACTTCTACCTAGAATGGTAGCTTATCTTAATCACTCTCCATTATCTATCTGCACTTTACCTTTGAAATCTTTGATAAATTTTGACGAGTGACACATTAAATATACACAAGGATTTCTTTGATACATTTATTATTTGTTCTTTTTGATATTATTTTTCTCTTGCTCCACTTCTTTCTGATCTTTCCCTTTGTCTAATGGATCCAGTATGTAAGCCCTGCACAGGTGACTGGATTCTCTTCAGACAAAAATGCTACCTGTTTTACGACAAACCAGGTCCTTGGAAGACCTGGGAACAAAGTCGAAGGCTCTGTCAGGACAGACGAGCAGATTTGGTTATAATCGATGATCTGGAGGAGCAGGTAAAATCTAACGCCAAGCTAGAATTCTAGAGCTAATCTGGAAGTTTTTGGAAATTTGATGACTCAAAGTGAAAAGGTTGATGAGAATCTAAAAAAAAATCTATTCTCAGGAATTTGTTAGTAAAAACATCAAGTACTACTCTAGTGAACACCACGGATACTGGATGGGATTACAAGAAGTTAGCAACACCTGGAGCTGGATTAATGGACGTGCAGATAGTCTTGGGTAAGAACTACGATCTAAAAATATACATATTTAGGTAAAAATGTAAATATATTTTGTCAAGATTGTAGAAAAGTTAAATGAACTGAGTGACAACGACTCCAGGATTTCCAGGACTTCTTCCAAAACCAAACCTTGGTGGACTGTGAGACATGATTGGGTTCATTGTTCTGTTTGGACGTCCAATGATGTCAAAGCTTACTGGGCTTCCTCTTTTCAGCACGAGCTTCAGACGTCTGATCAGGCTCAAGAAGTTCCAGTTGTGGAAAAACAAAAACGTTCTTTATCTTCCTATTATAGCTATGAGCAACTGCAGCTGGGTTTTCTTGTGCCTTTGGGTCAGTGGTGCTGCAGGTGGTTGAGTTCAGGCATGGAGACCTTCAGTCCTCAGTCTGTCCTCACTGTGGGACCTGAAACTTCTGTGGCTGATGCCACCAATCCTTGCTGCTGGTCTTTAGCAGTCAGTCAATTTTTTGTTTGGCATTAAACCAACCAAAAATAAACTCTAAAAATATGGCTCTCATTGTTGGGTTTTAATCTTCCAGCTGTAACTCTATGAACATTCAAGTCATTTGCCGTCTTTGTGCTTCTCTTAATGGTAATGGGTTTCTCTGAACCTTCAAGAAGTATCCTTGGACTAGGCCATTATTGTAGCATCCAGTGAAGCATTGAGGTCAGTAATCAGGGCATTTGAAGTGTTCTTCCTCAAACAGGATGGGTGAGGGTCGTCATTGTTACATCAGGGGAGATCAAGACAAAACACCTGGTTTACTAACGCAGAAATCTGAAGAAATCTGTTCAGAGGGAGGAATAATTTTAATACTGCATCATTGGAAGAAGGATTTCATGTTGAATTTGCATAAAATATATTTGTTAGATTAGTTCTGATTAATTTTTTTACTTTTTTAAAATTATTTACTTATTAAAAATATATAATAAAGTGGTGACAGTTTTCAGTTTGATGTCAATGAGCTGCTGTGATTTTATTTTATGTTCTGAGGTTCATGTTTCTGTTTTAAAGGTTCTGGATGAAGCAGACGGCCGCCCCTCCGGGTTCAAAAGCTCTGGTGATTCCAAGACAAAACCCCTCAGAGAGCTGGAAGATAGCAGATAATGAGTTTATGAGCAAATTCATCTGTGAGCGTAACGCTCGACTGAGGTCCAACTGACTGCTCTCTTAAAGTTTCATGCATGAAAGCTCAACTGTGTCATCATTTCTATATACAAGTCATCATCACCTCAATAATCTGCTGGTCGTTTTGTCTCTTCATCCTTAGTGTTCATGAACTCTCACCTAATGAACCTGTCTGGTTTACACAGCCAGGATGAGATGTTGTTTTTCTGCAGCTGCTCAGAGACCAGACTGTCTCTCCATTGTTCAAGATTCCTCATCTTTGGTATAAAACCCACATGTGGACTCTGACTGACAGAGCAAACGCACATCATGTAATTAATTCAAATTTTCAAAATGTAAAAAGACTTTTATTGATCTGAAAGGGAAATTAAATGTTGTAACTCGTATTAATTCAAATTCTTCAGTTATTGTAGATAATGATGGCTGTTGGCAGGAAAGCTCTTATAGCAGTCTCCATCCATCCATCCATCCATCCATTTTCTTACGCTTATCCGGGGTCGGGTCGCGGGGGCAGCAGCTTCAGAAGGGAGGCCCAGACTTCCCTCTCCCCAGCCACTTCTTCCAGCTCCTCTGGAGGAATCCCAAGGTGTTCCCAGGCCAGCCGAGAGACATAGTCCCTCCAGCGTGTCCTGGGTCTTCCCCGAGTCCTCCTCCGGGTGGGACGTGCCCGGAACACCTCACCAGGGAGGCGTCCAGGAGGCATCCTGACCAGATGCCCGAGCCTCAACTGGCTCCTCTCGACGTGGAGGAGCAGCGGCTCTACTCTGAGTCCCTCCCGGATGACCGAACTTCTCACCCTATCTCTAAGAGAGAGCCCAGCCACCCTGCGGAGGAAACCCATTTCAGCCGCTTGTATCCGTGATCTCGTTCTTTCGGTCATGGCCCAAAGCTCATAACCATAGATGAGGGTGAGAACGTAGATCGACCGGTAAATCGAGAGCTTCGCTTTTTGGCTCAGCTCTCTCTTCACCACGACGGACCGGTACAGCGCCCGCTTCACGGCAGACGCTGCCCCAATCCGCCTGTCGATCTCCCGCTCCCTTCTTCCCTCATTCGTAAACAAGATCCCCAGATACTTAAACTCCTCCACTTGAGGCAGGACGACCCCCCTGACCCGGAGAAGGCACTCTACCCTTTTACGGCTCAAGACCATGGCCTCGGATTTGGAGGCAATGAGCCTCAACCCGGCCGCTTCACACTCGGCTGCGAACCGCTCCAGTGAGAGCTGCAGATCACGTTCCGATGAAGCCAACAGGACCACATCATCCGCAAAAAGCAGAGATGCGATCCTAAGGCCACCAAAACGGATCCCCTCAACACCTCGGCTGCGCCTAGAAATTCTGTCCATAAAAGTAATGAACAGAATCGGTGACAAAGGGCAGCCTTGGCGGAGTCCAACTCTCACCGGGAACGAGCCCGACTTACTGCCGGCAATGCGGACCAGACTCTGACACCGGTCATATAGGGACCTGACAGCCCGTATCAAAGGGCCCGGTACCCCATACTCCCGGAGTACCCCCCACAGGCTCCCCAAGGGACACGGTCGAACGCCTTCTCCAAGTCCACAAAACACATATAGACTGGTTGGGCGAACTCCCATGCACCCTCCAGGACCCTGCTGAGGGTGTAGAGCTGGTCCAGTGTTCCACGACCAGGACAAAAACCACACTGCTTTTCCTGAATCCGAGGTTCGACTATCCGACGGACCCTCCTCTCCAGGACCCCTGAATAGACCTTACCAGGGAGGCTTAAGAGTGTGACCCCTCTTTAATTGGAGCACACCCTTCGGTCCCCCTTTTTAAACAGGGGGACCACCACCACAGTCTGCCAATCCAGGGGAACTGCCCCCGATGTCCGTGCGATATTGCAGAGTCGCGTGAGCCAACGCAACCCTGCAACATCCAGAACCTTAAGGAACTCCGGGCGGATCTCATCCACCCGCGGGGCCCTGCCACCGAGGAGCTTTTTGACCACCTCGGCGACCTCGTCCCCAGAGACTGGAGAGCCCAACCCAGAGTCCCCATGCTCAGCTTCCTTAACAGAAGGCATGTTGGTGGGATTGAGGAGGTCTTCGAAGTATTCCGCCCACCGGCCCACAACATCCCGAGTTGAGGTCAGCAGCACACCATCCCCACTATAAACAGTGTTGGTCCTGCACTGCTTCCCCCTCCTGAGACGCCAGATGGTGGACCAGAATCGCCTCGAAGCCGTACGGAAGTCTGTCTCCATGGCCTCTCCAAACTCCTCCCACGCCCGAGTTTTTGCCTCAGCGACAACTCGAGCCGCATGCCGTTTCGCCCGCCGGTACCCATCAGCTGCTTCTGGAGTCCCACAGGCCAAAAAGGCCAGGTAGGACTCCTTCTTCAGCTTGAATGCATCCCTCACCGAAGGTGTCCACCAACGGGTTCGAGGGTTGCCGCCGCGACAGGCACCAACAACCTTCCGGCCGCAGCTCCGATAGGCCGCCTCGGCAATGGAGGTACAGAACATATTCCACTCAGACTCAATGTCCCTCACCTCCCCCGGGACGTGCTCGTAGTTCTGCCGAAGATGAGAGTTGAAGCTCCGTCTCACAGGGGACTCCACCAGACGTTCCCAGCAGACCCTCACTACACGTTTGGGCCTGTCAGGTCTGACCGGCTTCCTCCCCCACCACCGGAGCCAACTCGTCACCAGGTAGTGGTCAGTGGACAGCTCCGCACCTCTCTTCACCCGAGTGTCCAAGACCTACGGCCGCAAATCCGATGAGACGATGACAAAGTCAATCATTGAACTGCGGCCTAGGGCATCCTGGTGCCAAGTGCACATATGGACGCCCTTATGCCTGAACATGGTGTTCGTGATGGACAATCCGTGATGAGCACAGAAGTCCAACAACAGAACACCACTTGGGTTCAGATCGGGGGGGCCGTTCCTCCCAACCACGCCTCTCCAGGTCTCACTGTCATTGCCCACGTGAGCGTTGAAGTCCCCCAGTAGAACAAGGGAGTCCCCAGGAGGGGCACTCTCCAGTACCCCCTCTAAGGACTAAAAGAAGGGTGGGTAATCTGAACTGCCGTTTGGCCCGTAAGCACAAACAACAGTCAGAACCCGTCCCCCCACCCGTAGGCGGAGGGAGGCCACCCTCTCGTTCACTGGGGTGAACCCCAACATACAGGCGCCCAAATGGTGGGCAACAAGTATGCCCACTCCAGCCCGGCGCCTCTCACCATGGGCAACTCCAGAGTGGAAGTACGTCCAGCCCCTCTCAAGGAGACTAGTTCCAGAACCAGAGCCATGTGTCGAGGTGAGGCCGACTATTTCTAGCCGGAACCTCTCAGCCTCGCACACTAGCTCCGGTTCCTTCCCCACCAGAGAGGTGACGTTCCACGTCCCAAGAGCTTCTGCAGCCGAGGATCAGACCACCAGGGTCCCCTCCCTCGGCTGCCGCCCATAGCACAATGCACCCGACCCCTTTGGCCCCTCGGACAGGTGGTGAGCCCATCAGAAGGGGGACCCACGTCTCCTCTTCGGGCTGAGCCCAGCCGGGCTCCGTGGGTAAAAGCCCGGCCACCAGGCGCTCGCCATCGTCCCCCACATCCAGGCCTGGCTCCAGAGTGGGGCCCCGGTGACCCGCGTCCGGGCGAGGGAAAACGAAGTCCAAAGTTTGTGTTCATCATAAGGGGTCTTCGGGCTGCGCTTTGTCTGGTTCCTCACCTAGGACCTGTCTGCCTTGGGTGACCCTACCAGGGGCATAAAGCCCCAGACAGCAGACAGCATAGCTCCTCCACCCCTCCACCACGATTAGGTGGCAGCCCAAGGAGAGGAGAAGATACAGTAAATATTATTCTCTTAATTGAAATATAAATAAAGTTCAGCGATTTCATTCAAACGGTTGCAGATCATTTTTTATTTAACTCATTGTTGCAAAACGTCAAGAAAATCTGTCATCTTTCTGGTCTGATGACAGTTTCCCACAACCAGGATAGCGGATTAAGCCGGGATTTTCCGCAAATCCTGGCTGAATTAAGCCTCGATTTGGTTTTCACAACAGCACTTTATCATGTGCAGCTAACCTGCTTCAGACAAGGCTAACAGCCAGGAAGCCTCCGTTCAGTCAGCGGTCAGAAACCATGTGTTTTTTTTCCGTTATTCCGTTTTAGAAAAGTGAGATTGGCAAAAGAAAAATATAAAATTTTCAAATTTAAAATAAAAATAATCTTGCATTAAATATAAATTTTTTCTTGCCATTATGCAGTTGAACTGATTAAAGGATAATTAAACGTTTTAATCAGTTGAGGTTAAATTTGAAATATAATTTGTCCATCAGAGCTATTGCCTTGCAGCAAGAAGGTTCTGGGTTTGATTCCCGGCCCCGGTCTTTCTGCATGGAGTTTGCATGTTCTCCCTGTGCATGGTGGGTTTTCTCGGGTACTCCGGTTTCCTCCCACGGTCCAAAAACATGACTGTCAGGTTAATTGGTCTCTCCAAATTGTCCCTAGGTGTGAGTGTGTGTGTGCATAGTTGTGTTTCCTGTGTGTCTCTGTGTTGCCCTGCGACAGACTGGCGACCTGTCCAGGGTGACCCCGCCTCTCGCCCGGTACGCCAGCTGGAGAGATACCAGCAACCCTCCCGACCCCACTGAGGGGCAAGGGTGCAAGAAAATGGATGGATGGATTTGTCCGTCTGACACTGAAGGATTCAATACGTCACAATGAGGGGCCGAAGAACGGCTTGAAAAGAGCGCCTACGTTGTGCACATCCACCTAGCGTGCGCAGCGGTCCGCTGTGTGATAGAACACTGTCTGGAGGCGGAGTGATCCGCTGGTCAGTACAGCGGTCCGCTGTGTGATGTCTGGAGGCGGAGTGATCCGTTGGTCAGTACAGCGGTCCGCTGTGTGATAGAACACTGTCTGGAGGCGGAGTGATCCGCTGGTCAGTACAGCGGTCCTGGCGGCTATTCCGCCCCGGAGTGCTCGGCTATCTGGGATCAGAGAAGAAGCTGATTTCTGTTTTCACAGGTGGGTCAAGTTCACAAGTAATATGTAGCACTATTAGAAGTGTTTGTTAGTTCAGGTCAGTTTTTTTGTTTTTACTTAAATCGATTGTATTTTGAGATATTTCTCTGCATTTGAAGTGTCTGTTTACTGGCGCTAGCCTAACTGCTAACTACCGTTAGTATAGGATTGCCAACTCAGCATCTCCAAAATACAGTTCAGCTCAACTGTGACATTATCCTACAATATTTGTTTATTTCGCCAACATTTGAGTTGAATCCATGTAAAAAAAAAATGTGTATATATATATATATATATATAGATATATATATATAGACATCTTTTCAGCTGGTGGTGACCTCAGTAAAAAGAAAGATGTTTGAAAAGCAAGATTGCAACTTCAAGTAAAGTGTAAATAGATTTAAAAACAAATGGAATACCAATCCGCATTTTTACTCAGAAGCATCTAATTTATTTATCATTAAGCTTTACTTAAATCTTAATGATCAATGAAGTTTTCAATAAGCTTATTTATTAAATACGCTTATTATAAGGTTAATCTCCACGAGAACGATTTCATGGAGATTAAATCACCCTTTTGTCCATTTGAAAACTTTATGGCATAACTACTAAAACCCTTAAACTATCATGTTCCCATTTCTTTTTGCAACTGCATCGTCTCATTTTCTTTGTTGGAGTGCCATCTAGTGTTTGTAAACACAAATTGCAGGCTGCAGTCAAACACGAAAAACTGAAGACTTCAGTTTGACTTAAAATACGGTACATGATGTTTAATACGGGACAGCTGGAAACTACGCCCGTTAACTGCCGCCAGCCTAAATTCTAACCGCTGTTACTCTGAATGCTACACCGTTAGCACATTTGTAGAAGAAGTTGGGCCGGAACTATTTGCTGCCGTTAGTATGAAAGCTAACGACCGTTAGCGCCTTTGTAGAAGAAGTTTGGGAGCTTTACGGTTAATCCGTCCTTGATTTTTAGGCTAGAAGATAGTTAGAAGGTATGTCGTATCTTATTTCAAACGATTTGATAATTATACGTTTAAAATTGCGATTTATTTCTATTATTAGTGTAAGCTAAGTTTATGTCTACTAATTAGCATGTTTTATTGTATTCATAATATGTAACAGTCTAGACAAACTGTAATTATTGACATTTTAGTCTAACCCACAAGAAGCTGAGTGTAACCGCCATTACTGAAGAAACGGATTCCAGTTTTCACTGAGTAACAGATACTTTATACCCAAATCAGTGGGTCTGCAGTGGGTAACAGAGACACTGACAGGCGGTCCGATCCTATTCGGTGCCCTGGGCGAACATGCTGTGTTGTATCAACCTTCCAGACGTCTCAGGTCTTCTGGTTCTGGTTCTGGTTCTGCATTCTCAGAACCAGAACCAAACATGGAGAAGCAGCACTCGGGTTTTAATGCGTCTCTAATCTGGAAAAACTGTAAAACAGCTGAAACGCTGAGTTCTTTTAAAGTTGCAGTATAGAACTTTTATAAAAATATATTTTTAAACATATTGGTTAAAAAAATACAAGCAATAAACATCACATTTTGTCAAATGAGTGTTCCAGTTATTATTAATCACAGACAACTCTAAACAGGTGGGTGCTTAGGACAGTCTGATTTTTAGACTGTTTCTGAGGTACATAAGATTGGTGGACAAAAACAACCCATCAGAGCCAGGAGGAAGGTCCTAGTGCTGTCAATAATCCTCATGTACTCGCTGCTCAGTGTGCTAATGGCGAAGAAACAATTTACCATTTTTCCACTGTCATTGGTGGCCATGCTAACTATACTGAGCATTCACAAAATTCTCTGCTAACTGCAGCTTAACAGAAAGCAAGTGGGGGAGAAGAATGAGCAACGCTACACAAGGTTGGGATTGACAGTACTAAGACACGGCTCCTGGTTCTGATGTTTTGTTCGTAGTTAGCACTCAGAGAAGGTGGAGATCAATTTCTTTCACAGGTTATCTGTCTCATGCTATACTGTTACAGCACAGTGACCCAGCGTTCTGGATCAGCTGCAACTGTCCAAATGATTTTATTTTTTTTAGTCAGACCTGTGAAGACACAGTTGCAGTAATCAACACAACTAAAGATAAATACATGGATGAGTTTCTCTAGATCTTGTTGCAATATTGGTCCCTTAAGCCTGGAAATGTTCTTCAGGTGATAGAAGGCTGACTTTGTAACTGTCCTTGTGTTGTGATGCTGCATCAAACGCTGACATCTTTTAAAAAGCAGAAGAGGAACCTGCCTGCTTCCCTATGAGCTACAGCTGAGATCATTCAAGCAGATGTTGGACATTTTCTAAAATCTGAATCTTTATGATTTTGCCTTTAAAGGATGGACGACAGTGGGGGCAGTGACTCCTATCCTACAGTCACGAGTAACAATCGCAAGTATTCTCGTGAAAGTAAGTGACTCCATATATATTCTATGAGTATTAAAAAGTAACAGTACTGCCCAAATGTATGTAATGCATTATTATTTCCTCTGCAAGAAGCTGCAGTGTTTTTTTTACATCACATATAAACCTTGAGGCTTAATCTCTTTGTATCATTGGAGAAATCTCTCGGCAAGGCAACAGTGCTACCAACTGCACCACTGTGCAGCCTAGGGGTGTAGTGATGCAATACAATATACGATATTCTGATTACGATACTATATATATATGGCAAATGATACAATTCGGTACTGTTCATTGCACTTTTACGATTTTCTGAAAGATTTTAGAGGTACGGAGTGATTTTGGTGACATTTTATATTCCATAGACTTGGATTTAATTAGCTGAACTGATTAAAGGTAACAACTACATAAAAACTGGCTGATTGGACAGAGACTTAGAATCTACAGCTGGACAAAATGAATCAAATATGCAGTGAGAAAATTAGTTTCTGTAATTTAATTCATGTGGATTTGACATAAAACTAACATTTTCAACAGTGGCCTTCGAGCTGAGTGGGGAGATTATCAGCCTCTGTAGACTCAATATGTAAATTATTGCACTTATGTTTTTTGTTTGGACACTGTGGCTGCATTTTGGACCTTGAGTCACAGAAAAACAAAACCCAATTTGGAAAAATGTTACGTTTTTTCCACTGTAAAACAAATATTCATAACAAATGGTTTTTATACTTTAGAATGACGATATATATCGTACATTTCTTAAACTGATGTAAAAATATTGCAAGCAGCACAATTTTTTAACATTAGCATGAAAATGAAGGGAATTTCTCATTCGTTTGTAATTTTTGACAAAACATCATGGGTCAAAACAAGATGCCAAAAAATTTATACTTGTGTGTTTGGGGATGGGGGTTAAAAAGGTCCTTTGGACTATAGGGAAAAGGCTTTTCTACCTGGGGTCCTGGAGTTAGCCGTGGCTGTAAGCTGTTTACTACTAGCTGCTGGGGCAGTGGCTCCACCTCACCCCGTAGTGATCGACTCCTGCCAGCTGCGCAGCGCCGCTATTCCCCTGCTTGGGTCTCTGAATAGCTGCCTCTCAGACTGCCAGGATCTCATCGTTCTCTCAGTCTCTGATACTGTTTGTCAGTTGCTAATATGAATGATCGATCCGCCATCGTCATCATGGCAATCCTCACAGCACTGCGGATTCCTGCTGTGGTTTCCCCTCTTCGCCTTCCAGCTCAAAACAGAGCGCCACTGAATGCTGCGCGTTCATTCTTCAGGTAATCCTTTATATACAGAACAGAAACCACTACGCTAAAAACAAATCACGAAGTGGATGCCACCGATCGCTCCGATATCCAAACTTTGCATTAATTTCACGATCTCACTGTATTTGGCACTACTCCATTCGCGCCGTCTGGTCCGGTCTGACTCAGCTGGTTGTGTTTACCTAAACCACTGAGTCACAGCTGATTTTCCATGTTTTCCTGTCCTGTTAAACCGGCATTAAGAAAATAACTCCCCTCTACAGGCCTCCAGGCCCCCTGGTGAAATACAACTCTTATACCTTAACAAGTTCATTGTTTCTTTCAGGTGAAACAGAAGAAGAAAGAGAAGAAGAAGAAGAAGAAACATCATCATCCCTTAAGTCTCGAATGTATTTGGCGGGTTTGGGGATTTTTTGTATACTGGTAGCTGGAACAGCTATCTACTGTGAGTTTCATTTCAGCTCAATATATTTTAACTATCTTCCTTTATGACGAGTTTTTAGAGGTTTAAACCAGTGGTCCCCAACCACTGGGCCGTGGACCGGTACCGGTCCGTGGACCAATTGGTACCGGGCCGCGCAAGAAATAATTAAATATTTCCGTTTTTTCTATTATTTGAGTCTGGAGGATCTTTTATTTTGAAAATCCTTTAACCGGATTCTCTCGGTTACTTGCGCGCCAACATTGAGCCCACAAGCAGCAAAATGAGTAGGAAACAGATCAGATGTCTTTGGAAAGTTTCTTTGCAAAGGGGAAAAGGCCCAGAGAAGAGACAGGAGAATGGATTTATCCCGGACCAGTGGGTGAGTCCCACATTACAAGCCGCTCTGCGTAACATACGGCGACCGGCTGCTAATGAGGCAATGAAGCTTCAAGCTGCTTCACCACGTAGAGACCAAGCAGGCTGTGGATATAAGCAACACTTTGGGTGTTATTGTCTCTCATCACTCCCAGATGGGACCGTCTTGTTGCAGAGAAACAAGCTCAGGCTTCCCGTTAGTCATTATTGTGAGTAAAATGTTCGTTTTTGTGGCGCATCTGTATCTTATTTTGAAGGGATATGTAAATGTTACCATAGCGACCAGAGTCAGAGCGTTTGGGCTGCGGTCGAGAGGAGATGAGTAGAGCTTGTGAGTCTTAAGTCTGGTTTAGATGGAAAGATTTAAGAATGTCGGCCGATTCTCCAAACCTCTGTGACCACAGAGCTGATAAAGTCCAACAGGTTCGAACGGTTCGTGTGTCCAAGGCAGGAGCAACACGAACCGATTCCAGTCACGAACATCCCGATTCCAGAGGATAATTCAGTAAAACCCCCAACATAGCGGGAATTTAGAATAACCAAACAGTGATTATTACTCTGTAGAAGCAATAGTGATAATTTGTGGAGTCATTTTAAGCGATAAACGACGTTAGAAAAAGAAAAGGCGGTGGTTGAAAGTCGAGAGCAGCCGCTCTATTTGCTGCACTGTGATTTGGAGGTGACTATGTTTTTTCGTAGTTAACATTTTTAACTGAATAAACATGACCAGACATAATTAACATATATAATAACGACCTTTACATATAATAATAAGCATTTTCACATATCACCTCCGATGTCAGCGATATGTCAGCTGTTTGGGATTCCCCTCTGTTCTTACGTCACCGCGCTTTCTGATTGGCTACCTGTCACAGTCAGCAGGCTGCATGCGTCCTCACTCCCAGTCAGGGAAAACCCCACAGGCTGCGGTAATTGATCCAAGATGATGACAATGTTGATGAATATGCCTGATTTTAGATCACATCACAAAGTAACACACCACACACTGCAGGACGTTGTAAGATTGTCGTAAAGGGAAAAGACTGACACCGACCCCCCCCGTCTGACATAAAAGCACCACACACGTATATACATAGCAATAAAATTTTAATAATAAATGTAAAATTATATAAAACATAGTATTACAAAATTAAACATCCAAACATTCACCGTTTAAACTTGGCTGTCAGTGCAGAGTTGTTGGGCAGGTTGATGTCGTATTTCTACTGGTCACTGGGCAAGAGTGTCCATTGGTAAGCTTTATGCATACAGACTCCAAGGATTCAAACCCTGGACCTTATTGCTGCAGGGCAACAGTTCTACTGTTGAAATATTAAATCAGTTTACTGCTCTTTGGTTCTAAACTGAGAATACTGTCTGACATCCTGAAAAGATCTGAGAGAGAAACTGAAAATGTTGATGCTCCTCTGATACAGATGGATTCACTGACTTTCTGACTAATTTGTGTTTTCATAGTGAGCGTAGAGATTAACAAGCAGCAAGAAAATATCAATGATCTTACAACAGAAAAAAAGAAAATAACCGAGCAAAGAAGGATAATGAAGAACCAGGAGCTGGGCCGAATGAGCCAAGTGGGAGAAGAGCTGTTTCGAAAGAAGGAGGAGCTGAGCCAGATGAGTACTACGCTGCAGCTAGTGAACGGAGACAGAGCGTTGCTGAGACGAGAGATGGAGGAGCTGAGCCGAGAGACGGAGCAGTTGAGCCAAAAGACAGATGAGCTGAACCAGTTGTACAAAGAGAAAGATGAGCTAAGCCACGCTAGAGAAAAGTTAACCCAAGAGATGGAAAGGCTGACCCAAGAGAGAGACGAGCTGAGCCAAGAGAGAGAAGAGCTGAAGGAGACTCTGGAATTCATCCAGAAGTTTGACACCTTTTCAGTTAAAGACAACTGCCCCAACAAAAGTGATTAGATTTATACACTACCTTTGAAACTCTGGATTATTCATTTTATTTTTTAAATGTTATAATCTTCAGTTATAAATAGCTGTTAAAAACATAGCTAACCATTATTATCACAGGTACAGTGCTGATGTCTGACAACGTGAGCCAGCGCCTTGGCTGGGGTGGAGAGAACTTGATTCATTAGTAACAGGTTTACAGTAAAGCTTTGATTTCAGAGAATACTGTTGTTTTTGAGAGAACCGAGCACCGAGCCCTGTGGTACGCCACTTCTACCTAGAATGGTAGCTTATCTTAATCACTCTCCATTATCTATCTGCACTTTACCTTTGAAATTTTTGTTTGAGCTATTTTGACTATAGAAACATTAAAAACACACACAGGGATATCTTTTGTGTGTGCGTGTATATATATATATGTATATATATATATATATACATCAGTCAGTCAAATTTTATTTGTGTAGCACATTTCAGCAGCAAGGCATTTCAAAGTGCTTTTCATCTTTAAACACAGTCATGCAACATTGAATAAACAATCTATTGCAATAGACAATATATTGCTATGCGGACAACGCTGCAGGGAAAAAAGACAATTCTTTTACATGCCATCCATAGCCGCACTGCCGCGGTTCAATAATTTTGTTTACTCAATGATGACACTTGGAAATTTAGAGAGTATTTTGTGCTATGCTCCACAGCAAAGTGGCAGAGTGGCAGCCGGTGCAGTTAGCTAGAGGTTGATCAATCCCAGGTGAGGCTCGGCTCGCTGCTGCCTCACCGGCTTCGCTTCTGAGCATTTGAATGGGAAAATTAGAAAATGCAGCGATTTTGTAGAAACAAATAATCAAAAAAAACTTTACAGTACAAACCACAGGGGGAAAAAAGCTATATTAATTATTCTGTCATATTTTTCCATTATGACAGGTGAGGCCCTGCCTCTGTTGCCAATCAAAGTGATTGGCAGTGATCGGCCCTCAAGGTTGATCAGAATCAGAGTTGGCAGTAGAAAACCTGATCAGAGCATCTCTTATTTATATCTTTCTGTTCTTTCCCCTTGTCTAATGGGTCCAGGGTGTAAGCCGTGCCTGCAAGACTGGATTCTCTTCAAGAAAAAATGCTACCAGTTTCATGACAAAAAAGCTCCTTGGAAGACCTGGGAACAAAGTCGAAGGTTCTGTCAGGACAGACGAGCAGATTTGGTTGTAATTGATGATCTGGAGGAGCAGGTAAAATCTAACGCCACCCACAGCAGCTTAAAGCTAATCTGGAAGTTTATGAAAATTCATGAATGGAAGTAAGAATGGTTATGATAATCAAAAAAAAAAACGTTCACAGGAATTTGTCAACAAACACATAGACCATGGTCAATACAATGGATACTGGATGGGATTACAAAATCTTAACAGCAAGTGGACCTGGGTTGATGGACGTGCAGACACTCTTGGGTGAGAATTATTACCTAAAAATACAATTCAAGTAGAAATGTAAATATATTTTGTCAAGCTTGTAGAAGAGTTAAATGTACTGAGTGACAACGACTCCAGGATTTCCAGGACTTCTTCTAAAACCAAACCTTGGTGGACTGTGAGACATGATTGGGTTCATTGTTCTGTTTGGACATCCAAACAGTCTAGAGTTATAGATCTAGAGTTGTAGATCTATAACTAGTGATAGACTCCGACCTGAACCTTCAGAGCCACATTAAGCCAAGCAAGGAGAAGCAGCATTCAGCTTCTATGTACCACAAATCTGGAACAAACTTCCAGAAAACTGTAAAACAGCTGAAACACTGAGTGGCTTTAAATCTGAACTAAAAACCCACCTGTATTTGAAACATAATCAATTTACAACTTTGACATCTTAATGTAATGTTTTTATTGTTGATTATATGTTACATCACTTTGTGTTTGTAATGATGTAAAACCTTTGAAATGCCTTGCTACTGAATTATGCTATAAAAATTAAATTTGATTGATTGTCAGTGGGTCACATGACATGTGAACTATTAAACACCAATTATATTTTTTTAAATATAAAATAATGTAAAAAATGTAAAAACATCTAAAATGGGGAAAAGTGAGTGTACCTCACCTGTACAGACTGGTAGAAGAATCTCACACTGATTTTGACTCAATAGGTCACATGAACTAGAAGCTATTGAAGAGAAATACTAAATTTAAACATAAAAAAATAGGTAACAAAAATAAAAATGTCAAAATGGAATAAAAATGCATGTATCTCATATATAGAGTTTGGTACAGCAATTACACACTGATCTCTACTCAATGTGGCACACAATATGGAAGCTATTGAAGAAAATATAGGGGAAAAAATTTTACATTTCTTGATGGAAACTCATGTATAAGAACAAGGAAAAACTAAATATATTTATGCTTTTATTTCTTATCATGTCCTTAGACTTGTTCTTAATCAAAGAAAGCAAACAAACCTAAGCTACTGGGGGTCTGCTTACTGGAACGTCCTCTGGAAAAGTGGGTTTGCAGCGCATAGGGGCGCTGCAGCAGAGGGGGCGTCAAAAGGGGCGCTGCAGCAGAGGGGGCATCAAAAGGGGCGCTGCAGCAGAGGGGGCATCAAAAGGGGCGCTGCAGCAGAGGGGGCATCAAAAGGGGCGCTGCAGCAGAGGGGGCGTCAAAAGGGGCGCTGCAGCAGAGGGGGCGTCAAAAGGGGCGCTGCAGCAGAGGGGGCGTCAAAAGGGGCGCTGCAGCAGAGGGGGCGTCAAAAGGGGCGCTGCAGCAGAGGGGGCATCAAAAGGGGCGCTGCAGCAGAGGGGACGTCAAAAGGGGCGCTGCAGCAGAGGGGGCATCAAAAGGGGCGCTGCAGCAGAGGGGGCATCAAAAGGGGCGCTGCAGCAGAACCCCGTCTGGAGGGGGTGGCGCGCCGATGATGTTTTCCCACACACTTCAGCACGCCTTACGCTCCTTCACCTCCTTCAGCTCCTTCACCTCCTTCACCTCGAGGTAAAGGTGGCAGGTTTTACCCTTCACCTTTCGTCGTCTCGGAGGGGGCGGGGCAGGGCGGGTAGAGCGAGCGTATGTTTTCCATGCTTCTTTAATCTTCCTATGTTTTCACATCCACCTGAATAATGTGTAGTTGCACCACTGACTGTAGAGCATTTATTAATCTGGCACTCTCCATTAAAATGCAACTTTTCATCTGAAGCCTTACACACTTACAGTGTTAACATAGTATAGCCAAATGATTCACATAATTGCTGCAACGCAGCGATCATGATCAAAAACTGTGTTTCCTGTGTAACTACTGCAGTCAGCAAACCTGCTGAGAGGTTGCCTGTCCTGCCGTTTAACACGTGATGCCACCCTCTGTTATTTTTGTTTGGTATTAAACCAAACAAAAAATAAACATATAAACTCTAAAAATATGTCTCTCATTGTTGGGTTTTATTCTTCCAGCTGTAACTCTATGAACGTTCAAGTCATTTGCCATCTTTGTGCTTCTCTTAATGGTAATGGGTTTCTCTGAACCTTCTGGAAGTTTCCTTGGACTAGGCCATTATTGTAGCATCCAATGAAGCATTGAGGTCAGTAATCAGGGCATTTGAAGTGTTCTTCCTCAAACAGGATGGGTGAGGGTCGTCATTGTTACATCAGGGGAGATCGAGACAAAACACCTGGTTTACTAACGCAGAAATCTGAAGAAATCTGTTCAGAGGGAGGAATAATTTTAATACTGCATCATTGAAAGAAGGATTTCATGTTGAATTTGGATCAAATATATTTTCATCCATCCATCAATCCACCCATCTTCTTCCTCTTATCCGGGGTCGGGTCACTGGGGCAGCAGCCTAAGAACGGAGGCCCAGACTTCCCTCCCCGGCCACTTGTTCCAGCTCCTCCAGGGGAATCCCAAGGCGTTCCCAGGCCAGGCAGTGCAACAACCAAACAGTTGTTGCACTGCTTCCCCCTCATGAGACGCCGGATGGTGGACCAGAATCGCCTCAAAGTTGTGTGGAAGTCTGTCTCCATGGCCTCTCCAAACTCCTCCCACGCCCGAGTTTTTGACTCGGCGACCACCCGAGCTGCATGCCGCTTGGACTGCCTGCAGCCATCAGCTGCTTCAGGGGACCCACAGGCCAACAAGGCCCAAAAGGACTCCTACTTCAGCCTGACAGCATCCCTCACCGAAGATGTCCACCAACGGGTTTGAGGGCTGTCGCCCCGACAGGCACCGACAACGCTGTGGCCACAGCTCTGATAAGCCTCGACAATGGAGGCACGGAACATGGTCCACTCAGACTCAATGTCCTCTACCTCCACGTTTTCAAATATATTTGTTGGAGTAATTTTATTTTAAGTGTTTATCTTGAGGGCTGCACAGTGTTGTAGTTGGTAGAGCTGTTTCCTTGCAGCAAGAAAGTCCAGGGTTCGATTCCCGGCCCCGGTCTTTCTGCATGGAGTTTGCATGTTCTCCCTGTGCATGTGTGGGTTCTCTCCGGGTACTCCGGTTTCCTCCCACAGTTCAAAGATATAACTGTCAATTGGTCTGTCTAAATTCGCCTGAGGTGTGAGTGTGTGCCTGGTCATTTGTCCTGTCTGTCTCTGTGTTGCCCTGTGAAGGACTGGCAACCTGTCATGGGTGACCCCGCCCTCTCGCCCCCTGACAGCTGCAAATAGGCACCAGCAACCCATCAGGCCCCAATCGGATAAGGGTGTAAGAAAATGGATGGACGGAAGTGTTTAACTTATTTTACATATTTATTTAAAGGAAAGTTTGTTTTGTCAAAAATTTAATTTTCTGTTTAAGATTAACAGTTTTAGATCCAATTGTGAAAACAAAAGACATCTTAAATCTTGCAAGTACATACAACTCCTTTAATTTAATCACTAGTCGGGCTTCTTTTTAAATCCGTCTCTATTTATATAGTGATAAAACATGTAGATGCTGACAGTTATCAGTTTGCTGTCAATGAGCTGCTGTGATTTTATTTTATGTTCTGAGGTTCATGTTTCTGTTTTAAAGGTTCTGGATGAAGCAGACGGCCGCCCCTCCGGGTTCAAAAGCTCTGGTGATTCCAAGACAAAACCCCTCAGAGAGCTGGAAGAAAGCAGATAATAAGTTTCTGAACAAATTCATCTGTGAGCATAACGCTCGACTGAGGTCCAACTGACTGCTCTCTTAAAGTTTCATGCAGGAAATCTCAACTGTGTCATCATTTCTATATACAAGTCATCATCATCACCTCAATAATCTGCTGGTCATTTTGTCTCTTCATTCTTAGTGTTCATGAACTCTCACCTAATGAACCTGTCTGGTTTACACAGCCAGGATGAGATGTTGTTTTTCTGCAGCTGCTCAGAGACCAGACTGTCTCTCCATTGTTCAGGATTCCTTCTCTTTGGTATAAAACCCACATGTGGACTCTGACTGACAGAGCAAATGCACATCATGTAATTAATTCAAAATGCAAAAATACTTTTATTGATCTGAAAGGGAAATTAAATGTTGTAACTCGTATTAATTCAAATTCTTCAGTTATTGTAGATAATGATGGCTGTTGGCAGGAAAGCTCTTATAGCAGTCTGTATTACAGCAAATTTGAAGAAGCCTCTGACAGAAGACTGTTTTTCCAAGAGCAACCTGTCATGAAGAGGATGGTCGGGGCTGTACATCATTTTCTTGATTTTATTGAAAGTCTCCTATTATGCAAAACTAATATTTTGCATGAAACCTCTAAATTGATGCATCACAACTTTATACCTAGCAAACCCCGAGCCAAACACAGTCTTTCACCTGGTAACCCAAGTGGTCCTCCACCCACTTCATTCCAAGCTACCGCAGCACAATGGCTGCTGGAGAAGGAAATGTTTTGCTGTTGGCTGCGGTACAGAACGTGGGTCCAGGCATTCCTCTAAAACTACCAACAGAACAGCAGGATTTACCACCATACCTGGACTGAAGGAAAGCTCTGTCCCTACGGTTGGTCACAAATCTGCAACCGTGTGTGCTTTGTATTGTTGTTCGGCATGAACATGATATGTAATTTAGCATAAGCTACGGCTGAACGGTAGCCTCTGCTAGTCCTGTGTCTGACGTTACTGTCGGAGTTGAACTGGAAGTGATGGTCTAGTTCAAGGGTGGGCAATCCTGGTCGAGGGCCGGTGTCCTGTAACTCTTAGATGTCTCCCTGGTAGAACACACCTGGATCCAACAGCTGAATCACCTCCTCAGTGCAGGCAGGTTCTCCAGAGTCCTGCTAACGACCTCATTATTTGACTCAGGTGTGTTGAAGCAGAGACGCATCTAAAAGTTGCAGGAGGCCCTCCAGGCCCGGAGTTGCCCATCCCTGGTCTAGTTTGAAAAGATACAGGGTCGCAGCTACATATTATTCAGGTGGATGCGAAAACATAAACCCCCTCCTCCCTCGAAGGAAGGTACGTCAGGGTGATGGAGCGTAGAAAACATAAGCTCGCTCTACCCCCTCCGCCCCGAGACGAAGACACGTGAAAGGTAAAACTCGCTACATTTACCCGGTTATGTGCGCGAGGTGAAGGAGCGAAAGGACGCGCTGAAGTGTGTAAGCCAAGACATCGGTGCGCTGCTCCCTCCAGACGGGGTTTTGACGCCCCTTCTGGTGCAGCGCCCAATGCGTTGCATGCGCTGCATACCCACTTTTTGCGCCACGATAGTGTTTGAGGTCAGCAGCGCACCATCCCCACTATAAACAGTGTTGGTGCTGCACTGCTTCCCCCTCCTGAGACGCCGGATGGTGGACCAGAATCGCCTCGAAGCCGTACGGAAGTCTGTCTCCATGGCCTCTCCAAACTCCTCCCACGCCCGAGTTTTTGCCTCAGCGACAACTTGAGCCGCATGCCGTTTCGCCCGCCGGTACCTATCAGCTGCTTCTGGAGTCCCACAGGCCAAAAAGGCCCGGTAGGACTCCTTCTTCAGCTTGACAGCATCCCTCACCGAAGGTGTCCACCAACGGGTTCGAGGGTTGCCGCCGCGACAGGCACCAACGACCTTGCGGCCGCAGCTCCGATAGGCCGCCTCGGCAATGGAGGTACGGAACATGGTCCACTCAGACTCAATGTCCCCAACCACCCCCGGAACGTGTTCGAAGTTCTGCCGGAGATGAGAGTTGAAGCTCCGTCTCACAGGGGACTCCGCCAGACGTTCCCAGCAGACCCTCACCACACGTTTGGGCCTGCCAGGTCTGACCGGCTTCCTCCCCCACCACCGGAGCCAACTCGTCACCAGGTAGTGGTCAGTGGACAGCTCCGCACCTCTCTTCACCCGAGTGTCCAAGACATACGGCCGCAAATCCGATGAGACGATGACAAAGTCAATCATCGAACTGCGGCCTAGGGCGTCCTGGTGCCAAGTGCACATATGGACGCCCTTATGCCTGAACATGGTGTTCGTGATGGACAATCCGTGACGAGCACAGAAGTCCAATAACAGAACACCACTCGAGTTCAGATCGGGGGGGCCGTTCCTCCCAACCACGCCTCTCCAGGTCTCACTGTCATTGCCCACGTGAGCGTTGAAGTCTCCCAGAAGAACAAGGGAGTCCCCAGGAGGGGCACTCTCCAGTACCCCCTCTAAGGACTCCAAGAAGGGTGGGTAATCTGAACTGCCGTTCGGCCCGTAAGCACAAACAACAGTCAGAACCCGTCTCCCCACCCGTAGGCGGAGGGAGGCCACCCTCTCGTTCACCGGGGTGAACCCCAACGTACAGGCGCCCAAATGGGGGGCAACAAGTATGCCCACTCCAGCCCGGCGCCTCTCACCGTGGGCAACTCCAGAGTGGAAGTACGTCCAGCCCCTCTCAAGGAGACTGGTTCCAGAACCAGAGCCATGCGTCGAGGTGAGGCCGACTATTTCTAGCCGGAACCTCTCAGCCTCGCACACTAGCTCCGGCTCCTTCCCCACCAGAGAGGTGACGTTCCACGTCCCGAGAGCCAGCTTCTGCAGCCGAGGATCAGACCGCCAGGGTCCCCTCCCTTGGCTGCCGCCCATAGCACAATGCACCCGACCCCTTTGGCCCCTCGGACAGGTGGTGAGCCCATCGGAAGGGGGACCCACGTCTCCTCTTCGGGCTGAGCCCGGCCGGGCTCCGTGGGTAAAAGCCCGGCCACCAGGCGCTCGCCATCGTGCCCCACCTCCAGGCCTGGCTCCAGAGTGGGGCCCCGGTGACCCGCGTCCGGGCGAGGGAAAACGCAGTCCAAAGTTCGTATTCATCATAGGGGTCTTCGGACTGCGCTTTGTCTGGTTCCTCACCTAGGACCTGTCTGCCTTGGGTGACCCTACCAGGGGCATAAAGCCCCAGACAGCATAGCTCCTAGGATCATTGGGACACTCAAACCCCTCCACCACGATAAGGTGGCAGCCCAAGGAGAGGAACATGGAGGGTTTGTGGAAACATGGACACTCAGATATTACCGACAAACATTGTCTGAATCTTTTTTTTTTTTTACATGTTGACAGAAGTGCGTCTCTAACCTGGCAAGTAAATAGTTTTTTAAAAAGTTGAATTTGGAGAGGCTGCGCAGTGGTAGAGCTGTTGCCTTGCAGCAAGAAGGTTCTGGGTTCGATTCCCGGCCCCGGTCTTTCTGCATGCGTGGATTTTCTCCGGTTTCCTCCCACAGTCCAAAAACATGGCTGTCAGGTTAATTGGCCTCTCCAAATTGCCCCTAGGTGTGAGTGTGTGTGTGTGTATGGTTGTGTGTCTCTGTGTTGCCCTGCGACAGACTGGCGACACGTCCAGGGTCCCCAGCTAACGTTCCGGCCTCTCGCCCGGAACGTTAGCTGGGGATGCACCAGCAACCCTCCCGACCCCACTGAGGGACAAGGGTATAAAGAAATTGGATGTATGAATTTGGAGATGAGGACGTTTTTTACTGCTGAATTGTTGTGAGCACCCCGCCGAAGCGACGCAGAGTCTTCAGAGTTTGAACTAATAATATAAATGTTCATCAAATCCGCAGCGTTTAATCCTTCAGCGTTTGTGTCTATGGATGTTCAGGAGACTCCACTTCTTCAGCCTCTGGGTCAGGATGTGTGTTGGTGTTTTCCTAACATTCACTTGTGAATAAAAACGTAGATCTGATGTTGAAGTTAGAAAACTTTATTTTTTGTAATTGTCCTGCAATAGCAGGGAAACCCTCCTTGCCCCCAAACACCGAAATGGTTCGGCTGCAGAGAAAACTTCAACTTGATCTGGCTGCTCCAGAGCTGCACTAAATGCAGCCCGAGTCGGTTCCACCGACGGATATGAAGAATGCCTGATTAAAGAAACTGTACCGGATTGTTACCGCAACACAGCTCAAAACCCCGTTACCACCTGCTCACTGTTCGCTCTGCTTCACCTTTACGTTTCTGCCAGGCGGGTTAAAGCCGCTGCTGATCTGGGCTGGAGGTGAGCGGCTGTGAAGAGAAGTTACTGCAGAACCTCAACTGTTAAGGGAAGATTCGGTCCCTTGCATGTGGAGCTCACAAAATATCATATAAACATCAGCAAAAAAATACTGTAGCAATAATTAGAACTGCAGCATAAAACCAAACATGCCACAATTAAAGAAATCTAAATGTCCCAAACGCATCGGCGGACTGACATCAGGGTCACCGGAGGATTCCTCTTCAAGCAGGGCCGGCCCAAGTTAATATGGGGCCTGGGCAGAATCATAATTTGGGCCCTGCCCCTCCTACTAAGAACCTCAGCATCACTAACATGTTTAAATGTAAATTTAGTGAAGTCTGTGAGAGGGAGCCCAGGTTAAGTGGCTGAGTTTAAAATCAATAACTGATTATTGGTTATTTTTTGTTGTGATGAATTTGTGAACAAAAGCAGCTCAAACACAAAGATTACACAATATTGTAGCCATGGTACCACAACAATTAAGATTATTCCTAATTAAATCCCAAATGTACTATTTATTTTAAATTTTCTTTGAATGCATCAAGTAAGATTTAATAGCATTATCATGCTCAATAAATGAATGCTGCAGGTTTATATCCATGGTCTGTGTTACAATTCAACCATGTATAAGAGCCCTGAACGTCTGGAAGACATGGAAGAAAAAGAAACAAAGACTTAACACAACTGTGTGAATATTGTCTCAGTGGCATCAGCAGGTATGCAGAGCAAAGGTTTTCCACATCTGTTCTATTAGAGGAGGCTGATATCAATGTAAGGATGAAGCTTTAAGGTCCAAAACGTTCTTTAATAGAGCTGAATGTGATCTAAAACAAAAAGAAAATAAAAATCAACGGAAAACTATTAGTTGACACATTGTAAAGTCATTTCTGATTTCTCCCAAACGCAAAACCAACCACGCCTTTCTGTAATCTGAACTCTTAAAATTACTATATTTAGGTTGCAGATTTACAGCCTCATTTTCAAACGTAAAGAAAACTTACTTCATCTTTACACATTCAGCCTCCAACAATTTTTTTTCTCCATCAACTTGATATCCCATAAACTTCATCTCCCATAAATCTAACTTACTACTAATGTATGTCTTTATGTATCTAACTTGTACACCTGTAGATTGAAAACTGTATTGCTATTTTTTTTTTTTAATAAAGCCTAACTTTTTATTTCCATGAACATCAAAAATATTTAGTTAATCTGTTTCTTTTGCATCCTGCTCCGTCACCTCAGACCTCCAGACTGTACTGAGCCTGGTTCTGCTGGAGGTTTCTTCCTGTTAAAGGGAGCTTTTCCTCTCCACTGTCACCTTGTGCATGAGATGCTGCTGGTCGTCTCTGACTCGATGCAATCCGCCGGGTTACCTTAGGAAACATTTAAAACACTTTGAATAATTAAGTGAGCTTCCTGCACTGAGAACGTGAATCAACTGGAATGTTTGGTATGACTGAACTAAAATTATTTTTTTGTAAAGTGCCTTGAGGCGATATTTGGTGTGAATTGACGCTGTGTAAATAAACTGAATTGAATTAGTGATTAGTTTACTTTTATTAAACTTATTGCACTTTTCCATTTTTAACTTAAATGTATGTATTTTGCATCTAATTTCAGAGTGAGTGTTTCTGGTCATTTTAGCTGGTTTAAATGTCCAAACTGTTTAGCGGCTCATAAACTCAGATTTATGTTTTCTTAAATGTATGTTTCTTATGTTAACTTAAATGTATTTAACATTTAACTATGACACTTCTATGCCCTTTTGGAAAGACTTTGTTACTCTGACGCTGGAAGTTGTTATTCTGTATTTCTGTTTCACATTAAGCCTCAGTTTTCATTTTAATGTTGACATTCTGCATAAAAATGTTTAATTTTTGTGTTGAAATGATATTCATTAGACTTGTTTTGTCTCTCCATTTAGAACAAGATAATATAAAATGACCATCAGATTATTAGAGTAAAGATGTAGTACCTTGTATACAGAAATTAATGACACAGTTAATATTCCTGCATGAATTTTTAAGAGAGCAGTTAGATAGATGAAACCTCGCGAGAGTGACGCTCACAGATGAATTTGTTCTGAAACTCATTATTTGCTTTCTTCCAGCTCTCTGTGGGCTTTTTTTTTGGAATCACCAGAACTTTTGGACCCACAGTGGCGGGCGCCTGCGTCATCCAGAACCTTTAAAACAGAAACATGAACCTCAGAACATAAAATAAAATCACACAGCAGCTCATTGACATCAAACTGATAACTGTCAGCATCACATAATTATTATTTTTTTAATCATAAGAACTACGGTTACATTATGTGGAAAAAGGAACCATGAATTCACCTTAATTTAGATAAAAGCTTTTTAATAACTTTTTCCAAGAAGAAAACTCAACAAAACAGGCATTGTGCAAATTGTCCTGCTATCAATAATACTATCTTTAACAGACTGATAACATATGGAGGCTCTGAAGAGGCTAAATAATGCAAAGAGCCAAAATAAAACCTCTCAACATTGCCAAAAAATTCAAGAATAAAACATTCAAAGGCAAATACAGGTTCAATAAACAATCCAGAGTTACTGAATGAAAACTTCCTGTTAGCATGGCGGCTAGCTGATTACTGCTAGTTCTGATTGGCTGTTTCTGATTGAGCGGAGTAATTATGCACAGCACGGAGGAGATCGATTATTTATTAGAGTTTATCTGTCTCATGTTAGGACAGCGAAAGTTTTAATACGTATGTAAAATAAATTTTTTAAGTTAGATGCTGCAGCTTTAAGCAGAGGTTCGGTGTGAGAGTCACTACCAGGTGGAGCAGAAGCGGCGCTCCGTCTGTGAAATATTACTACCTGTAGCGTAGCAGCGGTTCAACAGCAACAACAGAACCAGCGTCTTACATCGCAGCTCGAAGACTTAAATAATTTTGCGGGTTATTTGTTTAGCTTTCCGACTGTCATGCTAATCCGGGTGAGTGTTTGTAGCTGTGCGCTGCTTTACCTGCTATCTGATCCTCCATATGTCTTTTTTACTGCAGTGAGCCTCGATGTAGCCAAACTCCGTCTAGTATGTCATTGTTTTTATGTCGTATTAGCTTCGTTGTGTTGATGCATTGTGACGTGCTTCACCCCACGTGCTTCAATTTTCCACCGCAACACGCAAACTTCCCCATTCACTCAGTGCGTCATAGTTCCACATCGCTTAGGATTTGTTGCTGCGCGTTTGCGCAGTGTGAAGGAAAGAGGAGACCAGCTGCACAGGCAGGCTGTTGAGAAACTCTTATATATTTTTAACAAATTATCTAAAAAAAAAAAAGTCAAATTCTTAATCAGAACTAATCTAACAATATATTTTATCCAAATTCAACATGAAATCCTTCTTCCAATGATGCAGTATTAAAATTATTCCTCCCTCTGAACAGATTTCTTCAGATTTCTGCGTTAGTAAACCAGGTGTTTTGTCTCAATCTCCCCTGATGTAACAATGACGACCCTCACCCATCCTGTTTGAGGAAGAACACTTCAAATGCCCTGATTACTGACCTCAATGCTTCATTGGATGCTACAATAATGGCCTAGTCCAAGGATACTTCTTGAAGGTTCAGAGAAACCCATTACCATTAAGAGAAGCAAAAAGATGGCAAATGACCTGAATGTTCATAGAGTTACAGCTGGAAGAATAAAACCCAACTTTAAAGTTACAGGGACAAAGGCTACGCCCCCTGGTGGCAGAAACAGAAAGCCGCCAGATTCCTAAGGAGGCAGGTGGTCAAAAACCATTGACTGACTGCTAAAGACCAGCAGCAAGGATTGGTGGCATCAGACACAGAGGTTTCAGGTCCCACAGTGAGGACAGACTGAGGACTGAAGGTCTCCATGCCTGAACTCAACCACCTGCAGCACCACTGACCCAAAGGCACAAGAAAACCCAGCTGCAGTTGCTCATAGCTATAATAGGAAGATAAAGAACGTTTTTGTTTTTCCACAACTGGAACTTCTTGAGCCTGATCAGACGTCTGAAGCTTGTGCTGAAAAGAGGAAGCCCAGTAAGCTTTGACATCATTGGACGTCCAAACAGAACAATGAACCCAATCATGTCTCACAGTCCACCAAGGTTTGGTTTTGGAAGAAGTCCTGGAAATCCTGGAGTCGTTGTCACTCAGTTCATTTAACTTTTCTACAATCTTGACAAAATATATTTACATTCTTACCTAAATATGTATATTTTTAGATCGTAGTTCTTACCCAAGACTATCTGCACGTCCATTAATCCAGCTCCAGGTGTTGTTAACATTTTGTAGTCCTATCCAGTATCCGTGGTGTTCACTCTTGTAGTACTTGATGTTTTTGCCGACAAATGTCTATGAACAAATTTTGTGTACATCATCATAAGTCTTCTTACTTTAAGCCCTCAGCTTTTCATAAACTTCCAGATTAGCTTTAAGCTACTACAGATGCGTTACGTTTTACCTGCTCCTCCAGATTACCAATTACAACCAAACGTCCCAGTCTGTCCTGACAGAAAGTTTGACTTTCTTCCCAGGTCTTCCAAGGATCTGGTTCTTCGTAAAACAGGTAGCATTTTTGCATGTAGTGCATCCAGTGATCCGGGCATGGCCCACACTCTGGATCCATTTGACACGAAGACAGAGGAGAAAAAAGGGAAACTTTGGTAAAATAATATCAAATAAAGTGTACATTTTTAATGTTTAAATAGTCAAACTTTCTCAAGCAAAGAGGTAGAATGCAGATCAATATTGGAAGGTGATTAAATGAAGCTACCATTCCAGTTAGAAGTGGCATACCACAGGGCTCTATGCTCGCTCAAAACAAAACAAAAAATCTCCAGAATCAAAAGTTTGCTGTAACTCTGTTGCTAATAAATCACTTTTACTGGATCAGTTTGTTGTCAGACAAGTGGTCTTCTGTGCTCTACTGGTGATAATAATGATCAGGTAAAGTGGCTTGCAGAAATATTCATGCGCCTTAAACCTTTTCATATTTTGTCACATTACAACTACAAACATAGATAAATTAAATTGGAATTTAATTTGAATCCTGAGCACATTATGGGGTGTGAATACTTTTGCAAGTCACTGCAAGTATTGAAAATTGTTTGTAATTGAAGATTATAACAAAAAAAATGAAGAGTTCCAAAGGTAATATAGAAATCTAATCACTTTTGTCGATCTCTAGGTTGAGTGAGTTGATCTTGCTCTCCATCATCTTAGTTTCAATAACCAGCTCCTTTTTTGCTGCTGTAAGGTCACTGATATTTTCCAGCGCAGTGATCGTCCTTATACTCACTAAAGAAAAACACAAATTGGTTAGAGAGGCAGTGAATCCATCTGTATCAGAGACACATCAACATTTTCAGTTTTTCTCTCAGATCTTTTCAGGATGTCAGACAGTATTCTCAGTTTAGAACCAAAGAGCAGTAAACTGATTTAATATTTCAACAGTAGAACTGTTGCCCTGCAGCAATAAGGTCCAGGGTTTGACTCCTTGGAGTCTGTATGCATAAAGTCAGATTTTCTCAGGGTACTCCGGCTTCCTCTCGGAGACCAAACTCATGACTATCAGGCTAATTGGTCTCTCTAAACTGCTCTCAGTATGAGTGTGTGCATGGTAGCTTGATCTGCTGGTATCCGTGTTGCCCTGTGATGGACTGGCGGCCTGTGAAAGGTGTAACTTGTCTCTTGCCCAGTGACCACTAGAAGTAGAACCTGCCCAGCAAGCCTGAATTGACAAGCAGTGGATGGATGGATGTTTAATGTGCTAATATCGTGTGCTATACAATTTAATTGCTAATTATACTATTTTATACATGTGTGGAGCTTCTATGCTGGAAGTCTTCACTTTAATTGAACTGATTTTCCTCCACCATGAACAAGAAACCAAGATCCTTAAACTCCTCCACTTCAGGCAGAGACTACCGCCAACTCAGAGGGCAAAGTGCAGAGTCATGGCCTCAGACTTAGAGGAATTTACTGCCACCGTGGCCTGAAGAAACCAGCAGAAACGCATCGTCTATGAAAAAGAGGAGATCCTGAGGTTCACAGCCCAGACAACATCGTCATCTCCACAACTTTAGGTCTTCCATATTAAACTTTAACACCTTGACAGGTTTCAAGCTGGGCAGCATTAAGTTAAATTGATTCTTGGTGACACTTCAGTGTCCCTGACGTTTTAATCGACCTTCATAACTCCTCCTACCAAGCCGGCCCAAGGCAAATTAAGTGACTGCTTAGGGCCACTATGGTGCCCTCAAGTGGAACCGATTTATTTTTCAAGTTGTAACATAACCACTATGTTTGTTTTCTTTCCTGGATAAATATATTGAAGAGTAAATGTATCATCTGGTTTGTATAACAGCTGCTGTTATTTCATTGTAGAATTATTCCAAATTTCCACTTTAAAAACAGATTTTTTTGGGCAGGACATGCTGGGTTTTAGGTGTGGCTGATATTAGTGTATAAAAAGGGGCGTGTGCGGTGTGTGGATGATCTAATCATCTCACTGTTAGCAGAAAAGCCAAATTTGGGCCGGCCATGCCTCCTACTGTTAGACACTTTTATCTCAATGCTTTAAACTATAAACTCTTCATATAGGAAGATATATATTGTGTTGAAATGAAACTTACTGTAGATGAGTGGTCCAGCTACCAGGGCAACAAAAATCCCCAAACCCACCAAATACAGACGAGACTTCGTGAGAGCTGTTGTGTCGTCTTCTGCTTCTTCTTCACCTGGAAGAAACAAAGACGACTCCTTCTGGATTGTTCTGAACAGTGGCTAGACAATTTATATTGATAATACGGCTCATCAATGAAGTATCTATTTAGGACACCCACCACTTGGGTAATACCATGGATCATGCTATGCATCAGTGAGAGCAAGAAATAAGCACGTATCTAACAGAGGGGGTTTGATGTCATTCTAAGGTAAATAATTAACCTCTCAATGTTAGAACATGGCCTTCCTCCAGCCTGGGACTGTTCATCACTTGAACCTGTACCTGAACTCTGATGTTCCCGAATAAACGTCCAGATAGGAATCAGCCGTCTCTCGTCTCCTTAATCAGAAACAAACAGTTTTTAAAATGTAACAAAATCAGTATCATTGATGTCATTTTCAATCAGATTCCTTTTGACAACTTTACATTCTAACATGTTTTTTTTATTCTGCCAGGTTTATAAATAAATACAACAATTTTAGATTTAAGTTTGTACCTTAAAACTTTCCAGTAAAATTTTACCTCTCTGCTGAAAGTTAGATCAAAATTAAATGTAATAAGAGTATTTTGCCTGCTGCTGTCTGATGGCTCAATGCATAGCTACTTTGGGGAAAACGTGTGCATAAAACGGTAATAATCATCATTTTGTACTGGATAAGAAGTGCAGGATTCAGAGAGAGAAGGAATTATAGAAATGCTCATTTCTACTGGCTAGTCTGAAGGAGCTGCGTGGGGAAGTTTTCGCTCAGCTGAATGGTTGGCATGGGAGAGTAAAGGATTTCTCAAACATTCATGAAAGAATGAAAGCAACACTCCAGACATGTTTTGGATGAAGCAATAACTTTGTATTACTACTAATAATAATTGATTTTATTTATAATGCCCGTACATGTATCTAATTGAGATGTCAAAGGGCACATTCACATGCTGATGATGGGTAGCTACTGGGTTGTAGCCACAGCTGTCCCCGGGCAGTCTGACAGAAGCGAGGCAGCCATTTTGAGCCATCGGCCCTGCTGACCACCATCAGCAGCCGAGACTGGTGATGTGTCTTGCCCAAAGACACAAATGACAGGGACAGGCAGCCTGGGAATTGAACTGGCGAACCAACATAATTGGTTGCAGTGGGAGATTTTCGCTTCCTCTTCTTTGGGGCTTGTTTGTGTCAACAGGTAACTTTACAGTGGAGTTTAAAAAGCTCGCGATGTTCCATGTTCTGGACTCTTATTTAATATGTACATGCTCCCATAATTAATATGTTATAATCTGACCTCCGGTTGTAACAACAAGATGAGTTTCCATTACTATGCAGGTGATGCAGCTCTACATTACAATGTCACCAGGTGGCTGTGAACCAATGAAGCGCTGAGCAGATGCACAGAACAAATCAATGAGTGGATGTGCCATAACTTTCTTCAGCTGAATAAAAACAAAACTGAGGTCGTTATTTTTGGGCCAAAGGAGGATTGACCAAGAGTCAGCATACAGCCCAACATTGATTTAAGTCTATTATCCAAATCGTATTTAATTTCCTTTATTATGCCACAGCAGAATAGCTTCTCCACTTTTTATGTTATCATATGAAGGACTTTGAATTGTCTTAAACTTGATTTCTGTGATGACATAAAGACATTAAAGCTTATATGTGATGTAAAAAGAAAAAAAACACTCTAACGTCCTACATAGAAAAAATTATTAAGTGCATTTGGGTAGCACTGCTACTTTTCAGTCCTCATAAAACATACAATATATAGAGAGACACTTACTGCGACGTTTGCCTTTGGTGATGGCTGTAGAAGAGTCAGGGTTCACTCTGTGCCCCATCTTTCACAAATGTGTTTCTTCCTATTGAGCAGTGAAAATAAATAAAAGGTGCTGCATGTCTTTTGCTTTCAGTATTTACTTACTGGAGGGTTTTTTGTTTGCACTGCAGAGCCAATGCTGTTGTTGCTCCTCCTACACTTTGGACTAAATCATTATTCTAAGAGTGGCGGGGCAAAGGAAGGGGACAAAAAAAATATTTTTTTCTTTGATGAAAATGTCTGATTTATTTCGTTCTTCGTTTCTTTCACATTTTCATATTAATATTGTTTAAATTCAAGGTTTCTTGAATGATTTCTTTGGGAGGACAATTCTAGATTTTTCCTAGATTGAGTGGGTCCGGACTCACTAAACCCCCGGGATTTCTGCCCATGCAAAGAACATTTCCAGGCTTAAAGGACTAATGTTGCAGCAAGATTTAGAGAAATTCCCCCATGCATTTCATATTGATTACTGCAAGTGTCTGTCTAAAAAGAAATAAAGTCAATCCTCCAGCTGCAGTTGATCCAGAACACAGCTGGTGTTCTGACTAAAACCAGGAAGATAGAGCACATCACCTAGAAAGCTCTTACAATGGCTCCCTGTAGCTAAGAGAATAGACTTTAAAATAATTGTGTTAGTTTTTAAATTACTGAATGGCTTAGCATCAAATCTGGAACAAACTTCCTGAAAACTTCATAACAACTGAAACACTGAATTTCTTTAAATCAAGGCTTAACCACCACCTGTTGAGAGTTGCCTTTGATTAACAATAACTGGTATTAACCAAAGGCAGTGATATTCTGAACCTTCAGAGAGGTTGACTCATTTAACCACTAACATTTTAACCCATTTCTTTTTGTAGTTATAGAAATGAATTTATTTAGTAGATTTCTATAAATTAATCTTCAATGTAAAATGTTTCGAATTAGCTGCGACTTTGGTTGGAAAAGCCTTTTGCAGATGAAGCACTGCTACGCCGCGCTTTTTACTTCATATATATTTATCGATGCCTCGGTTTGTGAGGAGCGGAGCGCCATCTACTGTTTGTAAACACAAATCGCAGGCTGCAGTCGAACACGAAAAACAGAGCGTCCCGTACAGACGACTTGAATTTGGTTTAAAATACGGGACGTGACGGTTAATACGGGTCAGTTGGTAACCCTACATGAACTCCCGCAAGTCTAAATGCTAACTACTGTTACTCTAAATGTTAACCGTTAGCACATTTGTAGAGGAAAGAGGGTCGTAACTGTTGACTGTCATTAGTATGAAAGCTGAAACAGTTGTGTTAACATTTGGTTGGAGTTTCACAGCTCTCCTCGTGTGGGTGGATAATAAGCTAAATTTCTCTTTAGGTGATTCAACTCCCAACTCTTCTGCTTCTCCTGTTAACAAGTTACCATTCAGGCTAGCGGCAGTAAACAGACAATTCTAATACACAGAAATATCTCAAAATACAATCAATGTCAGTAAAAAAAAAAAACTATCCTGAACTTACAAACACTTTTAACAGTGGTACAAATTACTTGTGAACCTGACATACCTGTGAAAGCAGGAATCAGCTTCACTGACCCCCAACAGCAGAGGCCTGCGTGATGGATTCGCCGCCAGGACCGCTGTACTGACCAGCGGATCCCTCCGCCTCCAGACAGTGTTGTATCAAACAGCGGAACGCTGCGCACTATAGGCGGATGTGCACATCGTAGGCGCTCTTTTCAAGCCGATCTTCGGTTACAACCGCAGACAGCGAGATTTCCCCAGCGGAATAGAAATAGTCGCGTGAATTAAAAAACCCAAATAAAAGCAATGTGATCGTTCACGAACGATCAGATTCTTTTGAAAGGTTCTTTACTATGAACACAGGACTCGAGTATCAGTGAGAGCAGTTTCTTTTTGTTGTTTTAGTGAGTCTTTTCACACACTACAGTCAGGGGCGCCGCCAGGAATCGTGGGCCACCTGACAAAAAAATTGTTTGGGCAATCAATCTCCTTCACCTCCTACCTGAATTACTATTACTGGTTAAAGTAATGCACCGTTCTGACCAAAGCAACCAATCAGAACTAGTAGGACGCTCTTAGCACTGTCAATTAGCCTCATTCACTCACTGCTAAATGTGATAATGGAGGAGAAGCAACTTATCATTATCTGTCGTCATAGCTATGCTAACTAAACTGAGCATTCACAGTTTGTATCTTCACAGCTCTGTGCTATGCTAGCTGCAGCATGGCACAAATCGAGGGGGAGGAAGGGTGAGCAGCATCACATGAGATTGTGATTGACAGCACTAAAACTTTCCTGCAACTGACTGGTTGTTTCTAGCACCGGGAGAAAGTAGAGGAAATAGATTTTTTACAGATTATGATCTCATAATATCATACCATACTGTCACAACATAAGTTTTAAAAAAATATGTGAAAAAAATATTAATATAAAAGTTACATACTGCAGCTTAATTCCACTCAGAAGAGGATGGATCAGACTCAGGAGGGACATGTTTTAGAGCTGCTGCTGACTGACTCATCTGTTAAGTGGTAAAAGGTCCAAGGGACAAGTTACATTTATGAATATGTTGGTCATTTTTTCCTTAATTCATTAAATGCTAGTGAAATGGAGGCAAACAGTAGTTTGTAGCTAATTATGCTAAATGGTTGGTAATCTCACATAGTCTACTCACCTCTCGGAGAAAAACTGGGTTATAAATTAACACTCTTGCCTTTTTCTCTCTCTCCCTCTATTTTGTTTTTGAAAACCTGATTTTATAACTTTTCTTAGCAGCGTAGTAACTGCCACAGTCGTTCGTGGAAGCTGTATTCAACTGCAGCTTCTACTGACTGAGGCTGAACAGCGTCACGGTGAAGCGCTCCAAGCAAGAACGAACCATTTAAGGGAGATAGGGGGGTTCCGGGCAAATATGGATGTGTGTTTTTTGGTCTGGGAAGGGTAACATTTAATTTTTACTGCTAAAAAAAAATGTCTTTGAAAATACAATATGATTAATGTTGTATTTGACAGGACCCCGATTTTTAAATTTTTTTTTTATTTCTATGAACAAAAAATAGATAATTAAATTGTGGAGGGTCCCCTGTTGGTCAGGGCCCCTATAATGGTCATCACCTTTCCGCTCTATACCGCGTCCCTGGACGGAGGAGACCAGCGCCTGACAGAGGACCAGACAGAGGCGCAGTGGTTCCTGGGCGTATGTCAGTGTGTTTGTGCAACCGCCCACGTCCCCTAAACTTGTTTTTTAAGAATAAATGCCTCAAAAGGGCTTAAAATGGCTTTTGGTGTCATGTCAGCCCATTTTCTTGTTGCAGACTTCTGAACCGGGCCGTAAGTTTATTTTTAGATAAGCCTATAATTTGAAAACTTGTTACACTCAGTGAGCGTTTCACCAGAAAACAGAGGATTTACTTTGAGTTTGTTGATCGCAGCGCTGGAGCTGACGAGCCAGCCCTCTTCTCTCTGAAAGCCTCAGAGAGGTTTGAGGCTGCAGCTTTGTGCTCATTGGGTGTCCAGCCGTATTGTGGAAAATAATTAATTTCCAAACACTTTTTAAAAATGCATTTTTAAACAAGCACATGGTGTGAGAGCCACAAGATCTAACAGGTCAGATTAAAGCTCCAGGTCAGAGTACGCTCTGAGTTTGCTCTGTCAGGAAGTCCACACATGGGTTTTATACCAAAGATAAGGAACCCTGAACAATGGAGAGACAGTCTGGTTCCTGAGAAGCTGCAGAAAAACATCTAAACCTGGCAGTGCAAACCAGACATTCGGTGTCTAGTTTCATTAGGTTAATAAACACTTACAATGAAGAGACAACATGACCATCAGCTGAATAAAGTCATGATGAAATGCATAGTATATACACATTCATGACACAGTTGAACATTTCTGCATGAAACTTTAAAAGAACAGACAGTTTAATTAAATTTTGCGAGTGTCACGCTCACAAATACATTTGTTCCGAAACACATTCTGTTCTTTTGACCAGCAGTTGTTGGGATTTTGGTCTGGGAGCACCAGTGCATACGGTCCAACAGCAGAGATCCACTTCTTCGCCCAGAACCTTTAAAACAGAAACCAGAACCACAGAACATAAAATAAGCCACATTGACAAGAAACTTATAACTATCAGCATCAAATGATAGTTATCACCATCAATCAATCAAATTTTTTTTGCACATTTAAGCAACAAGGCATTTCAAAGTACTTTACATTATAAAAAAACAAAAACACAATGTCATGCAACAGAATAAACAATCAAAACATTACATTAAGTCAAGTGCCATCGTTAAATTCTTAATCGATTATGTTTCATAAGCAACTCTAAACAGCTGGGTTTTTAGTTTAGATTTAAGGGCACTCGGCGTTTCAGCAGTTTTGCAGTTTTCTGGAAGTTTGATTTGTGGATCATAGAAGTTTAATGCTACTTCTCCAGTGATTTATAAACTAACATCAGTGTCTAACATCTAAAGACCTAAAGACCAACCTGGAGTCATCTGGTGTGATTGTTTCAACAAGTACCATACGCCGCACACTAAACAAAGTGGGGCTTTATGGGAGCAATTTCTGCGTTAGTAAACCAGGTGTTTTGTCTTGATCTCCCCTGATGTAACAATGACGACCCTCACCCATCCTGTTTGAGGAAGAACACTTCAAATGCCCTGATTACTGACCTCAATGCTTCATTGGATGCTACAATAATGGCCTAGTCCAAGGAAACTTCCAGAAGGTTCAGAGAAACCCATTACCATTAAGAGAAGCACAAAGATGGCAAATGACCTGAATGTTCATAGACGAATAAAACCCAACAATGAGAGCCATATTTTTAGAGTTTATTTTTGGTTGGTTTAATCCCAAACAAAAAATCGACTGACTGCTAAAGACCAGCAGCAAGGATTGGTGGCATCAGCCACAGAGGTTTCAGGTCCCACAGTGAGGACAGACTGAGGACTGAAGGTCTCCATGCCTGAACTCAACCACCTGCAGCACCACTGACCCAAAGGCACAAGAAAACCCAGCTGCAGTTGCTCATAGCTATAATAGGAAGATAAAGAACGTTTTTGTTTTTCCACAACTGGAACTTCTTGAGCCTGATCAGACGTCTGAAGCTCGTGCTGAAAAGAGGAAGCCCAGTAAGCTTTGACATCATTGGACGTCCAAACAGAACAATGAACCCAATCATGTCTCACAGTCCACTAAGGTTTGGTTTTGGAAGAAGTCCTGGAAATCCTGGAGTCGTTGTCACTCAGTTCATTTAACTTTTCTACAATCTTGACAAAATATATTTACATTCTTACCTAAATATGTATATTTTTAGATCGTAGTTCTTACCCAAGAGTATCTGCACGTCCATCAAGCCAGGTCCAGGTGTTGTTAACTTCTTGTAATCCTATCCAGTATCCGTGGGACTTATCATAGTAGAACAAGATGTTTCTGTTGACAAATTCCTGTGAACAAATTTTTTTAGATTGTCATAAATCTTCTTATTTCAAGCTATCAATTTTCCAAAAACTTCCAGACTAGCTTTGGATTTTTAGCTTGGCGTTAGATTTTACCTGCTCCTCCAGATCATCAATTACAACCAAATGTGATCGTCTAATCTCACAGAACCTTTGACTTTCTTCCCAGGTCTTCCAACGAGGTGGTGTATCATGAAACAGGTAGCATTTACCCTTGTAGAGAATCCATCCAAGTGGACACAACTCGCACCCTAGTTCCATTAGACAAGGGGAGAGAGCAGAAGGAAGTGAAACTTTGGTAAAATAATATCAAATAGTACAACAAATACAAAAATATCAAAGAAATCATGGTGTGTATATTTAATGTGTCACTCGTCAAAATTGATCAAAGATTTCAAAGGTAAAGTGCAGATAGATAATGGAGAGTGATTAAGATAAGCTACCATTCTAGTTAGAAGTGGCGTACCACAGGGCTCAGTGATCGGTTCTCTCAAAAACAACAGTATTTTCTGTAAAGTTCTGAAATCAAAGCTTTACTCTAAACTTGGCGCTAATTAATACATTTTTCTCCACCCCAGCCAAGGCCCTGGCTCACGTTGTCAGACATCAGCACTGTACCTGTGATAATAATGATTAGTTATGCTTTGAAAAGCTATTTGAAGATTATACCCATATTTTAAAAGTAAATATAACACAAATAATCAAAAGGTTCAAAGGCAATGTAGAAATTGTAGCACTTTTGTCTTTCTCTTCTGTCAGATACTTGATGTCTTCATTCAAAGTCATCCTTCTCTCCATCAGGTTCTGTGTTTCTGTTGTAAGGTGTTTGATACTTTCCTGGTGTTCAGTCGTCTTTATACCCACTATAAAAACACAAATTAGTCAGAAAGTCAGTGAATCTATCTGTATCAGAGGAGCATCAACATTTTCAGTTTCTCTCTCAGATCTTTTCAGGATATCAGACAGTATTCTCAGTTTAGAACCAAAGAGCAGTAAACTGATCCAATATTTTGTTAACATTCTTATTTTTTGGGCTGCATCGCTGTTGGAAAACCTGGAGCGGCAGAGATATCTGAGGCTTATATGTGTATGTTTACTGGTATAAAAAAAAAAAAATGAGGTTGTGGCTTATAGTTCGGAAAATACGGACTATAATCCTTCCTGGATTTTTTCTGTGAAGAACCCAGAGAGGGTTATTTGATTGTGCTTTCTGGAAAACAATATATTTTTACATTTAGGCACTCCTGCAATCATCACATCTTTTCTGCTACAAACAGACTCCGGCCCCCCACAAGAGAAGGAAAACATTACGTGGCCCTCACAGGAAAAAGTTTGGGGACCCCTGATCTAGTTGATGTAAAAATAATGTTTGTTTTACATGCTCAGCAGAAAACAACATATCAGCAAGTACAGCTTAGAGTAGCTCATTGAAAAGTTAATGCAATGCAGCCTGATGCAAAAACATCTTGCTATTCAATGTCAAACTTTGAGAAGTTTTAATTATTGTTAACAAACATTGTGAGGCCAAAATTAGGCTCACTGACTGTAAGCAGTAAGCTCCTCAATGCTGAGTGCTTCACACTTAGCATTGAACCACTCCAGTGCACAGTGGGAGCGATGGCCTGGAGAAACCAACAGAAACACACCATCTATGAAAAGCAAAGATGAGACACTGAGGCTCACAAGCCAGACATCATCCTCTGCATGGCTTTAGATCTTCCATATTAAACTTTAACACCTTAATATGTTTCAAGCTGGGCAGCATTAATTTGAATTGATTCTTGGTAACGCTTCATTGTCCGTAACTTTTTAATCAACTTTCAGACCTGAGACATTTGCATCCTAATGCTTTTAACCTCTAAAAACTTGTCATATAGGAAGATAATTAAAATATATTGTGGTAATGTGAAACTCACTGTAGATAGCTGTTCCAGCTACCATGGCACAAAAAACTCCGAAAACCACCACATACAGACGAGTCTTAGTGAGAATTCTTTCTTCTTCTCCTCCTTCACCTGAAAGAAACAATGAACTTGATAAGGTATAAGAGTTGTAATTCATGAACTCTTAAAAATAACTCAGAGACCTGAAGGTCTCTGAGTTATTTTGGGTGTGAGTTATGAGTTATTTTCTTAATGCTGGTTTAACAGGACAGGAAAACATGAAAAATCAGCTGTGACTCAGTGGGTTAGGTAAACACAACCAGCTGAGTCAGACCGGACCAGACAGCCGATCTGCCTCTGAGCCGTACAATGGCAGAGAGAAGACGACTCCTTCTGGATTGTTCTGAACAGTGGCTGACCAGCGTTTCTCAACCTTTTTTGGGCCAGCGCCCCCCTAGCCTTTATCCAGGTCCCTCACCGCCCCCCACCAAACAATTTGTAGGCTACTTTTCACTGACTATTTTATTATTAATATTACTATAACTATTGCAGATGATTTGATTTTTATGCTTGTTTCTGTATTTATCATCAAAAATAATTTCCATCCATCCATCCATCCATTTTCTTCCGCTTATCCGGGGTCGGGTCGTGGGGGCAGCAGCTTCAGAAGGGAGGCCCAGACTTCCCTCTCCCCAGCCACTTCTTCCAGCTCCTCCGTGGGAATCCCAAGGCGCTCCCAGGCCAGCCGAGAGACGTAATCCCTCCAGCGTGTCCTGGGTCTCCCCTCCTCCCGGTGGGACGTGTCCGGAATACCTCACCAGGGAGGCGTCCAGGAGGCATCCTGACCAGATGCCCTAGCCTCAACTGGCTCCTCTCGACGTGGAGGAGCAGCGGCTCTACTCTGAGTCCCTCCCGGATGACCGAGCTTCTCTCTCTAAGGGAGAGCCCAGCCACCCTGCGGAGGAAACCCATTTCGGCCGCATGTATCCGTGATCTCGTTCTTTCGGTCATGACCCAAAGCTCATGACCATAGATGAGGGTGGGAACGTAGATCGACCGGTAAATCGAAAGCTTCGCTTTTTGGCTCAGCTCTCTCTTCACCACGACGGACCGGTACAGCGCCCGCTTCACAGTAGACGCTGCCCCAATCCGCCTGTCGATCTCCCGCTTCCTTCTTCCCTCATTCGTGAACAAGATCCCCAGATACTTAAACTCCTCCACTTGAGGCAGGACGACCACCCTGACCCGGAGAAGGCACTCTACCCTTTTCCGGCTCAAGACCATGGCCTCGGATTTGGAGGCACTGAGCCTCATCCCGGCCGCTTCACACTCGGCTGCGAACCGCTCCAGTGAGAGCTGCAGATCACGTTCCGATGAAGCCAACAGGACCACATCATCCGCAAAAAGCAGAGATGCGATCCTAAGGCCACCAAAACGGATCCCCTCAACACCTCGGCTGCGCCTAGAAATTCTGTCCATAAAAGTAATGAACAGAATCGGTGACAAAGGGCAGCCTTGGCGGAGTCCAACTCTCACCGGAAACGAGCCCGACTTACTGCCGGCAATAGGGACCAGACTCTGACACCGGTCATACAGGGACCTGACAGCCCGTATCAAAGGGCCCGGTACCCCATACTCCCGGAGTACCCCCCACAGGGCCCCCCGAGGGACACGGTCGAACGCCTTCTCCAAGTCCACAAAACACATGTAGACTGGTTGGGCGAACTCCCATGCACCCTCCAGGACCCTGCTGAGGGTGTAGAGCTGGTCCAGTGTTCCACGACCAGGATGAAAACCACACTGCTCTTCCTGAATCCGAGGTTCGACTATCCGACGGACCCTCCTCTCCAGGACCCCTGAATAGACCTTACCAGGGAGGCTTAAGAGTGTGACCACCCTGTAATTGGAGCACACCCTCCGGTCCCCCTTTTTAAACAGGGGGACCACCACCCCAGTCTGCCAGAGAACAAAAAAGTCATGGGAATAGAAATTTGGTGTCTTAAGAAAAATGCAATGAACATTCAAGTTAAAATTGGTAGGCCTAACAGCAGCCAAAGTGGAACAAATATTCTTATTCTTTGCCATTTTCTAGTTGTTAAATATTCCATAAAATGAGCAGATAAAAGATGTAAAACATGGCAGTTTAAACTTTGAACTATTTGCAAAACGACTGAACTCTGCAACTGTAGTGGCACTCTTTCTTCGGTTTTTTAAAAGAAACCACTCAGAGCTGCAGACACAATAACTTCTTCACTCGCACGACATGACGAGTCCTTTAGGTTTAGATGTCTTTACTTAAAAATAAAGAGGTTACAAGTCATTTGCACGCACGGTAAGAAAACTATATGCTCTCGTACAGCTCTGTCTAATATGGCACTGCACGTTCTCCATTACGTCACTACAAGGGAGCGTCAAGCATTTTTCATATCAATAAATTTCTTAGAACTAAAACTACATAACAAGATGAATTAAGAATTATATAAAATATAAACTGCAACTATAAAATGTACTTTTCCACATTCTATCTTTCCTGCTTTATGGCTCTTACATATCCGGCCCCTAATTGGGTATACTGTAAGATTACGCAATTATCAATTAACATAAAACTAAGAGCCATCAAAACCAGATTATGAATAAACTACAAATAAACAGTTCTTAAACAAAAAAGTCTCTCGTTTTTGTTCTTCTCTTTATATGGCTTCTTGCAATAAGCATAGCTTATGCACAGATCTCTCCAGGATGCTGTTTTTTGTTTGCAACTTCACACGGCGTACAGTTCCACTGGAGTCAGGTAGGGTTTGTACTACTCTTCCTATGATCCATGTGTTGCGCGGAGAGGAACTGTCGATTACCAGTACCACATCTCCAGGTTCAAAGTTCCTCTTCTGTTTCAGCCATTTCTGGCGTTCTTGGAGGAGGGGTAGATACTCACGAGTCCATCTGCGCCAGAATAGATCCGCAAGATACTGTACTTGCCTCCAACGCTTTCTTGTATACATATCATCTTGGTTGAAGATCCCTGGTGGCATGTTGGGCTGGACCTTCAACAACAACAGATGGTTGGGGGTCAGAGGATCTAAGTCGTGTGGATCATCTGACACACTGGTTATGGGTCGACCATTTATTATGCTTTCGACCTCACAAAGAAGTGTTTGAAGGCTATCGTCGGTGAGGGTCTGTTCCTTAAGTAGAGCATTGAGAATCCTGCGAACTGAACGGATCTGCCGCTCCCAAATCCCTCCCTGATGTGATGCCGCTGGACTATTGAAAATCCACTTGATGCCCTTCCTTTGCATCGTTTTCTCAATTTCTGATTGATTCAGGTTTTCCAATGCCTCTCTCAATTCCTTCTCGGCACCAACAAAGTTGGTGCCATTGTCAGATCGCATGATAGAGACCTGTCCTCTTCTACTAACAAAGCGACGGAGGACATTGATACAGGCACTTGTATCCAGACTATAAGCCACCTCAATGTGTACTGCCCTGATAGTAAGGCAAGTAAACATCACACCATACCTTTTGACAGTGCCCCGGCCCTGTTTCACGTCAAAAGGGCCGAAGTAATCTATTCCAACATTAGTGAATGGGGGCTTGTCTGGTACAAGACGATCTTCAGGCAGAGGTGCCATTTTTTGTTCACCAGCTCGTCCTTGTAATCTTCTGCAAACCGTGCATTTGGATATGAGCTTCCTAATGGCGGAGGTTGCTTGTGGGATCCAAAACTTCTCTCTCAACTGTGATAACATGTAGTTGCGCCCGCTGTGACCGATCTTCTCATGGATGTCACGTAGAATGAGAAATGCAACTCTTGAATGTTTGGACAGTATCGCAGGATGTTTTGTGTCTGCTGGCATGGCAGCTTTAACTAACCGTCCTCCTACCCTTAGAATGCCATCCTTTAGCATGGGATCGAGTCTGTACAGCTGGCTGCTCTTCTTGACAGACTTATTATTGCAGAGTGCACTAATCTCCTCAGGAAAGCATTGGGCTTGGCTGTATCGGATGATTTCCGCTTCTGCTGTTGTCAGCTGTTCCAAGGTAAGTTCTTTCTTTTCCATGGTACTCCTGTACATGTCCATGCTTTGCTTCACAAACAACCTTTGCTTCTCTGTATCATTTTCGGTTTGACTGATTTCACTTTGAAACTCTTTTCTTTTGTTTTTCAAGTTGGTCAGCAGCTCTCTAACTTTCATAATCCATGCAGTCGCCCTCTTCAGCCGGTTCCAACTGTCGTAGTACTCAAGTAACTTGTTCATACAATCAAGCTTTTCTTCACTTGTGATGGTGTTTACTGTGACACTTTTCACCTCTGGGTCATCCTGTATGCTGTGATTCAGGTTGTCTGGTCTCTGTGGCCATTCACTTTCTGGTTGTGAAAGAAATTCTGGACCATTTATCCAGTTCTTATCTTCCATCAACTTTTTTGCTTTCATGCCTCTAGTTGCTTTGTCAGCCGGGTTCTGCGAAGTTCTGACGTACCTCCACTGAGATGTTTTAGTTGCTTCTCGTATGAGTGTAATTCTATTAGCCACAAAGGTCTTGTAACGAGCAGTCTCATTTTCGATGTACTTCAGAACCGTCGTGCTGTCAGTCCAGAAGATTGACTGCTGAAGTGGGATCTGCATTTCCTCTTGCAGCATTCTGTCCACCTTAACTGCGACAACTGCTGCAGTCAACTCTAGTCTTGGAACTGTGACCTGCTTGAGTGGAGACACTCTAGACTTCCCCATCATAAGAGAACAATGGAATCTGCCTTGGTTATTCACCAGAACGAGGTAAGATGCTGTGCCATAGGCAACCTCACTTGCATCAGAAAAATGGTGTAGTCTGGCCACCACTGTGGTTCCAAAGGCCTGCGGTTTGATACATCTTCTGATGCTGAAGCCTGAAAGGAGAGTGAGATCCTCCAGCCACTTACTCCACTGTTCTGCACGCGAGTCACTAATCTCTTCATCCCATCCTAACTTTTCTTTACAGAGGTCCCTCATTAGAAGCTTAGCAGGGAGTATCAATGGTGCCAGGAAGCCAAGAGGGTCGTAAGTGGAATTCACGACAGAAAGAACACCTCTTCTTGTCTTGGGCTTGTCCTGTGTCTTGATGCTATATGTGAATACATCATCCTCTGTACACCATTGTACACCGAGAGCACGTTCTATGGGTAAAGCATCCTGTGTAAGATTGAGGTCTCTCAACTCAGTGGCTCTGAGTTCTTCAGGAATGGAGGACAAAACTCTCCTGCTGTTGCTGACCCACTTGTTGAGAGTAAAACCTCCCTCAGCACACAGGTTTTGAAGACTCCTCACCAAGAAGACTGCTTCCCCCTCCTTCGCCACTGATTTAAGACAGTCGTCTACATAGAAATTACGTAGAATTGTTTCCACAGCTTCTGGGGCAGTTGTGCCTCTTCGATCTTCTGCCGTTCTTCGTAGTGCATAAGACGCAATGCTGGGGGAAGACGTTGCTCCAAAGATATGCACCATCATCCTATATTCCCTTACAGGTGCGCCAAGATCACCAGCTGGCCACCACAGAAAACGCAATAGGTCAGCATCTGACTCCGGGACTCTCACCTGATAAAACATGGACTCTATGTCCGCCATCACAGCTATTGGTTCTTCACGAAACCTCACTAAGGCACCAATAAGTGTGTTGGTGTGGTCAGGTCCCTGCATCAACTGACCATTTAGCGACACATCCTGGAAGCTGGCATTGCAATCAAAAACAACACGAATTTTGTTTTTCTTTGGGTGGTATACACCGTGGTGCGGGACATACCAAACCCTACCGTCATCACGGTCAAGCTGTTCTTGAGGAACTTCCATGGCGTAACCTTTTCCCAGGATACTTTCCATAAAGCCTTTGTAGTCCTCTAGAAAATCTTGATTCCTTGCCAGTTTTCTCTTAAGACCAGCAACTCGCTGTTCAGCCACACAGCGGTTGTTGGGCATTTTCACATGCTTGTCTCTCAGTGGGAGCCCCACACTGTAATGTCCATCTGTGTACTTGATTGTGCTTTGCACAGATTCCATGAACAATTTGTCCTCTTGTGACATTTCCTCTTTATCATCATATAGACGTTCTGGAAAATCTGTGTTATATTGCTGTATAAGTAGCTGTTCCACTTCCTCAACTGCAATTCGGTTAACACTGTAACCAGCTGTCTTGCTTCGGACAAGCAGATTTTCATTCATTACAGGACCATACACCATCCAGCCGAGAACAGTCTTTACAGCATAGGGTCCTTCTTCTTGACTGTTAATTACATGCCAGGGCTCCATTGCTTTAGAGTTGTTGGAGCCAATGAGAAGACCTACACTCGCATCAATATGTGGTAAATTCACCTCATTCAGGTAGGGCCACTTCTGTAAATGTTGCTGACTGGGGATGTTTTCTCTCTGCACAGGAATGTTACTGTGTGTGAAAACTTTGGTTAACTGCAAGTACTCTTCTCCATCAAGACTACACACCTCAAGGTCTGTGAGCAGGTAGCTGTTGATCAACCTATGTTTCTCTGCTTCATTCTGACCCATAGTACTTAAGGATATCTGAGTCGGCTTTCCCTTCTCATTCAGCCTCCTTCTAAGGTCCTCTGTACAGAACGTGGCTGTACTCCCAGTGTCCATAAATGCATAAGTGTTTATGGATCTTCCACTGCTGCGGGACTTCACCTTCACAGGCACCACGGGTAGTAGACAGTCTGTTTCTCCGGCCCCAGTGTAGCCACACACTTCTTCCTTGACAGGACTTGAAGTCGCAGACATCTCCTCCTTATGAGTATTACCTTGTTCCGGCACATAAGTTGTGTTTTTAGTTTCTTCGTTCTGATGAAGAATGTCTGGGTGTTTTCTTGAGCACTGTTTGCATACTGTCTTCTTCTTACAGTTCTGACTAATATGACCTTGTCTCAAACACCCAAAACACAGTCCCTTTGACTTTAAAAAGTCAATACGTTCCTGGTTCATTTTCTCTTTGATCTTGTTACAAGATTCCAAGGTGTGGTTTCCTTGACAATATAGACATGGAGTTTCAAAAGAAGTTCCTGTCTTGGATGAGCTTACTTGATTTAGTGTTGAAGCTGCATTTTTCTTTCCCACCACAATATTAGTGGCGAAGCTTGCTCCTTTTGATCCACTCTTGACTGCTTTCAGATTGTCCTTAATTCTTCCTGTTGGTGGGGGATTTTTGCCTTGGAGGTCTCCAAAGAGTGGATCTGTGGCTACCTTAGACTGGCGGTCAATGAAGGCGACCAGGTCAGCAAATCTTGCTCTGAGCCCTCCTTTCTCCTTGATTTTAAATGCTTCATTGCGCCAACTTTCTCGCATCTTATAAGGCAATTTAGATACCACCATCCTCATGTTTGTGGGATTATCCATTTCCTCCATCAATTCAACATCTTGCATCGTGTTGCAACAACCAGTTAGGAATAAAGCATATGTCTTCAGCGCCTTTCCATCTTCAGCCTTGATTGGCGACCACTTTAAAGCCTTATCAATGTAAGCGCTTGCAATCACCAACTCATCCCCATAATGTTTCTTTAACAGTTCTTTTGCTTCTTTGAACCCCTTGTGTGATGGCCTGTGTTCGCAGCTTCGAACAAGCTCCTGTGGTTCTCCTGCAGTAAACTGTAATAAGTAGTACAACCTGTCTTGTTCACTGTCCGTTTTCTGTTCAATGGCTCGTTCGAAAGCTCTAATGAACGATATATAGGTAAGTGGATCACCCTTGAACACCGCAACCTCTTTCTCAGGAAGTTGTGCATATTTCTGTTGCTTAACAAGCATCTCTGTAATGGTGTTTTGGTTTTCCATTACTTTCAGAAGGCCACTCATGCTTCCATCATGCTGTTGCACTGCAGTGTTTACTGTAGCAACCTGACGTCTTACATCTGGCCTGAGTGATGCATGGCTTCTGTAAGGCTTGATCTGAGAGAGAGGGATGGAGTTTTCTTCTTCCTTCACTCTTGCGCCACCTGTTGGCTGAGAGCGCATGTAGCTGCTCATGCCATCTTCTGATTTCTCATACTGTTTCAAAATTCTGATCTTTGCTCTCCTTTCTGCTATAGCTGCATCTAGTTCCAACTTTTCTTTAGCTGCTTTGATACGTGCTTCCTCCATTTCCAACTCTTGTTTTCTTTCCAGAACAGCAGCACGTTCTACAAGACCATAGAGCTTGGCTTCTTCAATAGCACGAACTGATGTATGAGAAGACACCACAGTCAAGCGTCCAACGTGTGAGCCCTTGCTTACCAGCTTATTGGATTTATGGCTCACTTGTGACACACTATCATCAGGATCTATCTCTTCATCAGCTTGTGTTTCTTGGTATGTTTGTTGTAAGCTCATTGTCTCCTCCATCCATTTTTCAGTATCTTCAGTAAACTGTCTGATAATTAACATTTTAGGCTCAAACCAGTTGTTAATATCTGCATCTTTCTCATCTTCAGGTAGAAGATCTCCTAATTGTCCAGTAATGTCAATAAAATCTTGGAGAATTGGATGAAATTCTTCATGCATTATCTCCTTCACTGTTGGCAAATTATCAGCTAATGTGATTAAACTGGTAACTTCCCTCCTTAAAGTTGTGAGTCGAGATAAGTATCCTCTCCTGGTGCCAAGTAGCCTGTGCAGTTTGTCCTCAATTGCCTTCTCAGTTAACTTGACTGGCCGTTTGGTGGCTATTTCTTCAGTGCAAACTATTTCAAGATCACCTTCCTTCATATTTCTTCTTACTCCTTCTTATCAATAAAGCTGTGCATAAACTGTGTGCATATGAGTAAAAAGTATTCCAATAACACTTTTCCTCATCCAATAAAATGCTTCACAATTCCCAAACACACGGAGCTTTCAGTAATCTTCGGTTTCAGGCTTCTAACAACAAGTTAGCATGAATCTGCAAGTCACTGAGTAGTTAAATAGCGTTAGCTTCCTGGCTAATTTAGCTTCAAACTAGCACAGCTAGTGGCATCTTTCCATCCAGCAAAACGAGTCTTTAGTCGTCTTTCCAGAGACGGTCATTATTCATATGTTAATTCAGAACGTTTACCACCTCGTTCTCTCCAGAATGTTGCTCCAATCTGCCACACCACTCGGAGTTGTTAACTGCGGGTTAGCTCATTAGCATCCAAAAGGTCCAGTGAGCAGTTTTCTTACTAATGTAGTGGCACTCTTTCTTCGGTTTTTTAAAAGAAACCACTCAGAGCTGCAGACACAATAACTTCTTCACTCGCACGACATGACGAGTCCTTTAGGTTTAGATGTCTTTACTTAAAAATAAAGAGGTTACAAGTCATTTGCACGCACGGTAAGAAAACTATATGCTCTCGTACAGCTCTGTCTAATATGGCACTGCACGTTCTCCATTACGTCACTACAAGGGAGCGTCAAGCATTTTTCATATCAATAAATTTCTTAGAACTAAAACTACATAACAAGATGAATTAAGAATTATATAAAATATAAACTGCAACTATAAAATGTACTTTTCCACATTCTATCTTTCCTGCTTTATGGCTCTTACAGCAACATTAAAACATGGATAGAACTGTAACTACATTAATCATAACTCTTCTTCTCTTCAGTGTTTCTGTCAGTTTCTGGTGGTGCAGCTCTGTGCTGCCTTCAGGAGAATGGGACATCAGAGTATCATCCATAAAATTTCACCCACATGGCATTTATTGTGCAAACCAGAGCTTTCAGTGGAAAAACAAAAGTTCCAGGTCCTTTTAATGCCATACAAATATGAGACAGAAACATGGATTATATCTTTATATAGACCTGACTATTGATTATAGATTAATAGTTTTGCTGGACAGAAATTACAAAGAACAAATCTGGTTCTCAATCAAACCCTAATGAGTCAAATGGAAAGTGTCATGGAGTCATCAGCCTCATGACATTAACACTGACATGAAAAATAATATTGAAGAAATAAGTATATCAAATCTAATTAAAAACATAAATAAGTGATCAGTTCTTTACTGTTATGGTGTGTAATATATATTTATTCTCAATACTAGATATGGTCTCAACAAACCCATGACACTTCAACAATATTCTTTTACCTTTTATCTGGAAATAGAGTCTGTTTATTCTTGCCATACAGTCAGTCTCTGTATTAATTATTGCTCGAAAGGTCTTGCCATTCCAGTTTATTCCTCTGTATTTACTTTAGTTTCTTAGTTTATTGTTGCATTTTGTTCTTCATTCATTTCCATTTAGTTTCCTTTGATTATTATTATCCTCTCTTGGTTTATTAATGTCCACTTTAGTTTCTTTCCTGTTGCTACATTTATTTTATCGTTTATTGACCATCAGTCATCTTCACTCATCACCTGCTGCGCCGCCTAATCGTCATGTGTTTCACATCATGTGTTGATTTTTTCACTGTTCAGCGTCGGATTCTGTTTTTATGCCATAATTCACATCTAGTTCGTCGCTCCGTTTTATGTCCCGCTACTCCTGTTTTAGAAAAAACCGCAATGTGTGCGTCGTTTTTTTTTTTTTTTAACCCCCTAAGGTGCAGGGCGTATCGATGGGGAAAAGGCAAACTGACATAAACCTTTTAAAACAACGGAAACAATTTCGGTATTTTGATTATTGAAATTTAAAAGTTCTTGGTACCGTTGTTCTATCACCCCCGTTTCATACCGGACCACTTCAGCTCCGGTGTTAACGCCATAAAATGAACGCTCTCTGTCGTGGCATCACCCATGGAGGGATTTCTTTATTTGAATGGGTTCATTTTTCAGAGGGATACAAAGTCAGGGTATCGTGATTTTAGTAATTACATGTTTACAAGAGAGATTTTCTTTTGTCCTTCCGTGGAAGCGTGCAGCTTTCAAACGGAAATAAAACACTTTTTAATCTAAGTTGCTGCTTAACATAATCACAGAACTGGCAAAACATATGTACAAAAATACCAGACAAAGTGAATCTCAGCAACGTCATCAGCCGGTGAAACTACCGGTAGCAGGAGCGAAGCTGCGCCAGAAGCTAACAGAAGCTACAAACACTGAAGAGAAGAAGAGCTGCCATCGATACAGTTGCAGCCAAGCATGATGGAAATATTTACAAAAAGGGGAAGCTGTGTTTGGTAGAAGGTAAAGTTTATACCAAAGATGCAAAACAATAGCAGTTTAAAAGTTGAATCACTTGAGAAAAGCTGGTCCACAACATGCATGGCTGCAACTGTATCGATGTAACTCTTCTTCTCTTCAAGGTTTCTATTAGCTTCTTAGCGCTCCTGCTTGACTGCTACCAGTGTCAATGAAACTAAATGAAATTTGTATTTATTTCAAACACGTACAATATAAGAGAAAAATAAATAAAATCCCTATATGTACATATCATAACAATAATCAAACATAAAAAAACTAAATTTTCATATCCAGTTCAAAAAGCAGGAGGATATTTCACATATATTTTTACTGATCTCAATTTCTACACTTTCTAAATTATATCTATTATGCAGTCTTCACCATGCAACAAACAAAAGATTAAACATTTTCTGTTATATATAATCCATCTGGTGATCCAGTAGCTCGCCATCCTGGGTTGAAACAGGGGGTGGAAAAAACCCTGACCTAAACAAGGTCATAAATAAAAACTAAAATTAGCATTCACATTTAAACAGGGTTAAACTGTTATCCAAAACAACTAAACATTCATCAATGAAATAATTGCTATATTCCATATTTTTCAAGTTAAAGATCAAATTGAAGTGCACTTTCAACTTGTATTTAAGTTTAATTGACATTAGAGTCAATTAAACTTAATTGACTTAAGTATTGTTTCATTAAACAATGAATTGTTTTTTTGTTTTGTTGCGTAATTCCAAATAAATGAACCAATTCCAGTTCTATAGGCCGTCAAGAAAATCAATAAAAAGTAACTAAAAGTATCTTAAAAACGACAAGTATACAAAAATCAAAGGATTTATTTAATACTTTGAGGATATATCTTCTATTCGGCTCTAAAATTAACAAAAGAGAATGATCTTTTAATCTATAAGACCCTTTTAGTCACCAATACATAGACAAAGTATGTAAAATAAACAACTCACCGTTGAGTGGTTGCCAGAAAACACACAATATAATCCTTTGGCTGTGTTAATTTGGCTCGATCCAGCAGCATTCTTCAACGATTTTAGAAAACGCCAAGCACAAACAGCTAACCACAGCATAGGGTTGCCACCTTTCAGAAATCAAAATAAGCGACACGCCCACCACGGCGTGTCGCTCGACTCTCATGGGGTGGGATGTCCGCTGCAGTGATAGACAATATTTTATGGCAGTGTTTTTTGTCTTTAAAAAGTGATTCATAGAGCAGTGTTTTTCAACCACTGTGCCGCGGCACACTAGTGATTGTGAGTGATCGTCAGGTGCGCCGTGGAAATTATCCAATTTCACCTACCGTATTTTCCGGACTATAAGCTGCTACTTTTTTCCTACACTTTGAACATGCTGCTTTTCTGTGTATTTTTCTTCAACCACGAGGGGGCTCTTTAGCAGGAAGTGAATCATTGGAAGTAAAAATTGGAAATCAAAGAAGAATGCGCTAATTTTCATTTAGAACAAGCACATGCTAGCAGCCATGCTAGCAGCAGGCACAACAGAGAAATGTTTTCAAACTCATATGATGCAGCTTCTAAGTTGAGGAGTATCGGTCTGGCAGTACAGGAGGGAAATGAAGCCGCTGCACGTAAACTCAGCGTGAACAAAACCGGATTTGGAGACGGAGAACTACGTCCTTAATATATCCAGCAGTTATTAGGACACAGCCCTCTGCTGGGTCCTTATGGGAAACCAAGAGCGGCAGAGATAACACCGGCGTGTAGTCCGGTGCGGCTGATATATGTACGTTTCCGGGAAGAAGGGGGGGAGGGCGGGTTCAAAAAATTTGAAGGTACGGGTAGTATGGTGCGCTCATAGACCGGAAAATATGGTAATTGGTCTTAAAAGATTTTTTGAAAACGAATTGATTATCTTCAAATAATGCCATCTTTGAGTGTCTCTGCTGTAGTGGCTAGCAGCATAATCATGTAATTTTATTATCACTAGATGACAGTAGGTACAGAGCATTTTACATTAAAACAAGAAAATTAGTGATGCATGAATGTTACTACATTCATACATCACACACGACAGTCGTGTTGTGGCTCTGTTCAGGTGTATGTTTGAAGTGGACATGTTAAGTGCAATTTGAAATAATTAATGTAAATATGATAAAAATACATTTTTGTGTTTATTTGACTCCTATTCAAGACACTTTGATAAGAATGACTATATGTGTAATATAGGCAGCTACAGAGTATCTTTGTTTACATTTTTGGTTGGTGGTGTGCCTCGTGATTTTTTCAATTAAAACAATGTATCTTGGCTCAAAAAAGGTTGAAAAACACCGCCATATAGCAATCGTTCATGCATAGAGGTCGGTTAGAGTACCCCAAAACTGTACTCCAATCAGAGTAGTATACTTTAAATATGTTTAATTAAGCAAGTGTAAAAAGTATTTGGTAAACTGAGTAACTGATCGTAACACCTGATTTAATATTCAAAATGTGTCCTCAGACAACTAAAAGTATAAACGTTATGTGAACATTATGATATTTTATAGAGTATTACCAAAATATTTATATAAATAAGGAGTTAGGTTTGGAGGCTGGTTCTAGACCATATTTACCACAGCGGCCAGGTTAGTCTGTGTTTTTTTGTGGCAACACTTGAAAAAGAATGAAACAAAAAACAAAACAAAAAAACCCAGCAATATTTCATTATTTGATATAATAAGTGAGCCAAAGAGCCAGATGCGTCTCCAGAAATCCAGGCTGCAGATCTCTGGCAGATGGAAAGTGTGATCCTATCTCCATACAGCAGCTAAAAATGCAGCACTGTAATTTTTAATTCATGGTTAAAGTCAAATTGTGAAGGTAAAATTAATTCCACCACTGAGTATCAACATAAGACATTTATTTAGTATAACTTCTTTGGTACCCTGTTGGCCCCCATCTAGAACCGCCCCTGGGCTGCAGGTCTGTGTCTGGTGCATTAATGACCACTGAACAATGAATTCATAAAATATGTAAACATTTCAAAATAAAACATACAGAAAGCACTAAAAATCCTTTTCAAGTAGGAAGCATTTATGTATTTACTGTTAAGCTAATCTATGATTTGTACTTCAATTGATCATTTGTATTATTTTGACTGATATTACACATTAAATAATCAAATAATCAAACCAATATAGTCTAATAAAAGCACAATAAGAAACTTAATCATAGCAAAAAGTTACCATATAGTCTAATATATATGGTATTTAGACTATATAGTCTGCTGTGTTCCTCTCCTGATCTGTTCTGTCTGGTATCACACTTCGCCACAATGGACACATTTTCTTTTAATTGCCTGTGTTCATCCTCACCAACATTATTCAGCCTGGGATTGCGTCTTCCTTCTCACGTTTGTATCTTTACGAGAGGTTTTGCTTCTAAGGATGGTGGAGAATCGGGTCAAGGATGGTTTAAAAGGACACGGGTTGATAGCACCTCACCGCGTCTGCGTAGTGTCCGTCTCTAGGCAACCGTGACAACAGCGTCGGTCCGTAGCGTTCAGGGATGTTTTAGCTCCCGCAACCATAGACCTGAATACGTAGACGCCTCATGGAGCGCTGAGTCCTACGTTATGTCACCGCCATCTTCTATGTGGCAGCAAAGGGACCGGAGCTCCTTAAGTCCTGTGCTGTGTGGACTTATTTCAACCGTTTTACGAAACAAACTGGATTCATTGGCATTACCTTTCACAGGTAAGGATTAAAGATCAGAATTACTTGACTTTGCAGCCAGAAATTAGCTTCTAAACAACAGAGAAATATTTCCTATGTAGCTAAATTGGCCCGAAGTAACCGCTGATTGTTAGCGTAGCAGCTAACGTTTTCATACTGTTATCTAATGAAAGAGAGCTGATGAGAAACCGCTGTTAGAGGAGAAGTTCATTAAAGACCAGGGGATTTTGTGAGGAAAGATCAGTCAGGATCAGAGCTGGACCTGCTGGTCTTCAGACTGTTCAGTCTGAATCCCTCAGGCTAAAGCCAAGGGGGATTCATCTATGAGACCATTCGGATCTGTAGGTTCTGGTCTACTCTGCATCTCCACTATCAGAACCACACATGTAGAGGCAGCATTGAGTTTTTATACTTCACTAATCTGAAAAAACACAAGAGCTTCTTACAGAGAAAATGAAAATGTATTAAGTGCATTTGGATAGTATTGTTACTTTTCAGTCCTCATAAAAACATATAATATATATATGGAGTCACTTACTTTGATGAGGACTTTGTTCACTGGTGACAGGGACTGTAGTATCGACGTCTTTGTCACCGGTTTCCCCCATCCTTTACAGAGAAAATAATAAAGATTAGAAAATGTCCAACATCTCCTTGAATGACCTCACAGGAAAGCAGGCAGGTTCCTCTTGCACTTTTTAAAAGACAGTAACAGTAATATTTTAGTTTATTTAGCCTGTCACAGAGGAAATAAATGCAGGAATTCACTTTTCAAAGTCATATTTTCACCATGTTTTTCAAAATGTATAAATGTAGGAGTTCCAAACTAAATATTTAATTCACAAGCTAAATATTAAGTTTGCAAACAACATATTTAGTTTTCAATTTAAATATTTAGTTTGGAACTCTAACCTTTATGAATATATTAGACCACATCTGTCAAACAGAAGGCCTAGGGGCCAAATCTGGCCCGCCATAGCTTTTTATGTGGCCCTCACTCCTGAGGTATTGCATATCAGTTAAGATAACAGTTGTGAGCTGAAATATTGTTTTATTAACCAAATCAAAGCATTTTTTGTCTGCTTACTGCCAAATTATATTAGTCAATAATTCCAGTTTGATTGTGATCACGGATATTGACACAAAATCAACAAATCACTTTTTTTTTTTTGTGATTGCGCATAATGGAGTTTCTTAAAAATCTTCCAGAAAAATTGTCAAATCATTGGTGTTAAGTGATGCCAATTCCCACCTGCAGTTAAATAGCATTGAGGGGAAAAAGAAGATTTTTTGTATTTTAAGTAATACTGGGATCATTATGAGAATTTGAGGTATAGATATTAGGATCCAGTAGATGGCAGTAGTGCAACAATAATGGATGCAAGCTGCTGTTGAAATCTAAAGAAGAAGAAGAAAGCGCCCATTTTCATTTAGCACATGCTAGTAGCAACACGAAGGATCAGCACTTTTACTGTTACAGTTTCCGTTCGGAAACTACCGTAATCAGTTGAGTTAAATCTAAACTTGGCAACTTTTTCTTTTTGAACCATAATAAATGTGATATTCAATTGACCTGTTATGACTCAGATTTTGGGTGTCCATCCCCCTTTACTGCTGCTGCATCATTGTGGAAAACCTGGAGCGACAGAGATATCTGCGACTTATAGTCCGGAAAATACGGTATTTATTTCATAAAAAGTGTTATTTACTGGAATTTTTCTGTGAAGAACCCAGAGAATGTTATTTGATTGTGCTTTCTGGAAAACAATAAATTTTTACATTTAGGCACTCCTGCAATCGTCACACTTTTTCTATTACCGCTGATCCGGCCCGCGGGCCGTAGTTTGGGGACCACTGATAAAAATGCTAAAATAAAATTAGCATCAGGAAAGAAACTAAAGAGAACACAACAATAAACCAAGAGATAATACTAATCAAAGAAAACCGAATGAAAATGCATGAAGAACAAAATTCAAGAATAAACCATCTCAATTAAATACAGAGGAATAAACTGGTATGGCAAGACCTTTTGTGCAATAATTAATACAGAGGACTGTATGGCAAGAATAAACAGACACTGTTTTCAGATAAAAGGCAACATTTTGTAAAGATATATATTATATTGGAATATTTTTTCCACTCTGATTGGCTGCTGTTAGGCCTACCGATTTTAAGTTGAATGTCCATTACATTTTTTTGTAGACGCCTGTAAAAATAATTTCTATCCACATGGCTTTTTTGTTCTTTGGGAAATTATTTTTCATGATAAATACAGAAACAACCATAAAAATCAAAACATCAACAGTAGTGAAAGTAATATTAACAATTAAATAATATTCAGTGCAAAGTACAATTCAATTTCTTAAATGGGGGGCGGTAAGGGAGCAGGATTATGGATAGGGGGGGACGCTGGCCCAAAAAAGGTTGAGAAACAGTGACTTAGACAAAATAAAGCAATGTAGCTGTGCCTCATCTGCAAAGACATTTCCAGTCTGAAATCGCGGCTAATTCAAAAATGTTATTTTAATGAGATGAGAACAATTTTGATTTTTTTAGATAGATTTTATAACAAACTCAAAGTCCAAATTACATTAAAAAAAGAAAACAAATACAATAAAAGAATAAAAAGTACAATAAAAAAGGCTCCTAACCATTCAGGAGGCAATCATACCAATGTCTCCAAAGTACAGATGAGTATTTTACTGCACTATATTTACCGTTAGTCAACAGTAGGATATTAGACTCGTTTAAACAACAAATAAATTTATACATAAGCTTTCTTAAAGCAGCCATCAAAGTCCTGACGCGAGCAGATACAAACAGTTCACTGGCGCTGGTCCGTCTGGGCTTATTTAACAGAAGCCTTAATGCATCATTATAAGCCACCTTCAATCTTTGAAGACTGGCTTTTTTTAAATTGCACCACAAATGTGCAGTATACTATGAGAGGCCCCAAGGGAAAAACCTACAAACTCTCTTACACGTACTGTCAAACTCTCTTTCATTCGCTAACTAATATTTTAAATGACATCGTTAGCGTTCCTACAGTAATGTCAGCATTATCAGAAGTGTTTAGAAGCCAACAGCCAACATCGGAAACCCCATCTATCAGTGGGATAAAGCTAGCCGCCTCTAAGGAAATGACAGTAAAGCCAGCCTGCACTCGATTTTAATGTGCGCTACAGCACAAGTTATGACGCTCTCTTTTCAAAATAAAAGTGGATCTCCGGTTTATGTTTGATTCACATGTCAAGTTTCTCTCCGGCGGCTATAAGAGGTTAAAACTTTGTGTTAATTAATTAGCAAAATGACATTATGTATCTGAAAAAAAAAATCTATACAGTGGGGCAAAAAAGTATTTAGTCAGCCACCAATTGTGCAAGTTCTCCCACTTAAAAAGATGAGAGAGGCCTGTAATTTTCATCATAGATATATACCTCAACTATGAGACAAAGGGAGAGAAAAAAATCCAGAAAATCACATTTTCTGAGTTTTAAAGAATCTATTGGCAATATATGGTGGAAAATAAGTATTTGGTCAGCTACAAACAAGCAAGATTTCAGGCTCTCACAGCCGTGTAACTTCTTCTGTAAGAGGCTCCTCTGTCCTCCACTTGTTACCTGTATTAATGGCACCTATTTGAACTCGTTATCAGTATAAAACACACCTGTCCACAACCTCAAACAGTAACACTCTAAACTCCACCATGGCCAAAACTAGAGAGCTGTCAAAGGGCACCCGAAACAAAATTATAAACCTGCACAAGGCTGGGAATACTGAATCTGCAATAGGTAAACAGCTTGGTGTAAAGAAATCAACTGTGGGATCAATTATTAGAAAATGGAACAAGACCACTGATAATCTCCCTCGATCTGGGGCTCCACGCAAGATCACACCCCGTGGGGAGCTGGGTCAAAATGATCACAAGAACGGTGAGCAAAAATCCAGAACCACACGGGGGAACCTAGTGAATGACCTGCAGAGAGCTGGGACCAAAGTAACAAAGGCTACCATCAGTAACACACTACGCCGCCAGCGACTCAAACCTGCAGTGCCAGACGTGTCCCCCTGCTTAAGCCAGTACATGTCAAGGCCCGTCTCAAGTTTGCTAGAGAGCATTTGGATGATCCAGAAGATGACTGGGAGAATATCATATGGTCAGATGAAAGCAAAGTAGAACTTTTTGGTCAAAACTCTACTCGTCGTGTTTGGAGGAGAATGAATGCTGAGTTGCATCCAAAGAACACCATGTCTACTGTGAAGCATGGGGGTGGAAACATCATGCTTTAGGGCTGTTTTTCTGCCAAGGGACCAGGAAGACTGATCCGTGTAAAGGAAAGAATGAATGGGGCCATGTATCGTCACATTTTGAGTGAAAACCTTCTTCCATCAACAAGGGCAATGAAGGTGAAACGTGGCTGGGTCTTTCAGCAGGACGATGATCCCAAACACACCACCCGGGTAACGAAGGAGTGGCTTCGTAAGAAGCATTTCAGGGTCCTGGAGTGGCCTAGCCAGTCTCCAGATGTCAACCCCATAGAAAATCTGTGGAGGGAGTTGATAGTCCGTGTTGTCCAGCGACAGCCCCAGAACATCACAGCTCTAGAGAAGATCTGCATGGAGGAATGGGCCAAAATACCCCTTTTGTCTCTCATAGTTGAGGTACATCTATGATGAAAATTACAGGCCTCTCTCATCTTTTTAAGTGGGAGAACTTGCACAATTGGTGGCTGACTAAATACTTTTTTGCCCCACTGTATATTGTGTAGGCAAAAAATCCTGTAAAGCACATATGTGCAACCTCAATTAAAATTGGTCTTATAGATGTCCCTGTGTCATCCTGAAGTGAGAAAAGTATTGTTTATGTAATCTGAAAGATTTTTTGCATGTCAAATGTCAGCAATTTTGATAGAGGTAGTAGCACATATGTGGTTACAGAATATTTTGCCCACATATGTTTGAATTCCTTTTCAGATATACGATTTCCAATCAGAAACTAAAATTTTTAGTTAACTTCCGTTGCAATCAAACTCTGTAAGAGAGTTTGATAGTGAATGTAAGAGAGTTTGTAGGTTTTGGCCCTTGGGCCTCTCATAGTATACAGTGATGTACAATATGACCTAAACAAGTTCAGTTTTACTTCATCAGAACAGAATCCAAACTTGCGGACAAGGATATTTGCCTGTCAGTAAATGTCCTCATCATCAGACAGACGGTCTGTCAGCACATGACCAAAATATTTTACTTCATTTGAGACATTCAATAATATTCCAAATAGCTTGAAATTTGGAAATACCCTCTTATCTGATTTATCCCAGCTGTTTAAATAAAGCTTGAAGATAAACAAGTCATATGATTTTGAATAAAAATCCAGGTTGGTATTCCATTGATTTTTAAATCTACACTGTCTTTGAAGTTGAAATCTTTCTTTAGAAACAACATCCTTCTTTTCACTGAGGCCAACCACCAGCTGAAAAGATGTAAGGAAAACTATAAAAGCATTGTGTTGATTAAAGCCCTCTATTAATCTATTATTTTGTATTGAAATAGCAGAAATATTAAATGTTGATTAGTTAGACGATGTGATGACGTCACAGTTGAACTGCCCTGTATTTTGGAGACGCTAAATTGGCAACCCTACACTAACGGTAGTTAGCAGTTAGGCTAGTGACAGCAAACAGTTACTTCTAATACACAGAAATATCTCAAAATATAATCGATGTCAGTAAAAAATTGTTAGTGAACTTAACAATGGTGCCTATCTATTATTGGTAAACTTCACCCACCTTTGAAAACGGAAATCAGTTTCTTCTCGGATCCCCCATAGCCGAGGATTCCGGGACGGATTCGCCGTTAGGACCGCTGTACTGACCAGCGGATCACTCCGCCTCCAGACAGCGTTCTATCAAACAGCGAACCGCTGTACTGACCAGCGGATCACTCCGCCTCCAGACAGCGTTCTATCAAACAGCGAACCGCTGTACTGACCAGCGGATCACTCCGCCTCCAGACAGCGTTCTATCAAACAGCGAACCGCTGTACTGACCAGCGGATCACTCCGCCTCCAGACAGCGGTCTGCCGACCAGCGGACCCATCGTGTGGTTCTTTTCACACCGTTCTTCTGTCTTGTCTGTTAACCGCAGTCGGAGTTCGGAATATAAATAGTCAAATTGAAGACAAAAGCATAATAATAATTGTTCACCCATAATCCGATTCTTTAGAACGGCTATGAACATACGACTCCAGTTTCAGTCAAAAGCCGTTCTTTAGTTTTGTAATGTACTACACACACTGCAGTAGCTATGATTATTCTAAATAAATTAAGAATTCTATTTATTTGATCGACAAATAAAATGCAAAACGTAGGAGGACACAGAACGCATGCTGAGGAGGGACTAACTTTTGATCATTTCTGTCTGTATTTGATGTTAGGGCTCCCGCATTTCCTGTATTTATGCCAATTCAGCCTTTACAACTCTTTAATTATTAATACATTAACACGTCACAACGTGTGTTTGGGGAAGTCGAGCGGTTTCATTAATTTCAGTAGAAGGTGATATGAGCCAGCAACGCCACCTAGAAGTTAAAAAGAGGTAACGAATTGGAAGATTGAGTAAGCAGTTTCAAAAACCAACCTGTCAAAGTTTTCAATAATTTATTACAATGAATTCATTTTTAAAAATACAATCAGTCAAGGGCGGAGCCAGAGGGAGGTCTGGGGGCAGTGCCCCCCCCTGTCATCTGATTGGCCCCCCCAGATGATTGACATGTAACAGCACCAGGTCATTCCTGCACATTATTTGGAATCATTCTGAGCCAACCTAATATCTAAAGAAGAAAAACAATAATACATGAAAAGAAAATGTATAAAACTTTATATAAGTCCATGTGATGACATAAATAAATAGATTTATATCAGGCGCGATACCAGCCTCCTTTATACTTGTACTCATAACAACAAGCTGAAATTGTTCTCCTGGATGTTTCAGTTGCTGCGCTGTGGTGCAACTCAAAGGCTAAAGCACTTCATACCTGGTGATGGTAAAACACCACTAAGTCATTTACTGATCCTCCGCAAAAAAAAGAGAAAAAAACCGAAGAGGGGCCCACAATGTTGGAGCAGAGGTTGCGCTACAGTTTTTTTGTTGTCCGTCAAAGAAAAAAACCTTTTTATTTCCAATTTGTAGTCATCAAACGAAACATTTAGTATTTCTCTGCTAGAACGTTTTTGAAATCAGGTAACATTTCACGAAATGACGTGATTAGCAGACGGCAGAACTCTGATCGTTTCCTGATCCCGCATCACTTCCCTCAGCGGGAGAAAAACCAGCAGAAGCAGATCAGCTGCTGGACGCTCCAAAGCCTCTGGTCCGTTAAAGCGTCCAGATCAGAGATGATTCTCTGACAGATATTGTTCTTAGTCTGATTAATAATGAGCTCCACGATGTTCTCTGTGCGTAAAGTTGAAACTGTCTGCGCACCAAGTGGTCAGCTGATCACAGTCTGGACAGAAGACGAACGCGAGGAGAGAATCTGACATATTAACTAGTTTAAGTTTTTACTGGTTTTGTTTTTAAAACACCATTAACTTAAGCAGTGTAACTATATATTGTATATTTGGCGTTTGTCATGTCGTGTGATTAATTGGAGTGTAACCGTGGAGCATTTATGCGCATTTATTGCCCAGCGCACTGCGCTTGTTTCTAACAAATCTGCACTTTAATTTCTTTCCTCCCTCAACAGTCAGCTGCTATTCCTCTATTTAAACTACAATAAGTAGATCATAACATTCTCTTTAGGTTTTCTCTGTGTGCTCCAAGCTCATTAAATGTAAACTCATGGGAAGCCCGTAACCACCATCAGGCAAATAATTCTGGTCCCACCCGGACTATTTTTACCTGTCAAATTACCTGTCAAAACATATTAACATAGACTATTTAGCCGCATTTTTATGCAGTTGTGTTAATATTCACCTAATTGAATCCAGATCCCATCACACATAAAGCAGATAAATGCATTTAACTTTTTCTCCGTAGTGACACAAACCACTGACTGAGTCTCCAATAACTTATAACAAATGAAATTAAGCGACTCCACTTAAATTACCAGCACTTCACTTGCTGAGATCTGAACGCTCAGCTTCACAAATTCTTCCTGGTCGCATCTGCAGAGAAACTTGCGCTGGTTCATTGACAGTTGGATCTGTCTGACCCAAATCGAATAATTGAACTCTGCGAGATTTTTCCTTTTGTTCTTTTTTTTTAACCTTGTCCACAGTTCAGGTGTGCGTTTTTGCCAGGATTTATTTTATGTATTTTTTATTTTTTGCATGGTTTCGCTTCTCCAAAACGGACAGGTGTTACGTCTGCCGCGCTCCTTCTGAGCATCGCTCTCCTTCTGGGTGCGGGAGGGTAACATCTTCATTTCCATTTGTTAAAACTGCAGGGCGAGTTAAGTTTAATTCTTCGCAGCGGCCACATTGGTTGTGTAGCACACTGGGCATGGATCTAATTAACTTCTGCACCTTAATTTATTTCCTCAAAGTAAACTGCAGGCTCCTCTGTTTATACTGTAAATGGATAGCTCTACGTTGCATTCTCTTTAGTTTTCTCTGTTCTGTACTGGAGACTGGAGTTAAAGGCGCCGTTTCAACTAAAGGTTTGCAATGAGCTTCCTAACCAAGGTATCCGGTACATAACTCTTCAACACGCTGTCAACTCCCGGTGAGAAAGACGCATTTAGTTCACAGTCCATGAGATGATATTCAGAAAGGATTTTTTTATTGATTGATTTTAGTTGCCTCTGTGATGAACTCTTTGCGTAAAGTCTGTCATGACTCCATGTGCACCAGTCAAAGGTGTTAATTATAACCTGTCAAATGACAGAGGGGCTTAAAAAAATAACCAAATATTCAGTTTGGCTATTTTTTAAAAATATTATATATATATATATATATTAGAGGTGTGCCGATCGATCGGCCACCGATCATAATCTGACAATTTCCGTGAAAAAGTGCATGATCGTTGATCGGCAATCATTGGCTCTTGTTGCCGATACCGATCACCTGCATCTCATTTCTCAGCCTGCCTGTGCAGCTGGTCTCCTGTTTCCTTCACACTGCGCAAACGCGCAGCACCAAATCCTAAGCGATGTGGAACTATAACGCACTGAGTGAATGGGGAAGTTTGCGTGTTGCGGTGGAAAATTGAAGCATATGGGGTGAAGCACGTCACAATGCATCAACACGACGAATCTAATACGGCATAAAAACAATGCCATACTTGACGGAGTTTGGCTACATCGAGGCTCACTGCAGTAAAAAAGACAGATGGAGGATCAGATAGCAGGTAAAGCAGCGCACAGCTACAAACACTCACCAAGATTAGCATGACGGTCAGAAAGCTAAACAAATAACCCGCAACATTATTTAAGTCTTCGAGCTGCGATGTAAGACGCTGGTTCTGTTGTTGCTGTTGAACCGCTGCTACGCACTACAGGTAGTAATATTTCACAGACGGAGCGCCGCTTCTGCTCCACCTGGTAGTGACTTTCACACCGAACCTCTATTTAAAGCTGCAGCATCTAATTTAAAAATAAATTCTACATACGTTTTAAAACTTTCGCTGTCCTAACATGAGACAGATAATCTCAGAAAAAAATAATCGGTCTCCTCTGCCTCCTCTCTTTTCTGCATAATTACTCCGCTCAGAAACAGCCAATTCTTATTAGCAACAGACAAAGAGTATCAGAGACTGAGAGAACTTTGAGATCCTGGCAGTCTGAGAGGCAGCTACTCAGAGATCCAAGCAGGGGAATAGCTGCGCTGCGTAGCTGCAGGGAGTCGATCACTACGCAGTGAGGCGGAGCCACGACTTTAGCAGTTAGAAGAAAGCAGCTTACAGCCACGGCTAACTCCGGGAGCCAAGGTAGAAAAGCCTTTCCCCCCATAGTCCAAAAGACTGCATTTGTGGCTGCATTTTTACTCCAAAATGCAGCCACAGTGACCAAAAGAAAAAACATGCAATTATTTGCATATTGAGAGTCTACAGAGGCTGATAATCTCCCCACTCTGCTCCTGGATTACCGTTTAAACTTTTGAGTTTTATGTCGAATCCACATGAATTAAATGACAGAAACTAATTCTCTCACTGCATCTTTGATTCATTTTGTCCAGCTGCAGACTGTTAGACTGTCCAATCAGAGTCAGGTATCGTGTAGTTGGTGCTTTTAATCAGTTTTCTGTTAAGTAAATTCAAGTCTATGGAACACAAAATGTCACTAAAATCACTGTCCTTCTAAAATCTTTCAGAAAATCGTAAAAAAGAACTGAATCGTATCGAATTGTATCGCTCAACAAATATTGTGATACATATCGTATCGTGACCAGAGTATCGTATCGTGAAATTATTGTATCACTACACCCCTAATATATATATAGATGTGCACACACACTTTTAAAATTTTGCCGCCCCAGAGGAATTCCTGGCCCCCCTTTAACCCCCCCCCTCCCCCAACTTTAAAAGTCTGGCTCCGCCACTGCAATCAGCTCTAAATCTTAGAGCAGTCCGCAAAAATAAGATTAAACAAGGGGTATCAATAAAAGTCTTCAGGACAAGGAAGAAGCAGATCTGAGCTAGAAGGGGTGTGGTCCTCTCGCCCTCTGCACTCCTTGGCGGCCTCGACCTCAAGCGATTCTCAACGTTCAGTCATCCACCCTCGACACCAGAACTGGACGACTCCGTACCTCCCAGCTGTTCACAATCCACAGCAGCTAATGGACCTTACCAAGCTACACCCAGAAACACCCTCTAAAATCCCACATGGCTGCATGTCTCACAAACAAAGCCTCGCGGTGCTTAGTTTCTACATAAACATGATGTCTTTCATTTCGACTGACTCTCTGCAGAGTATTTCTGAGTCGAATAGTTTAGCATATCTGCCGGATTTTCACAAAATATCAGCCACGACAATGGACAGGGGAACCAACATCTTTTTTGGATGACATCAAGACGTTTGAGCCACGCAATGCCTCCGCATTGTGCGCGTCACAGTGAAATGCTATAGGTCGATGAGGAAAACAGCAGTTCCTCACACCCTCAGCATAAATATAGCTGTGGACAAGATCACTGACGCCTATTGTTCTTGCAAGACTGGGTAAGTCGGGCAATCGTGGTTTTGAGGGTTACTTTTGAAACCCTGATTTCTGTTGTTGGTAAATGTTTGAGTGTTCCTAGGCCTGATGGTAGCGTGGCTAACACAATTACAGTTTAGTAAAAAGCCTTTTCAGGTAAAATAAAATATTTAATGTATGTCAGATACGGTACACATTGCATATTGGATCTGTTCAGCTAATGTAAGACTGTGTAACAGACAGGCTTCAAGGTGTAGAAGATGTATCGGTACTGCCATTATGCTGTACTTAGCTAAAAGGTTTTCATAATGGATGTTTATTATTGACTTTCTTTTTTTCATTCACTAAACACAAAGAAAGCAAAGCAATAATACTTATACCAGCACACAATCTTTTGTTCTTATTGATCCTACAAATGCGGTTGTGCACAAGCTTTGATCCAAGCTTCAGATTTTGGAAATCTGTGAATTTTAGTTCCACAAATACGATCGGGATACCTGACATCGCCTGTACAGATACCCCCAATGATGGTGGAGAACCATTCTTTTTAGAGTCTTGACGCAAAAACTTTCTGCCGGTCTGCTAGTCCATGTACAATGTACATTAGCATGTGTTTATTACTGTAGCTTGTGTTTGTGAGATGGTCACTCACGTAGTAGCTGCGCTGTGATGTAAAATGGGCATTAGCCAATAAAACGAGGCCCCTGTGGTTAGGTCCATTACTTAACAGAGCGTCCTGTACAGACGACTTGAATTTGGTTTAAAATACGGGACGTGACGGTTAATACGGGTCAGTTGGTAACCCTACATGAACTCCCGCAAGTCTAAATGCTAACTACTGTTACTCTAAATGTTAACCGTTAGCACATTTGTAGAGGAAAGAGGGTCGTAACTGTTGACTGTCATTAGTATGAAAGCTGAAACAGTTGTGTTAACATTTGGTTGGAGTTTCACAGCTCTCCTCATGTGGGTGGATAATAAGCTAAATTTCTCTTTAGCTGATTCAACTCCCAACTCTTCTGCTTCTCCTGTTAACAAGTTACCATTCAGGCTAGCGGCAGTAAACAGACAATTCTAATACACAGAAATATCTCAAAATACAATCAATGTTAGTAAAAAAAAAAAACTATCCTGAACTTACAAACACTTTTAACAGTGGTACAAATTACTTGTGAACCTGACATACCTGTGAAAGCAGGAATCAGCTTCACTGACCCCCAACAGCAGAGGCCTGCGGGACGGATTCGCCGCCAGGACCGCTGTACTGACCAGCGGATCCCTCCGCCTCCAGACAGTGTTGTATCAAACAGCGGAACGCTGCGCCCTCTAGGCGGATGTGCACATCGTAGGCGCTCTTTTCAAGCCGTTCTTCGGTTACAACCGCAGACAGCGAGATTTCCCCAGCGGAATAGAAATAGTCACGTGAATTAAAAAACCCAAATAAAAGCAATGTGATCGTTCACGAACGATCAGATTCTTTTGAAAGGTTCTTTACTATGAACACAGGACTCGAGTATCAGTGAGAGCAGTTTCTTTTTGTTGTTTTAGTGAGTCTTTTCACACACTACAGTCAGGGGCGCCGCCAGGAATCGTGGGCCACCTGACAAAAAAATTGTTTGGGCAATCAATCTCCTTCACCTCCTACCTAAATTACTATTACTGGTTAAAGTAATACACCGTTCTGACCAAAGCAACCAATCAGAACTAGTAGGACGCTCTTAGCACTGTCAATTAGCCTCATTCACTCACTTCTAAATGTGATAATGGAGGAGAAGCAACTTATCATTAACGAAACCGTTTATCTGCCGTCATAGCTATGCTAACTAAACTGAGCATTCACAGTTTGTATCTTCACAGCTCTGTGCTATGCTAGCTGCAGCATGGCACAAATCGAGGGGGAGGAAGGGTGAGCAGCATCACATGAGATTGTGATTGACAGCACTAAAACTCTCCTGCAACTGACTGGTTGTTTCTAGCACCGGGAGAAAGTAGAGGAAATAGATTTTTCACAGATTATGATCTCATAATCTCATACCATACTGTCACAACATAAGTTTTAAAAAATATGTGAAAAAAATATTAATATTAAAGTTACATACTGCAGCTTTAATTCCACTCAGGAGAGGATGGATCAGACTCAGGAGGGACATGTTTTAGAGCTGCTGCTGACTGACTCATCTGTTAAGTGGTAAAAGGTCCAAGGGACAAGTTACATTTATGAATATGTTGGTCATTTTTTCCTTAATTCATTAAATGCTAGTGAAATGGAGGCAAACAGTAGTTTGTAGCTAATTATGCTAAATGGTTGGTAATCTCACATAGTCTACTCACCTCTCTTGGAGAAAAACTGGGTTATAAATTAACACTCTTGCCTTTTTCTCTCTCTCCCTCTATTTTGTTTTTGAAAACCTGATTTTATAACTTTTCTAAGCAGCGTAGTAACTGCCACAGTCGTTCGTGGAAGCTGTATTCAACTGCAGCTTCTACTGACTGCAGTAGAAGCTTCTACTGCAGCTCTAGGGGGCAACCGTCCCCTAAACTTGTTTTTTAAGAATAAATGCCTCAAAAGGGCTTAAAATGGCTTTTGGTGTCATGTCAGCCCATTTTCTTGTTGCAGACTTCTGAACCGGGCCGTAAGTTTATTTTTAGATAAGCCTATAATTTGAAAACTTGTTACACTCAGTGAACGTTTCACCAGAAAACAGAGGATTTACTTTGAGTTTGTTGATCGCAGCGCTGGAGCTGACGAGCCAGCCCTCTTCTCTCTGAAAGCCTCAGAGAGGTTTGAGGCTGCAGCTTTGTGCTCATTGGGTGTCCAGCCGTATTGTGGAAAATAATTAATTTCCAAACACTTTTTAAAAATGCATTTTTAAACAAGCACATGGTGTGAGAGCCACAAGATCTAACAGGTCAGATTAAAGCTCCAGGTCAGAGTACGCTCTGAGTTTGCTCTGTCAGGAAGTCCACACATGGGTTTTATACCAAAGATAAGGAACCCTGAACAATGGAGAGACAGTCTGGTTCCTGAGCAGCTGCAGAAAAACATCTAAACCTGGCAGTGCAAACCAGACATTCGGTGTCTAGTTTCATTAGGTTAATAAACACTTACAATGAAGAGACAACATGACCATCAGCTGAATAAAGTCATGATGAAATGCATAGTATATACACATTCATGACACAGTTGAACATTTCTGCATGAAACTTTAAAAGAACAGACAGTTTAATTAAATTTTGCGAGCGTCACGCTCACAAATAAATTTGTTCTGAAACCTATTGTGTTCTTTTGACCAGCAGTCGGTGGGATTTTGTTCTGAGTGCAGCAGTGCATACGATCCAACTTCAGAGTTCCACTTCTTCGCCCAGAACCTTTAAAACAGAAACCAGAACCACAGAACATAAAATAAGCCACATTGACAAGAAACTTATAACTATCAGCATCAAATGATAGTTATCACCATCAATCAATCAAAATCTTTTTGCACATTTAAGCAACAAGGCATTTCAAAGTACTTTACATTATAAAAAAACAAAAACACAATGTCATGCAACAGAATAAACAATCAAAACATTACATTAAGTCAAGTGCCATCGTTAAATTCTTAATCGATTATGTTTCAAAAGCAACTCTAAACAGCTGGGTTTTTAGTTTAGATTTAAGGGCACTCGGCGTTTCAGCAGTTTTGCAGTTTTCTGGAAGTTTGATTTGTGGAGCATAGAAGTTTAATCCTACTTCTCCAGTGATTTATAAACTAACATCAGTATTTTAAAGTTTATTCTCTGAGCTACAGGGAGCCAGTGGAAGAACTGTAGAACTGGTGTTATGTGCTCCATCTTCCTGGCTTTAGTCAGAACACCAGCAGCAGCGTTCTGGATCAGCTGCAGCTGGAGGATGGAGTTTTTTAGCTAGACCTGTAAAGACACTGTTGCAGTAATCAATGCGACTAAATATAAACGCCTGGATGAGTTTCTCTACATCTCACTGGAACATCAGTCTCATTAGACACTCAATGAATGAAGACTTAAAAAGAAGCCAGACTAGAAAATAAAGGAGTTGTAAGAATTTGCACAATTGGATTTTCAATGTTTCCACAAATGGATCTAAAGCTGTTCAACTTAAACAGAAAGTAATGTTTTAAGCAAAACTGAAAATGTCTTATATTTTTTTTAATAAACAAATTATCTTGAAAAAAGTTAAACACTTAAGTAGAACTAATCCATTCATCAATCTTCTGTACACATTTTTCCCTTGGTGGGGTCGGGATATAACTAATCTAACAAATATATTTTATCCAAATTCAACATGAAATCCTTCTTTCAATGATGCAGTATTAAAATTATTCCTCCCTCTGAACAGATTTCTTCAGATTTCTGCGTTAGTAAACCAGGTGTTTTGTCTTGATCTCCCCTGATGTAACAATGACGACCCTCACCCATCCTGTTTGAGGAAGAACACTTCAAATGCCCTGATTACTGACCTCAATGCTTCATTAGATGCTACAATAATGGCCTAGTCCAAGGATACGTCCAGAAGGTTCAGAGAAACCCATTACCATTAAGAGAAGCACAAAGATGGCAAATGACCTGAATGTTCATAGACGAATAAAACCCAACAATGAGAGCCATATTTTTAGAGTTTATATATATATATATTTTTTTGGTTTCATACCAAACAAAAAATCGACTGACTGCTAAAGACCAGCAGCAAGGATTGGTGGCATCAGCCACAGAGGTTTCAGGTCCCACAGTGAGGACAGACTGAGGACTGAAGGTCTCCATGCCTGAACTCAACCACCTGCAGCACCACTGACCCAAAGGCACAAGAAAACCCAGCTGCAGTTGCTCATAGCTATAATAGGAAGATAAAGAACGTTTTTGTTTTTCCACAACTGGAACTTCTTGAGCCTGATCAGACGTCTGAAGCTCGTGCTGAAAAGAGGAAGCCCAGTAAGCTTTGACATCATTGGACGTCCAAACAGAACAATGAACCCAATAATGTCTCACAGTCCACCAAGGTTTGGTTTTGGAAGAAGTCCTGGAAATCCTGGAGTCGTTGTCACTCAGTACATTTAACTTTTCTACAATCTTGACAAAATATATTTACATTCTTACCTAAATATGTATATTTTTAGATCATAGTTCTTACCCAAGAGTATCTGCACGTCCATCAAGCCAGGTCCAGGTGTTGTTAACTTTTTGTAATCCTATCCAGTATCCATGGGATCTTCCAAAGTAGAACTTGATGTTTCTGCTGACAAATTGCTTTGAACAAATTTTTTTAGATCGTCATACATCTTCTTACTTCAAGCTATCAATTTTCCAAAAACTTCCAGATTAGCTCTAGATTTCTAGCTTGGCGTTAGATTTTACCTGCTCCTCCAGATCATCAATTACAACCAAATCTGCTCGTTTGTCCTGACAGAACTTTCGACTTTGTTCCCAGGTCTTCCAAGGAGGTGGACTGTCGAAAAACAGGTAGCATTTTTGTCTGAAGATCATCCAGTTGTCTGCGCATGGCTTACATATTGGATCCTCTAGACAAAGGGAAAGATTAGAAAGAAGTGGAGCAAGAGAAAAATAACATCAAAAAGAACAAATAATAAATGTATCAAAGAAATCATGGTGTGTATATTTAATGTTTCACTCGTCAAAATTGATCAAAGATTTCAAAGGTAAAGTGCAGATAGATAATGGAGAGTGATTAAGATAAGCTACCATTTTAGTTAGAAGTGGCGTACCACAGGGCTCAGTGATCGGTTCTCTCAAAAACAACAGTATTTTCTGTAAAGTTCTGAAATCAAAGCTTTACTCTAAACTTGGTGCTAATTAATACATTTTTCTCCACCCCAGCCAAGGCCCTGGCTCACGTTGTCAGACATCAGCACTGTACCTGTGATAATAATGATTAGGTATGCTTTGAAAAGCTATTTGAAAATTATAACCATATTTTAAAAATAAATATAACACAAATAATCAAAAGGTTCAAAGGCAATGTAGAAATTGTAGCACTTTTGTCTTTCTCGTCTATCAGATACTTGATGTCTTCATTCAAAGTCATCCTTCTCTCCATCAGGTTCTGTGTTTCTGTTGCAAGGTGTTCGAGACGGTCCTCTTGCGTAGTCGTCTTTATACCCACTATAAAAACACAAATTAGTCAGAAAGTCAGTGAATCTATCTGTATCAGAGGAGTATTAACATTTTCAGTTTCTCTCTCAGATCTTTTCAGGATATCAGACAGTATTCTCAGTTTAGAACCAAAGAGCAGTAAACTGATCCAATATTTTGTTAACATTCTTATTTTTCGGGCTGCATGGCGGTAGAACTGTTGCCTTGCAGCAATAAGGTCCAGGGTTTGAATAACTAGAGTTCATATGCAGAGTTTGAATGTCCTCAGGATTTTATGCTAATTATACTATTTTATGCATGAGTGCAGTTTATGTTGGAAGTTTTGAAATAATTGTGCTGATTTTCCATCCATCCATCATGAACAAGACACAAAGATCCTTAAACTCCTCCACTTAGAGATTTAAAATCTTTCTCTTTCACATGTAAATTATTCACTTATGTAAAGTAGAACTGCAGCGCTTTGGTCTGAATTCCTTGCAGCTCCACAGACTCCATAGCGCATTTTAAAGCAACTTGTTTTAATGCTGTCTTTTTAAATGTGAAGCATTTCACGCCCCGTCCCCTCCAGGTCACATAGTGTTCTTCTCCACCTAATTAAGCCACTTCTGTAGTGTGATACTTTTATCTCCAAAGTTTATTAAAAATGTCAACAACTGAAGACTTTGCATGTTGGAGCCGCCAGAGTTTGACCCAGAACAGGAGAAGGAAGATGACAAACCTACAGAGCCATGCATTCAAATTAACGCATCACAATGGTGTCATTATTGTTTTTACACCTTTTCCATTCATACCAACTACCCAAGCTTCCATGGGACCTCAAGTGAAATTTGGCTTTGAGGCCCTCTATTTCTGCTCAAAATGTGGATTGCTGCGATCAACAGTCAGACTATTAGATCACCCACACCTGCTATAAACTCAATGCATCTCTGATACTGCTGTTTACATCCATCCATCTATTTTCTTGCACCCTTTTTCCCTCTGCTGTTTACATTACATCCTATATGCATGTATCATCTAGTTCAGTGGTCCCCAAACTATGGCCCGTCCATATTTGGTCCGGTCCCCTGAACAATACCAGAGAGCATTCAGATTTTTTTTCATATATCGTATTTTCCAGACTATAAGCTGCTACATTTTTCCTAAGCTTTGAACCATGTGGCTTATATGTGGATTTTTCTTCCACCACCAGGGGGCTCTTTAGCAGGAAATGAATTATTGGAAGTCAAAATTGGAAATAAAAGAAGAAAGCGCCCATTAAAACGGAATTAAGTTTTAATAGGGAATTAAAATTTGAGAATGTTGTTGATCAGTTAAATAGCATTGAGGGGAAAAAGAAGATTTTTTCGTTTTTTAAAAAAAATAATACTGGGATCATTATGAGAGTTTGAAGTATAGATATTAGGATCCAGTAGATGGCAGTAGTGCAACAATAATGGATGCAAGCTGCTGTTGAAATCTAAAGAAGAAGCAGCAGGAGAAGAAGAAGAAGAAGAAAGCGCCCATTTTCATTTAGCACATGCTAGTAGCAACACGGGCTGCACAGTGGCACAGTTGGTAGTTGGCTTATTATCCACCCACACGAGGAGAGCTGTGAAACTCCAACCAAATCTTAACACAACTGTTTCAGCTTTCATACTATTGACAGTCAACAGTTACGACCCTCTTTCCTCTACAAATGTGCTAACGGTTAACAGAGTAACAGTAGTTAGCATTTAGACTTGTGGGAGTTCATGTAGGGTTACCAACTGACCCGTATTAACCGTCACGTCCCGTATTTTAAACCAAAGTCCTCTGTACGGGACACGGCTGCACAGTGGCGCAGTTGGTAGAGCTGTTGCCTTGCAGCAAGAATGTTCTGGGTTTGATTCCCGGCCCTGGTCTTTCTGCATGGAGTTTGCATGTTCTCCCTGTGCATGCGTGGGTTTTCTCCGGGTACTCCGGTTTCCTTCCACAGTCCAGAAACATGACTGTCAGGTTAATTGGCCTCACCAAATTGCTCCTAGGTGTGAGTGTGTGCGTGCATGGTTGTGTGTCCTGTGTGTCTCTGTGTTGCCCTGCGACAGAATGGCGACCTGTCCAGGGTGACCCCGCCTCTCGCCCGGCACGCCAGCTGGAGATAGGCACCAGCAACCCTCCCGACCCCACTGAGGGGCAAGGGTGCAGGAAAATGGATGGATGGATAGTAGCAACACAAAGGATCAGCACTTTTACTGTTACAGTTACCGTTCGGAAACTACCGTAATCAGTTCAGTTAAATCTAATCTTGGCACCTTTTTCTTTTTCAACCATAATAAATGTGATATTCAATTGACCTGTTATGACTCAGATTTTGGGTGTCCGCCCCCTCTGCTGCTGCTGCATTGCTGTTGGAAACCTGCAGCGGCAGAGATATCCGAGGCTTATATGTGTATGTTTACTGGTTTAAAAAAACAAAAAACTTTGAGGTTGTGGCTTATCGTTTGGAAAATACGGACTATAATCCTTCCTGGATTTTTTCTGTGAAGAACCCAGAGAGGGTTATTTGATTGTGCTTTCTGGAAAACAATATATTTTTACATTTAGGCACTCCTGCAATCGTCACACCTTTTCTGCTACAAACAGACTCCGGCCCCCCACCAGAGAAGGAAAACGTTACGTGGCCCTCACAGGAAAAAGTTTGGGGACCCCTGATCTAGTTGATGTAAAAATAATATTTGTTTTACATGCTCAGCAGAAAACAACATATCAGCAACCAGTGGCGGAGCTAGACTTTTAAAGTTGGGGGGGCCAAGTGGGGGCCAGGACTACCTCTGGGGGGGGGCAACATTTTAAATGTGTGTGCACATATATATATATATTATATATATATATATATATATACTGACTGTAAGCAGTATATATATATATATATATATATATATATAATTTAAAAAAATAACCGAACTGAATATTTGGTTATTGTTTAAGCCCCTCTGTCATTTGACATGTTATAATTAACAGCTTTGACTGGTGCACATGGAGACATGATAGACTTTACGCAGAGTTCATCGCAGAGGAAACTAAAATCAATCAAATAAAAGATCCTTTCTGAATATCATCTCATGGACACTGAACTAAATGCGTCTTTCTGACTGGGAGCTGACAGCGTGTTGAAGAGTTATGGACACCTTGGTTAGGAAGCTCTGTTGTGACAGGTAATTTGACAGGTAAAAATATTTCGGGTCGGACCAGAATTATTTACCTGATGGTGGTTACGGGCTTCTAATGAGTTTACATTTAATGAGTTTGGAGCACACAGAGAAAACCTAAAGAGAATGTGATCTACTTATTGTAGTTTAAATAGAGGAATAACAGCTGAATGTTGAGAGAGGAAAGAAATTAAAGTGCAGATCCGTTAGGCAGAAACAAGCGCAGAGCGCTGGGCAATAAATGCTCCAATTAATCACACATGAGACGACAAACGCCAAATATACAATATATAGTTACACTGCTTATGTTAATGGTGTTTTAAAAACAAAACCAGTAAAAACTTAACCTAGTTAATATGTCAGATTCCCTCCTCACCCTCATCTTGATACTGAGAGCAGTTCGCTGGTTTCTGTCCAGACTGTGATCAGCTGACCACTTGGTGCGCAGACAGTTTCAACTTTACGCACAGAGAACATCGTGGAGTTCATTATTAATCAGACTAAGAAAAATATCTGTCAGAGAATCATCTCTGATCTGGACGCTTTAACGGACCAGAGGCTTTGGAGCGTCCAGCAGCTGATCCGCTTCTGCTGGTTTTTCTCCCGCTGAGGGAAGTGATGCGGGATCAGGAAACGATCAGTTCTGCCGTCTTCTAATCACGTCATTTCGTGAAATGTTACCTGATTTCAAAAACGTTCTAGCAGAGAAATACTAAATGTTTCGTTTGATGACTATAAATTGGAAATAAAATGATTTTTTTCTTTGACGGACAACGAAAGAACTCCAGCGCCACCTCTGCTCCAAACTACGAACATTGTCGGCCCCTCTTCGGTTTTTTCTCTTTTTTGCGGAGGATCAATAAATAACTTATTGGTGTTTTACCATCACCAGGTATGAAGTGCTTTAGCCTTTGAGTTGCACCACAGCAGCACAACTGAAACATCCAGGAGAAGAATTTCAGCTTGTTTTTATGAGTATAAAGGAGGCTGGTATCGCGCCTGATATAAATCTATTTATTTATGTTATCACATGGACTTATATAAAGTTTTATACATTTTCTTTTCATATATTTATTATTGTTTTTCTTCTTTAGATATTAGGTTGGCTTAGAATGATTCCAAATAATGTACAGGAATAACTTGGTGCTGTTACATGTCAATCATCTGGGGGGGGCAACTAGGGGGGCCAATCATATGACAAGGGGGGGGGGGGGTCAGTGGCCCCCCTGGCCCCCCCCTCTGGCTCCGCCACTGTCAGCAAGTACAGCTTAGAGTAGCTCATTGAAATGTTAATGCAATGCAGCCTGATGCAAAAACATCTTGCTATTCAATGTCAAACTTTGAGAAGTTTTAATTATTGTTAACAAACATTGTGAGGCCAAAATTAGGCTCACTGACTGTAAGCAGTAAGCTCCTCAATGCTGAGTGCTTCACACTTAGCATTGAACCACTCCAGTGCACAGTGGGAGCGATGGCCTGGAGAAACCAACAGAAACACACCATCTATGAAAAGCAAAGATGAGACACTGAGGCTCACAAGCCAGACATCATCCTCTGCATGGCTTTAGATCTTCCATATTAAACTTTAACACCTTAATATGTTTCAAGCTGGGCAGCATTAATTTGAATTTGAATTTGAATTGATTGTTGGTAACGCTTCATTGTCCGTAACTTTTTAATCAACTTTCAGACCTGAGACATTTGCATCCTAATGCTTTAAACCTCTAAAAACTTGTCATATAGGAAGATAATTAAAATATATTGTGGTAATGTGAAACTCACTGTAAATAGCTGTTCCAGTTACCAGGGCACAAAAACACCCCAAAACCACCAAATACAGACGAGTCCCAGTGAGAGCTGTTTCTTCCTCTTCTTCACCTGAAAGAAACAATGAACTTGATAAGCAGTTTCCCCCAGTGTATTATAAGCCAGGGGGCCGCCATGCTTTACTAGTCCCGCCGCCAGGCTAAGCATTGCTTGTTTACGTTTCTGGGAAAATAATAAGAATAATAAAAATAAAAAAATATATATATTTTTTTTAAAGCCGGGCTGCAAGCGTCTCTGTTGCTCTTAGCATTTCACTAGCGGAGCAGATTTATTCCTAAACAATAGGTTTATAATAGATAGGTTGATAGTTTATGCATTTAAAGCCGACAGCACGCGGACTAATCACACTGCCTCGCGCACTGCGCCCTTGAAACCCTTGGGGGCCTGATGGAGCCGCTGACTTAATTTGGATTAAACATAAGTGCAAATTTTTTGTTTTTAGACTAGTTGTGGATTTAAATAGCATTTCACTGGAGATAGTTTCCCGTAACATATAATTACATAGAAATACTTTTACATTTCCCGTCAACTTAACATCTTTTAATACAAAAACACGGTGGACTGCCTCGATGCCCCAACCACCGGGCTTAGCAAGATTTCTGGGGGAAACCCTGATAAGGTATAAGAGTTGTAATTCATCAGAGGGCCTGAAGGTCTCTGAGTTATTTTGGGTGTGAGTTATGAGTTATTTTCTTAATGCCGGTTTAACAGGACAGGAAAACATGGAAAATCAGCTGTGACTCAGTGGTTTAGGTAAACACAACCAGCTGAGTCAGACTGGACCAGACAGCCGATCTGCCTCTGAGCCGTACAACGGCAGAGAGAAGACGACTCCTTCTGGATTGTTCTGAACAGTGGCTGACCAGCGTTTCTCAACCTTTTTTGGCCCTGCGCCCCCCTAGCCTTAATCCAGGTCCCTCACCGCCCCCCACCAAAGAATTTGCAGGCTACTTTTCACTGACTATTTTATTATTAATATTACTATCACTATTGTAGATGATTTGATTTTTATGCTTGTTTCTGTATTTATCATCAAAAATAATTTCCCAGAGAACAAATAAGCCATGAGAATAGAAATTATTTTTACAGGTGTCTATGAAAAATTTAATGGACATTCAAGTTAACCCACACCATGAAATAACTGACAGAAAATTCCAATTCTTTGAAACTGGGGCCTTTATTGGTCCCTCTGAACAAACAAAAAAAATATTTTTCAAATATCATTTTCCATATATGAGTTTCATTTTGTATCATATTTGATACATCGGGTCACAATGCTTAAAGATTATTTTTTCTTGAACAAACAAAAACATAATAAAACACAAATAACTCAGATAAATTGTTAATTCCAAACATAAAATGTGCTACAACAATGCAGCAATAACAAATCCACCAATGGAACTGGCAGGGTGGCAGTCTCGAGAACATAACATTTCAGTTATTTTCTACACATATTGTGGCTCACAACCTTTTTATTTTGCATTATGATAGGCTTGGAAACAGTTTCGGTCCTTGTTCAGACAAAGACGCACTTTGCATTTCTCACAGGACACATGGGCAAAGTGGCCCACACAGTGCTTGCATCTCTGTCGGGTTTCCCATGTTGGGAAATGATTGAGGCCATCCTTTCTCACATCAGGGGGCAACTCAGTGGTTTTCCTCCTCTTAGGAGGAGTTGGTGTTACGGAGTGAAGCTTCTTCAAACAAAACGGAGGCTCGTATGTCTTTGACTGAACCTTTCTGTTCAGTTTTTTATTGAAGAGAGAAAACGGCGACAGCTGATAACGGCAACAGCTTTTCGTTACCAAGACAACCAAAATATCAACAAAGCAAGATAGTAACAAAACAGAACCAGATACTTAAGCATTCTTCAAAATAAAAGACTTCTTCTATTCAAATAAATCATGTCTTGCACTTAAATATATTTCACTTCATCCTTGTAATTATATACAATCATGTTCAATTCAATTAAAAATAATCATGTAATCTATGCTTAACATATAATTGTAAATCAGTCACTTATCATACTGAACAACATATAAGTGTAAAAAAGTCACAACAGTTGGCATTGCTTCCGGAGAGGACAAAGGTCTGCCACACTTTTTGACCTTTCGTGCACTTTCGTGAGGGCAGTGGCAACAGAGGCCTGAAACCTTCTCAGGGGCAGGTGTTTCTGCCTGGGATGCAGTTTCTCCAGGTCTCTTCTGTAGCGGATCCATGCATTGATTACTGCCACTGTGATGGTGTGCCACCAAATGTAGACGTACCTTCTTCGGGATCTGAAGCTGAACTTGTACAGTGCAGAAAGCATATCAAGAAGGTCAATGCCTCCCATGAAACTGTTGTAAGTGGCAACAATGGCCGGTCTGGGAACCATTATGTGGGTTTTGGCTTTTCGATCCCAACGCTTCACACTGCCCAGTGGTTCAACACCAACAAAAGAAGAGAGCAGGTTCACAGCTTTGTTGTCATACCATCTCACAATGATGCTGTTTTCCTGGTTTACTCTGAAATCCAGTGACCCTCTTCCCTTTTTCTTCAGTTCTTTCTCATCCATCAGATGGCAATTTTTCAACCTGTTCATTCAGACTGTGCCTATGTAGTAGATTCCTCTTTGTTTCAAGTGCTCTACTTTGGTGTTTTGTCCGTTGGGATTTCTGGTGCTTCATCATCATCATCCTTATCTGGGTTTTCCTCTTCTTCATCATTTCCGCTATCTGGGTGTTCCTCAATCCTTGCAGGAGTCCATTCCTCATCCTCCCTTAGCTGCTTGATATCACTTGAATTCCCATTCATAATCATATTCAGAATATCTTCAACAGTGTATGTCTTTGCCATCTAAAAAAACACACAGGCACAAAAAACAGAGTGTTTATTTTATCTTTGAATTGGTCAGTTTTCAATGAAAATAAACAAAAGGTGCAAGTTGCATATCTATTTTTAAGCTATAAATGTACCAAATTATGAACATGCAAACATGTCATTAGTTTCTATGAAAAAAGACTGTACATTGCTTGACGTAATGTAAAATACATGAAGTACAATAAAAAAGACAATTGACTGATTTTCCGAGTTAACTGACCCACTGTATCAAATTTCATACATCACTTTTCAACACGGTTTTACAAAGAAATGATGATAAAATACTTAGTAATTTTACATTGCATCAACTCAGTAAGTGTTCCTATTGATAGTTCACCCGAAAACAATTTTTTTTTCTTACCTTCTAAAATTGGCAAAGTTTTCCTGCTGAAACCGCATGTGTCCCAGTCCTTTGACATGGCAGTCTTGTAGTATCAGTGGAAAGGCCTCTGGTGAGAAAGTTACTACCCCCTGTTGGATTATCAGTGCACTACATGTGTCTAATTGTATACATTGGGTTTTTTAGGGAAAAAAATGTCACACTGCTCATTTGGAGGTCTCAAAAACTCATGTATCACATATGATACGTTTGGCGTTATAGGGTTAAAATTGGTAGGCCTAACAGCAGCCAGTCAGAGTGGAAAAAATATTCTTGTTCTTTTCCATTTTCTAGTTGTTAAATATTCCACAAAATGAGCAGATTAAAGATGTTCAACATGCCAGTTTAAACTTTGAACTATTTGCAAAACAACTGAGCTCTGCAACATTAAAACATGGATAGAACTGTAACTACATTAATCATAACTCTTCTTCTCTTCAGTGTTTCTGTCCGTTTCTGGTGGTGCAGCTCTGTGCTGCCTTCAGGAGAATGGGACATCAGAGTATCATCAATAAAACTTCATCCACATGGCAGAGCTAATACAGTCCCCTTATTAAGTATTGGTCTAAAGGTCTTGCCATACCAGCTTATTCCTATGTATTTACTTTAGTTTCTTAGTTTATTCTTGTATTTTGTTCTTCATTCAATTCCATTTAGTTTCCTTTGATTAGTATTATCCTCTCTTGGTTTATTGCTATGTCCACTTTAGTTTCTTTCCTGCTGCTAGATTTAATTTATTGTTTATTGACCATCAGTAATCTTCACTCAGTCTGCTGCGCCGCCTAAACCTCACTGTTCAGCGTCGGATCCTCTGTTTTTATGCCATAATTCACATCTAGTTCGTCGCTCCATTTTATGTCCCGCTTCTCCTGTTTTAGAAAAAACCGCAATGTGTGCGTCGTTTTTTTTAAACCCCCTAAGGCGCGCAGCGCTCGGGAAGCGTATCAATGGGGAAAAGGCAGACTGACATAAACTTTTTAAAACAACGGAAACAATTGCGGTATTTTGATTATTGAAATTTAAAAGTGCTGTGTTACCGTTGTTCTATCACCCCGTTTCATACCGGACCACTTGCAGCACCATGTTAACGCTATAAAATGAACGCTCTCTATTGTGGTATCACGCATGGAGGGATTTCTTTATTTAAATAGGTTCATTTTTCAGAGGGATACTAAGTGTACTGGGGTATCGTGATTTTAGTAATTACGTGTTTATAAGAGCGATTTTCTGTTGTCCTTCCATGGAAGCGGGCAGCATCCAGACGGACAATAAAACACTTTTCAATATAAGATGCTGCTTTGACATTATCACAGAACTGAGAAAACATATAAATACAAGACAAAGTGAATCACAGCAACGTCATCAGCCGGTGTAATGCCGGTGTAAGGGACAATGCGGTGAAGCTAGTTACAGCGGAGCTGCGCCATGAAGCTACAATCACTGAATAGAAGAAGAGCTGCCATCGATACAGTTGCAGCCAAGCATGATTTAATGTTACACAATACAGTTTTACCAAGTGTCTCAAAGACTAAACTGGTATTGTTGTGCATATAAGGTGTAAATTTTACCTTCGACCAAACGCCCCCCAAAGGTATCCCAGCGCCCCCCTTTTATAAAATGTCCGCCAGCGCCCCCTGCTGTCCTCTGAATGCCCCCTGGGGGGCGGTACCGCCCACGTTGAGAACCGCTAGTTTAGAGGGTAACAGGGGTCGCTGACGGAAATATTTACAAAAAGGGGAAGCTGTGTTTGGTAGAAGGTAAAGTTTATACCGAAGATGCAAAACAATAGCAGTTTAAAAGTTGAATCACTTGAGAAAAGCTGGTCCACAACATGCATGGCTGCAACTGTATCGATGTAACTCTTCTTCTCTTCAAGGTTTCTATTAGCTTCTTAGCGCTCCTGCTTGACTGCTACCAGTGTCAATGAAATTAAATGAAATTTGTATTTATTTCAAAACATGTACAATATCAGAGAAAAAAAAATAAAATCCCTATATGTACATATCATAACAATAATCAAACATAAAAAAACAAAATGTTCATATCCAGTTCAAAAAGCAGGATATTTCACATATATTTTACTGATCACAATTTCTACACTTTCTAAATTATATATATTCAATCAATCAATCAATCAATCAAATTTCATTTGTATAGCACATTTCAGCAGCAAGGCATTTCAAAGTGCTTTACATAATTAAAATAAAAACAGCATGCGACATTCAATAAACAGTGAGAAAGAGATTTTGAAAAAGAATAAAAAAGATAAAAACATTAAAACCCCTTTAGGACTTCAGTTAAACGTCATTTAACTGGGACTCTAACCCTCTGGGACTTTAGTCAAAAACACCGTTTGACAAGGACTCCAACCTCTAGGTTTTTAGTTGAAACGCCGTCAACTGGGACTCTAAACCCCATGGGACTTAAGTTAAACGTCCTTTAACTGGGACGTTTTCCGGGGGGCTTTAGATCATTAAAACGTAAACAGTGAGAAAGAGAAACAAAAAGAAATTAATAAATAGATAAAAACTAAAAATAAAAACATTAAAAACATCGAAGACATCAAAAACCCGCACTGTAATTCTTATTTAGCCATAAGCAACTCTAAACAGGTGGGTTTTAAGTTGAGATTTAAAGGCACTCAGTGTTTCAGCTGTTTTACAGTTTTCTGGAAGTTTGTTCCAAATTTGTGGTGCATAGAAGCTGGATTCTGCTTCTCCTCGTTTGGTTCTGGTTCTGGGGATGCAGAGCAGAACCAGAACCAGAAGATCTGAGGGGTCTAGACGGTTGGTACAGTAATAACAGATCTTTAAGGTATTGTGGTGCTAAACCGTTCAGTTATTTATAAACTAACATCAGTATTTTAAAGTCTATTCTCTGAGCTACAGGGAGGCAGTGTAGGGACTTTAAAACTGGTGTTATGTCTCTATCTTCCTGGTTTTACTCAGAACCCAAGCAACAGCATCTGGATCAGCTGCAGCTGTTTGATTGATTTATTAGTCAGACCTGTGAAGACGCTGATAGGTATTTTCCTAGAACCTACATAAAAGAACCACAGACAACGTATATGAATTTATGACTAAACTTCTGCAAGCAAAAGGAGAAGACTCTGTCAACTGCTTCTCAGAGCTGTTCACAGAGCGTTCTGCCAATCTTTGGATACAGCTTGTCTTTTATTATCAAACTTCAAAGAGGGAGGATAGGCAAGATAGACAGCAGAGAAAAAACAGCAAAGGTCGTAAAACATTTTACCTAAACAAAGCAAAGGTCGTAAAACAATTTACCTAAACAACTAGCAACCCAGTTCCAGATGCGATATCTGATTTACGGCCTGAGCCCGGTTCAAATCTTGGTCAAACTGTTTCACCTGAAGATAACAGGCAGCTGTGACTTCTAGGTCGGTTCACACATACAGTTTAAAGAGGAGAACACTTTAAACTGAAAGTAACAACAAAATGATAATACCAAAAATCCCTATCATTCCCCCCTGTTTATCATTTTACCATGTGTACAAACCGTAGTCAAAAGCCAAGCATAGAAAAGAAAAGAAATAAAATAGAACCAAGAAATGCAAAATATATACATTTTTTGTCCTAGTCTAAACATAAAAATTACACAATGAACATAATGAATAAATGAAATAAACAAAAACAAAAGAAAGAAACAGCAAAAAATCAAATGCAGTTTTCACATCCCTAACACCACTTGTTTTCACATTTTTTGGTGTAGGAATCATTCAGCAAATGAATTAATCCGTTCAGTGATTACAGAACATCATCATTGTTCAGAAAATCGTCAGAATCTCAAAACAAGTCATCTTCATTCGTCTCATAGGATGCCTTTGCTAGCTGATAACTGACAACAGTTGTGTTACTTGTCTTAAACATCATACTTCGTAGGTATGGAATAATGCAACCCTTAAAAGGACAGAACAGAACCGAAACAATCAGAATAGGTGTCACGAGCTTCAACAGTAAAGTCCACCATGGACCAGACATGAACCATGAAAACAAATCAAAAAAGAAAAATGTGATCCTTGCGTAGCACCGTCTACACAATGTTTAAGTTCCTCCAGGCCATGTAGAGCATCAGAAATAGTTCCACCAGTTCCTGTTTCGTCAGGAACACGCTGGGCCAATGAGAGGGAGGATAGGCAAGATAGACAGCAGAGAAAAAACAGCAAAGGTCGTAAAACATTTTACCTAAACAAAGCAAAGGTCGTAAAACAATTTACCTAAACAACTAGCAACCCAGTTCCAGATGCGATATCTGATTTACGGCCTGAGCCCGGTTCAAATCTTGGTCAAACTGTTTCACCTGAAGATAACAGGCAGCTGTGACTTCTAGGTCGGTTCACACATACAGTTTAAAGAGGAGAACACTTTAAACTGAAAGTAACAACAAAATGATAATACCAAAAATCCCTATCAGACGCTGCTGCAGTAATCAATGCGGCTAAAGATAAACGCATTGATGAGTTTCTCTAGATCGCGCTGAGACATCAGTCCTCTAATCCTAGAGATGTTCTTCAGGTGATAGAAGGCCGACTTTGTGACTGTCTTAATGTGGCTCTGAAGGTTCAGGTCAGAGGTCATCACTACTCCCAGGTTTCAGGCCTGATCGCTGGTTTTCAGTTGTAATAACTGAAGCAGTGCGTTGATTCGGGTTCGCTCCTCTTTAGGTCCAAAGATAATAACTTCAGTTTTGTTTCTGTTCAGCTGGAGAAAGTTTTGGCACATCCACACATTGATCTGTTCTAAGCATCTATTCAGTGATTGGATGGGGTCAAAGGTCACCTGGTGACATCGTGATGTAGAGCTGTGTATCATCCGCATAATTATGATAGTTAATCCTATTTCCTGTTATAACCTGAGCCAGTGGGAGCATATAAATATTGAAAAGAAGGGGTCCCAGGATTGAACCTTGGGGTACCCCACGTGACCTTTGACCTCTCTGATGAGAAGTTTCCGATTGAAACAAAGAAATCCTTGTTCTTTATGTAAGATTCAAACCAGTTGAGCACTGGACCAGAGAGTCCGACCCAACTCTCCAGTCGATTCAGTAAAATGTGGTCAACAGTGTCAAAAGCTGCACTGAGGTCCAACAGAACCAGCACTGTGGTTCTCCCACAGTCTGTATTTATATGGATGTCATTGAACACTTTTACAAGGGCCGTCTCCGTGCTGTGGTGAGCACGAAAACCAGACTGGAAGGAGTCAAAGCAGTTTGTTATTGTTAGGAAGTTATTTAATTGTTTAAAAACAGCTTTTTCAATAATTTTGCTGATGAATTCTGCAGTAGTGATTTGTCCAGATTGTTCTTTTTTATCAGTGGTTTGATAACTGCTGTTTTCAAAGCCTGGGGGAAAACACCTGATGAGAGCGATGAGTTACTATTTGGATCAGATCAGTAGCAACGACAGGCAGGACTTTCTTAAAGAAATGTGTGGCCAGGACATCCAGACAGCAGGAGCTTAAAAGACTTATAATTTCTTCTAGGGTTTTATAATTTAGTAACCAAACCAAACCAAACCAACTTTATTTATAAAGCACTTTAAAACAACCACAGCTCATACAAAGTGCTGTACATTAAAACACAACATAATAAAAAAATTTAAAAAATGTAAAACTTACAGTTTAAAAACAAAAACATACAATTTAAAACTAGATCCCGCTGGTGTTGAAAGCCAAGTAAAATAGATGGGTTTTAAGACGAGCTTTAAAAGTAGTAGTAGTTGAAATTGGGTCATTTTTCCTGCATTTGTTTTGTTTGGGCACAGCATTGGTACTGTCTTTGGAGTGGATGTGCAGATTAATCCTCTGATCTTTTGAATTTTCTCTGAAAAGAAACTGGAAAACTTGTTGCAGGCGGCATTAGATTGGAGTTCAGGTGGCAACGTCATTGGAGGATTTGTGAGCCTGTCAACAGTAGCAAATAAAGCTCGAGCGTTGTTAGTGTTTCTGTTTATGACATCTGCAAAGAAAGCCTCTCTTGCATGTTTTAGTGTTGTGTGATAGTTACGTAGTCTTTCCTTGTAGATGTCATAATAAACATGCAGTTGAGTTTTACGCCATTTCCGTTCGGCCCTACGGCAGAGATGTCTTGCAGATTGAACTGTTTGTGCATTTCTCCATGGAGATTTCTTCCTACCAGTCACAACCTTCACTTTAGTGGGGGCAATGTAATCAATGATATCTGAAAGTTTGCACTGAAAATCATCCACCAACTTATCTACGTCACTAAGGACGAGGAAGAAAAGTAGATTTGATTAAATGTTTCTGCTGTGTTTTCTGTGAAAGTACGTTTTGTGATAGTTGCTTTTTGTCCAAGTGGGTTAACGGATAAAGAACTGTCAAAGAAAACAGCAAAGTGGTCCGACAGGGAGACATCAGTTAAAGAAACATTGGAAATATTCACACCCTTACTGATAACCAGGTCCAGTGTGTGTCCCTGAGTGTGTGTTGCTTGTTTGACATGTTGTGTTAAACCAAAACTCTCTAATATATTACAGAGCTTTATAGCCCCTCGGTCTTGGGGGTTGTCAACATGAATGTTGAAATCACCAACAATTATTAAACAATCATAATCAATGCACATGAGAGATAGAACCTCATTCAAGTCCGCAAAGAAATTTTCCACATATGTTGGGGTATTGTATAGAGTTAGTGTCAAAGTTTGTTTCTCGCCTTTTACCTCGATTCCAAGATACTCAAAAGACATAAAATTACCCAAAGAGATTTTACTACAGTTCATGGTATTCTTAAATACTGAAGCCACGACTCCTCCTTTTTTGTGTTTTCTATTCTCACTTAAAGAACAAAACAAAACCCAGATGACACCCAAGAGTTTTTTTTTCTCTTATTCAAGTCCGTTCTTTTGTATGCAGGATGATTAATCCTCCATCAGTCAATAATCCAAATGTTTTTAGTCCATGATCCAAGGGCAATAGGTCCAGAAAAGAAAAGTAGTTTGGTTCAATAAAATGTGGTGATCCAGTAGCTCGCCATCCTGGTTTGAATTAGGGGGTGGAAAAAACCCTGACCTAAACAAGGTCATAAATAAAAACTAAAATTAGCATTCACATTTAAATAGGGTTAAACTGGAGACTTCCGGTTATGGCGTCTCAGTGAAAGGTGAATGTGCATATGGCTCGCTGCTAGATCCTCTAAATTAATCCGTAAGTCAGACCAATATTGGCAATTTCAGAACCACACATGTAGAGGCAGCATTGAGTTTTTATACTTCACTAATCTGAAAAAACACAAGAGCTTCTTACAGAGAAAATGAAAATGTATTAAGTGCATTTGGATAGTATTGTTACTTTTCAGTCCTAATAAAAACATATAATATATATATGGAGTCACTTACTGTGATGATTGGTGAAAGCGACTGTAGTATCGACGTCACCGGTTTCCTCCATCCTTTACAGAGAAAATAATAAAGATTAGAAAATGTCCCAACATCTCCTTGAATGACCTCACAGGAAAGCAGGCAGGTTCCTCTTCCACTTTTTAAAAGATAGCTTCAGGGTTTGATGCAGCATCAGAACATAAAGACAGTTACAAAGTCGACCTTCTGTCACCAGAAGCATAATTCCAGGATTAAAGGACTAAAACCAGGAAGACAGCGCACATCACCCCAGTTCTAAAGTGTTGATACAAAAGGTAAAATAAAACAATATTCAAGCAGACAACTGGAAGAACCACATGGCAACATTTATTTTTCATCAGAAGGCATCTCCTTCTCTGAACAGGAACAACTCACATCTCTTGTGCACTACAAGAGCGCCCACCAATGGCTTGTTGCTGAAATGTGCTCATAAAAGAATAAACTTTATTCAGTTGTTTGTTTAACCAGAAGTGCATTTCCATGACTTACTAGCAGTATTACTGTGTCTGGTGAATGAGGTTATGCATTAAATGCAGTTGGAAAGCTGCAAGTTTATGTAGCATGTAATTATTTTTGCAGTGAATCGAGTTCATCATAAGATTGCAGAGAACAATTGTAGTGTTTTACGCAGGTTTGTCCGCCTGAAATGGTGTTTTAATTCGGGCCGAATATTACTGGATCAGAGTGGATAAAGTTAAAAATAAATACTCTTAATCAACTTTGTTCTCTGTTGCTGATTATTACCTTTCGACTCAGCGAAGCCATAATGTTAAAAGTCCGTCCGTTCAGCACTACATTACCCATGATGCATCTGTTCATTTTGTAGTTCCAATTTCATGTAGCTGAGCAAGTTGTTTTCTGTGCTTCTCTGAGGCTCGGTGGCATAAAAATAGCATCCACCATCAATCCTTCCTTAATCCCGTGTATATGAGACCTGTGTGCGCTTTTATTATGCAAGTATACATTTTTCCGCCCGATATTTGGGTTTATGTCACGACATTAGTCGACATATGTCACGACATTAGTCGTGACATAAAGTTACACAGTTAAAAATTAACAGTAATATTTTGGTTTATTTAGCCTGTCACAGAGGAAATAAATGCAGGAATTCACTTTTCAAAGTCATAATTTCACCATGTTTTTCAAAATGCCGCTAGTCTAAATAAATACTCCTAAATATAGGAGTTCCAAACTAAATATTTAATTCACAAGCTAAATATTAAGCTTCCAAACGACATATTTAGTTTTCAATTTAAATATTTAGTTTGGAACTCTAACCTTTATGAATATATTAGACCACATCTATCAAACAGAAGGCCTAAGGGCCAAATCTGGCCCGCCATAGCTTTTTATGTGGCCCTCACTCCTGAGGTATTGCATAATATAAATTAAGATAACAGTTGTGAGCTGAAATATTGTTATATTAACCAAATCAAAGCATTTTTTGTCTGCTTACTGCCAAATTACATTAGTCAATAATTCCAGTTTGATTGTGATCACAGAAATTGACACAAAATCAACAAATCGCATAATTTTTTTTTGTGATTGTGCACAATGGAGTTTCTTAAAAATATTCCAGAAAAATTGTCAAATCATTGGTTTTAAGTTATGCCAATTCCCACCTGATATTGTTTAAATACAAGGGTTTCTTTCATGATTTATTTGGGGCGGGATTCTAGACTCTTCCAAGATTGGGGGAGTCTGGACCCCCGACAGTTACGCTTAGAGCATCAATAAAAACCAGGGGTCCCCAAACTTTTTCCTGTGAGGGCCACATAACTTTTCCCTTCTCTGGTGGGGGGCCAGAGTCAGTTTGTAACAGAAAAAGTGTGACGATTGCAGGAGTGCCTAAATGTAAAAATTTATTGTTTTCCAGAAAGCACAATCAAATAACATTCTCTGGGTTCTTCACAGAAAAATTCCAGGAAATAACACTTTTTATGAAATAAATACCGTATTTTCCGGACTATAAGTCGCAGATGTCTCTGCCGCTCCAGGTTTTCCACAACGATGCAGCAGCAGTAAAGGGGGATGGACACCCAAAATCTGAGTCATAACAGGTCAATTGAATATCACATTTATTATGGTTGAAAAAGAAAAAGTTGCCAAGTTTAGATTTAACTCAACTGATTACCGTAGTTTCCGAACGGGAACTGTAACAGTAAAAGTGCTGATCCTTCGTGTTGCTACTAGCATGTGCTAAATGAAAATGGGCGCTTTCTTGTTTAGATTTCAACGGCAGCTTGCATCCATTATTGTTGCACTACTGCCATCTACTGGATCCTAATATCTATACCTCAAATTCTCATAATGATCCCAGTATTACTTAAAATACGAAAAATCTTCTTTTTCCCCATAATGCTATTTAACTGATCAACAACATTCTCAAATTTCAATTTCCTATGAAAACCTAATTCCGTTTTAATGGGCAATTTCTTCTTTTATTTCCAATTTTGACTTCCACTTCCTGCTAAAGAGCCCCCTGGTGGTTGAAGAAAAATCCACATATAAGCCGCAAGGTACAAAGCTTAGGAAAAAAGTAGCGGCTTATAATCCGGAAAATACAGTATATGAAAAGAAATCTAAATGCTCTCTGGTGTTATTCAGGGGGCCGGACCAAATGTGGAGGCGGGCCTGATCCAGCCCGCGGGCCGTAGTTTGGGGACCACTGATAAAAACGCTAAAATAAAATTAGCATCAGGAAAGAAACTAAAGAGAACACAACAATAAACCAAGAGATAATACTAATCAAAGAAAACCGAATGAAAATGCATGAAGAACAAAATTCAAGAATAAACCATCTCAATTAAATACAGAGGAATAAACTGGTATGGCAAGACCTTTTGTGCAATAATTAATACAGAGGACTGTATGGCAAGAATAAACAGACACTGTTTTCAGATAAAAGGTAACATTTTATAAAGATATATATTATATTGGAATATTTTTTCCACTCTGATTGGCTGCTGTTAGGCCTACCGATTTTAAGTTGAATGTCCATTACATTTTTTTGTAGACGCCTGTAAAAATAATTTCTATCCACATGGCTTTTTTGTTCTTTGGGAAATTATTTTTCATGATAAATACAGAAACAACCATAAAAATCAAAACATCAACAGTAGTGAAAGTAATATTAACAATAAAATAATATTCAGTGCAAAGTACAATTCAATTTCTTAAATGGGGGGCGGTAAGGGAGCAGGATAATGGATAGGGGGGGACGCTGGCCCAAAAAAGGTTGAGAAACAGTGACTTAGACAAAATAAAGCAATGTAGCTGTGCCTCATCTGCAAAGACATTTCCAGTCTGAAATCGCGGCTAATTCGAAAATTTTATTTTAATGAGATGCAGGGCTTAAAGGAAAAAAAAAATCCTGACCCTGAAACTTATAGTTAAGATAGAAATTTACTATAGCGTTGCTATTGCCACAGTTTAATAAAAGATATCTTTGAATAGTGCAAACAATTGCTTCTAACAATAATATTGACAAGCTAAGCACTCAAACTTAAATAAGACTTCAGTACATTTCAACTCAAAACAAAATGTAAAATGTCTTTGCCTTGCAGGCAACAATCCCTCAACATTAAATAAGAGCCTTTCAGTCAATGTTTCTGCAAGTAATTTAGAACATGCAACATTACCAACTAGATCAGTGTTTCTCAACCTTTTATGGGACAGCTCCCCCCTAGCTTTTATCCAGGTCCCTCACTACCCCCCACCAAAGACTGTGTAGGCTACTTTGCAGTGACTATTATTTTATCATTAATATTACCATCACTATTGCAGATGTTTTGATTGTTATGCTTGTTTCTGTATTTATCATCAAGATAATTTCCCAGAGAACAAAAAAGCAATGTGAATAGAAATTATTTTCACAAGTGTCTATGAAAAATTTTATGAACATTCAACTTAAAATTTGTAGGCCTAACAGCAGCCAGTCAGAGTGGAAAAAATATTCTTGTTCTTTGCCATTTTCTAGTTGTTAAATATTCAACAAAATGACCAGATAAAAGATGTAAAACATGCCAGTTTAATCTTTGATATATTTGCAAAACGATGAGGTTGGGGACCACTGGTTTAGAGGGCTACTTTTGAAATGACTGATTTCTGTTGTTTCCAAATGTTTCAGTGTGCCTAGGCCTGATACTCCGTACTCGGTGCTAGCGTGGCTGACACAATTACAGTTTAGTAAAAAGCCTTTTCAAGTGAAATACAAATCTTTAATGTATGTCTGATACGGTACACATTGCATATTGATCTGTTCAGCTAACGTAAAGCTGTATAAGACAGGCTTCAGGATGTAGAAGTTGTATCGGTACTGCCATTATGCTGTACTTGGCTAAAAGGTTTTCATAATGGATGTGTTTATAATTGACTTTATTTTTTTCATTCACTAAATACAAAGAAAGCAAAGCAATAATACTTACAGCAGCAGACGCTTTGTTCTTATTGATCCTACTACGGTTGAGCTGCAAATGCGGTCGTGCACAAGCTTTAATCCAAGCAAGGCTTTCAGGTTCAGATTTTGGAAATCTGTGAATTTTAGTTCCACAAACACGATCAGGATACCTGACATCGCCTGTACAGATACCCCCACTGATGGAGAACCATTCTTTTTCGAGTCCTGACGCAAAAACTTTCTGTCGGTCTGGTAGTCCACAATGTACATTAGCATGAGTTTGTGAGCCGGTAACCCACGTGATAGCTGCGCAGTGACGTCAAATGGGCATTAGCTAATGAAACGCAGACCCTGTGGTAAGGTCAATCAGCTTACTGGCAGATATTCCACATTCAATATGGCGGACGCTGTTACATATCGCAGCAACGGGCCGGCCCGCTCCATGAGGCGTCTACGTATTAATGTCTATGAGCAAGCCTACACTAACGGTAGTTGGCAGTTAGGCAAACATTTACTTCTAATACACAGAAATATCTCAAAATACAATCGACGTCAGTAAAAATTGTTAGTGAACTTAACAATGGTGCCTATTTATTATTGGTGAACTTCACCCACCTTTGAAAACAGAAATCAGTTTCTTCTCGGATCCCTCATAGCCGAGGATTCCGGGACGGATTCGCCGTTAGGACCGCTGTACTGACCAGCAGATCACTCCGCCTCCAGACAGCATTCCATCAAACAGCGAACCGCTGTACTGACCAGCGGATCACTCCGCCTCCAGACAGCGTTCTATCAAACAGCGAACCGCTGTACTGACCAGCGGATCACTCCGCCTCCAGACAGCGTTCTATCAAACAGCGAACCGCTGTACTGACCAACGGATCACTCCGCCTCCAGACAGCGTTCTATCAAACAGCGAACCGCTGTACTGACCAGCGGATCACTCCGCCTCCAGACAGCGGTCTGCCGAACAGCGGACACATCGTGTGGTTCTTTTCACACCGTTCTTCTGTCTGTTAGCCGCAGTCGGAGTTCTACAGCCAAATTCTCTAGCGGAATATAAATAGTCAAATTAAAGACAAAAGCATAATAATTGTTCACCAATAATCCGATTCTTTAGAACGGCTATGAACATACGACTCCAGTTTCAGTCAAAGGCCGTTCTTTAGTTTTGCAACGTACTACACATACTGCAGTAGCTATGATTATTCTAAATAAATTAAGAATTATATTTATTTTATTGACAAATAAAATACAAAACGTAGGACACAGAACGCATGCTGAGGAGGGACCAACTTTTGATCATTTCTATCTGTATTAGATAGCATAAATGCATTTGCTGCATTTATGCCATTTGTCCTGCGCACATTTTTCAGCCTTTACAACTCTTTAATACATTAACACATCACATTAACAGCTCTAAATCTTAGAACAGTCCGCAAAATAAGATTAAACAAGCGGCATCAATAAAAGTCTTCAGGACAAGGAAGAAGCAGATCTGAGCTAGAAGGGCTGTGGTCCTCTCGCCCTCAAGCGATTCCCAACGTTCAGTCATCCGCCCTCGACACCAGAACTGCAGTGGAAAAAGTGTAGCACAGAGTTGTTCATTCAAGCTAATAACTACCATTGAATACAATGTAAAATAATGGACTTGGTTGTGAAAGTCTATTTTTTTGCATTCTGAGGTGTCAATTTTGATTCAGACTGAATTAATAACACTTCTGAAGGGAAGAAAGCAAATATTTTGGTTCCTCTCAAAACATGCTGAAAGGAAATGATGTCATATTTTCAATCTGAGTCACGTGAGAAGAAGTTGGGGAGAAAAGTGCTTGGAGAGCTTCGTCCGTTTCGGCATGGGGAAGAAGGAATGATTAACGTCGGAGCACGTCATCAAAGAATAAACCTGCGGTAAGTACTAAACTAAGTTGATGTAAACGTGTCTTAACAAGCCTACAATTGTATTAATGCAAAAGACTGAGTTAATGTCACCTGGTTAGCAAGCTGAAAGTCCCGCCTAAATGTGGGTATCCCAGTAAACGCTTTCTTTTTCGCTGGGTTAAATGTGGTGTAATTTCTGAACTTACACGTATTTCACGAGAAATATAACTATGTGTACATTGTTCGGTTGTAGCTGGAATTAATCAAGGTGGGCATAATTCGTTACCAATCAATAGCTTCCACCACGGTTAGCTCGGCTACACGGTGAACTTGACTAGCTTAACCCATGTAAAGCCATGTTAGCAATTAGTTAGTCTAGTGTGTTTATACCACTATGATTGTAAAGTCCCAGTTTGTTAATGGTAGCGAGGCCCGTTGAAAATTAATGGTGTTTTGTGCATGCATTATACTTGTATGGTCGGTGATGTTTCCCAGTGTTCGCCATGCTGGTTTGTCCAACTGTTAAAACGGTTTCACAGGATATGCTCTCGGTAAGCGAATCTCCTTGTTAAGCTTTAAACTTTTTGTTCGGCTCTACAACTGGTTTTCATGCATTTTGTTCACGACACTGCCCCATTTACTGTAGGTTAAGAACTTCATTTTCCGAATGCATTGTGTTTTCAGAGATATGTCATGGCATGCTGGCAGGTATCTTATGAAGTGTGATTTCAAACAAATACATAGACTAACCTTGAGGGGCTGACATACTGTGACAATGGACTAACAGACAGGGGCACTTGTACTGATAGAAAAGGAGTGCATACGCATTGTTTTATATTAGATTAACTTAAAGGGGCACTGATGCACCTTACTTATTACAACTCAAAGCTTTCATCTCATCTGTATGTTGACACAAGGTGGTTGTGAATGTGAATTAATAATTTCTCTTTCCTTCTGTCTTTCGTTTTATTCTCCTGCCACCCAGGTTTTGACTCCAGCTTCCTGAACGTCACTGACTGTCAGGGCATCTACATCAACAACTCGAGGTCCAACTTTGCAATATGGCGACTCCCGTCCGACTCCTCATCTTGTTGGGTGACGAAAGCGCTGAGAGGATGAAATTATCAAGGGTGCCGTTTTGATTGTCCCTAAAGGGTGCTGATGCAGATTTCCGAAGGGAGTGTATCCTCAAAGCTCTCATCATCTACCTGGGAGAACGTGTTGAGGACCTTCTAAAGGAATACATGGTATGTCCAGATATTTTCTGTCACAATGATGATTCAACTTTATTCATCACGGGAGACCACCTATGCCATTATACAGTATATAGTGATTAATGAGGTGTGCCAGACTGCAGTTGTTCAGTTGCATATTTCGTATATTTTGCCTCAGGTCTCCCAGAAAGATCAAGCCGAGCAGGAGCTGGAGAGGACCATCATGGCAGTCTTCGTCTTCAGAGAGAATTCAAGCCTTCTACAGCAGCCCCAAGACGTTGGGATTGTCATTGATGGTGTGGAAATCCTCAATGAGTTGCCTTCTCTTGCAGCTGGAGTGGCAATGCTCTTTGGACTTTGCTATGCTCTTAACATGGAGTATCCACAGGGTTTCAGGTTCACCTTTGAGGCCCTTCAGAAGATCCTGATGGAGCTTGGTTCCAACAAGATGACTTCCAAGATTCGCAAACTCAGTGGTGAACTCAAAACTGCACAGTAGTGTATATTTGTGTGTGCTTAATGTGTGCATGTAGTTGCCACTGGCATCTATTTAAGAGGTAGACCACCTCACAGCACTTTGTTATACAGGCTCACGGGGTCACTTTCATGGAGTGCTTTTGTTGGAATTTTAGTTCTTTGATGATGTTTACAGATGCAACATTCCTTCAAGTTCAGATGTGTTTGAACAGTACAACAACAGTGAATGCTTTCTGTCCATTTAATTTTGCTTGATAGGCCATATTGTCTTTATTTCATTTCTCTGATGTAGAGCAACAATGACATGTTTATATTTGTTTGTCTGAAAATCCAACTTTTTTTGTCCTTTTTTACTTGAGGAATAAATGGCTTAGAAAAAAACTGTTGCTGGAGTGTGTTAAGTGTGATGTGAGTGATGCAAATTGTTTATGAAACCAAGTTTATGAAATATTTAAAAAAAAGAATTTCATGGTGCCAATGAATTAATTAATGCAATATATATATTTGATGGGTTCAATTTAAATATATTAGTTTGGTTCCAAAACTAAAATTTAAATAATTTAACTTGGATAAAGGTGAAGAATTAATATTGGGTCAAGTAAAGTAATATGGTTTGAGTCAATATTAAATAGTCATGTTGTACCAAACCACTTTATTTAGATTCTGTGAAGTCAAATATATTAGATGCAACAAATGGACATCAATTTTTTTAATTTAAGCTGGGCCACACTTTTTCCAGTGAAGGAGGGGAAGCCTGTCAAAAATTATCGTGGAGAAAATCAGTTAATTCGGCTAGACAACTGTTTGTCTCTGCCTGTCGATTACCCAGTTCTTGAAGTGCGGCATCATGGCTCTGGATTAAAGTTTGTTGGTGGAGAAGAGCTCTCTGAATTGCTTCTGCTGGGTCCTTTGCTTGGTGGGTGGGTGGGTTTGAGGTTCTTGATCCACATGCAGAAACACTCAGAGAGGAATTGGATAGTAGGAGGTTTATTACAGCTCAAACACCACAAAAACAGTCAACTTTAGATCTACTCCGGTCCGGGGATATTGTACTTAACTGGAGAGCAAGCGGGGGTAGGCAAGCAGAACCAGGGAGGCGAGGCTTTTCCTAGGTTGTTTGCAGGTCGGGTGGTTCAAGGGGCTTGAGGGCGGACAGGTGCGTCTTCCTTGTGTGATTGAGAGGGAACAGTGCAGTGGCGGCACGAGAGGATTCTTCCAAAACTCAGGTAAGTCAAAAGGTCCAAGTGGAACTCGAAACGTCCAATGCTGGCAAACACTCTGGCAAGGAGGAACTGGCCGCCTGCTGCTCATATACTCCTCTCGGTGATGATTATTTCTTGCAGGTGCGTCAGCAGGAGACCTGCTGGCCCACCTTCTGGAAAGATGCAGCCACGAGGCGCCCTCTGGTGGATAAACCTGGAAAAAACACAACTACCCCGGCCTGGTCCCCAACAATGTGTACCATATCTGACATACATTAAAGATTTTATTTGATCTGAAAAGGCTTTTTTCTCAACTGTAATCGTGTTAGCCACGCTACCATCAGGCCTAGGAACACTCAAACATTTACCAACAACAGAAATCAGGGTTTCAAAAGTAACCCTCAAAACCACAAATGTCCGACTTACCCAGTCTTGCAAGAACAATAGGCGTCAGTGATCTTGTCCACAGCTATATTTATGCTGAGTGTAGTGGCGATTGTTTGTTAAACCAAACATCCAACAAAGTTCCATTAAGCCACTGAGGCACTGGATTCAGTTCTCTTTAACGCAGGCAAAAGAAGGTTCAATATCCAAACGTGTAAGTTGTTCTTCATTATTTATTTCTTGACATCTTTGCAAAAGAAAACAATTACAGAGATAACTTTTCCTTCTACCTCTCTTGCACTGGTAAAAACCATAGGCCCCAAACCCAAATGCCTGTTGGTCCTTTACCAGGCTCCTACACTTATAGAAAGTGGACCAACCCACCTCACTTCCTGTTTGCTTAGAAAAACAACAAAAAAATAATAAAACAAAAGATAAATAAAATCAACAATTATTAACCTATAAGTTCTGTAAATAATACAACAAATATAAATTTAAGGATAAGCTAACAAAATTCAAATGGATAAAGAAAATAAAGAATAAATAGCTCCAACACTGAGGGTGTGAGGAACTGCTGTTTTCCTCATCGACCTGTAGCATTTCGCTGTGACGCGCACAATGCGGAGGCATTGCGTGGCTCAAACGCCTTGATGTCATCCAAAAAAGATGACATGAACTTGTTGGTTCCCCTGTCCATTGTCGTGGCTGATATTTTGTGAAAATCTGAAATGCTAAACTATTCGACTCAGAAATACTCTGCAGAGAGTCAGTCGAAATGAAAGACGTCATGTTTACATAGAAACTAAGCACCATTAGGCTGTGTTTGTGAGTGCAACAAGGCAGCCTTTTGCGGTTGGATTTTATGGTGAGGAAGACTATTTGAGGCAGATTCAGGTGGAAAACAGCAGTGGAAATATTCACAGCATCAACACACAGCACTCAATCTCAAATCCCAATCCCCTTTCACAGGTGAAACTGCAGGCTTAAATAGTCTCGGCTGTGTTGGACTCAACCTCCTCCAATTCACAGGGGGATCTCACTTCCCAAATCTCCACCTATTTCAATAAACTACATTTTATTAAATACAAACATTAAAATGCACTTTTTATAAATATTTTATATTTTATCTTACACCAAATGAAACACCACAAAAAACCCATAAACGATTTCCTCCCCCCACTTTTCAATGGCCTCTCCCGGTACCTATAAATGGTATCTGGACCCCCGGGGTAGAATTTGTCCAAACACCCTGGAGAGGACACAGAAAAGACAGGTGAGTCACTCAATATCAGCACTCCACACCTAACAGATTATGTACAAACATTTGCTCAGTTTTACCCACCAGTAGCTTATTGCTGAGTAACAATTATCCTCCCTTCACAGGCAACCACCTCACTTGTCAAGGAGCAGCTGTGCAGAGCCCAGAACAAAAGGCTACATGCTAATTACTAAAATCCTCAATAAATACAATTAAAATTTCTTGTGTGCAAATTCTTATTTATGTGCAAATCTCTGTTTAAAGTGCAGTGCTAAATAAAGTGCTATACAGAGACTTAAGTAAAACAGTCCCAGTAATGAAGATCTCTTCTGGGTGTAGCTTGGTAAGGTCCATTAGCTGCGGTGGATCGTGAACAGCTGGGAGGTACGGACGACTCCGAACAGTGCAGTGGCGCACTGTTCGGAGTCGTCCGAACAGTGCGCCACTGTTCGGACGAACAGTGGCGGAGGGGAAGCCTCCGCCACATGGACGGAGTCGTCCATGGACGACTCCGTCCATGGACGACTCCGTACCTCCCAGCTGTTCCTTCTACCTCTCTCTGCAAGAGAGGTAGAAGGAAAAGTTATCTCTGTAATTGTTTTCTTTTGCAAAGATGTCAAGAAATAAATAATGAAGAACAACTTACACGTTTGGATATTGAACTTTCTTTTGCCTGCGTTAAAGAGAACTGAATCCAGTGCCTCAGTGGCTTAATGGAACTTTGTTGGATGTTTGGTTTAACAAACAATCGCCACTACACTCAGCATAAATATAGCTGTGGACAAGATCACTGACGCCTATTGTTCTTGCAAGACTGGGTAAGTCGGACATTTGTGGTTTTGAGGGTTACTTTTGAAACCCTGATTTCTGTTGTTGGTAAATGTTTGAGTGTTCCTAGGCCTGATGGTAGCGTGGCTAACACGATTACAGTTTAGAAAAAAGCCTTTTCAGATCAAATAAAATCTTTAATGTATGTCAGATATGGTACACATTGTTGGGGACCAGGCCGGGGTAGTTGTGTTTTTTCCAGGTTTATCCACCAGAGGGCGCCTCGTGGCTGCATCTTTCCAGAAGGTGGGCCAGCAGGTCTCCTGCTGACGCACCTGCAAGAAATAATCATCACCGAGAGGAGTATATGAGCAGCAGGCGGCCAGTTCCTCCTTGCCAGAGTGTTTGCCAGCATTGGACGTTTCGAGTTCCACTTGGACCTTTTGACTTACCTGAGTTTTGGAAGAATCCTCTCGTGCCGCCACTGCACTGTTCCCTCTCAATCACACAAGGAAGACGCACCTGTCCGCCCTCAAGCCCCTTGAACCACCCGACCTGCAAACAACCTAGGAAAAGCCTCGCCTCCCTGGTTCTGCTTGCCTACCCCCGCTTGCTCTCCAGTTAAGTACAATATCCCCGGACCGGAGTAGATCTAAAGTTGACTGTTTTTGTGGTGTTTGAGCTGTAATAAACCTCCTACTATCCAATTCCTCTCTGAGTGTTTCTGCATGTGGATCAAGAACCTCAAACCCACCCACCCACCAAGCAAAGGACCCAGCAGAAGCAATTCAGAGAGCTCTTCTCCACCAACAAACTTTAATCCAGAGCCATGATGCCGCACTTCAAGAACTGGGTAATCGACAGGCAGAGACAAACAGTTGTCTAGCCGAATTAACTGATTTTCTCCACTATAATTTTTGACAGGCTTCCCCTCCTTCAACTCCAGATCCGGCCCCGGAATCCACTCAGTCCTCAGCCCCGATCCAGACCACATTTTCCGAATGCCAGCTGCCAAGTCCGCCAAGGTTTGACGGAGATCCCAGAAGATGCAGGGGACTCTTAATGCAGTGCAGTATTCAGTTCAACCACTCACCTTATAAGTATCCCCATCATTCGGCTAAAATTTAATATATCATATCTCATCTGTCCGGCCGCGCCCTAGACTGACCAGAAGTTAAGTTCACGGCCATTCCCCAATATGGTTGCACTTTTGACGAGTTCATATCTGAGTTCAAACAAGCCTTTAACCAAGAAACAGACAAGTCGTTAAAAGTTCCAGAACTCTGAGACTTAAACAGGGTCAGAAATCTGTAGCCGACTTCTCGATTTTCGCATCCTGCCGCCACGGGTTGGAACGACTCAGAATTAAAGAGCTTGTATTTAGACGCTTTGAACGACTCTTTAAAAGATGAAGTAGCCACACTAGATGAACCAGAGTGTTTTGAAGATTTAGTTAAGCTATCTACCAGGTTGGATAACAGAGTTCGAGCACGAGCCAGAGAAAGAAGTAATAGAAATCCGCCACGCTGACTGCAACTCATTACCCACAGTGCGGTTCAAACAGAAATGGTACTGAGCCCCACAGATCCAGAGCCCATGCAAATTGGCTGAGCCAGACTTTCTCCCGAGGAAACTAAACTCTGCTTCTATTGCAGAGAGGCAGGACACTTGCTGTCACTTGCTGTCAAAAGCCAAGGTCCATCAGTGAGGATAAGGGAGCTGGCGGACTATCAAATCTGTTCTGACTCACCTCGTCTATTATTACCTGCTACCATTCTCTGTCATAACCGCACTATGCCTGTTTCAGCACTACTCGATTCTGGTTGTGAACATAACCTCCTTGACTCCAATTTAGTCCAGCAGTTGGAGATAGAAACCGTTCCTCTTCAAACTGCTCTCGACGGTAAAGCACTTCCACAGATTACTCACCAGACCAAACCAGTCCAGCTAGTAGTCTCAGGTAACTACACCGAAACCATATCTTTCTATGTCTTTCCTACAGTAAATTCTCCGTTAATTCTAGGTTTTGAATGGTTACAACAACACAATCCCAATATCAACTGGTCAGACCGACACAGAATTATGGTCAGTATTTTGTCATTCAACTTGTCTCCGCTCCGTCGTTCCTCCAGGTCCGACTCCGGCAGAAAGTAATGAGGCTGATCCTCCTAATCTTTCCGGTGTGCCCGCAGAATACCATGATTTAGCTCAGGTTTTCAGTAAATTCAAGGCATCCTCTCTCCCTCCCCACAGACCATATGATTGCGCCATAGATCTCCTGCCGGGAGCCCCTCTACCCAACACTAGACTTTATAAAATTTCTAAACCAGAGAGGAAGACGATGGAAAAATACATTAAGAATCCTCGGCTACAGGGATTATTCGACCGTCCTCCTCACCTCTGGGTGCGGGATTCTTTTTTGTCGGCAAAAAAGACGGGTCTCTCAGATAGTGTATTGACTATAGAGGTTTAAACCAGATAATGATTAAAAACAAGTATCCTCTACTGCTTCTCTCTTCAGCTTTTGAGCCGCTCCAAGGGGCTACGTTTTTTTTACTAAGCTAGATCTGAGAAATGCGTATCATCTGCTTCGTATCAGAAAAGGGGATGAGTGGAAGAACGCATTCAAGACCCCCTTAGGTCATTTTGAGTATCTGGTGATGCCTTTCGGGTTAGCTAACGCTCCAGCATTTTTTTCAGGCCTTAGTAAATGACGTCTTAAGAGATTTCCTAAACGTGTTTGTTTTCGTCTACTTAGATGATATCCTGATTTATTCTAAGAACTTACCCGAGCACAGGAGTCATGTCCGCCAAGTTCTGCACCGTCTTTTGGAGAACAAACTGTTTTGTAAAGCAGAGAAATTTGAGTTTCACAATCAGTCACGTTCCTGGGTTATGTTCTAGAGGGCGGACAGGTCAGACCTACAGAGGAAAAAATCAAAGCAGTCTTGGATTGGCCCATCCCAGAAACTAGAAAACAGTTGCAAAGGTTTCTCGGTTTTGCTAATTTTTAGGCGGTTCATTCGTAACTACAGTCTAACACACAAGCCCAACCATTAACAGCTCTGACCTCCACCAAGGTTCCTTACATTTTGTCCCCTGAAGCTGAGGCTACCTTCACACAGCTCAAGGTCCTGTTTGCAGATGCGCCCATCCTCATACAACCTGATTCCACTAAGCAGTTCATCCTAGAGGTTGATGCCTCCGAGACAGGGGTGGGAGCAGTTCTCTCCCAGTTCTCCAATAACGATCACAAGACCCACCCTTTTGCCTTCTTTTCTCCTAGACTTTCTCCAGCCGAAAGAAATTATGATGTGGGTGACAGAGAGAATCAACCACCATTTCTGGTGGCCATCCATACAAAAGGACGTCAGGGAATATGTGTTGGCCTGTTCTGTTTGTGCCAGAAACGAGGCTTCCCACCAACCTCCCTCCTGCCTGCTGCAACCCACATTGACTTTGTCACCGGATTACCCATGTCAAAAGGTATGTCCATCATTTTAACCATCATTGATCGTTTTTCCAAGGCCTTGGAAAAAGGCCTTGGAAAAACCATCTTGTCCCTTTAAAGAAGCTTCCCTCTGCCCTTCAGACTGCTCTGCTACTTGTGAAACACGTTTTTAAACTGCATGGTATCCCACAGGAAATCCTTTCAGATCGAGTTCCACAGTTTTCCTCCCAAGTGTGGAAACATTTTTGCTCAGCTCTTGGTGCCAAGGTTTCGCTTAGGTCAGGTTACCACCCCCAATCTAATGGCCAAGTGGAGCGTTTGAATCAAGAGTTGGAGGCCACCCTGAGATGCCTCACATCTTCAAGCCCCACTGACTGGAGCCTTTATTCAACCTTGGGTTGAATATGCACATAACTCTCACCGCTCGTCTGCTACAGGTTTTTCCCCGTTTGAGGTCTCACTTGGTTATCAACCCCCATTCTTTTCTGCCGAGGAAAAGGAGATCTCTGTAACCTCTGTCCAACATCACATTCGCCGGGTTAAGACCACAGGGCCATCATCGCCCTCAACCGCACGACAGAGCAGAATCGTCGTTGGGCCGATCGCAGGAGGCGTTCTCCCACGTTCCCTCCTGGCCAGAAGGTTTGGATCTCCGCCAAGGATATTCCGTTGAAGTCCATGTCGAAGAAATTGTCTCCTCGCTTCATTGGGCCCTATGAGGCTAAGCGGCTCGTCGGTCCGTCTGCGCCTGCCTTCCTCACTTCGCATCCACCCTTTCACGTTTCTCAGGTCAAACCAGTCCATTCCAGTCCCCTGTGCCCCCCTGCTGAGCCCCCCACTCCCCTTGACATTGATGCCCACCCCGCCTACAATGTCCACCGGATTGTGGACTCCCATCGGCGTGGGCGGGGTTGGCATTACCTGGTGGACTGGGAGGGTTATGGGCCAGAGGACCGCATGTGGGTACCCGGGTCCTTTATTTTGGATTCCTCCCTCATTTCTGATTTCTGTTCCTCCCAACCTTCTGCTTCTTCTGGACCGCCGAGTGGCGGTCATTGAGGGAGGGAGCGGGGGGGTACTGTTGGGGACCAGGCCGGGGTAGTTGTGTTTTTCCAGGTTTATCCACCAGAGGGCGCCTCGTGGCTGCATCTTTCCAGAAGGTGGGCCAGCAGGTCTCTTGCCCCGGACCAGAGTAGATCTCCAGTTGACTGTTTTTGTGTTGTTTGAGCTGTAATAAACCTCCTACTATCCAATTCCTCTCTAGAGTGTTTCTGCATGTGGGTCAAGAACCTCAAACCCACCATGACACACATTGCATATTGGATCTGTTCAGCTAACGTAAAGACTGTAACAGACAGGCTTCAAGGTGTAGAAGTTGTATCCGTACTGCCATTATGCTCTACTTAGCTAAAAGGTTTTTATAATGGATGTGTTTTATTACTGACTTTCTTTTTTCATTCACTAAACACAAAGAAAGCAAAGCAATAATACTTACACCAGCACACAATCCTTTGTTCTTATTGATCCTACAAATGCGGTCGTGAACAAGCTTTGATTCAAGCAAGGCATTCCATTTCAGATTTTAGAAATCTGTGAATTTTAGTTCCACAAATACGATCAGGATACCTGACATCGGCTGTACAGATACCCCCACTGACGGTGGAGAACCATTCTTTTTTGAGTCCTGACGCAAAAACTTTCTGCCGGTCTGCTAGTCCACAATGTACATTAGCATGTGTTTACTACTGTGGCTTGTGTTTGTGAGTCGGTCACGCACGTGGTAGCTGCGCTGTGACGTAAAATGGGCATTAGCCAATGAAACGCGGCCCCTGCGGTAAGGTCCATTACTTGGATCCACGTGAGGAGTGGAGTGCCTGTAAACACAAATTTCAGGCTGAAGTCGAACACAAAAAACAGTGTCCCGTACATCCATCCATCCATCCATTTTCTTGCACCCTTGTCCCTCAGTGGGGTCGGGAGGGTTACTGGTGCCTCTCCAGCTAACGTTCCGGGTGAGAGGCGGGGTCACCCTGGACAGGTCGCCAGTCTGTCGCAGGGCAACACAGAGACACACAGGACAAACAACCATGCACACACACACTCACACCTAGGGGCAATTTGGAGAGGCCAATTAACCTGACAGTCATGTTTTTGGACTGTGGAAGGAAACCGGAGTACCCGGAGAAAACCCACGCATGCACAGGGAGAACATGCAAACTCCATGCAGAAAGACCTGGGCCGGGAATCAAACCCAGAACCTTCTTGCTGCAAGGCAACAGCTCTACCAACTGCGCCACTGTGCAGCCGTGTCCCGTACAGAGGACTTGAATTTGGTTTAAAATACGGGACGTGACGGTTAATACGGGTCAGTTGGTAACCCTACATGAACTCCCGCAAGTCTAAATGCTAACTACTGTTACTCTAAATGTTAACCGTTAGCACATTTGTAGAGGAAAGAGGGTCGTAACTGTTGACTGTCATTAGTATGAAAGCTGAAACAGTTGTGTTAACATTTGGTTGGAGTTTCACAGCTCTCCTCGTGTGGGTGGATAATAAGCAAAATTTCTCTTTAGGTGATTCAACTCTCCAACTCTTCTGCTTCTCCTGTTAACAAGTTACCATTCAGGCTAGCGGCAGTAAACAGACAATTCTAATACACAGAAATATCTCAAAATACAATCAATGTCAGTAAAAAAAAAAAACTATCCTGAACTTACAAACACTTTTAACAGTGGTACAAATTACTTGTGAACCTGACATACCTGTGAAAGCAGGAATCAGCTTCACTGACCCCCAACAGCAGAGGCCTGCGTGATGGATTCGCCGCCAGGACCGCTGTACTGACCAGCGGATCCCTCCGCCTCCAGACAGTGTTGTATCCAACAGCGGAACGCTGCGCACTATAGGCGGATGTGCACATCGTAGGCGCTCTTTTCAAGCCGATCTTCGGTTACAACCGCAGACAGCGAGATTTCCCCAGCGGAATAGAAATAGTCGCGTGAATTAAAAAACCCAAATAAAAGCAATGTGATCGTTCACGAACGATCAGATTCTTTTGAAAGGTTCTTTACTATGAACACAGGACTCGAGTATCAGTGAGAGCAGTTTCTTTTTGTTGTTTTAGTGAGTCTTTTCACACACTACAGTCAGGGGCGCCGCCAGGAATCGTGGGCCACCTGACAAAAAAATTGTTTGGGCAATCAATCTCCTTCACCTCCTACCTGAATTACTATTACTGGTTAAAGTAATGCACCGTTCTGACCAAATCAACCAATCAGAACTAGTAGGACGCTCTTAGCACTGTCAATTAGCCTCATTCACTCACTGCTAAATGTGATAATGGAGGAGAAGCAACTTATCATTATCTGTCGTCATAGCTATGCTAACTAAACTGAGCATTCACAGTTTGTATCTTCACAGCTCTGTGCTATGCTAGCTGCAGCATGGCACAAATCGAGGGGGAGGAAGGGTGAGCAGCATCACATGAGATTGTGATTGACAGCACTAAAACTCTCCTGCAACTGACTGGTTGTTTCTAGCACCGGGAGAAAGTAGAGGAAATAGATTTTTCACAGATTATGATCTCATAATCTCATACCATACTGTCACAACATCAGTTTTAAAAAATATGTGAAAAAAATATTAATATAAAAGTTACATACTGCAGCTTTAATTTCACTCAGGAGAGGATGGATCAGACTCAGGAGGGACATGTTTTAGAGCTGCTGCTGACTGACTCATCTGTTAAGTGGTAAAAGGTCCAAGGGACAAGTTACATTTATGAATATGTTGGTCATTTTTTCCTTAATTCATTAAATGCTAGTGAAATGGAGGCAAACAGTAGTTTGTAGCCAATTATGCTAAATGGTTGGTAATCACACAGTCTACTCACCTCTCTCGGAGAAAAACTGGGTTATAAATTAACACTCTTGCCTTTTTCTCTCTCTCCCTCTATTTTGTTTTTGAAAACCTGATTTTATAACTTTTCTTAGCAGCGTAGTAACTGCCACAGTCGTTCGTGGAAGCTGTATTCAACTGCAGCTTCTACTGACTGCAGCTGAACAGCGTCATGGTGAAGCGCTCCAAGCAAGAACGAACCATTTAAGGCAGATAGGGGGTGTAGCGACTGCCAAACAAAGTCGCTGAGCGGCTGAGTAGGGAAGTGGTTGTTGACGCGCCAGCTGATCAAAACGTAAATCCAAACTGCAGTTGCAATGATTTTATTGTCAATATCCAAAAAGCAAACAGTGTTCAAAGGCAGCATAAAAACTGATCCGTAGAATTAAACAGTCATCAAAAACAAAACATAGCGGTCAGCAAAAAAGTAGACCTCCCCTATCACCCACTCACTGAAGTCACCAGCTGAGCAACAGGTGATCTACAATCACTAATAACACCACGTGATCCCGTGCTACACCTATCCACAACAGGGGGGTTCCGGGCAAATATGGATGTGTGTGTTTTGGTCTGGGAAGGGTAACATTTAATTTTTACTGCTAAAAACAGTTTTTGAAAATACAATACGATTAATGTTGTATTTGACAGGACCCAAATTTTTTATTTTTTTTTTATTTCTATGAACAAAAAATAAATAATTAAATTGTGGCGGGTCCCCTGTTGGTCAGGGCCCCTATAATGGTCATCACCTTTCCGTCCTATACCGCGTCCCTGGACGGAGGAGACCAGCGCCTGACAGAGGACCAGACAGAGGTGCAGTGGTTCCTGGGCGTATGTCAGTGTGTTTGTGCAACCGCCCACGTCCCCTAAACTTGTTTTTTAAGAATAAATGCCTCAAAAGGGCTTAAAATGGCTTTTGGTGTCATGTCAGCCCATTTTCTTGTTGCAGACTTCTGAACCGGGCCGTAAGTTTATTTTTAGATAAGCCTATAATTTGAAAACTTGTTACACTCAGTGAGCGTTTCACCAGAAAACAGAGGATTTACTTTGAGTTTGTTGATCGCAGCGCTGGAGCTGACGAGCCAGCCCTCTTCTCTCTGAAAGCCTCAGAGAGGTTTGAGGCTGCAGCTTTGTGCTCATTGGGTGTCCAGCCGTATTGTGGAAAATAATTAATTTTCAAACACTTTTTAAAAATGCATTTTTAAACAAGCACATGGTGTGAGAACCACAAGATCTAACAGGTCAGATTAAAGCTCCAGGTCAGAGTACGCTCTGAGTTTGCTCTGTCAGGAAGTCCACACATGGGTTTTATACCAAAGATAAGGAACCCTGAACAATGGAGAGACAGTCTGGTTCCTGAGAAGCTGCAGAAAAACATCTAAACCTGGCAGTGCAAACCAGACATTCGGTGTCTAGTTTCATTAGGTTAATAAACACTTACAATGAAGAGACAACATGACCATCAGATGAATAAAGTCATGATAAAATGCATAGTATATACACATTCATGACACAGTTGAACATTTCTGCATGAAACTTTAAAAGAACAGACAGTTTAATTAAATTTCGCGAGTGTCACGCTCACAAATAAACTTGTTCTGAAACCAATTGTGTTCTTTTGACCAGCAGTTGTTGGGATTTTGGTCTGGGTGCACCAGTGCATACGATCCAACATCAGAGATCCACTTCTTCGCCCAGAACCTTTAAAACAGAAACCAGAACCACAGAACATAAAATAAGCCACATTGACAAGAAACTTATAACTATCAGCATCAAATGATAGTTATCACCATCAATCAATCAAAATTTCTTTGCACATTTAAGCAACAAGGCATTTCAAAGTACTTTACATTATAAAAAAACAAAAACACAATGTCATGCAACAGAATAAACAATCAAAACATTACATTAAGTCAAGTGCCATCGTTAAATTCTTAATCGATTATGTTTCAAAAGCAACTCTAAACAGCTGGGTTTTTAGTTTAGATTTAAGGGCACTCGGCGTTTCAGCAGTTTTGCAGTTTTCTGGAAGTTTGATTTGTGGAGCATAGAAGTTTAATCCTACTTCTCCAGTGATTTATAAACTAACATCAGTATTTTAAAGTTTATTCTCTGAGCTACAGGGAGCCAGTGGAAGAACTGTAGAACTGGTGTTATGTGCTCCATCTTCCTGGCTTTAGTCAGAACACCAGCAGCAGCGTTCTGGATCAGCTGCAGCTGGAGGATGGAGTTTTTTAGCTAGACCTGTAAAGACACTGTTGCAGTAATCAATGCGACTAAATATAAACGCCTGGATGAGTTTCTCTACATCTCACTGGAACATCAGTCTCATTAGACACTCAATGAATGAAGACTTAAAAAGAAGCCAGACTAGAAAATAAAGGAGTTGTAAGAATTTGCACAATTGGATTTTCAATGTTTCCACAAATGGATCTAAAGCTGTTCAACTTAAACAGAAAGTAATGTTTTAAGCAAAACTGAAAATGTCTTATATTTTTTTTAATAAACAAATTATCTTGAAAAAAGTTAAACACTTAAGTAGAACTAATCCATTCATCAATCTTCTGTACACATTTGTCCCTTGGTGGGGTCGGGATATAACTAATCTAACAAATATATTTTATCCAAATTCAACATGAAATCCTTCTTTCAATGATGCAGTATTAAAATTATTCCTCCCTCTGAACAGATTTCTTCAGATTTCTGCGTTAGTAAACCAGGTGTTTTGTCTCGATCTCCCCTGATGTAACAATGACGACCCTCACCCATCCTGTTTGAGGAAGAACACTTCAAATGCCCTGATTACTGACATCAATGCTTCATTGGATGCTACAATAATGGCCTAGTCCAAGGATACTTCCAGAAGGTTCAGAGAAACCCATTACCATTAAGAGAAGCACAAAGATGGCAAATGACTTGAATGTTCATAGACGAATAAAACCCAACAATGAGAGCCATATTTTTAGAGTTTATATATATATTTTTTTTTGGTTTCATACCAAACAAAAAATCGACTGACTGCTAAAGACCAGCAGCAAGGATTGGTGGCATCAGCCACAGAGGTTTCAGGTCCCACAGTGAGGACAGACTGAGGACTGAAGGTCTCCATGCCTGAACTCAACCACCTGCAGCACCACTGACCCAAAGGCACAAGAAAACCCAGCTGCAGTTGCTCATAGCTATAATAGGAAGATAAAGAACGTTTTTGTTTTTCCACAACTGGAACTTCTTGAGCCTGATCAGACGTCTGAAGCTCGTGCTGAAAAGAGGAAGCCCAGTAAGCTTTGACATCATTGGACGTCCAAACAGAACAATGAACCCAATCATGTCTCACAGTCCACCAAGGTTTGGTTTTGGAAGAAGTCCTGGAAATCCTGGAGTCGTCACTCAGTTCATTTAACTTTTCCACAATCTTGACAAAATATATTTACATTCTTACCTAAATATGTATATTTTTAGATCATAGTTCTTACCCAAGAGTATCTGCACGTCCATCAAGCCAGGTCCAGGTGTTGTTAACTTTTTGTAATCCCATCCAGTATCCATGGGATCTTCCAAAGTAGAACTTGATGTTTCTGCTGACAAATTGCTTTGAACAAATTTTTTTAGATCGTCATACATCTTCTTACTTCAAGCTATCAATTTTCCAAAAACTTCCAGATTAGCTCTAGATTTCTAGCTTGGCGTTAGATTTTACCTGCTCCTCCAGATCATCAATTACAACCAAATCTGCTCGTTTGTCCTGACAGAACTTTCGACTTTGTTCCCAGGTCTTCCAAGGAGGTGGACTGTCGAAAAACAGGTAGCATTTTTGTCTGAAGATCATCCAGTTGTCTGCGCATGGCTTACATATTGGATCCTCTAGACAAAGGGAAAGATTAGAAAGAAGTGGAGCAAGAGAAAAATAACATCAAAAAGAACAAATAATAAATGTATCAAAGAAATCATGGTGTGTATATTTAATGTTTCACTCGTCAAAATTGATCAAAGATTTCAAAGGTAACGTGCAGATAGATAATGGAGAGTGATTAAGATAAGCTACCATTCTAGTTAGAAGTGGCGTACCACAGGGCTCAGTGATCGGTTCTCTCAAAAACAACAGTATTTTCTGTAAAGTTCTGAAATCAAAGCTTTACTCTAAACTTGGTGCTAATTAATACATTTTTCTCCACCCCAGCCAAGGCCCTGGCTCACGTTGTCAGACATCAGCACTGTACCTGTGATAATAATGATTAGGTATGCTTTGAAAAGCTATTTGAAAATTATAACCATATTTTAAAAATAAATATAACACAAATAATCAAAAGGTTCAAAGGCAATGTAGAAATTGTAGCACTTTTGTCTTTCTCGTCTATCAGATACTTGATGTCTTCAATCAAAGTCATCCTTTTCCCCATCAGGTCCTGTGTTTCTGTTGCAAGGTGTTCGGCACGGTCCTCTTGCGTAGTCGTCTTTACACCCACTATAAAAACACAAATTAGTCAGAAAGTCAGTGAATCTATCTGTATCAGAGGAGTATTAACATTTTCAGTTTCTCTCTCAGATCTTTTCAGGATATCAGACAGTATTCTCAGTTTAGAACCAAAGAGCAGGAAACTGATCCAATATTTTGTTAACATTCTTATTTTTCGGGCTGCATGGCGGTAGAACTGTTGCCTTGCAGCAATAAAGTCCAGGGTTTGAATAACTAGAGTTCATATGCAGAGTTTGAATGTCCTCAGGATTTTATGCTAATTATACTATTTTATGCATGAGTGCAGTTTATGTTGGAAGTTTTGAAATAATTGTGCTGATTTTCCATCCATCCATCATGAACAAGACACAAAGATCCTTAAACTCCTCCACTTAGAGATTTAAAATCTTTCTCTTTTACATGTAAATTATTCACTTATGTAAAGTAGAACTGCAGCGCTTTGGTCTGAATTCCTTGCAGCTCCACAGACTCCATAGCGCATTTTAAAGCAACTTGTTTTAATGCTGTCTTTTTAAATGTGAAGCATTTCACGCCCCGTCCCCTCCAGGTCACATAGTGTTCTTCTCCACCTAATTAAGCCACTTCTGTAGTTTGATACTTTTATCTCCAAAGTTTATTAAAAATGTCAACAACTGAAGACTTTGCATGTTGGAGCCAGAGTTTGACCCAGAACAGGAGAAGGAAGATGACAAACCTACAGAGCCACGCATTCAAATTAACGCATCACAATGGTGTCATTATTGTTTTTACACCTTTTCCATTTTCCACAGCGTGTTGAAGAGTTATGTACATCTTGGTTAGGAAGCTCTGTTGTGACAGGTAATTTGACAGGTAAAAATATTTCGGGTCGGACCAGAACTATTAGCCTGATCGAGGTTCGGGCTTCTAATGAGTTTACATTTAATGAGTTTGGAGCACACAGAGAAAACCTAAAGAGAATGTGATCTACATATTGTAGTTTAAATAGAGGAATAACAGCTGAATGTTGAGAGAGGAAAGAAATTAAAGTGCAGATCCGTTAGGCAGAAACAAGCGCAGAGCGCTGGGCAATAAATGCTCCAATTAATCACACATGAGACGACAAACGCCAAATATACAATATATAGTTACACTGCTTATGTTAATGGTGTTTTAAAAACAAAACCAGTAAAAACTTAACCTAGTTAATATGCCAGATTCCCTCCTCACCCTCATCTTGATACTGAGAGCAGTTCGCTGGTTTCTGTCCAGACTGTGATAAGCTGACCACTTGGTGCGCAGACAGTTTCAACTTTACGCACAGAGAACATCGTGGAGCTCATTATTAATCAGACTAAGAACAATATCTGTCAGAGAATCATCTCTGATCTGGACGCTTTAACGGACCAGAGGCTTTGGAGCGTCCAGCAGCTGATCCGCTTCTGCTGGTTTTTCTCCCGCTGAGGGATCAGGAACCGATCAGAGTTCTGCCGTCTTCTAATCACGTCATTTCGTGAAATGTTACCTGATTTCAAAAACGTTCTAGCAGAGAAATACTAAATGTTTTGTTTGATGACTACAAATTGGAAATAAAATTATTTTTTTCTTTGACGGACAACGTAAAAACTCCAGCGCCACCTCTGCTCCAAACTACGAACATTGTCGGCCCCTCTTCGGTTTTTTCTCTTTTTTGCGGAGGATCAATAAATAACTTATTGGTGTTTTACCATCATCAGGTATGAAGTGCTTTAGCCTTTGAGTTGCACCACAGCGCAGCAACTGAAACATCCAGGAGAACAATTTCAGCTTGTTTTTATGAGTATAAAGGAGGCTGGTATCGCGCCTGATATAAATCTATTTATTTATGTTATCACATGGACTTATATAAAGTTTTATACATTTTCTTTTCATATATTTATTATTGTTTTTCTTCTTTAGATATTAGGTTGGCTTAGAATGATTCCAAATAATGTACAGGAATGACCTGGTGCTGTTACATGTCAATCATCTGGGGGGGGCAACTAGGGGGGCCAATCATATGACAAGGGGGGGGGGGGGGGTCAGTGGCCCCCCTGGCCCCCCCTCTGGCTCCGCCACTGTCAGCAACTACAGCTTAGAGTAGCTCATTGAAATGTTAATGCAATGCAGCCTGATGCAAAAACATCTTGCTATTCAATGTCAAACTTTGAGAAGTTTTAATTATTGTTAACAAACATTGTGAGGCCAAAATTAGGCTCACTGACTGTAAGCAGTAAGCTCCTCAATGCTGAGTGCTTCACACTTAGCATTGAACCACTCCAGTGCACAGTGGGAGCGATGGCCTGGAGAAACCAACAGAAACACACCATCTATGAAAAGCAAAGATGAGACACTGAGGCTCACAAGCCAGACATCATCCTCTGCATGGCTTTAGATCTTCCATATTAAACTTTAACACCTTAATATGTTTCAAGCTGGGCAGCATTAATTTGAATTTGAATTGATTGTTGGTAACGCTTCATTGTCCGTAACTTTTTAATCAACTTTCAGACTTGAGACATTTGCATCCTAATGCTTTAAACCTCTAAAAACTTGTCATATAGGAAGATAATTAAAATATATTGTGGTAATGTGAAACTCACTGTAAATAGCTGTTCCAGTTACCAGGGCACAAAAACACCCCAAAACCACCAAATACAGACGAGTCCCAGTGAGAGCTGTTTCTTCCTCTTCTTCACCTGAAAGAAACAATGAACTTGATAAGCAGTTTCCCCCAGTGTATTATAAGCCAGGGGGCCGCCATGCTTTACTAGTCCCGCCGCCAGGCTAAGCATTGCTTGTTTACGTTTCTGGGAAAATAATAAGAATAATAAAAATAAAAAAATCTTTTTTTTTTTTTAAAGCCGGGCTGCAAGCGTCTCTGTTGCTCTTAGCATTTCACTAGCGGAGCAGATTTATTCCTAAACGATAGGTTTATAATAGATAGGTTGATAGTTTATGCATTTAAAGCCGACAGCAAGTGGACTAATCACACTGCCTCGCGCACTGCGCCCTTGAAACCCTTGGGGGCCTGATGGAGCCGCTGACTTAATTTGGATTAAACATAAGTGCAAATTTTTTGTTTTTAGACTAGTTGTGGATTTAAATAGCATTTCACTGGAGATAGTTTCCCATAACATATAATTACATAGAAATACTTTTACATTTCCCGTCAACTTAACATCTTTTAATACAAAAACACGGTGGACTGCCTCGATGCCCCAACCACCAGGCTTAGCAAGATTTCTGGGGGAAACCCTGATAAGGTATAAGAGTTGTAATTCATCAGAGGGCCTGAAGGTCTCTGAGTTATTTTGGGTGTGAGTTATGAGTTATTTTCTTAATGCCGGTTTAACAGGACAGGAAAACATGGAAAATCAGCTGTGACTCAGTGGTTTAGGTAAACACAACCAGCTGAGTCAGACCGGACCAGACAGCCGATCTGCCTCTGAGCCGTACAACGGCAGAGAGAAGACGACTCCTTCTGGATTGTTCTGAACAGTGGCTGACCAGCGTTTCTCAACCTTTTTAGGGCCAGCGCCCCCCTAGCCTTAATCCAGGTCCCTCACCGCCCCCCACCAAAGAATTTGCAGGCTACTTTTCACTGACTATTTTATTATTAATATTACTATCACTATTGTAGATGATTTGATTTTTATGCTTGTTTCTGTATTTATCATCAAGATAATTTCCCAGAGAACAAAAAAGTCATGGGAATAGAAATTATTTTCACAGGCGTCTAAGAAAAATGCAATGAACATTCAAGTTAAAATCTGTAGGCCTAACAGCCAATCAGAGTGGAGAATATATTCTTATTTTGTGCCATTTTCTAGTTGTTAAATATTCCACAAAATGAGCAGATTAAAGATGTTCAACATGCCAGTTTAAACTTTGAACTATTTGCAAAACAACTGAGCTCGGCAACATTAAAACATGGATAGAACTGTAACTACATTAATCATAGCTCTTCTTCTCTTCAGTGTTTCTGTCAGGTTTCTGGTGGTGCAGCTCTGTGCTGCCTTCAGGAGAATGGGACATCAGAGTATCATCAATAAAACTTCATCCACATGGCAGAGCTAATACAGTCCCCTTATTAAGTATTGGTCTAAAGGTCTTGCCATACCAGCTTATTCCTATGTATTTACTTTAGTTTCTTAGTTTATTCTTGTATTTTGTTCTTCATTCAATTCCATTTAGTTTCCTTTGATTAGTATTATCCTGTCTTGGTTTACTTTAGTTTCTTTCCTGCTGCTAGATTTAATTTATCGTTTATTGACCATCAGTAATCTTCACTCAGTCTGCTGCGCCGCCTAAACCTCACTGTTCAGCGTCGGATCCTCTGTTTTTATGCCATAATTCACATCTAGTTCGTCGCTCCATTTTATGTCCCGCTTCTCCTGTTTTAGAAAAAAACGCAATGTGTGCGTCGTTTTTTTTAAACCCCCTAAGGCGCGCAGCGCTCGGGAAGCGTATCAATGGGGAAAAGGCAGACTGACATAAACTTTTTAAAACAACGGAAACAATTGCGGTATTTTGATTATTGAAATTTAAAAGTGCTGTGTTACCGTTGTTCTATCACCCCGTTTCATACCGGACCACTTGCAGCACCATGTTAACGCTATAAAATGAACGCTCTCTATTGTGGTATCACCCATGGAGGGATTTCTTTATTTAAATAGGTTCATTTTTCAGAGGGATACAAAGTGTATTGGGGTATCGTGATTTTAGTAATTACGTGTTTATAAGAGCGATTTTCTGTTGTCCTTCCATGGAAGCGGGCAGCATCCAGACGGACAATAAAACACTTTTCAATATAAGATGCTGCTTTGACATTATCACAGAACTGAGAAAACATATAAATACAAGACAAAGTGAATCACAGCAACGTCATCAGCCGGTGTAATGCCGGTGTAAGGGACAATGCGGTGAAGCTAGTTACAGCGGAGCTGCGCCAATAAGCTACAATCACTGAATAGAAGAAGAGCTGCCATCGATACAGTTGCAGCCAAGCATGATTTAATGTTACACAATACAGTTTTACCAAGTGTCTCAAAGACTAAACTGGTATTGTTGTGCATATAAGGTGTAAATTTTACCTTCGACCAAACGCCCCCCAAAGGAATCCCAGCGCCCCCCTTTTATAAAAATATCCGCCAGCGCCCCCTGCCGTCCTCTGAACGCCCTCTGGGTGGCGGTACCGCCCATGTTGAGAACCGCTATTCTAGACCATATTTACCACAGCGGCCAGGTTAGTCTGTGTTTTTTCATGGCAACACGTGAAAAAGAATGAAACAAAAAACAAAACAAAAAAACCCAGCAATATTTCATTATTTGATATAATAAGTGAGCCAAAGAGCCAGATGCGTCTCCAGAAATCCAGGCTGCAGATCCCTGGCAGATGGAAAGTGTGATCCTATCTCCATACAGCAGCTAAAAGTGCAGCACTGTAATTTTTAACTCATTGTTGAAGTAAAAGTGTGAAGGTAAAATTAATTCCACCACTGAGTATCAACATAAGACATTTATTTAGTATAACTTCTTTGGTACCCTGTTGGCCCCCATCTAGAACCGCCCCTGGGCTGCAGGTCTGTGTCTGGTGCATTAATGACCACTGAACAATGAATTCATAAAATATGTAAACATTTCAAAATAAAACACACAGAAAGCACTAAAAAACCTTTTCAAGTAGGAAGCATTTATGTATTTACTGTTAAGCTAATGTATGATTTGTTCTTCAATTGATCATTTGTATTATTTTGACTGATATTACACATTAAATAATCAAATAATCAAACCAATATAGTCTAATAAAAGCACAATAAGAAACTTAATCATAGCAAAAAGTTACCATATAGTGTAATATATATGGTATTTAGACTATATAGTCTGCTGTGTTCCTCTCCTGATCTGTTCTGTCTGGTATCACACTTCGCCACGATGGACACATTTTCTTTTAATTGCCTGTGTTCATCCTCACCAACATTATTCAGCCTGGGATTGCGTCTTCCTTCTCACGTTTGTATCTTTACGAGAGGTTTTGCTTCTAAGGATGGTGGAGAATCGGGTCAAGGATGGTTTAAAAGGACACGGGTTGATAGCACCTCACCGCGTCTGCGTAGTGTCCGTCTCTAGGCAACCGTGACAACAGCGTCGGTCCGTAGCGTTCAGGGATGTTTTAGCTCCCGCAACCATAGACCTGAATACGTAGACGCCTCATGGAGCGCTGAGTCCTACGTTATGTCACCGCCATCTTCTATGTGGCAGCAAAGGGACCGGAGCTCCTTAAGTCCTGTGCTGTGTGGACTTATTTCAACCGTTTTACGAAACAAACTGGATTCATTGGCATTACCTTTCACAGGTAAGGATTAAAGATCAGAATTACTTGACTTTGCAGCCAGAAATTAGCTTCTAAACAACAGAGAAATATTTCCTATGTAGCTAAATTGGCCCGAAGTAACCGCTGATTGTTAGCGTAGCAGCTAACGTTTTCATACTGTTATCTAATGAAAGAGAGCTGATGAGAAACCGCTGTTAGAGGAGAAGTTCATTAAAGACCAGGGGATTTTGTGAGGAAAGATCAGTCAGGATCAGAGCTGGAGCTGCTGGTCTTCAGACTGTTCAGTCTGAATCCCTCAGGCTAAAGCCAAGGGGGATTCATCTATGAGACCATTCGGATCTGTAGGTTCTGGTCTACTCTGCATCTCCACTATCAGAACCACACATGTAGAGGCAGCATTGAGTTTTTATACTTCACTAATCTGAAAAAACACAAGAGCTTCTTACAGAGAAAATGAAAATGTATTAAGTGCATTTGGATAGTATTGTTACTTTTATAGTCCTAATAAAAACATATAATATATATATGGAGTCACTTACTGTGATGATTGGTGAAAGCGACTGTAGTATCGACGTCACCGGTTTCCCCCATCCTTTACAGAGAAAATAATAAAGATTAGAAAATGTCCCAACATCTCCTTGAATGACCTCACAGGAAAGCAGGCAGGTTCCTCTTCCACTTTTTAAAAGATAGCTTCAGGGTTTGATGCAGCATCAGAACATAAAGACAGTTACAAAGTCGACCTTCTGTCACCAGAAGCATAATTCCAGGATTAAAGGACTAAAACCAGGAAGACAGCGCACATCACCCCAGTTCTAAAGTGTTGATACAAAAGGTAAAATAAAACAATATTCAAGCAGACAACTGGAAGAACCACATGGCAACATTTATTTTTCATCAGAAGGCATCTCCTTCTCTGAACAGGAACAACTCACATCTCTTGTGCACTACAAGAGCGCCCACCAATGGCTTGTTGCTGAAATGTGCTCATAAAAGAATAAACTTTATTCAGTTGTTTGTTTAACCAGAAGTGCATTTCCATGACTTACTAGCAGTATTACTGTGTCTGGTGAATGAGGTTATGCATTAAATGCAGTTGGAAAGCTGCAAGTTTATGTAGCATGTAATTATTTTGCAGTGAATCGAGTTCATCATAAGATTGCAGAGAACAATTGTAGTGTTTTACGCAGGTTTGTCCGCCTGAAATGGTGTTTTAATTTGGGCCGAATATTACTGGATCAGAGTGGATAAAGTTAAAAATAAATACTCTTAATCAACTTTGTTCTCTGTTGCTGATTATTACCTTTCGACTCAGCGAAGCCATAATGTTAAAAGTCCGTCCGTTCAGCACTACATTACCCATGATGCATCTGTTCATTTTGTGGTTCCAATTTCATGTAGCTGAGCAAGTTGTTTTCTGTGCTTCTCTGAGGCTCGGTGGCATAAAAATAGCATCCACCATCAATCCTTCCTTAATCCCGTGTATATGAGACCTGTGTGCGCTTTTATTATGCAAGTATACATTTTTCCGCCTGATATTTGGGTTTATGTTGTGAAATAAAGTTACACAGTTAAAAATAACAGTAATATTTTGGTTTATTTAGCCTGTCACAGAGGAAATAAATGCAGGAATTCACTTTTCAAAGTCATATTTTCACCATGTTTTTCAAAATGTATAAATATAGGAGTTCCAAACTAAATATATAATTCACAAGCTAAATATTAAGTTTGCAAACAACATATTTAGTTTTCAATTTAAATATTTAGTTTGGAACTAAATATAAATGACGACTATGGGCGGCAGCCGAGGGAGGGGACCCTGGTGGTCTGATCCTCGGCTGCAGAAGCTCTTGGGACGTGGAACGTCACCTCTCTGGTGGGGAAGGAACCGGAGCTAGTGTGCGAGGCTGAGAGGTTCCGGCTAGAAATAGTCGGCCTCACCTCGACGCATGGCTCTGGTTCTGAAACCAGTCTCCTTGAGAGGGGCTGGACGGACTTCCACTCTGGAGTTGCCCACAGTGAGAGGCGCCGGGCTGGAGTGGGCATACTTGTTGCCCCCCGTTTGGGCGCCTGTACATTGGGGTTTACCCCGATGAACGAGAGGGTAGCCTCCCTCCGCCTACGGGTGGGGGGACGGGTTCTGACTGTTGTTTGTGCTTACGGGCCAAATGGCAGTTCAGATTACCCACCCTTCTTGGAGTCCTTAGAGGGGGCACTGGAAAGTGCCCCTCCTGGGGACTCCCTTGTTCTACTGGGAGACTTCAACGCTCACGTGGGCAATGACAGTGAGACCTGGAGAGGCGTGGTTGGGAGGTACGGCCCCCCCCCGATCTGAACTCGAGTGGTGTTCTGTTATTGGACTTCTGTGCTCGTCACGGATTGTCCATCACGAACACCATGTTCAGGCATAAGGGCGTCCATATGTGCACTTGGCACCAGGATGCCCTAGGCGTCTGCTGGGTGAGACGGAGCTTCAACTCTCATCTCCAGCAGAACTTTGAACACGTTCCGGGGGAGGTTGGGGGCATTGAGTCTGAGTGGACCATGTTCCGTACCTACATTGCCGAGGCGGCCTATGGGAGCTGCGGCCGCAAGGTTGTTGGTACCTGTCGCGGCGGCAACCCTCAAACCCGTTGGTGGACACCTTCGGTGAGAGATGCTGTCAAGCTGAAGAAGGAGTCCTATCGGGCCTTTTTGGCCTGTGGGACTCCAGAAGCAGCTGATGGGTACCGGCGGGCGAAACGGCATGCGGCTCGGCTCGGGTGGTCGCTGAGACAAAAACTCTGGAGTGGGAGGAGTTTGGAGAGGCCATGGAGACAGACTTCCGTACCGCTTCGAGGCGATTCTGGTCTACCCTCCGGCGTCTCAGGAGGGGGAAGCAGTGCAGCACCAACACTGTTTATAGTGGGGATGGTGCACTGCTGACCTCAACTCGGGACGTTGTGGGCCGGTGGGCGGAATACTTCGAAGACCTCCTCAATCCCACCAACATGCCTTCGATTGAGAAAGCTGAGAATGGGGACTCTGGGTTGGGCTCTCCAATCTCTGGGGACGAGGTGGTCAAAAAGCTCCTCGGTAGCAGGGTCCCGGGGGTGGATGAGATCCGCCCGGAGTTCCTTAAGGTTCTGGATGTTGCAGGGTTGTGTTGGCTCACACAACTCTGCAATATCGCATGGACATCGGGGGCAGTTCCCCTGGATTGGCAGACTGGGGTGGTGGTCCCCCTGTTTAAAAAGGGGGACCGGAGGGTGTGCTCCAATTACAGGGTGGTCACACTCTTAAGCCTCCCTGGTAAGGTCTATTCAGGGGTCCTGGAGAGGAGGGTCCGTCGGATAGTCGAACCTCAGATTCAGGAAGAGCAGGGTGGTTTTCTTCCTGGTCGTGGAACTCTGGACCAGCTCTACACCCTCAGCAGGGTCCTGGAGGGTGCATGGGAGTTCGCCCAACCAGTCTACATGTGTTTTGTGGACTTGGAGAAAGCATTCGACCTTGTCCCTCGGGAGGCCCTGTGGGGGGTACTCCGGGAATATGGGGTACCGGGCCCTTTGATACGGGCTGTCAGGTCCCTGTATGATCAGTGTCAGAGTCTGGTCCACATTGCCGGCAGTAAGTCGGGCTCGTTTCCGGTGAGAGTTGGACTCCGCCAAGGCTGCCCTTTGTCACCGATTCTGTTTATTACTTTTATGGACAGAATTTCTAGGCGCAGCCGAGGTGTTGAGGGGATCGTTTTGGTGGCCTTAGGATAGCATCTCTGCTTTTTGCGGATGATGTGGTCCTGTTGGTTTCATCGGAACGTGATCTGCAGCTCTCACTGGAGCGGTTCGCGGCCGAGTGTGAAGTAGCTGGGATGAGGCTCAGTGCCTCCAAATCCGAGGCCATGGTCCTGAAAAGGGTAGAGTGCCTTCTCCGGGTCAGGGGGGTCGTCCTGCCTCAAGTGGAGGAGTTTAAGTATCTGGGGTTCTTGTTCACGAATGAGGGAAGAAGGGAGCGGAAGATCGACAGGCGGATTGGGGCAGCGTCTACTGTGAAGCGGGCGCTGTACCGGTCCGTCGTGGTGAAGAGAGAGCTGAGCCAAAAAGCGAAGCTCTCGATTTACCGGTCGATCTACGTTCCCACCCTCATCTATGGTCATGAGCTTTGGGTCATGACCGAAAGAACGAGATCACGGGTACAAGTGGTCGAAATCGGTTTCCTCCACAGGGTGGCTGGTCTCTCCCTTAGAGATAGGATGAGAAGCTCGGTCATCCAGGAGGGACTCAAAGGAGAGCCGCTGCTCCTCCACGTCGAGAGGAGCCAGTTGAGGCTCGGGCATCTGGTAAGGATGCCTCCTGGACGCCTCCCTGGTGAGGTGTTCCGTTCACATCCCACCGGGAGGAGGCCTTGGGGAAGACCCAGGACACGCTGGAGGAATTAAGTCTCTTGGCTGGCCTGGGAACGCCTTGGGATTCCCCCGGAGAAGCTGGAAGAAGTGGCTGGGGAGAGGGAAGTCTGGGCCTCCCTTCTGAAGTTGCTGCCCCCGCGACCCGACTCCCGGATAAGCCGGATAAAAGAATAAAAAGTACAATAAAAAAGGCTCCTAACCATTCAGGAGGCAATCATACCAATGTCTCCAAAGTACAGATGAGTATTTTACTGCACTATATTTATCGTTAGTCAACAGTAGGATATTAGACTAGTTTAAACAACAAATAAATTTATACATAAGCTTTCTTAAAACAGCCATTAAAGTCGTAGCGCGAGCAGATACAAACAGTTCACTGGCGCTGGTCCGTCTGGGCTTATTTAACAGAAGTCTTAATGCATCATTATAAGCCACCTTCAATCTTTGAAGACTGGCTTTTTTTAAATTGCACCACAAATGTGCAGTACAAAATGTGATGTACAATATGACCTAAACAAGTTCAGTTTTACTTCATCAGAACAGAATCCAAACTTGCGGACAAGGATATTTGCCTGTCAGTAAATGTCCTCATCATCAGACAGACGGTCTGTCAGCACATGACCAAAATATTTTACTTCATTTGAAACATTCAATAATATTCCAAATAGCTTGAAATTTGGAAATACCCTATTTTTTCCTCTTATCTGATTTATCCCAGCTGTTTAAATAAAGCTTGAAGATAAACAAGTCATATGATTTTGAATAAAAATCCAGGTTGGTATTCCATTGATTTTTAAATCTACACTGTCTTTGAAGTTGAAATCTTTCTTTAGAAACAACATCCTTCTTTTCACTGAGGCCAACCACCAGCTGAAAAGATGTAAGGAAAACTATAAAAGCATTGTGTTGATTAAAGCCCTCTATTAATCTATTATTTTGTATTGAAATAGCAGAAATATTAAATGTTGATTAGATAGACGATGTGATGACGTCACAGTTGAGCTGCCCTGTATTTTGGAGACGCTAAATTGGCAACCCTACACTAACGGTAGTTAGCAGTTAGGCTAGTGACAGCAAACAGTTACTTCTAATACACAGAAATATCTCAAAATATAATCGATGTCAGTAAAAAATTGTTAGTGAACTTAACAATGGTGCCTATCTATTATTGGTAAACTTCACCCACCTTTGAAAACGGAAATCAGTTTCTTCTCGGATCCCCCATAGCCGAGGATTCCGGGACGGATTCGCCGTTAGGACCGCTGTACTGACCAGCGGATCACTCCGCCTCCAGACAGCATTCCATCAAACAGCGAACCGCTGTACTGACCAGCGGATCACTCCGCCTCCAGACAGCATTCCATCAAACAGCGAACCGCTGTACTGACCAGCGGACAGAGCTTAAAGTAAAAAAAAAATCCAGAGCCTGAAACTTATAGTTATGATAGAAATTAACTATACCGTTGCTTTTGCCACAGTTTAATAAAAAGTGTCTTTGAATAGTGCAAACAATTGCCTAAACACTCAAACTTAAATAAGACTTCAGTACATTTCAACTCAAAACAAAATGTAAAATGTCTTTGCCTTGCAGGCAACAATCCCTCAACATTAAATAAGAGCCTTTCAGTCAATGTTTCTGCAAGTAACTTAGAACATGCAACATTACCAACTAGATCAGTGTTTCTCAACCTTTTTCGGACCAGCACCTCCATCCCATATCCAGGTCCCTCACCGACCCCCAACAAAGAATTTGTAGGCTACTTTGCACTGACTATTATTTTATTATTATATATATATCTACTATTGTAGATGTTTTGATTTCATGCTTGTGATCAAGATAATTTCCTAGAGAATAAAAAAGTCATGGGAATAGAAATTATTTTCACAGGCATCTATGAAAAAAATTATGAACATTCAACTTAAAATCGGTAGGCCTAACAGCAGCCAGTCAGAGTGGAAAAAATATCCTTGTTCTTTGCCATATTCTAGTTGTTAAATATTCCACAAAATGACCAGATAAAAGATGTAAAACATGGCAGTTTAATCTTTGATCTATTTGCAAAACGACTGAACTCTGAAACATTAAAACATGGATAGAACTGTAACTACATTAATCATAGCTGTTCTTCTCTTCAGTGTTTCTGTCAGTTTCTGGTGGTGCAGCTCTGTGCTGCCTTCAGGAGAATGGGACATCAGAGTATCATCCATAAAATTTCACCCTCATGTCATTGACTGTGCAAACCAGAGCTTTTAGAGGAAAAACAAAAGTTCCAGGTCCTTTTAATGCCATACAAATATGAGACAGAAACATGGATTATATCTTTATATAGACCTGACTATTGATTATAGATTAATAGTTTTACTGGACAGAAATTACAAAGAACAAATCTGGTTCTCAATCAAACCCTAATGAGTCAAATGGAAAGTGTCATGGAGTCATCAGCCTCATGACATTAACACTGACATGAAAAATAATATTGAAGAAATAAGTATATCAAATCTAATTAAAAACATAAATAAGTGATCAGTTCTTTACTGTTATGGTCTGTAAGATATATTTATTCTCAGTACTAGATGTGGTCTCAACAAACCCCTGACATTTCAACAATATTATTTTACCTTTTATCTGGAAATAGTGTGTTTATTCTTGCCATACAGTCCTCTGTATTAATTATTGCTATAAAGGTCTTGCCATACCAGTTTATTCCTCTGTATTTACTTTAGTTTCTTATTGTTGCATTTTGTTTTTCATTCATTTCCATTTAGTTTCCTTTAATTAGTATTATCCTCTCTTGGTTTATTAATGTCCACTTTAGTTTTTTTCCTGTTGCTAGATTTATTTTATCGACCATCAGTAATCTTCACTCATCACCTGCTGCGCCACCTAATCATCATGTTTCACATTGTGTTGATTTTTTCACTGTTCAGTGTCAGATTCTCTGTTTTTATGCCATAATTCACATCTAGTTCGTTGCTATGTTTTATGTCCCGCTTCTCCTGTTTCAGAGTTTTGCACAATGTGCGCCTCGGTTTTAAAAAAAATATTTTTTTTACCCCGTATGGTGCAGGACGGTCGAAGCGTATTGTTGGGGAAAAGGCAGACTGACATAAACCTTTTAAAACAACGGAAACAATTTCGGTATTCTGATTATTGAAATTTAAAAGTGCTGTGGTATAGTTCATCTGTCACACCTGTTTCAAACCGGACCACTTACAGCACCGGTGTTAACGCTATAAAATGAACGCTACGAAACAGTTTTAGCAAGTTGTTCAAAGTCTAAACTGGTATTGTTGTGATTGTAAGGTGTACAGTTTACCTTCGACCAAACGCCCCCCAAAGGAATCCCTGTGGAATTCCTTTGAAGTTGGCATTTCCGCAAACTTTCCGTCCTGTCCCCTTTCCTCTAACAATGCCCAGCGCCACTTGTTTTTAATTCCTTTCTCAAGTAAACTTGTTTCTTTACCGGGTAAGACAAACCATCTTCTTTCATATCGCATTTGATTTAACCGCAGAACCGAACGTATGCGCTTCTTTTCTACAAACCGTTGTACAGTCATTGGTCAAGAACACCGAAGCTAGAATTCTGATTGGCAGACATCTTTGTAGACGGAACTCTTTAAGCCCGGAGACTACAGTTTGGTCAAAAGCCGAAAATCCGGACTGGCCAGAGCTCTTTAAGCCCTGCCAGCGGATCACTCCGCCTCCAGACAGCGTTCTGCCGAACAGCGGACCGCTGTACTGACCAGCGTATCACTCCGCCTCCAGACAGCGTTCTGCCGAACAGCGGACCGCTGTACTGACCAGCGTATCACTCCGCCTCCAGACAGCGTTCTGCCGAACAGCGGACCGCTGTACTGACCAGCGGATCACTCCGCCTCCAGACAGCGTTCTGCCGAACAGCGGACCGCTGTACTGACCAGCGGATCACTCCGCCTCCAGACAGCGTTCTCCCGAACAGCGGACCGCTGTACTGACCAGCGTATCACTCCGCCTCCAGACAGCGTTCTATCAAACAGCGGACCGCTGTACTGACCAAAGGATCACTCCGCCTCCAGACAGCGTTCTCCCGAACAGCGGACCGCTGTACTGACCAGCGTATCACTCCGCCTCCAGACAGCGTTCTATCAAACAGCGGACCGCTGTACTGACCAAAGGATCACTCCGCCTCCAGACAGCGTTCTCCCGAACAGCGGACCGCTGTACTGACCAGCGGATCACTCCGCCTCCAGACAGCGTTCTGACGAACAGCGGACCGCTGTACTGACCAGCGGATCACTCCGCCTCCAGACAGCGTTCTATCAAACAGCGAACCGCTGTACTGACCAGCGGATCACTCCGCCTCCAGACAGCGTTCTGCCGAACAGCGGACCGCTGTACTGACCAGCGTATCACTCCGCCTCCAGACAGCGTTCTATCAAACAGCGAACCGCTGTACTGACCAGCGGATCACTCCGCCTCCAGACAGCGTTCTGCCGAACAGCGGACCGCTGTACTGACCAGCGTATCACTCCGCCTCCAGACAGCGTTCTATCAAACAGCGAACCGCTGTACTGACCAGCGGATCACTCCGCCTCCAGACAGCGTTCTGCCGAACAGCGGACCGCTGTACTGACCAGCGTATCACTCCGCCTCCAGACAGCGTTCTGCCGAACAGCGTATCACTCCGCCTCCAGACAGCGTTCTGCCGAACAGCGGACCGCTGTACTGACCAGCGGATCACTCCGCCTCCAGACAGCGTTCTGACGAACAGCGGACCGCTGTACTGACCAGCGGATCACTCCGCCTCCAGACAGCGTTTTATCAAACAGCGAACCGCTGTACTGACCAGCGGATCACTCCGCCTCCAGACAGCGTTCTGCCGAACAGCGGACCGCTGTACTGACCAACGGATCACTCCGCCTCCAGACAGCGTTCTGCCGAACAGCGGACCGCTGGTACAGCGTATCACTCCGCCTCCAGACAGCGTTCTGCCGAACAGCGGACCGCTGTACTGACCAGCGTATCACTCCGCCTCCAGACAGCGTTCTATCAAACAGCGAACCGCTGTACTGACCAGCGGATCACTCCGCCTCCAGACAGCGTTCTATCAAACAGCGAACCGCTGTACTGACCAGCGGATCACTCCGCCTCCAGACAGCGTCCTGCCGAACAGCGGACCGCTGTACTGACCAGCGGATCACTCCGCCTCCAGACAGCGTTCTGCCGAACAGCGGACCGCTGTACTGACCAGCGGATCACTCCGCCTCCAGACAGCGTTCTGACGAACAGCGGACCGCTGTACTGACCAGCGGATCACTCCGCCTCCAGACAGCGTTCTATCAAACAGCGAACCGCTGTACTGACCAGCGGATCACTCCGCCTCCAGACAGCGTTCTGCCGAACAGCGGACCGCTGTACTGACCAGCGTATCACTCCGCCTCCAGACAGCGTTCTGCCGAACAGCGGACCGCTGTACTGACCAGCGGATCACTCCGCCTCCAGACAGCGTTCTGCCGAACAGCGGACCGCTGTACTGACCAGCGTATCACTCCGCCTCCAGACAGCGTTCTGCCGAACAGCGGACCGCTGTACTGACCAGCGTATCACTCCGCCTCCAGACAGCGTTCTATCAAACAGCGAACCGCTGTACTGACCAACGGATCACTCCGCCTCCAGACAGCGAACGCATCGTGTGGTTCTTTTCACACCGTTCTTCTGTCTGTTAGCCGCAGTCGGAGTTCTACAGCCAAATTCTCTAGCGGAATATAAATAGTCAAATTAAAGACAAAAGCATAATAATAATTGTTTACCAATAATCCGATTCTTTAGAACGGCTCGTTACTATGAACATAGGACTCGAGTTTCAGTCAAAAGCCGTTCTTTAGTTTTGCAACGTACTACACATACTGCAGTAGCTATGATTATTCTAAATAAATTAAGAATTATATTTATTTTATCGACAAATAAATAAAATACAAAACGTAGGACACAGAACGCATGCTGAGGAGGGACCAACTTTTGATCATTTCTATCTGTATTTGATGTTGGGGCTCCCGCATTTGCTGCATTTATGCCATTTGTCCTGCGCACATTTTTCAGCCTTTACAACCCTTTAATACATTAACACGTCACAACGTGAGTTTGGGGAAGTCGAGCGGTGTCATTAATTTCAGTAGAAGGTGATATGAGCCAGCTACAAGTTAAAAAGAGGTAACGAATTGGAAGATTGAGTAAGCAGTTTCAAAAACCACCCTGTCAAAGTTTTCAATAATTTATTACAATGAATTTATTTTTTAAAAATACAATCAGCTCTAAATCTTAGAACAGTCCGCAAAATAAGATTAAACAAGCGGCATCAATAAAAGTCTTCAGGACAAGGAAGAAGCAGATCTGAGCTAGAAGGGCTGTGGTCCTCTCGCCCTCAAGCGATTCCCAACGTTCAGTCATCCGCCCTCGACACCAGAACTGGACGACTCCGTACCTCCCAGCTGTTCACGATCCACCGCAGCTAATTACTTGGCTCCACGTCCTCCGGATCAGGGGCCTCATGAATAAAGCCTGCGTACGCATAAAAATGTGCGGTGCCATATTTTATGCACAAGTCGGAGTAAACAATGCATCAAAAAACCTATAATTGCGGGATAGTCTCATTCTCATTGAGAAAGAAAACAGGGTTGGCTCAGCAGATTAACTCCAAACAGGTCAGGTTAGATTATTTTTTAAGGTGATTAAAGTGTGTAGACGATCACCTGTATGAAAGTAACTGTGCAAAGGTGAGCCGCGAAATTGTGGAGCGTTCTGGATCTGATGGAGAACATGACCAATGGAAGGACTCAGAGGGAACGATTGATCATTGATCTGATGGGAAATGTTGATGATGGTTTATTAGTGTTTAGATTAATCCAGACTCATCATCCTGGAGCTCTGAGCAAAACTTAAGAGCTGTGCGGTACCGGTGGGTTTTCTCCGGGAGGACACGCATGCACAGGGAGAACATGCAAACTCCATGCAGAAAGACCCGGACCGGGAATCGAACCCAGAACCTTCTTGCTGCAAGGAAACAGCTCTACCAACTGCGCCACTGTGCGGCCCAAACAGGCATTTTATTTTATTCTTTTTTTTATTTGGAATTTTTCTTTAAAAAAAATATTTTTATTTTTTGTGAGGTGACCTTAGGTGCCCTGAAAGCACCTTTTAAATAAAATGTATTATTATTAGCTATTTAATAAGAATATGCTAGTCAGCTGGTCTATGTTGAAAAGTCGTAGTACTGGTTACATTTGAGTAACTGTGTGAGGAAAAGGTACTTTTAAGAGTAGTTTTACTCTAAAAACTACTCTTTTGTTTTTAACTATTGCTGCTCTTACTTGAGTCCATTGATTTTGCATTTAAAGAAAAAGACTTAAGCGATTGGAATCATAAGATTTATGTGCTTTTTATGCAAATCTGAGCACTTCGTAAATGCCACTCTTTACATTTGTTTTATTTTGTATTAATAAACATGGTTGGTTATTTTTTAAAGGTTACATAAATGTTTGTTTATATATTTATATCAAAGTAAAATGTATAAAGCTGTTTAAAGTCACTAGTTTGTGTTTGTGGCGTGTGAGACCAGAGTTTTCCTCACTGAACAGAAGGATCCAAGATTCAGGCTGCGAACAGATGTCCCTAAGAAATTCCTGCTCCTAAAGAAATGGGAGTAAGATGCTGCAGCAAAGTGAACACAATCAAGAGACTGAAATAAGAAACAAAAATATCCATAAAGTTTTATCCATTTTCCAACATGTCTGTCTCCAGCGGTCATCAGGCAAGAGTCATCACCGGGCAACACAGAGACAGACGGGACAAACAAACAACCACGCACACCTCAGGCGAATGTAGACACCAGTTAACCTAACTGAAATGTTTCTGGACTGTGGGAGGAAGCTGGAGTGCCTGGAGAAAACCCACAGATGCACAGAGAGAAAAGAAAGACCCCACACTGGGACTGAAACCCAGGACCTTCTTGCTGCAAGGCAAAAGTGTTACCAATTGAGACACTGTGCAGCCTGCATGTAAAAATTACAAAGAATAAACAGATCACATAACATGACCAATAGATTAGTTATTATGTAGTACCTTGTATATAGAAATTCATGACACAGTTAAGTATTCCTGGATGAAATTTTAAGAGAACAGTTAGTAAGGTGGAATTTAGTGAGCGTCACTCTCACAGATGAATTTGTTCAGAAGCCCAGCCAGTCCTTGTTTCCAGCTGTTGGTGGGATTTCTTTCTGGGAGCACGCGAACTTTTGATCCCGGAGTAGATGGCAAGTCCTTCACCCAGAACCTTTAAAACAGGAACATGAACCTCAGAACATAAAATAAAATCACACAGCAGCTCATTGACGTCAAACTGATAACTGTCACCATCTACATTTGTCATTATATAAATAAGTATTTAAAAAAGAAGCCAGACGAGTATTAAATTAAAGGAGTTGAATGTACTTACAAGATTTTAGATCTAAATGTCTTTGTTTTTACAATTGCATCTAAAATTATTGAGAAATTTTCTTATATTTTTAACAAATTATCTAAAAAAAAAGTCAAATTCTTAATCAGAACTAATCTAACAAATATATTTTATCCAAATTCAACATGAAATCCTTCAAATGATGCAGTATTAAAATTATTCCTCCCTCTGAACAGATTTCTTCAGATTTCTGCGTTAGTAAACCAGGTGTTTTGTCTCGATCTCCCCTGATGTAACAATGACGACCCTCACCCATCCTGTTTGAGGAAGAACACTTCAAATGCCCTGATTATTGACCTCAATGCTTCACTGGATGCTACAATAATGGCCTAGTCCAAGGAAACTTCCAGAAGGTTCAGAGAAACCCATTACCATTAAGAGAAGCACAAAGATGGCAAATGACTTGAATGTTCATAGACGAATAAAACCCAACAATGAGAGCCATATTTTTAGAGTTTATATATTTATTTTTTGTTTGGTTTAATGCCAAACAAAAAATTGACTAACTGCTAAAGACCAGCAGCAAGGATTGGTGGCACCAGTAAGCTTTGACATCATTGGACGTCCAAACAGAACAATGAACCCAATCATGTCTCACAGTCCACTAAGGTTTGGTTTTGGAAGAAGTCCTGGAAATCCTGGAGTCGTTGTCACTCAGTTCATTTAACTTTTCTACAATCTTGACAAAATATATTTACATTTTTACCTAAATATGTATATTTTTAGATCGTAGTTCTTACCCAAGAGTATCTGCACGTCCACTAATCCAGGTCCAGGTGTTGTTAACATGTTGTAGTCCTATCCAGTATCCGTGGTGTTCACTAGAGTAGTACTTGATGTGTTTGCTGACAAATTTCTGTGAACAGTTTATTTTTTAGCTTGTCATAAATCTTCATACTTGAAGTCATTTCGAGATTAGCTCTAGATTTCTAACTTGGCGTTAGATTTTACCTGCTCCTGCAGATCATCGATTATAACCAAATCTGAACTATTCTTCTGACAGAACTTTCGACTTTCTTCCCAGGTCTTCCAAGGAGCTGGTTCGTCGTAAAACAGGTAGCATTTTTGTCTGAAGAGAATCCGGTCATCCGGGCATGTGTAACACCCTGGTTCCATTAAATAAGAGATAAGAGCAGAAATAAGTGAAATTTTGGTAAAAAAATAATGTCAAATAGAAAAAATAGTTGCATAAAAAAAACTTGCATACATATTTCAGTGATTCTTGAGAATAGGGACAAAATGGCTTTTAATTTTCCCCAATTAAAAAAAAATATATTTATCAACCTTATGTATGCAAATATGACAAATAATGTTTTGGAAATGTAAAGATGCTAAGGTACAGGCTCCCAGTTGCAACATTTTTTAAAAACTTACATTTTTAATCAACCTGACCCAGAACTTGGTCATCACCATCTGATAAAAATAAAATGATTTTTAAAATACCCTATTAGTGATATTTTTACTCATTTTACAGACAAATGCTTCTCAAAAAACAAAAAAAAAATGTATTTAAAACAAACAAACAAAAAAAAAGTCCATCTGACGGTGTGGACACTGAACTGAAGGTGACAAACTAGCGAGTAAAATGAAAAACCTGATACATGTGAAGTAATGCAATTTATGTAAAATACATTAAAATGAATTAACTGCACATTTAAGAGAGATTTGACAATTTTACTGAAAGAGTCAGAAAAACTGATGGAGTTGACATCTGACAGAGTTGAGAAAATGCCAAACTACCTATACTGTATTTATATGATGTTATTCTGAAGGAATAACATCATATTCCTCCAGAATATGATGAAGCCATATTGTAGCTCATACTCATATATGAGCTACAATATGGCTGATGAGCCATATTGTAGCTCCATGAAATCTTTACATTTTACCAAAATTAAGCTTTTATTTCACAAAATTTTATCAAAGTTTTGTAAATAGTCAGTTATGGTGTTGACACATCATGGTTGTGACAAACAACTTAGGAATAAACTGAAGAATAACATGAGGTAACCAGAGCTAACTAGCCTTCTTAGCAAAGGAAGAAACAGGAAGTGGTCATGGGGTCCTCAGAAGTTCTGGTGCCCCCCAATAATGCCTGATTTTTTTACATTCTTTTCATTTCTGACGGTGTCGACAAAAACTAGGGACAAATTTCAATGGAGTTGGAAAATATATAAAAATTATTTTTAATTCAATTTATTGATACTTTTATAATAATTTATATGACTACTTATGCTTAATTGTCTTTAATCTTTAATTTTTTTAAACTATTATAATGTATTGAGTTCTGCTCCTGGACAAGGGATTTTACAGGCATCATCCACCGACTACAATGTTTAAAATAAAAAAAATATTCAGCAAACACCTGGAAAATATACATTGTTGTCCTCACATGACCCAGGTTAGTTTAGTCAGATATTTGAAAAAATTATATTTTGTGTATATTTTATTCAAATTTTGTGCGTTATCCATAGGACCTGTTTTGTCCCTATTCTCAAAAATCACTGATTTAATGTTTTATTAGTCAAAATTGCTCAAGCAAATATTTCAAAGGTAAAGTGCAGATCAAAAATGGAAAGTGATTAAGTTAAGCTACCATTCTAGTTAGAAGTGGCGTACCACAGGGCTAGGTGTTTGGTTCACTCAAAAACAACAGTATTCTCTGCAATCAAGACTTTACTGTAAACCTGTTGCTAATGAATAAGTTTAACTTGCACACTTTGTTGTCAGACAGGTGACCTTGAGGACTGTTACTTGTGATAATTGTGACAATGTATAGTCAGAAAACTGTCTACAATTGAAGGTTATAACAAAATAAAATAAAAAAACATGAATAAAACAAAGTTTCAAAGGTAATTAGAAACCTAATCACCTTTGCCATTGTCTTGGCTTTGCCCCTCCATCATGTTTCTTTCCTTAATCAGTAACTTTCTTTCTGCTGTAAGGTCACTGATATTTTCGCTTTGGACAGCCATCTTCACACTCACTATAAAAACACACAACTTAGTCAGTGAATCCATCTGTATCAGAAAAGCATCAACATTTTCAGTTTCTCTCTCCAATCTTTTCAGGATGTCAGACAGTATTTTCAGTTTAGAACCAAAGAACAGAAAACTGATTTAATATTTCAACAGTAGAACTGTTGCCCTGCAGCAATAAGGTCCAGGGTTTGAATCCTTGGAGTCTGTATGCATAAAGTTTGCATGTCCTCAGATTTTCTCAGGGTACTCCGGCTTCCTCTCGGAGACCAAACTCATGACTATCAGGCTAATTGGTCTCTCTAAACTGCTCTCAGTATGAGTGTGTGCATGGTAGCTTGATCTGCTGGTATCCTTGTTGCCCTGTGATGGACTGGTGGCTTATGAAAGACAGACGTTGCACTAGACTCTTTTGTTGTCTGTCATTTTGATGGACGGTGTCAAAAATATTCCGTCCCATACTACTTTTATCCGTCAATTTTGAAATGTTTTTGACTTAGTCTATGATGAAGCCTTTAATTTTTATCCTGTTTAATCAATATTCAACAAGTTGAACAGACGATCCGGATCCCATCACACATTAATCAACTTTTTCTCCACAGCGATTAAAAACACTGATAGAACAACCCCATTAGTCAACTCCACTTATATATTCAACGGCTTAAACTGTTTTATTTTTAAGTGGGCTGTCGATGTCTTACACAAACCAAAATTACGCACTTATATTTTACTAAAGGATGCCTATGGCCTTGAGTCATCTGTATCATGGAACTTGTCAAAAACACAAAGGTCCATGTGCGCCCAGTTCAGATCTGTCACTTTGCCTTTGGAGACCGGATGTGTCTGATCAGTACCAGAGGAAGACTGAAGATGTTTATGTGATTTGAGGGAAATTGAGAGTGAAGTGCACTTTTTGTTTTATTGTTCTTTGTATTTGAGGTTGAGAAATGGTTTATTTACTAAAATACTTGATGTTTATCCAGATTTCTTTTATTTAACGGATGAGGATAAAATGTGTTATTTATTTAAGTACTTTTTGTTTCAGTTAGCACAGTTTACTTTGAAAGCACGGCAGCTTAGAAAGAGGATTCTTTTTGCTTAAAGAATATTTGTCTGTCTGCTTGTTTGTATATGTTTTATCGTGTCTTGTAAGCCCACGTGGGCTGGGCACCTGTAAGGGTGTATGACAAGTGAAAATAAACACTACTACTATATTATGAGGGCCCAGCAGCGCTTCACCGGCTGGGGTCTGAACATGTAGCTTCACAACTTCCTCCTTGTCAGCATCTGGAAAACCTGCGCTAATATTCATATCAGACCTAAATCCAACCCAACCCGAATGAGTCCTTCCACATTATGTCTGAGCCTGATCCAACCCGACTGATTGGCTTTAATTCTGGAGCAAACCCAACTTATTCTCTTATTTTTTTTGTTTTTGTTTATGAGGAGATTACACATATAATGACACTACTTTTCAAAACTTACATAACTTCTCCATTTTTTTCCCCTTAATGAACATAAATCACCATACTGGCATAACAAAAAAGACAAAAAAAATAAAAAATAAAAATTACAAATGAAATTAAAAAAGAACAAATAATGAAATTACATATATAGGAGCCAAGAGGTGATAGTATTTTATCTATCTTTTTAAACTCAGTCACATGATGGGTCAATTGTGTGGAGCTTTTATGTTGGAAGTCTTGACATTAATTGGGTTAATTTTCCATCCGTCATGAACAAGATCCTTAAGCTCCTCCTTCAGGCAGAGACTATCTGCCAACTCAGAGGCTTCAGTGCAGTCATGACCTCAGACTTGGAGGAGTTTACTGTCTATCCAGCCACTCATCCTACTGCACCCCAATGTATTAAACCTCTAAAAACTTGTCCTAAAGGGAGCTAATTAAAAAATATTGTGTTGAAATGAAACTCACTGTAGATGACTGTTCCAACTATCAGGGCACCAAAAATCCCTAAACCCACCAAATACAGACGAAACCTAGTAAGAACTGTTGCTGCTTCCTCTTCTGCATCTGCTTCACCTGGAAGAAACAATGAAACTGGTAAGGTAGAACAATTTTACTTCAGCAGGGGTCCTGGATGCCTGCGTTTGTCGGGATCTTGGTTAGTTTGAGTTTGTTTTGGGTTTTGTTATTATTTGTGTTCCTTTGTTCTATCAATTAGTTCTGCATTGTTTCTATTTTTACTTCAGTGCTTCTAGTTTTGTTTATTTCTCGTGTCTAGTACTTTTCTTAGTTACTCTAGTTTCATTATATTTCTTTTGTCTAGTTATTTTGTTACATTTATTTCCTAGCCCTCAGTGTGCTCTCCCTTGCCCCCTGTGTCACTTCCTCTTTTTCTCTCTCTCCTCACACCTGCAGCCTGTTAGGCAACTTGTGTGCAGCCCAGGGGCCTCACGCATAAAAGAGTGCACAGTTTTCACACTAAAACTTGGCGTACGGAAAAATTTAGAAAAGTGTGGCGCAAAAAGAATTCGGATGTATAAAGCCGAGCGCACGCATGCAGCCGTGCACCTTTCCTTTGTACATCCTAATTTGCGGGAAATTGAGCGCAGCTGCTGGTCCGTCCTGTCGCCACCCATAAATACATGCGTAAATTAGTATTAATACCCGGAAGTCTGCCACCACGTGGGGCAATAACCATGGCAACGTCCTTGTTTGTAGCAGTGTAAGTATTTATAATAATAATAATTATATATTTTATTTAAAAGGTGCTTTTAAATTAAACATTTAAAAGCACCTTTTGAGGTGAGGTGACCTCACTAAAATAAAAATAATACATTTTAAAGAAAATAAAAAACCTAAGTAAAAAAATAAATAAAGAGATCATGCAAACGCCTGTAAGAACAGCAGCGCTTTCAGCCGGGACTTAAAGGCAGACAGCGTGTCAGAGGGTCCATTGAGTGGGAATGTGGACGTTTATTCTAAATAGTGAAATCATGTGTATAAGTTGTACATTTACAGAATGAAGATGCTTTCTGTCCATAAGGCGCGGTGGCTCTACTGAAGGATGACTGCAGCTGGACCGGTACCGGTACTGCACGGCTCTTTAAGTTTTGCTCAGTCTGGATGATCAGTCTGAGCAATCTAAACGCTCATAAACCATCATCAACATTTCCCAGCAGATCAATATGGTCTCTGATCAAATGCTCCTTCTGAATCCTTGCATTGGGGATGTTCTCCATCAGAGCCAAAGCGCTACACAATTACACGGCTCACCTTTATGCAGCTACTTGAATACGTGTGATTGTATGTACACCTTAACCTTTGTGCGTACGAGGACTGAGGCAAATGATACAAGTATACAGGTGTGGGGTCGGTTGGACACAGGGGTTAATCACCTTAAAAATAATCAAACCTGTCTGGAGTTAATCTGCTGACCCATCCCTGTTTTCTTTTTCAGTCAGAATGAAATTACCCTAAAGATGCATTATATGCACTTTGGCACACAATGCATTACATTTTATGAGACAAAAACTGAGGAAAAGTACTATTTAAATTTGAGCGAGGTTTTCACATCCTTCTATTTTTATTTTCTTTATTGTGTGCGTATTTTGCTACTGTGTGAGGATAAATGCGGTTCAGTTTCATCATTTACGTTAAAACATCAAACTATTAAAATCATGACAAACATCGGGTTTGATGCTTCTTGGTCTAAATAACACTGAATGTAGTCAGACTTCAGGATGTTTAGTTGAGTTTTGACGTTTTGTACTTTGATATTGTCCACAAAAAAAGTTTCCGAGGCTGCCGCACATTCTCACGCCAGCGAAAAAGTGTGCGTATATTTAAGCAAAATTTGACCAAAAGTTAATTTTTATACGTGCTGACTTGTGCGTAAAATATGACGCCGCACATTTTTTGTGCGCACGCTTTATGCATGAGACCCCTGGACTGTAGCCACAGCTGCCCTGGGGTGGTCTGATGAAGGGAGGGTGCAATTTTGCGCCATCGGCCCTTGGGCAAAGTGTCTCACTTAAGAACATAGTCAACGAAGACGAATGGACCGGGAATCAAACTGGCAATCCATCAGTTGCAGAGAGAACTCTTACTGCTCTCACAACCTTTGCCCCCAACATTGTTTAGAGTTGTCTTTGAATTCTCTATTAATAATAAAGATCACTACATACAATTTGGAGCCCGTACTCCAAATTGTATTTACTTTCCTTTATTATACGCCACTGTAACGTAGCTACTCCCATATTTATGTTTTCATCATGCAAAGTTGTCTTGTTGTTGAAATGTGCGCTAAAAATAAACTTGCCTTGCAGAGAGATTTTACAGATGAGACAAACACTCAATGTTTATATGTTATGTTAATCAAAACTTCTTACAGAGGAAATTAAAATGCATTAAGTACATTTTGGTAGTATTTTTACATATATAAAGTCACTTACTTTGAGGAGAATATTTGTTATTGTTGACACTGTCTGTGGAATACACGTCATTGTCCTCGATGTTCTCCATCCTTTAAGGAGAAAATTCAGGAGAAGATTTTGATTTTAGAAAATGTGTAACGTCTCCTTGAATGATCTCACCTGTAAGTAGTTCTCTGGAAAGCAGGCGGGTTCCTCTTCCACTTTCAAAAGACAACATCAGGGTTTGATGCAGCATGAGAATATAAAGACGGTAACAAAGTCGGCCTTCTATCACCTAAAGAATATTTTCTGTTAGCATTTAAGCTAGCGGTAGTTAATATTAACAAAATGCTTTCATTTTCTTCCTTACATCTTTTAAGCAAGATTATTTACTTATTTATTAGTTGAGCTAAATTGTTCTCATCTCCATATCTAATTGAAAACTCCAGATGGCATAAACCTTTAATCATGTCGCCACTGACAGGCTTAACCCACGAATTGTTTTATTCCCATTCTTTTTTCAGGTAGAGTCGGTTTTTTTTTGTTTTGTTTGTTTTTTGCAGATTTTTCCAAATAAGTGTTTAAAATAAAGTTTTCGAATTAGCTGTAACTTCTGACTGGAAAAATCCTTTGTAGATTAAATGAACGCCAAGCTTTCTACTTCGATATTACTTTTTCTATGTCTCGGTAAGTAAGGAGCGGAGTGCCATCTAGCGTTCGTAAATAAAAATTTCAGGCTACAGTCAAATACGAAACACAGCGCGTCCCGTACGGGGGACTTCACCTTTCTTAACATGACGGTTAATACAGGACAGTTGGCAACCCTACACAGTGTGACCGGTAAATCCTTCATTTTAATCCATCAATTGACATGGAAAACACAGAAACAAGATTTGTTTAGGTGGATCTAACTAAAATGTTGATGAAATAATAAAATTTGTATGATGTCACAGTTGAGTTGTCCTGTATTTTGGGGAGATGCTGAGTTGGCAAGCCTACACTAACGGTAGTTAGCATTCAGGCTAGCGGCGGTAAGCAGTCACTTCTAAAGCACAGAAAAATCTCAAAATAATTATTGATGTCAACAAAAGAAAAACAAACTGCTCCAAATTTATAAACACTTCTAATAATGATGCCTATCTATGACTTGTGATCTTGACCCACCTTTGAAAACAGAAATCAGCGGACCGCTGTACTGACCAGCGGATCACTCCGCCTCCAGACAGCGTTCTATCAAACAGCGGACCGCTGTACTGACCAGCGGATCACTCCGCCTCCAGACAGCGTTCTATCAAACAGCGGACCGCTGTACTGACCAGCGGATCATTCCGCCTCCAGACAGCGTTCTATCAAACAGCGGACCGCTGTACTGACCAGCGGATCACTCCGCCTCCAGACAGCGTTCTATCAAACAGCAACGCAGAGGGGCGCAGCACCAGAGGGGGCGCCAAAACCCCGTCTGGAGGGGGCGGCGATCTATGTTTTCGCATCCACCTGAATAATGTGTATTCAGAGAGAGGTGCACCAAAGGAAAATTCATCGGGTAATATTTCGTTAAATTAAATATATATAATTATAGTAATTATATATATTTAGACATATTGTTATTAATTATATAAGATATATAATCCTTTCGTGACGTTCCACATTTCATACCAGCCGGTGGCGGTAATGCGCCAATTCCGTTTTTGGCCAACCGCCAATAACCACCACAGAAGAAGAAGAAGAAGAAGAAGAAGAAGAAGTCCGCGTCGCAAGCTATTACTGAAGATTCTGATTTCTGTTTTCATAGGTGGGTTAAGTGCACAAGTAATAGATAGGTATCATGTTTATAAGTGTTTCATTGACATCGATTCTATTTTGAGGTATGTATGTGCATTATAAGTAATTGTTTACTGCCGTTAGCCAAAAATGCTAACTATCGTTACTGTAAACACGTTGCATGTTATTGTTTAATTTCGGGCATGCGCACAACCCTGGAGGGCAAAAAGACAACCGTTTACCTTCCGCTTCGGCTTCAAAACAATTCCGTTAACGAAATTAAACTTAAAGATGTAGGTATCATTAATGTAGTGCAGTTCGCCACAGCAAAGGGAAAATAACGCAGAAAAACCGTTGAAGAACAGCTCCAAACCACTCGTTCATTTTTCTCGCTGCTTATGCTTGCTTTGCTACGCAGACCCGTTGCCATAGAAATGATTGATTTTCATATCAGTAATTATTTTTAATTGCTGATATAAAAGGGTGAAAGCTAGCTGAAAGCAGGACACAAAATAGACTTCCTGAAAAGATGAGAGTTTAGGCCAGTGATCCCCAAACCTTTTCCTGTGAGGGCCACAAAACTTTTCCCTTCTCTGGTGGGGGGCCGGAGTCAGGTCAGTTTGTAACAGAAAAAGTGTTACACGTCTATCACCTGCGCTGCCGGAAATTGTAAATTGTTGAGGGGTGGGGACGCGTTTCTCGATTGATTTTTACCCAGAAAGCACATGGGCAAAAACCGTTAGTGAAACGGTCACTGGGACTGACTAGTATATATTCCATTGAGAGAAACTAACTTTAACATATGAATTCCTCATATGTTAACATAAAGGCTCGTTTTGAAGTACAAGCTGCTACTTGCAGGCATTGCTTCGAATGCGCTCATGTGTGTTCAATGGTGTTCATCTGCAAACAACCGTACATAACATATACAACATATGAAAAAAAAATCTAAATGCTCTCTGGTATTGTTTGGACCACTGGTTTAGGCTTTCTGGCAAATCCAATGTAAAATATTGACATTGATAAGAGATATTTACAGTTGCTAGTAGGCATGTCACAATAACAATTTTTGCTGGACGATTAATTGTCTAAAAAAATTATTGCAATAAACAATAATATTGTTTCAAGACCTTTTGACACTAATTTAATGGAAATGACTAATAATGCATGCGATTTCCTGCTATACATACTCTATAGTTATGTGCTCTATTTTCAAAAGAGCACATAACACTGGAATTGATAAACTAAATAAACAAAACAACCAAAAACAAAAATAAAATGGATTCTCAGTCTCCATTAACAAAAAAACGTACTTGAATAAAAACTAAACAACATAAAGCCTAAGTGGAAATAAATATTGCATTCAACCAAAAGAGTGCAGATTATGAAGTCTGTATACTATATTGCCCTTCAGTAATCAGTAGATTTAAATAAGATCAAGATAAGAAGATGGGCACATCCGACTAGATGGGCACATCTAGTCTAGTGTGTAGTGTGTAGTCATGTTGGTGTTCCCGCTAAATTCTGAATATACCCAATTTGGGTTGTCTTGGCCTTTTTATCGCAGCCTGTGGGGTTTTTCCTGACTGGGAACTAGAATACAACCAGTTGAATGTGACAGGTAGCCAATCAGAAAGCGCGGTGACGTCAGAACGGAGGGGAATCCCAAACAGCTGACATATCGCGCAACTGAGAGTCCGGTGGATATCGGAGATGATGTGTGGAAATGTTTATTATTATATGTAAAGGTTATTATTATATATGTTTATTATGTTTATTCAGTTAAAAATATTAACTATGAAAAAACATACTCGCCTCCAAATCGTAGTGCAGCAAATAGAGGGCTGCTCCCGTCGTCTTTTATCCACCGCCTTTTCTTTTTGTTACGTCTTTATTTTCTTAAAATGAGTCCACAAACTATCACTATTGCTTCTACATCTCATTCTCATTCTAAATTCCCATATGCCATGTTAGGGGTTTTGTGAATTTTCTTCTGGAATCGCAATGTTCGTGACTGGAATCGGTTCGTGTTGCTCCTGCCGTGTAGCTGGAGACACAAACTGATCAAACCTGTTGGAGTTTTATCAGCTCTGTGGTCACAGAGGTTTGGAGAATTGACCGACAATTCTTACATTTTGCTTCTAAACCAGACTTAAGACTCACAAGCTCTACTCATCTCCTCTCGACCACCACCCAAACGCTCTGACTCTGGTTGCTATGGTAGCGTTTACATATCCCTTCAAAATAAGATACAGATGCGCCGCAAAAATGAACATTTTACTTTTGTGAAAACTAACTCACGATAATGACTAACGGGAACCCTGAGCTTGTTTCTCTGCAACAAGATGGTCCCATCTGGGAGTGATGAGAGACAATAACACCCAAAGTGTTGCTTATATCCACAGCCTGCTTGGTCTCTACGTGGCGAAGCAGCTTGAAGCTTCATTGCCTCATTAGCAGCCGGTCGCCGCATGTTACGCAGAGCGGCTTGTAATGTGGGACTCACCCACCGGTCCGGGATAAATCCATTCTCCTGTCTCTTCTCTGGGCCTTTTCCCCTTTGCAAAGAAACTTTCCAAAGACATCTGATCTGTTTCCTACTCATTTTGCTGCTTGTGGGCTCAATGTTGGCGCGCAAGTAACCGAGAGAATCCGGTTAAAGGATTTTCAAAATAAAAGATCCTCCAGACTTAAATAATCCATCCATCCATCCATTTTCTTGCACCCTTGTCCCTCAGTGGGGTCGGGAGGGTTGCTGGTGCCCATCTCCAGCTGGCGTACCGGGCGAGAGGCGGGGTCACCCTGGACAGGTCGCCAGTCTGTCGCAGGGCAACACAGAGACACACAGGACACACAACTATGCACACACACACTCACACCTAGGGGCAATTTGGAGAGACCAATTAAACAGACAGTCATGTTTTTGGACTGTGGGAGGAAACCGGAGTACCCGGAGAAAACCCACGCATGCACAGGGAGAACATGCAAGCTCCATGCAGAAAGACCGGGGCCGGGAATCGAACCCAGAACCTTCTTGCTGAAAGGCAACAGCTCTACCAACTGCGGCACTGTGCAGCTCCTTAAATAATACATAAAACGGAAATATTTAATTATTTATTGCGCGGCCCGGTACCAATTGGTCCACGGACCGGTTCTTTGAAACTTACATGCGCATGTGTAAAACAACTCACTTCTACCTGAAAGCCGTTATAACCATAAAAATGGCAAGAATAAAGTATTTCTTTGGACAGACGACGAGGTGATCGGTGATCGCCGATCATTGTCTCTTGTTGCCGATACCGATCACCTGCATCTCATTTCTCAGCCTGCCTGTGCAGCTGGTCTCCTCTTTCCTTCATACTGCGCAAACGCGCAGCAACAAATCCTAAGTGATGTGGAACTATAACGCACTAAGTGAACGGGGAAGTTTGCTGTTGCGGCAGAAAATTGAAGCATGTGGGGTGAAGCAGGTCAAAATGCATCAACACAACGAATCTAATATGGCATGAAAACAATGGCATACTTGACGGAGTTTGGCTACATCGAGGCTCACTGCAGTAAAAAAGACATATGGAGGATCAGATAGCAGGTAAAGCAGCGCACAGCTACAAACACTCACCCGGATTAGCATGACAGTCGGAAAGCTAAACAAATAACCCGCAAAATTATTTAAGTCTTCGAGCTGCGATGTAAGACGCTGGTTCTGTTGTTGCTGTTGAACCGCTACTACGCTACTTTCACAGACGGAGCGCCGTTTCTGCTCCACCTGGTAGTGACCCTCACACCGAACCTCAGCTTAAAGCTGCAGCATCTAACTTAAAAAAATACATTTTACATATGCATTAAAACTTCTGCCGTCCTAACATGAGACAGATAATCTCTAAAAAAAATAATTGATCTCCTCCCTGTTCTGCATAATTACTCCGCTCAGTCAGAAACAGCCAATCGGAACTAGCAGTAATCAGCTAGCCGCCATGCTATCAGGAAGTTTTCATTCAGTAACTCAGGATTGTTTATTGTAATGGATCCTGTATTTGCCTTTGAATGTTAAGTTTTATACTTGAATCTTTTGGCAATGTTGAGAGTTTTTATTTTGACTTTTTGCATTATTTAGTCTCTTCAGAGCCTTCATATGTTTTCAGTCTGTTAAAGATGGTATTACCGATAGCGGTACAATTTGCACAATGCCTGTTTAGTTTAGTTTTCTTCTTTGAAAAAGTTATTAAAAACAAGTTTTTGTCTAAATTAAAGTGAATTCTTGGTTCCTTTTTCCACATAATGTAACCGGTAGTGTTTATGATAAAAAAATAAAATAAATAATTATGTGATCGGTATCGGTGATCGGCCCTCATAGGTGATCGGTATCGATATCGGCAGGAAAAAACCTGATCGGCACATCTCTAGTAAATATCCATACAGGTCAGCCTGTGTGAGTGAAAGGAGACGTGATCCGCGCTGAGGTAAAGCAGTGGCAGCACGCGAGGCAAAGCGCAGAGGCGCCAGCTGTGTGATTAGTCCGCGCGCTGTCGGCTTTAAATGCATAAACTATAAACCTATCTATTATAAACCTATACTTTAGGAATAAATACGCTCTGCTATTGAAATGCTAAGAGCAACAGAGACGCTTGCAGCCCAGCTAAAAAAAAAAAGATTTTTAAATTTTTATTATTATTATTATTATTATTATTTTCTTCCTATAAACGTAAACAAGCAATGCTTAGCCTGGCGGCGCTACTAGTAAAGCACGGCGGCCCCCTGGCTTATAATACATTGGGGGAAACCCTGAAGTACGTGGACATATATAAAGATATAAACCGCTATAACAAGCCCAGGTACTGCCCAAACTGAAAGCATCCTGGGGAAAATACAGGGGCGCTGTGGAAATATGGGGTGGGTAACCGGCTACCAGCGCACCGGAATTCATTGCTGAAACAGCTGATTGTGACCCGGTCACCGAGGAAACCATCCTTTCGGACAGTTCAACACCACATTCAGTGTGTGAATCAAACGAGGAAGTTGTGAAGTCCCAAAGGGAATGCTTCAAGTGAGTACAAATTCTAGATTAATAATATCTTGGTGTCTATTATATTCCTATAGTAGTCTATGTTGGTCCAGACAGCAATGTAACATTTCGGAGTAGCAATGCAACACTTATGAGCAACAAGGATTTTTGTTTGCGATCTGTGAAACCTTTATTTGATTATTGAAGGTTCAATGAAGGCTGACATTAGGTGGTTGCATCTGGTTCAAGTTGCAAGTCAAAAAGCCGTGCAGAATAGTCCAGTCCAAGTTTGCAAATGTCTTGTAGTTTTTTAACTACAGCAGATTGAAGATGCTCAGTGTTGTAAATTGAGGTTGAATTGCTCAGCTACATTCGGAGGTTTTCTTCTGTATCGAATTTGTTATTGTGCAGGATACATGTTAAACTATATGTGGAAAGCATTTCAAAAGGATTAATCGTGGTGTAATAATTTATAGTAAGAAACCTGAAAATAGTAATGATTAACACCGTTACGCCTGTCGGAATACAAGTTGACCAGTGAAATTTGTTTTAACTTCATTGAAAGAACAAAAAAACACTATTCTACATTATTACTTATGGACTTTAGGGAAATAAGTCATTTTCTCATCAGGTGCCACAAACCACTGAATTGTTGCTGCTGGGGGTGGTGGTGTCTAATTGTTCCTTATGCTTTCCCATTCTAACAGATTTTCTCGTTATTTGTTTCTTCTTTCTTCTGACCTGGCTGCAAACCTACAGACAACAGAGACTGAAGAAATGACTATGCTCAGAAGCTGTATTACAGGAAGACCTCCAAATAAAAAGAAGAATGGTAGACCCCCTGGAAGAGTCAGAGTGGCACAACACAGAAAAACTGGAAAGCTTACAGACACAATGGAAAGTATGATAAATTGAATTGAAAAGGGCTTCAGTCTCCTTACCAGAATGATGGCCCAGCCTCAGAAACCATCACATGCACCTCTTGGACAAGTTGCAGGAGATCCACGGGCCACTTTGACACTAAATGGAGGTTCCCTTTCACTGCTCCCTCCCATACTCAATAATATAGACATGCATTACATCATAATAAAATGTTCAAGCACGACATGATGCATTTTCAAATTCAGTTCAAATTCAAAAATACTTTATTAATCCCAGAGGGAAATTTAATGTTGTAGCTCATTAATTTAGATTCTTCAAAGAATTATTAGAGATAGTAATTGCTGTTGGCAGGAAAGGTCTTCTGCAGCAGTCTGTACCATGCTGATTCTGAAGAAACCTCTGACTGAAGATGCTCTGCCTTCCCAAGACAGTCTCATGACTGGTCTGGATTGTTCATAATTTCCTTTATCCAATGAAGATCCTTCTTTATATAATCATCTCCAGAGGTTCCGCAGTCGTCCCCAGAAAGGAACCAGCCTTTTTTTATCAGCCTGTGGAGCCTTTTTAGGTCTCTGAATCTGATGCTGTTCCCCAAGCAGATGGCGGCAGAAGAGATGACACTCTCAACAACAGACTTATTGACGTCTACAGCTTCTTGCTGCAAACCTTGAAGGATCTTAGCTTCTTCAAGAAGTCACACAGTCCTTCAAACTCAGAAACTGTGGTCTGTTAGTGAGGTAGTCATAAATCCAGGAGATTGTTGAGGCTTCCACCTGTGTCTCCTGGAGTTTCTCACAGAGCAAATCAGGCTGGATTGTGTTAAATGCACTGGAGAAATCAAAGAACACGATCCTCACAGTGTTGCTGCTTTGTCCAGATAACAGTGGGTTTGTTGAAGCAGGTGTATGATGGCGTGTCCATCTCCATGGCGATAAGCAAACTGCAGGGTGTCTTGATATGAGCTTGACTTATTCTTATTGGCATATTCAGGTGGGCGAACAGGAGTCTCTCCATGGGCTGCATACTATGGGCATTTTCAAATCCAGTAACCAGTGCTTGGACTTCAGGCTCTCTGGAAGGTAATAAGATGTATTTTGGACCTAGGTTAACAGAGATGGCTCAACAGGTTTCTGATGGTAATGGACACAGCAGCTCGTGACAAGCCGAAAGTGTTCACCGTTTTTCGATTCTTCACTTGTTACTTAAATAATCAACAGGCCACCGTTTTTAAGACATCAACCAGCGATCTCATGGTTGTCCGTTCCCCCTCGATGTAGAGGCGAAGTTCCTCACTCAAAGCGACAAGGGACGACTTCGACAAACGAAAGTTCTCCCTCTATTCTTTCTCATCGACTATGCCTGTATTGTTCACATCGACTATGCATCGACATTGTTTCCAAAGTTATCCCACCACTGGGTTGTCCTCCCAGGTCACGTCCAGTTGTAGGGATGGGCCAGACGACACAGAAATCTCGGCACATGTGCCGGTGAAACTTGCTCCCAAGTTTTGTCTTACTGTAACCTGAGCAATTCCACAATGCTGAAGCCTTATCGTAACACCAGTATAAGGGGGATGAACTGGTAAACAGTCCTGTGGTAAACATTGGTGTTTCCAGAAAGCAGGCGATTTAACTGGACCTTCAACTCAACCATCTGCACCCAGTTCAGGTTTATCATGATTGCTAATTGTGTTTATTTGTATTTTAATATTCTTGCAAATCACTCTACGTAATGGTTTGTAAATGGGGCATTCGTCTCAGCCCAAAGCTGTTACAGCAGCTGATGTTTCTAAATAAAAACATGTGAACGAATCTTGTTCAGACTGTTTCCAGTATTTATTGAATTTTCCTACAATTACTTTTTAAATCCAGAAGATGCCACTGCAAGTGACACAGCAACACAGTTTCAACACAGTGTCGACACAGTTTGGGAAATGTGCCAAACACCCAATGAGGCCTCATAAAAGTCAGAAGCACAAACATTACTCTGGTATCTGGCATTATCGGTAGTTTCTTCTGTGGATTGTAGAAAGATAATATGTTTTGCGTCATAGTATTCATGAGCTGCTTTCAGAAAAGATCAACTTATTCTGTTTACAAGATAATGGACACCTGTATGTTTTAGAACCATTGCACTCCGGAACCCGTTCTCAAACTGACATTGTCAAAGAAAATATTCTGTATTTTTGTGTAAATATACAGTACAAACACAACAAAACGCTTCCATTTTGTTGTCATGTAAACAGGACCATAGTTTTCCGTGTCTATGCTGGCAGGACAAAGTTCATGTTTTACAGCTGGTCTGATCACCAAATGAGTAACTGTGGTCGATTTGTTAAAGTATCTTCTACAAGAGCAAAGATTGTGAAACATATGCATCAGAGTGTAAACCAGTGGTCCCCAAACTTTTTCCTGTGAGGGCCACATAACTTTTCCCTTCTCTGGTGGGGGGCCGGAGTCAGTTTGTAACAGAAAAAGTGTTGCACGTCTATCACCTGCGCTGGCGGAAATTGCTGACGGGGTTTGCGCGTTTCTCGATTGATTTTTACCCAGAAAGCACATGGGCAAAAACCGTTAGTGAAGCGGTCACTGGGACTGACTAGTATATATTCCATTGAGGGAAAGTAACTTTAACATATGAATTCCTCATATGTTAACATAAAGGCTCGTTTTGAAGTATAAGCTGTTACTTACAGGCATTGCTTCGAAGAATTCGACCTGGAATGCGGCGTTCATAACAAACACGTGTTCATCTGCTCTACCGCTAGCAAACAACCGTACTGATTAAATAACATAAAAGTCAAGAAGTTCCCTAAACGTCCAACAGATGGCAGCAATGCGCCATGCAAAACAAAACACCCACAGTTTACAGGACACACTTCCTGCTAAAAAGCCCCCTGGTGGTACAATATATGAAAAAAAATCGGAATGCTCTGGTATTGTTTAGGGTGCCGGACCAAATGTGGAGGCAGGCCCACAGGACCACTGGTGTAAACCCTTATGGAGTGAATAGAGTGAACATCTAAATCTTTATTTTTCCCATAGAGGATGGAGAACAGCAGGGATGAAGGCAGATCTTCTACAGTCAATGACACTAAGGCCAATATATGTAAGTGACTCTATACGTATTTAAAACTTTTATTCCCTCTGTAGGAAGTTATAGTTTCTTAACATGGGCTGTTACATGTGACATAAAAACAACAATTGTTTTTATGTCACATGTAAACCTTGAGCCTTAATCTTTCTTGCATCATCTGAGAAATTTTTCTGCAAGCCAAGTTTGGTTGTATAGCACAATTCAGCAACAATTCAAAGTTCTTTACATGATGAAAACATAAAACGGATAATGGCTAGATTTTAGTGGTACAATTGTCAAGTCTTGTCAGGTTTGCTTTACTGTGCGATTCCCCACTTGAAAGGGATAGTCGCTACAATGAAACGTTTAACTGGATTTCACTCAAAGAGCCTTCAATTTAGCTGATCCATCTTTATTTTTGTATGATGGTCTCCATAGTGATTTAGCCTTTCAGCCACATAGGTGAAAAACCTCAAAAGAAACAGAAACACACTTATTACATTCTCAAATGAAGATAAATGCATTGTGAAATAATCAAACAAACTTCCATGCCTTTAAACCAGTTATACTCCGAAATATAAATAGCCAACAATTTGTAGTAAAATTTAACACCAATAAATAAATTAGCATATTTTTCAACATTTTGTTAAATATATTTTAATAGTCAAACATTCTGACCATCATTTATTTATTTTTCTTTTTTAGTCTTATTTTTTTCACTTTCTACTTTAACCAATAAACATCAAGTGTATTTTTATTTTTTATTTTTTTTACTTACTTGGCACAACAATCAATCAGAGTTAATGTACTGCTCCAATGAGTTTCAGGAAATGAGCGACAGCATTATGAGGCTTACTGGCTGTCCTTCGCAGTAGAGATGGCCCATCTGAATCCAGGCTTCGAGGCGTGTACCGAGCGAAAAGGGGGCTTGTCAGATGAAGCCTCGCTTCGATGCTCGTGTCGTCTTGCTGGCTGGCAACAAACGAGGCCTCGCATCACCTCGGACACATGACTGCTTCATTTTGCGTGTCAGTTTTCAAAATAAAAGCGCGATGAGCCATGCTGCTTCATGGGTTGTTGTTCATTTGGTCGCGCATCAGAGGAGAATATTTGTCATCAGTGGCCAAAATAAAAGGAACATTGACCAATATATTTGATGTGTATTGATGATGGCACTAATCAAAATGTAATGTTTGTTACTGGTTTATTGTCGATTATGTTGTTTTTTTATGACTTTATATTTTCATGATTTTATGATGTAAATCTCTTTGAACTGTGTTGTTGCTGAAACGTGTTACACAAATAAACTCGATTGATTGTCTGAAATGGAGCCAGCACACAATAAAATTATTCTTAAATAAAACTAATTAACCCCTCCACCTCCCAATTTCTCACCTTCTGGAAATTTTCACTATTATTTGTAGTATAATCAGTAAAGATATACCAGTCTTGCACAGCAGAAATAGATTTAATGCTGTTGCAGAAATAAAATTCTGCATGTAGCTAAATATAAGGGATCAGAGCCAATTAGAAATCCAAGAAAAAGCAAAAAGCAAATGCCCTAACAAGCACTGCACTCCCAAGACACTAAAACATCAAATGTCTTAATTGTCAAATCCGTCTGACATAAAAGAAACCCCAACACAACCACTGACGTTCAACATAAACCAGGATTAGATTGGCTACAAATCATTTTAATGATTAAAACGTATGACAATTAAATATGATTTGATTGATTCTCCAGTGATTAAAACTTTGTGACAATATTGCATTTACAAATTTTTGGACATATGATCCAACTGAGTGACAAGGCTGTTAAAATTTCACCAGCAGATGTCACTAGTGAGTGACTGAAGCATCGAGTAGTGAACCTTTTTGCAAAGCAAAGGGTTGGAAAGCTTCATTGCTCCATTTGCCCATCACTACTTCACAGTTTGTAGAAGAGTTTTGCGCAGTTCTGAATTTACATGTGCTACCAGCACTGCTTGCTCCACGTTGGCTCAAACAGGGGTGACAGGTCAGTCGCATCAAAAATACCTGCACTCTCTGATTGCTAGGAGATTGAGTCCACCTGGTCCTCATCACTAATGGGCAGAGAGGAGCTGCAGAAAGGTGTTGCAAAGGGGAGTGGCTACCTGGCAGTTCACCAGGACAACAATAAAAGAAAAATTAACACAATTTGGAGTGTGGACTAAAATTACTGATGTGCTCAGGGCTCTTATGTTAACATGTAACTTGGTCTGTTGAAATGTTTTCTTTGAAATAGCTTTTAATTTTAGTAAATGTGACTATTTAATGCTGCACTTTCAAAGATTGACCATTTGTGGATCTTTATAACCCACACAATGTTTTGAAAATCTGTGCATAATAATTTGGAACAGTGCATTTTGAGTTTATTTTTGAAAAAAAAAAAAGTAATGTTATCATTGGGAGATTCAACAAAAGTTGATTTATACTCTAATTAAAGTCATGCCTTGAAAATTATACTGACCATCTTTTCCATTGACCATGTAGGAACATCTGAGAAAATATCACTTGCATAATAATTTTGAACACTGTGTATGTAGGCTGCGAAATATAGGTGATCGGCAACAAGAGACAGTGATTGGCGATCTTATACTTTTTCACGGAAATCGTCCGATTACGATCAGTGGCTGATTGATCACACTAGGGATGGATACCTTTTGACACTTGAATCGATTCGGTACCAATATCCAACTCAATGGTACCAACTTTCGGTACTTTTGTGTGTGTTGTTTTATAATAAAAAATTTTTTTCATTTAACATGTTTATTTCTAAATATATACAATTTTACAGGAAGACAGAGCACATCTGTAGCTCAGACTTCAGAAGTCTGCTGTTAGTTTATGACTATCTTAACGGCTTTGTACCGCACTACATTAAAACCTGTTGTATCAACCTTCCAGACCACTCAGGTCTTCTGGTTCTGGTTCTGCTCTGCATCCCCAGAACCAGAACCAAACACGAAGAAGCAGCTTTCAGCTTTTATGCACCACAAATCTGGAACAAACTGGATCACTGGCCAACATGTTTGATGTGTTTTGATGATTTTAATGATGGAACTTGACAAAATGTAATATCTGTTACTGGTGTCACAATTGGTGACAGCATGATGTGTTTATGATGGTTTCACAATGTAAACCACTTTGAACTTCCTTGTTGCTGAAATGTGCTGTACAAATGAACTTGATTGATTGATCAATAATGATGTTGATTGCATTTTTTTTTTCAGATCAAGGAGTTCAATCAGCAGCAAGCCGGCACCCTTTTCTGTTGTTGACGTGTTTGGGGGTGTTTTGTGCCATTCTGGTTGGAAAAATCGTCCACAGTAAGTTTCATTTCAACAGAATACATTTTAAGTAGCTTCCTTTATGTCTGGTTTTTACAGATTTAGATGATTTAGAGCAAACTTTCAGGCTCAGGGCTACTTTACACATTAAGTGTAACACTCACGGACCACCAAACTTGGAAATGACCCACAATAACACAACCTGAAATGAAAATGTTAGTGTTTTATTGTTATAAGAATAACAGACTTATTATTTTCTCTGTTCATTCTAATGAGAAGAGTGGTGTTGTTTTGTAAATGCGACCGGCCACAATAAAACAATTAACCAGTCTACCTGTTTTGACTATCAGAGTCTGAAAGTGTGGATTCTAAGCTTCCCAATGATGTCAAACTCATAATCAAAGAAATTGTGTGTATTAATAACGTTTTAGAGATATTTTTAATTTAGAATCATAATAAAAGATAAAATAAGCTTGAATTGCTTTGGGAGAAACAAAAATCTTCATCTGCACCACTAAGTCTAAAAACGTTCCACTAATTTCTATCAATTGTATTTATTTACTGGTTAAGTCTGAGGAGTTTCTGAACTCTGAGGAGTTCAGAAACTCCTCAGAGTTTCTGAACTCCAAGACAACAATGGCAGCATTGTTGTCTTGCAGTTTGAATCTCATCCTGGGGTTTTTCTGCATGGAGTTTGCATGTTCTCCCTGTGTTTTCTCCGGCTTCCTTCTACAGTCGCAAAACCACAACTCTTAGGTTAATTGGTCTCTCTGAATTCTCCTTTGGTGAATGTGTGTGCAGGGTTTCCCCCAGAAAACCTGCTAAGCCCGGTGGTTGGGGTGCCGAGGCGGTCCACCATGTTTTTGTATTAAAAGATGTTAAGTTGACAGGAAATGTAAAAGTATTACTGTGTAATTATATGTTACGGAAAAACATTGCCTGCAAAACACTATTTAAACCCACAACTCGAATACATCAAATCAAAACATACAGAACAACTTCTGGGTGAGCAAGCAAGATGGCGACAGCTTAACCCGGTGGCTCCCCGACATAATTTAAAAATCACAGGTTTTATATAAAATAAACTGAAAAGTGAGTCAAAATGACGAAGTCCAAATCAAAGAGCACTCTACTGTCTCAAGAGTCGATGTTAAAAGAAGAAGAGACGAATGAAGAAGGTATGGCTAGCCTTTGAAGAATCATTAGCAGCTAACGATATAGCTAACGAGCCAGCAAATCTACAAACTATTCTCCAAGAAATGAGAGAATCACATCGAGAAAACGGTGAGGGCTTCCGAGAGGTTAAAGAGAAAATAAAGAACATAAATGGAAGACTGGACCAAGCAGAAACGCGCATCTTGGAAGCGGAGAAGAGGATTCAGCAGCTCGAAGAGGTGGCTATGAATCAAAGTAAAGTGCATGACGAGTTCGAGGCCAAGCTGGTGGAGCTCGAGGGGAGATCGAGACGGGAAAACTTAAGGATCCATGGCATGGACCATACCAAGCTCTGCCCAGAAACGCCCCTCAAAAGTCCCACGTGACTTCATGTCTCACATTAACTTCCTCGCAGAGCTTAGCTTCTATGGGATTTTTTGTTTTGACTGACTCTGCAGAGTATTTCTGAGTCGATTAGTTTAGCATTTCTGCCGGATTTTCACAAAATATCAGCCACAACAAGGGAACCAACAAGTTCATGTCATCTTTTTTGGACGACATCAAGATGTTTTAGCCACGCAATGCCTCTAACATTGTGCGAGTTGCAGCTAAATGCTACCAGTCGATGAGGAAAACAACAGATCCTCAGACCCTCAGCATAAATTTAGCCGTGGACAAGATCACTGATGCCTATTGTTCTTGCGAGGCTGGGTAAGTCGGGCATTCCTGGTTTTGAGGGTTCGAATGTGCCTAGGACAACAATGGAACCTCTCTCCTTGAAGTTCTTGATGATGCCATAGATTGTTGACTGAGGTGCAATCTTTCTAGCTGCTCTTCCCTGTTAGGCCATTTTTGTGCAGTGCAATGATGACTGCACGTGTTTCTTTAGAGATAACCATGGTTCACAGAAGAGAAACAATGATGCCAAGCACCAGCCTCTTTTTAAAGTGTCCAGTGGTGTCATTCTTACTTAACCATGACAGATTGATCTCCTGCCCTGTCCTCATCAACACCCACACTTGTGTTAATGGAGCAATCACTGAAACGATGTTAGCTGGTCCTTTTAAGGCTGCAATGAAGTTGATATGTGTTTTGGGGGATAAAGTTCATTTTCTAGGCAAATATTGACTTTGCAATTAATTGCTGTTAAGCTGATCACTCTTTATAACATTCTGGAGTTTATGCTAATTGCAATTATAAAAACTGAAGCAGTAGACTTTGTAAAAATTAACATTTGAATCATTCTCAAAACTTTTGGCCATGACTGTAGTAAACTTAAAAGATTGGGCTTTAATCAGGTATTTAGTGCATCACATAAATCAGGTCGTAGAAGTGGGGTGGCAACCTTAATATCCCAGAGGGTCACATTTGAGGTGATCCATGAATATAAAGACAAAGATGGAAGATATAATATAGTAGTGGGTAGACTCGAGGGACAAGAAATTACCTTTGTCAATTTGTATGTCCCGCCAGGTTCAGAGTGGACAATTTATAAACATATCTTTGATATGATAAATAAATCACGTGACATAGTAGTCTGTTTTTGGAGACTTTAATGTAAGACTAAATCCTTCTGAAGAGACCTCTAAACAACCCAGAGTTATCTGCAGCATAGGTAGGAAGATCAGGAAGATGATTAAAGAGCTAGGGATAAGTGACGTTTGGCTTGAATTCAACCCCATAAAGAGAGACTATACATTCTACTCAGCAGCTCACCACTCATATTAAAAGTATAGATTACGTTTTCATGTATAACAAGAATTTAGACCGAGTAGAAACATGTCGTATTGGGCTGATGGACCTCATTATGTCCTCTTCATATAAAAGTAAATGTTAACAAAACAAAAACCCCGTTTCTATGGAGACTTAACTCTTAACATACTCAAGGGCAAAATTAAAGAAGAATTCAGACATATATGCAGGACAACGATAATGGAGAAGTTTCCCCTGTGATATTATGGGATGCCTGCAAAGCTGTCTTGAGAGGAAAAATAATAGCAAAATCGACCCTTATAAAAAAAAAAAACTAGGCAAGTAAAATTAAATAATTTGGAACATGAACTGGCTGAATTAGAGGGAAAAAATAAAAACAAAGTAGATCTAAAAACTTTACAGAAAATAAAACAAACCAGAGATGAAATTAATCAAGAATTACAGTCCAGTATACAGAAGAAACTTTTATTCTTAAGACAGAGTTTCTATGAAACAAGCCCAAAGTCATCAAAATTCTTAGCATACAGATTAGAAAAACAACAGGAGGAAAGAACTATATACAAAATTAGAGAGCCAATAATTAAAAACTTACCTGTAAAGGCATAGAAATAAGAAAGTGCTTTGAAAAATACAACCAAATATTGTATGCTCTAAAACAGTGTTTCTCAACCTTTTTTGGGCCAGCGCCCCCCCAGCCTTTATCCAGGTCCCTCAACGCCCCCCACCTTCTTCTCTTCAGTGTTTCTGGTGGTGCAGCTCTGTGCTGCCTTCAGGAGAATGGGACATCAGAGTATCAACCATAAAATTTCACCCTCATGTCATTGACTGTGCAAACCAGAGCTTTTAGAGGAAAAACAAAAGTTCCAGGTCATTTTAAAGCCATACAAATATGAGACAGAAACATGGATTATATATTTATATAGACCTGACTACTGATTATAGATTAATAGTTTTACTGGACAGAAATTACAAAGAACAAATCTGGTTCTCAATCAAATCCTAATGAGTCAAATTGAAAGTTGACTCATTAGGATGGAGTCATGGAGTCATCAGCCTCATGACATTAACACTGACATGAAAAATAATATTGAAGAAATAAATATATCAAATCTAATAAAAACATAAATAAGTGATCAGTTCTTTACTGTTATGGTCTGTAATATATATTTATTCTCAGTACTAGATGTGGTCTCAACAAACCCCTGACATTTCAACAATATTATTTTACCTTTTATCTGGAAATAGTGTGTTTATTCTTGCCATACAGTCCTCTGTATTAATTATTGCTCGAAAGGTCTTGCCATACCAGTTTATTCCTCTGTATTTACTTTAGTTTCTTAGTTTATTCTTGCATTTTATTCTTCATTAATTTCCATTTACTTTCATTTGATCATTATTATCCTCTCGTGGGTTATTGCTATGTCCACTTTAGTTTCTTTCCTGTTGCTACATTTATTTTATCGTTTATTGACCATCAGTCATCTTCACTCATCACCTGCTGCGCCGCCTAATCGTCATGTTTCACATCATGTGTTGATTTTTTCGCTGTTCAGCGTCGGATTCTCTGGTTTTATGCCATAATTCACATCTAGTTCGTCGCTCCGTTTTATGTCCCGCTTCTCCTGTTTCAGAGTTTTGCGCAATGTGAACGTGTTTTTTTTTAAGCCCCTTAGGTGCACATAAACTTTAGAGGGAATAAAGAACAACACGCTGTGCAGCGTGTTGAGATATACATGCCGCATATAATTCTTAGTTCACAATAATAAATCGTTCTCACCACTCCCTCAATGCACCTCTGAATTTGTGACTACAAGTTTTTCTGTAGTTCACATTGAGCTGCGCAACCAGAGCTAACGCAGTGGGTTTTTGACTCTTACCTTGAGTTCTAGAAAGAATCATAATTCCTCCCAGGGGGTTGATGTAAATATCCATACAGGTCAGCCTGTGTCCAGGTTGAGTGAAAGGAGGCTCGCGCGATCCGTGCTGAGGTAAACTTCATCAAGCCGCGGCAGCGCGAGAGGCAACGCGCAGAAGCGCATGAACTATAAACCTATCTATTATAAACCTATTGTAACCCACAATTAGTCAATTAGTCAAGACTTTTATTTTTGCGGGCCCACTTCCTGTTTTGCCCCAAACTCTGCAACTTATTTAGCCCCGCCTCCAGCGCAGTTACAACACCACCTGTTGTAACTGCGCAACAGGTGGTTGTGACTGGCTGTTTGGCATCTTGCTGATAATTTCATCCTGGCAAATTTACCCAAATCTCTGCAACAACTGATTTGAACTATTGAACTTTTGGCGGTTGTCACCGGAATTATCACAGCTGATCGCAGTCTAATACGGCCAACTCTCTGCTCAAAGGTCGGGGTTTTTTTTATGATGGATCACATCCTCAGATCCTCTTTGAAACCGATGGCGATCTAAGAAAAGGGACAAGAACTCTGATCTTTGAATTGATTTATTTGGAATTAATTTGTCCCTCATTGTGTATTTGTAATTGTTTGTTGTTGTTTTTTTTCCCCCAAATCACCAATACATAAACACCAAAACTAAAACATTGCTTGTGTCTTCATTCACACCTCAGTCCCCTTCAAGAACCATCTTCTGATGCTGCTTTTGAAGCCGCAGTTAGCTGCGTAGCCCATAACTGTATCACTATCCTTTAGGAATAAATCTGCGCCTCCAGTGCAGCGCTCAGAGCAACAGAGACGCTTGCAATCCAGCTTTAAAAAAAAAAATAATGTAAGTAATTTTTTATTTTTATGTTTTTTTTAAATTAGTATTAAAAGAGGAGCTGCATGGCGGGCTGCCAGGCTCAAAATACACCGGGGGAAACCCTGGTGTATGCATGATTGTTTGTCCCGTCTGTGTCTGTGTTGCCCTGTGATTAACTGGTGACCTGTGCAGGACGTACCCTGCAGCTCTCCGATTTACCACTGGAAACCTTGCAAGTGCAAGTGGGTTTAATGGATGGTATAAAGAATGGATGTTAAATTATGAAATTTAACATACCTGGTTGTCAGTACATTACTGTAATTATGATGTGATTATAGTAACTAGAATAAACTAAATCACCCAATAGGAACAGAGCAAGTAGTGCTTTGTGTAGGTGTTTTAATGACCACATACCAGAAAAAAGTTTAAACTGCTGGCTTATTATTGGTAGAGAAAGAAACACAATAACAATCAGTTGACTCACTGAAAGGGATCCGTGATTAGTTGTAATAATAGACTTTATTTGAGAAATATCTATTTTAGATGTAAAAATGGTACAGAAATAATACTGTAGGCAGTTTAGTTTTTATAAATTTTAATGAAATATTGTCACACAGACGACGCCATATTGTTCACGCTGCAGTGCATTCTGGGTTAAATGACATCTACTTGGTCCGACTGCGCTTGCTCCGACCAGCCAAAACGGTGATCAGTAACGTCTTTAAGCTTTTTATTTTGAACTGGAGCTCGTTGAAGTCGATAGGAATGTAGGACTCACAAGAGGTGATGAAGATGAGGAGAACCCAACGGCAGATGAGGATAGAGTTGGCCGTAGGAGCTGCTGGTGTTTTGCTGCTGCTGCCTTCAGCTTCATAAATGAAACAAAGAATGACGTCAAAAAGGTACAGCAGGGGGCCAACCTCATATAAGGCTGTTGAAGCTTCTGCTGGTACCAGGACTAAAGCAAGAAAAGTGAGAGAAGAACCTACTGCAGAAGAAAGAAGCAAAAACAGGACAACCGACCCCACCAGGCCAAAATCACAACAAAAAAATCGAACAAAGTCAAACAAAAACTACCACCTGTCTTTGTAAATGTCTGTCAGTGGAAAGCTTTGCATTGCATGTTGTCCTCCAGTGCACTGTAGTTTGGGTGCAACTTGACACTGCAACTCTGAGACAGACGTGTAGATGGGAATCAGACGTGTTCTGTGTTTGTTCTTAATAAAGTTCATATCAGAAAAAGCACATTCACAGAGATAAGTTCAGCTAAAAAGGCAGACAACTTTCATAGCTGCATTGCAGATACTGTAGTACCCTTTGCTGTCCACAAGGCACCAAAAGTTTGGTGCAGCCTGATGAGCTTTGAGGTGGATGTCATTTTGAAGCACCACAATTCCAATCTACACCTTTGCAGCATTCAAAGGTGGAAACACACCTCTCATGTTTGATGTTACTTGCTTCACCCATATGCAGATTAACAAACAGGAGATGAGAAAATTAAATAAAGTTTATTTTAAACAGATCAATGATTGGATGTAATGTGTGATTGTTGTCCTGGATTCTCTGGCTCCGGACCATCTGAGATCTGAAGACGGGGGGAAATGGGAGGTAAGTGAACTGTAGAAAAGAAATTAAAATGAAAACTGGAACAGGCTCACTGGATGAGATGAAAGAAATCTGCTGGGGATCAGGGAGTGGTTGGGATACTGGAGGCTAGGTTGCTTGCAGGAGAGGGAGGTGTCCAGTCCGGATTCTGATGATTGGAGGAGTTTCTAAGGTTGCTGATGGAGGAGACGTTAGAGGACAGACAGGTAATCGACCAAACTGCAGGCAGAGGAGCGGATCTTCAGCAGTCATAAATGGGGAAACCAGATGAATTTACAGCGGAGATTCTTGGATGAGGATCAGATGAACTCGGGCAACACAATGGGTATTTTCCAAGGCACCACGAGAGGAATCCTATGAGAAGGTCAGAGGAAAGTTCAGGTTACTGGGAACACAGAAAGAGGCTCAGAGAACAAAGCACAGAGAGGCTCACAGTACCATTACTGGCCATTACTCTTATGCTTGCGTTGATGAAGTGCAGGTGCGCGGGAACCGCCCTCCATCAAACAGCAACCACATGGCTCCTCCTGGTGGAAAAACAGTAAAACAACTCCCCACAAGGCCAAAACTCCAGCACCTAGCAACACCTTTTCAATATACACCTGATGTATGTTGCATACGTCATACCCACATGCATAAAAGGATTTTAAATAAATGAAACCCATGGCTGTAGCTTGTTAGTCACAAAACTTCTCAAAATCTTGCCTAGTCATAATTTGGGGCGTAATGTCCGCTGCGGGTGTTGGTAAACTGCTTTCTTAAGCCCAAGGTCACCGCAACAGTCTACCATAAAGTTTTAGAGAATTTCATGATTCTTTCTGTTGAGGATTTGCATGGAGATGTAGATTTCATCTTCCAGCAGGACCTGCCGCCAGAAGCACCAAAACCTGGTTTGTTGCCCATCACAGTGCTTGACTGGCCAGCTAACTTGTCGTACCTACACCCCATTGTGCTTCTACGCGGTATTCTTAAGAGGAAAGTGAGGGGCACCAGACCCAACAACATAGAAGAGCTGACAGCAAGCATCAAAGAAAATCTGGGCTTCCATGACTCCCAGGCAATGCCACAGACTGATTGCTTCAATGCCACATCACACAGAGGCAGTGATTAAGGCAGAGGGATTCGCCAGCTAAGTATTGAAGATTGACATGGTCTTTAAGCATGTAATTTAAAGACAAAATGTATTACTTTAATTTCTTTCATTTTCTTCTGCAGAAACCAATAAATAGTTTGGGCCTATTTCTTCCCAGTATTCTATTTTTTTGAATTCCTGTTTTTGTGGCTTTTATGAGCTGGAAGCCCAAATTATGTTAAAATAAACAAATACTTGAAATCATTTAAACTGTGAGCTCTGAATCTATAACCTATGAAATGTAACTTTTTGAATGTAATTATGAGAAACAACTTTTCTATGATACTCTAATTTTTTGGAAAGGGTCTGTATGTTTCTCTTGACTGTCTTAAGACCTGTATAGTCTTTATTTTCTATGAATCACTTGTCCTATATTTTTATGGTGATTTCTATGAACCAGATCATATTTAATGAGGTTTAAGTTAACCGGTTACAAATGCAGAAAGGCTAGGCAGGCTGGTGCATTTTCTTAGTGATCACTGGGCAAGAGACAGACTACACCTGTAACAGGCCACCAGTCCATCACAGGGCAACACAAATATTAGCATCCATGTACACATTCCTAAGAGCAGCTTAGAGAGACCAAATAGCCTATTAGTCATGTGTTTGGGCTCTGAGAGGAAGCTGAAGTACCCAGAGAGAACCTGCACATGAACGGGGAGGACATGCAAACTCAACACCTATGGACTCAAGGGTTCTAATCAATGGACCTTATTGCTGCAAGGCAACAGTGCTATCACTAGGCAACCCCCCAAAATAAACAAGTTAATGAAATATTAAATCAGTTAACTTTGCTTTGGCTCTATCCTAACGAAAAGTCACTTCGTTCCAGATGTGCGTTGGAATGAGCCGTTGTTTTCCAGTGTCAGTTTGATGAAATTGAGAGAGTGGCACCAAAATATTCCGTAGTGATAGCTTCTGCATTCATAGCGGAGGCTCAGATATCTTTGGTGAACATTTTGTGTTCAGTTTTTATTTAACAACAGCAGCAACAGTTGATAAAAGCAGGATGCGTGCTGGGAGGAGGCTCTTGGCTTTTCTTCCTCCTTCTCTCGGTTTTCCCCCTGTTACTTTGAAAAATGGCAGATGAAATATTGAGAGAGTGACTTGGCTTTATTTACTAAAAGCAACAGTTGACGTCAGCCACGTGTTTTAAATCACAAGATAATTCAGAGATGTTTGTTTGGTATGTTTCACAGGCTAGCTGGGCAGTAACGATGGTCGCTATCACTTCTATTTTCGTCTCACCCGAGCCGTTTGACAACCTGCCAACCCACATCGGTGTCTGCATGTGTTGACAGTACATGAACTGCAGGCCACCATGCCAGATAGCAAAGTCTTTCTGATTGGTTGACGCTCCACGTCCAGCGACAAAATTTCTGATTTTCCAATTCTGGCATTGGACGTGCTTCTCGCGCCTGAAATGCTTCAAACGCAGAGCAGTAGGAGTGCAAAATGCACCACAACGCACGTCAACATAGGCTTTGAATGTAAACTAGATGCCCCTGATGCTCAACTCACATTTGGTGTGAACGCAGCATAAGAATACTGTCTGAAATCCTGAAAGGGTCTGAGAAATGGAAAATGTTACTGAAGATAGTTTGAATGACTTTGACTAATTTGTGTGTTTCTACAGTGACTTTGATGACGAACAAGCAGCATGAAGATATCAACAACCTTTCAACTGAAAAAAGTCACCTGGTTCAGAAACAAAAGATGATAGAGAACCAGATCAAGGAGCTGATGCAAGAGAAAGACTTGATGCAAAACATAGCAGTTGACCAAGAAACTGAGGATCTGAACCTAGACTTACAACAACTGAATCTAGACATAATGGACGTAACCCAAGAGAGACAGAAGCTGATTCAAGACAGAGAGGTGTTGAGACAAGATGAAGAGGAGCTGAAACAAGACAGAGAAAAGCTTACTGAAGACAGAGAGACGCTAAGCCAAGACAGAGAAAAGGTTACTCAAGACATGGAGGAGGTGAAGCGAGACAGAGAGGAGCTGGAACAAGCAAAGAAGGAACTGCATCAAAGGAGAATAGAGTATGACAAAGACAAAGAGGAACTGAGAAAAGAGAGAGAGCAGGTGATTCAGAAGACAGAGAAGCTGAACAAAGACAAAAAGGAGCTGGCCAAAGAGAAACAGAAAGTTAGTGAAGAAAAAGAGAAAGTGAATGAGGAGAAAAAGGAGCTGAGCTCAGCTCAAGAGGAGCTGAAAAGTGACCAAGAGAAGCTGAGAGAAGATCAAGAGAAGCTGGGAAAATTACAAGAGGATTTGGAAAAAGAAAAGGATCTGAAACATAGGACAAAGGAGCTCAATGGAGAGAAAAAGCAGCTGAATAAAGAAAAAGAAGAGTTGAACAAAGACGAAGAGGAGGTTCTAAATGAAAAAGAACAACTGAGGATAGTGACAAAGGAGCTGAGCAAAGAGACAGAGGAGCTGAGCAAAGAGACAGAGGAGCTGAGCAAAGAGACAGGGGAGCTGAGCAAAGAGACAGAAGAGGTGAGCAAAAAGACAGAAGAGGTGAGCAAAGCAAAAGAGGAATTGATCAAAGAGACAGAGAAGATGAGGATAAAGGAAGAGGAGCTGAGCAAAAAGACAGAGGAGCTGAGCAAAAAGGCAGAGGAGCTGATTAAAGAGAGAGAGGAGCTGGGGAAAAGTCAAGAGAAGCTGAGCAAAGAGACAGAGGAGCTGGCCAAAGAGAAAGAAGAGCTCAACAAAGAAAAAGAGGAGCTGACCAAAGAGAACGAAGAGCTGGACGAAAAGAAAATGGACATGGCCACAGAGAAACAGGAGATGAGCAACAAAAGAGAAGGGCTGATCAATAATAGCGGGAAGCTGGTCAAAGAGAAAGAGGAGCTGGTCGAAAAGGAAAAGGAGCTGAAAAATCTAAAATGGGAGGCAGAGAAACGATGCATTGAGAGAGATGTCCTAAACAAAACCTATTATTTCGTCTTGAGCCATGAAAACTTTCCAGTTCAAGAATACTGTCCTACACATAGTAATTATATTTCTAGATTACCTTTGAAACTCTTGATTTTAATTTTGAAATATTCTGTTATAAACAGTTTTTGAAGACATAGCTGACCATTATTATCACAGGTAGAGTGCTGAAGGTCACTTTCCTGACAGCAAAGTGAGCCAGTAAAAGTAATTCATTAGCAGCAGGTTTACAGCCAAGTTTTTGTCTTTTGGTGAACCCTGTGGTACGCCACTTCTGACTAGAATGATATCATCATTTAATAACCTTCCAATATTGATCTGCACTCTACCTTTAAAAGCTTTGCTTGAGTAATGTTAATGATTGAAATGTTAAATAAGTAAACGTGGATTGCTTTTAGAAATATGTTTTTCCCTTTTTACCAAAGTTTCACTTTATTCTGCTCTTTCCCCTTGTCTAGTGAGACCAAAGTGTCGGGATTGCAGGAGAAGCTGGGTTTCCTATAACCGAAAGTGTTACTACTTTTATGATGCCGATAATATTGGGAAGAACTGGTTCAAAGCTCGAGCGGACTGTCGAAACAATGGCTCAGACTTCGTTGTGATAAATGATATGACGGAGCAGGTAAAACAAAATGCCACCTCTACTCTTAAAATGTATAGCTAATCCAGAAGTTTCTGGAAGATTGATAGCTTAACAATACTTAACCACACGCACTAATTGAGTCAGCACCTCCTAATTACACATTTTAAAAAGAGAATAGAAAACGTTGGTTTCATATTGTAACCCCAGATTCTGAGTATTGGCGCTGGTGGGTTTATCCCTCGCAGTCCACGTCCACCTGTTGGGTGGGCCTCACCCCGGACCGTATAAATAACAGTCAGACCGGACAAACGTCTCCCTAACAGCCTTTTTTCTTCAGCTATTCAGGAACCAGTGAGGCCCACAGCTTAAAGGGCTGCGCCTATACTCAAAGAATCTGGGATTACAATACATAAAAAACTTTCTATTTCATATAGGCTTCGCCCTTTAAGGCTATCGCTAGTGGGTTAAAGGCGAAGCAGGATGTAGTCTATGCCTAACTGGGTCCATCCAGACCACCACCATGAAGCATCTGCTCACACATAACAAAAACAGTCTCAGCCTAGAGTGCGTAATTACGCACTCCTGGCCTCCCATACAGCAGAAGACCAGAGAGGAGAATAACATCTGGTCAGAAAGGTTGAGACAAACAGACCTGGTGCTGTGAACAGGAACAACGAACGTTATGAACTGTAACAGTGTAACGATGAACAGAACAGGTAACTTATACAGCACTTTGGACAACCATGTTGTTCTCATAAACAAAGAACTCCCCAGGAAAAAAACAACAGAATATCAAATCATGACTGAAAAACATCATGTCACCCTACGTTACATGCAAGGGTGAGACAATATTAACGTGTAACAAAAATAATTATTCTGTCAGAACCCTAATAACAGAATGGGTAATAAAGAACGTGGAAACGTCACACATTTAAACCGAATAAATGAGCATGGAGATGACCAGGAAGCTGCCGTGCAAATGTCCTCCACAGAGCTGTGGAGGATGAAATGCCTCTGGTGGAGTGAGCTCTCAGATTCTCTGGAGGATCCAATCCAGAAGAAGTGTAAGCCTGTGAGATGGCCTCACACAGGCAGTGAGAAAGACGCTGGGCTCAGTGGGACGCCCCACTGAGTTATCTCTGTAATGCACAAACAGACGCTGAGAGCAACGCAGTGCAGACATGCGTGCCTCATAACAAGAAAGCGCGCGCATGGTGCATGAGATGCAGCTTCCTTCTCAAAGTTATGAGGAAGGTAAAAACCCTCTGAAGATATCTCCCTCGATCTGAACGAGCTTGTGATGCTTTGAGGAGTAAAAGCAGGTTTGGGAGGCATCACGCCGAGCTGCCATCGGCTCGTATTCTGAGGCAAGAGGAGCAACAGAGAGCGGATAAATCGTTCACTCTCTTTGCAGACTTGAGGGCCAACAGCAGAGCAGTTTTAAAAGACAGAAACTTCAGAAGAGCCTGATCGAAAGCCTCAAATGGACCTTCAATCAGAGCGCGCGCATCTCCTGGCCTGTCTAGGTGATATTAAAGCTTGGTTGGCCTTGAACTTTTTAAATTTTAATGAAAGGAAAACAGAGGTGATGGTGTTTGGACCCAGTGGCTCCTGTGAGTCCTCCTCTGTTGGCCTGGGACCCTTGGAGGTTTATTTTAAACCTGTTATTACAGATCTTGGTTTTAAGGTGGACAGTGATTTTAAATTAAACAGCCAAATCAGAGCCGTGGTTAAGTCCAGCTTTTATCATTTAAGGCGACTGGCGTCAGTGAAATCTTTTCTTTCCAGGCAGCATTTTGAAACCGTTATCCAGGCTTTTATTTCAACTCTGTTGGTTTACTGTAACTCCCTTTATCTGGGAGTCAGTCAGTCGCTGCTCTCACGTCTGCAGCTGGTTCAGATGCTGCTGCACGACTTTTGACAGGAACTCGAAAGAGGGAGCATGTGACCCCTGTCCTGGCCTCACTTCACTGGCTGCCTGTATATTTTTGGATTAATTTTAAAATTCTTATGTTTGTTTTTAAATCACTACATAATCTTGCTCCGGCTTATCTCTCTGAGCTTCTTCACCCCTACGTACCCCATCGGTCTCTCAGGTCAGCAGATAATCTGCTCTTGGAGGTTCCAAGATCCAGAAGGAAGTTCAGAGGGGACAGGGCTTTCTCTGTCATTGGCCCAAAGTTATGGAACGACTTGCCTTTGCAGGTCAGAGAGGCCCCTTCACTGTCCACTTAAAACCGCTCGTCTTAAAACCCATTTATTTTACTTGGTTTTCAACTCCAGTGGGATCTAATTTTAAATTGTATGTTTGTTTTTAAACTGTAAGAGTTTTAATTTTTTTTTTAATGTTATGTTGTGTTTTAATGTACAGCACTTTGTGTCAACTGTGGTTGTTTTAAAGTGCTTTATAAATAAAGTTGGTTTGGTTTGGTCTTTACACAAGACATACATGCTGAGTTGATATTTCAGCATGTATATCAACTTGTCTTTAACTTCACCGCAGCTCACAGTTTTTTACCAAATCCTGTAGCTTTCGGTGAACTTCTAAATCTGCTCCTTAGTCGTGTCTTTTCGGACCTGCTACTGCCTCTAGTGGCGTGGGGGTGGTAACACAGTTAATATAATTACATTACTAAATCAGAATATCGCAACGTCTTTATTATTTATTATTAGTTTTTCATTCTCTTAAGAATGTAGAGCTAATTAGATGATCTAAACAAAACCTTACAGTGGTTCCAGTTTCTCTCAATGCCCAACCTGTTGAAACTGGCAAATTTTAAATGCCTTGTGTCGTTCCTGGACAGTCAGCTCAACTTTGCTGAAAACACTGACTAGAACTGTTCTCAGAGACCCTACCTTTTAAGAAGACTTGGTGATCTTGGGGTGACCCAGCTAGGCTCTAGTTGGGTCACCCAACTAGAATTTGGAGAAGAAGAAAAAAATCATTTTATTCATCACTAAAGAAGGGTTCATTGAGTGCGCATATGAAACTGGTGGGTTCGGTACCTCAAAAAAGGTTAAGAACCACTGCCTTAATCAGTTATACTTCTCCACCTTGTCTTTGTGGTGTAACCATAAAGATGTGTTGGTAGATAACTTCCATTCCAAAGTTTCAGATATTGATTTCATTGTGATAGGGCTTGGCAATATGAGGAAAATCTAATATCCCAGTATTAGGATTTTCCTCATACTAGGATACTCAGTATCCCACTATACTGGGATACTGGGGTTCGCAGAGTATGAAGTTAAATTTTTTTCCCCAATTATTCAATGAAAAAAAACTCAGTTAAGTAAAATAAAATTGTAGTTGAGTAAATATTTATTGATTATTGATAAATACGATATAATCTAGTTTTAGAGTGTATGTTTTTGTTTTTAAACTGTAAGAGTTTTTATTATTTTTTTTTTTATTATGCTGTGTTTTAATGTACAGCACTTTGTATCAGCTGTGGTTGTTTTAAAGTGCTTTATAAATAAAGTTGGTATGGTATGGTATGGTATGGTATATTTATTCAATATAAAATATAATATATCATATAAATATATTTATATACGCAATAAATATTGTAATATTTATTGTGTATATTACGATTTTTAAATTTGCATACAAATAAATGTAACTATTTTACTGTAATCATCAGTTGCACAAAGATATTTTTCACTAATGAAATTACTACCACTGCCTCTTTCTGTGGTCAACACTAGACCTTTAAGAAACAAGATCGTAGCAGCAAAAAAAAAAAAAATCTACAAGAAAACACAAAACTTGTAATGAAGACTGAAGATGGTCAGATAGTGTATTAGCAATCATAGTTTTTTTTTCATTTAAACAAAAGTTTAAATAACTATAAAATTTGCAGTCACAAATATTGAACTATTTGCACGTTGCCATTTTTTAACAACAAATGTTGGGTTGAAGACTTGCTCTCATACCTCAGAGTCGAACAAAGACATGTCACGCATGGTTCAGCCAACAAATTCTACAAAATATAACAATCATTCTTGTACCATATTGAGAGGTTTCACAAAAACTCAGCATTAAGTCAACTAAGATTTGTGGGAGTTTTTTGGTTTTGTTTCTATGTAATAGAAATAGGTTAGATTTTAATGTATTGGTAGTGGATTTATTTTGCTGAAAATTCACTAGAAATATTCAAATTACTACGCAGATGATATGCAGTTCTGCGTTACAATGTCACCAGGTGACTGAACCCATCCAATCAGATCATTGTGTGGATGAGCCAAAACTTTCTCCAGCTGAACAGAAACAAAACTGATGTTATTACTTTTGGACCTAAAGTGGAGTGATCTAGAGTTACAGATCTAGAGTCAATGCACAGCTTCAGTTATTACAACTGAAAACCAGCAATCAGACTAAAACCTGGGAGTAGTGATGGACTCTGACCTGAACCTTCAGAACCACATAAAGACAGTCACAAAGTCAGCCTTCTATCACCTGAAGAACATTTCAGGATTAAAGGGCTAAAGTCCCAACAGGGTCTAGAGAAACTCATCCATGCGTTTATCTGCACTGATTTCTGCAACAGTGGCTTTACAAATTTGACTAAAAAGTCAATCCTCCAGCTGCAGCAGATCCACAACGCTGCTGCTCGGGTTCTGACTAGAACCAGGATGATGGAGCACATAACACCAGTTCTTCCACTGGCTCCCTGTAGCTCAGAGAATAAACTTTAAAATACTGATGTTAGTTTATAAATCATTGAACGGCTTAGCACCACAATACATTAAAGACCTGCTGTTGTATCAACCTTCCAGACCTCTCAGGTCGTCTGGTTCTGGTTCTGCTCTGCATCCAGAACCAAACGAGCAGAAGCAGCATTCAGCTTCTATGCACCACAAATCTGGAACAAACTGCTGGAAAATTGTAAAACAGCTGAAACACTGAGTTCCTTTAAATCTAGACTACAGGCCCACCTGTTTAGAGTGGCTTTTGAAACATTATAAATGAAACAAACATTTTGATGTGTAATAATGGTATTTGACAAAATGTAATGCTTCAGTTGTTAACTGTGTTCTATGACTTTATAGATTTGTTTTTCAAGACCTTAAACAAGGCACTTCAAATGCTGAAATGTGTTAAAAATAAACTTGATTGATTGATAGAAGTAAGAGAGTCTAAAATAAAATCTGTTCACAGGAATTTATCATGGCTCGACTCAAATACTACAAACCTAAAGGAGGATACTGGATAGGGTTGTACTATATTCCACCCACATGGATATGGATGGATGGAAGTCGGATCATTCCTGAGTAAGAACCATGATCTAAGCATATGCATATTTAAAGCTGCAGTATGTAAATGTTATATTGTTTTTATATATTTGTTGAAAATGTTATGTCCTAACCAGGGGTGAAAGTAGTTTTAAATTCTTGGGGGTACTAATCGTATGTAATTTAATATTTATTAAATTTATTAAATATAAGTATATATATATAATTGCTTCTTTGTGTGCTTTGGAGTTTCTGTGCTGATTAATTCTTTTGTGAAGCAATTAAAGCTGGGTAGCTCTTGCAAAATAAAGCTGTATTTCCTCCCTCAGCCCACAATGTTGACACTTTGAGATGCCATGAAACCTAAATCCTGAACATCATGGAATGGAGTGCATCCCAGTTTTCCATGCTTGGAATATAACCATTTGTTTAGCTTTTAAACTGGTTATGTTGATAATTATCAACACAAAAAAAAAATTGTCTAAGTTTTTTCAGCTGACTTAGTAGTATTTCAATGAGCTGAATCCAAAACTCACATTTGTTTTGCTCCATCAGGTCAACTTTTTGAGCAATAGGCAAATCTTGATTTTTTTACGATTCTGTTTGCATGCATTTTTTATTTAATTTCAATTTTATTTATTTCACGTTCTAGAAATGAAATGACTTACTTATTCAGACTACAAGTTAATGGGTGATGTCATCAATTGCAAAACGTAATTTCCTTAATTCGCTTCCGGTCATAACATTTTAGTAAGAGTAAAATGAAAAGCCTCTATATTGCATAAAAACAAAATGGCTTCAGCCAGAAGATCTTGCAAAAATAAACCTGACGTATTCTGTTACATCTGCGGCGAATACACCCTTGTGCCTAACAGGAATCCAGTCACAAGTTTCATAAAGTGTGCTTACCATGCTTATTTTGGTATGAAACTTGGAGATCAGGACAAAGCTTGGGCGCCACACATGGTATGCAAAGCATGCACCGAGTATCTGCGTCAGTGGACAAAGGGCAACAAGAGTTGTCTGAAATTTGGAATTCCGATGGTCTGGAGGGAGCCAACAAACCACTGCAGTGACTGCTACTTCTGTGGCATTAATGTTACTGGGATCAGCAGAAAGAACCGGAGCAGCCTAAAGTATCCTGATCTTCGATCAGCACGTCGTCCTGTAGCTCATTGTGATGAAATTCCAGTACCTGTCTTTGGAGAACTTCCTGATAATAGTGATGAAGATTCCACCAGTGTTGAAGACGAAGAAAAAGTGGTTTCTGACAGTGATGCTCCACATCCTTTATCCCAAAATGAGCTGAACGATCTAGTTCGCGATCTTGGCTTGTCAAAAATCCTTAGCCGAACTGTTGGCATCCAGATTGACGGAAAATAACCTCCTCTCTGACAGTGCTCGCATCACCTTCTATCGCAACAGGCATTAAGAGTACCTCCGCTTTTTCTCTGAAGAGAAGGACTTGGTGTACTGTACAGATGTTGCGCAGCTTCTGCATACGCTTGGAGTGACACAATACGAACCCAAAGATTGGAGACTGTTTATTGATAGCTCCAAGCGATCGCTGAAATGTGTTCTGCTGCACAACAGCAACCTGTTTGCCTCTGTACCCCTCGCTCACTTGACTACACTAAAGGAGAAGTATGAAGCTGTGAAGTATGTGCTGGAGAAAATTCGTTATGATCAGCATGAGTGGTTCATTTGTCCATCCATCCATCCATTTTCTTCCGCTTATCTGGGGTCGGGTCGCGGGAGCAGCAGCTTCAGAAGGGAGGCCCAGACTTCCCTCTCCCCAGCCACTTCCTCCAGTTCCTCCGGGGGAATCCCAAGGCGTTCCCAGGCCAGCCGAGAGACATAATCCCTCCAGTGTGTCCTGGATCTTCCCCGAGGCCTCCTCCTGGTGGGATGTGCCCGGAACACCTCACCAGGGAGGCGTCCAGGAGGCATCCTGACCAGATGCCCGAGCCACCTCAACTGGCTCCTCTCGACATGGAGGAGCAGCGGTTCTACTCTGAGTCCCTCCCGGATGACCGAGCTTCTCATCCTATCTCTAAGGGAGAATCCAGCCACCCTGCGGAGGAAACCCATTTCGGCCGCTTGTACCTGTGATCTCGTTCTTTCGGTCATCACCCAAAGCTCATGACCATAGATGAGGGTGGGAACGTAGATCGACCGGTAAATCGAGAGCTTCGCTTTTTGGCTCAGCTCTCTCTTCACCACGATGGACCGGTACAGCGCCTGCTTCATGGCAGACGCTGCCCCAATCCGCCTGTCGATCTCCCGCTCACTTCTTCCCTCATTCGTGAACAAGATCCCCAGATACTTAAACTCCTCCACTTGAGTCAGGACGACCCCCCTGACCCGGAGAAGGCACTCTACCCTTTTCCGGCTCAAGACCATGGCCTCGGATTTGGAGGTACTGAGCCTCATCCCGACTTAACGAGCCCGACTTACTGCCGGCAATGTGGACCAGACTCTGACACCGGTCATACAGGGACCTGACAGCCCGAATCAAAGGGTCCAGTACCCCATACTCCCGGAGTACCCTCCACAGGCCCCCCGAGGGACACGGTCGAACGCCTTCTCCAAGTCCACAAAACACATGTAGACTGGTTGGGCGAACTCCCATGCACCCTCCAGGACCCTGATGAGGGTGTAGAGCTGGTCCAGTGTTCCACGACCAGGAAGAAAACCAGACCCCTTATGATGGACACAAACTTTGGACTTTGTTATCCCTCGCCCGGACACGGGTCACCGGGGCCCCACTCTGGAGCCAGGCCTGGAGGCCTGATGGCGAGCGCCTGGTGGCCGGGCTCAGCCCGAAGAGGAGACGTTGATCCCCCTTCCAATGAGCTCACCACCTGTCGGAGGGGCCAAAGGGGTCAGGTGCATTGTGCTATGGGCGGCAGCCGAGAGAGGGGACCTTGGCGGTCTGATCCTCGGCTGCAGAAGCTGGCTTTTGGGTTAATTTGTGTTGACCTGAAAATGGTTAATTTTTTGTTAGGACAGCAGTCCGGGTTCACGAAGTACCCATGCTTTCTGTGCACGTGGGACAGTAGGAACAGAGATCAGCATTACACGAGGAGGAACTGGCCTGTGCGGGAGGAATTGGTGCCTTGCAGAGTAAAGAACGTCATCAACAACCCTCTGGTGGACAGAGACAGGATACTCTTTCCACCACTGCACATCAAGCTCGGCTTGATCAAACAGTTCACCAAAGCTCTGGACAAGAATGGTGGCTGCTTCACTTACTTGTGCCAGGCTTTTCCAGGATTGACCATAGAGAAGTTGAAAGCTGGCATCTTTGACGTACCTCAAATCCGTCAGTTTATCAGAGACTCAGATTTCAAAAAATCAATGAATGGAATGGAACTGGAAGCGTGGAAGGCTTTTGTTTTGGTCGTGAAGAACTTTCTTGGCAATACCAAGGCCAGGAACTATGCAGAAGTTGTCACCAATATGCTGACTGCTTTCAGAAACCTCGGATGCAACATGAGCATCAAAATGCATTACTTATTCTCACATATGGATCGGTTTCCGGGGAATCTGGGATCAATGAGCGACGAGCAGGGCGAGAGCTTTCATCAGTACATAAAAGAAATGGAGACCAGATATCAGGGACGCTGGGATCCAGTCATGATGGCTGATTACTGTTGGACTCTGAAGAGAGACATCTCTGTCGCTGAACATTCTCGGGTTTCCACAAAACGGAATTCAAGCCCTAAATTTGGAACAATGATGACGGTAACATGCACTTCACATGTCCATAACATTAATTAATCAATGTGGACTGCTACATTTACAGTAACCGATGTTTGTAACATTTCATCAATAAATTGTGTTAGAAAACAATTGATATCTTAAAAATCTAATTCGGATGAGAAATATTACTAAAAATCAACCGATAATGTAAAAAAATGTAATTATCCATAATAATCCATTTAGACAAAAAACTCGGATTTAAAAATGAACTTAGCATAAAAACGTGACCTGATTGATAGAAATGGATGTTATTTTTGGATTCAGTAGTGGATGTTTGTAATAAATCAGTTGTCAAAATATAAACTATATATATATATTTTTAAAATTTAGCTAGGCTACTGATTACAATCAGTAGCCTAGCATCATGACCCGTTTGTTCTGAAGATCCTGCAGCTTCCACTTCTCTTCCTAACATGGCGCCTCCTCACCCTGACTCTCATACTGACAGGAGGAACCACAGAGCTCTGTTAGGTTAAAGCTCATCTTCTGAAGTTGGGATATTTTTCCTCCAACAGGTTCCAGAGGAATCACCTCAAACCAGATGTTGGACTGGATTTTATTTCAATGTCATCTGTGAATGTTAAGCCTCATTTTCAACAGTGGAGCTATAAAGGTTGAAAAAGGTCATCATTTTAGAGAAAATTTCAACATCAATATTTGCACTAAATAAGGGGCCAATAACAAAATTGTTTGATAAAGGACAAGCCTCTCAGACTCTGAGCTCGACTGCACCAAACTATTTTTTATATTAGACAATTTAATTTTACATAATTATCGCGGTAGAAGCCATTTGTTTGTTAAATACTTAATGAAACATATTTACTGTGTTTGATGTTTGTTGTTATTGACGTATACTCACAAAGAACAAGGTAATTAGTCCAAGTTTGTCGTTTATTGAACGTTCAGAAACTACAGCTGCTGTAAAGAGCCACAGTAAAGATAAAGATAAAACAACCCGAACAGGTGATCAACTCTAAACCACTCACACCTTTTTATTCTCCCTCTGTCATTTAAGCACACCCGTTGCCATGGCAACCTCCTGCGCTCCACAAGCCGACCAGAGATTACGTTAAAATCTGTCATGATCCGTGTTTGTGTGTTTATTTTGAGATTTTCTGTGTTTAGTCCTGTTTCCCTGTGAGTCTCTGTCCTGCCCTCCCCAATGATTGATCCCAGCTGTGTCTTGTTCCTGTGATTACCCTCCCAGTGTATTTAGTCTCACCCGTTGTCTGTGTTCCTCGTCGTGTTTACCAGTCTGTTTCCGTGTGTTCCTTGTGCTCCCCATTGTTCTTTACCTCGACATTACCATTAAATTCATCACTTCATCTACATCCTGGGTCTCCTGCGTTCTCTCACCACCACCAACCACACCATTATGACAGTATCAGGTTTTCAAGCTTGATATTTATTTTGCGATCATCAATAAGCGCTAGCCTGAACACAGCGGTTGTTGATTAGTTCATTTTAAACTCCTGCTCTGCTTGTTATTTTGGTAATGGAACCGAAACGCACAGAATTGCGCAACACCTTGTTGAAACAATAATTACTGAGATTTTTATTGTTGTTAATAATAATAAAATGAACATGTTTTGTTTGTTTTGTTCTTTAATAGAGTTAGAAACGTTTTAAGCGACTCAGAGGACGTGCTGCTCTCAGCGACCTGCCGGCGTTCAGTTTGTCACCTGATGCCGAGATCAACTCAAAACCTTCCACGATCGTCGTGTCACAGCCTTGCTCTAGCAAAGCACGAACAGTTCAGAAACAATATGAAATGGGAAAACCCCCTTACTTTCACTCCTGGTCCTAACCTGGTATCAGACAGATGTGAAAAATTGGGCTATTCTGCCTTCTCCCAATTCTCTGAGTGCTAACTAGAAACAACCAATCAGAGCTCAGAGGCGGGTCTTAGCGCTGTCAGTCACAACCTAGTGTGGCGACGCTGGTCAGCCTTTTCTTCACCCCCTTCCACTCTGCAAGTGGGGGATGAGCTGTAGCCAACTGTAGAATCAAGGACATTTAGGGTGCAGCATTGGCACTGGAGTAAAGCTCTCGACAGGTGTGCAGATGTTTTATTTTATTAATGTTCAGATGGTTCATGTTTCTGTCTTAAAGGTACTTTGTGGAAGACGGCAAGAAATGGCATCCCATGAGTTCAGGAGCAGCGATACAGTTGCCATTGCACCCACTCACACAGTGCTGGAAAGGATCAAACCTTTTGGAAAAACACAGATACGTCTGTGAGCTTACAAGTGACCTTCTTCGTGACTAATACCGTTCTCCAAAGGTTTCAATGAGGAATACTCAACTGTCTTTAAAATCTCACAAATAAAACCACAATTTCATCTGTTGGACTGTTGAAGCAATTTTTAAGATTCTTAAACTTCCTCCATTTCCTGTTTGCTCATTTGAACAAACTGTTAAAGTTAATATCTCATCATTTAGCTACTTAGTTTTTACTGTATTAAATTTAGGGCCTTATTGATCCTTTTTATCATTTGAGGCACTTTATGTGCTTAAGAGGTATTTGACACATTAGGGCTGCGTTCTCACTGCAGGCCTTAATGCTCACTTCCAATAGTGTCATGAAATCAGATTTTGTTTGTTTACATTACAAATATATGCGACTTGTTTGTGATCCTCCATGTGAAAAACACACGTCATAAAAGTGACCTGCATGCGCAGTAGAGGAAGCAGTAACGTCACAGCGTCTCAGTGTTTGTGGAAGTAAAGATGGATGCTCATGGTGGTTATTTTAAAGTTGCTGTCCAACCGGAGCCATCGCATTAACAACTTAATGCTCATTATCATCTGCCATGGTGGATGTTTTTGTAACGTTTTCCACGTATCAGATCACAGAATGGTGACGTTTGTTGAGTATCAATGACGTTCAGGTCGTATGAATGTGACCTGCCCGAACAGACACAGGTCACATTTGAAAAGATCAGATACGAATTGGATTTGGAACCAAATATCCAAGTTGCCGGGATTGCCTTTGTAAACATCAGATCTGTGTTGTTCAAACTGTCAAAACGATCAGGTGCAGGTCGCATTGAGGCAACAAATCTGATTTGGGTCACTTTACGCTGCAGTGTGAACGTAGCCCAGGAGAAATATTCTATACATTTATTAATAGTAGTACTATAGTTTATTCAATCTAAAATACTCAGACACATCCACTAGTTGTCAAAATTAACACTCTAGATATTAAAGAAATTCAAAACAAGGTCAAGTAAAAATAATGTTTAAATCAAGAAAGTGCAGGCTGAAGCTCCTCAGATTATACCTGCCTCCCTTCACATGTTTGTTACAAATAAAGCATTTTCACTCTTCATAGTTTTAGTATAAGATTAACAGTATACACAAAATAATCAAATCCAGGTAAGAGAAGAACAGAAATATTAAAATGCATTGCACCTCCACAAGATCACTTGTCAGACAGTCATTGCACCTCAACTAGTGCACCAACAACAACCTCACAGGTCTGATTGTGGCAGCACAAGGGTATGAATCCAATACTCTTCCCTCCAAAGCAGGGTGACCAGAAGGTGTCAACAACGCCACGTTGGGAATTGCACCCAAGGAAATAGATCACCAGTTAGGCACTTAAGGTTCGTGATCAATGAAAACAAGACATTCCACCAAACAAAATAGTTACACTTAGTTCCATGTTTTAAGAGAAAATTTGAAGAACCACAAATGGGAAGGGAAGTGAACAGTACTGAGGCCTACCAGCAGGGGAAGGGCAGTCCAAATGTGGGGAACTGGTTCCTAAACCAAAATAAATCACTCCAAGCACTTGTGAACAGACACTTGTGAACAGACACTCGCTCGAGACGAAATCCCAACACCAGTCACTTGCACAGCACACAGGTCCCTTACCCCTGAACAACCCCACTGCCTTCAGCCTGGAGACAAAAGGGTGGGATTAAACGAAGCAAAATCAAAACAAAGAAAGACACTACAATGTAGACATGAACAAGTGCTAAAATGAGGTTACCCCCAACCTGTCATTAAAAATAAAAAAAATAGGCTGCTACCCGCAGCAAGGCTGGGGGTCACAGAGAACAATAGAATAAGCCAAAAACAAACAAAAAGCACAAAACTAAGAAACCAAACAACAAATTGAGAAAACAAAACAGAAAATAAAAGAAACAAAGTAGCAGGATCTCCAGCGAGCTGCAGCAGCGTTATGTCAGAGCTGGATGACTCCACCCCGACCTGAGGGCCTCTTCTGGCCCAACAGCAGGAGAATCAGCTTGCCACTACTTTCTATAAATAAATAGTTGTCATTTCCGTGGCATTGAATTGCATGGGTGCAATAAAAAATACATACCCGTTTTATGTTGCTAAGCTGAACTGGGGAAGGTCAATTACAACCCCACCCCAGTACCAAGCAGGAGACTTCAGGCAGTTTCTAACTGGAGTTAACAGATTGCAGATCTTATAGAGGAGGAGAAACATTACTTACTGATGTTGGAGTAATGGCCACTGCGAGCTAACCAAGTGACCTTCCTACTGAAGCGCAACCAAATGCAGGCATAACAAAAATAGGTGAGAGTCTCCCTTTATACTCTCCACCCATTATGAGGTAATTAAGTGCCAGATGTCCTCAATCCTGAGTCGGAGCCTGCTACATATTCATATTCATATAGTTTTAAAACTTAACATGTCTTGATTGAAATAGCCTAATTAAACACAAGTTTTCAGATTAATAACTTATTCTGCCTTATTGACCTTTATGTTACCTGTAGCTACAGCAGATCGTTTGCTAAGATCTTTTTGAACTGCCCTTAGTCTGTGTGGGAAACAATCAGGAGAAGTACCAGCTTCACACTGATCTGTGAAAACCCATAAAACAGCAGGAGTTCAGGCCAATGGAGGAGAAACTCTGCTTCCACTGTGTGTGGATAAGGTGACAATTGGTGTTAGATCTTGAAAACAAATTGCAGGGAGTTTCTAACTTTAAAGAGGGTCAGAGACAGCTGCTGGTTGGATGAGCAAAGATATGTCTTATTTGAATAAATTAAAGACAAGAATATGCTTTTACTATAAAACTTTGTACACAGGAGTAACAAATCAGATTTGCTCTTCTCCAAAGACGTCTTTGGTCTTCTTTCTTTCTTCTTCTTTTCCATTTGTCTCAGGTAAATTAATGTATGTCTCTATTGTTCTGCAGCTTCAGACGGCGTTCAGTTTGTCACCTGCCGAGATCACGATCGACGTATTGAGCACCCCTGCACTAATACAGCACAGACACTTGAAAATGGCATATTATTTGAAGATAATTCATTCGTTTTCAAAAAAAATTTTTTTAGACCAATTAGGTGAAATTAGATAATTTCAACCACGGCACAGTGGTTGAAAAACACTGGACTAGGTCATCAAATCACTACATTGCCTGTAGGGATTTTTAATGTCCAGGAGGTGTCAGTATTCAGTGACACAGTATCAACACAGTATCAATACAGTTTCGCTATGAGTCCATCGCTTCACAACGCCTCATCTACCCATCACTACAGAGCATCGTTAAGCACACCATTCGAGAGCGCATTAATATGCGGCTGTCATACAGAAAATTAAAATAAACCACTAGTAATAAGCTTGATAGAGATTAAGCCCACCTTACCTATAGAGTGCAGCGCCAACATACGCCGAGGTCTGAACGGGAAGGAAGACAGCGTGATGTCAACCAGGTGAGGGAGGGCCCTTTATACACAGGCAGCCAGTGCCACAACCAATTAGATTCAGGCACTTGTGTGGTGCGTTCAGAGCCTACAGGGCATACTGCCACAGTAAAATGTAATTCATGCTCTATTCACAAAGTCCCATAGTAGTCTCTGGTGGATTCCCAACATGGTTGGCTCACAACAGGTCTATGACATCCGTCAACAAACTTGCTTCAACCTACATGTTATGTCTTTAGCCAACATTTATTTTATTTTTGTTTTGTGATTTCATCCCTATGTTCCTGAAGCTGCGTCAAGAAACCAAGTGCCGATTTATCATGTTGCCGGTCATTTGTTTTGTCGTTATCGTTGTGCACCACAGTGGAAAAGAGAGTTCGTGACGAAGTGTGAACAGACCATCTTACCACGAGTCTCCTCCCAGGTGTTGTACAACACATCTGTTGACTTTGATGTTGCGTCTTGTTGCAAACACATGTGCCGATTCGCCTTGTTTAGTTTTTCTTGTTTTTTCAAATGTGCATCGCATGATGCTATAGTGTATGGAGGACCAAAACTGACATAAAAGCATAAATATATATTTCGTTTTCCTTTGTCCTTATGAGTTTCCGTCAAGAAATGTATATTTTTTTTTTCATTTCCCTTAAACATGCGTTTTTGTCAAGAAAAGTAGATATTGTTTTGTCTTTTCTTTATTATACTATTTATACAGCACATGTTCAGCAACAAGGCAATACAAAGTGCTTTACAGGAATTAAAAGTTAATACAAACAAAATAACAAACCAAAGGAATGATCAACCTAATGTTGATCTAAAGTATGTAAACTAGGTACTCCTGGTGTGGGTTGCTAAGTATCCTCTGGTCTAATTCCATTTCTGGGTTGGGAGAACAAGAGTCTGAAAAGTCATCTAATAATGTTGATCCAAAAGTCTCTCTGGGTTTCTGGTCTCTGCATCTAAACAGTGAGTACTCTACAGTTTCTGAAAAAATAAACTAAAAAGTGACTAATCTAATTCCTTTTCTGGGTTAAAAGTGAGTACTCCACAATTAATTATAGTAATCTAAAGATGAATCCAAAGTAAATAAATTCTAATTTCTGGGTTATGGATATTTAAATATGCTGAACTATGTATTAAAAACATACTTAAATAATACAATTGTTTATAAATGTAGCTTTGATAGATGTTTAAATACGGTTTCCAGTAACAAAAAAGTGTGTTATGATCGATTAAATGCCCTGATACCACGTCATTGTGCTGCTAAACACATAACGCTGAGTGGAGTGGTGGACCGCTCCAAGATGGCCGCCCTAAATCTCGTCAGCGACTATAGGCGAGAGCGGCCATGAGGCGTCTATTCTTATATTATGTCTATGGTGTTACTCTTTGTTTTGTTTGTATTACATGTCCGTCCGCTAGGGGCACTGTTATGCCAAGAGCATATGTGATTGGAGGGGGTTCTCTTCTGTTCTTGTCTGTTCAGCTGATGTACATGGCGGAATAAAGTTGAGCAAAGAAACAAGTTATTTTTACTGACTAACACCTGTATAAGAGCTATATAAGAGCTGGGTTTCGCTTTCCGAGGAAAGCTGGTGGAGCGGTGAGCTGCCTTATCCACCCGCCTCCATTTGTTAGATGGTCTCTTGTCTGTCTCGTTTCTCACCCTGACTGACGTTTTCTGCTTTTCTGATACAGGATTCCCTTGTGTGGACCAGTCGTTACTGTACTTAAGTACAATTTTCGTGTACCTGTGCTTTACTTAAGTAGATTTAATAATGGATACTTTCTACTTTTACTCCACTACATTTTACAGTAAGTATCTGTACTTTCTACTTCACTACATTTCTAGAAAGGTGTCGCGTTACTCGTTACATCCAAGTCGCGTTGCTCTTTTTTTCCGTCAAAATGTGACGGTGGGAACTTCGTCCAACTTTTAGCGTCACTTGGAAGGAAAGCTTAAAGAAAGGTAAGATCTGCGATGAACAAAAGACACTCATGCGCTGAATCATTGTGTGGTTGTGTTGACTGCGGTGTCGCATATATGGGACAACGCTGTGACCAAAGTGCAATATGGTGATATGACATTCAGGAACGATCCGATTCTTCTGGATGGATCTTTACTTATTAAATTTATTTCAGCTCCAAGTATTTAATAACTAGTTTTTGGGAATGTGGATCTTTCAGATCAATTTGAGAAGCAATTTTGATAGGTAATGATGGGTATTTTTCTCGAACCTTCATTAAAAGAACCACAGACAACGCGCATGAATTTCATGACCAAGCTTTTCAAAAGGAGAAAACTCACCAAACTGCTCCTCCGAGTCGTCTACAGAGCGTTCTAAAGACCTTTGGTTACAGCTCGTCTTTTATCATCAAGCAAAAATAGGGAGGATAGGTAAGAAAGATAGCAGAGATAATATATTACTGCACACAGGCAGTTTCTAAGGTAAGGAGTATTCCGGTTGATAAGAAGGCACCTGTGGAAACGTAATTTAAGGCCTGGGAAACACACAGTTAACTGTTTCACATGAAGACAAACAGGCATATATATATATATATATATATATATATATATATATATATATATATATATATATATATATATATATATATATATAATTTTAAAAAATAACCAAACTGAATATTTGGTTATTGTTTAAGCCCCTCTGTCATTTGACATGTTATAATTAACAGCTTTGACTGGTGCACATGGAGACATGATAGACTTTACGCAGAGTTCATCGCAGAGGAAACTAAAATCAATCAAATAAAAGATCCTTTCTGAATATCATCTCATGGACACTGAACTAAATGCGTCTTTCTGACTGGGAGCTGACAGCGTGTTGAAGAGTTATGGACACCTTGGTTAGGAAGCTCTGTTGTGACAGGTAATTTGACAGGTAACAATATTTCGGGTCGGACCAGAACTATTAGCCTGATCGAGGTTCGGGCTTCTAATGAGTTTACATTTAATGAGCTTGGAGCACACAGAGAAAACCTAAAGAGAATGTGATCTACTTATTGTAGTTTAAATAGAGGAATAACAGCTGAATGTTGAGAGAGGAAAGAAATTAAAGTGCAGATCCGTTAGGCAGAAACAAGCGCAGAGCGCTGGGCAATAAATGCTCCAATTAATCACACATGAGACGACAAACGCCAAATATACAATATATAGTTACACTGCTTATGTTAATGGTGTTTTAAAAACCAAACCAGTAAAAACTTAACCTAGTTAATATGCCAGATTCCCTCCTCACCCTCATCTTGATACTGAGAGCAGTTCGCTGGTTTCTGTCCAGACTGTGATCAGCTGACCACTTGGTGCGCAGACAGTTTCAACTTTACGCACAGAGAACATCGTGGAGTTCATTATTAATCAGACTAAGAACAATATCTGTCAGAGAATCATCTCTGATCTGGACGCTTTAACGGACCAGAGGCTTTGGAGCGTCCAGCAGCTGATCTGCTTCTGCTGGTTTTTCTCCCGCTGAGGGAAGTGATGCGGGATCAGGAACCGATCAGAGTTCTGCCGTCTGCTAATCACGTCATTTCGCGAAATGTTACCTGATTTCAAAAACGTTCTAGCAGAGAAATACTAAATGTTTCGTTTGATGTCTACAAATTGGAAATAAAATGATTTTTTTCTTTGACGGACAACGAAAAAACTCCAGCGCCACCTCTGCTCCAAACTACGAACATTGTCGGCCCCTCTTCGGTTTTTTCTCTTTTTTGCGGAGGATCAATAAATAACTTATTGGTGTTTTACCATCACCAGGTATGAAGTGCTTTAGCCTTTGAGTTGCACCACAGCAGCACAACTGAAACATCCAGGAGAACAATTTCAGCTTGTTTTTATGAGTATAAAGGAGGCTGGTATCGCGCCTGATATAAATCTATTTATTTATGTTATCACATGGACTTATATAAAGTTTTATACATTTTTTTTTCATATATTTATTATTGTTTTTCTTTTTTAGATATTAGATTGACTTAGAATGATTCCAAATAATGTACAGGAATAACCTGGTGCTGTTACATGTCAATCATCGGGGAGGGGGCGGGGGGGGGGCAATTGGATGACGGGGGGGGCATTGGCCCCCCCTCTGGCTACTGGCTCCTTGGTTGCCTGTCCTCTCCCACCCATCTTCTTTCCATCCCCTTTCTGTTGGATTTCTTTCAAAATAAAAGCCACTAGTGGCAAAAAAAGTGAAGTTCATGTTATGTTAGGACATGAGACAAGATGTTTCCATCCCTGAAATTATGATGCATAGAATCACATATCTAAGTCTAAAATATGTTAGAGTAAACAATAAAAACATGTTTAATCTGTGGCATTGTTCATTAAAATGGGACATTTCTAATGTATTAAAATTAAATATAATCGGTAAACTTAATGATATTAGCGATTAGGTAATCCATTCAGCAAGTACTTTTACTTTTAATACTTAAGTATTTTTTAAAGTCGGTACTTTTTTACTTTTACTTAAGAAAAAATGTTAATGTGGTAGTTTTACTTTTACTTGAGTACATTTTTGTCTGTGTATTTGTATTTTTACTTAAGTACATTTTCTGAGTACTTTCTCCACCACTGGTGTGGACCATCCTTTACTGGGTGATGGGCGTGGCCACAGAGTCTGCTTATCCATGTTTTCTTTTTCTGTTTTGTGCTCAATGAAGAGTAATCATTATGGAGTCTGTGTCTCCCTGGGTTTTGTTGCGGCTCAGCGAGCCGGGTCGTAACAAATGCAGATAATGAATCACTACAAACTATTATTTTACTTGTATTACTTGTCCTCCTCCTATTCTATAGTTAATTATATAGCACATAATTATACTGCATATATACTCGGATAATTAGATGTTTGAAATATTAAACTAATTCAGGAATTACTACTGCTCTACTTGGCTCAGGAGTTGGAGGCCCAGCTTTAGTTTAAGCATAATTTATCTTATACTAAAACTATGAAGAGTGAAAATGCTTTATTTGTAACAAACGTGTAAAGGGAGGCAGGTATAAGCTGAGGAGCTTCAGCCTGCACTTTCTTGATTTAAACACATTATTTTTACTTGACCTTGTTTTGAATTTCTTTAATATCTAGAGTGTTAATTTTAACAACTAGTGGATGTGTCTGAGTATTTTAGATTGAATAAACTATAGTACTACTATTAATAAATGTATAGAATATTTCTCCTGGGCTACGTTCACACTGCAGCGTAAAGTGACCCAAATCAGATTTGTTGCCTCAATGCGACCTGCACCTGATCGTTTTGACAGTTTGAACAACACAGATCTGATGTTTACAAAGGCAATCCCGGCAACTTGGATATTTGGTTCCAAATCCAATTCGTATCTGATCTTTTCAAATGTGACCTGTGTCTGTTCGGGCAGGTCACATTCATACGACCTGAACGTCATTGATACTCAACAAACGTCACCATTCTGTGATCTGATACGTGGAAAACGTTACAAAAACATCCACCATGGCAGATGATAATGAGCATTAAGTTGTTAATGCGATGGCTCCGGTTGGACAGCAACTTTAAAATAACCACCATGAGCATCCATCTTTACTTCCACAAACACTGAGACGCTGTGACGTTACTGCTTCCTCTACTGCGCATGCAGGTCACTTTTATGACGTGTGTTTTTCACATGGAGGATCACATACAAGTCGCATATATTTGGAATGTCCATCGATCCATCCATCCATTTTCTTCCGCTTATCCGGGGTCGGGTCGTGGGGGCAGCAGCTTCAGAAGGGAGGCCCAGACTTCCCTCTCCCCAGCCACTTCTTCCAGCTCCTCCGGGGGAATCCCAAGGCGTTCCCAGGCCAGCCGAGAGACGTAATCCCTCCAGCGTGTCCTGGGTCTCCCCTCCTCCCGGTGGGACGTGCCCGGAACACCTCACCAGGGAGGCGTCCAGGAGGCATCCTTACCAGATGCCCGAGCCTCAACTGGCTCCTCTCGACGTGGAGGAGCAGCGGTTCTACTCTGAGTCCCTCCCGGATGACCGAGCTTCTCACCCCATCTCTAAGGGAGAGCCCAGCCACCCTGCGGAGGAAACCCATTTCGGCCGCTTGTACCCGTGATCTCGTTCTTTCCGTCATGACCCAAAGCTCATGACCATAGATGAGGGTGGGAACGTAGATTGACCGGTAAATCGAGAGCTTCGCTTTTTGGCTCAGCTCTCTCTTCACCATGACCGACCGGTACAGCGCCCGCTTCACAGTAGACGCTGCCCCAATCCGCCTGTCGATCTCCCCTTCCCTTCTTCTCTCATTCGTGAACAAGATTCCCAGATACTTAAACTTCTCCACTTGAGTCAGGACGACCCCCCTGACCCGGAGAAGGCACTCTACCCTTTTCCGGCTCAAGACCATGGCCTCGGATTTGGAGGCACTGAGCCTCATCCCGGCCGCTTCACACTCGGCTGCGAACCGCTCCAGTGAGAGCTGCAGATCACGTTCCGATGAAGCCAACAGGACCACATCATCCGCAAAAAGCAGAGATGCGATCCTAAGGCCACCAAAACGGATCCCCTCAACACCTCGGCTGCGCCTAGAAATTCTGTCCATAAAAGTAATGAACAGAATCGGTGACAGAGCAGCCTTGGCGGAGTCCAACTCTCACTGGAAACGAGCCCGACTTACTGCCGGCAATGCGGACCAGACTCTGACACCGGTCAGACAGGGACCTGACAGCCCGTATCAAAGGGCCCGGTACCCCATACTCCCGGAGTACCCCCCACAGGCTCCCCGAGGGACAAGGTCGAATGCTTTCTCCAAGTCCACAAAACACATGTAGACTGGTTGGGCGAACTCCCATGCACCCTCCAGGACCCTGCTGAGGGTGTAGAGCTGGTCCAGTGTTCCACGACCAGGACGAAAACCACACTGCTCTTCCTGAATCCGAGGTTGACTATCCGACGGACCCTCCTCTCCAGGACCCCTGAATAGACCTTACCAGGGAGGCTTAAGAGTGTGATCCCCCTGTAATTGGAGCACACCCTCCGGTCCCCCTTTTTGAACAGGGGGACCACCACCCCAGTCTGCCAATCCAGGGGAACTGCCCCCGATGTCCATGCGATATTGCAGAGTCGCGTAAGCCAACACAACCCCGCAACATCCAGAGCCTTAAGGAACTCCGGGCGGATCTCATCCACCCCCGGGGCCGTGCCACCGAGGAGCTTTTTGAACACCTCGGCGACCTCGTCCCCAGAGATTGGAGAGCCCAAACCAGAGTCCCCATGCTCAGTTTCCTCAACAGAAGGCATGTTGGTGGGATTGAGGAGGTCTTCGAAGTATTCCGCCCACCGGCCCACAACGTCCCGAGTTGAGGTCAGCAGCACACCATCCCCACTATAAACAGTGTTGGTGCTGCACTGCTTCCCCCTCCTGAGACGACGGATGGTAGACCAGAATCGCCTCGAAGCCGTACGGAAGTCTGTCTCCATGGCCTCTCCAAACTCCTCCCACGCCCGAGTTTTTGCCTCAGCGACAACCCGAGCCGCATGCCGTTTCGCCCGCCGGTACCCATCAGCTGCTTCTGGAGTCCCACAGGCCAAAAAGTCCCGGTAGGACTCCTTCTTCAGCTTGACAGCATCCGTCACCGAAGGTGTCCACCAACGGGTTTGAGGGTTGCCGCCTCGACAGGCACCAACAACCTTGCGGCCGCAGCTCCCATAGGCCGCCTCGGCAATGGAGGTACGGAACATGGTCCACTCAGACTCAATGTCCCCCACCTCCCCCGGAACGTGTTCGAAGTTCTGCTGGAGATGAGAGTTGAAGCTCCGTCTCACAGGGGACTCCGCCAGACGTTCCCAGCAGACCCTCACCACACGTTTGGGCCTGCCAGGTCTGACCGGCTTCCTCCCCCACCACCGGAGCCAACTCGTCACCAGGTAGTGGTCAGTGGACAGCTCAGCACCTCTCTTCACCCGTAAGCACAAACAACAGTCAGAACCCGTCCCCCCACCCGTAGGCGGAGGGAGGCCACCCTCTCGTTCACCGGGGTGAACCCCAACGTACAGGCGTCCAAATGGGGGGCAACAAGTATGCCCACTTGAGCCCGGCGCCTCTCACCGTGGGCAACTCCAGAGTGGAAGTATGTCCAGCCCCTCTCGAGGAGACTGATTCCAGAACCAGAGCCATGCGTCGAGGTGAGGCCGACTATTTCTAGCCGGAACCTCTCAGCCTCGCACACTAGCTCCGGCTCCTTCCCCACCAGAGAGGTGACGTTCCACGTCCCAAGAGCTTCTGCAGCCGAGGATCAGACCACCAGGGTCCCCTCCCTCGGCTGCCGCCAATAGCACAATGCACCCGACCCCTTTGGCCCCTCGGACAGGTGGTGAGCCCATCGGAAGGGGGACCCACGTCTCCTCTTCGGGCTGAGCCCGGCCGGGCTCTGTGGGTAAAAGCCCGGCCACCAGGCGCTCGCCATCGTGCCCCACCTCCAGGCCTGGCTCCAGAGTGGGGCCCCGGTGACCCGCGTCCGGGCGAGGGAAAACGAAGTCCAAAGTTTGTATTCATCATAGGGGTCTTCGGACTGCGCTTTGTCTGGTTCCTCACCTAGGACCTGTCTGCCTTGGGTGACCCTACCAGGGGCATAAAGCCCCAGACAGCAGACAGCATAGCTCCTAGGATCATTGTGGCACTCAAACCCCTCCACCACGATAAGATGGCAGCCCAAGGAGAGGTATTTGGAATGTGAACAAACAAAATCTGATTTCATGACACAATCGGAAGTGAGCATTAAGGCCTGCAGTGAGAACGCAGCCCTAATGTGTCAAATACCTCTTAAGCACATAAAGTGCCTCAAATGATAAAAAGGATCAATAAGGCCCTAAATTTAATACAATAAAAACTAAGAAGGTAAATAATGAGATATTAACTTAAACAGTTTGTTCAGATGAGCAAACAGAAAATGGAAGAAGTTTAAGAATCTTAAAAATTGCTTCAACAGTCCAACAGATGAAATTGTGGTTTTATTTATGAGATTTTAAAGACAGAGTATTCTTCCTTGGGACCAGTGAGTGATAGGGAAAGTCAATAATCCGATGCTCACAGATGAATCTTTTCTTCACAGCTTTGTCTTCTGCTTTCCAGTTCACTGTGGGTTTTGTTTTTGCTATATGCAGCGCTGCTCCGGAAGTATGGGGAATCTCTTTTATCCAGAAGCTTTAAGAAAGAAAGATGGTCTTGAGAACAGTAGCTTATTGACATCAAACTGAAAACTGTCAGCATGTGTTGTTTCTATATGAATAAACACACACTTCAACAGAAAATTATTTCTAAATAAAAGGTGTTTTACAAACTTATTTTGAAGATCTAAATACTTGAAAGATTTTTTTTCTTGCATCTAGTGGTCTTTATTTGACAGAAAACTGGGTTGTGAGAAAGAGGGAGGACATGCATAAATTATTCAACCCCAACAGCAATTTAGGATTTTGGTAACTGTTGTTTTACCAAAAATGTTCATAGAGTTGAGCTGGAAGAATAAAACCCAACTTTAAAGTTAAAGGAATAATGGCTACACCAGGAGGGTCTTAACGCTGTCACTCAACCTCATTTAATTTTTGGTAAATGTGCTGATGGCAGAGAAACAACTTACTGTTATACAGGAAAACCGTATCCGCTGCCATCAGTGGCTATGCTAACTACCCTGAGCATTCACAGCCGGATCTGCTGATGGCGGAAAAGCAGTAGCAGAGACCAAGGGCTGAAGAAGAGGCTGACCAGCGTCGCCACACTAGATTGTGACTGACAGCGCTAAGACCCGCCCCTGGGCTCTGATTGGTTGTTTCTAGTTAGCACTCAGAGCATTGGGAGAAGGCAGAGGAGCCCAATTTTTCACATCTTATCTGATACCAGGTTAGGACATGACAACAGTTTCAACAAATATGAAAAAATATTTCCTATAAAAGTTACATACTGCAGCTTTAAATGTGCATATTTTTAGATAATAGTTCTTACTCGAGCGTGTTCTTGCGTCCATTAACCCAGAACCAGTCGCCTTCTTTATAATGTAACCCTATCCAGGAATCTGCTGGCGTCATTAATGATACATTGACGTACCTGGAGATAAATTCCTGTGAACAGATTTTATTTTAGACTTATAAATCTTCTTACTTCAAGCTATCAATCAATCAATCACGTTTATTTTTAACACATTTCAGCAACAAGGCACTTTGAACCGTTTTATATCATAAAAACACAAATCTATAAAGTCATAGAACACAGTTAACAACTGAAGCGTTACATTTTGTCAAATACCATTATTACACATCAAAATGTTTGTTTCATTTATAATGTTTCAAAAGCCACTCTAAACAGGTGGGCCTGTAGTCTAGATTTAAAGGAACTCAGTGTTTCAGCTGTTTTACAATTTTCCAGCAGTTTGTTCCAGATTTGTGGTGCATAGAAGCTGAATGCTGCTTCTCCTCGTTTGGTTCTAGTTCTGGCGATGCAGAAGATGAACCAGAACCAGAACATGTCAGGAGGGTGGTTTGTGTCCTTGTGTTCATAATTGACCAACTAGACAACGTCAGGAGGTGTGGAGGTGAGCCCCTGCAGATGTGCTCTGGCACACCTGCACTTCATCAACACTCATCAACTGCTGTACAACAGCTGGCTGCCAGACCTCCAAAGTCTGAGTATTATCCTCTGTGGAAAACCAAGGCCTCTGAGTGGCAGAAATTCTCCTTGTCCTTTTGAACCCGTTCACGCTGAATGTTCTCCGTTTCCAGGCGTTTCCTGGATTGCTGCACTTTGTGGTCTCCCCATTGGAGCTTTTGAAATGACCTTCTTTAAGACTTTATTTCTGGCATGAATTCTGGACATTATCTCCACATCTGGCAGCCTTTACTCACCTTCATCATCCTCCTCCTGGGTGCTTTATCCGTCTGTCCTCCCACAAATCCCACCTCCCAGAATTTGCTGGGAGGTGGGATAAAACTTCACTTTAATGGATATGAAATTTAGAATGTCTAAATTTTAGAATTTAGACATTAACTTCTAAAATTTAATGTCTAAATTATAGAATGTAAGTTATCTACCATCTCATCGTCATGGTTACAACTTAAAGGTGAGATGGACTATAATTGATTAAAAGTTTCTGCTGTGAAAGAACGTTGTGTGATAGTGGCCGTTTTACTAAGTGAGTCAATGGAGAAAGTATTTTAAAACATAACAGCAAAATGATCTGACAGGGCGACATCAGTTACAGAAACACAGGAAATATTCACACCCGTCCTGATAATCACGTCCAGTGTGTGTTCAATTGTGTGCTGATTGTTTAACATGTTGAATTGGACCAAAATGATCAAGAAAGTCACAACTGTTTAGCTCTCTGTCTTTGGGCTCGTCAACATGGATGTTAAAATCTCCCACAGTTATGAAACAGTCATAATTGTTGCATATAAGAGACAAAAGCTCATTAAAGTCAAAGAAGTTTTCCACACTTTGGAGTTTTTACAAAGTTAGTATCAGAGTTCATTTATGGCCTTTTACCTCAATTGACGACATTCAAAAGAATTAAAATAACCTAAAAATATATTTTTTTGCAACTTAAGAAGTTCTTATGCATTGAGGCCACGTCTCCTCCTCTTTTTTATTGAGACTTTAAAAATTAACCGATTTTGATTCAATTAGCCGGCTGCACGGTGGCGCAGTTGGTATAGCTGTTGCCTATACCAACTGCCCCACTGGTTCCAGAAGGTTCTGGGTTCGATTCCCGGCCCCGGTTTTTTTTGCATGGAGTTTGCATGTTCTCCCTGTGCATGGTGGGTTTGCTCTGGGTACTCCGGTTTCCTCCCACAGTCCAAAAACATGACTGTCAGGTTAACTGGTCTCTCCAAATTGTCCCTAGGTGTGTGTGTGTGCATGGATGTGTGTCCTGTGTGTCTCTGTGTTGCCCTGCGATAGACTGGCGACCTGTCCAGGTGACCCCGCCTCTCGCCCGGAACGTTAGCTGGAGAGGCAGCAGAACCTCCTGACCCCACTGAGGGACAAGGGTGTAAAGAAAATGGATGGATGGATGATTCAATTAGCACGTATGATTCAGTATTGTCAAGTTATCAAACTTCCAGATTAACTTTAAATTTCAAGAGTAGAGGTGATGTTATATTTTACCTGCTCCTTCAGATCATCAATTACAACCAAGTCTCCAGCATATTCCTGACAGTACTGTCGACCTTCGTCCCAAGACTTCAAATCTTGTCCTTCATGAAGAACGTAGCAGTTTGCCTTGTAGGTAGCCCATCCCTTCTTACATTCGTAACAACGTGGTTTCACTAGACAAGGGGAAAGAGCAGAATAAAGTGAAGAATTCTTCTACACACACACACACACACATATATATATATATATATATATTTTTTTCTCTGTGTTATTTAATATTTTAATAATCAAAATTACTCAAGCAAAGCTTTTAAAGGTAGAGTGCAGATCAATATCGGAAGGTGATTAAATGATGATATCATTCTAGTCAGAAGTGGCGTACCACAGGGTTCACCAAAAGACAAAAACATTCTCTGAAACCAAAACTTGGCTGTAAACCTGCTGCTAATGAATTACTTTTACTGGCTCACTATGTCTTCAAAAACTGTTTATAACAGAATATTTCAAAATTAAAATCGAGAGTTTCAAAGGTAATCTAGAAATATAATTACAATATTCAGGACAGTATTCTGCAGCTGGAAAGTTTTTATGCTCTAAGACGAATTTCTTCCAAAGCTTCAGAGCATCTTTCTCTTTGCATCGATTCTCTTCTTCCTCTCTCAATACTCTCAGCTTCTCCTTCTCTTTGTCCAGCTCCTCTAGATTTTTGTCCAGCTCGTTTGTTATGTTGTTCAGCTCATATTTGTCTTTCATCAGCTCCTCTTCCACTTCGTTCATTTCCGTTCTCTTTTCATTCAGTTGTTCTCTCTGTTTGGTAAGCTCTGCTTTCATTTTGTTCAGCTTTTCTTTCTCTTTGTTCAGCTCCACTCTTGTTCTGATCAGCTCCTCTTTCTTTGTGCTCAGCTCCTCTTTCTGTTGGCTTTGCTCCTCCTGCTTTTTGCTCAGAATCAATTTCTCTTTTGTTAGCTCATCTTTCTTTGTGTTCAGCTGATCTTCATTTTTGTTCAGCTCCTCTTGTTTTTTTTTCAGCACCTCTTTCTTTTCGCGGAAGTCATCCTTCTTTTTGCTCAGCTCCTCTTTATTTTTCGTCAGCTCATCTTTGTTTTTCTTCAGTTTTTCTTTTTCTTTGTTATGCTCCTCCCTCTCTTGCCTCAGCTTCTCTTTCTGGTTGTTCACCTCCATTCTGTTTGTGCTCAGCTCCTCCTTATCTTTTACCAGTTTCTCTTCCTCTTTTACCAGGTCCTCTGTTCTACTGTCTATGTCCTTGTCTGACTTCAGCTCCTCGTACTCTTTTGTCAGCCCCTCTTTCTCTTTGTTCAGCTTCTCCTTTTCTTTCTTCACCTTCTCTCTCTCTCTCTTTATCTTCTCTTTATCTTCGTTCAGAGCATCTTTCTCTTTGCTCAGGTCCTTTTCCTCTTTGTTCAGCTCTTTTATCTTTTGGTTCAGGTTCTCTATCTCTTTGTCCAGTTTCTCTTCATCTTTGATGAGCTCCGCTCTACTTTTACTCAGCTCCGCCCTTTTTTGGCTCAGGTCCTCGCTGTCTTCGTTCAGCTTCTCTCTCTCTTTTCTCAGCTCCTTTCTTTCTTTGGTCACCTGCTCTCTGTCTTTGGTCAGCTGCTCTCTGTCTTGGGTCAGCTGCTCTAAGTCTCTTTTCAGTTCCTCTCTGTCTTTGCTCAACTTCTTTCTGTCTTGGATCAGCCGTGCTAGTTGTGTGCTCAGCACCTCTCTGGTTTCTCTAAGATTCTCTCTGCTTTCGAAAATTTCTTCTCTGATCAAGATCTTGTCTTTCTCTCGGATCAGCTTGTCCATCTGGTTCTCCATCTCCTTTTGTTGCTCAACCAGGTGATATTTTTCAGTTGTAAGTTTGCTGATATTTTCATGCTGATTGGTTGTCGTCAGACTCACTATTAAAAACACACAAATAAGTCAGAAAGTCATTCAAACTATCTTTATCAGAGAAGCATTAACATTTTCAGTTTCTCAGTCCTTTCCAAGGATATCAGACAGCATTCTTAGGGTAGAACCAAAGGACAGTAAACTGTAATATCTGATTAACTTGTTTATTGTTGGGGGTTGCATGGTGACAGCACTGTTGCCTTGCAGCAATGAGGTCCATGGATTAGGACCCTGGAGTCCATCTGTGTTGAGTTTGCATGTCCTCCCGGTTGATGTGCAGGTTCTCTCTGAGTACTTTGGCTTCCTCTCAGAGCCCAAACACATGACTATAAGCCGTCTCTCTAAACTGCCCTCAGGAATGAGTGTGTGCATGTTTTGCTTGCCTTGATAGTATCTGTGTTGCTATTTGATAGACTGTTGACCTGTTAAAGGTGTAGCCTGTCTCTTGCCCAGTGACCATGTGAAAAACACACCAGTCTGCCTAACATCGCTGCATTTGAAACTGGTTAACTTAAACTAGAGGTGTGGCGATCGATCGGCCACCAATCATTATCGTCCGATTTTGTGCACACTGGAATAATCTGATTACATCTTTTTATTGAAATGACGGCCCTGTTTTAGCTGATGGTCCAGACCGAGAGCCTTAAAAAGATTGCACTTGTAGAGGCGAAGACTTCTGCTTTTCCTGCCAGGCTGGTAGGAGGCTCCTTGCTGCTTTTACATTTAAGTAAACGCAGCCATTTTAACAAACTGAGATTAACTAAGAGGTGTCTCGACAACAATTTAGACTGAGGTCCCGAGGAGTTGTTTGTCATTTATGTGGTCATAAAAAACCAGGCATATAAAACCAGGCATATAAAACCAGACTGCCCATTAAGAAAGGTCATATCAGCATATTTTTCACACTGTCCCAGTCAGCCAGTGGTTGCAGAAGACCAACCTAAGGCTAAGAAACAAGTAATAAAGTTCAGAAGCTTTCCAGACTCTTAAATGCAGGAAGTGTTCAGACCTTACTTCACCTTTCCATTTTGAAACCCCCCCCCAAAAACCAAAAACATTATCTAGATGGCCCAGACTTTGATATTCCCTGTGTTCACAGTGATCATAATGTTCAAAGTGTTGCACAAATACTTTAAACTCCAAAGCTCCTCTTAAAACCATGAAGAAAAATAGATTTTCTCAGCTGTGGTTCAATGAAATTGTGCCCTCAGGCGAGACTGAAGGCGAACTGACAGGTGGTGGAAAAAGGGTAAGTTGCAGGTTTCTTTTGACATTCTGAAAAAATGTTTACTCAATTATCAGAATACTGTAAAATCTGAAAAATCTAAATGTTTGGTTGCTTTGGTTTGCTCAAACAAATGTAGGCCTCAGGTTCTTTTAAAGTCTTAAAGTTATTAGCCCCTCCAAATGCACCTGCTTTCACAGCTTCTGTTGATCTTTGTAACAAATTCTTAGAATTTTTCACTGACAAAATTTTAGCCCTAAGGGGGTCTACTATTCTGCCTGTGTTAGATCCGCAGGAAACACCTCTCGGCGATGCTACCTTCGTACGGTTTGAACCAGTTTCTTTGTCCCATATGTCCACTGTCATTAAACATCTGCGGCCGACAAACTGTCCATTGGACTGTCTACCTGCAGGACTGTCTACCTGCTTGCTTATTTATAGATATTTTTCCTGTCACCTTCATAAATACCTCTCTTTTTACTGGATGTGTTTCAGCTGCTTTCAATCATGCCGTGCTACACCCACTTATTAAAAAACCCAGCACAGGGTTCTTGCTAATTTTAGACCTATTTCTAAACTGCTGTTTTTCTCAAAAGTTTTAGAGAAAAATGTTTTTACTCAGCTCCAGTCTTTTCTAACAGATCATGATATATCTGAGAAATTCCAGTCCGATTTTCAATGTGGACACAGTACAGAAACCACCTTGCTTAGAGTATTTAATCATCTCCTTCGAACAGTTGATTCAGGGGGCATTGGGATCTTATTGTTGTAAAATTTAAGTGCAGCATTGGATACGATTGACCACAACATCCTTTTATCTCAATTGAAGCATTGTGTTGGTCTTAAGGGTACAGGTGTAGCTTGGTTCTCATCGTATTTGAAAGACAGAAGTTTTTCTGTTCATCTTGATCACTTTTCCGTGGCAGCACCTCTAAATTATGGAGTACATCAAGGTTCAATTTTAGGCCCGATTTTATTTATTTTGTATTATTTGCTGCCTCTTGGACATATTTTTAAGAAATGTAATCTATCTTTTCACTGCTTTGGTGATGATGTGCAAATATAAATGTCCCTCAAGAAACGACATCAGGAAGATTCCCTACAGTCTTTAACAGACTGCTTAATTGCAGTTAGCCAATGGATGAACCAAAATTTTCCTCACTTAAATCAAAATAAAACTCAAGTTATTCTGTTTGGACAAAAGAGCCTTATTAGTAAATCTGATCAAATTCTTGGTTCCCTTGCTTCCTTTTATCAATCTTCCGTTAGGAATCTCTGTGTCATTTTTGACACTTGTCTTAATTTGGATAAGCAAGTGAACTCTGTCGTGAAATCAAGCTTTTTTCATCTGCGCCTTCTAGCAAAGGTTAAATCAATCTTCTGTCCTGAAGACTTTGAAAAACTTATCCATCATTACATGTTTGGGCTATTGCAACTCATTATATAAAACATATATATATATATATAATGAGTTATATATGTTGCTGTAATCTTCTTTACAGCATCTCCAAATGATTCAAAATGCCGCAGCACGACTTAACTGGAACCCGGAAACCAGAGAATGTAACACCAGTATTGGCTTCTCTGCAATAGCTGCCAGTTTTTTATCGGATTAATTTTAAAATTCTTTTATTGGTTTTTAAAGCTTTACATGGCCTGGCCCCAGCTTATCTTCAAGACCTTCTTCATAACCATTCCGTCTCTAGAACACTTTGGTCAAATAATAAATTGCTCTTACATATTTTCAGAACCAGACTGAAAAGCAGAGGAGACTGGGCTTTTGCTGTTACTGCTCCTAATTGTGTAGCAGGTTGTGGGGTTAGTTTGCTATCTTTTCAGTTACCACCATTCACCCACCAGATGGTGCTATTAGGTTGTGTTTTCCTGGAGGCCATGCTGGCAGATCTTGACTCTTCACACCTGGGACAATAATCATCTTCACCAGAGGAGTATATGAGCAGCAGACTGTCAGCATCTCGTCGCCAGAGTGTTTGCCAGTATTGCTACACTAGCCCCTCGTAGTTTTGCTGAGATTTTGGAGATCTTTCCGAGTTTTCTTGTGCTAACCTTCTGTGAATCGTCCTCAGGACACCTTCGAGATCCTCTGGGACATCCTCGTGTTCTCAGAGTTCTGAAGAAACCTTCTCGTGACGCTGTGAATCTACTCACGGGATGCCCGAGCTCCACAGTCTCGCCTCTCTGTTTCACTTACCTCCTGCAAGTATCCAGCTGGCAGTCAGTCTCGCTGCACCTCTGTGCCGTCGTGAAACTTACCTGTTCGCCCTCCAACGCCATATCCATCCTCGACCAGCCGACACCATCAGTAATTTCCCCACTCCCTGGTACCGTTAGACCCTCCGAGGGTCTGAATCTTCGATCTACAAGTTAAGACCTGAGATTTTATGTCGAGTGAATTCAATTCCCCACAGACATTGAACTCATCTCCTCTCCCTCTGTGTTCAGTCGTCCCTGGATTCCTGGCCGCAGCTTCCCCACCAAGCAGCATTGTTTGTTTCTTCACTGTTAAACATTTCAATCTTTACCATTCTCTTCATGAGTGTTTCTGCATGTGGGCAAGAAATATAAAACCCATCATGACACTAATGTGTGGAACAACTTGCCTTTAAGCATTAGATCTGCCAAACCAAACTTATCTTTTAAATTATTTTGGGTCAGAATGTTCCGGTTTTACCAGAACAGATCCAATCTTGTAAGCCAGTGTAAGCTGCAACCAGATCACAAAGACAGGCTAAACAGCTGGGGATGATGCACCTGAACCTATAGCTGATGCTGTGGGAACAGGCCAGCAAAACCTGAGACTGTTGATGAACCAAATTCTCTACAAGAACTGCCCTTCTTTATCTAGGTTATTGTTGTTGAAAGCTTAGAAAAAGCTAACAACAAAGACGACTTTATAAAATGGCAGGCACAGTTGCCAGATGTTGATGGGGACATTGTGGATTCACAGGGTCATTCAAGAAGCTACAACAGCATGATGACTCACTGATGGGTATCATTAAAATCATTAAACATCTTGATGGGTAAGATTATATCCTTAGATGGGTTACTTTATCTTCAGGGTGGGAAGGGATCTGAGAAACTGGTGGAGCCTCAAGCTCTAAGGGGACAAGTGCTAAAGTTGTGTCACGGTGTTCCCTGGGCAGAACACATGGGTTTTAAAAAGATCTATGCCAGAATTTCTGCCAGGTTCTGCACATATTACAGGGTTTCTTATACAACATGCCTCATACAAAAAAAAAATGCTTGTCAGACAGCTAGTTCTGGAGAGAGAGGTCGCTGCAGCGCTTCTCAATCTTTTTTGGCCCAGCCAAAAAAGATGCCTGTCCATTATCAATGCTCCCTTACTGCCCCCATCAAAGAAGATGTAGGCTACCTGCACTGAATAGTATTCCATCCATCCATCCATCCATTTTCTTGCACCCTTGTCCCTCAGTGGGGTCAGGAGATGCTGGTGCCTATCTCCAGCTAGCGTACCAGGCGAGAGGCAGGGTCACCCTGGACAGGTCGCCTGTCTGTCGCAGGGCAACACAGAGACACACAGGACACACAACTATGCACACACACACTCACACCTAGGGACAATTTGGAGAGGCCAATTAACCTGACAGTCATGTTTTTGGACCGTGGGAGGAAACCGGAGTACCCGGGAAAACCCACGCATGCACAGGGAGAACATTCAAACTCCATGCAGAAAGACCGGGGCTGAGAATCGAACCCAGAACCTTCTTGCTGCAAGGCAACAGCTCTACCAACTGCTCCACTGTGCAGCCTCTGAATAGTATTTTATGCTTATTATTACCATCATTATTGTTGCCGTCTTGATTTGTGTTATTTCTTTATTTATCATCAAAAACCCTTAAAAGAGAAACAGATTACTGAATTATTAGTTTTCAAAGAACAAAAATGCCATGTGAATAGAAATAATTTTTAAAGGTGTGTAAGAAAAATGCAATGGACATTCAATTTAATATTGGTAGGCCTACCAGCAGCCAATCAGAGTGGGGAAAAAAACTTTTTCTGTGTGTCAGGGTCTGTGTTTTTCTGTTTTGTTTTTTCTTTTGTTTTTGGTCTGAGTTTATTTTCTTTGGAGGACCTGTCATTTCCGATGGCATCCACCAGATGCCGCCAGGTTCTGAGCCCCTGGGAAGCTGCAGCGAACCCGTAGACACACCTGCAGCTCGTTAAGAGGGCGTGGATGGAGGATGTAAGCAGCGGTTGAACGACTTCTCATCGCCTGAGTGTTTGCTTACCTCGGTAACATTCGTTTCAGAGAAAGGCCCTCTGTGATCTGCTCCTTATTAACTCTTTGTTGTCTTCCTCATCAGATGATCCTGTTGTCTCCTCGTTGTTCCCGTGTGTGCCGTCTGACCCGGGCTCAGAGTGAGTCTGTGATCCCCGCTGCTGTGAGTAACCTTCCTCGTGTGTGCCCCCCCCTCGACGCTACTGGTGTTACCAGACGCCACCCTTTGTGTGCTCGCCTTTCCCCCCGTCATCGGTCCATCTCCAGTGGATTCCCCTTCGGGATGCCAAGGGATCTGTCGGTCCAAGCCCGAACCCATCTGGAGAGAAAGAATAACTGGACCAAGTCGAACTCCGCTCTTGCCGCCGCAAAACAAAACCTGTCTGCCCTCCAACGAAGCTCTGTATTCCATCGCTCTGCTCACAAGTACTCACCTTCAAAACCAAGTATGAATCAGTTCAATTCATTCCTGGAAACTCCTCACCTTCCTCCACTAATTGTCTCTCGTTGACAGTAAGACGACCCGGTCACCCACTCCAGTGTTCGTTCCCTTGCCCCCTTTCCTGGATTCAATAAACTTATCATTGTTCATTTATCTGCCTTCCTGATTGTGTTCTTGCATGTGGGTTAGAAACCTTAACGCCAACATGACACTGTGCCATTTCCTGATGTTAATCGCCAAATCTTGCACAAAATGACCAGATAAAACATAAACAACAATATCAGTTTAAACTTGGAAGTATTTGTGAAAACACAGAGCTCTGCAACATTAAAACACAGAACTGCAACAATATCAATCATAGCTCTTCTTCTCTTCAGTGCTTGTTTCTGGTGGTGCAGCTCTGTGCTGCCTTCAGGAGAATGGGACATCAGAGTATCATCCATAAAATTTCACCCATATGGCATTTACTGTGCAAACTAGTTTTCAGTGGAAAAACAAAAGTTCCAGCTCCTTTTAAGGCCATACAAATGAGACAAACATGGATTATACTTTTATATAGACCTATAGATTTACAGATAATTTTTCAGTAAAACTATTAATCTATAAGTCAATAGATTAAACAACTCTGGCATCTTGCTTTGATTAAGAGCAAAGATGGATCTTAATCAAATCCTAATGAGTCAAACTCAAAGTGTCACAGAGTCACTTAACAGCCTCATGACATTAACACTGACATGCAAAAATAATATAGAAGAAATAATCAAAATCTTATTAAAAACATAAATAAGTGATAAGTTCCTTATTGTTATGGTTGGTAAAATATATTTCTTCTTAGTATTAGATATGGTCTCAACAAACCCATGGGACTTCAATATTACCTTTCAACTGAAAACAGTGTTCTTGCCATATAGCCCTCTGTATTAATTTTTGCTCGAAAGGCCTTGCCATACAAATTTACTCCTCTGTATTTAGTTTAGTTTCTTAGTTTATTCTTCCATTTTGTTGTTTGAGCATTTCCGTTTCGTTTTCTTTGATTAAGCTTATTATGTCCTGTTTAGGTTCTCTCTTATTAATTAGCTTCCCGTTTTTATTGACACTCTCCATCTTTACTCATCACGCCATTCCACTGCTGCACCATCATACCTGCTGACAGAGTACTGATGTGTCGGTCCTGAGTAACTCGATTCATCTGATTGGCTCTTTGATTAAATTCACTTTATTTATTTCCAACAGGTTTTCAAAATCAGGAAAATAAGCAATCAGTAGGACAGAGAAAACATGTGCAAACATAACCAAGAACTAAATTATTTGTTTACCTACACTTTTCTGTTTGCTGAATGGTAAGACTCCAGTCTCAATTAGTGAGAACTGGTCTGTTTTTTACCACTTTGTTTGCTCATAATGCTCTGCTCACACGTCAGCTGTGTTTTGTTTTTTTATTTACTGTATTTTTCACACTATAAGGCGCACCTAAAAACCTTAAATTTCCTCAAAAGCCGACAGTGCGCCTTATATATGGACCAATGTTGAGCCACAACAGGTCTAGTAACTACGGTAAGCAGCCGCCAACTTCATTTTCCCCCGTAGCGTAGAAGAAGTGCGCGGTGCATGCTGGGATAGTTGTCAGAACGCTGGTTTGTTAATAAAGTTTGACTGACCTATTTACCTACCGACTGCATAGAATCAGGTCGTCTGCAGGTCATGTAGCACCACATTCTCCACCAACATGCTGTGCGCGAACGGAGAAGGGTGACCATCGTCCGGCCCAGACACGGCCCAGTCGCAGAAGGTTCTCCTCGCCGACTGGACTCAGACTGTTGTATTGACACTCTTTAGTGCAGCTCCATCTAGTGGATGCATAACGTAACTACAGCCTCTCCTGCAACGTCTATTCTATGCACCTTATATATGAAAACAGTTTTAAAATAGGTCATTCATTGAATGTGCGCCTTATAATCTGGTGCGCCTTATAGTGCGGAAAATACAGTAATTAAAAATGATTTAACCAGTAAATAAATACAATTGATAGAAATTAGTGGAACATTTTTAGACTTAGTGGTGCAGATGAAGAGTTTTGTTTCTCCCAAAGCAATTCAACCTTATTTTATCTTTTACTATTATTCTAAATTAAAAATATCCCTAAAGTTATTAATACACACAATTTCTTTGATTATGAGTTTGACATCATTGGGAAGCTTAGAATCCACACTTTCAGACTCTGATAGTCAAAACAGGTAGACTGGTTAATTGTTTTATTGTGGCCGGTCGCATTTACAAAACAACACCACTCTTCTCATTAGAATGAACAGAGAAAATAATAAGTCTGTTATTGTTATAACAATAAAACACTAACATTTTCATTTCAGGTTGTGTTATTGTGGTCTGTAATATATATTTATTCCCATTTCCAAGTTTGGTGGTCCATGAGTGTTTGTTAAATGTGTAAAGTAGTCCTGAGCCTGAAATGTTGCTCTAAATCGTCTAAATCTGTAAAAACCAGACATAAAAGAAGCTACTTAAAATGTATTCTGTTGAAATTAAACTTACTGTAGACGACTTGTCCAACCAGAACGAGACAAAATATCCCCAAACACGCCATCAACAGAAAAGAGTGCTGGATTGTTGCTGATTGAAGTTGTTCAGCTGAAAGAAAAAATGAAATCAATATCGATATTGATAAATCAACAAAGTTTATTTGTACAGCACATTTCAACAACAAGGAAGTTAAGATGCTTCATGTTATGAAAAAATAAAGCCATCATAAACACATCATGCTGTCACCAATTGTGAAACCAGCAACAGATATTACATTTTGTCAAGTTCCATCATCAAAATCATCATTTCACATCAAATATGTTGGTCAATGTGATTACTGGTGGGGGTTTAGACTTGTCTTAAAGAAGGTAACAAAACCATCTAGACCAGTGGTTCTTAACCTTTTTTGAGGTACCGAACCCCCCAGTTGCATATGCGCATTCACCGAACCCTTTATTCCAATCCCCCTGCCCCCGGTTAAGAACCACTGATCTAGACCATCCCATTTAAGTAATTGGAAACTGCTTAGAGGTTTAGAATGAGAGAACACACCTTCAATGCATATATTAAAATTAGGATGACACCTCTTAATAAGTCCCCACTTCACAGCAGCAACCAAATGGCTTTGTTTGCAGCCGCATGACGAATTCCCAAAGGCGCCTTTGCTTTTTCTCTTATTTTTGTATTTTGTTCATTTTTCTACTTTTCTCAGGTAATTAATGATTGTTTTATGGTTTGGACTACTTAATAATTTGGGTGTGATGCTGATCTGTTTTTCTATGCATTTAATTGTCAGAATAAAACTCTAGATATGTCTGAAGTTGAATGGCGACTGGTTGTTCTCTCTGTGGTTTCCACTGTGTACATGCTTAACTCTGAATTCGGGAAACTAGAGGAAAACAACGAGCAAAGAAGTTTAACATTTTATTCCTCTAATTCAACATTCCCCATAGAAATGCATGAAACATGCATTTCATGCGCTTTGGCGCACAGACCAATGCGGAGTTACATCAATAACAATTTGCCATTTAACATTTGAATCAGGTTTTCCTCTGATCTTATGTATATATTTGTGTCTGTGTGTGCATTACCTGTATGATAATAAATGTGGTTCAGTTTTATCGTTAAAATAAAACATTAAAATCATAAAAAGCATTGGGTTCAATGCTCTTTACGTTATATAACATAGAATGGAGTCAGATTCCACTGTATTTTTGTAAGTTTAGGTGATTTGTACTTTGTTATTGTCCACAGAAAATGTTGGTGTGGCTGCCACACACTGTCAGGGCAGGTACAAAGTTTGTGCATATTTACTCAAACTTTCTTGACGCTTTTAAATTTATACATGCCGACTACTGAGTAAAATGTGATGCCGCACATTTTTAGTGTGTATGCACGCTTTAGGTTAAAGTCTACTCTGCATCTCCAGAATCAGAACCACACATGGAGAACTGGCTTTGAATTTTTATTCTTCTCTAATCTGGAATAAACTTTCAGAAAACTAGAAAAATGGTTTAACTCTGAGTTTCTTACAATCAAGGTTATATACATGTTACTTAATGTTGACCTTGAATTATTTACAATGCTAAATTAAACATTGATTTTAGTCCATACTTCAAAATGTGTTAATTCTATTGTACAACTGAAATCTAGCTATTATCCGTTTTATGTTTTGATCATGGAAAGGACTTTGAATTGTGCTATACAACCAAACTTGGCTTGCAGAGAAATTTCTCAGATCATACAAAAAGATTTAAGATGCGACATAAAAACAATTCTTGTTACAGCCCACGTTAAGAAACAATAAACTTCCTACAGAGGAAATAAAAATGCATGAAATGTATCTGGATAGTATTGTTACTTTTTAATCCTCATAAAATATAGAATATATACTTACTATTAATCGAATGTTTGGCAGAGCTGCCTTCATCCCTGCTGCTCTCCATCCTTTACAGAAAAAAATAACAAAGATTTAGATGTTATAAAATGTCCAACAGCTGCTTGAGCGATCTCAGCTGCAGCTCATGGAAAGCAGGCGGGTTCTTCTTCCTCTTCTTCAAAGTCTTCAGGGTGTGATGCAGCATCTCCATCGCTGCTCTGTGGTTCATTTCTTTACTCCAACAGTTTTGGGAAACAAGTTTCTGCAACAAACCTTTCATGCCAAGAAGCTCTCACTCCGTCTCATAAACAGTTCTGCAATTCTCCTGTCCTTGGGAGGCTTCTTGGCAAAAAACCTCTTCCCAAGAAGAGGTTGGGTATGGTCAGGGTCCTCCATAATTTTATTGATGATGATGATTCTTCGCATCATCATCATCATCATCATCATCATCATCGTCGTCTCCAGAGGTTCCACAGTCGTCCCCAGAACAGAACCTCACAAAAGGCGTTTTCGCACTGCAGGGAACGGAACGGAACGGTTCCGACCGTGTTTGCATTACAACTTGCGACCGGTTCCGCCCGGCCCCTTGGAACCACTAGAGCTGTGGTTCCAATCGGGCCGGCCAAGCGGTTCTGCTTAGAACCAGCAGCTGATTGGCCGCTGGTTGTTATGGAGTCAGCCGTTGATTTTCCGTTGACAGCTGGCTCTCACTAAACTGTGCCATCACCTGGTCTAATGATGAGGTAGTTTTTTCCTCCGCTTACTCGCTGATGAACCAGTACAGAATGAACTAGATCGGTCAACGAGGAAAGAGAATCTCTGAGGAAAAGGCTTCGGCCGCTACATCCAAACCATTGTTTAGTTTCAAAAATAATGATGTCAGGTGCAGCTTCTATGGCGCCCTCAGCGCAAACGCAACAGGGCTGGAACCGATCCGTTCCGTTCCCTGCAGTGCGAAAACGCCTGAAAAACACCAAGGCTGACACAACTCATTCCTAATGGCGCTGAATATTGCAGACCTGCGTTTCATTCTGCAACACTTGATTGTAGTTAGGGAGGACTCCATCGCTGCCCTGTTTGGAGAATGGCGGCGGTTTGTTTTCTGTCCTCTTCCACGACTGACCACAGCCAACCAGTGAACGGCAGGGTGTTTATTTCAAATCAAGTACCTACTCAACTCTTGAACAGGGACCTTAAAATCATGTCAGCTACGGGAAAAACAGTAGTTGAGAGTGAGACACTCGCAAAATAGGCCTGATGGAGTCGATCCCGTGAAAAAGGGGCAATTTAAGCTAACGGCAGTTAACTGTCACTTCAGATGCACAGAAATATCTCAAAATAGAATCGATGTCAATAAAACAATGTCATGAACTTCGAAACACTTCTAAAAATGATACCTATCTGTTAGTTGTGCACTTAACCCACCTGTGAAAACAGAAATCGGAGTCTTCTTGAGTAATAGCTTTGCTGCGATGCCGTCTTCTTCTTCTTCTTCTTCTTCTTCTTCTTCTTTGGCAGTTATTGGCGGTTGGCAGCATAGAATACACTCCTGATCAAAATCTTAAGACCAGTTAAAAAACCGCAAGAATTAGCATTTTGCCCTGTTGGATCTTAAGAAGTTTCAAAGTAGAGCTTCACAATGTTAAAAGAAGAAATCGGCGTAAGAGACAAAAACCTTTGAGCGGGGAATTAATTGAAAACTGCATTTACACTCAAACGAAACGTGATTTTTTTCAGCTGATCAAAAGTAAAAAAAAACAAAAAAAAAAAACGAAAACCCCCCAAAACAGAAATCAAAGTGTCAAAAATAGGACTCAGTAATGAGTAGTTCCACCATTCTTGTTGATATTGTTATGGAAATTTCATTATCAAGGAATGAGAATCTGTTTCAATAAGAGAAAGATTAATCTTTGTCTTTAAGTTTCTTTATTCGAAGGCAAAAGCGTTCGAAGACCCTTCTCACTGAAGAGCCCTGAGAAACACACATCACTGCGTTATATAGTCACAGCAAGACAAAGACCCTCCCAAAGTCTGATGTTATCTCTACTGCCAGATGGACCAGAGACACCCTGACCCCACCTCATGAACTATCTCTCACCTCTTGGAGGAGATGATTTTATGGCAGGAAAGACAGTTGATAAGGATTTCAGGAGAAACTTCTAACACGTCTTTGTCAGTTCATGGGTTCAGCTCAAACAGGGTACAAACTACATTCCACACATCAGTCCTTTAAGGCAATCATTAGATCAAGCATTTTACCCAAGATGTCTTCAGGTCTCTTCTGCTTTCACGGCTGCGGATACATCTAAACATTATCTGCAAACTTGTTTAATGGACAAACACATCTTGCAGAAATACAAAAACAAAGCAGATATTATCAGTAAATAAATGGTAAAAAGTATCATCAGTTCCTTCAAGAATGAATTAAGACTGAAAACGAAATTTTCTATTACAATGACTTCAAACAATCGTTTAGGCTTGATGCCAGTGTTTCCAGGAGGCTAGTGGGAACGTTGCTCCAAGTGTTGAAGATGGCTTCACGAAGGGCATCCACTGTCTGGAACTGATGTCCATTTTTGTAAACGTCCCTTGCCATCCATCCCCAAATGTTCTCAATTGGGTTTAGATCCGGGGAACATGCAGGATGGTCCAAAAGAGTGATGTTATTCTCTTGGAAGAACTCCTTTGTCAGGTGGGCATTGTGAACTGCAGCATTGTCCTGTTGAAAAACCCAATCATTACCACACAGACGAGGGCCCTCAGTCATGAGGGACGCCCGCTGCAACATCTCCACATAGCCAGCTGCTGTTTGACGCCCCTGCACAACCTGAAGCTCCATTGTTCCATTGAAGGAAAACACACCCCAAATCATGATGGCGCCCCCACCACTGTGCCGTGTAGAAAACATCTCAGGTGGGATCTCCTTGTCATGCCAGTAACGTTGGAAGCCATCAGGACCATCAAGGTTAAATTTTTTCTCATCAGAGAAGACAACTTTCATCCACCTATCAATGTCCCATGCTTGGTGCACCTTTGCAAAGTCCAAACGGGCAATTTTGTGGCGTTGAAGACGACATGGCCTTTGAAGACGTTTTTTGTTTCTGAAGCCCTTCTCTTGCAGATGCCGTCTGATGGTTATTGGGCTGCAGTCAGCACCAGCAATGGCCTTAATGTGGGTAGAGGATCGTCCCGTGTCTTGACGGACAGCCAATCGGATCCTGCAGCTCAAAGCTGGTGAAATTTTTTTGGGTCTACCACTGGACTTTTTTGTTCCATAACCCTCAGGATCATTTAAAAAATGCAAAATGACTGTCTTACTGCGTCCAACCTCAGCAGCGATGGCACGTTGTGAGAGGCCTTGCTTATGCAGCTCAGCAATCCTACCACGTTCAAAGTCAGTCAGCTTTTTTGCTTTTGCCATCAGGAGTATGGTAAAAGTTCTTGTCTCTTGCACTGATTTTTTTCTTTAACATTGTGAAGCTCTACTTAGAACCTTCTTAAGATCCAATAGTGCAAAATGCAAATTCTTGCAATTTTTTGACTGGTCTTAAGATTTTGATCAGGAGTGTATAAGGATAGACGCCTATTGTTGCTCGCGAGATTTAGGGCGGCCATCTTGGAGCGGTCCACCACTCCACTCAGCTTATGTGTTTAGCAGCACAATGACGTATCAGCGCATTTAATCGATCATAACACACTTTTTTGTTACTGGAAACCATATTCAAACATCTATCAAAGCTACATTTATAAACAATTGTTTTATTTAAGTATGTTTTTAATACATAGTTCAGCATATTTAAATATGCTTAGTGGCTATAACAATAGAATAGCAATGGAATATTCTGATATCGATGTATGATGAGCATATTACAGCCTTCATAATTTATTTAATAAATTATTTAGTAATATCAATACATATTTATATAACATACAAACAAATAAATATTGATTAAGAATGACACAAATAAATAATGATTAATATTGAATAATATATTGGATGCATGTTTATATGTATGTATTTTATTTGTATGTATGCATATACATACATATATATAGATATATGTATATGTTTTTCAGACGACGAGTTCTAGCTTCAGTGATTCAGCAGCTGAGATTGAGTCCAAAATCCGATGCGAGATTCATCCGTGCTATGAAGTGAATCCGCCCAAGTAAAAAAAAGTATGCTTTAGTATACTACATTTTAACATACTTTTGCATACTTTGATTGATGTACTTAAACTGTACTATTTTGGAACAACTTTTTTGTGTGCTTAGTATACTTTAGTAGTATTTAAATAGTATTAAATTACAACTTTTAGTATACTTTAGTATACTCAACGTACTTTTTTGGAACAACTTAAAGTTGTACTTTGTATACTTTAAGTATACTTTTTTTTATGTAGTATTCAAGAGAAATATTCCAAAAATATTCCATATTGAGTGTACTAATTCTATCAATATACTTTTAATATATCTTTTATAATAATATATTAGTAATGTATTTAAATTACACTTAATTTTTATTTTTGATTTACTGCTATTGCTAATAAAGTACAATTTTAATTACTCAAAAGTCTATTCATACTTTGTACAGTATGCATACAGTACTTTGTTTTAGGCTACAATTACATGGAAAGATTAATTACACAAGATGCCCAAGGTAATTCAAATATTTTCTTTTATTACCAACATTTTAAAATTGTCCAATTTTACTCACAACTTTATGAACTTTACATAAAATATCAGTTTACACATCAAAAGTGAACACAATGAACATGAAAATTTAAGTGTGACAATAAAACATGAAAGTGAGGATCAACAGAACATTCCTGTTCACTGCACCTTACAGAAACCTACAAAAAAGAACAATAGAGCAATTAAACAGAGAAAGCATTTGTATTTAAAGAGAACAGAAAAATGGCAAATAAAAAAATAATACTTACAATTTTAAGACGTTTTGTACTCGCTGTGTATGTGACATCATAAGAACTGATGATTGGGACCGGAAGCCTGGGGTGGAAAAACATTTCTGGGTGTCTTCTTTGCCTGTTAGTAGAAAAAAAATAGTCAGCAATGTCATAGAATCAGTTGATGTTGGCATTAACTATGAAGCTGTTTTAAGTGTGGACTTAAGGAGACAAACTACCTTAAAATCTTTCCATCCATGATCTGAACACGCTGATCCTTGCAGGGTGGTGAGGGGGGCTGGTGGTGCCCATCTCCAGCAGCCATCAGATGAGAGGCAGGGTTCACCATGGACAGGTCACCAGTCCATCACAGGGCCCTGAAAGTCAACAACAAATAAAATGTATGAGAAATGAGAAAAATTATTTTTCTCCTAGCTAAATTCATGAGCATAAATTCATTAGCAGTAAATATTGTGCTAATTATCAGTATTGAACCAAAGAAAGCAAGCCTTTAAAATTGTGACGCTTTTTATGGGTCAAATAGACTCAAGAAATTGTAACAGCAGCTGCCCGGGGGGTCGGGGGAATCACATTTTTTGTCAGGGGGCCCAAGATTTCTGGTAGCGCCCCTGCCTGGGCTACAGCACTCTTTGCTTCAGAGAAACACTATGGGGGTGATGAGACATTAGAACATGTTCCATGACTTAGAAAAATAACAATTGATTCCCAATTTTAAAACAACTACATTTGATTGACTTATTTAGTAATAACTCGAAAAGTAAAAGTTATCAGATAATGTTTCGCTGAATTGAATGAGCAGATATATAATCTTTTAGTGTCGTTTTATTTCACATTTTATGCCAGTCGGTGGCGGTAATGGACCAATTTCGTTGTTTACCAACCGCCAATAACCAACCGCCAAAGAAGAAGAAGACGTCAGCATCGCAGCAACGCCATTACTGAAGACTGATATATGTTTTCACAGGTGGGTTAAGTGCACAAGTAACAGATAGTTATCATTTTTAAAGGTGTCTGTAAGGTCATGACAGTGTTTTATTGACATTTATTATATTTTAAGATATTTTTGTGAATTAGAAGTGACTGTTTACTGCCGGTTAGCCTAAATGCTAACTACCGTTACTATAAACACGTTGCATGTTATTGTTTACATCCAGAAATTTCGGGCATGCGCACAACGCCGGAGAACAAAAAGACAACTGCTTACCTGTCGCTTCAGCGGATAAACAATTCCGTTAACAAAATGAAACCTGGAGATGTAGGTATCATTAATCTAGTGCAGTTCACCACAGCAAAGGGAAAGTAACGCAGAAAAACCGTTGAAGATCAGCTCCAAACCACTCGTTCATTTTCTCAATCCGTGTGTTTTCTTCGCTACGCAGACCCGTTGCCATAGAAATGACTAACAGTTACACTATTATATCAATATTCAACAGTAAAATCCGTTGCTTATGTATTAACCCCAAATTAAGGCTATTCCTAGTGGGTTTACTCTTGTGCCCAGCGCAGCACTGAGAAACTTCAGTCCCCGTCCACCTGCTGAATGGACGCCCTTCCGGTCTGTATAAATAACGGTCAGAGCGGACAATCAGCTCCCAGATTGATTATTTCTCCATCCATTTAGGCGCATTGCTGTTTCCAATAGGGTTTGTCATTTAAGGCTATTTCTGTGGGGTTAAAGGCAAAGCAGGATGTAGTCTGTGCCTCGCTGGTTCCGTCCAGTTCACAACCGTAAAGCATCCGCTCGGACATAGCAGAACCGGACTCGGCCTCCTGAATGCGTAATTACGCACTCCAGAGAGGAGAATGATGTCTGGTTGAGGACGCTGAGATAGCAGAGCTGCTGCTGTGAATAGTAACAGCGAAAATTACGGACTGTAACAGTAACGATGAGCAGAGCAGGTCAACAACTTATGCGCCTTTTCCCCTGGCTCTACTTCGGCAGTCCCGCTGTACTCTACCCGGCCTCGCTCCGCTCTCCTCCGAAGTGATCGGGTTTTCACTGACCCTGCTGGGCCTGGAGCAGGGGGACACCTGGTGGCGGTGGAGGGCATTGAGCCCCACCTCCAGACGTCCTACTCCATGTGCTGCTTCATAACTTTACAACAGAAACGCGTTGTCATTTTTCTGAGGCAGCAGAAGAAGAGAGAGCTGAGCTGATTTTTATAGCCTGATTCTTCTGGGATTTCAAGAAGAGATGCCCAGTGGGAGGAATGCTGCAGAGTAAACAAGGTTTTAAATTAGTCAATACACATAAACGTTTATGTTAGGTTCAAATTAAATAACCATTTTCACTGACACGAAATAAACAATGATGATGTAAACAGTGACATGTATAAAATGCTTTGTATTTATGCTCAGATTTGCATAAACATTAGATCATACATTACAGAAATCTAAGAAACTAATGTTTCCAATCTCTGGAGTCTTTTTCTGTTAATGCAGAATCAATCTACTCCAGGTTATCAGAAGTTCATAATATTACTCATCCTAAAAATGACTGAAGTAAATGCAACTAGTAGTACTCACCTCTGAACATAGATACAATTATTATCCTAAATCATAACTTAGCTAACATTATCTGCTCTATTCAGACATAGTTCTTCTCTTTTTAAAGGAGAAAATAAATGTTTTTAGAAACATCAGCAAACAGTACCGACTCTATGCAGAGTGGGAAGAGACAGTTATTTTAACAGTTATTTTAATTGAAAGGCTTAGGCTTTATCACATCTTTTTATGTATTTTCCAACACTGAAATATTTGTCCTTTTATACCAATGATCACTTAGTTATTTCTTTTTCTGTGTTTATGTTGGAAGGACAAAGTTCAGCTGGTCTGATCACCAAATGAGTAACTGTGGTCGATTTGTTAAAGTATCTTCTACAAGAGCAAAGATAGTGAAACATATTCTATGCATCAGAGTGTAAACCCTTATGGAGTGAATAGATATATTTTATAACCAAGGACAGGATAATTGCAGAACTGTTTATGAGACAGAGTGAGAGCTTCTTGGCATGAAAGGTTTGTTGCAGAAACTTGTTTCCCAAAACTGTTGGAGTAAAGAAATGAACCACAGAGCAGCGATGGAGATGCTGCATCACACCCTGAAGACTTTGAAAAAGAGGAAGAAGAACCCGCCTGCTTTCCATGAGCTGCAGCTGAGATCGCTCAAGCAGCTGTTGGACATTTTATAACATCTAAATCTTTGTTATTTTTCCCATGAAGGATGGAGAACAGCAGGGATGAAGACAGCTCTTCTGCAGTCAGTGTCAACAATAACAAACATCCTCTTAAATGTAAGTGACTCTATACGTATTTTACAGTTTATGAGGATTAAAAAGTAACAATGCTACCAAAAACCATTTCACACATTTTTATTCCTTCTATAGGAAGTTATAGTTTCTTAACATGGGCTCTAACAGGAATTGTTTTTATATCACATGTAAAATTGAGCTTTAATTTTCTTGTATCATCTGAGAAATTTCTCTGCAAGCCAAGTTTAGTTTATATCACAATTCAGCAACAATTCAAAGTCCTTTACACAATGAAAACATAAAATGGAGAACAGATAGATTGCAGTGGTGCAATAAGGGAAAAATAAACACAATTTTTAGTGTGGTCTAAAATTAGTAATGTTTAATTTATTATTCTAAATAATCATCTCTAAACAAAAATGTTTTTAACCTTGTGTTACGGCCCGGCTCAGAAGACTGCAACAAAATCATGGGGGAGGGGAAACAACACCAATAGACGTTGTCAGCCTTTTTGATTAATTTATTCATAAAACAAGTGTAGGGGTAGCAGGCGGTACCACAGGCCACAGGCTGTGTGTGCGACTCAGTCTGGTCCTCCGTCAGGCGCTGGTCTTCCTCTGACATGGACCGGCTGACCCCAGAGACTGCTGATTAGATTGGTTAGATTTCAGTTTGTTGAAATATTGGCTGACCATAGAGTCACAGGAAGTAGCTAAAATATCAGGGGAAATTTTGGGCCACACTCTTAAAATGATCAATGACCTCAGGGATAAGATGGCGCCTAGTAACAGTTCAAACTGTGGTGTCACGCTGAATCAAATCAGTGACACCAAAAAACACCCAGTGATGGTCAGACACAGCCAGGTCAACAACAGAGGACACATCAGAGGCCAGACCAAAGGTCATGACGAGGTCAAGGGTGTGCCCCCTGTTGTGAGGGGGTTAGTTGACATGCTGAATAAAATCCATACAGTTTTAATGTTTCTAGAAATTGTTTGGACAAAGAGTCAGATGGATTATCAACATGTAGATTAAAATCACCAGTAACAATAAACTTATTACACTTAGCATGAATAAAAGATAAAAGCTCAAAAAATTCTGTCATAAAACCAGCTTGTCCATGTGGCCTGTAGACAGTAACACAAAGTATTTGCAAGTTGCTAAAAACAAATGCATGATGCTCAAAAGAAGGGTATTGGTCAAATGAAATCTCTTTAGCACCCACTGAATTATTAAATATTGAGGCAGTACCACCACCTTTCCTGCCACTTCAAGCACAAAAAGAACATTTAAAACGGGCTCAGTGAGCACAACTGGTGCGTCTGTGCCCAACCAATTTTCTGTTCAAAACAAGCAATCCAGTTTAGCATCTAAAATCAAATCATTTACTATAAAAGATTTGTTTAAGGGAGAGCGAACATTTAAAAAAGCCATAGTGAGAGTGTCTGGTTCTGCTCTGCATCCCCAGCACCAGAACCAAACATGAAGAAGCAGCTTTCAGCTTCTGTGCGCCACAAATCTGGAACAAACTTCCAGAAAACTGCAAAACAGCAGAAACACTGAGTTCCTTTAAAACAAGGATAGACGCCCACCTATTTAAAACTTCTTTTGATCAGTAATCACTGGAACATTGACCAGCATGTTCGATGTGTTTTGATGATTTTAATGATGATAAACATCCTTGTTGCTGAAATGTGATGTAAAAATAAACTTTATTGATTGGTTAATCAATAACTTATTGATTCCATTGCTTGTTTTTTTCAGCTGCAGAAGTGGAACCATCAACACTCCGGTGCTCTTCTGTGTTTTTAGTGTGTTTGGGGTTGCTTTGTGCCATACTGACTGCAAAATTCATCTACAGTGAGTTTCATTTCAACAGAATATATTTTAGGTTTCTTCCTTTATAACAAGGCTGACCATAGAGTCACAGGAAGTAGTGACTCTACTGCTGAACACTTGCATTGGAATGCAAGTGTTCAGCAGTAAGAGGAGATCTGAGGGTTGACAAAAAGTCAGGGACACTGAAGTGTCACCAAGAATCAGTTCAACTTAATGCTGCCCAGCTTGAAACCTGTCAAGGTGTTAAAGTTTTTAGGGAAGAGCTAAAGGCGTGTTTGAGGAGAGGAGGATGCCTGGCTTGTGAACTGCAGAAATTTATCTTTGCTTTTTGTAGAGACAAGCAAAGATAAATTGCTCATCTACAAGCTATTTATATTTGCTCATAGATGAGCACTCCAGGTGCTGGAGTGGTTTGATGCTGAGTGTGAAGGAGCTGGACAGACAGTAATCTCACATTTCTGTTCCAAGAAGCTACAGGACGTAGCCGCCGCTTCAGCCTGACCAAAACTGGTTTAGGGGGTGTTTATCGAACAATCAACCATCTCACAAAAGACAGAACACAACTTTATTCTCTATGATTTAAGGTATTTTTTTCACATTAAAGATCAGTTGATCTTTAATTTTCAAATAGTCCATCTGAATTACAACTGGTGCGTCTGTGCCCAACCAATTTTCTGTTCAAAACAAGCAATGAAGTTCAGCATCTAAAATCAAATCATTTACTGTAAAAGATTTGTTTAAGGTAGAGCGAACACCCAAAAACATTAATTCTCTCACTGATTTTATAACAGTTTTAAAGATTCACAATTTACCTGTTTAAATAATTTTTTGTTTGTTACGCTACTGTTTGGTATAAAGATATTGGTTAACTATAAATTTGGAGTTTTGCCATTTTTATTGATTTTATTTAGGAAATAACCAAAGATTTATTTTCCAAATCACATATTTCTCCTAATTTTCAAGCTAAAATTTGTCTTCCTTAAAGTTCTGAATATAATTTTCCTTTTTTTTTAAATTTTTCTGCTTAAGTAAACATTATTTTCAATCTTTTTTAATGTTGTTTTGTTTTCACCAATTCTGTTTAAAGACTTCAATTTATTCGTCCAAACCAATTTTTAATCTCCGTAGTGGAGTCTCTTATAAAGTGCTCTTTTGGTCAGGTTTGTCCAGTCTGAAAAACGTCACCTTCATCATTGTGGAACCCGTAAAGTTCATGTCAGTTCATAAACCTGGGTTTCTGTCACAGGTCTTTGTTCGTCATAGTTCTCCACACAAAATGCATTTTTTGTGCAGTGAGATCCTCCTATAAGAAAAAAAAAAATTATTAATCTTCACTTTTCTTGATCACATGTTAAAGAAGCACATCTTTATTCCATCCATCCATCCATTTTCTTGCACCCTTGTCCCTTAATGGGGTCGGGAGGCACATCTTTATTCAATTGTTATTTCACATCTAACTTAAATACACTTTATTATAAGAGTTGTTCTCCTTTTTCACCATTTTATCTTAGTAATTTTCTTTCAGAAGATGCCGACTAGGAGGGTGTCCCATCCTTGTTGGGAAGAAACCTGTGAATTGAACTGATAGTAAATGTCACATGATTATTTGAAATATGCAGTGATATCTTCTAGTGACCCGGTTTCAGAACTGAAGTCAGAAATGAGTGAGAGCGGGTTGCCCTCTGCTGTGTCTCCAAATTGCGTCCCCCTGAGAAAGAGAAGAAATATTTGTAAATGTATTCTTATTTTTCCAGCAGGAACACACGAATTCCAAAGTAATTTATTATTCTAAACCATGCAAAAATGCAAATGTCTTGAAAAACTGATTTGCAACATTGAGCATTGAACTCCATAAGAAATCTTAAAATACAAATGAAATAGTCACGCTACATTGATTTCCCCCACTTTGCCGCCCGCCCCCATGCTGAGAGCAGGGTCGGCCCTAAGGCCAGGGTCTAAAGCCAGTAGTTATGAAAAGTTTTAGTGGGGCTACCGAGCAAAGATGCCTTCTTTGAAGCAAACACCTTGATCTGTAACTACAAATCCTGTCCTGGGACAAAGTTCTAAAGTTAACTACCATTTGGTTCATCTCCTGTTTGATGAACCAAATGGTTAGTTTCTGTCTCCTAGTCTGATTGGGGCTACAGCCTGGCGTTATCAAATCTGGTAACACTTTATTTGAAGGGGGTGAATAAGACTGTCATGACACTGTAATAAACATGTCATAACACCTGTCATGAACATGAATAAGCCTTCATGAATATTTATGACTGTTGTCATAAAGCGTCATTCGGTAAATTATGACACTTTTAATATAAAGTTGACATTATTCAAAATGTCTTTGTTATGACAACTTGACATTAATCAAGAAATCATTACTGGGGGTCTAAAATCCTATTTATAGTTTTCCAGACAATACTGGAACACACAAAAACACACAAATTACTTAAGGTTTTTTTTTGTACTTTTGTAACCATCAGTTCAACCTTATAAGTGGAAACATATTGTTGATGTTACTATTATAAAATAACTTGCAATTAAATATTGGCAAAGCTTAGGCCTGTCACGATAAACGATAAATCAATTAATCGTACGATAAAAAAAAACCTATCGACCTCATTTGAATTATCGGCTTTATCGTCTCTTTCTATCTTTTTCTTTCTGTTCATGACATTGAATGAAAAAAGGCTCAGCTCCGGTGCTCAGAAATCCTAGGTATAACGATTCTATCGGGTTCGATTGTGCCGTGTGGTGTCCAGCCACATGGGCAGAAAATAATGCCTACAAGTCCAGTTAATTAATTTTAAAACGAGGCAGTAAGCAATGTTTTATTAGAATCTACCTGTGATGCTTGTGGCAAGATTCAGCGTAAAGTCTTGACTGAATGAAAATCATTACAACCTTTTTATGTCACGTTAACGAAGAACAGATGAAAACTTACCGGGTTCATCAACTGCGGTAGCAATTTGGCTCCAACTCCTCCCCTCATCATTTCTATATTCTTCGCACGAAATGTTGAATAAACATTAGAGATGTGCCGATCAGGTTTTTTCCTGCCGATACTGATCACCCATGAGGGCCGATCACCGATACCGATCACATAATTATTATTATTATTATTTATTTTTTTATCATAAACACTACCAGTGACATTATGTGGAAAAACAAACCATGAACTCACCTTAATTTAGACAAAAACTTGTTTTTAATAACTTTTTCCAAGAAGAAAACTAAACAAAACAGGCATTGTGCACATTGTCCTGCTATCAATAATAATATCTTTAACAGACTGATAACATATGGAGGCTCTGAAGAGGCTAAATAACGCAAAGAGCCAAAATAAAACCTCTCAACATTGCCAAAAAAATTCAAGTATAAAACTTGAACATTCATATAAAACATTCAAAGGCAAATACAGGATCCATTACAATAAACAATCCAGAGTTACTGAATGAAAACTTCCTGTTAGCATGGCGGCTAGCTGATTACTGCTAGTTCTGATTGGCTGTTTCTGACTGAGCGGAGTAATTATGCAGAGCAGGGAGGAGATCGATTATTTTTTTAGAGATTATCTGCCTCATGTTAGGACAGCAAAAGTTTTAATACGTATGTAAAATGTATTTTTTTAGGTTAGATGCTGCAGCTTTAAGCTGAGGTTCGGTGTGAGAGTCACTACCAGGTGGAGCAGAAGCAACACTCCGTCTGTGAAATATTACTACCTGTAGCGTAGCAGCGGTTCAACAGCGAGATCAGAACCAGCGTCTTACATCGCAGCTCGAAGACTTAAATCATTTTGCGGGTTATTTGTTTAGCTTTCTGATCGTCATGCTAATCCGGGTGAGTGTTTGTAGCTGTGCGCTGCTTTACCTGCTATCTGATCCTCAGTATGTCTTTCTTACTGCAGTGAGCCTCGATGTAGCCAAACTCCGTCTAGTATGGCATTGTTTTTATGTCGTATTAGCTTCGTTGTGTTGATGTATTTTGACCTGCTTCAATTTTCCGCCGCAACACGCAAACTTTCCCATTCACTCAGTGCGTCATAGTTCCACATCGCTTAGGATTTGTTGCTGCTCGTTTGCGCAGTGTGAAGGAAAGAGACCAGCTGCACAGGCAGGCTGCGAAATTAGATGCAGGTGATCAATTTGTGTGAACGGCAACAAGAGACCGTGATCGGCAGTCACTGATCATACACTTTTTCACGGAAATCGGCCAATTATAATCGGTGACCGATTGATCGGCACACCTCTAATAAGCATTAATGTTGTTTCCACATTTCATCTCCGATGTCCACTGGATTTTGGGTTGCGCCGTGACAGCTGTTTGGGATTCCCCTCAGTAATTTCCCCTCAGAAAGCGCGGAGGAGAATCCGCTCTTTCTGATTGGCTACCTGTCACATTCAGAGTTAACGCTCCCAGACGGGGAAATCCCCGGCCACGACGATCTAAATCACACTACAGGATGATCAGTTATGAAATCACCAGCGACAATCTTGGATCGGCCAACAATCTAAGATTGTCATAAGGAGAAAATGGGGGCAAAAAAATAATGTAGTTGGATGTGCCCATGTTCTCTATTTCAATCTAGTGATTAGGGGCAATATACAGACTCCATATCTGCACTCTGTTGGTTGAATGCATTTATTTCCACTTTCCACGTTTTATGTTTAGTTTTTATTCAAGTAAATTTTTTGTTAATGGAGACTGAGAATCCATTTTATTTTGTTTTCTTTTATTGTTTTGTTTATTTAGTTTATCAGCTCCAGTGCTATGTGTTCTTTTGAAAATAAAGTGTATCTACCTATGGCAAGAAATCACATGCATTAATAGTCATTTCCATTAAATCAGTGTCAAAACGTCTTGAAACAATATTATCGTTTATCGCAATAATTTTTTAGACAATTGTCCAGTAAAATTTGTTATCGTGACAGGCCTAGCAAAGCTCAATGTAATTTTCACAAGAGGCGCAGCGTTTTTGTTAGCACCCTGCCGGCATACCCAGGTGGGCCCCATGTGGGGAAAAGGAGGTCAGACCAGATGGGTCCCATATGGATTTGTCCGCGGGTTCCACGGTGGCCCCACATGGGTTTGTCCATTTAGGGCCCATGTGGGCTGTGGCCCTACATGGGCAAACCCATGTGGGGCCACCGTGGAACCCGCGGACAAACCCGTATGGGACCCATATCTCAGCCCTCCTTTCCCCCACATGGGGCCTACCTAGGCATGCTGGCTGCTGAAATTAACTAAAAAAGTTACTTTTAATGCAACTTAGTTACTTTCCAAATCAAGTAGTCAGTAATCTAACTAAGTTACTTTTTCAAAGTAACTATGCCATCATTGGTTGTTATATTTTTCACCCAAGGAGGTCACTAAAATTTATTGGAACTAAGCAGCCTACAGGATAATTAGTGTATTATTTTTACGTCTAAAATAAATATTTCTTAAATAAAGTCTAATGTTACATCTAATCATGGATACTTTAAGACCTATTTATTCTCTTTTTATTTATTTATTGTCTGTTAATTACTTGTCCTAAATTTAAATGGCTATTTTTATGAACAGGCTCATATTTAACGAAGGCTGGATACCTAAGGGCAATTTAGTGAGACAAATGAGCCGACAGTCATGAGGCTGATGACTGTCGGCTCCCGGCTTCCTCTCAGAAGCCGGAGTACCGGAGAGAATCTACATGAACAGGGAGGACATGCAAACTCAACAGATATGGACCCCACTGACTCAGTCAATTAACCTCATTGCTGCAAGGCAACTGTGCTTCCACCATGCAGCCCCCCAAAATAAATGTGTTCATGAAATATTAAAATCAGTTAAGTGTCCTTTGGTTCTAGCCTTAGTCTGATATCCTAAAAGGGCTTAAGAGGGAATCTGGAAATGTTGATGCTCTCTGATACAGACAGATTCACTGACTTTCTGACTAATTTGTGTGTTTTTATAGTGAGTATGAAGACGGCCAATCAGCTGGAAACTATCAAAACTCTTACAACAGACCAAAAGCAACTGATTGACCAACAAAAGATGATGAAAAAACAAATTGAGCAGGTGATCCGAGACAGAAGCCTGAGCATATTAAGAGAGAAGCTTACCCAAGAGAGTCTTACTCACGTCAGAGAGGAGCTGAACAATAAGTCAGAGGAACTGAAGAAAGAGAGAGACGAGCTGAGCAAAGAGAAAGAGGAGATGATCAAACAGAAAGAGCTGCTGAACCAAGAGAGAGAGGAGCTGATCAGTAACACACGGGAGCTGAAGAAAGAGGAATACGAGCTGAGGGAAGAGCTAGCGAAACAGAGCAAAGAGAATGAGGAGCTAAAAAAAGAGGAAGAGGAGCTAAGCAAAGAGAAAAAAGGGCTGAGCAATGAGAAAGAGGGGCTGAGCAATGAGAAAGAGCTGAAAAAAAACAATGAGAGATCAGAACTTATTAAAGAGAAAGACAAGCTGAGCAAAGAGAAGAAGGAGCTGAACACCGAGAAAGACAAACTGAACAAAGAGAATGACGAGCTGAGCAAAGAGAATGACGAGCTGAGCAAAGAGAAAGAGGAGATAAGAAAAGAGAAAGACAAACTGAACATAGAAAAAAACAAGCTGAGCAAAGACAAAAAAGAGCTGAGCAACGAGAAAGACAAACTGAACAAACAGAAAGAAGACCTGGACAAAGTGAAAGTGGAGGTGATCAAAAAGCAAGACGAGCTCAGCAAGAAAACAACTGAGCTGAATAAAGAAATAAATAAGCTGGACGAAGAGAAAGATGAGCTGAGCAAAAGGACGGAGGAGCTACACAAAAAGAAACAGCAACTAAACAAAGAGGAAGATGAGCTGAAAAAAGAGGAAGATAAGCTCATCAAAGAGAAAGGAGAGTTGATCAAAAAGATAAATGAGCTCAGCAAAAAAATAATAGAGCTGAACAAAGAGAAAGCAGAGCTGAGGAAAGAGAAAGCAGGGGTGAGGAAAGAGAAAGACAAGCTGGACAAAGAGAAAGACAAGCTGAGCAAAGAGATAAAGGAGCTGAGCAAAGACAAAGACAAACTGGACAAAGAGAAAGACAAGCTGAGCAAAGACAAAAAGAAGCTGAACAAAGAGAAAGATGGACTGAACGAAGAGGAACGCGACCTAAACAAAATGAAAGTGGAGCAGAGCAAAATAAACGGGGAGCTGAGCAAAGACAAAGAGGAGCTGAACAAAAAGGCAAAGGAACTGAACAAAGAGACATCAGACCTGAGCAGAGAGCAAGTAGAGCTGACCAAAAAAACAGAGGAGCTTAAAAAACTGAAAGATGAGGTGAACAAAGAGAAAGATGAGCTGAACAAAATTAAAGGAGAGCTGAACAAGGACAAAACAGAGCTGAACAAATTGAAAGGGAATCTGAAAAAAGAGGAAGTTGAACTGAACAAAAATAAAAGCGAGCTGAACAAGGAGAAAGTGGAGCTGAACAAACAGAAAGCGGACTTGAGCAAAGAGACACAGGAGTTGAACAGACTGAAAGCAGAGCTGAGCAAAAAGAAAGCAGAGCTGAGCAAAAAGACAGCGGAGCTGAACAAAACGACAAAAGACCTGAACAAGGAGAAAGAGGAGCTGCACAAAATGAAAGATAAGCTGAGCAAAGAGAAAGAGGAGCTGAAGAAAGAGAAAGATAAGCTGAACAAAGAGAGAGAGGAGCTGAGAGCACAGAAAAAGGCGAAGGAAAATCGATGCAAAGACAAAGATGCCCTGAAAATCTTCTACAATTTTGTCATGACATTTGGGTCCTTTAAAGTTGAAGAATTCTGTCCTCTAGATAGTAATTATATTTCTAGATTACCTTTGAAACTCTTGATTACTCATTTTATTTTTGAAATATTCTGTTATAAACAGTTTTTGAAGACATAGCTGACCGTTATTATCACAGGTAGAGTGCTGAAGGTCACTTTCCTGACAGCAAAGTGAGCCAGTAAAAGTAATTCATTAGCAGCAGGTTTACAGCCAAGTTTTGGTTTCAGAGAATGTTTTTGTTTTTTGGTGAACCCTGTGGTACGCCACTTCTGACTAGAATGATATCATCATTTAATCACCTTCCAATATTGATCTGCACTCTACCTTTAAAAGCTTTGCTTGAGTAATTTTGATAAATAAGTTCACATGGATTTCTTCTAGGAATTAATTTTTTTCTTTTTGAGATTATTTTACCAAAGTTTCACTTAATTCTGCTCTTTCTCCTTGTCTAGTGAGACCAAAGTGTCTGGATTGCAGGAAAGGCTGGATTTCCTTCAGGGGGCACTGCTACTATTTTTCTGATTCAGATCATCATTCAAATATCTGGGAGGCGACTCGACAGTTGTGTCAGTTTGATAGTGGAGACTTCGTTGTAATTGATGATCAGGAGGAGCAGGTAAAACATAATGCCACCTCTAGCCTTGAAATGTAAAACTAATCTGAAAGCCTGTGGAAGACTCATAGCTTGACAATATTGAATTGAATCAACACAGTATAATTAAATTAATAGAAAACCAAAGAGGAGGAAGTGTTGCCCTAATATATAAGGATTTCTTTAATTGCAAAAAATATTTTTAGGTCATTTTAACTCTTTTGAATATCTGGGAATTTAGGTTAAATAAAACATAAACAAGGCCTGATACTAACTCAATGCAAACCCCAGTATACGTGGAAAACATCTTTATTTTCTTTAATGAGCTTTTATGTCTGATATGTTTAATAATGTCTGCAGCTTTTTGGTTCGTTGAAGCAGACACGTGATTCATTCATAGTATTCCTAGGAATGAAAAAATCAATTAAGTGTCCTATACTGGTATATTAGGAATACTTGAATACTATCCATCCATTTTCTGTAGACCCTTGTCCCTTAGTGGGGTTGGGAGGTGCTGCTGGTGCCTCTCCGGCTAACGTTCCAGGCGAGAGGCCGGAACGTTAGCCGGCCTCTTGCCCGGCTGTCGCAGGGCAACACAGAGACACACAGGACACACATCCATGCACACACACACTCACACCTAGGGGCAATTTAGACAGACCAATTAACCTGACAGTCATGTTTTTGGACTGTGGGAGGGAGCCGGAGTACCCGGAGAAAACCCACCATGCACAGGGAGAACATGGAGACTCCATGCAGAAAGACCGGGGCCGGACAGCCTATTGCACACTAGTATGTCTGGTATTCAAGTATTCCTATTAATACTAGGAATACTTCAATCCTACTTCCTATACTTCAACCTAGGACCCCTCCTATTCAATATCTACATGCTCCCACTAGCTCAGGTTATAACGGGAAATAAGATTGTCTACCATAGCTACGCGGATGATACACAGCTCTACATACTGTCCACCTGGTGACATACCAGGTGACTCTGAACCCATCCAATCACTGAACAGATGCTTAGAACAGATCATTGTGTGGATGAGCCAAAACTTTCTCCAGCTGAACAGAAACAAAACTGATGTTATTTTTGGACCTAAAGTGGAGTGATCTAGAGTTACAGATCTAGAGTTATAGATCTAGAGTTACAGATCTAGAGTTATAGATCTAGAGTTACAGATCTAGAGTCAATGCACAGCTTCAGTTATTACAACTGAAAACCAGCAATCAGACTAAAACCTGGGAGTAGTGATGGACTCTGACCTGAACCTTCAGAACCACATAAAGACAGTCACAAAGTCAGCCTTCTATCACCTGAAGAACATTTCAGGATTAAAGGGCTAAAGTCCCAACAGGGTCTAGAGAAACTCATCCATGCGTTTATCTGCACTGATTTCTGCAACAGTGTCTTTACAAATTTGACTAAAAAGTCAATCCTCCAGCTGCAGCAGATCCACAACGCTGCTGCTCGGGTTCTGACTAGAACCAGGATGATGGAGCACATAACACCAGTTCTTCCACTGGCTCCCTGTAGCTCAGAGAATAAACTTTAAAATACTGATGTTAGTTTATAAATCACTGAACGGCTTAGCACCACAATACATTAAAGACCTGCTGTTGTATCAACCTTCCAGACCTCTCAGGTCGTCTGGTTCTGGTTCTGCTCTGCATCCAGAACCAAACGAGGAGAAGCAGCATTCAGCTTCTATGCACCACAAATCTGGAACAAACTGCTGGAAAATTGTAAAACAGCTGAAACACTGAGTTCCTTTAAATCTAGACTACAGGCCCACCTGTTCAGAGTGGCTTTTGAAACATTATAAATGAAACAAACATTTTGATGTGTAATAATGGTATTTGACAAAATGTAATGCTTCAGTTGTTAACTGTGTTCTATGACTTTATAGATTTGTTTTTCAAGACCTTAAACAAGGCACTTCAAATGCTGAAATGTGTTAAAAATAAACTTGATTGATTGATTGATTGGTTGATTGATTGATAGCTTGAAGTAAGAAGATTTATGAGTCTAAAATAAAATCTGTTCACAGGAATTTATCACCAGACGAGCCGTGCCCTTCAGCTCTAAAAACCAAGGATACTGGATTGGGTTACGTCATACGCCAGGCGGATGGTTCTGGGTTGATGGACGCAAGAACACGCTCGAGTAAGAACTATTATCTAAAAATATGCACATTTAAAGCTGCAGTATGTAACTTTTATAGGAAATGTTTTTTCATATTTGTTGAAACTGTTGTCATGTCCTAACCTGGTATCAGATAAGATGTGAAAAATTGGGCTCCTCTGCCTTCTCCCAATGCTCTGAGTGCTAACTAGAAACAACCAATCAGAGCCCAGGGGCGGGTCTTAGCGCTGTCAGTCACAATCTAGTGTGGCGACGCTGGTCAGCCTCTTCTTCAGCCCTTGGTCTCTGCTACTGCTTTTCCGCCATCAGCAGATCCGGCTGTGAATGCTCAGGGTAGTTAGCATAGCCACTGATGGCAGCGGATACGGTTTTCCTGTATAACAGTAAGTTGTTTCTCTGCCATCAGCACATTTACCAAAAATTAAATGAGGTTGAGTGACAGCGTTAAGACCCTCCTGGTGTAGCCATTATTCCTTTAACTTTAAAGTTGGGTTTTATTCTTCCAGCTGTAACTCTATGAACATTCAGGTCATTTGCTATCTTTTTCTATCTCTTTCCTGATTTATGCAAGGTAACAGGCTTTTCTGAACCTTCTAACAAAGCCTTTGACTAGGCCATTATTGTAAGATGCATAAATGAAACATTAAGTTCTTCCTCAAACAGGATTGGTGAAGGCCTTCATTGGTTAAATCAGGGGTGATCAAGACAAACCCCCCGATTTGCAAACATATGAAGAAATCTGTTCAGAGGGATGAGTAATTTTTAGACTTCATCATTGGAAGTAGTTCTTCATGTTGGAATTGGATTAAATATTTTTGTTTCATTAGGTTTATTTCCATTCTTAGCTTCTTGTAGTGTCATTTATTTCTTAAACATCTAAGAAAATTTCGGTTTTACCAAAATCCTTAATTGCTGTTGGGGTTGAATAACTTTAGATTCAACTGTACAAACAAGGACATTTAGTGTGCGGCGGTGGCGCTGGAGTAAAGCGCTCGACCCGTGTACAGCTATCACGGGTTTGAGTCCCGACCTGTTGACCTTTGCCGCATGTCTTCCCTCTTTCTCACAACCCAGTTTCTTGTCGAATTAAGAATTTAGATCTTTAAAATCCAATCTTCCAAGTTTGTAAAACACTTTTACTTTCTACAAGTCTAGTTTCTTTCCGAGTGTGTTTTTTTATTCATATGGAGACAACAACAACATGCTGACAGTTTTCAGTTTGATGTCAATAAGCTACTGTACAATTTTAATTTTTATAAATGTTCTGAGGTCCATGTTTCTTTTTTCAAGTTTCTGGATAAAAGGGATTCCCCATACTTCCGGAGCAGCGGTGCATATACCACGAAAAAAACCCAAAGAGAGCTGGAGAGCAGAAAGCGTTGCTATGAAGTACAGATACATCTGTGAGCATCCGATGATTGTTTGGCCCTATAACTAACACTGTTCTCTTAAAGCTTCAATGAGGAATACTGAACTGTGTCATGATTTTCTGACAAATGTCATGAATAAAAGCTCAATCTCTGAAGGTTTTCTCCCACATTAAATGATTTAACACAGATGTGGCGTTTCTACAGCAGTGTTTCCCAACCCTGGTCCTCGAGCCTTTAGATATTTCTCTGCTTTAATATGCCTGATTCAGCTGATTGCAGTTTAGCAAACACTTGTCAGTTGAAATCAATAACACCTAAAACATGCAGGGCAGAGTGCCTCGAGGACCAGGGTTGGGAAACACTGTTCTACAGGAGACTCTCATCATATTCACTTTTAGAAAACCAGATGCCAGTTATACTTATTTTTTTCCCAACTGATCGTGGAAGGGAAACGTCTTCCAGCTCCATTTATTGAAGCCGCACGATGAGTTAATTGCGAATTTTCTGGCCTCACCTCCGCCACTCCTGGAGCCGCGTGCGCAATATTTCGCTTGTCACAGTTTAATGAACTTCTGCACCTATATTTTTCTGTATTTGCCCTTCTATTTAGACTACAAATAGATTAACACAGCATAACATTTTCTGTATTTTTCTCTTGTTATTACTGCAGACTGAAATTAAACGTTCCATTTCAACCAAAGGTTCGAATGCGCTGCTAAACCAGATGTACTCTGTGCGAAAGGTTTATAATTTTTCTGTTTTATTTATTTTTTTGTTTTGTTTTGTTTGTTTTTTTTTCTCACTGGCTACCTGTCGTATTCAACAGGCTGCGTTCTTGCTCCCAATCGGGGGACGCCACATCAGGCCAAGGCAAACGTTCTACCGACTGGACCCGATCAGTCGCAGCACACCACACAGTACAGGATGATCGGTTACAATTATCGCAAGCGACAATCTCAGAAGATTGTCGTAAGGGCAAAATCGGGGCAAAAAATTGTGCAGTGTGAACTGGGCTTAAGGCCTACATCAGAGGACAGATAGTTGCCTACTCAGCAAAAATAAAAATAAAAAAACAGTATAATCAGTCAGCAGAACAATTATGGGGAAATTTTTCTGCCACAGTTCAAGAGCACACATTTTCAGTCTGAAAGCAGGACTTCATGTCTTTCTTCTCAAAACTTGTAATGATTGTTCCCAAAACTCCTCCTCTCTCACAGTCTCTGCTGGCTTTTGGAAACGCCTTTTGGCACAGTTGCCTGGCAACCTCTCAGCCAATAGAATGAAAGTGTTGGTGTGCCTGTGAGGCTACTATCGATTGTAGCAACCTAGAGCACTTTATAAGGGACTCCGTTAAGGAGTCTAGGTTAAAAATAGGCCATTTTATAACTCATGGTTTACATTAAAATAAGATTGAATGAATAAATTGAAATATTTAAAATATAATTTTTCAAAACAAAGCAATCTTAGAACTAATCTACAATAATGTTTACTTAAACAGAAGAATATAAAGGGAAATTAGATGCAAAACTTCAAACAAAAAAAAACTTCTAGCTTGAAGGTAAGTAGGAATATGTGATTCGAAGAATGACTTTTTGGTTATTTGGCAAACAAAATTAATACAAAATTGGGAAACTCCAAAATCATAGTTAACCAATATCTTTATCCCAAACATTAGTGTAAGAAACAAAAAAAATACTTAAACAGGTAAAATGAGGATCTTTTGAGATGCTGTAAAATAAGTAAATGAGCTAAAGCTTCTGGGTGACATTCTTGAAAAGATGTAATTCAGATAGACTATTTGAAAAGTAAAGATCAGCTGATGTGAAACCTTAAATTACTGAGAATAAAGTTGCTTTATTTCTTGGCTGAGTGGTCCATGAGCCGCCCACCCAGTTGTGTTCAGCCTGAATGAAGCTGTTGTTGCTTCCTGGAGCTTGTTAATGGAACAGAGTGTAACTGGGAATGACTGGTCTTAATGCAGAGTCTGTGATGGGTTTGATGAAGCGCTATGTAAATTTGACTTCACTTCATTGTCCAACCTATAGTGAATAGATGTGGTGATTTTTTTTTTCTTATTTTCAAACTTTGTAGAAACGGTAAATGTTTTGTTTATAACTAAAACAGAGATCAATCTAAGGAATCTTGCAGCGTCGTCTTATATTTTACTTGAGTAAGCAGAAAATCTGAAAAAAAGAAAAACAGTAACAAAACTACTGGTTTGATTTTAGGAAGATTTTAACTGTTACACAGCATTGGATAACTTTATTTTGACAAATACTGCAAAAAATAAAAAAAATAATAATGATAACATAAATGATAAGTGATATCAAATTGATATTTTAGCAGAATCATCTACTTGTACAGTGAGAAGATTTTTACTTAAGATTTTGAAGGTAATGTTAAAAACCCAGAGTGACATTTTCGGTTTTGAAACTCTAGAAATTTTTGCTTTATTGATCACAGCTTCCAATGACAATTGGAAACTATATTTGTGACTACTTTTTCTTATTCTTGAGGTTATTTGTTAGAATGAGGATGACAAAAATGACAATGCAAGTTTTATAAATTACAAGACAAATTTCGTCTCAACTGGTTACAAATACTTTGGAATTACAAAAAGGGAATTAACATTAACTAAAGATAAATTGTGGTCTTTAGCAGACTTGATCTTTCGTCATGGCCTATTGTAAATTTTTTTCTAATTTCATCCTCAGATAAAAACACGATTGCTTTTCCATTGAAATTGGTCTGTTTAAGTTGTCCAAAAGAAGGTGACAGAATAGGTATAATAAATGGGATTGGGTTATATTGGAAATTTACATTGGAAATTGTGAAACAGTAACATTGATTCAAGGTTCATTAAATTTACCAAAGCTAACTATTATCAAGGCCCTCCCTACTTTTAAGGCAGTATTATGCGAGTAAAAATGGCGAATTTGAGCTTCACCGGATTCATGGCCATTCTTCTTCTTATGGCGCTTTTCAACAAAACTAAAAGTGATGCTTTGAGGCATGAATACATAACTTACTTTGTTAAACAACATTACATTAAGTTCCTCTACAAGGATTGTTAATATTTTTTATTCTTTGCCATTTTAACAAAATAGTAACAGATTCTTAAGGCACCTAAAAAAGCAGACTTTATCAGCCTAAAGTATACACTGAGATTTAAAACATACTGAAATTTCAGAATATTTAATAAAGTAAGCTTTAAGTGAGAATAAAAAAAATCTATTTTGAGCATGTATTTCAAATATACACAAAGTATCTTTAAAAGCATATTGTTTCATTGGTACACTTGAGCAAATGCATATTTTGTTAATGTTGGAGTTATTTATGCTTTATTTCTTTATCAACTAGGATTTTGTTAGTTTATTCTTAGTTTACTTTCTATTTTTTCCATTATTTACAAAGTTTATTTGTAGGTTAATAATTGTTAATTTTATTAATTTATTGTTTCATTGGTTTGGTAATTTATTTTCTAAGACGGGAAGAACTGTGGGTCCATTTTCTCTATATGGACTGGTATAGGACCAGCATGCATTGGGTTTGTTGCCTATGGGTTTTTACCAGAGCACAAGAGGCAGCAGGAAAACAATGAAAAGTCTGAACTTTGTAATTTGCTTGAAAATAAATCATACAGAGCAATCTTCAAGTTTGAACACTGGACTTCTTTTGCCTGCGTACGAAGCTTCACCCCAGCGCAGCAGTGGTGGCTCCTTGATTGTGATTGGTGCTGGCGCCCAAGTCCAGCAAGACATTTTGGGCAAGAGGCCACTCCTCATATTACTGTACATACTGTAGTTTATATGTCATCAAGGTCCTAATACTATCCTCCCAAAATGTGAGAAGCTTTAGACAGAGTGACAATATTATATTATATGCATATTTCATTGACACTTAACCTTGTAGATTACCAGTGAAGGTATCCAAAAGTGAACATACATAATTCAGCAAACCAAACATTTTGACATTATTATCAGAGTTGCTATTAACAAGAACCCAAAATAGAAGTCATGTTTGTTCATTTCTACTTTGTACAACATCATTCTGTCCACTCACTGTTTATCTGTCTTCCAGGAGAATCTTCAATGTACGAAAGTGTGAAAATGTGTCCAAAATTTGTAACTTTAATTAGTGATAAACAAGATTGAATTTAAACTTTTCAAGCCCCCGAACAATTCTTAGTGACCAAAATGTGAAAACATGGAAGGTTTGATTAAAACTAGAACCAGTCAGATTAATATGGCTTTATTTTTTCTCAGTATAACTTGGACATCAGATAAATCATAAACATATTGAGAAATTAAAAACAACAGACTGTTGATGCACTTCAACTCTGTAAGAACATCAGCCACATTTTTTAAATCAGAAATGTTTCATCAGCACATTGGGATCATGTGATTCCTGCTTCAGAAAGGTGAAGGTCTCTGGACATCCTGAAGGTAAACACCGACCAGCAGGCAGGAAGACAAACACTGATGAGACGTCCTACAACCCAGAGGAGCACGAAGAACCACGATGGTCTGCAGCGGCAGTTTACCAACATCTGAAAATATTATGAATGTGCGGTGCCACCATGCTATTCTGACACTATTAAGTTATTTGCAACACCCTGGCTAAAATTAGTGCATGTAAATTCAGCACTGTATTGCAACTTTTATAGTGGTTGGAAAACAAAAATCGGTGTTAGCTCACCCTGCAAAGCCACCTGTTTTCCTCCCGCTGCAAGGAGGAGATCAGATGTCGTCCTCACCACAGTCCAAGCAATCATGTCATGTTGTAGAAAAACGCTGTTTTGATTTTGATGATGCTGTATGCATAAACGTTTGTGCTCCTAGCTACACTTTATTTGATCTACATTTTGTGTTCTTGTGCTGACATGAATTTAAATATCTAATTGTGTACTAGTTTTGTCTGTTTTGTTGCTTTTACTTTTTAATTTTATTTGTTTTTGTGATAGCATTGTATGTTTTCTTTTTATACATTTCCCATTTTTAACATTTGGAAATGTTGAAAAATGACTAAGATCAATTATAACATTGTGTCTGAGTTGCTTTTGTTGTGCCAGAGTTTAATCAAAGTTAGGAAAAAGAATAAATTAACTTTCAGGATATACATGAGAAATACTCAGAATATTATCAGACTTTAAGTGAGTTGAAGAACTAATACCATTAGGATGAGTAATTTATTCAGATTCCAGTTCATCATTAGTCAGATTGCAATGCGACAATTCAGAAAACAGACCAAATATCTTAATAGAAATTCAAGAAACATTCAGAATATAAATTTTATGGACCTAATCAACTTTTTATGGGCACTGGATCATTATTGTAAGGGAACAAAATGGCAGATGAGACTGAAAAAGAGGCACATAGATTTGTAAATTTAGTTTTAGGTTTTAGTAAAACAAAAGTAGTAATAAAACAGAAAATGAAGGAGAAAATGCAAAAGCAATGTGAGGAAGAAAGAAAAGAATGTTGGTTCTATAAAATCCAATCAAAAACTAGAGAAATGAGATGTAAATGGAGGACGAGGAGAAGAGACAGTTACTTCTCGCCTCAGATTTGGGTGTAGTGGGCTACACAGCACTGTGTTTCAGAGAAACAGGATGTGCAACTAATTACACTCATAATTATGATGAAAAAAGATAAGTTGATTTAAGATTTAAGTAGAATTAAAGTAAATCTATAGTTTATTTATTTATTTGTTCATTAATAACTTGAAAAGTAAAATTAATCAGGTAATATTTCGTCAAATGAAATCAATAGATTATAATCTTTAGTGTCATTCTGTTACACATTTCATACCAGTCGGTGGCGGTAATGCACCAATGTCGTTGTTTGCCAACCGCCAATAACCACCACAGAAGAAGAAGAAGTCAGCATCGCAGCAACGCCATTACTGAATATTGATATCTGTTTTCACAGGTGGGTTAAGAGCACAAGTAACATATGTCTCATTTTTAAAAATGTGTGTAAGTTCAGGACGGTGTTTTATTAACAAAGATACTATTTTAAGATATTTTTGTGTGTTAGAAGTGACTGTTTACTGTCTCTAGCTTAAATACTAAATAGCGTTATTATAAACACGTTGCATGTTATTGTTTAATTTCGGGCATGCGCACAACATTGGAGAACAAAAAGACAACCGTTTATCTGCCGCTTCCGCTTCAAAACAATTCGGTTAACAAAATGAAACCTGGAGATGTAGGTATCATTAATCTAGTGCAGTTCGCCACAGCAAAGGGAAAATAACGCAGAAAAACCGTTGAAGATCAGCTCCAAACCACTCGTTCATTTTCTCAGTCCGTTGCCATAGAAATGACTAACAACAGTTACACTATTATATCAATATTCAACAGTAAAATCCGTTGCTTATGTATTAACCCCAAATTAAGGCTATTCCAAGTGGGTTTACTCTTGTGCCCAGCGCAGCACTGAGAAACTTCAGTCCCCGTCCACCTGCTAAATGGACGCCCTTCCGGTCTGTATAAATAACGGTCAGAGCGGACAATCAGCTCCCAGATTGATTATTTCTCCATCCATTTAGGCCAGGGATGTCAAAGTCAAATACACAGAGGGCCAAAAAAACAAATTTGCTACAAGCCGAGGGCCGGACTGGTTTAATGTTTATTAAAACATATTGAAATGATTGCACATAGCCTATTGAACCAAGACCTAACACAGTGTATATTATTTAACGATTAAATGAATAAAGCAATATTTTGTTATGGCTCTGTCAGTAACTTCAAGGGAAAACATTTTTCAAGAGGCAAACAGCAACAAATTTAATTGTTTTTAAAAACAAAATATGTTTCTTAATATCAAGATAAATGCATAAATCAAAGTGCATGCATTATAAACTGAAAATGCATTACTGTGCTGCTCCATGATCCTACCGATCACTGCTTTCAAATAGTAAAGTAAAAAAATAAATCAAATCAGTTGTATTCTTTCTCATGGCTCTTATCTGCAATTTTACCTGAATCCATTCAACTGAAAAATAAATAAAATAAAATAAAATAAAATACAAAAATATATGGCACACAGACAAAACAATACTTCATTCAAAGAAAAATCACGTCTTGTAGAAACAAATGTAAAAATTTAACTGAAACTTATAAACTTGTCTGAGGCTGAGCCTGATACTTGGAGGTGTCTCATCTTTTGTACAAGTTCATCAATGTTCGGGGTGAGGCTCTGAATAATGAATAATGAAGCCGTTTGGGCGCGCTGTAGTCACTTCGCGGGCTACCGTTGCATTATGGGAAATGTAGTGTTTGCGGGCAAAACACGAGCGGGCGGCTCTGGCTTGCGGGCCGGTTCTCATAGTAATTAAATATCATTCAGGGGGCCATAGATAATTGATTTGCGGGCCGGATGTGGCCCGCGGGCCTTGACTTTGACATATGTGATTTAGGCGCATTGCTGTTTCCAATAGCGAAAATTACGGACTGTAACAGTAACGATGAGCAGAGCAGGTCAACAACTTATGCGCCTTTTCCCCTGGCTCTACTTCGGCAGTCCCGCTGTACTCTACCCGGCCTCGCTCCGCTCTCCTCGGAAGTGATCGGGTTTTCACTGACCCTGCTGGGCCTGGAGCAGGGGGACACCTGGTGGCGGTGGAGGGCATTGAGCCCCACCTCCAGACGTCCTACTCCATGTGCTGCTTCATAACTTTACAACAGAAACGCGTTGTCATTTTTCTGAGGCAGCAGAAGAAGAGAGAGCTGAGCTGATTTTTGTAGCCTGATTCTTCTGGGATTTCAAGAAGAGATGCCCAGTGGGAGGAATGCTGCAGAGTAAACAAGGTTTTAAATTAGTCAATACACATAAACGTTTATGCTATGTTCAAATTAAATCACCATTTTCACTGACACGAAGTAAACAATGATGATGTAAACAGTGACATGTATAAAATGCTTTGTATTTATGCTCAGATTTGCATAAACATTAGATCATACATTACAGAAATCTAAGAAACTAATGTTTCCAATCTCTGGAGTCTTTTTCTATTAATGCAGAATCAATCTACTCCAGGTTATCAGACGTTCATAATATTACTCATCCTAAAAATGACTGAAGTAAATGCAACTAGTAGTACTCACCTCTGAACATAGATAAAATTATTATCCTAAATCATAACTTAGCTAACATTATCTGCTCTATTCAGACATAGTTCTTACATAGTTCTTCTCTTTTTAAAGGAGAAAATAAATGTTTTTAGAAACATCAGCAAACAGTACCGACTCTATGCAGAGTGGGAAGAGACAGTTATTTTAACAGTTATTTTAATTGAAAGGCTTAGGCTTTATCACATCTTTTTATGTATTTTCCAACACTGAAATATTTGTCCTTTTATACCAATGATCACTTAGTTATTTCTTTTTCTGTGTTTATGTTGGAAGGACAAAGTTCAGCTGGTCTGATCACCAAATGAGTAACTGTGGTCGATTTGTTAAAGTATCTTCTACAAGAGCAAAGATAGTGAAACATATTCTATGCATCAGAGTGTAAACCCTTATGGAGTGAATAGATATATTTTATAACCAAGGACAGGATAATTGCAGAACTGTTTATGAGACAGAGTGAGAGCTTCTTGGCATGAAAGGTTTGTTGCAGAAACTTGTTTCCCAAAACTGTTGGAGTAAAGAAATGAACCACAGAGCAGCGATGGAGATGCTGCATCACACCCTGAAGACTTTGAAGAAGAGGAAGAAGAACCCGCCTGCTTTCCATGAGCTGCAGCTGAGATCGCTCAAGCAGCTGTTGGACATTTTATAACATCTAAATCTTTGTTATTTTTCCCGTGAAGGATGGAGAACAGCAGGGATGAAGACAGCTCTTCTACAGTCGGTGTCAACAATGACAAACATCCTCTTAAATGTAAGTTTACAGTTTTTGAGGATTAAAAAGTAACAATGCTACCAAAAAGCATTTCACACATTTTTATTCCTTCTATAGGAAGTTATAGTTTCTTAACATGGGCTGTAACAGGAATTGTTTTTATATCACATATAAAATTGAGCTTTAATTTTCTTGTATCATCTGAGAAATTTCTCTGCAAGCCAAGTTTAGTTTATATCACAATTCAGCAACAATTCAAAGTCCTTTACACAATGAAAACATAAAATGGAGAATAGATAGATTGCAGTGGTGCAATAAGGGAAAAATAAACACAATTTTTAGTGTGGTCTAAAATTAGTGATGTTTAATTTATTATTCTAAATAATCATCTCTAAACAAAAATGTTTTTAACCTTGTGTTACGGCCCGGCTCAGAAGACTGCAACAAAATAATGGGGGAGAGGAAACAACACCAAAAGACGTCATCATGTTATTAAAGAGTGATGTATTGAAGATCACTGGCAATGACATGGATTCCAAATAGCCTGGATATTATTATTTTTGTTGTATTAAGAAAGCTAAAAGTAGACTAGATACTTTTTGTATAGAAAGGACCTCATGTGATGTGGAAAAAGCCAACGGGAGTCATCATGAATATGACTTATTTACTGTGTTCATAGAATAAAGTTCCTTACATCTCTAACGGCTGGCAGTGATTATTTCCAATCTACCAAGTCTGTAACATTAATCAGGTTTTCCCCCTTGTATTTATAGGCCTGGTGGCCCGCCATGCTTTACTAGCGCCACCGCCAGGCTAAGCCTTTCTTGTTGATGTTTTTAGGAAAAAATAAAAAAATCGCTTTTTAAAGCCGGATTGCAAGAGTCTCTGTTGTGCTGAGCGTTTCACTGGCAGAGCAGATTTATTCCTAAAAGATATGTTTATAGAACATAGGTTTATATTTTATGCATTTAAAGCCGGACCAACCACACCGCTGGCGCCTCTGCGCGCTGCAGCGGCTGGATTAAGTTAACCTCAGCGCGGATCGCGCATTCCTCCTTTCACTCGAATTGGACACAGACTGACCTATATGGATATGTACATCAAATCAAAATCAAATCAAATTTTATTTGTATAGCACATTTCAGCAGCAAGGCATCCCAAAGTGCTTCACACAATCAAAACAAAAACAGAAACAAACAGCGAGAAAGAGAGAAAATTAAAAAACAAATAAAAAAAAAAAAAAAACAAACTCCCTTACCAGAGGACGCCGCCGTCCCACACAGAATTTAACTAACTTATAGTTAGAGGAGTCTGCCCTCCCGCGGACTTTAACTGGTTCCATTCCATTTCCATTCCACTTTAATTTTCATCGTTTTCCACCCTCATTTTTCACTTTCTTCCCCATACATAAAAGAAAAAAAAAAAAAAAAAAAAAAATCATCAACTCTCTGTGAGGAATTATGATTCTTTCCAGAGTTTTTGATCAATGTAGGAGTTTAAACCATACCGCTTTAGCTCTTGTTGCTCCGCTCTACGTGAACTGCAGGAATAACTTGTAGTCGCGCTTTCTGAGGTGCATGTTGAGCAAGCGGTGAGAATGATTTGTCTTTGTTGACCAAGAATTTTTCCATCTCAACACGCTGCCCAGCGTCCGGCTCTGTCTGCGCTGATAAAGTTCATGTCTGTGGTCGGGGTTGGCAGGAGCGTTAGTGGTTAACGAATCAGTGCTAACCTCATCATGCAGGTTCAGCCCGGTGAGGAGCTTTCACACTCTCCTCGGAGTCACGCATCATGCTGATTTTATATTATTTTATCATTATTTTTAGTATTATTTTTGCAGTTACATGATGCATAAAACCATATCAAATGCTTTGTCCACTTAGTCAGCCAGAGTTAATGTGTGAGACTGCGCGGAGATCTGAGAAACTCGTCCTATAAACACGGCCAAACAAAATAGTTTCTGTGTCCCCTTGTTAAAAACTCAACAGACACGAAATGGAGCAGCTACTAAAGCCACATTAGCAGCATTGAATTAAATCTCCCTTTTGCTACACATCTCTGTGCAATGCAGCAGATTTAACTCGTTGTGCAGGGCCAGTCCAAGGCTGATGAGGCCTGGAGCAGAATCTGACTAAGGGGCCCTCTTCCTGCTAAAAACATCAGCACCTCTAACAACTTCTGTGTGTGTTAGATTTAATCTGGGACAAGGGAGTAGTTTAACTGGCCAACCTAAAAAGAAATAAGTTATAAATGCATTTTACTAATTAATAAGGAGGTAACTAAGCCATTTGATTCCAGTGTTTTGTGCCTGTGGCACATCATCTAAAAACTGCAGGACAGGACTAACAACTGTGGTCCTCCAGTGCTGGAGTTTGACACCCCTGGTCTAGAGTCAGCACACAACTTCAGTTATTACAGCTAGAAACTAGAAATCTGGCCTGAAATCTAGGTGTAGTGATGAACTCTAACCTGAAGCTTCAGTCACATAAAGACAGTTACAAAGTCAGCCTTCTATCACTTGACAAACATTTTCAGGATTAAAGGATTAATGTCGCAACAAGGTCTAGAGAAACTCCCCCATGCATTTAAGGTTAGTTCCATTGATTACTGCAACAGTGTCTGTACAATTCTGACTAAAAGGTCAATCCTCCAGCTGCAGCTGATCCAGAATGCTGCTGCTGGTGTCCTCACTAAAACCACAAGGATTGAGCACATCACCCAAGTTCTAAAGTCCTTACAATGGTTCCTTGTTGCTCAGAAAATAGACTCTTTCTGCTCTGCATCCCCAGAACCAGAACCAAACATGAAGAAGCAGCTTTCAGCTTCTATGCACCTCAAATCTGGAACAAACTTCCAGAAAACTGCAAAACAGCAGAAATACTGAGTTCCTTTAAAACAAGGATAGACGCCCACCTATTTAAAACTTCTTTTGACCAGTAATCACTGGAACATTGACCAACATGTTCGATGTGTTTTGAAGATTTTAATGATGGAACTTGACAAAATGTAATATCTGTTTCTGGTTTCACAAATAGTGACATCATCATGTGTTTGATGGTTTTCTGCTTTCATGATATAAAGCACTTTGAACATCGTTGTTGCTGAAATGTGCTGTACAAATAAACTTAATTGATTGATTAATCAATAACTTATTGATTCCATTTTTTTTTTCAGCTGCAGAAGTGGAACCATCAACACGCCAGCTCTCTTCTCTGTTTTTGGTGTGTTTGGGGTTGATTTGTGTCATACTGGCTGCAAACATCATCTACTGTGAGTTTCATTTCAACAGAATATATTTTAAGTTTCTTCCTTTATAACAAGTATTTAGAGCAGTGGTTCTTAACCTTTTTTGAGGTACCGAACCCCCCAGTTTCATATGCGCATTCACCGAACCCTTCTTATTCCTCCTCCTCCACTCCCCCACCCCCCAACACACAACATACTTTGCAGTATTCTGATTTAGTAATGTAATTATTTTAGCTGTGCTACCACCCCCACGCCACTAGAGGCAGTAGCAACCCCGAAAAGATGCGACTAGGGAGCAGATTTAGACTATAGAATTTGGTAAAAAGAGTGGAGCTCCTTCAATCAGGGCTCCTCCGCAGCTCTGATTGGCTAAGCAATGTAACGTGATCCTTTGATTGGCTAAGCAATGTAACGTGATCCTCTGCAGCAAGTGATGGCAAAGCGGGGCGTCATCACGACTTTACACAAGTGTGTCTTTACCTCTGCGGCAGAGGCTCCCTGGGGTTCGATCGAACCAGGTTAAGAACCACTGATTTTTTAAAGCATTAGGATGCAAGTGTTCAGCAGTAAGAGGAGATCTGAGGGTTGACAAAAAATCAGGGACACTGAAGTGTCACCAAGAATCAGTTCAACTTAATGCTGCCCAGCTTGAAACCTGTCAAGGTGTTAAAGTTTTTATGGAAGAGCTAAAGGCGTAGTTTAGTATGTGCGGACAAACCATCATTCAATATTTATATACTCCCACCAGCTCAGGTTCTAATGTCTCCTTTCCTCTTTTAATTTCATTCCCCTTTATTATTTAGAAACTGGAGTACTGACTTTCAACCCAGATAAGGAATTAGAACAAACTTCGAATCCAGAGAAACAACTTAAATTTGTGGAGTACTCACTTTTTGGAACAACACTGCCTGGTGGATGCTGAGCAGAGCTACGTCTGTGAAATATTACTGCCTGTAGCGCGTAGCAGCGGTTCAAGAGCAATAACAGAACCAGCGTCTTACACCGCCAGCTTGAATTATTTCTCGGGTTATTTGTTTAGCTTTCTGACCGTGATGCTAATCATCCGGGTGAGTGTTGGTAGCTGTGCTGCTTTACCTGCTGTCTGGCCACTCGGACGTCCTTTTTCCCTGCGTTGAGCCTCGATGTAGCCAAACTCCGTCAAGCACTTGTTTTTCAAATGTCATATTAGATTTGTTGTGTTGATGCATTTTGCCGTGCTTCACCCCCGAAGTAATTTTCTGCCACAACGCGCAAACGTCCCCATTCACTCAGAGCGTTAAAGTTCCACATGACAGGATTTTTTGCCGCGCGCTGCGCAGTGTGAAGGATAGAGGAGATGAGCTGCACACGCAGGCTGCGAAGTGAGATACAGGTGATTGATTTTGGTGATCGGCAACAAGAAACAGTGATCGGCGATCACCGATCATACATCACAGAAATCGACCGATCATGATCGGTGGTCGATCAATCGTCACACCTCTAGTTTTTGATTACTCTAGTTTATCAGTATTTTTTAGAAATTGTGAAATACTCACTATTTAGACCAATATTATACTTTTTAGCTTACTTTTTAGTTTACTATGCAGAGAGACTCCTATTCTTCCAACACAGAAAAAGAATTGGACCAGAGGATACTTGCTTATCTAGCAACCCTGAATAAGAGTATCTAGTTTTATATACTTTGGATCAACATTATTAGATGTTATTTTCTTTCTTCTTTTGCTCTTTCCTTTCCTTTGGTTTGTATTTCCTTTTAATTCACGTGAAGCACTTTGATTTGCCTTGTTGCTTAAAATGTGCCATATAAATAAAATTACTTTACCTTACCTTACCTTTTACAGTTCGCCAGTCCATCACAGGGCAACACAGATACTATCAGAGCAAACATCCATGCACTCACTCATACCTAGGGGCGATATAGTGAGACCAGTTGGCCTAATAGTCATGTGTTTGGTCTCTGAGAGAAAGCAGGACTACCTATCCTAAGAATATGTTCTAAGGGTTTGAGAGAGAAACTGAAACATTTTGATGCTTCTCTGATACAGACAGATTCAATGACTTTCTGACTAATTTGTGTGTTTTTATAGTGAGTCTGAATGCGGCCAGTCGGCAGGAAAATATCACAAGCCTTGCAAGAGTAAATAAGCAACTGATTGAGGAACAAAAAATGATGAAGAAAAAGTTGATGGAGGTGAACCGAGACAGACACCTGAGCGAAGTAAGATCGAGGGATACCCGAGAGAGGCTTACTCAAGACACAGGGAAACTGAACAGTAAGACAGAGGAGCTTAACAAAGAGAGAGACGAGCTGAGCAAAGAGAAAGAGGAGATGAACAAACAGAAAGAGGAACTGAGCCAAGACAGAGAGGAGCTGAAGTATATGACTGAGCAGCTGAAAAAAGAGAGAGATGTGGTGAGCAAAGCAAAAGAGGAACTGAGCAAAGCAAAAGAAGAGCTGAGCAAAAAGAAAGAAGAGCTGAGCAAAGAGAAAGAAGATCTGAGCAAAGAGAAAGAGGATCTGAGTAAAGAGAAAGAGGATCTGAGAAAAAATACAAAAGAGACAAGCAAAGAGGATGAGGATCTCAGAAAAGAGAAAGAAAAACTGAGTAATGAGAAAAAGGAGCTGATGAAAGAGAAAGATAAGCTGAATAAAAACAAAGCCAAGCTGAGCAAAGAGAAAGAAAATCTTAGCAAAGACAAACAAGAGCTGAGCAAAGACAAAGACAGACTAAACAAAGAAAATGACAATTTAAGCAAAGACAAAAGGACGGTGAGCAACGATAAAAAGGAAATGAAAATAGTGGAAGTCGACCTAAACAATTTAGAAATGGCGCTGAGAAAAAAGGAAAATGAGCTGAACAAAAAGACAAAGGAGTGGAAGGAAGAGAAGGATGAGCTGAATAAAAAGAAAGAACAGCTAAGCAAAAGCACAAAGGACCTGAACAAAGAAGAAGAGAATCTGAAAAAAAGGAAAGATGAGTTGAAAAAATTGAAAGCAGAACTGAGCCAAGAGAAAAAGGGGCTGACGAAGGAAACTAGCAAAAAGAAAGAGGAGCTGAACAAAATCAAAGATGATCTGAGCAAAAAGAGAGCAGAGCTGAGCAAAACAACCGATGAGCTGAGCAAAGAGAAAGACGAGTTGAGCAAAGAGAGAGACGAGTTGAGCAAACAGAAAAGGGAGCTGAGCAAAGAGAAAAACGAACTGAGCAAAGCGAAAGACAAACTGATCAAACACAAAGACGAACTGAGCAAAGAAAAAAAGGAGCTGAGCAAAGAAAATGATGAACTGATCAAACACAAAGACAAGCTGAGCAAAGAAAAAACTGAGCTGAACAAAAAGAACAAAGAACTGAGCAATAAGAGAAAGGAGCTGGACAAAGAGAAAGATGAACTGAACAAAAGAAAAGGCAACCAGAGCAAAATGAAAGCAGAGCTGAGCAGGAAGACAGAGGAGTTGAACAAAGAGAAAGGGAATCTGAATAAAAAGAAACTGGAGCTGAACAAAGAGAAAGAAGAGCTGAACAAAAAGAAAGTAGATTTGAGCAAAGAGACAGCGGAGCTGAACAAAGAGAAACAGGAGCTGAACAAAAAGAAAGTAGATTTGAGCAAAGAGACAGCAGGGCTGAACAAAGAGAAACAGGAGTTTAGTCAAAAGAAAGCGGATCTGAACAAAGCGAAAACAGATCTAAACAAAGAGACAGGGGAGCTAAACAAAGAGACAGAGAATCTGAGAAAGAAGACAGAGCAGCTGAACAAAGAGAAAGCGGATCTGAACAAAGTGAAAGCGGATCAGAACAAAGTGAAAGAGGAGCTGAACAAAGAGAAAGCGGATCTGAGCAAAGGGAAAGCAGAGCTGAATAAGGAGAAAGAGAAGCTGAGCGTATTGATAAAGGAGTCAGACATTCAATGCAAAGAGAGAGATACCCTGAAGACCTTCTACGACTACGTCTTCAGATTTAAAACATTTCCAGTTTCAGAGCTCTGTCCTCAAGATAGTAATTATATTTCTAATTTACATTTGAAACTTTTGATTATTCATTTTATTTTTGAAATATTCTGTTATAAACAGTTTTTGAAGACATAGCTGACCGTTATTATCACAGGTAGAGTGCTGAAGGTCACTTTTCTGACAGCAAAGTGAGCCAGTAAAAGTAATTCATTAGCAGCAGGTTTACAGCCAAGTTTTGGTTTCAGAGAATGTTTTTGTTTTTTGGTGAACCCTGTGGTACGCCACTTCTGACTAGAATGATATCATCATTTAATCACCTTCCAATATTGATCTGCACTCTACCTTTAAAAGCTTTGCTGGAGTAATTTTGATGACTGAAATGTTAATTAAGTTCACATGGATTTCTTCTAGAAATAAAATTTCTTCTTTTTGACATTATTTTACCAAAGTTTCACTTAATTCTGCTCTTTCCCCTTGTCTAGTGAGACCAAGGTGTCTGGATTGCAGGGTAAAGGAGCCATTATACAAGGGACACTGCTACTGGATTCACGATGATTTAAAAAATTCGATGACCTGGGATCTAGGTCGAAAGTGGTGCCATCAATTTGGTTCAGATTTGGTTGTAATTGAGGATCTGCAGGAGCAGGTAAAACAAAACACCACCACTACTCTTGAAGTTTAAAACTAATCTGGAATTTTCTGGAAGATTAATAGCTTGACAATACTGTGTCACACGTACTAGATGAATCAGCGTCTCCTAATTACAAATTTTTAAGTCACAATAGAAAACACAAAAGAGGAGGAGGCGTGACTTTGTAGATTTGTGTTTCTATAATGTAAAGCACTTTGAAGTGCTTTGTTGCTGAAATGTGTTGTACAAATAAACTTGATTGATTGATTGATAGCCTGATGTAACAAAGATTTATGACAGCCTAAAATAAAATCTGTCCACAGGAATTTATCACCCTTCAAATCAAATACCACGAAACTTGGAAAGGATTCTGGATAGGGTTATATCGTACACCAGGCGGATGGGTCTGGGTTGATGGACGCAAGAACACGCTCGAGTAAGAACTATTATCTAAAAATATGCACATTTAAAGCTGCAGTATGTAACTGTTGTAGGAAACGTTTTTTCATATTTGTTGAAACTGTTGTCATGTCCTAACCTGGTATCAGATAAGATGTGAAAAATTGGGCTCCTCTGCCTTCTCCCAATGCTCTGAGTGCTAACTAGAAACAACCAATCAGAGCCCAGGGGCGGGTCTTAGCGCTGTCAGTCACAATCTAGTGTGGCGATGCTGGTCAGCCTCTTCTTAGGGGACAGTGCATTTCTTCAGAGTGCAATAATATGTCAGGGAGGAGGTGGAAGGGGGTCGATCTTTACATAGATTATCTGGCTCATACCAAACTGTCACAACATGGTGACAGTTTTAACAAAGATGTAGAAAAAATATTGTTTATAAAGGTTACATAGGTAGAAATGTAAATATATTTAAATAGATTTTCCACAAGCTCGTAGAAGAGTAAAATATACTGAGTGACAACGACTCCAGGATCTCCCAGGACTTCTTCTAAAACCAAACCTTGGTGGACTGTGAGACATGTCATGTACCGCTACTCTCACCCTAGCTCATTACTCTAGGGTGAGAGTAGACTGGTTACGAGATTAGGGCTGCAACAATAGATACATATGATTGTACGAACAAAAACAAAAGGGGGAAACAAAACAAAATGGGCACCCAACGGAACGCACAACGTGGTGCTGCTTACCTTAAGCGTCCATTCACAGTCCCGTCACCCGCTGGCATCCCGTAGAGAAGGGCCAGCCAACACCATCCTTCGTCCGTCAGACGCTCAGTTCAACTGTTGTTTTTTTTCTTTAATATGTAGTTATTTCTCTTCTTTTCCTAAAACACCAAATGTAATTCCGGCTTTTGCCAAAAGTGAAAACAACAAAAAACAAACTTCAGCCTGGCCAAAACATCCGACGCTCCCCTCTGGGCTGATCCGTCCCGGGGTGAAGGTTCTCTTCACCGTAGTGTTAGTTATTTTTCTTAACAAAGGTCTGCTGCTGCAGCAGCTCCAAACACGCCAAGCATCACTCATTCACCCCAGATGTGCCACCAGCGCAGTTTTAAAAGCATCCAGGACTAGTTGGACATGTTGGCCGAAATATGTTGCAATTTTCCTATTACCTAAAAAATTGCTGTTTGTGATGCGCCGTAATTACGTCAAAAATGTACATCTTTTGTTATATTTTTCACCCATGGAGGTCGCCATTTTTTCACCGCTGGGTTGACGACACGTTTTGGTCCATTCTGTACTGGAGTCTACAGAGTAAACACAGGAAGGCTAACTTTACCTCAGTAGTTGTTTATCATATTGCGTTTGACTGGTGCCATTTTAGATAATGCCACACTGCGTCACTATCGGCTGTGATGAAAAATATAAAAACAAATGAACAATGAGACCGAATCTGGATCATTTCCCACATAAAGAAAGGAGAGCGCTGTGCGAGAGCCGGAGAGGAACACAACGGAGGACCTAATCTGGACCCTGGACATTTCTCCACACCACTCATTTGTACCAGCAGAACCAACGAAGGCTCTAAGGTACCTCGTTACCTTAACGAGCTGGATGCCCTTTGAGATGCTAACAGGAGCTAAACATCACCAATCCGACTGGATCCATGGAGGTTCGGGTCGGTGGTAACAGTCCGGTGTGGCTGTTACCACCACGCTGGACTCTACACAACACAGCAGGTGCCGAACCGGATACAGCGCTCCAGACAAGCAGCGCTAATGGCGCTGGAACAGCGGTACTGTGAAACCACTACCAACACCGAACAAAGTTCGGACCCTTAACTGCTGTTGCCTTACCGGAAATAGAGCTACAGAAGTTCTTGCTTAGATCACACAGTCCGACCAGAGGTACGTGTCATTCATTGTTTCATTATGAAGCTGAAGGCAGCAGCAGCTCCTACGGCCAACTCTTCCTCTTCCTCCGTTTGCTCCTTCTCATCTTCATCACCTCTTGTGATTTCTACGGTCCGATTGATTTCAATGCGCTCCGGTTCAAATTAAAAAGGCTTAATAACGGTACCCATCACTGTTTTGGCTGGAGGAACCAGGCAGTCGGACCGTTACACGTCATTTACCCAGAATGCATTGCAGCGTGAACAATATGGCGACATTCCTGTGAAAATATTTTATAAAAATGTATAAAAACTAAAAAAACCTACAGTATTATTACGGTATTGCTTTTACTTCTAAGATAAATATTTCCCAAATAAGATCTATTTTTACAACTAATCGTGGTTCCCTTTAAAGCTTGGGCTGACTGTGACCCGCCACCCTCCAGTGAACCTTCAAATGTGCCATTAATAAAAATAAAAACAAATAATCAGGAGACGGAAGAAAATGTGAGCGTGTAACAGACATGATTGGGTTCATTGTTCTGTTTGGACGTCCAATGATGTCAAGGCTTACTGGGCTTCCTCTTTTCAGCACGAGCTTCAGACGTCTGATCAGGCTCAAGAAGTTCCAGTTGTGGAAAAACAAAAACGTTCTTTATCTTCCTATTATAGCTATGAGCAACTGCAGCTGGGTTTTCTTGTGCCTTTGGGTCAGTGGTGCTGCAGGTGGTTGAGTTCAGGCATGGAGACCTTCAGTCCTCAGTCTGTCCTCACTGTGGGACCTGAAACCTCTGTGGCTGATGCCACCAATCCTTGCTGCTGGTCTTTAGCAGTCAGTCGATGGTTTTTGACCACCTGCCTCCTTGGGAATCTGGCGGCTTTCTGTTTCTGCCACTAGGGGGCGTAGCCTTTGTCCCTGTAACTTTAAAGTTGGGTTTTATTCTTCCAGCTGTAACTCTATGAACATTCAGGTCATTTGCTATGTTTTTGTATCTCTTTCCTGGTTTATGCAAAGTAACAGGCTTCTCTAAACCTTCTAACAAAGCCTTTGACTAGGCCATTATTGTAAGATGCATAAATGAAACATTAAGTCCTTCCTCAAACAGGATTGGTGAAGGCCTTCATTGGTTAAATCAGGGGTGATCAAGACAAACCCCCTGATTTGCAAACATATGAAGAAATCTGTTCAGAGGGATGAGTAATTTTTAGACTTCATCATTGGAAGTAGTTCTTTATGTTGAATTTGGATTAGTGTCATTTATTTCTTAAACATCTAAGAAAATTTCAGATGTACCAAAACCCTGAATTGCTGTTGGGGTTGAATAATTTTAGATTGAACAGTAAAAACAAACAGACTGAGCCTACGCAGCTATCACAGGTTTGAGTCCTGACCTGTTGACCTTTTTCACATGTCCTCCCTCTTTCTCGCAACCCCCTTTCCTTCCATTCAAAGTCAAATAAAGATCACAAGAGCCAAGAAAGTCCTTTAAAAAATTAGATTTTTTTAAAATAAACATTTTTATTAGTTTTATATTTTCACAAATAGAGAAAATAGAACATCACATCATACACTGTACTGCCTACAGTCTCTTCAGTAGACTGTACTGAAGAGAAACAAAACAAAACAGAAAATTTGATTTTTAAAACATTTTGATCTCCAAAATCCAATCTTCCAAGTTTGTAAAACACCATTTATTTACTGCAAGTCTAGTTACTTTTCAAGTGTGTTTTTATTTATACAGAGACAATTATAACTGTCACATCTAGATGCGGACAGATATCAGTTTGATGTAATTAAGCTGCTGTGCAAATTTTATCTTATAAATGTTCTGAGGTTCATGTTTCTTCTGTCTTAAAGCTTCTGGATGAAAGGGATTCCCCATAATTCAGGAGCAGCGGTGCATTTGCCACAAAGAACAGCCACGGACAGCTGGAAAGCAGAAGAGAAAAATGCATACTACAGTTTCATCTGTAAGCGTCCGATGACTGTTTGGCCCTATAACTAACACTGTTCTCTTAAAGTTTCAACAAGGATTACTCAACTGTGTCATCAATTTTTGCTTTTAAACAACAAATCTAAATTTTATGTCCACGGCGACAAGCCCGATAAACTATTAGTAACCCTGCTGCAGGGCTCTAGGCCAAGGCAAATTATTTCTAAAATTTGAAAACAAGGTGTCAGAAGTCTCCCTTGCATCAAACTCAATGCAATCTGACAAAAGCCCAGGTCCAGATGGTATCCCATCAGAATCTTTCCTCAAACCTACTTTCTGTACAGCTTAGGCCTCCCTTTAAACAAGGATCCCTCCCTTAGTCATTTTACAAAGCTTGTATCACACTTATTGCAAAAAAAGGGGAAATATCCAATGGATATCACCTCATGCAGGCCTATTTCTCTCCTGAATACAGACGTCAAAATTTTAGCCAAAATTCTTGGTTGCAGGCTGGAAATCGTTCTACCATCAGTTGTTTCAAAAGGCCAAACAGGTTTCATTAAAGGTCGGCCTCATGTTTTAAAGTTAGAAGGATGCTTAACAGTGTTTTGTCTCTTTGACTATCCTTTTGCAGTCCTAAGTAGATTCGGCTCTCGGGGAAAAGTCATTTCATGGATTAAATAATTGTACCGTCTGCTACAGTTTGTACCAATTTTCACACCTCAAAACCATTTAAATGAACAACAGGCACCCATCAGGGCTGCTCTTTAAGCCCCCTGCTCTTTGATCTGGCCATAGAGCCCCTCGTCATTGCAATTAGTATCAGTAAGGAGATATCAAGCATTCAGAGCAATGACATGGAACATAAGGCATCGCTTTATGCAGACGATCTTTTATCTCCCCATCATCAGCCTCGCTGAGTTTTTCTCTCGATCTGTTTAGCTAATTTGGTCATATTTCTGTGTATAAGCTGAACCTTACCAAACGTGAGCTTTTCCCTCTACGTAGTAAAACAGATATGTCAGATTTTACTACTGCCGTATCCTATTTCTGATTTTATTATTGGGCTGCCAACCTTAGATGCGTAGTGTTTGGTATTTTTACCATAACTTTGCTGACCGTCCTGACTGGGTGGTCATGGAATTACACAGTGACAACAATATATCCATTCTGGCCGTTCACTCAGTTTCTTTGCCAGAGTCAGTGATGGCATAGCTACTTTGAAAAAGTAACTTTAATTGGATTACTGATTACTCTGATAACTTAGTTACTTTACTGATTACTTAATTTGGAAAGCAACTAAGTTCTGTTACAAGTTACATTAGTAGTTACTGCCGCCACCTCAATATTAATATTGCATTGAGCTTTGCCAATGCTTACATAACTGCAAGTTATTTTATCAACAATGTATATCCACTTATAAGGTTGAAGTGAAGGGGAGATTGTTTAATGGTTACAACAGTCCAAAAAAACAATACAAAACTAGTATTTTTTGTGTTTTTGTGTAATGGTGCCATCTCACCAAACGTGTTTCGCACACCTGATGCGTAAAATACTAGGTGTAGGGCAAAATGTCAAGTGTCAGCATTCAAAGTGCACACACGTCAAACTTGAAGCGTTGGATGCGTTTGGTGTAAATAGGATTTTAGAGTCCCCGCCACCAGCCTCCAGGTTCTGCGTTACAACCCTGTGTTTGCTGTCAGAGCGCAGCGCACAATGCTCCTCCTGCGGCTCCACAACTCGGATGGCTGCACAGATCTGTGACACCCATCTTAATCTTAATGATTACATCGGCCTTTATCTGTACATCTTTATGGACACGTTCATTCGTGGCTGTTTTCACATTTATTGTGCAGTCCAGATTAGTCTTGATGTTTGCAGTTTTCTGGAGCGTGACACAAATATATTAACTTGACATTAAGGTAACTCTGCAAGATGCAGCTGGACGGATCATCCAGGAAATGATGGACAGGGAGAGCCCAACTAATACTACCTGGATGTCAGTCAAATTCTCAGGTTTATTATGTGTCTCTGCTTATTTCCAAGCCCAAATGAGCAACTTCACATTCAAAAACAAGCCCAAAAAATGCAACCCTCAACTCATTACCAATTTGCAAGCGACTTTCGAAAAGAAACAAGCCCAAAATCGCTTATAATAATCAGACTTGGCGACAGAAACTCAAAATAGTTCCTGTTTTTCTAGCAACAAAATGCTTATCCATTGTTTACACTTCTTTTGTGGTGTGTTATCACAGCTGATAACTTTCACGTAGATCGGTGGTCACTCCCCAATCTGCGCAGAAGGAATGAAATTGAATTACTAAAGAAAATAGTAACGCACAGTGATACAGTGATTTGGATAAGTAACTTTAAAACAATGACTGGATTTGACATAGTAACGCGTTAGACTACTTGTTACTGAAAAAAGGGGTCAGATGAGTAATGTGTTACCGACATCACTGGCCAGAGTTTCCCATTAGTGACCCTACCTGTAAAGGGCTGATTTGGTGACTTTATAATAAAATGTTGACTATGGCAGAGACCTTCTCACTTAAAACCTCAAGGGAAGAAGACTTGAACATGACTACCAGATGAGACATGGGTCTCTATACTTAAACTTGTGAATGCAACATCTCTGTGTGCGCGCCATTGCCGCATTCAGTTCAGAGTGGTACACAAAGCCCACTTCTCCAAAAGCAAACTATCTCGTATCACCCACACTGCTGAAGCCACACTGGGTAAGGTAAGGTAAAGTAAGGTAATTTTATTTACATAGCACATTTTAAGCAACTAGGAAATTCAAAGTGCTTTACAGGAGTTAAAAGGAAATACAAACAAAATAACAAACCAAAGGAAAGGGGAAAAAATGCTCCTGTTCAGGGTTGCTAAGTATCTAATACCATTTCTAAATAGTGAGCACTCAACAGTTTCTGGTAACATAAGCTAAAGAGTGACTGATCTAATTCCTTTTCTGGGTCAAAGTGAGTACTCCACAATTCTACGTTCTAAAAGAAGATCGATCCATGGCGGACAAGGGAATGAGACGAAGAAACCAAAAGTTAAAGTAAAGCTCTTAAAATGTTGAAAATGAATCATATCTCCCAGAATAATTGAATCCAAGAAGTTTCAAGCTATTTTGATTATTAAAAAAAATTGGATTTTTGTAGGTATTTATTTAATAGGGAGAGAAGCACAGATTAATAAGTACGGACAATAACTGTGAATGAAAGAATATGATTATATATGTTTACATTTATACAGCATTAATATATTTAAACAATATTAATATATTATTGCAATATATTATCTTGATCTGGGACCTGAGTCCAAATTTTGTACCACAAACAATCTATTGTGAAATATGACGATAAAAATTCATGAATCCTTAAATCTAAATGTAAAGAAATATACAAAAATAATTTGCTAAGCAAATACAATAAGATATGATTATTCCTTTTATGAGTTTGTTTACAGACATAAGTAGATTTTATTGGGGATATCATGTTTTAGAAAAATGTTTTGATTTTGGTGATGCTGTATGTATGAAAGTAATAAGGTTAGAAGGATTCTTCTATTGTTCAACCTAGCTTGTTCGGATTCAGGTCCCAGATTAAGAAATTTCCTACACAATAAATAAAAAGCAATGTAAATGATTTGATATATCGATATGTGCGTGTAAATAATTCATGAGATGAAACTGTGAGGTGCAGCTTGAGTTCAGGATTCTGAGGCTGACGAACTGTTTCTCAGCCTGGTGGTTTGTGTGCAGGATGTGTGTTGCCTCAAGGTTTTTTTTTTCTTCTCACATTTCATTCATCTGTTCAAGGTGGAAAATAGAAACTTTCACAGTGCTCTGATGCAAAACAAAAATTTATTCCACAGTTTTTGTGTAACCTTTAGTTAACTAACACAAATCAAAACTACGGTAGAAAATTACCAATTATTTCTCCCCTCAGATTTGGGTATATTGGGATACACAGCACTCTTTGTAATGGGGACGAATAGACAATAGAACATATTACACGGTCAAAATTATGACTTAGAAAAGTAAGGTTTATTCAAAATTTAAAACGAATTAAACTTAAACTAGATTTGATTGAATTATTTCGCTGTAACTTGAAAAGTAAAAGTTATATTTAAGCTTTAAAATCCTTTAGCGTCATTATATTCCAGACTACCAGTGGGTGGCGGTAATGCACCAATTTCGTTGTTTGCAAATAACCATCGAAGAAAAAGTCAGCGTCGCAGCAACGCCATTACTGAAGACTGATTTCTGTTTTCACAGGTGGGTTAAGTGCACAAGTAACAGATAGGTATCAATTGTAGATGTGTTTCGAAGTGCAGGACAATGTTTTATTAACATCGATTCTGTTTTGAGATATTTCTGTGTATTAGAAATGAATTTACGATAGTTAGCTTAAATGCTAACTATCGTTATTATACATTTAGCATGTTATTGTTTCAAATTGTGTTGTCGCTTCCGCTTCAAAACAATTCCGTTAACAAAATGAAACCTGGAGATGTAGGTATCATATATTTAGTGCAGTTCACCACAGCAAAGGGAAAATAACGCAGAAAAACCGTTGACCTCCAAACCACTCGTTCATTTTCTCGGTCCCTGTGTTTTCTTCGCTACGCAGACCCGTTGCCATAGAAATGACTAACAGTTACACTATTATATCAATATTCAACAGTAAAATCCGTTGCTTATGTATTAACCCCAAATTAAGGCTATTCCTAGTGGGTTTACTCTTGTGCCCAGCGCAGCACTGAGAAACTTCAGTCCCCGTCCACCTGCTGAATGGACGCCCTTCCGGTCTGTATAAATAACGGTCAGAGCGGACAATCAGCTCCCAGATTGATTATTTCTCCATCCATTTAGGAACCAGTGAGGCGCATTGCTGTTTCCAATAGGGTTTGTCATTTGAGGCTATTTCTGTGGGGTTAAAGGCAAAGCAGGATGTAGTCTGTGCCTCGCTGGTTCCGTCCAGATCACAACCGTAAAGCATCCGCTCGGACATAGCCGAACCGGACTCGGCCTCCTGAATGCGTAATTACGCACTCCAGAGAGGAGAATAATGTCTGGTTGAGGACGCTGAGATAGCAGAGCTGCTGCTGTGAATAGTAACAGCGAAAATTACGGACTGTAACAGTAACGATGAGCAGAGCAGGTCAACAACTTATGCGCCTTTTCCCCTGGCTCTACTTCGGCAGTCCCGCTGTACTCTACCCGGCCTCGCTCCGCTCTCCTCGGAAGTGATCGGGTTTTCACTGACCCTGCTGGGCCTGGAGCAGGGGGACACCTGGTGGCGGTGGAGGGCATTGAGCCCCACCTCCAGACGTCCTACTCCATGTGCTGCTTCATAACTTTACAACAGAAACGCGTTGTCATTTTTCTGAGGCAGCAGAAGAAGAGAGAGCTGAGCTGATTTTTATAGCCTGATTCTTCTGGGATTTCAAGAAGAGATGCCCAGTGGGAGGAATGCTGCAGAGTAAACAAGGTTTTAAATTAGTCAATACACATAAACGTTTATGTTAGGTTCAAATTAAATAACCATTTTCACTGACACGAAATAAACAATGATGATGTAAACAGTGACATGTATAAAATGCTTTGTATTTATGCTCAGATTTGCATAAACATTAGATCATACATTACAGAAATCTAAGAAACTAATGTTTCCAATCTCTGGAGTCTTTTTCTATTAATGCAGAATCAATCTACTCCAGGTTATCAGAAGTTCATAATATTACTCAAGTAAATATTAGTGCAGTAAAAGTATTCCTATAAGTACTTTTCCCATCCTAAAAATGACTGAAGTAAATGCAACTAGTAGTACTCACCTCTGAACATAGATAAAATTATTATCCTAAATCATAACTTAGCTAACATTATCTGCTCTATTCAGACATAGTTCTTACATAGTTCTTCTCTTTTTAAAGGAGAAAATAAATGTTTTTAGAAACATCAGCAAACAGTACCGACTCTATGCAGAGTGGGAAGAGACAGTCAGTTATTCATTTTTTTTGGCTCTAGTGGCCTTTATTTTATAAGTTAATTGACAGGAAGGTGGGTAATGAGAGAAGAGGAAGACATGCGGCAAAGGTCACCTGGCCGGGAATCGAACCTGCGACAGCTGCGTCAAGGATTGAGGCCTCCATATGTGGGTTGTCCTTAACCCCTGAACCACCACAGCACACCCACAGTCAGTTATTTTTAATTGAAAGGCTTAGGCTTTATCACATCTTTTTATATATTTTCCAACACTGAAATATTTGTCCTTTTATACCAATGATCACTTAGTTATTTCTTTTTCTGTGTTTATGTTGGAAGGACAAAGTTCAGCTGGTCTGATCACCAAATGAGTAACTGTGGTCGATTTGTTAAAGTATCTTCTACAAGAGCAAAGATAGTGAAACATATTCTATGCATCAGAGTGTAAACCCTTATGGAGTGAATAGATATATTTTATAACCAAGGACAGGATAATTGCAGAACTGTTTATGAGACAGAGTGAGAGCTTCTTGGCATGAAAGGTTTGTTGCAGAAACTTGTTTCCCAAAACTGTTGGAGTAAAGAAATGAACCACAGAGCAGCGATGGAGATGCTGCATCACACCCTGAAGACTTTGAAGAAGAGGAAGAAGAACCCGCCTGCTTTCCATGAGCTGCAGCTGAGATCGCTCAAGCAGCTGTTGGACATTTTATAACATCTAAATCTTTGTTATTTTCCCCGTGAAGGATGGAGAACAGCAGGGATGAAGACAGCTCTTCTGCAGTCAGTGTCAACAATGACAAACATCCTCTTAAATGTAAGTGACTCTATACGTATTTTACAGTTTTTGAGGATTAAAAAGTAACAATGCTACCAAAAAGCATTTCATACATTTTTATTCCTTCTATAGGTAGTTATAGTTTCTTAACATGGGCTGTAACAGGAATTGTTTTTATGTCACATCTTTAATTTTTTTGTATCATCTGAGAATTGTGTGATACAAATAAATTTTATTGATTGGTTAATCAATAACTTATTGATTCCATTGCTTGTTTTTTTCAGCTGCAGAAGTGGAGCCATCAAAACTCCGGTGCTCTTCTGTGTTTTTAGTGTGTTTGGGGTTGCTTTGTGTCATACTGGCTGCAAAAATCGTCTACAGTGAGTTTCATTTCAACAGAATATATTTTAAGTTTCTTCCTTTATAAACAAGTATTTAGAGGTTTAAAGCATTGGGATGCAAGTGTTCAGCAGTAAGAGGAGATCTGAGGGTTGACAAAAAGTCAGGGACACTGAAGGGTCACCAAGAATCAGTTCAACTTAATGCTGCCCAGCTTGAAACCTGTCAAGGTGTTAAAGTTTTTATGGAAGAGCTAAAGGCGTAGTTTAGTATGTGCGGACAAACCATCATTCAATATTTATATACTCCCACCAGCTCAGGTTATAACAGTAAATAAGATTAGCTACAACTAAAACCTAGCGATCAGCCCGAAACCTGGGAGTACTCTAACCCTAACCCCGGATTCTTTTGAATGCATGATAGCTGGATATCTGCTGTTTGGAGGTGGCCTGGGCCGACTAGCGAACACTCAGATTGACATGCTGTGTGAAAGAAGCGCAAGTTGTTTGTGATCTCACAGGCAAACTTTGGCACTAAAACTCACTAACAGGATGGAATCGATCTTCGAGAAGTTGCTGGTTGGTCCGGTGGTACCGCCATATTAATTTGGATGATTGAAATCTACAGAGAAGTACTGTGAGACTTGCTAAGGAGGAATTTCTCTGAATTGGTTAATTTTGGAAAAAGGTCCGGCTCTCTCTTCCTCTTGGATCCCAGGTTCTCTCGGCGGCCGCGTGTGGCCACAAGAAAACACAACAATGCGAGTTGACGTCACAGAATTGCAGAATTTAATCCGATAGGAGACAAAGTATAAAATTACAACAGAAACTGCAGAACAACAGAGACATACATTCATTACCTGAGACAAAGAAGATAGAAAAAGACGCGTTTTTGGAGAATTGTAAGAACAAATCTAATTTGTTACTCCCGGGCACAAACTTTTATAACGGTGTTTCTCAACCCTTTTCGGGTCAGCGCCCCCCCAGCCTCTATCCTGGTCCCTCACCGCCCCCACCAAAGAATTTGCAAGCGACTTTGCACTGACCATTATTTTATTATTAATATTCAGGGTTTCCCCCAGTGTATTATAAACCTGGCGGCCCGCCATGCTTTACTAGCCCCGCCGCCAGGCTAAGCGTTGCTTGTTTACATTTGTAGGAAAATAAAAAAATCTTCTTTTTTTTTAAGCCGGGCTGCAAGCGTTTCTTTTGCTCTTAGCATTTCACTAGCAGAGCAGATTTATTCCTAAAGGATAGGTTTATAATAGATAGGTTTATAGTTTTTGCATTTAAACCCGACAGCGCGCAGACCAATCACACAGCTGGCGCCTCTGCGCTTTGCCTCAGCGGGATCGCGCGCACCTCCTTTCACTCAAACTGGACACAGGCTGACCTGTATGGATGTTTACATCAACTTACTGTGAGGAATTATGATCCTTTGGAGAACTCTAGGTAAGAGATATAGACCTGTCTATTGATTTATAGATTAATAGTTTTATTGGACAGGAATTACAAAGAACAAATCTGGTTCTTAAATCCTAATGAGTCAAATTGAAAGTGTCATGGAGTCATCAGCCTCATGACAATAACACGGACATGAAAAATAATATTGAAGAAATAATATCAAATCTAATTAAAAACATAAATAAGTGATCAGTTCTTTACTGTTATGATCTGTAATATATATTTATTCTCAGTACTAGATGTGGTCTCAACAAACCCATAACACTTCAACAATATTATTTTACCTTTTATCTGGAAATAGTGTGTTTATTCTTGCCATACAGTCTCTGTATTAATTATTGCTAGAAAGGTCTTGCCATACCAGTTTATTCCTCTGAATTTACTTTAGTTTCTTAGTTTATTCTTGCATTTTGTACTTCATTCATTTCCATTTAGTTTCATTTGATTAGTTTTATCCTCTCTTGGTTTATTAATGTCCACTTTAGTTTCTGTCCTGTTGCTACATTTATTTTATCGTTTATTGACCATCAATAATTTTCACTCATCACCTGCTGCGCCGCCTAATCGTCATGTTTTTCACCTCATGTGTTGATTTTTCACTGTTCAACGGATTCTCTTGTTTTTATGCCATAATTCACATCTAGTTCGTCGCTCCGTTTTATGTCCCGCTTCTCCTGTTTCAGAGTTTTGCGCAATGTGCGCGTCTTCTTTTTTTTTTTTAAGCCCCTAAGGTGCAGGGCGGTCGGGAAGCGTATCAATGGGGAAAAGGCAGACTGACATAAACCTTTTAAAACAACAGAAACTATTTCTGCATTCTGATTATTGAAATTTAAAAGTGCTGTGTTGTTCTATCACCCCGTTTCATACCGGACCACTTACAGCACCGTGTTAACGCTATAAAATGAACGCTCTATATCGTGGTATCACACATGGAGGGATTTCTTTATTTAAATGGGTTCATGTTTCAGAGGGATACTCAGTGAGGGTATCGTGATTTTAGCTACCAGTAGCAGGAGAGGAGCTACGCCAAGAAGCTAACAGAAGCTAACAAACACTGAATAGAAGAAGAAGAGCTGCCATCGATACAGTTGCAGCCAAGCATGATTTAATGTTACACAACACAGTTTTACCAAGTTGCTCAAAGTCTAAACTGGTATTGTTGTGGATTTAAGGTGTAAAGTTTACCTTCAACCAAACGCCCCCCAAAGGCATCCCAGCGCCCCCCTTTTGTAAAAATGTCCGCCAGCGCGCCCTGCCGTCCTCTGAACGCCCCCTGGGGGGCGGTACCGCCCACGTTGAGAACCGCTATTTTATAATGTAGGCGGGTTTTTCCTCTTTAATATATTCAAATAAGGCGTACCTCTGCTTGACCAACTGAAACTATCTTGGACAGTCTGAGAAACGTAGAACTTTCCCCTTTTTTTACTGCCAAGATCAAAGGCCATTTTGCCCCTTTGTTTAAACAAAAGGAGCGGAGAGCTTGTCTTGACCTCCTGCGGTTCTAAGACCATCTGGGCAAACAGAAACAAAGGTATTTCACAGATAGCTGTGAAATCTGGCATCTCTCCCGCTTTCTCTCCCTACACAGATTCTCAGTTAAAAACTTAAACTCCTGTAGTGTTAAAGCAAAGGTTTGTCTCCACAAACCTAATTTTGTTCTTTTACACTCAGCACCTCAAAAGATTGAGCCCTGCCATAAACCAAAAAGTAATACATACAATCAACAGAATAGAATGGAGTATAATTCCTTTTTCTAACCTATCAAATATAATATTCAATCCTAAATATAAAAGTTAACACAATCATTTTCCAAAATTGTGCTATGGGCGGCAGCCAAGGGAGGGGACCCTGGTGGTCTGATCCTCGGCTGCAGAAGCTCTCGGGACGTGGAACGTCACCTCTCTGGTGGGGAAGGAACCGGAGCTAGTGTGCGAGGCTGAGAGGTTCCGGCTAGAAATAGTCGGCCTCACCTCGACGCATGGCTCTGGTTCTGGAACCAGTCTCCTTGAGAGGGGCTGGACGTACTTCCACTCTGGAGTTGCCCATGGTGAGAGGCGCCGGGCTGGAGTGGGCATACTTGTTGCCCCCCATTTGGGCGCCTGTACGTTGGGGTTCACCCCGGTGAACGAGAGGGTGGCCTCCCTCCACCTACGGGTGGGGGGACGGGTTCTGACTGTTGTTTGTGCTTACGGGCCGAACGGCAGTTCAGATTACCCACCCTTCTTGGAGTCCTTAGAGGGGGTACTGCCCCTCCTGGGGACTCCCTTGTTCTATTGGGAGACTTCAACGCTCACGTGGGCAATGACAGTGAGACCTGGAGAGGCGTGGTTGGGAGGAACGGCCCCCCCGATCTGAACCCAAGCGGTGTTCTGTTGTTGGACTTCTGTGCTCATCACGGATTGTCCATCACGAACACCATGTTCAGGCATAAGGGCCTGAACATGGCCCTTATGCCTGAATATGTGCACTTGGCACCAGGACGCCCTAGGCCGCAGTTCGATGATTGACTTTGTCATCGTCTCATCGGATTTGCGGCCGTATGTCTTGGACACTCGGGTGAAGAGAGGTGCGGAGCTGTCCACTGACCACTACCTGGTGACGAGTTGGCTCCGGTGGTGGGGGAGGAAGCCGGTCAGACCTGGCAGGCCCAAACGTGTAGTGAGGGTCTGCTGGGAACGTCTGGCGGAGTCCCCTGTGAGACGGAGCTTCAACTCTCATCTCCAGCAGAACTTCGAACACGTTCCGGGGGAGGTGGGGGACATTGAGTCTGAGTGGACCATGTTCCGTACCTCCATTGCCGAGGCGGCCTATCGGAGCTGCGGCCGCAAGGTCGTTGGTGCCTGTCGCGGCGGCAACCCTCGAACCCGTTGGTGGACACCTTCGGTGAGGGATGCTGTCATGCTGAAGAAGGAGTCCTATCGGGCCTTTTTGGCCTGTGGGACTCCAGAAGCAGCTGATGGGTACCGGCAGGCGAAGCGGCATGCGGCTCGGGTTGTCGCTGAGGCAAAAACTCGGGCGTGGGAGGAGTTTGGAGAGGCCATGGAGACAGACTTCCGTACGGCTTCGAGGCGATTCTGGTCCACCATCCGGCGTCTCAGGAGGGGGAAGCAGTGCAGCACCAACACTGTTTATAGTGGGGATGGTGCGCTGCTGACCTCAACTCGGGACGTTGTGGGCCGATGGGCGGAATACTTCGAAGACCTCCTCAATCCCACCAACATGCCTTCTGTTAAGGAAGCTGAGCATGGGGACTCTGGTTTGGGCTCTCCAGTCTCTGGGGACGAGGTCGCCGAGGTGGTCAAAAAGCTCCTCGGTGGCAGGGCCCCGCGGGTGGATGAGATCCGCCCGGAGTTCCTTAAGGCTCTGGATGTTGCGGGGTTGTGTTGGCTAACGCGACTCTGCAATATCGCATGGACATCGGGGGCAGTTCCCCTGGACTGGCAGACTGGGGTGGTGGTCCCCCTGTTTAAACAGGGGGACCGGAGGGTGTGCTCCAATTACAGGGGGATCACACTCTTAAGCCTCCCTGGTAAGGTCTATTCAGGGGTCCTGGAGAGGAGGGTCCGTCGGATAGTCGAACCTCGGATTCAGGAAGAGCAGTGTGGTTTTCGTCCTGGTCATGGAACACTGGACCAGCTCTACACCCTCAGCGGGGTCCTGGAGGGTGCATGGGAGTTCGCCCAACCAGTCTACATGTGTTTTGTGGACTTGGAGAAGGTGTTCGACCGTGTCCCTCGGGGGGCCCTGTGGGGGGTACTCCGGGAGTATGGGGTACCGGGCCCTTTGATACGGGCTGTCAGGTCCCTGTATGACCGGTGTCAGAGTCTGGTCCACATTGCCGGCAGTAAGTCGGGCTCGTTTCCGGTGAGAGTTGGACTCCGCCAAGGCTGCCCTTTGTCACCGATTCTGTTCATTACTTTTATGGACAGAATTTCTAGGCGCAGCCGAGGTGTTGAGGGGATCCGTTTTGGTGGCCTTAGGATCGCATCTCTGCTTTTTGCGGATGATGTGGTCCTGTTGGCTTCATCGGAACGTGATCTGCAGCTCTCACTGGAGCGGTTCGCAGCCGAGTGAAGCGGCCGGGATGAGGCTCAGTGCCTCCAAATCCGAGGCCATGGTCTTGAGCCGGAAAAGGGTAGAGTGCCTTCTCCGGGTCAGGGGGGTCGTCCTGCCTCAAGTGGAGGAGTTTAAGTATCTGGGGATCTTGTTCACGAATGAGGGAAGAAGGGAACGGGAGATCGACAGGCGGATTGGGGCAGCGTCTGCTGTGAAGCGGGCGCTGTACCGGTCCGTCGTGGTGAAGAGAGAGCTGAGCCAAAAAGCGAAGCTCTCGATTTACCGGTCGATCTACGTTCCCACCCTCATCTATGGTCATGAGCTTTGGGTGATGACCGAAAGAACGAGATCACGGGTACAAGTGGCCGAAATGGGTTTCCTCCGCAGAGTGGCTGGGCTCTCCCTTAGAGATAGGGTGAGAAGCTCGGTCATCCGGGAGGGACTCAGAGTAGAGCCGCTGCTCCTCCACGTCGAGAGGAGCCAGTTGAGGCTCGGGCATCTGGTAAGGATGCCTCCTGGACGCCTCCCTGGTGAGGTGTTCCGGGCACGTCCCACCGGGAGGAGGCCTCGGGGAAGACCCAGGACACGCTGGAGGGATTACGTCTCTCGGCTGGCCTGGGAACGCCTTGGGATTCCCCCGGAGGAGCTGGAAGAAGTGGCTGGGGAGAGGGAAGTCTGGGCCTCCCTTCTGAAGCTGCTGCCCCCGCGACCCGACCCCGGATAAGCGGAAGAAAATGGATGGATGGATGGATTTTCCAAAACCCCATTCACCATAAACCTGAGCAATTTTCTAATACTTAAACAAAACATTTTCATTCACATAATTTCCATTTGATTCTAATATAGTCCCAGATAATACATGTTTCAAATACATTGATCATTTACTAAATTAGTAAATTTAGTAAATGAGGGGGGCGGGGGGTTGGAATAAGGAGGGTTCGGTGAATGCGCATATGCAACTGGGGGGTTCGGTACCTCAAAAAATGTTAAGAACCACTGATCTAGATCAACATTTAGGGCCACCTACTTTATAGTCAAACATGGAGGACCAACACTTTTACTTCTCTAGACCAATATTTACCTTAATATTATCCATAGAAACTCCTTCCAGTTTATAAATTATGGCGTACTTTTGCTTATAACAGGAGTATCTAATTTATATATTCAGGAATTAGAACAAACGTAGAATCCAGAGAAACTCCTATTAGCTTATCAAGAGAAACTACTCATTACCTTAGATCAGCATTATCAGGAAAAGAATCGAGAGAAACCGCTACTATTTTATAAATCATGAACTACTTATTCTTAAACATGGGGTTATACTTTCTTTTCTTTTTTGCTCTTTCTTTTGGTTAGTTGTTTTGTTGTATTTACTTCTAATTCATGAAAAGCACTTTGAATTACCTGGTTGCTGAAAATGTGCTATATAAATAAAATGACCTTATCTTATCCCACCAATACTGTCTAATATCCTAATAGTGTTTGAGAGAGAAACTGAAAATGTTGATGCTTCTCTGGCACAGATAAATTCACTGACTTTTCTGACTAATTTGTGTTTTTATAGTGAATATGAAGACAGCCAATCAGCAGGAAAGTATCAAAACCCTTATAACAGATAGAAGACAACTTATTGAGGAACAAAAGATGATGGAGAACGAGATGGAGGAGGTGGTCCGAGACAGACACCTGAGCCTAGAAAAAGCTGGGTTTATCCAAAAGAGGCTAACTCAAGTCAGAGAGGAGCTGAACAAAGAGAGAGACGAGCTGAGGAATAAGATTGACGAGCTGAGCAGAGAGAAAGATGAGCTGAGCAGAAAGAATGACGAGCTGAGCAATGAGAAAGACGAGCCGAACGATGAGAAAGACGAGCTGAACAAAGAGAGAGACGAGCTGAGCAGGAAGACAGAGGAGCTGAGCAAAGAGAGAGACGAGCTGAGGAATAAGATTAACGAGCTGAGCAGAGAGAAAGATGAGCTGAGCAGAAAGAATGACGAGCTGAACAATGAGAAAGATGAGCTGAGCAGGAAGACAGAGGAGCTGAGCAAAGAGAGAGACAGGCTGAGTGAAGACAAACACGAGCTGAGACAGGAGAAAGACAAACTGAACAAAGAGAAAAAGGATCTGAGCACAGAGAAAGAGGAGCTGAAGAAAGAGAGAGAGAAGCTGAGAGTATTGACAGACCAGGCAGAGAAGCGATGCAGAGAGAGAGATGCTCTGAAAAACTTTTATGATGCCCTCATGAAATTTGACAATTTTCCAGTTCGTGATTTGTGCCCAGTATCGTGTAATTACATTTCTAGATTAACTTTGAAACTCTTGATTATTCTTTTTATATATATATATATTAAATTATAAACAGTTTTCGAAGACATAGCTGACCATTACTATCACAGGTAGAGTGCTGAAGGTCACTTTCCTGACAGCAAAGTGAGCCAGTAAAATTAATTCATTAGCAGCAGGTTTACAGCCAAGTTTTGGTTTCAGAGAATGTTTTTGTTTTTTAGTGAACCCTGTGGTACGCCACTTCTGACTAGAATGATATCATCATTTAATCACCTTCCAACATTGATCTGCACTCTACCTTTAAAAGCTTTGCTTCAGTAATTTTGATTATTAAAATATTAAGTAAGTTCACGTGGATTTCTTTTAGAAATTAATATTTTTTGTTTTGAGATTATTTTACCAAAGTTTCACTTTATTCTGCTCTTTCTCCTTGTCTAGTGAGACCGAAATGCCAGCATTGCGCCAAACATGAGAAATCCTACAAGGGACACTGCTACTATATTTATCCATATGACATAGGTTATGCAAACTGGGACCGAAGTCGACAGTTGTGTAAGACTGAAGGTGGAGACTTGGTTGTAATTGATGATCTGGAGGAGCAGGTAAAACAAAACACCACCTCTTCTCTTGAAGTTTAAAGCTATTCTGGAAGATTAATGGCTTGACAATACTGTATCACATGCACTAACTGAATCAGCGTCTCCAAATTATAATTTTTAAAGTCTCAATAAAAAAGAGGAGGAGACGTGGCCTCAATGAATAAGAACTTCTTAAATTGCAAAAAATATATATTTTTAGGTCATTTTAACTCTTTTGAATGTCGTCAATTGAGGTAAAAGGCCATAAATTAACTCTGATACTAACTTTGTACAAAACCCCAACGTGTGGAAAACTTCTTTGACTTTAATGAGCTTTTGTCTCTTATATGCAACAATTATGACTGTTTCATAACTGTGGGAGATTTTAACATCCATGTTGACGAGCCCAAAGACAGAGAGCTAAACAGTTGTGACTTTCTTGATCATTTTGGTCCAATTCAACATGTTAAACAATCAGCACACAATTGAACACACACTGGACGTGATTATCAGGACGGGTGTGAATATTTCCTGTGTTTCTGTAACTGATGTCGCCCTGTCAGATCATTTTACTGTTATGTTTTAAAATACTTTCTCCATTGACTCACTTAGTAAAACGGCCACTATCACACAACGTTCTTTCACAGCAGAAACTTTTAATCAATTATAGTCCATCTCGCCTTTAAGTTGTAACCATGACGATGAGATGGTAGATAACTTACATTCTATAATTTCAGATATAATTGATTTTATTGCACCCACTAAAGTGAAGGTTGTGTCTGGTAGGAACAAGTCTCCATGGAGACATGCAAGATATCTTTGTTTCAATAGGTAACGTATCAACGAAGTGGATAGAAATCATGCGGGGTACCCCAAGGTTCAAATCCTAGGACCCCTCTCATGATGCGTTCACACTAAACACGTTTTGAGCATCAGGTGCGTCTGGTTTACATTTAAAGCCTATGTGGAGCATCGGACGAGACATGTCAAACACTCAAAACGCTCCAAACGGATCAAATTGCACTGCGCTAGGTGCTCTAAACGCACCTCCACATGCCTCCACATGCCTCCACATAGACTTTGAATGTAAACCAGACGTGCCTGACGCTCAACACTCATTTGGTGTGAATGTACCATCATTTGATATCCGTATGCTCCCACTAGCTCAGGATATAACAGTAAATAAGATTAGCTACCCTAACTACGCAGATGATACACGGCTCTACATCACGATGTCACCAGGTGACTCTGAACCAATCCAATCACTGAATAAATGCTTACAACAGGTAAATGTGTGGTTGTGCGATCTAGAGTCAAAGCACAGCTTTAGCTATTACAGCAAGAAACCAGCAAGCAGGCCCAAAATCTGGTTCTAGTGATGAACTCTGACCTGAGCCTTCAGAACTACTTAAAGACAGTTACGAAATTGGCCTTCTATCACTTGAAGAACATTTTCAGGGTAAAAGGACCAATGTCCCAGCAAGATCTAGAGAAACTCACCATGTGTTTATCTTTAGTCACATTGATTAATGCAACAGTGTCTTTATAGGTCGGCCTAAAAAATTAATCCTCATCAACATCCTTATGATGTTGATTGTTTCAAAACTTGAGAAAATGTAATGCTTTGATTTTTAATTGTGTGTTCTATGACTTCATATTTTTGTGTATTTTGATATGAAACACTTTGAAGTGCCTTGTTACTGAAATGTGTTAGGAATAAACTTGATTGATTGATAGCTCAAAGTAAAAAAGATTTACGACAGTCTAAAATAAAATCTGTTCACAGGAATTTATCAACAATCACACCCAGAAATACGATTCTGATAACCATGGATACTGGATAGGGTTACATCACTTTCGACACAATTGGTCCTGGGTTGATGGACGTAGGAACTTTCTTGAGTAAGAACTATTATCTCAAAATATGTACATTTGAAGCTGCACTATGTAACTTTTTCTTGAAAATATCTTCTTACATATTTGTTGAAGCTGTTGCATGTCCTGACAGTATGGTATTAGATAAATAATACATGAAAATATCGGACTTCTCTGCCTTCTCCCAGTGCGTGAGTGCTAACTAGAAACAACCAATCAGAGCCCAGAGGCGGGTCTTATCGCTGTCAATCACAACCTAGCGTGGTAACGCTCGTCCCCTTTATAAATTTTAATAAAATGTTGTCACACAGATGTCACCATGTTGTAAACGCTGCTATGCATTCTGGGTAAATGATGTCCAGTTGTGCTAGCTCTGTCCAGCCAAAACTGATGGATAATGTCACTGAACGAGTTGAAGTCAATGAAGATGAGCAGGGAGGAAGAGGACAGAGTTGGCCGGTGTTTTGCTGCTGCCTTCAGCTTCATAAATGAAACAATGAATAGCACTTACCTCTGGTCAGACTGTGTGATCTGGTAAGTAGTTCTGTAGCTCTGTGTCCGGTCCGGTAACAGCTGTTTTGGGTCCAGGCTTCTTATGGTCAGATTGGTGGTTTCATATTCAGTATCAGCAGCAGTATAGCTTTGTTAGCATTTCAATTAGTAGTAGCTCCATTAGCACTGCTTGTCTTTGATGTTTGTCTGTAGCGCTGTGTCGGCCGATAACAGCTGCTTAGGGTCCGGTCCAGTCTAATCGGTGGTTTAATATTCAGTACTTGTACAAAAGATTGTTAATTATTTGTTCCAGCCCTTTAGTTTGGTTTTCTTTATCTAGGTGTTTCATGTGTGGTGCCTTTTTCCTCCACTGGGTGGTTTTTTTGTTCATACTTCACTTATGGACATGAGCATTCAGTGGGGCGGCTCTCAAGGCAGATTTGTTATTACCTCCTTATATTGTGTGCGTCCATTGAATGAAACCACACATACTCACACCTACATACACACTCATACACCCATACACACACAATCTCATCTACAAGCGCACCCACTTGAATCCTGCCCGTTATGTGTATGGATGAAGCTGGAAGTATATTAAAATCAAGTTAAGCCTAATTCTGGACTCGGACCTTCTCTCCTTTCTATAACTCACCTCAACATATATAATAGCTGTCCTAACCCGACGCCTGGAGTGATTGCTTATCTACAATAAAACCAGTTTCAGTCTTTAATACAGTACTGGTGGCAGTATAGCTATGTTAGCATTTCAAAGAGCTCAGACTATTTAAGCACAACATTTATTTTTAGCTTCCGAAGGTAACGATCACCTGTTGGAGCCTTTGTCAGTTTTGCTCATACAAATGACCCAAAGTCTTCTGGAGAGAAATGTTAAGAGCACAAATGCAGGTCATTTGGAAGTTGTGTTCAGGTCCAGCTCTCTTCCTGTGCGCTCTTCTTTTTTTCATGTGGGAACTTACCCAGATTCACCACCTCACCCGTTTGTTTTTTTAAATTACAGCCAATAGTGACACAGTGTGGTATTATCTAAAATTACACCAGTCAAATGCAATATGAAAAACATCAACTCAGGTAAAGTTAGCCTTCCTGTGTTTACGTCCTGTACTGCGGATTTCAGTACAGAACAGACCAAAATGCGTCATCAACCCATCGGGTGAAAAACATGAAAAGATAGACATTTTGAAGTCATTATGAGCTTTGGCTTATCACAAACAGCAATTTTTTAGTTAACAGGAAAATTACAACATATCTAGACCAACATGTTCAACTAATTCTGGGTCACTTTAAGTAAAAATGTAAATATATTTTCCACAAGCTTGTAGAAGAGTTAAATATACTGAGTGACAACGACTCCAGGATCTCCCAGGACTTGTCCTAAAACCAAACCTCAGTGGGCCGTGGCCCCCACCAATCCAAACGGGATTGATGGAGGCCTTCATTGGTTAAGTCAGGGGTGATCAAGATAAAACACCTGATTTGCAAACACATGCAAAAAGTGAAAACTTCTGTTCAAAAGGATGAATCATTTTTAGGATTTATGATTGGAAGTAAGACTTTATGTTGAATTTGAGTAAAATATTTTTGCTACATTGGGTTTATTAATTTTTTTTACTTTTCGTAGTGTCAGTTATTTCCTTTATGAGGTTGAATAATTTTAGATTCAACTGTAAACAGACATCTAGGGTGCGGCGGTGACGCTGGAGTAAAGCGCTCGACCCGTACAGACGCCTCAGCTATCACAGGTTTGAGTCCCGACCTGTTGACCTTTGCTGCATGTCCGCCCTCTTTCTCACAATCCACTTTCCTGTGCACTCAAGGTCAAATAAAGATCACTAGAGCCAAGAAAGTCCTTTCAAAAAAATGTTTTCTTTAAAATTCGATCTTCCAAGTTTGTAAAACGGCTTTCATTTATTCGAGTCCGACTTCTTTTCAAGTGTGTTTTCATCCTTAAAGAGACAACAGCTCATCTAGATGCTGACAGTTTTCAGTTTGATGTCAATAAGCTGCTGTACAATTTTTTTATGTTATAAATGTTCTGAGGTTCACGTTTCTGTCTTAAAGGTTCTGGATTGAGGGGATTCCCCGTTCGTCAGGAGCAGCGCTGCATATGCCACGACAAAAAGCCACAGAGAGCTGGAGAGCAGAAGACAAGATGGAAGCATCCAAATTCATCTGTGAGCGTCTGGAGATTTCTTGGCCCTTTGGCTAACACTGTTCTCTTAAAGCTTCAATCAAGAATACTCAGCCGTGTCATCACATTTTGGTGAATGTCATAAATAAAAGCTCAATCTCTGAAAGCCAAGTTTTAAGTTGCAGCTGCTATAGTTCTTCTAACATGGCAATTGAGATTCTGTTCACAGTCACTTCTGTAGGTTTGTTTTCATCCGTGGAAGCACTTCCACCTCTGAGCGGTTCATTTATTGTCCATCCGAATCTGGTTCTCACACTGTGAGGTCCATTTCCGGCACTGTTGACTGTCTGCAGGTTCCAGTGCTTTGGGAACGTTCGCTCCACAATAAGCAGGCCAACTTCCACTTCAGTAGTAGAAACCTGTACGTCTTCCAGATGTTAACATCCTCCTGACAGGGAATATTCTCTTTTTTTTTAGAACTTAAATTGTATTCATTTTTGCAGAGCAATTACACAGTCAGACATCAGCAATAATTAACACAAGTTTTTCCATGTGGCATTATGTGAAATAAATTGGTTACACGTTTGCAGCTAGTAAAACTTTTTTTTTTTTAAATAGGATGGTTTGATGTTAAAGTTATTCCTGAGCATAACTCAGGAATAAATTCCTGGGTTTTTGTTTTCTTTTAAAAGAGGAAACTACAGGGGGTATACTCTATAAAAGAGAAATAAGTGGACAAACTTAAAATCTTAAGCATTTCATATTCTGTCTTGAAGTTTAGACTGTGCATTTGAAAAACTCCTGAAACAACTCAAAAATATTTTCATCTTTGAGCAATTGTTTTATAAACAATGACATCGGCTTTAACTTGATTCCAAATGGATAGTTCAATCATATCTGAGAAGGAGAAAGGCCCCATGCCAGGTCAAATTAAGTGGGAAACCAAATGTTGACAAAAGCAACTGGAATTAAAACTCGAGTGCTTCTGGACAATTGTTTGGAAAATGGAGAAACACCGATATAATTGGAGCCCTGCACCAAGAATACCACCTGCTTAGCACCGTCGATGGACTGAATGGGTCTCTGGTGGGTTCGGGGCAGCTCAACAGGGGGAGGAAACTACGCACCCTGTCCATGAATGACGCGGTGGCACACCATAACTAAGCTTTATCAAAACCGAAAGTTTTATGCTAAATCATAATGATAATAAAAAATGTTCTCTTATTCTTTAGTTTTCACAGAGCAGGGGGCAAAGAGGTGGGTGAACAGCAATTTACTTACATGTGAATATTGTTTTCATCCAACCACAAACATTTGATAAATATGTCATCTGAACGTCTTTAGTTTTTAATTTTTACACATTTTCTGCCTAAATTCCCATAAATCTGTCACATTTTGAAGCTCTTGCTGTCTTTTACTAAAGTGGAAACGATTGTATCTGAAGTTAAATCACTTCTGATTATTTCATTCGTTTAGTAATTTATAGTTTTTACCATAAAGATCAGTTTAGTTTTACCGGTTGTAATTGTGTCAGTTTGAGACAATCAGCTAAGTGGCCACAAGAGGGAGCCATACACAGCCTGCTCTTTCTGCACAGCAGTTTTTAAGTAGAAGAAGTTTTGTCTGCCAAAGATATCAAATTCACCTGGATATGTAAAATAACTAGTTTGTTTTCTGTCAGTTTTATAAACTTTTATTCGTTACATCCGTTTCATTTAATGTCGGATTTCGCCTTGATCGTTTTAAGCAGCTTTAGGCCTAAATACATTTATTGTCTGATAATCTTTCATCCATCCATATTTTTTCCCCCTTTTTAAGAGATTAATTGACTGTTCATTTAGTTTGTTTTATATTTTATTTGTCTTTCATGTTTCATTTTGTTTCCCATATTATCAGCTTTCATTTGTTTTTTTTGTTTATTTTTAAAAAAATATTTACCGAAGTAAATAAATATCCATAATATCAAAACGTTTGTTGAATCTTTTTACTAAATGCTGTTTATTGCTGGTGTCGCAGTGACTGGATGATGTGAAACCACTTTGAACTGCTGTTTTGCTTAAATGTACAAAATAAACTGCAATATTCCATAAACAAAATGTGTTTTAATGTGAACTTATTGTATTTTCATACTTTAATTCATCGTTTTAGGGGGATCTTCTGAACATCTGTGAGTTTTACCCAATATTTGATGTTGTATTTTTTATCACAAGGCTGTAAAACACGGAAACCCTTCTGTTGATAACATTTATTAATCCGTCTCTTTTTGAAATCCATACTTTAGATGACTTCAAGCTGAATGACGCGGTGATCTGGTCGCTGCGCTGTAATTACCTGCAACTGGGACAAAAGGTGAGTCATGAGCAAAGTCCAGCCGACCAATCAGCGCTCAGGATCGACTCCAGGAAACGCAGTGGTTCTCCAGCACCTGGTCGGCCTGAAGCGGGACAAACAGCTGCTGCACCTGAGACCAACTTCTGGCTTTCTGATCGGGACGGCGGCGCACAGCAGCGATGGTTTGCGGAGGATTCATTTGCACCAAGAACGCGCTTTCTGCGCTCAACGTCGTTTATATTGTGAGTATCTGATGAAATTCCGGAGTTTATTTTTGGGAGGAGGTGAAAGACTGGAAAATGGCAACCGGGCTGATCGGGTGGTTTTACCTGCTGTTATTCCAAGAAGTCATGAAACCAGGCAGCAGGTGAGCAGCGCGGACTTCATGTTCCTGCTGGTTCTGCTCTGTTCTGTTTGCTTCGTCATGTTTAGGGTTAACATCCTGTTTTTCTGGAGTGAGTGAAGCAGGAAAAGCTCCTAGGAAACACTAAAGGTCAAGGAAATGCCTGGTTAATTTACGGTCTTTTTTTCCTGTTTTCATTCAAAAGAATAAAAACAAATGTAAAAGTATCAGGTTCAACATCTGGATTTAGTTGAAGAAAGAAGCTAATATTTATAGACACACCTCTGAATGTCAGGTGAAACCTTTGAGTTGAATGACAGAAAAGTAGAATAAAAACCATAACAGGCTCCACAGTGAAGAATCATCCTATGAGAGCAGCGGCTCATGAAATTCAGACCAATCACACAATGGACAGGGGCCAAAAAGTTCAGGGACGTTGTGACAAACAACCAAAATGAACATTTTCATTATGCAGCTGCACAATGAGAACCGGTCGAGTTCTGCAGTTGGGTTAACCTGCAGAGAGCCTGTGAGACGGAGAGGGAAGCTGGTGACGAGCCGATTGTCTCACCAGTTTATGAGTTTTTTCTGTTTGACAGTGATAAAGTTGTCCCAACATGTGATATTCAGTAACCATGACTACTGTTGATTACAGGAGTCATGGTTACTGTTTCTGATGATGTTAAAATATCTCAGCTTCCTGAGAAGATGGAGGAGCTGGAGGCTTTACTGTAAATAATTTCAGTGTCTGGTAAAGATGCCGTGTCTGTGTCTCCACCTGCTCAACCTGCTTTCCCTGTAGAACCAGAGGCTTAGAGCTGGGCTGTGGCTGCTGCCCCGTCCAATCAGGACGCTCTCTGAGCCCAGCAGGTCTGGATGCGCCAACTCTTTACTGAAATCAGACTTTTCTTTTTTTCTATTTTTGGCCTCGTCTTTTTCATAGTTAAATCTGAATGCAGTCAAAGTCTGTGTGAAGGACTTGCTTCCCCAAAACCACCTGCATGTCAGAAGGAGCTCCTGAGAACCTGAGGGGTCTGGAAGCAGCAGGTCTTTAATGTATTGTGGTGCTAAACCGTTCAGTGATTTATAAACCAACATCAGTATTTTAAAGTCTCTTCTCTGAGGGAGCCAGTGTAGGACTGTAGAACTGGTCCTGGTTTTAGTCAGAACTCCAGCAGCAGCGTCTGGATCAGCTGCAGCTGGAGGATTGATTTTATCCTGCAAAGATGCTGTAGCTTTAATCAATGTGACTAAAGATAAAACACATGGATGAGTTTCTCTGATGCTGAGACATCAGTCCTCTGATCCTGAAAACGTTCTTCAGGTAGAAGGCCGACTTTGTACCTGTCTTTATGTGGCTCTGAAGGTTCAGGCCAGAGTTCATCACTGCTCCCAGATTTCAGCCTGATTTCTGGTTTTAATAACTGAAGCTGTGTGTGACTCTAGGTTGTTCCTCTTTAGGTCCAAAGACAATAACTTCAGTCTTGTTTCTGTTCAGCTGTTTCCAGAGACCTACAGGTCGGATGAATCCAACTTATTTGTAAAGGTCAGAAGCATATCAGATTTAGGATCACATATTCAGCTGGCCTGGGTCGCGTTTGTAAAAATCTGATCTGTGTTGTTCAAAGTGTTATGAAAAGATCAGATGCAGGTCTCATAGGGGCAAAAAAATCTGCTTTGGACCACTTCAGGCTGCAGTGTGAACGGAGCCTAAGTGGGACAGATCGGATTATTTTGGGAAGGCAAAAGGATTGAATTGAGCCGTTCAGACGGCTGTGAAAAGGCCAGCTGTAGGTCGCTGGATTTGGGTTGCATCTGCTTGCTGTGTGTCTGCAGCTCCCAGCAACCCGGACCAGGCCTGGTCAGCAACCCGGACCAGGCCTGGTCAGCAACCCGGACCAGGCCTGGTCAGCAACCCGGACCAGGCCTGGTCAGCAACCCGGGCCAGGCCTGGTCAGCAACCCGGACCAGGCCTGGTCAGCAACCCGGACCAGGCCTGGTCAGCAACCCGGGCCAGGCCTGGTCAGCAACCCGGGCCAGGCCTGGTCAGCAACCCGGACCAGGCCTGGTCAGCAACCCGGACCAGGCCTGGTCAGCAACCCGGGCCAGGCCTGGTCAGCAACCCGGGCCAGGCCTGGTCAGCAACCCGGACCAGGCCTGGTCAGCAACCCGGGCCAGGCCTGGTCAGCAAGCCGGACCAGGCCTGGTCAGCAACCCGGACCAGGCCTGGTCCTTCCTCCTTATCTGCCTTCCTTTTCCTCAGGAAACATTTGCCAGCTACAGAAAGTTACTCTGCTGTGCTGCCACCAGCCACTCGGCAGGAAGCGACTCTTTGGTTTCCAACCTTTCCACCTGTTGTGTGTTTTTGGACAGGGTGATAAAGGGACATTCAGCTCAACACCAGCAGGTTAAAAATGCATCAACTGGTCGCATGTTGACTGAATTCATGCTTTTTGATTATTTACAGTTCCATCTTCCAGCGCAGGGTTTGTTCTGATGTGCAGCTTGAAAAATAATAATTCAGGAGTTGAAGATTGATGTTTCCTCAGATCATTAGAGGTTATTTAGCTCAGTGAAGAAGGAATTCTCTGTTTTCATGTTTGGGATGTACTTTGGCAAAATGCAACTTTAATCTCTACATTCAGTGGATCATCAGGATCCACTGAATGAAAGAAACTGCAAGTTTAGTTAATATGCTGCTAATAAAGTTAAAATGTTAAGTTTCACAGCTGCACAGGTTGATGTCACGGTTGTTCCACTGAGAAGCGAAACCACAAAAAACAATCTGCGTTAAAAAGCTCATGACCACTCTGATGTGTGCGGGAGGTTGCTGCTTATTCATTTTTAGCTAGATTCACTGCATACAAGCATTTAATTTAAGAGGCCGAGACGCCAAAGAAACTGAAGCTAACTGAACAGCAACGTTCAGGTTTAGGACGTAGATGTGCTCAGATGTGGGTCACGTACAAAATGTTAAGACACAAGACAATAAAAAAAATCTTTCCACAATTTTATTAATAGTAAAGGGGCGAAATGATCAAATCCAGTGACTATAATACGGTTTTTATTTGAAGGAAAATGTTTGCGTGCGTACAGCTGTGAAGATGATGTCTGAGCAGAACGACCTGCTCACCCGGTCCCAGCGGGTCTCTGACACCGAGTCGCTCCGTTCTGCAGCAGAACCAAAGCTGCCGTCGTTACGGCGCCTCCAGCAGCTCCACCTCAAAACTGATTGTTTTATTTTTCAGTCAGAACAAAAGTGACCCACATACAAGACGAGCTTCAGAGCTCAGGCCGATGAACCGCTGCATCAGAAACAAATGACTTGCATTTGACTCAGGTTTTTATATGCATCCAGGTTTTCCGATCTTTTTGTTTAAATGTTGACTTGTGTGTAAAATATGGCATTTCTCTGCGTTTGCTCGCTTCATGCATGAGTGGCCTGGTTTTTGAGCCCGTCGCCTCCTGCTCCCCTCAGATGGTGAGTCTGCTGATGATCGGGGTGGCAGCCTGGGGGAAATGGTTCGGCCTGGTCTCCAGCATCAGCGCGGTGGCGGCGGTCATCGGAGTGGGCGTCTTCCTGCTGCTGGTGGCCTTCGTGGGGCTTTGCGGCGCCCTGAAGCACCAGCAGGTCCTGCTCTTCTTCGTATCCTTTCAGACGGGTCCGGTCCACGGTCCATCTCCTCACCTTTAGGATGTCGGTTCCTCAACCTCCACCAGTACATGATGATCCTGTTTGTAGTGTTTGTGCTGCAGTTCTCCATCTCCTGCGCTTGTCTGGCTCTCAACACGGACCAACAGGTCGGTCCGTTTCTCTGGTGAATTAAACATTTAGCTGCTAGATGAAGATTTAAAGGTTTTACAAATAGCACAGACTGAACTTTGTTCCATGGTACAAACTAATCCAGTTAATTGTGAGGATTTAATGACTGTGCTGTTGAATTAAGTGGAGCAGAAAGTCTGAGGTTTCACATGTTGCAGGTATTTTTGTGTGGATGAATCTTTTGCTTCAAATGATCCAATGATCACTAATCGAATGCTGTTGCTGCATTTTAGACAATAAGATATTTTCTTATTTTAAAAACAGTTATTTCTTGTTCATCTTTTAATTTAATGCTATATAAAAACAGCTTAAATGGTTAAATGACAAATCTGCAGAATGTGGCTGTTTTGTTTAATCTGATTTAATCTTCAGAATAATCGACTTACTAGAAATAATCGTATATCAGTGATCCAGATGTCTGAGGAAGGAGAATCCAGGTTGTTGGTGACCAGAACCTTCAGCCGGGTTCTGATGGTTTGGGTCGTTTCCTCAAACGAGGGTCGGCTTTTAGAGCAACACCTGCTGCCTTCCAGTCCAAAATCCTCTCCAGGTTTTTCATCAAAAGATGGAAAACGGTCCTGCCTGAGGAACGGGACGGTTCTGTCGGGTTCTGACAGACGATGTAGAACCGAACTGGGCGGCGACCCGTTCCAGGACAGAATGATGGCAGCAGCTGTTGCTCCTCATGTCTGTGTGAAAACAAATGCATCATATTTTCATAAAGATCATAAACTGATGACGGAGTATTATGACCATCCTGAGAAAATAGAATAACTTTACGAGAATAAAGTTATGGAATGACAAAGTAGTTTTAGGAATAGTCTATTCTGGTAATATTACAACTTCTTGTAATATTTTTTTTTTTTTTTTTTATAACTTTATTTTTATTTTTGTTAATGTTATTAGAACACAATCAAGAAAAAAGATCAAACAATAGAAATTATAAAACAATAGAGAGAATAGAAAATATAAGAAACAAAAAATACAGAATAAAAACAAAAATCACATCAGGGGGGACTCATTTTTGTAACTCAAAACAAAAACAGAAGGGGACCATTCCTATCCAAAATTAGTCCTGTCTCGATGTGAAGTTTGTCCATTTTTCCCATTTGTCCATGCATTGCTGTTCCTGTGTCCTCAGTCTATATGTTAGAATCTCCATCTCAAATAATGAGTTCACAGTCTGTATCCATTCCTTTGTGGTAGGAGGTTCAGGTTTGCACCACTTCCTGGTTATGACCTTTTTGGCTGCCACCAACAGAATTTTTAACAAATAACAATCATAATTAAGTACAGCATTGTCCAAATAACCAAGATATAAGACCAGGCCAGACTTGGGTATTGAGTAACCCAAAATCGTTACAATCTTATTGTGTATTTTGTTCCAGAACTGTGTAATTCTAGGGCAAAGCCAGAAAATATGCGTGTGATTAACATTAAGAGCTCCACAATCTCTCCAACATGGTTGGTCTCTAGATTTGAATTTACTAGTAATTTGAGGTGTTCTAAAAAATCTAATTATATTTTTCCAACAATGTTCTCTCCAAATTCTGGAAGAGGATGTTGTAATTTGAGTCTTCCAAATATTCAGCCAGCCATCTTCAGTTAGCTGAATACCAAATTCCTTCTCCCATTTTGTTTTAATATTCAATGTATTAGTGCCTCTATTTTCTAACAAATATTTATAGAGTAAAGACACTATTCTATGTTTTTTACCCTTATAGGTCTCTATCAGCATTTTGACAATCCCATTTTCATTTGGGTCTATTTTTTGTTTTATTTCTTTGTTATAAAAGTCCCTTAATTGCAAGTATCTAAAATGATCTTGAGTTCTTAGAGCAAACTCTTGCTGTAGTTCATGGAAACTTTTAAAGTGTCCATCTTTAAGGACAACGCATAATGCTGTTAAGTCTCTTTCTAGCCATTGTTTAAATTGTGGGTCCTGAATAAAATATTTATTGTAGGCTGGCCACTGGATCAAACATAATTGTTTCTCTAATTTGTATTTTCGGATTATATATAACCATTTACCCAGTGAAAACCTAGTAATAGCATTAACGTTCTTAAGTATATTCTTAATGGTCTCAATATCTCCAATAATACTTCGCAATTCTCTTCCATTGACTTTTTGTTCAATATTTTTCCATTTCGCTTCATAATTTTTGGCGCTTATATTTATTATGGGAGCTATTTGGGCAGCGTGGTAATATTTTCTAAAGTCGGGTAATGCCATACCTCCTTTCTCTTTTGGTATTTGTAAAATTTCAAATTTTATTCTGGGTTTTTTAGCGTTCCATATGAATCTAGATATAATCTGGTTCCATGTTTTAAACTGTCTATCTGGGATTTCTATAGGTAATGCCAAGAAGAGGTACAATAACCTTGGTGACACGTTCATTTTTATCGCTTCAATTCTGGAGCTGAAGTCTAGTGTTAGGACATCCCACCTTCTAATGTCCTTCCTAATTTCTTGATCCACTTTAGTAAAGTTAGCTTTATATAGATCACCTCTGTCTTTCGTTAATTGTACTCCTAGGTATGTCATCATAGTAGAGCTCCAATTTAAGTTATATTTTCTACGTATCATTTCAGATGGAGTATAACCAAATGTCAAAACCTGTGTCTTTTTCAAATTTAATTTGTATCCTGAATAAAAGCCAAATATCTCTAACTGGTTGATTAGACAAAGCAGCGAGTTTTCAGGGTCTGATAAATAGCAAATTACATCATCTGCAAACAAACCTATTGTATGGGACTCATTATGTATATCAATACCCTTAAGATCCTTATGTTGTCTTATATGTTGTGCGAGTGGTTCAATATAAATTGCAAATAAAGTTGGTGATAAACAGCAACCCTGACGTGTAGAACGTTCTAGTTTTATATTGTCAGTTAGATTTCCATTAATCTTGATTCTGGCCACTGGTGATTGGTATAAAGTCCTCACACACTGTACAGCTTTTTCATTAAAACCAAATTTTTCGAGTGCTTTATATAAGAAGTTCCAGCCCACGCTGTCAAAAGCTTTCTCTGCATCGAGACCAATTAAGATAGCTGTTATTTTTTTATTTTGAATATGATCTATTATGTGAAGTGCCCTCCTGATGTTATCTCGCGTTTGGCGACCTTTAATAAATCCTGTTTGGTCCTCGTCTATGATATCTCCAATGAATTGCTCAAATCGTTTTGCTAAAATAGAGGTATAAATTTTATAATCCATGTTTAGAATAGATATAGGTCTATAATCAGAGCATGTTTCACTCCTCCTCTTTTTTGGAATGACTGTTATAATCGCTTCTCTCCAAGATGGCGGCAGCACTGCATGTTCCAATGTATAATTAAATGATTTTTCTAGTAATGGTAGAAAATCTTCACTAAAGGATTTGTACCACTCAGATGGCAGTCCATCACTTCCTGGTGTTTTACCATTTTTTAACCTATTAATTGCCTTTTGTATTTCTATTTTTGTTATATAGGAAGTGAGATGTTTGTTTTGAGTTTCTCCAATTGAGGGCAGGTCCAGTGACTCCAAGAAGGATTCTATCTGTCCATCTTTAGCAGAGGGGGGTTGACTGTATAATCTCTGGTAGTATGTCCTAAACCTGTCCTCAATAGTTGCTGGGTCATGTATCATTTGATTTGTTTCATCATCCTTTAATTTATATATATTTCTCTCTGACTGTTGCTTTTTCAGTTTCTTTGCCAACAGTTTTGTTCCTTTAGATCCCACCTCATGATATGATTGTTTAATAAACTTTGATTTCTTCTCGATTTCATATGTAAGCATTTTATCAATGTCGTTTCTAAGTTCTTTTATTTTTATAAACAGGTTGGGATTTTGGGTTAGTTTATGTTGTTTCTCTAGATCTATTAGTTGAGCTCTTTCTTTTTCATAGGCTTCGATTCTGGATTTCTTAAAGGCCGCAGTTTTTGAAATCAATTTTCCTCTTAATACAGCCTTGAATGCGTCCCATAATATCACCGGATTAACCTGTCCGTCATCATTCTCTTCTATGTAGGTTTTTATGTCATGGGAAATTTCAGCTTTGATTGTTTTGGAGTTCAACAAGCCTGCATTTAATCGCCATGCTGTTTTGCGTTTTTCGGAGGATAAATTTAGTTTTAATGTTAGTGACGAATGGTCAGATATACTTGTTTCTTCTATTTTACATTCCTTTACCTTATATATATCACATTTATCCATGAAAAAGTAATCAATTCTGGAATAACTTTTATTAGGCGCCGAGTAATGGGTATAATCTTTTATATTGAGGTTTAATTCCCTCCAGACATCAACAAATCCAAACTCTTCAAGTGCCAATTTAAATTTTTTTGTAGTTAAATTTTGTTGTTTTTTACTGTTTGTTGTATCAAGTTTTGTGTTTAATACCATATTGAAATCCCCTCCCCAGATCAACATTCCCTCTGTTTCCATAATTATTTTATTGAGGAGGTTATTAAGGAATTGTATTTTACTATTTGGGGGATTGTAAACATTGACCAGTGTTACCTTTACATTGTCAAGAGTCCCCTTCACTATCACATACCTCCCTTCTTTGTCTGACAGATCATAGCTACAATCAAATTTTACTGAGTCATGAATTAGAATTGAAACTCCCCTTTTGTTTCCATGTCTGAAAGAGCTGTGAAATATATTTGAGTATCCAAAGCCCCTAAGTTTTTCATGTTCAGATTTAGACAGGTGTGTCTCCTGTAAATAGATTAACTGTGCTTTCTCTTTTCGCATTTTAGTTAGAATTTTTTTACGTTTTATAGGATTATTTATACCATTCACATTCAAGGAAACCATCTTAATATTAGCAGCCATTATTTAGTTTCATAAGGTCACCATGTGATTTTAGAAAAAGAGTCCCCAACAAATAGCTGAACGAGCTATTAAAACACAGATGAACAAATAGAACAGAAACTTCCAAAGGTAGAGATGTGCAAAGACATCCCTCAGAATCCCTGCTGGTGAGGTGAGGGCAAATACCACCCTAGGGTGGGGGCCCTCTCTAGCAGTAGACAGAGGTCTACTTGTACTAGATAAGTCCAACATTTGGTAAACGCTACAACATTTACTGCATTCGGTATTTTGGTTAAATATCTATCAAAAGACCTATAACGTAACTTTAGTAACAGAGGGGAGATTGATATCTGAGACGGGATCTAAACCAGCTGGTAAAGTCACTCAACTCTTAACTCGCCCTAACATTACCTGAAATGTTTTTTATAGTAAAGCAAACTTGAGATGATTCAACGTTCAGAGTTACTGGTCCTCACGTCTGAACTCTGTGAGTTTCTCCCTCGCGCGTTGTCCTGCATTGGTGTTGTTGATCCGTTTCCATGGTAATAGCGAGTCCAGCCTCTCCTTGGTCACTTTTAACTTGTTCTCTCTTGGTTTCCAAATCAACCCGAAGCCTCTCTTGATCATGTCCGACGCTGCTTCGTCTGCGTTCTCATAGGTCCGAACTCCAGAGTCCCAGAAGATTCTCATCTTTGTGAACGGCGTCTGGAATCTGACACCTTTCTGCTTCAAGGCTGCTTTTAATGGGCCGTATGCTTTACGTTTTTCTATGATCTCCGAAGCGTAATCATTATCAAATAAAGGCGCTTGCCATCCATCTCCACTTTCTGTTCCCAGGCTTTCCTTAGAACCATTTCTTTTGTGTTGAATTGCAAGAAATTCACAATTATAGATCTCGGGGCCGCGTTGGGAGGCGGTCTGGGTGCCAGAGCTCGGTGTGCCCGCTGAATCCGTAGTTCACTTCCATCTGGTAGCTTCAGCTGCTTGGTCAGCAGATCGGTGACAAACTCGGAAACCGATCTACCTTCTTTACCTTCCGGAACTCCATAGATACGAAGATTATTTCTCCGGTTTCGGCTCTCCAAATCCACAAGTTTGTCGTTCATAGCTCTGTTCCTTTCTAATGTCTCAAGCAGCGCGTCTTTCATTTCCAAGCACGCAGCCTCCAGGTCAGCTATCCGGGTCTGCGCCTCGGTGATGCTGCCCTTCTGGTTCTGCAGCTCGCGCATCATTTCCTCCCTGAATCTGTTGAAATCTTCCTTCATTGTTGCCTTTACATCTTCTTTGAGTTTTTCTATGTCTTGCTTCATCTCGTTTTTAAACTCTTTTAAGTCTTCAGAAAGCGTCTTGATACTCTCCAGTAAGGCGTGTTGTTGTAAGCTAACGCTAGCCTTCCTCTTGGTAGCATTAGCCTCGTCCTCACTACCGTCTCCCGACTGTTCGCCAGTATCTTGTGTTTTAGACGTTTTCTTTTCGGTCTTGTTAATTTTCGGCATCTTCCCCCTTTAAGTGGTTTAGATAGAAGTTTTGATAATTAATCTGAGTTAAGCAAGGGGGAAGTTTTAATTACCGACATGGAGGAGCCTGTTTCTACGTGGCCATCTTGTTGCAGCGCTGACCCGGAAACTTTCTCTTGTAATATTTTTATTCTTATTATCTTATCCTCATATGATTTAGATTTCATTCTGTATGATTTCTCCTACAGTTTTAACTTTTAATCGGCCCTAAAGCTGCACTACGATCGTTTTTCAGTCGGCTGTGAAAAACTCGAGTTGCGTTTGGGTAAAACTGGAGAGTTTTTGGGTTTCAGCCTTTGACTCTGACTTGGTTTCCTGTGCAGAACCAGCTGCTGGAGGTCGGCTGGAACAAGTCCGAGGTGACCCGGGAGGACGTGGAGAAAACTCTGGACTGCTGCGGCTTCTCCTCTGTTAACCAGACCACCTCCTGCCCCGCTGTGAGTCAAACCGCTTCCTGCTTCCTCCTCTCTGCTGGAACGCCATGTGTTTCTCTGACTCTGTCCTGCTGTCGTTCAGCGATGCTTCGCCGCCCCGCAGTCCTGCAGCAGCTGCTCACAGATCCTGCAGCAGTACGCCGGCGACGTGCTGCACTTCGTGGGCGGCATCGGCCTCTTCTTCAGCTTCACCGAGGTCAGTGGGTCCGCCGGTCGGTCAGCTGGTCCATGCGCCTGCAGGCTCGATGCCTCCAGTCGCGGTGAAGCTCATTTTAAAGCTCTTCCTGTTTGTCCAGATTCTTGGCGTGTGGCTGACCCATAAGTACAGGAACCTGAGGGACCCGCGGTCGAACCCCGGAGCCTTTCTGTAGCCGCTCCGACTGAATGCTCTGCTGCGGTTCCTCCGTCTGTGGAAATGTTTGTCTAAATGTGTTTAATTTGATTAACTGTTGCATCCATCTGATTGGCCTCTGCTCTGCTCGTCTGTGTGTTTACCTCTATGATGTCACCATCAGTCTCTATTTAAGCTCATCGTCGTTTTTCCTGTTGGAGTTTAAAGTGGAAACGAAGTTCGATGCACACCGTCCCTTTGAGTTGAAAAGAAAACCAATTCCTCTGAAAGCAGTGAAATCTATTTTCTCTGCAGGTTTTTAAAGTGGTTTGTTGTTTAAAACTGTGAAGGAATAAATGAAGAACTAAAGATCTGTTTGTTTTTTACTGCTGGAGGCTTTAAGGTTCTCAGTTTGGCTCTTTAGTCATTAATTGGGGAAAATGTTATTTGCAAAAGATTTAAAAAGACACTTTGCTTCACATTTTTGTCCTTTTTCCAGTTAAATATTCTCTGACTCGACATTTTCGCCTTGCAAACGGAGAAACGATTAGTGAACAAATGAGCTCAGATTTATGGTAAGTACATTTTTCATGAAATAAAACTGGAGCAAATGTTTGTGGATCCCAAAGTTGGAATCGTGATGAAAATCCAGAGCTGATGAACTGGATCTGCCTCCAAAGTAAATGGATAAAATTTGAACTTTTTCTTTTTACATTTTTTTTCCAACAGGGATCATAAGTTGCATTTTTCTCAATGTCTGATTTGCTTCCATAAAAGGCTGAAACAGCTGCAGGATTCACTTCCACTTCTCAGAAATCGCCATGGAGACCGAATCGCCATGGAGACCGAGACCTCCACAGGTTCTGTTCGCTCCATTAGGCCACGCCGGCAGCAGTTTTCCAGGGATCTGGTGGAGCTGCAGGAGGCTGGACCAGACCTGGGACCAGACCTGGGACCAGACCTGGGACCAGACCAGGGACCAGACCTGGGACCAGAGACCAGACCTGGTACCAGAGACCAGACCTGGGACCAGAGACCAGACCTGGGACCAGACCAGAGACCAGACCTGGTACCAGAGACCAGACCTGGGACCAGACCAGAGACCAGACCAGTGGGACCAGACCAGAGACCAGACCTGGGACCAGAGACCAGACCTGGGACCAGACCAGACCTGGGACCAGACCAGACCTGGGACCAGACCAGACCTGGGACCAGACCAGACCTGGGACCAGACCAGACCTGGGACCAGACCAGACCTGGGACCAGACCTGGGACCAGACCTGGGACCAGACCAGGGACCAGACCAGGGACCAGACCAGAGACCAGACCAGAGACCAGACCTGGGACCAGACCAGAGACCAGACCTGGGACCAGACCAGACCTGGTACCAGACCAGACCTGGGACCAGACCTGGGACCAGACCAGAGACCTGGGACCAGACCAGAGACCAGACCTGGGACCAGACCAGAGACCAGACCTGGGATCAGAGACCAGACCAGAGACCAGACCTGGGATAAAGACCTGGGACCAGACCAGAGACCAGACCTGGGGTCAGAGACCAGACCAGAGACCAGACCTGGGATCAGAGACCAGACCAGAGACCAGACCTGGGATAAAGACCTGGGACCAGACCAGAGACCAGACCTGGGATCAGACCTGGTATCAGAGACCAGACCAGGGATAAAGACCAGAGACCAGACCTGGGATCAGAGACCAGACCAGAGACCAGACCTGGGATAAAGACTTGGGACCAGACCAGAGACCAGACCTGGGATCAGAGACCAGACCAGGGACCAGACCAGGGACCAGACCTGGGACCAGACCTGGTATCAGAGACCAGACCAGGGATAAAGACCAGAGACCAGACCTGGGATCAGAGACCAGACCAGAGACCAGACCTGGGATAAAGACTTGGGACCAGACCAGAGACCAGACCTGGTATCAGAGACCAGACCAGGGACCAGACCAGGGACCAGACCTGGTACCAGAGACCAGACCAGGGATAAAGACCAGAGACCAGACCTGGGATCAGAGACCAGACCAGAGACCAGACCTGGGATAAAGACCTGGGACCAGACCAGAGACCAGACCTGGTATCAGAGACCAGACCAGGGATAAAGACTTGGGACCAGACCAGAGACCAGACCTGGTATCAGAGACCAGACCAGGGATAAAGACTTGGGACCAGACCAGAGACCAGACCTGGGACCAGACCAGAGACCAGACCAGGGACCAGACCAGAGACCAGACCTGAAACCAGCTTCAACCGGTTCTACCAGGAAGTGTAAATTTAAACACTCCTTCTGCAAACAGCTGGACGGGTCACTGACCCGTCACAGGTTGGCACTGAAGCTACAGGAACATAAGATTTGCTCACCCGTCCAGAGTTTCTTATGAAATGCAGCATCCCATCAGTGCTGCTTTGTGCAGCATCTCTTCAGGAGTTTGTACCTTTTAAAGGTTTGAATCTCAGCCTTTCCTGTCCATCCAAACACAGAGCAACTGGACGGAAAATGTTTTTCAGATGATAATCCTATAAACTAGTTTGAGCCGATTTCAGAAGGAACTTTTAATTCATCACAAATAGATTATGGATTACTAACATTAAAGAAGCTTTATATAAAATGATTCATAAATCTATCGTAGGTGAATATTTGTTCTAGATTCAATAAAGAATCTAAACTCCACCTGTTCTGGTTCTGTCCTCCTCTTAATGCTTTCTGGCACAATATCTGTGACTTTATCCACAATATAGAAACACAATTTATGTTTCTATGGAAACGTCTTATTTGGCCTTACTGGATCCTTAACAAGTCAGACTTCCTCATAAACCTTTTATTGTTGCTGTCTAAATATGGCATTTAGGTTCCAAGTACTCTGACAGGATTTTACATCCATAATGATTAAAGTTGTGCTGCTGGAACCTTGAGCCTCCGTGTTTCTTGAGGCTTACAAATGAAGCTGATCATGTCTGGCTTGGTGACGCGCGTCGGCTTGGCGGGTTGCATTCCTGAGCAGGATGTTGACTCCTGGGTCGGTCCAACCGGTTCTCCAAGCCGCTCGGATCAGCTGCAGCTTCCTGAACTTTGACCCCACCTCTGTCTGCATCGGCTAGTAAAACTACAGCAACCAAATGTTCTTCAGTCGCCTCAGAAATATGTCCCAATAATCCTTTATTTTACATACATTTGATATACTTTTGTTTTAGAGTTTATGCCAATTTAGTGACAAGTTTACTGATATGAAGGTAAATTTAAAACATGTAAAAAATAAAAAACTAGGGCTGTTAAACTTTAAAAAAAAAATCACCTTAAATAGAGATTTTGTGTCAGACATGAGTTTGTAACATTGACTTTCTTTAAGTGTTTTTAAATATAAATAAATCTGGATTTAAAGGAGCAGTGACACATCTTCCATGTTTTTATGTCTTTAATGTTTTTAATTTCTTCTTCTTTAATGATGTAATGTTTTTTGTTTTTTTATTTTCTTTAATCTCTCTCTTTCTCACTGATTATTTCTGTTTTTATTTTAATTATGTAAAGCACTTTGAAATGCCTTGCTGCTGAAATGTGCTATACAAATAAAACTTGATTGATTAATTGATTGACATCTTGACTAAATATGTCTTTATGAAAGCATAAAGGCGAGAGGCGGGTCACCCTGGACAAACAGCCACGCACACAAACCTTATAGACCAGTTAAACCCGGGCTGGGCAGTCCTGGTCCTGGAGGTCCGGTGTCCTGGAACTCTTAATGTCTCCCTGGTCCAACACACTTGAATCCAACATCTGAATCACCTCCTCGGTGCAGGCAGGTTCTCCAGAGTCCTGCTAACGACCTCATGATTTGACTCAGGTGTGTTGAAGCAGAGACGCATCTAAAAGCTGCAGGAGGCCCTCCAGGCCTGGAGCTGCCCACCCCTGAGTTAACCTGATGGAAGCCAGAGTACCTGGAGAGAACAGGGAGAACATGCAAACTTTGGCTGGGAATCGAACCCAGGACCTTCTTACTGCAGGATAACAGTGCTACCCACTGCACCACTGTGCAGCCCTCTTATCAAAAATAAAACATAAAAAATGTCAGAAACAAATGAGCATTTTGAAAGTTTCATTACAACTTTGGACAAAAATAACACTACAGCATTAATATATTGTTTATTTCACTTTTCTAATTATTATGGGATTAAATGTTTCACTTTTCTGCATCTTTGGTTGAGCCTTCAGCCCTTTGGACTCCTTAACGCTGCAGCCTGTGGGGTGAAGCTTCAGGCTGAAAGAAGCTCCTCCTCGTCTCTGAAAGCCTCTAATTCCTCCTTTGAAAAGAGGAAATATGTTCTCACATCTCAGAACTGTAGAATATTAAGACACGACAGGACTGATCTTAGACCATCCATCCATTTTCTTGCACCCTTGCCCCTCAGTGGGGTCGGGAGGGTTGCTGGTGCCTCTCCAGCTGGCGTACCGGGCGAGAGGCGGGGTCACCCTGGACAGGTCACCTGGACAGAACACACAACCATGCACACACACACTCAGGGGCAATTTAGACAGACCAATTAACCTGACAGTCATGTTTCTGGACTGTGGGAGGAAACCGGAGTACCTGGAGAAAACCCACCATGCACAGGGAGAACATGGAGACTCCATGCAGAAAGACCGGGGCCGGGAATCGAACTCAGAACCTTCTTGCTGCAAGGCAACAGCTCTACCACTGTGCAGCCTGATCTTAGACCAATAAACATTAATATGTATGCATGGGTATAAATATGCTTTTTGCCATCATGCTGCTGCTCATTTATCAAGTTTTCTTCAAACCTTCACTTTTAAAATTTGACATTTTAATTCAGGTCTACGGCTGTTTATGAATTATAATTTAAGCTTTTCTTTCTTTTTTGACAGAAAAGTTGGTTTTTCTGCTCATCGGTTATAATCCGAGTTCTCAATATAAAACAGGAAGCAGTCGTGTATTTAAATGAAGGTTTTTATTCGGTTTCCTGTACATTCATGTACCAAACAGCATCACATTAAAGTCATCGTGTTTGAAGATGTTAAGAAAAAAAATAATCAGATATACGCTGATGATTCGGGTCCCTAAAAGCAACAGCAGCTCCAAACAGAGGAACAGGAAGGTTGTCAGTGTGTTTAATGGAGGCCGATTTCTCTGCTACAGGTGGAGCACAAAGCAATAAATAGAAGAAGTTGGTAGTTATGTTGGAGGATTCTCAGAATGTTTCTAGTTGATTAGTGGAGGATTGGAAAAATAACTCCGTTAGTTACATTCTTTAGTCGACGTTCTGCACAAACTCCATCCTGGACTGAACTGAGTTGATTCATCGTTTTATTCCTTTGGAGAAACTGAACATTTTTTCATCTCGTCGTTGAAATAAAAAAAAATACATAAAAACCACCAGGAACTGGCATGAATTCATTGTTTCTATTCATTTTCAGGAAATCAGAAAATCATTTATTCAACATTTATCATCAAATAATCAGCTGTCAAATTATGCAATATACTGTTTCGCCACAAGAGGGCACTAAAGTGTAACTTTACAGCTTTCTGATCTGCTGTTCTTCCTGCTTCCCACTGAGTTCGTTATAATCAGTAGTTTTACGGCTTTAAACCGACCAACAGCGTAAAGAACTCTGGATCTACAGCAGCTGGAGCCGATCCGTTTTATCCTGAAACTTCCCAACAGATTTCCTGAAATAAATACTGGAATTTGCCTCTCGTGCTTTCGGACCAACAGAGAAGAAAAAACCGCTGCAACCTCTGCACACGGATGTGCAAAGTGACAGAAACCAGTTGATCATGATTCCTGAATCTTGCTTGTTGAAAGCGGATGTTAAAGGAGCCGCCTGCCTCTCTGTTGGCCGGAAAGCGGACCCATCAGAACCCGGCTCCTCCTGGAGTCCAGCAGCTCTCAGGTTTTAAAGCGACAGCTGCTGGCCGATCCACAGAAACCAAAAGGAAATGCAAACGAAGGGCTTTAATGCTGCAGGGAGGCGGTTAGGAGTCAGGGGAGAAAGCTCTGTGTGCGTTGGGGAACTGCTGCGAGTTGAAGTCCGGGTCTTCTCTGACCCGCTTCTTCACGTCTGCTTTCACCTGCGGGGAGAGACGACATCACGACGCTCAGCAGCACAGAGGCAACGTTTCAGAAACCATTTCACTTGAATCAGAGTTTTAAGGCCGATTCAGAAACTACTTTTAATTCAGAAAACATTTTTCTGCTGAAAATGGTGAAAAGATTCTGTTTAAATTCTGTGATGAGGAAAAGACGACGTAAACAAAAAGATTCATTTAAAACAATTGGATGAAGTTCCATCAGTTCAGATTTAAACAAAAACAGGTTTGTGCATAAAACTCTGCAAGTTAAGTTACCAGTTAGTTTTCCTGGCTCACAAGGCAGGATTTTAAAATTGTTGGTCTCTTTTGAACCCGAACACACACACACACACACACACACACACACACACACACACACACACACACACACCATGGTAAAAACGATAGCGCTCACAGGTTTGGTCGTAGTGTGTGTGTGTGTGTGTGTGTGTGTGTGTGTGTGTGTGGTGTCCAGAAGGATCAACACAACCCGAATCCACTCACCAACATTCAGACTGCAGACAGGAAATCCCCTAAAATCCACCAAACCACACATGAATTTAGAGTAAACAAACATGGCCGACGATTTAGAGGTAACGGCGACAGTCTGAGTCCTCAGCGATGAAAGAGAAGGTGATGGGTGGAGCAGCGGCGGTTCTGTGTGCTGCTCAGACGGAGGTGAGCAGTTCTGGGTTTTATTAACTTTTGTTATCACTGGTGAACTCTAAGATTTGCAGTTTTTGCTGTTTGCATTCGGTGTCGGGTTGTGGCTGAATGAATCTGATCGTTCTAATCAGCGCTAGCTGAGGAGTTACTGTTCATTTCAGCCCAACTCCAGTTTGTCTCGGTTCTGATCCGCCTCACATGAACAAACATTCATATGGACTAGACAGTCCTCCATCTCTGATCTGCCATGTCAGCTGCTCTCTGGGATTCCCCTGTGTTTACACCACCGCGCTTTCTGATTGGCTGTCGCATTCAGCAGGCTGCGCTCTCATTGGTCGACAGGGAACAACAACACACGCTGCAACGTCGGGCCAAAACCGACCCACATGCTGAATGTCCCTGATTTTAGACCAGATCGCTCTGAACACACACACACACACACACACACACACACACACACACACACACACACACACAGCAGGACTTTTTAAAACATTATCAAAGAATTATTGAAAGTATGATTTTATAAAAAATAAAGCTGACAGATTTTTGAGCATTTTGAACCGATTCAAACTTCCCAGGATTCCCTACAGACTCTGCTGAGCCGAAGCGAACAGTGAAGCTTCCTGTCCTGACCTGCTCTGAGTACGCCTCCTTCACCTCCTGCTCCTCCAGGTCCGCCTGCAGCTGCTCCGGGGAGCTGATGGGCCGGACGCCGGCGCTCCTGGCCGCCTGGCCCACCGCATCGGACAGGGAGAGCAGGCTGCCGCCGCCCTGGCCCGTCTGCACACAAACACACACCGTGCTTTAAGAAGAGCGGGACACACTGCGGCCGGCGGCTCCAGCTGATCCCAGTACCTTCCTGCGTTTGGCCGGCATCCCGTGGAGGTAGGCGTCGGACAACGGCGGCTGAGCCTTCATCTTCCTCTGAGTCATCATGTCGCAGCGGATGATGGGAACCCACTCCTGCAAGAAGGTTTGACCGCCTTCAGTGAGTTCCTGAGTTAACAAGTTCTATTCTTCAGGCTACAGATGAAACATCCCAGTGAATCATTTGGACTTTTCCTCACTGAGCATTTTGGATGAAGTGACTAAACGAGTTCATAAACTTGATGTTATTTAGTGGTTTTGTTAATCAGGTGCCATCATGCTGATCCGGTGGTTTGAGCAGAACTGATGGAAACAGGTTCTGTGACTCAGATGGACGTACAGCAGCAGCAGCAGCGAAGCAGAGGAAGAGCGATGAAGAGGAGCGATCTTACCGGAGGGACGGCTGCCGCCCAGGTCTCCGCGTCCTCGCCGCCGCCCTCGGCTCCCGCCGCCGCCACGTCGCCCCCCAACGGCGCGGCTCCACCTGACGCTCCCAGGTCTCCGGGCAACGCTCTGGTCTCCCTTGACGACGCAGCGGGGGTGTCGTGGGACACGGACATGGCTTCCTCGGCGGTGGTGGCAGCTGCGGGTGAGAGTGTGTCTCCGATCTTGGGAGGAGGACAGAGACGTGAGAGACGAGGTGGGGACGGCGGCGTGCGGACGCAGGAACACGCTGGACTCACCGTGGCGCTCTGAGCCTCCTGCTCGCCGCCCGCCGAGCTCCGGTCCCTCTGTGGAAAAAACCCATCACATCTAATATTCATCAGCGCCTGAGGTAACATGAGACCCAGCAGGGCAGATAAAAGGGCCAGCCGGAGCGTCATGTGAGGGGTCAAAGGTCAGGATACCTGCGTGTAGACGATGTAGCTCTGGATCTGCTCCTGGGAGACGGGGATGTGCTCCAGGATCACCTGCAGCCGCATCGTCATCATGCCGGTCATCCAGTTCACCAGGCTGGGGTTGATGTCGCTCGACATGCGGCGCTGCAAAACAGCAGAAGAAGAAGAAGAAGAGCTTCCTGTTTAAAGCTGCTGGTTCCTCTCAGGCTCACCGCAGCAGGTCAGAGGTCAGCTTACACCTGAGCCTGCTGGAACCGGTTCAGGGTGTGGTGGTGAAAAACAAACAGACTGGCCCTTTAAATGGGCAGGGCATCAGGTTAAAGGTCATCGCAACAACATGCAGATGCACAAACCTTTTAAACTACTTTGAATAAATAATTGATCTGAACCGTTTAATAAATCAGAAGTGGACATGTGACTGAATTTAAATGGTTTTATTTTGTAAAGTGCCTCGAGGCGCATTTGTTGAATTGTTGCTATGGAAACAAACTGAACTGAATGGATTTTTTCAGGCTGTAATGTCGCCAACATTACAATGTTGAATATTTTTTCAGAAAGTCCTACAAAAGTATTCGCACCCGTTGAACTTTTTCACGTTTTCTTGTTGCAACAAACTTCTTTGTGTCTCATTGATGTTTTTTAATTCAATTAAAAATACTTGAAAGGCAAATTAAATGCCATCATAACTCAAGTCCTCCTCGTATCTGCAGAAGGCCATTTGTGGAGGTGAGGAAGTGAAGGACCTCCTGTAGCAGTCAGTCTAGCAACAAAACTGAAGAGCCCTCTGACTGAAGACTGTGGCTGTGTAACTTTCTCATGTCCATCAAGACGAGCTAATGGCTTAATGTCCAGGCAGCAGAGGAGACATTCCACAGCAACATGTCCTCACGACTCCATCAGTTGTTGGCTAGCTCTGCTCATCCACCTCCTTTGCTTTTGCTGCTCCTCTTTACATCCTCCTGGCTGTTTGGTTAGAAAGACGGCAGACAAACGGAGTCAAAGCTGGTTTGAACTTCCTCCTCCTCTCTGCATCCATGAAGTCTCATGTTCATCTCCTCTGGGATTTGGGGAAAGAGTTCAGGTGTCATTCGAGATGCTAACCAGCTGCTCCCTGTTGTAAAAGCGACACCTTGTTGCTACAGTTACGCATCATAAAAACAAAAGGAGCAACAATCCAGGACGCACAATTAGATGAAAATGTTTCCAAAAAGCAACAATTCAACCAGAAAACGAACAAAAATGCAGAAAATGTAACGACATGCTGCCACCATGAGGGGCGCTATTCCAGAATGCAGTCAGTGAGCAAGAGACGGTGTGAAGTGCAAGCAAAGTCATTTAAAAATGATCTATAAAGTGCAACCTGCCTCACTCTGACACCCTAAATAAAAGCGAGTGCTGCCACATGTTAGCTCATCAGCTAACAGTAATTTAGCCTCAGAGCAGGACGGCTGGCCATGCAGCAGCAGCATCATGCTGGGGGTCAGGGCAGCTGGAAGAGAAGCTACAAATACTTCAATCTGACAATGGAACAGTTTTCAGTATGTTGGAATGGCCTAGTCAAAGTCCAGTCCTCTAAAAAAAATTTCTTGTTACTTTTTCTGGCTTTTAGCAAATGGAGCAAATTCTCTGAACACGAGAAGTTTAGTCTGGTTTAACTTCAGACACTAAGAAAAAAAAGAAACCGTGTCTTTTTGTTAGGTGTATGAAAATATCTGGTTCAACTGTAAATAATGTTTTCCAAATTTAGGCTTTAAATCATTTGTTAGATTGGACTTTATTCCAAAACGGTTCAGTTTCAATATCAAGCACCTTTAGTGACTTTATACAGAAATCCAGAACTTTCCACACCTTGAAGACACCCGACTGAAATTCAAGCATATTGAAGGATTTCGAGCTCCTGTTTGAACTCTGAGCCCCTAAAAGCTCAACTGCAGTGAAAGGAAGGGACTAAAACCGAACCACACCACACTATCCAGCTCTTCATTCACAAAACATGCAGCTTTCTGACTCCTCCTCATATTTATGCCATACACAAACATGGATGTTACTCACTATCCTGTGGTTGATGACGTCCGTCAGCGCCCTCTGGTCTCCTCTCAGGCAGTGCAGGTTGAGGGCCAGACACTCAAACAGCGCCTGGTTGCACATCTGCAGCAGCCTGGGCCCAAACGTCTCATCTGGACCACAATTATCCCAACATTCATAAAGATTCAACGTTAAATAACAGCTGATTCTGCCAAACTGCAGCCGAGCCAGCAGGGGGCAGTGTGAGGTCAGGATTACCTGTGCAGCGCAGGATGTGAGTGGAGATCTGCGTCAGCTGCTGCCTGAAGAAAGACATGTTGGTCTGAGTGGCGTCCACGCCGTCCAGCACCGAGACGGAAGACTCCCTCTGCAGGAGAGGAGGGTTTACTGCAGCTGCTTTCAGACGATAAACTCAGGTTTCCATGTAACTGATGGTGTAGAACCACCACAAATAGAAGCTGCCACAGCTTCAGAATCAAGCTTTCTATTAAAAAATACGACGGGGCGTCAGGGCCAAGCTAAGAAGTCATAATATTATGAGGATACATTTGAAATAATGCGAGAATAAAGACAATATAATGATGTTATTCTTGTAATTTTTCTTAGCATGGTCCTAATACGCCGTCATAAAACAACGTAAAGAACTAGAAGACATTTTAAATATCCAAAATAAATAAACAAAACAACAGAAACAATAAATAAAATAAAGTCTCAATACAAAAAGTGTTAGTTAGACAAAAGCACCATGTGGAGACTTTAGTCATCCATTTTGGCAGAAAGAGAGAAAAAGATAAATTATGCAAAAGAAAATTATTGTGCTTGTTTTAATTAATCATAAGATTAATTGATTTATTGCTTATTCCGACAGGCCTATTGATATGTCTTATATTTTCACACATCTACCAATCAGAGTTTCAATGAATTTAAATATCATGGCAGCCAAAACAGATAGAAATGACCAAGTTACAACATAGAGTTGTAATTTCAGTTGTACAGCATGAATATAGTGAATAAATGTTTTTTTTAAAAACATTCAGTTTTAAATGGTGATAATTAAAACCATGTTGTTCTACAGCTGTGTCACTGGAGTCGTTTCATGCCCCGTCCCGCCCCGTGTCACGTCCCAACCCGTCCCGTGTCCCGCCCCGTCCCGTCCTGTGTCCCGCCCCGTGTCACATCCCAATCCGTCCCGTGTCCCGTCCCGTCCTGTGTCCCGCCCCGTGTCACGTCCCAACCCGTCCCGTGTCACATCCCGCCCCGTGTCACGTCCCAACCCATCCCGTGTCACGTCCCAACCCGTCCCGTGTCACGTCCCAACCCGTCCTGTGTCACATCCCGTCCCGTGTCACATCCCGTCCCGTGTCACGTCCCAACCCGTCCCGTGTCACGTCCCGTGTCACGTCCCAACCCGTCCCGTGTCACATCCCGTCCCGTGTCACGTCCCAACCCGTCCCGTGTCACGTCCCAACCCGTCCCGTGTCACGTTCCAACCCGTCCCGTGTCACATCCCATCCCGCCCTGTGTCACGTCCCGTCCTGTGTCCCGCCCCGTGTCACATCCCATCCCGCGTCCCGTCCCGTGTCACGCCCCGCCCCGCTCAGCCAGAAACCCTGAAATGAAAACATCACAAACGGCCAAACTGCGTTCAGAACGGCAGACTGAAACTCACGAAGCTCTCGGTGATGTACTCCTCCAGATCGTTGACCAGGCTCTCTGCAGCTGCCTGCAGAGAGAACAGCAGAAGAAGAAGCATCAGCCTCCAGGTGTTAGATTGGACCAATCAGAGAGGATTCTGTGAGTGGTACGGACAGCGATGTTCTGGTCCGTGGGCTCTCTGCCGCTGAGGTAGTTCTGGGTGAAGAACTGGGCCAGCTGGGGCTGGATGCGGCTCAGCGGCTGGTGCTGGCCGTGCAGCAGCAGCACCAGGTCAGACATGGTGAACGTCTGGCACACCAAAATCAGCAGCTCTCCAAAGAACCCTGGGACCAAAAACACAGGAAATGACTTTAAGAGCCTCTTATCGCTCCACCGCCGAAGCCAAAACGATTAAACCGAGTTAATCTGCTCAGCCCTGAACACGCAGGGCGCTAGCAGCAACCGGGAGCCGACCTGTGGGGTCCTCCTGGCCGTTGAAGAGGTTGGTGGCCTGCGACAGCCGCTGCATGAACTGAGCGATGCTCTCGGTGTCGTTCTGGGCCTGGCCCAGCGAGCCCATCATGGTGCTCAGGACGCCGCGCATGATCCCCGTGAACAGCTCCGGGTTTACGGACTCTGCTGCGGCCGCCGCCGGGTTGGCGCCCGCGGTGGGAGGGGGAGGGGGGGAGAAGATGGGCTGGGAGGCCTGGAAGAAGAAGAGGAGGGTCAGAACCGGTTCTGGAACGTCTCCAGCGGGTCCGTGCAGCAGAAAGCCGCCCACCTGCTGCATGAACTCCGTCATGCCCTGGATGAACGCCGGGACGCTGGAGGTGGTGACGGTTATAGACGGGGCGCCGGCCGTAGCGGCGCCGGGCCCGCCGGCGACGCCCAGGAGAGAGCCAAGGAGCTGGCGGAGGTCCGGGGCCAAGTCCTGGGGCTCGCCGCCGCTGCTCTCACTCTGGGCCGGCGCCGTGGGCGGCGGGCTCGGACCCGACGTGGAAAAGGAAAAGGAAGTTGAGGAGGAAGTCTGAGAGGAGGAAGAGGAGGAGGTGGAAGTGGGTGTGGAGGAAGAGGAGGAAGAGACGGTTTGGCCTGCTGGAAATACAGACAGTTAATCATCATTAGTTTATGATTATTTACAGAGATTTAAGTTTAAAGGTGAAACACGTACCCATCTGGCCCGGCATCAGAAGCTGCCCAACCAGGCCGCTGATCATCTGGTTGAGGGCAGCAGGGTTGAAAGCCTGGAGGCAGGAGAAGTTTGATAACAGGAAAACTCAAACTGTTCCCACAGGAAAACTCAAACTGTTCCCACAGGAAAACTCAAACTGTCCCCACAGGAAAACTCAAACTGTCCCCACAGGAAAACTCAAACTGTTCCCACAGGAAAACTCAAAACTGTTCCCACAGGAAAACTCAAACTGTTCCCACAGGAAAACTCAAAACTGTTCCCACAGGAAAACTCAAAACTGTTCCCACAGGAAAACTCAAAACTGTTCCCACAGGAAAACTCAAACTGTTCCCACAGGAAAACTCAAACTGTCCCCACAGGAAAACTCAAACTGTTCCCACAGGAAAACTCAAAACTGTTCCCACAGGAAAACTCAAAACTGTTCCCACAGGAAAACTCAAACTGTCCCACAGGAAAACTCAAACTGTCCCCACAGGAAAACTCAAACTGTCCCCACAGGAAAACTCAAACTGTCCCCACAGGAAAACTCAAACTGTCCCCACAGGAAAACTCAAACTGTCCCCACAGGAAAACTCAAACTGTCCCCACAGGAAAACTCAAACTGTCCCCACAGGAAAACTCAAACTGTTCCCACAGGAAAACTCAAACTGTCCCCACAGGAAAACTCAAACTGTCCCCACAGGAAAACTCAAACTGTTCCCACAGGAAAACTCAAAACTGTTCCCACAGGAAAACTCAAACTGTCCCCACAGAAAAACTCAAAACTGTTCCCACAGGAAAACTCAAACTGTTCCCACAGGAAAACTCAAACTGTTCCCACAGGAAAACTCAAACTGTCCCCCACAGGAAAACTCAAAACTGTTCCCACAGGAAAACTCAAACTGTTCCCACAGGAAAACTCAAACTGTTCCCACAGGAAAACTCAAACTGTCCCCACAGGAAAACTCAAACTGTTCCCACAGGAAAACTCAAACTGTCCCCACAGGAAAACTCAAACTGTCCCCACAGGAAAACTCAAACTGTCCCCACAGGAAAACTCAAAACTGTTCCCACAGGAAAACTCAAAACTGTTCCCACAGGAAAACTCAAACTGTCCCCACAGGAAAACTCAAACTGTCCCCACAGGAAAACTCAAACTGTTCCCACAGGAAAACTCAAACTGTCCCCACAGGAAAACTCAAACTGTCCCCACAGGAAAACTCAAACTGTTCCCACAGGAAAACTCAAAACTGTTCCCACAGGAAAACTCAAACTGTCCCCACAGAAAACTCAAACTGTTCCCACAGGAAAACTCAAACTGTTCCCACAGGAAAACTCAAACTGTTCCCACAGGAAAACTCAAACTGTCCCCCACAGGAAAACTCAAAACTGTTCCCACAGGAAAACTCAAACTGTTCCCACAGGAAAACTCAAACTGTTCCCACAGGAAAACTCAAACTGTCCCCACAGGAAAACTCAAACTGTTCCCACAGGAAAACTCAAACTGTCCCCACAGGAAAACTCAAACTGTCCCCACAGGAAAACTCAAACTGTCCCCACAGGAAAACTCAAAACTGTTCCCACAGGAAAACTCAAAACTGTTCCCACAGGAAAACTCAAACTGTTCCCAAGCATTTTCACAGCAAGTTTTCAAACTTCTCCTGCACCACAATTTAGAGATTTAAAACAATTCAAATCAGCCAAAAGCAGGTTCAATTCACTATTATTATATAATTTATTACAGTTATTCATATTTTTGAAAGTCTCCTGCAGGGATGAGGCAAACTGAAATATAACTCAACTTAATGCTGAAATATCTAATGAAATTTCTTTTGCACACCTTAAACGACTGACTGGAAAATCACTAACAGATAAATTCCCCACTTTCAATAATGTTGTTTAACATAAAATATAGGACTATTAATAAATCAGAGTAATCAGGAATCATAAACATTCATTCAAACAATCTGTGTAAATAAAATCCCAGCTCAATTTAAATGCTTAGACACAACATGTCAGGAAAATTACAAATAAAGTGCATGAAAATATCTGGTTTTATCTGTAAGTAACGTTTTCAGAAGAAATCAGGCATTTTCCAAACACCTCATTGAAATACAAGCCTTCAGTGTGTTTCAGCAGGAAGCTCCCACCTGTCCCGGCTGCTGGCCCGGCATGGCCGCCCTCACGTTGATGGTGGTTCCCCGGGTCCCGAAGGCCGGCGGGGGCATGCCGGCGGCGAAGGGGGGCCGAGAGAACACCACCCTGGCCTGGGGCTGTTGGGGTCCGGCCTGGGAGGGCGGAGGGGGGGCAGTGGGGGTGGTGGTGGGCGTGTTGGGCCCAGTGGTGGTGGCTGAGGAGGTGGGGGTGGAGCTGGGGGGCGTGTGCTGCGGAGGGACGGGCTGGCCGGTGGCTGCAGCGGTCGCAGCGCTGGTCGCCACAGCAGCTGCGTACTGGCTGATCTGCTGCATGAGGTTCCGCATGAAGTCTGGCGGGAGGCCCCCTGCAGGGTGGAGGCCGGAATGACAGCGTTACAGAGTTACTTCTGCTGTAATTAAACACCTGATTTCTGTAAACACTCTGCTGCTTTTTAATGTTGAGTAAAAGTTCCCACCCAGCAGCGCCACCTGGCTCTGTTTCTGGTAACTACACTGCATTTCAGGTTGTGTTTCCCCAGCGAGGGAAACGGAGAACAGTTCTAATCTATTCTGATTAAAACAATTATATGCAAAAAGACTAATAATTCAGCAACTAACAAACTTATAAGCAGAATATAAAAATATAAGAAACTGTGTAACAAAAATAAAGATACACAATGAATGTTTAAAAAAATAATTTTGCTTAAAAAAACAGAAATTAATACAAACAAAATAGTTACAAATAATTGACAAAAACTAAACACAGCATACAACATTGTTAGACAGAAAATGTGTGGAGAAATTTAATAAATGTTTTAAAAATAAAATGAAAAAACCTGATTTTTTAAATTTGAAAAACAAAACTATACAAAATTGATGAAAATTTGATGCATTAAAAAAGTAAAATGACATTTAAAAAATTACTTATTGATTTTAACCAAAAGACAAAAAGATATATTTTTAAAAAATAAATAAAAACATATTAAAATAACTAACTTCATAAGTAATTATTTAAAACACAATAATATAAAAATCAGGTCAACATTACCTGCTTGTCCAGGCATCTGCTGTCCAGCTGCTGCAGCAGCGTTTGCTGCAGCGCCTGCAAGAGAAACATGAACATAAAATCTCTGCCGTTTCTCTGTGACTCGTTTCTGCTGAGCAAACAGCGACAGCAGCAGAGGACGGAGGCAGACGGCCTCATCTGCTGCCGAGCAGCGACACACACACACACACACACACACACACACACACACACACACACACACACACACATCGCAGAGCTTCAATCAGTGGCGGGGAGGGGACAACACACCGTCCGCGTTCATCTGCATCATGACCACCGGGACTGCCTGGTGGCTGATCCTGATGACCCGGGAGCCACCCTGTCCCTGTCCCTGTCCCTGTCCAGCCTGCTGATTGGCCGTGGTAGTCTGTGAGGGGGAGGTCTGTCCCTGACCTGCCTGCTCCGGCTGGCCGCTGGGCTGGGTGGGCGGAGCTTGTCCCTCAGTGCTGTTGGCTGCAACAGTCACTGTGGCTCCCAGGTTCATCTGTGGAGAGAGGTCAGAGGTCAGCGCGGCTCAGGGCTGCCGGCGGGGACGGGCGCGGCGCCGCCTACTTGCACTGGGATGTGATGGTGCACGGCTCCGGGGAGGCTGACGGGGCTGCTGTAGTGGGAGAAGGGGCGGACCACGTGGAGGTGGCGGGGAACCGGGCTCATGAGGTTCAGCCGCAGGTCGCTCAGGGCAACCAGGGCGTTGCCCAGCAAACGCAGACACTCGCAGATCTGCACCAGAGTCCTCTGGTCGTCCTCTCTCTCCTGCAGGAAAAACACAACAAACAGGCTCCAGCCATTTTAACCTCTGCTGCCCGACACTTCAGAGGTCATCAGTGGAAGATTTCTGTTCCACTAAAACATGAAACGCATCATAAATCACCTCATACATAAAATACTGACGCATCTAGCTTACAAAATATGTTTTAGCTGAAATTAAACTTTATACTTTCTGAATATCTTTCACATGATGTCCTGGTTTAAGCGATGGCTGAATAGATTCATCATGATGAATCGATTATTGAAACTAATGTAGTAATCAATTAATGGTTAACTGGAGGATCCAGACTAAAAAATGCCAGTTACTGAAAGAACACACTCAGAGCAGTAATTAATTTAAAACTATAGAATTATTAACATTCATATTAACAAGATTAATCTGTTGAATCCAGCCAGAACTTCTCTATTGTAAAAAAATTAAATCTCCTAATAAGCACCTTTTACATCTAATTATTAATCAGCCCTGCAGCGTTTTGATGTTCATCCTGAATATACAGAAAAGTTTCACTGAAACAGAAAACAGAGGAGCTGCCCGTCAACAACGCAAAAGGTTTTACTTCTTCAACAATAAGCTACGTTTTTATGATAATTGATTATCATTAAAGACCCAAAACATAAATAAAGTTTACCTTGGAAGCTTATTAAATGAAAAAACATTCCTGACTTGTGGCCTGGGACCAAACAAAATCATGTCAAGGGCCACAAATGGCCCCTGGGCCACACTTTGGACACCCCTGCTCTAAAGTTAATACATTAATATTGATTTCTTCATGCTGTGCCGGTTGTAACTTTGCATTTATGCAGAGGAATCTTTTGCCCCGTACTGTATTGTTGTTGTATTCTGCGGCGGTGGCCGTCTCCAGGATGCTGTGCGCTCGCTGCATGAACGGCTGCAGCCGCTCCTCCACCCGCCGCAGCTCAGACAGCATCTCCGCCAGCTCCGCCGGGCTGGGGTGGCTGCAGCAGGGACAAAGAAACCACAGCAAGCATTTCAACATCCAGGATCCATGACAATGATCAGGCTTTGCTTCTACTTCTGGAAGCAGGACTGAATGTTTTACTGCACTTGTTCCTGAGAAACTGAAGCAAACCAGAGGAGATCCCTCCGTTCTGATCCGTTTGTCAGAATTTCCAGATTATCTGGACCTAATCTCCATGTTGGAGGTGAACAACTCGTCCCCACCTCGGACCCGGCTGTGGGGTCGGCCCCTCAGACTGGGCGGAGGAGGACGGCGGGGGCGTAGTCGGGGGTGGAGAGGTGTCCATGGGCTGGGCGGAGGGAGACGGAGTGGAGGTGGTGGAGGAGGAGGAGGGAGGCGGGGGAGCAGCAGCAGCAGCTGCTGCAGCAGAAGACGTTTCGGTTTGGGAGGATGAGTCAGTGGTCCGACCCTGAAACAGAAACCAGACATGAGTGAAGTTGCTCTTCCCACGACTTCCACAAGTTAAATGACTTCAGTACCAAATGTCTGTAGAGATGAAAATCCTTCACTGTCTTCCATTTGCTGCTGACTTTTAGGGTCACGATTCGATTCAGAAACAATTTTTCTGTTCAAACGGTCTAAAAATGCTGTTTAAATTATGTGACTGTGTAAACAACAGACATACCATTTAAGTGCCTTTTAAAATTGATTTTTGAGCAGAATTTATTTTTTTTCTGTACCTCTAAATGTTTGTGGAGCAAAAGTTCTCGTTTGTGCGGCTGTCAGTTTAAAGAGATTAAAAATGTTCCTGTAAGTCACCAAAGGTCAACCAAAGGTCAACCACCACCACACTTCCACGAGTTCAGGAGCATTTGGTGTCAATCAACTGCTACAAATATTTTAGCTGCACAAAAGTAGGGAGTCACATTAACTTTGATTTTGTAAAAGTGGATTGGCTGGTTGACCTTTAATGACCTCTGTAAACATTAATATCTTTAAACTGGTAGCTGCAAAAACAAAATATTTTTTGCAAGCAGTCAGTTGCTGCGTGACCTCTGGATGACCTCTCACCTCCATCCTGTTGATGACGTCCTGGATGTCTCGCAGCAGGTTCTCGGCCAGCACCAGCCTCAGCCTGGGCTCGCTCTGGACCGGCTGGTCCATGTCGATGTGAACGTTCACCGAGCCGTTGCTCTGCAACAGCAGCAGCAGCTTCAGTCAGAGGGACGCTGCACACCGACAGGTTACAGGAAACTGAGCGGGTCGTGGCGCTTACCCCGGTGCTGGTGGTGACCCTGGCGTTCCGGGCGTTCTCCCCCATTCCCGACACCATCTGCTGCACCGTCATCTGCTTAAAGGGGAAAACGCAGAGCGTTGGGAGCGCTGGACAGCAAACCTGCAGCTGCTCATCTAATCAGACTTTAAATATTAAAGGTTTTCCTGAAATTAAACATCCCTGAGTTTAAATATGATGCAACATTCTACCTTTTCCCTAACTAAGCGATATTAAACATTTTGTTTTTTGCAAAATATACGATTTCTCAGGGCAGCTGATGTTCAGATGAATGAATGTATGAACTGAGCCACATATAACTTCACTATGTGTGATTGTTTGGAAGGAGGAAGCAGAGAAGATGGACAAAAAGCTTTGATAAAAAATCCAAATGAAGAAATAAATCAGAAGAACAGCTCAGCAGTTTTATTGTTTTTCTCAAACATTCAATTCATCTAGATAGAAAATGAAGGGAACCCAAATCTGATGCAAGTTTTACTGTTTATGTTTTATTTTACCAGAACAAGCTGCGGCTGGTTGATTCAAACAGAAACTTAAAGCCATCAATCTATCTACCAATAAAATACTTCAATATAAAATGAAATCTACAAACATTATCTGATTATGACGTCTGTTAAATATGTTTCAGAGAATTCACAAATAAACTGGAAAAGTGAAGTTTTCCCTTCTCATATTTAATGAAGTGCAGCATTATCATTATATCCACTGAGGTTTTCCTTTTAGCCGTCGGTCAGCAGTAAAATAACATGACTATAATTAATGAACAGCCATGTTTATGTCAATGTTCTCTATGCTCATTTTGAAGTATTGCTGATGGAAACAGCAAAATCTGAAACATTTCTACAATAAAAAGAGTTGGTGGCTACAGGCTAAATCATGGAAGCATTTGCAGAATAAATCCTGACGTAGCGAAAGCTGCCATCCACTGGAGGCTCTGTGCCTTACCAGAGGCACAAAACGTCCCGCTTGGGGGTGAAGGACTCGCTAGGTTTCCCTGAGTTGGGCGATCCGTGTTAGTTTGTAGCATTAACATTTTTATAGACAAACATCTGTTGCTAGAGTGTTATCATTTCAAGCTCTTATATATCAAAATGTCTCATTTATCAGCAGTTTTGTTCAGTTTAAACGTCTTCAGGAAGGAAACTCCCAGTGGAAACGCTCTTTGACCCACAGAAGACTTTTCCTCACTTTCTCATGCCTGTTATTTAATCTGCAAGAACAGAAATGTTGCTTGAACCTGTTGAAACTGAAAACTGAAGTGAGTCACGTTCCTTCTCGTTTGTCTGGAAATGATGAACTCCTGACTATAAAACCCTTTTCCGTCTCTGGTGGTTCCAGTGTTTTCTACCTGAGAGCTGCAGCTTCCCACCAGATCTTAATCTGCCTCATAATCTGGTCTTTTCCATTTCCCTTCTCTGGAAAATCTGCCTAAAGCAACTTGGAACCACCGGATGAAGACGAGCCGGTGATTGTGGCTGTTTTTTCTCTGGTTGTGGCCTCCCAATGGAAAACCCCACTACCCACTTGTTTAGATGTTGATGTAAATTTTCATTATCAGTTTCTATCTGCAGCTTTCCCACAAACAATTTGACATTAACGCCCACTTCACGCTGAGATCAGCACATTCTGCAGCATGGGAATCTGTGTGGCAGCCGTCGGTCTGCACACAGGTAGGCAGAACTAAAAGGTGTGATCCACGCACTCATCTGTACTGAACTTCATTTTATCAACTCATTTAAAGCAGAATGTGTGTTAAAAGATTCCCCCATTGCATAACTGATTTAAGGACCCATGACTGTTTTCTTTCTGATTTTTTGTCAGGATGTGGGACAATAAGTAGAATCCAACACTCTGGAGACATCCGGACTGTCTTCAAAACGTTAACATTTTGAAGCAAATGTGGACACAGTGACTTAAAAACAGTCAATTATGAAGTGAGAGAATCTGTATAAACATGAACAGGAGGAATCCATCTTGTTCCACCAACCAGACGCCGGCGCAGACTAACCTGGATCTGCTGGGGGTCCATGATGTTGACGGGGAGGTTGAAGGTTCCTAGCATAACGTAGCTGTTAGCATTGCGGTCGTGCGGCACTTGGGACGTCCCCTGGGAGGATGAGGACGGGCCGCTGTCTGCTGAGGTTCCTGCAGACCCCGGACCGCCCTGGGAGGGTGGAGGGGGGGCCCGTTCCACCAGGTGGATCACCTTTCCACCCACATCTGGGAAAAAACCCAAAAAATACCTCAGCTTCCATACAGAGAGGAAGAAAACCATTACAAACAACTAAATATCCTGTTACTTGAATTAATTATTACAGTTTCTCTAAAAATACAGCAGAACACACAAAAAAAACTTGACTCACTGTAGTCTGCGAGCGTCCGTTCATCCTGCAGCACTCTGCCCTGGTAGATGAGCCTTTGTTTGTCCACAGGAATGCCCACCGAAGGGGCGATGTGCTCCTTAAACTCTCTCACTGTCAGCTACACGCAGTGGGACAAACAAATGAGCGAAGGCTGACAGGAAACAGAAATGTGGAGCAGAAACTGAGCTTCTACCTGAGAGCCGACAGTGTAGGTTCTGCTCTGGGAGTCTAGTGTTTTCACCGTCACTTCTATGTCTGAAGTTTGTTCCTCCATGATGTTCCTGCAGAAAACATGGTTGGAAAAGACACTCCTGAAACATCAAAGTCAATAATAATGCTGATATTTCTTAAAGTACAGTTGATAAAACTCCGTTTTTTTTTTACTAGACACCATGTTGGATGGAGGCCATGAAGAACCAGTTCAAGGCAAAAAGCGATTCAACATAGAACTATATCACCAATATATCTTCATTTAAATGCAAAGGACACAATGGAATGAAAAAACTACATGGTAATATAATCACAAGTGTCATGAACTTGCATTTTACATGCAAATATTATATTTAGCCAGATGAAGCGAGTTTCTCTCACACATGTTGTCCAAAAATGCTGAAGGCCCCAGAGTGATGAGAAAGAGAGAATAAAGAGATATTCATATAGCCACTGATAGCCAGCACAGAATTTATAAATAAACATTTTCAAACACCATGCAGCCCAGACAATAAAAATAACTCTCACATGCAGACAAAACTATCCTGTAATAGTAATGTTCAGTGCAGATTAACGGTCAACCAGCCTGCAGGGGGACGGCATCACTTAACCTGCTGCTCACATCATCTGTTGAAAATTCCTTCATTTTTTCATTTCCCCATATATATCACATGATTAGAAAAAATCTGAATGTCAGTTTATTCCAATATGCTGCAGCTTCAATAGAACCCAATAAAGTCCCCAATAAATGTTTCATTTTAAATCTGAATAAATTATAAAACATCATGACTAGCAGACTTTAACATGAGTCATCCAGTCCCTGATCAACTCAACGCTCCAGAGTCAACCTATGATCAGTACATCTGAAATTAAAAACATTTTGTGAGATTAACAACCAATAATTTCTGTTAACCTGACAAAATAGCACATGCACAGGGAGCCTAAAATACAAGTGTAGAGCTTAATGTGAACACAGTCAAATGTTTGGGCTGCGAGGTTAGAAACCAACCAAAGTATGTCTCCATTAGAAAGCTGCAAAGCATCACACTTCAAATCTACGATTGTTTTTATTAACCAACAACAGAAGCGCAGAGAATAATCCTCCTTCAGTTGCTGACACACAACTGTGAGACACTCAGTCATTATCGTTTTCATGATATTCAAATCCCTCTGCGTGGAAATTCAGGAGCAAAGCTGTTCTTTAAAATAACTCCAGTCCTCCACTGTCCTGCAGTTTTTAGATGTGCTACAGGTACGAAACCCTGGAATCAAACGGCTTCATTACCTCCTCCTGGTGTAGATGGTTCTCCAGAACCTTGCTAACGACCTAATTATTCTGTTCAGGTGCTGCAGCAGAGGCTCATCTAAAAGTTGCAGGACCGTGGCCCTCAGGACTGGAGTTTGGCACCTATGAGTTAAACTACAGCATATTTAATAGATGCACAAGCAAAAAATTTAAGTTGAATGTTTTCCATAACATTTCTTTTTATGAAAAGTTGCTGTAAGTAAAACCAGTTTTGTTGTCAGAGTTAAACAAAGCAGACAAAAACAAAAGCTGACTTGCATTTCACATGACGACAAAATTACACAGCGTGTTTGAATAATTTCTCTTGTAAATAAACATAAACATGTTTTATTGTTACATATCCCTTTAACAGAGCAGGACATCATTGTTGAATGTAAGAGTCATGACTTGATGTGAATAAACCATCCATCCATCCATCCATCCATTTTCTTGCACCCTTTTTCCCTCAGTGGGGTCGGGAGGGTTGCTGGTGCCCATCTCCAGCCAACGTTTCGGGCGAGAGGCGGGGTCACCCTGGACAAGTCGCCAGTCTGTCGCAGGGCAACACAGAGACACACAGGACAAACAACCATGCACACACACACTCACACCTAGGGGCGATTTGGAGAGGCCAATTAACCTGACAGTCATGTTTTTGGACTGTGGGAGGAAACCGGAGTACCTGGAGAAAACCCACCATGCACAGGGAGAACATGCAAACTCCATGCAGAAAGACCCCAGGCCGGGAATCGAACCCAGAACCTTCTTGCTGCAAGGCTGTGCAGCCATGTGAATAAACCACATTTTCATAAAACTTCTACATATTTTCTATCACAACAACGCCTCCATCACTCCCAGTTTTATCATCTTAAACCCTACAACCAGCTGTGGGCGTTCATTCAGCTGACATAAGCACTATTATGTGAATGCTATATTATGATTGCAGTTTCATTTACAGTAAGCTAAAAAATAGAAAGTGTGGGACATGGAACTGAAGGAGGCTCCAGGTCATGTTATGGAAACAAATTACTTAATCATTCTGTGTTGTCTAATTAAACTGTGTGCTGTTGTGTGCACAATTACCTATACAAGTCAATATCCATCTAATTAAGTTTGACCAAACATAAATAATAATTGAAAGCTTTAAATCTTATGAGTGTGTTTAAGGAAAATGATTTGCTTTGGCAGCGGGTCTCTTCCAAAGGTTTAGCGCTGGTTACAACACCGACATCCTGCTGCTGACACTAAATTAAATCAGTAAAATGTTTCATGTTAACTTTTACTCTAAAATATGCCATAATCAAAAATAACTCCAGTCCTGCATTTAATTGTGGGTTTTAAAGAGCTAAGACGTAACAAAGACTATCCAGCTGGGTTTATATAGCTAACTGGAAGCACGGCTATGCTAAGCTAATGATAAGTAGCTAAACGTCACAACGAACAGAGACAGTAACCGTTCATTTCCACGGATGTTACGTTCTTACCTATTAATCACTCTACCCTCTCACTATATCCGGTGTTATCTGGTTGTTTTCACCGGAGAACGAACCGCTTCCCGGTGGGTCGCAGCTCCGGTGTTTGCTTGAAGCTAAGAGGCTAACGAGGAAGTGACGTAAGGGGGCAATCGGAAGTGTTCTACGGAGAGAAGAAAAGATGGCGAACTTGGTGGAGGCGACGAGCCAGAAGCACTTTGAGGAGTCTCTCGCCAAGGCTGGAAAATGCCTCACCGTGGTACACTTCCACGCTGCGTGGGCCCCCCAGTGCGGCCAAATGAACGAAGTAATGGCGGAGCTGGCCAAGGAACACACCGGCACCAAGTTCGTGAAACTGGAGGCAGAGGCGGTCCCGGAGGTGTCGGAGAAGTATGAGATTTCCTCGGTGCCCACTTTCCTGTTTTTCAAGGCCGGGGAGCAGGTGGACCGGCTGGACGGGGCTCACGCTGCGGAGCTCACCAAGAAGGTCCAGCGGCTGGCGGTGAGCGGGAGCCCGGCTGGAGCTGCGGAGGTGCCCGACCTGAACGAGCGTCTGAAGAAGCTAATCAATGCGGGGCCCTGCATGCTGTTCATGAAGGGCTCCCCGCAGGAGCCCCGCTGCGGTTTCAGCCGGCAGATCGTGGGGCTCCTGAAGGAGCACAACATCCAGTTCAGCAGCTTCGACATCCTTTCCGACGAAGAGGTCCGACAGGGATTGAAGACCTTCTCCAACTGGCCCACCTACCCGCAGCTGTACGTCAACGGGGAGCTGGTGGGCGGACTGGACATCGTGAAGGAGCTGGCCGAGTCCGGGGAGCTGGAGAACACCTGCCCGAAGGCCGTCAGCCTGGAGCAGCGCCTGAAGTCCGCCATCAACCAGAGTCCGGTCATGCTGTTCATGAAGGGCAACAAGGAGGCGGCCAGATGCGGCTTCAGCCGGCAGATCCTGGAGATCTTAAACGGAGCCGGGGTGGATTATGACACCTTTGATATTCTGCAGGATGAGGAGGTCCGGCAGGGCCTGAAGACCTACTCTAACTGGCCCACATACCCGCAGCTGTACGTGAAGGGCGAGCTGATTGGAGGCCTGGACATAGTCAAGGAGCTGAAGGAAAGTGGGGAGCTGGTGCCGGTTCTGAAGGGGGAGTCATAGGTGGATGTCCTCCACCGTCCTCCATCCTTCAGACGGGGAACAAGAAGCTTCTGCAAGGGCCCCAAACAGTGGCTCCTCAGGGGCCTCCAGAGCAAAGATCAACAAGAACTTTCAGATCGTAGCAGTTTGGTAGATTCTGTTTGCAGAAACGGAAGAACGTGTTTGTTTCTTAAGAAAACTCATGCAAACACTGGAGACTCTTGAAAATACATCTTTAAAATGTTTAAGAAGTAGGAATATATGTGTGATGATGGCATAAAATCCTGTAATTTGGCCCCTCATCTGATTCTTGGGAAGATTCTGATAAAAGCTTGTTTTGGTTTGAACTTTAAGGTTCTTGAGGTTCTTCAGATTGTTCCTCTTTAATGTTTTTCACATCTTCATCCTTGGAAAATGTTTCATAAACAGCTTTTCATCCATTTCTTTCAGACTTCTGGAAATCCCATTTCCTGTCTTTGTCATTCTTCCTTGATTAAAAACAATGATTAAAAGATTTAAATGAACATAAAGGTGTTTGCTTCTGTTGTCTAAAGATTACTGAACATTTATTAACTGAATCGCCCTGTTTTCCTCTTGAATAGGACAAACCTGCTTAGCTGCATCATGAATCCTGTTGAACTGGTGGACATGATGCTATTCAAGCGGCAGCAGAGCCAAGCTCACTTTATTTATATGCATTTTAAAAACACACCTGACCAAAGTGCTGAACAGATTACACTGAAAATCCACAGAATCTGAACATATTTGCAGTTTTACGGGCCGGTGACCTGATGAGCATAGATGTAGAAGATAAGATGCTGCGTTGGCTTGTCCCATAGACATTAACATTACGTTTAGATTGTCACCATTTCTTTGATTTGCTATTTATTTGGTTAACACAAATAAATAGGAAGTGAACACTGGAGATCAGGACATTAAGAGAAGAATCTGAAGCATTTATTAAACCTGTTAAATATCTGAAACAAACCATTTGAGTATCATAAATATGATATAAAACCACATAAACATCAGCAGTTTGTCTTCATGTCTACATTCTTCAATGCAGCTGCTGATTGTTTGGCCATAGAAGCCATTGAACGGGTGTACCTAATAAAATGGCCGTTCAACATTTATTTGGAGAAAATTAATGCACACTAAATACATCTGCATATTAATACTATATTAATATTTAGATGATAGCCTTTCTTCTATTTATTCAGGTAACTAATAACCAGGTTGTCTAAACTTTTTTTTTTTTTCCAAAATCTTCAATTAAAAAAAAACTTGCAGGCCAAAAACAATAACACATTTAAAAAAACTAAAATCAGAAAAATATATAAGGATTTTTTTGACAGTCCAACAAAAACTAAGCATCAATGAAACAAATAGATTTTTTTTAATTAGAAAAGTGTGAATCAAAGCTTCAAAAAAGGTTTCACGTTTTGGTTATTAAGAAATAAATCCAGTTTTCTAAAACTCCTTGACTTGATTAAAGGTAACTGAGAAATATGTAGTTTATTATCAGCAATAAAAACAGGAATTAGATCCCCATTAATTTAAAAATCCTTTTTCTGTGTTTGGCTATGTGTTAATAAAGTGCTTAAAGCTGATCTGAGTGCATCAAAGTCCACTGGATGGATGTGTTTCTATTTAGCATTAAATTACAGGAAAATCAGGAAACTTGGTCATTAAAATACTTTGTATTGTGCCAAACATTTTTGAAATAATATTTCAATTTGTGGATAATTATTTTGTCTCTACCCGCATCTGAGGGGCCACATTTGCATCACTATAACCGTTAGTGGCCCCCGCGCCACACTTTGACCCTCCTGATCTGAGGTGAGTCAGGAAATGGTCTGGCTGACCCTCCAGGTAAAAATATGTTTATCGCCCCCTTGTGGAAGCAGGAGTTATTGCAGTAACTCCTGCACGATCTGCGCTTCCCTCCTTGTTTAACAGTTTCCAGTGATCTGATGCAGGCATATACATTTTATTATTCACATTTATCATTATTTTTTACTTGGTACCAGCAGTCTAATGGTTAGACAGTTATAATTTAAGCAATAAGCACTGAATTTATTTTGGATTAACCATAAAAACAATTCAGCACAATGGTAAAACTTCAGTGTGATGTCTATTTTAAATTGGCATGAAGATATGCAAATCAGGTATTAATAAAACAAAAAGGTATCTTTTACATTTCCAGAGCATGGACTGACCTTTTGTATGTCAAGAGTTTCCATGAGGGGTTTTATTGGTTCACATGCAAATCAGTTCACACAACACAGCTCCTGGAAATGACGACTATGTAACCAAGGCTATGACTAAAACAGCCAGAAATGAGAAGTATTTAGGTTTTCTGCTGTGGTCAGTGAGACTTTAAGAGGCAAAACAACAAATACTTCCAAGCTGAAGAACAAAAAGCAGAAAAATGTAGAATTTACTCTTTTTTTCAACTGAAGAGGAATAAATGGTTAGTCTACGTCTAAGAGGAAATAAGCCAAACTGACCAGAAAACCAAAAGGCCACGAGAACCACATAACACATCCAATCCTCACCCTGGCTGGGAAAATGGCTGCTCCTTCAGCTTCATGCTCTGCTGCTGAGGGAGCATGCAGCCACATGTTGGTTTGTTTACCCACACAGTATGTTAAAGTGATCTTTTCAGAGAGCATTGTGCAATTACAAGGTGATGAAATCCTGACTGACCCAAAGCAGTGAAGCACCCAGAAGGTTTGCTAAAGGGATGACATGCCAGAGTTCATGCAAACCTCCAGGTGTCCCAGTGCAGCGCCCGTCTCTGCTGACGTTCACTCACCAGCTCGACAGAAGCTCCAGTAACCTCCAGATGCCACTCATCATTTACAAGCTCATTTACGATCACACATCTAGTCCAAGATGGTTTCAGGATCTACTTATTTAAAAATAAATATTTATTTAAAAGTAAATAAATCAAAATTAAACACCCCTTAGTAATTCTGATTCATGAGATATATTTCATTTTATTTTTTTGTGGCTATGATAAGAAAAGAACGTGGAAAATGAAGACTGCTCCAAAAGTTATTTCATTTACTTACTTTTTATTTTATATTTATGAATTAAATACATTATATGTAGATTATGTGTATATTGCTCTGGTTTCTAAAAATAATGTATTTAAATCTTTTGTTTATTATTTTTTAAATATTTTAATTTGTTTTAGAATGCTTTAAATAAATTAAGGGGGAAATTAGGGAAAACCAATAACTGTAATCCTGTCCCGCAAAAAACAGCTTTTAAAAATGTTTATTTATGTAGTGAGTGAGTTAGTTAGTTATTTAATTAGTTAGTTGTGAACTGTTCTTTCTAAAAATACGCCCTGCTCCCTGAAGTGCAGGCTGCAGCACAGTTCATAATTCTGTTGACATTCTGGTTCTGACTGTTTTCCTTTAAACTGCCTCCGATACGGAAGCTGAGGTTGAAGCTAAACGTTCTCTAATTATCTGCTTCTTTTTGATGATATTTAGACATTACCACATCCTCCCACATGGAGCTGATTCACTCAGGAAGTTTGTTTTTTAAAAGTGGGTTTTCAAATATTCAACTCTTTGAAAAAATGAAAGTTTGATTCACTTTATACTATGAACGAGTTCATCTAAAAACCACATTTGTTTGCATCAAAGGATGCTGAAACCTCATGTTCAGCCCCAGATGATTGTTGTTGACGGCAGCACCGCTGCAGAGCAGTAGCTAATAATTCACCCACACCCACTCTGTTTAATTTAGCAACATTGCATAAAGTCAGACGTGTCCTTGGAGTTCACAGACATTTGTACATACTGATTTAATTTGCAGTCATGTTCAATGACGTTTGGCGATATCTTTTGTATTTTCATGCTTTTGTTCAGCAGATTTTTGCTCCCTGTAAGAATCGAGAGCAGCTGGCTGTGAACTCGCTCGACCTGCACCAGGTGAGACTCAAAATGTTTGCTTTCTGTCAGTAAAACAGTAAATGGACCCTTGAAGGACGGTTAACCATCCCTCATGTGGTTTACTGGTGCTTTTGCTGAGATGCGTTGCCTCAAAAGGAAACTTTCCACCTCCTCCTCTGCTCTTTCCACAAGTGGTCTTTGCTGCAAGTCGTGGGTTTCTTCTATCTTTAATAATCTTCTTCTCGTATTTGCCGCTCCCCTCCTCCACACCACACCGTCTCTCTCCCTGTGTGTGTTTCAGTTTGCGGGGAAATGGTTCTTCAAGGCGGCCGTCAGTCCCCGGGACTCAGACATCTTCAGGTTCAAGATGTTTGACAACATCGTCTTCACCCTGGAGGACACGTCCAACACCACTCTGGTCATGATTGGAAACATGCGAATGTGAGAAGTCAAGCTGCCCTGCTACACACACACACACACGCACGCACACACACACACACACACGCGCGCGTGCACACACACACACACGCACGTGTGACGTTCTGTTTGTGATTCAAACTCACTGATTTGATCCCGGCTCGTCCTTTTCCGCTGCAGCAGCTCCAGTTCTTCTGGAAGGATTTCCACAAGGCTTAGGAGAGTTGATGGGAGTTTTTGATCACATTTGTGAGGTCAGACACTGATGTTGGATGAGACTCACCATTGTAATTCGTCCCATAGGAGTTCTGTCAGGTAGAGGTCAGCCCAGTCCGTTTCTTCCGCTCCAGACTGTCCTGTTCATGGCTGATGTTTTGTGCATTGAGGTCATGTTAGCATAGCTAGAGGACAAACTGCTTTTCACTTCTGCACTCGACGCTCCGCATGGCTTTTGTTGACTGGCAGCTCGTATACAGCGCCTCAGCTACAGAAACCCATTTTTAGAATCTCTCTGCACCGTTCTTGACCCAATCTGAAGGACATATGAAGTTCTGCAACTACTAACTCTGCAGAATGCTCAGACCTCTGACCTCTGACCCCTGACCCCCACTCTGTGTACCAATGCTTGCATTTTAATATATCTCTAACAGTTCACTGTACATGACTATGGCTGCAGTTAGTGAATATTTTCAGAATCAATTATTCTGATGAGTAATAAGGTAAAAAAAAAAAAGGTTCCATCTGCAGATGTTTAATTTAATCATATGCAAACATTCAGTTCCTTTTTCAAATAGGAAAATAAACATTTTATTGTCTAAAATGCAATAACTGTATTGATTTAGTCAATGCCTGATCATTTGTAGCACATGCCAAATGCTCAGAGCTCTCTGATTGGCTCTAATCAATACTGTGTTCAGTTGATCAATTTCTGGATTAACCCATTAATAACTGGATAGTAAAAGGTGCTTAATGGGAATCAGCTCATATATGCACCGGATTTCTTTATTGATCAGCATTTAACTGCGTAATCCAGCACTTACTGACATTTATGATCTTCTGCCAGACGGTTGAACTCAAACCCTGTAAAGAGCCGTTGAACTTCCAGTTTTTGCTTCCAGCCTGTCTTTGGACGTTGAACCCAAACACACGTTGGTCTAAAATACCAAGATAAGCTCCAATGTTTGTCAAGCTGCTTTTTAGTGAAGGTTGATTAGCCTTTTGCATTTAAAATCTGTAGGTAACTGCATCTATAAAAATCAGCAACAGAGGACGTCGCTGTTCAAAAGTTCAAAAAGGGAACTAAAGATTTTGTGCCTGTGAATTTGTGTCACAGCTTCATTGAAACCAAAGTTATTCAAGGCAAATAAACCAGCTTAGTTTGTCAATTAAAGCTAGAAAAGGGAATCTGACAGCAGGAAAAGTAAAAACGATTTTGTTGAAAAATGAAACTATTACTTCTCTCCTGTATCTCTCAATAGGCCAGTTTTGGTTTTATTTTTTGTTTTTGTAGGGGAGACGACTGCATAAAGCGGAACTGGACGTATCATGTGCAGCCGGGGAGAGATGACCTGGTGCTGGAAGGTCAGCGCAGCTTTCACTATCGACACAGAGAGGGGAGACGGATCAGGATTTAAAACGGGTGGTGGTGTGTTTATGTCTGTGAACAAATCGAGAAAAGGGGAAAAAATAAAGAAGAAAACACCTGACATCAAAGATGTGATTCTCTAGAACTATATTGTGAGCTGCTGGGGAAATCCCGGCGCTGGTTTTGGTTTTCAAGCCGGTGGAAATGTGACATTCTTGGGAATGTGTTCAGCTTGCCACATTGCACCAAACATTAGAACCACTTTCTCATCACATGGAGTTCCCCAGGGCACTGTTTCGGGTTAACTGTTTTTTTTATTTTTCTTAAATTATCATCCAAACTCATCTTTCTTCACTCTAATCACAATAGTTAGGAACTCTTTTCCCTCCACATAATAAACCTAGATAATATCATAAACTGCCTTCTGCTGCATGTGCTGTCAGCTGCTTCAGATTCGTTAAAAGATCTCGATTATTTACAGTCAAGGTCTAATAACACCACTGTGCACCGTTTTAAATGTTTCTGCTGCAGAATAAGACTTTAACAGTTGTTGAATGGTTGCACAGCAGCAGTGAAGAAGGGAGGAGGAATATGATTGCATTGAGTCCTCTGGACTTGATAAAGTGATATACAAGAACAGGCAATGTACCATTTCCAGTCAGTAATTCAGAATATTTCCAGGATTTCCACAGATTTTGCCAGTGATTAATGAAGAGATTGTAAAAACCTGAGCTGCCTGAAACAACCTGTGCACCTCGTCTGGTTTACTGAACGTCATTGTTTTCAATTGTTTTCTCAGCAGAGAAAATGTGGCTCATTTTTAAAATATTTTCTTTTTAAACGTATCTGGTGAACAACTGACAGAATTTTATTAAAAAATGGTAAATCATAATAATGTTTTCTGTTCACTTTAAGGAACAAACTAAAATCTTTCTCACCACCATAAATTATTAATGAGAAAAATCATTAAATGGACACAACAAAAATTATACTTGAACTTCATGATTTCCTCCATTACTTATTAAAAAACAAGAAACTCTTCGTATATTCAGCTTGCCTGCGTGAGAAGTGACCCAGAAAGCAGAAATAGAGTGGATCCGCCTCTGAGCCTTATCTGTGTTTTACTGGTGTGTGTCGGTTCTGATCCAGGGAGGCCACAGCGCCGTAATCTGCTCTGGAGCGGCATGTGGGCCAACTGCCGCGACTGCATCGTTTTCCAGGAACTAGAGCCTCCTCTGAAAGAGACCGACTCGGAGGATTCCCTCAACAGATTCCTGTTGTACAGTAAGGAGTAACTGACCCGACATCACGTCACATCCAGCCTTTCATCAAACAACAAACTGCAAATAATTCACCTTTCTTTTTTATATTTTACATCTGTTATATTTATATTCTGCTGGTCAGATTATTGTGTTATAAATAATTTAGTTAGCTGTAGGGATGCAATTCATCAACTTGTGATTAATTGTTTATTAGATGAAAATTAATTCCAAATAATGTTCGCTTATAGAGTCTAAGCCTTAGACCTTCCTGTAGTGTTGTAGTTTGGACACCAAACAGAAGAGGGCGCCACTGGTCATCTTTAAGCGAGTTAGTAGATAGATAAACAAAGATGGTGGGGCCATATATATATATATATATATATATATATATATATATATATATATATATATATATATATATATATATATATATATATATATATATATATATATATATATATATATATATATATATATATATAAATCCATCATATTATGAAAAATTTAGCCCGAAAGAAGCCAGAGAAAACTCAGGTATTCAAGAAAACATCCAACTATTTGAACTAATCATTAATTAAATTAAACATCAGTTGATTATAAAGATCAATCAAGTTTAGATTAAGTCAGTAATCAATAACTTGCATCCCTAGTAAGTTACTTGGGTTTTCTTTTTTCCGTGGTTTGACCCAAAGGTCGGCAGAAGGATGTCGACTCGGAGATGTTGACGACGTTTCTTAGGGACTCGGCTTGCAATGGCCTGACAGCGAACGTCACACTACTTCATGAGAAAGGTTTTTCATCAAAGGTTTTTCATTATGTTGTTTTCTTTAAAGTTAACATGTATTCTGACAGTTTCGTGTTTTTGCCAGAGTTTTGCATCTAGACGTGAGTCCAGGTCGGCTTCTACCAGCTGCTGAGTCGCTTCCCGCTCAGTGAAACCACAGCATCTATCTCATTTCTTACACGAAGCTTTGGGAGATCTTGGGTCTTTGTAACTGGGATCATTTTGTCTCTCCTGTGCAACACTAAAGTGAACCAGAAGGCCTCAGAAAGCAGCTATGATTTTGCTAAACAAGGCAAAGCCAAACCCATCCATAGGTTTCATTTTCAGAGCTGCAGCTGCTGAGGCGGGAAGACCCGACAGAACCCACCATCAATAAAAACCCAGGAAATCCCAGCAGCCAGAAATACCTGATCACCTGCACAGGAAGGGGCAGTTTGTGTTCTCATATAAATATTTTACTTTATTCTTTTGATTTTATTAATGAGAAGCTGTGACTCTCATCGTCGGATGAATATTTCCTTCACATTTCTCTGAATAAACAAAACTTTCATCTTGAGATCAGTTTGAAATGGATTCACTGAACTCTGATAAGACAGTTAGTATGAAAAAGTAAAACATTTCTGTTTTCAGTTTCAGAGGCTTGTTTTTGTAGGCAGGAGATCTTCGAAGCTGCATGAGTGAATCATCCTGAGGTTTTGTTTGTGGTTCTGGTAGGTCTGAGTTTAATCTGTTGTACATTAAGATGAATTCAGTGGAAATAGACGTTTCAATTGGGTCAAAAAAATCTAGTAAATAAATGTTGAAGCTCTGATATTATTTATCCTGAAAACATGAAGCTGATGCTCACATCATCTCATATCCAGCTGCATTATTGCGGATTAGAAGCAGTCCATTGAAGCTTCATCACTTTTCTTAATTTATAACTAACTATATTATAATCCTTTATGAATAGACTGGAATCAGATTAGAATTGAAATCCCATAATTACATTTTAATCCCATTTATTCCCCTGAAGCTTCCTGGTTGCTGATGGGAGATTTTAATAACAGTAAAACAAAATTTTTTTCAACTTGTCCAACTAGGAAAGATTCAATCTGTAGTTTGGTCTGTCAGTTATGATCATTTATTGAATTTAGATGAACTAACAGATTTACAGATGTGTTGTTTTTTATGTATGTTTCAGCTGAAAGTTTGGAAGGATCAGGGTGGAGATTAATAAAAAAATTAAAACAGAATACCTACAGAAAATTCAGGTGGAGAAGAGGACATGCAGCTCAGTCAGAGGAAAGGAGAGCAAAAGTAATAAAAAGCAGGAAGCTAGTAAAGGTCCAGGTGGAGAATGAGTCTGAATGCAGGCGAGTTAATCAGGGGAATGTGGAACAGCTGAGGAGGAGACCGAGGAAGAGGAGAATACTAAACAGAAATCACAAAGGAGAGCAAGACAAACAAACAAACAAACATTTCTAACCAGTGAAACACGTCCCTGAACATTTCAGTTTATTACAATCTCTATTTATTCTGGTCAGATTAATTTAATCCATCAGTTTATTTTAACTCAGACAGACAGAAATGTACATATTAGTCTACATATAATGTTTTACTGAACTTGGATGCTAAAACAAGAAGACAGAAATCAGCTAAAGGAGGTCAGATTAAACCAGATTAGCTGCAACTGCAACATAACTGAAGCAACTGATTAACAGGAAGAGAACGGTCCTGGGTCACCGTGGCAACGCTGAAGGGAAAAAGCACAAGAGAAGAAGAAGAAGAACGATTAACAGAAAGAACCTGACCTGGACAATCAAAAGAGCAAATTATTATAAATGATTAGAAATTACTCAACAAAATAAAACAAAACTAGCCGCCAGCTGCCAGAAAAAAAGAGTTCTGGCAATCTGCATCGGTCTAGTCCAATCAGCACTTCGTTTACTTCAGGACTCCTTTGAAAAAGACGGCTTGGGACTTTCCTGGTTGAATAAAAGTAAAATAAAAAAATCATTTCCTGTCCATCGTGATGCTGGATCTCAGAGGTCCGGAGGAAACCACTGGAACCAGCATCAGCAGGGAAAACCAGTTAGCTAAATGCTTCACTGGTAAAAGTATTTCAGCAAACATGTAAACAAAGTTTTGTTGTGTTTGTGAATGTAAAGAAACAAATGGAAGTGAGGATCATTCAAATGTTTTGAATCAAATCTGATTCCGATTCCCATCCTGCAGACCAGTTCAGTCCAGTTCAGCAGAGGGATGCACCAGTACATTCCAGTTCATGATGAATAATTAAAGGTTATTAATGATTAATTCTAAATCAACACAGACCAGATTACTGGAACCAAGATGCTTTTCATTTTAAACAGGCAGAGTTTTTACATGAACTCCATCTAAATCCACTTAATAAGGTTCATTTACCAACAGTAAAATATTTTCTAAAGTTTATTTTAGGTAAATCTTTTTATCAAATTTAAAAGAAAGCATTTAATTTCAACTATAAAACCTGTTAAATACTCTCAAATCCAAGTTATTACAACACAGTTATTAAAACACTTACACACTGCAAACATCCGGCTAGTTCAACGCCTGCTAACTTCTACCATCAGTTTATTTTAAATGTAGTTTTGTCAAGTTTTGCTGGTAACTTTCCTTTTACCTGCAGCAGAAAGATGTTAAATCACGTCAGAAAAGGAAATAAATCGGTGACGTCAGCAGCAGAGTCTCTGTTCACCTGCAGCTGCTTCAACCCAGAAGAAGAAGAAGAAGATTTTTTTTGATTTTTTAACAACACATTTATTGTACAATAATTTTAAAAACAGGGTGCATTTTTTCACATTTCTTTCGGTTCTGGATGAAATAAAAGAAAACTAAATAAAAACAGATAAATAAATAGTTATGTCAGCATCTTGTTAAAATTTAGTTCTCTGTCATCACCAATATTGCACAGTACACCGTTAAAACCCCACATTTGTGTAAAACCATTAAAATCCCCGGTGGCTCTGTGGAAGTAAAACTCTAGTCTGATTCTTGCTTTTATATTACACTTCCACAGAGCCACAACATCGACTTGAGGTCCTGCCTGCATTCTGTCTCTTCGTGTTATGTATATAGCCATTTTTGCTTCGGAGATTAAATAATTTAAAATGCGGGATTTAAAACTGGTGGCTCGGCTATGATGCACACCGTAGATAAAAACGGAGTTTGTAAAAACCATATTAAACAAGCTAAAAAATCTCATTAAAACGCTAAAAAAAATGGATAAACGTGCACAATCTATAAAAACGTGAAAAACACTCTCTGGCAGCATGCAAAAAGGACACTCGTTTAAAACCTCAGGGTTAATCACCGATAAAAACGCGTTCGTGGCTATTGCTCCGTGGAGAATTCTCCACTGGAGATCGCCAGTCCTTTTTTTTATTGGTGGCTTATATATTGTCCTCCATTGTGGTTTTTGTCCTGTCAGTTTTTTGCTCCATACGTTGGTGGGTCGGTTGTGGAGTGTCCTTTTGTTTATTGCTTTCACACATGATTGGTACGTGCCCTTTGAGTTTGCCGCACTCAGGTCCAGCTCTGCCACCTCCAATAGGGGGCCGCTGTCTTCCCCTAGGTCGGCCTCTATGGTCACCCTTGGGAACGGGTCGTTTTTGTCTGGCAGGTGTTTCCCTTTCCCGTGCAGCTGCAAGAGCTGCTTTTCTTCGGGTGCCAGACGTTCCTTGACCCGTTCCAAGAAGCGCTTTGTCAGTCTGGCGGACCGGACCCCGAGCAGTGCGCCAACCTCCTCGATGTTTGCGAGGTCCGGCCCGGCTGCGCGTATCAGCCGCCCTAGCGTCACCGTCTCGGACCTGGTCAGCGCCTCACTCAGCCCTGGCACACTGTTGTCTCGGGCATCCAGTCTCGCTCCGTTCACCAGTGGTTCTGCTAAAAGCCAATGCAGAGAGTTAAGCGTTTGTGCTCTTTTCCATTTAAAAAGAGCGCAGGACTTAAAAACACCCTGATAAAATTGAGGTAACCACTTTAGCTTTAAAAGACTAAAATCGGTTAGAAACCGAGCAGCATCCAGCCCCAGACAATTGACGCGTCTGAAGATGCAGCTGGCCACGTCTCTCCACACAGGGGATTCTGTCAGGTACTTTTGCACAAATAAAAGACGAAAAGTTGCGGTTCTGCTGGCCAGGTGGACAAGGCCCTGGCCCCCCTCCTCTCTGGTTAAAAACAACACAGACTGTGGCACCCAGTGTCGACCGCTCCAGAAGAAATTCACCATTTCCCTTTGTATGTTCACCAGCAGTCCTGCTGGTGGGTCTAGCACACTTAGTTTGTGCCACAGCTGTGTTGCTACTAGGTTGTTTAAAACCAATACTCTGCCTCGGTATGACATCTGGGAGTGAAGCCACTTCCACCTGTCTAGTTTTTCTTTGATTTTTTGTTCGGTGGACTCCCAGTTTTTGTTGACGATGTCTTTGTTCCCTAAAAAGACACCAAGGTATTTAAAACCGTCTTTCTTCCACGTGAGGCCTTGGGGGAGAAGCGGAAGTCCAGTGGACCACTTGCCGATGGCCAGGGCCTCACTTTTCCCCAGTTCACTCTGGCCGCGGACAGCGTGGAAAACTGTTCTGTGATGGTGGTTAAAACATTGATGTCTTGTTGGTCTCTAATAAAAGTGACAACATCGTCAGCATAGGCAGATAAAACAACACTATTAGTAAAACCAGGTAAAACCAAACCATGTACACACGAACGTATTTTTTGGAGGAGGGGTTCCAGGGAGAGAGTGTAGAGCATCCCGGAGAGGGCGCAGCCCTGCCGAACGCCTCTACACACCCTAAAAGGAGCACACAGGTTACCGTTGATCTTCAGCATACTCTCAATGTCACTGTACATTACCTGGACCTTGGCAATGAGACCCTCGCTGAACCCGAACCCTCTCATGGTCTTCCATAGGTACTCATGCTCAACGCGGTCAAATGCCTTTTCTTGGTCTAATGAGATCAAGCCTGTTTGTAACCCCAATGAACCGGAGACTTCCAAAACATCTCGAATCAGGTAGATGTTATCTACCATGGACCTGCCGGGGACGCAATAGGTCTGGTCCCGGTGGATGACCTGCTCCATAGCTTTCCCCAGCCTCGCGGCCAGGGCCTTGGAGAGGATCTTGTAGTCGGTGCAGAGGAGGGACACAGGGCGCCAGTTCTTTATCTCCTGCAGGTTGCCTTTTTTGGGCAGCAGGGTAATGACTGCCCTGCGGCAGGACAAAGGGAGCGAACCGGTGGTGAGGCTCTCGTTGTATACCTCAAGGAGGTCCGGGGCCAGTAGGTCCCAGTAGGCCCTGTAAAACTCTACCGTGAGCCCATCAACGCCCGGGGACCTCTGGCCCTGCATGCCGAGAAGGGCTGAGTGGAGTTCACGGAGTTGTAGGGGACGCTCCATCTCGGAGTTGGTCTCCGCAGAGACCTGGGGTAGTTCAGCACTGAACTCCCCAAACAGTTTCTCGTCTTCCCTATATTCACTTCCGTGCAGTGTCTGGTAGAACTCCACCGCCCTCCTCCTTATCTCACCCGGTTCGCTCAGCTGTCGCCCCGTGTCTGATAGCAAAGAGTGGATTTGCTTCCTCTGCCCGTGCTTCCTCTCCAAGCTAAAGAAAAAGCTAGAGGGAGCATCCATCTCTGTGATGTTCTGGACCCGGGACCTGACCAGTGCGCCCTGGACTTTGTTCTCCAGCAGGTTTGCTAAAGTTAGCTTTTTGGATTTGAGAGCTTCAATATGCTCTCGATTTCCTATGGATGCACAAAGTTGCTCTAACTCCACAATGTTTATCTCCAGATCTCTGATAGATCCGGTAATGTCGCGGGTGACGTTGAGAGTATGCTGTTGGCTTAGTAGCTTGATCTGTACTTTCCCATGGTCCCACCACTGTCTTAGATTATTAAAATCAGCTTTTCTCTGTCTAAAACTGCTCCAAAAAAACGCTAAAACCTCTTTAAAACTCCGATCTTGCGTTAGCGCTGCGTTAAAATGCCAGTAGGCGCTTCTGGGTAAAATGTTTCTGATAAAAACACTACCTAAAAGCAACGAGTGATCTGTAAAAGCTACTGGTGAGATCTGACATGCTCTAAACACATTAAAATTGTGTTTAAAACAGTAAAAGCGATCGAGCCGAGCTAAAGAGATTTTGCCGTCACTAAGGTGGGACCATGTGTACTGCCTGGCACCTGCGTGCATCCTTCTCCATACATCCACCAGGCCGTTAGACGAGACCAGCTGCCGCAGAACACGTTGGGCTGCTGGATGCGGCTCTGCGTGATTGCGGTCTAAAAACTCGTTCTCAGTGCAATTAAAATCCCCGCCTAAAAAAACGTAATTCTCTGACCCACAATCACCCAGCCGTTCCCCAATTTTTTCATAAAAACGCTTCTTCTCTGCATTGGTAGTGGGAGCATAAATATTGATAAAAACTATACTAAAACCATCAAAATTTGTCTTTACTAAAAGACACCTCCCTTGTACTATGTGCTCGATTTCAGTGGAGTTTGGGGTGAACGCTCTTGAAAAGAGGAAGCCCACCCCTGCACTCTGGGAGGTGCCGTGACTTAAAATGACCTCCCCCTTCCACTCTCTGATCCAGTCTGTTTCTGTTACTTGGTCACTGTGCGTTTCTTGTAGGTAAACTACATCGATTTTCTTTCTATTCAGAGTTTGATATATTAACGCTCTTTTCTCAGCCTCCCTCGCCCCATTCAGATTTAAAGATGCTATCTTAAAGGAATCCATGTTGGGTAAAAAGAGGCTAAAACCAAGATAAAAGTAAAAAACAAGGACAGTACAAAAGGGTAAAATGTTGCTTTGTGTCATTAAATCAAATTTGTTTTCTAACTTTCGTCATTATTTTCTTTCGTCTAAAAATGTCTCTATCGGAGAAACCTGATGTCTCTTTGTTCTTTATATGGTTTTTTGCGGAGAAGTAAAAAATCTTAAGATCGGGGAAGTAGCTCTCTATTTTTATACCTCTAAAACCTTTGGTGTCCCGTAAAAAGTTTCTGTACAATTCGACTGGGTATCTTGGTGCCCTGCTACTCATTTGTGTGGCTGACATGTCGCTGCTATCTGAGAGATAGTTTTCAGCATCGCTGCTGTCGGACACCTCATCTTTTTCTACCGCTGGCTTGTAAGCCTGCTTGATGGCTTTTTCTGCCATTAGCACGTTTTTTCTTTTGCTCCGTCTTTTTAGCGGGCTCGACACCTCTACCTCCATGGTTTCTTCTGTCTCTCCTGCCGTTTTTTCCATGTCGGTTTCAGTAGTCTCGCCCTTGCTTTTCCCTTTCACCTTTGCCTCTCCTTTCTCTCCCTGGATTTCTGATTCTGACCTTTCCTTGCTTTCCCTCACTCCAGCCTGCCGCTCTCCTTGTACCCCATCTCTTTCTCTCACCTCACTTTCTCCACCATCATTCATCCCACCACCGTTGTCATTCATCCCATTGTCACACACCACCGTGCTCTCATTCTCACTCACTCTTTCATCCGTTTCCACACTTGTGCCTACCGTCACCTCAGCTCTCCCTTCTGCTCTTTCCTCCGTGGTGGGTTCCTCCTCCGCCGCGTTGGGTTCCTCCACTGCTACGGCTGGTTCCCCCGCGGCTACAGCGGGTTCCTCCACAGCCGCCGCGGATTTCTCCTCGACCGCTGCGTGTTTCCCCGCCGCGGCCGCCGCGGGTTCCCCCTCTGCAGCAGCAGATTCTCCCGCGGTCGCAGCAGGCACTCTCCCTGCCTCGGTTTTCGACCGCAGTGAAGTTAGTTTCAAGTTGGATATTCGATATTCGAGCTCCGGGGAGTAGCGGCGTTTAGCTAAAGGTTGATCCGATTTATGAACGCTAATGTCGGCCGGCGGTTCTCCACCGCTCCCGGCCGCAGCACCCGAAGGTTCACTTAGGGACTGTCAACAAATTACCGAACCAAACCTTCCTGTCAAAGAATGTTAATAAATGCCTTGAATTGTAACACAATAACTAATTGAAAGTGCTATTTCATGCTTTTACATGAGACTCAATATCATCTATTAAATTTTAAAGTCATACAATATTTCAATTATTTTAATATTAAATAATAGAATGTTCTCTTCAATAGCTTCCAGGTCATGTGACCTATTGATTCAAAATCACTTCCAAATAATTATACAAGTCTCTGTAGATGAGGCACAAACTTTTGTTTTCCATTTTTAGCCATTTTCCATTTTTTTAGGAATTTTTTTACTCAAAATTGAGGGTTTTTCTTCAATAGCTTCCAGGTCATGTGACCTGTTGACTCAAAATCACTTTCAAATAATTATACTAGTCTCTATAGATGAGGCACAAACTTTTGTTTTCCATTTTTAGCCATTTTCCATTTTTTAGGAATTTTTTTACTCAAAATTGAGGGTTTTTCTTCAATAGCTTCCAGGTCATGTGACCTATTGACTTAAAATCACTTTCAAATAATTATACTAGTCTCTATAGATGAGGCACAAACTTTTGTTTTCCATTTATAGCCATTTTCCATTTTTTAAGATTTTTTTAACTCAAAATTGAGGGTTTTTCTTCAATAGCTTCCAGGTCATGTGACCTGTTGACTCAAAATCACTTTCAAATAATTATACTAGTCTCTATAGATGAGGCACAAACTTTTGTTTTCCATTTTTAGCCATTTTCCATTTTTTAGGAATTTTTTTACTCAAAATTGAGGGTTTTTCTTCAATAGCTTCCAGGTCATGTGACCTATTGACTTAAAATCACTTTCAAATAATTATACTAGTCTCTATAGATGAGGCACAAACTTTTGTTTTCCATTTATAGCCATTTTCCATTTTTTAAGATTTTTTTAACTCAAAATTGAGGGTTTTTCTTCAATAGCTTCCAGGTCATGTGACCTGTTGATTCAAAATCACTTCCAAATAATTATACTAATCTCTATAGATGAGGCACAAACTTTTGTTTTCCATTTTTAGCCATTTTCCATTTTTTAGGAATTTTTTTACTCAAAATTGCGGGTTTTTCTTCAATAGCTTCCAGGTCATGTGACCTGTTGATTCAAAATCACTTCCAAATAATTATACTAGTCTCTATAGATGAGGCACAAACTTTTGTTTTCCATTTTTAGCCATTTTCCATTTTTTAGGAATTTTTTTACTCAAAATTGAGGGTTTTTCTTCAATAGCTTCCAGGTCATGTGACCTATGGACTCAAAATCACTTTCAAATAATTATACTAGTCTCTATAGATGAGGCACAAACTTTTGTTTTCCATTTTTAGCCATTTTCCATTTTTTAGGAATTTTTTGGTCAAAATTGAGGGTTTTTCTTCAATAGCTTCCAGGTCATGTGACCTGTTGACTAAAAATCACTTTTAAATAATTATACTAGTCTCTATAGATGAGGCACAAACTTTTGTTTTCCGTTTTTGGCCATTTTCCATTTTTTAGGCATTTTTTGGTCAAAATTGAGGGTTTTTCTTCAATAGCTTCCAGGTCATGTGACCTATTGACTTAAAATCACTTTCAAATAATTATACTAGTCTCTATTGATGAGGCACAAACTTTTGTTTTCTGTTTTTAGCCATTTTTCATTTTTTAAGATTATTTTTGGTCAAAATTGAGGGTTTTTCTTCAATAGCTTCCAGGTCATGTGACCTATTGACTTAAAATCACTTTTAAATAATTATACTAGTCTCTATAGATGAGGCACAAACTTTTGTTTTCCGTTTTTGGCCATTTTCCATTTTTTAGGCATTTTTTGGTCAAAATTGAGGGTTTTTCTTCAATAGCTTCCAGGTCATGTGACCTGTTGATTCAAAATCACTTCCAAATAATTATACTAATCTCTATAGATGAGGCACAAACTTTTGTTTTCCATTTTTAGCCATTTTCCATTTTTTAGGAATTTTTTTACTCAAAATTGCGGGTTTTTCTTCAATAGCTTCCAGGTCATGTGACCTGTTGATTCAAAATCACTTCCAAATAATTACACTAATCTCTATAGATGAGGCACAAACTTTTGTTTTCCATTTTTAGCCATTTTCCATTTTTTAGGAATTTTTTTACTCAAAATTGAGGGTTTTTCTTCAATAGCTTCCAGGTCATGTGACCTATTGACTTAAAATCACTTTCAAATAATTATACTAGTCTCTATAGATGAGGCACAAACTTTTGTTTTCCATTTTTAGCCATTTTCCATTTTTTAGGAATTTTTTTACTCAAAATTGAGGGTTTTTCTTCAATAGCTTCCAGGTCATGTGACCTATGGACTCAAAATCACTTTCAAATAATTATACTAGTCTCTATAGATGAGGCACAAACTTTTGTTTTCCATTTTTAGCCATTTTCCATTTTTTAGGAATTTTTTGGTCAAAATTGAGGGTTTTTCTTCAATAGCTTCCAGGTCATGTGACCTGTTGACTAAAAATCACTTTTAAATAATTATACTAGTCTCTATAGATGAGGCACAAACTTTTGTTTTCCATTTTTAGCCATTTTTCATTTTTTAAGATTATTTTTGGTCAAAATTGAGGGTTTTTCTTCAATAGCTTCCAGGTCATGTGACCTATGGACTCAAAATCACTTTCAAATAATTATACTAGTCTCTATAGATGAGGCACAAACTTTTGTTTTCCGTTTTTAGCCATTTTCCATTATTTAGGAATTATTTTACTCAAAATTGAGGGTTTAGGTTCAATAGCTTCCAGGTCATGTGACCTATGGACTCAAAATCACTTTTAATTAATTATACTAGTCTCTATTGATGAGGCACAAACTTTTGTTTTCTGTTTTTAGCCATTTTTCATTTTTTAAGATTATTTTTGGTCAAAATTGAGAGTTTTTCTTCAATAGCTTCCAGGTCATGTGACCTGTTGATTCAAAATCTGTGTGAAATTGTTCTATCAGTCTGTATAGATGAGGCACCCTCCTTATTTCCCCATTTTAGATATTTTAATTTTTTTTTCCATAATTTAAATTAAAAAATATGATTGGTGTTTAATAGCTTACATTTCATGTGACCCACTGACAAGGAACAAAAAGGGTTAAATTGAATAGGTATGAGTGTGCACCACCTAGTCTAGTAGAATAATTTTACATTTATTTTGAGTAAATTGATCACATGACCCATAAGCTATTAAGAAAATTCAATCAATCAATCATCTTCCCCTTGTCCGCAGTCGGGTTTAAGGGTCAGCAGAGGCCCAGACTTCCCTCCCACCAGCTCCTCCAGGGGAATCCCAAGGCGTTCCCAGGCCAGCTGAGAGACATAGTCCATCCAGCGTGTCCTGGGTCTTCCTGTGGGCCTCCTCCTGGTAGGACGTGCCCAAAAGACCTCACTAGGGAGGCGCCAAGGAGGCATTCTAATCTGATGCCTGACCCACCTCAGCTGGCTCCTCTCAAAGTGAAAAATCAGCGGCTCTACTCTGAGTCCCTCCTGGATGACTGAGCTTCTCATCCCATCACTAAGGGAGAACCCAGACAACGTATGGAAAAAAATAATTTTGGCTGCTTGTGTTTGTGATTTTGTTCTTTCAGTCAAGACCCTTAAACCTATGTCATAGATGAAGGTAGGGACGTAGATCGACTGGCAAATAGAGACCTTCCTTTTTGATCCAGCTGTCTCTTCACCACGACAGACTGGTCCAGCGCCCACTTTACTGCAGACGTTGCGCCAATCCATCTATTGATCTCCTGTTCCATTTTCCCTCATTCTTGATGTTATGGATTCTGTATTTTCCTCCATCTCTTTTAGCCTCTTTCATCTGCCTCACATGCTGAAGCATACATAACCATGTTTATATGTGACTGCTGGCAGTCATATGTAAACAGACTGAAACTGATTAGAGTACAGTTTATGGAGGGTCCAGATTGCAGAGATGAATAAAAAGCTAAACTTGCTACAATCTTTGCCTCACTTGGCTTCTTGTCACTTGGCCCCAGAGCTGGACGATGAATGTAACCTAAGAAGCCTGATGTTCCATTTGGATGATATGTATGGATTGTGAAATTTGATTATCTTTTGGCATTAAAGCTTGTTTTTATATATAACCAAATCTCATTATTTCTCAATTTACAATGAGTGGTTCTGGTCGGGTCCTGAAACTGGTTAATGAACATGGGTGGTGAACAGAGACAGAAATGAATGAACTCCAACATTGAACAAGATGCTAAGATGCTTAAACTCCTCCACTTGGGTCAGGAAAATCTTACCTGACTTTTCAAGCTCAAGACCAGGGCTTTGGATCTGGAGGTACTGATCCTCCTCCCGGCCGCTTCACACTCGGCTACTACTACTACTACTACTACTACTACTACTACTACTACTACTGCTACTACTACTACTACTGCTCCAGTGAAGCTGTAGATCACGACATGATGAAGCCAGAAAGGCCACATCATCTGCCAAAAGCAGAGGCGTGATCCCAAGGCCACCAAAATGGATCCCTTCAAAACCCTGGTTGTGCAGAACGTGGCCTCGGACAGAAAACCCCCAAATAAAAAAAATCTAATCTAATTTTATTTATATATCACATTTCAACAAGGCATTTCAAAGAGCTTTACACCATAAAATTACAAAAATAAAAAGCTATAGAAACAGCCAACAACTGAAACATTAAATTTTCTCGCTGCATATCAGATTGTTAATTAATGTTCCATTAATTAACGCACGGCTCCCATCTCGAGTCATGCGATGAGATGAGACTATTTCTAGTTAGAACCTCTCAACCTCACACACCAGCTCAGGCTCCCACCAGAGAAGTGACTTTCCATGCCCAGTGATAAACGTCCATCAACAGGGTCAGAAAGCCAAGATCCCCTCCCTCGGCATTCTAAAATCTCACATTGCACCCAACCCTTTGGCCCATCCCACAGGCGGTGAGCCCATGGGAAGGTGAACCCACTTTGGACTGAGGCTGGCCAGACTCCATGTGTTTTGGCAAGCACCAGGTGCTTGCCAAAACACATGCTTGCCTAACCCTATAGAGACTAGTATAATTATTAAAAGTGATTTTGAGTCCATAGTCACTGACCTGGAACTATTGAAGAAAAACACTCATTTGACCAAAAATAATCTTAAAAATGAAAATGGCTAAAAATGGTTAACAAATGTTTGTGCCTCATCTATAGAGACTAGTATAATTATTTGAAAGTGATTTTTAGACGATAGGTCACATGACCTGGAAGCTATTGAAGAAAAACTCTCAATTTTGACCAAAAATAATCTTAAAAAATGAAAAATGGCTAAAAACAGAAAACAAATGTTTGTGCCTCATCTATAGAGACTAGTATAATTATTTGAAAGTGATTTTTAGTCGATAGTCACATGACCTGGAAGCTATTGAAGAAACTCTCAATTTTGACCAAAATAATCTTAAAAAATGAAAAATGGCTAAAAACAGAAAACAAATGTTTGTGCCTCATCTATAGAGACTAGTATATATTTAAAAGTGATTTTTAGTCAACAGGTCACATGACTTGGAAGCTATTGAAGAAAACCCTCAATTTTGACCAAAAAATTCCTAAAAAATGGAAAATAGCTAAAAATGGAAAACAAAAGTTTGTGCCTCATCTATAGAGACTAGATAATTATTGAAAGTGATTTTTAGTCGATAGGTCACATGACCTGGGAAGCTATTGAAGAAAAAACCTCAATTTTAGGTAAAAAATTCCTAAAAATGGAAAATGGCTAAAAATGGAAAACAAAAGTTTGTGCCTCATCTATAGAGACTAGTAATTATTTGAAGTGATTTTAGTCAACAGGTCACATGACTGGAAGCTATTGAAGAAAACCCTCATTTGACCAAAATAATCTTAAAAATGAAAAATGGCTAAAACAGAAAACAAATGTTTGTGCCTCATCTTAGAGACTAGTATATTATTTAAAAGTGATTTTTAGTCAATAGGTCACATGACCTGGAAGCTATTGAAGAAACATTCTATTATTTATATTAAAATAATTGAAATATTGTATGACTTTAGATTTATAGATGATATTGAGTTTCATGTAAAGCATGAAATAGCACTTACAATTAGTTATTTTCTTTACAATTCAAGGCATTTATTAACATTTCTTTGACAGGAAGGTTTGGTACGGTAATTTGTTGACAGTCCCTAAGTGAACCTTCGGGCGCTGCGACCGGGAGCTGTGGAGAACCGCCGGCCGACATTAGCGTTCATAAATCGGATCAACCGTCGTCTAAACGCCGCTACTCCCCGGAGCTCGAATATCGAATATCCAACTTGAAACTAACTTCACTGCGGTCACTTTTCGGGTCTTCTGTCCGCTCCGCAGCAGCAGGCTGCTGCTGGGCAGAACCCGGCGTTGCCTGTCCTGCTCTGTTTGGGCACATTTTGGCAATGTGCCCCTCCTGTCCACAGCCGAAACACTTCAGGTTAGACGAGGTCGCGAATAAAACGTAGTCGAAGTCGTCTACTTTTACCTGAAGCTTAAATTTAGTTCCTGTCTCGCCTGTTTAAAATCATAAATAAGTGTCTCCTATGGAGACAACCGTGCTTGAGCAGTGGGGACTTACAGCCGGACGGCACTTTTTTATCGGCGAGACCACTTTACCATGCCTCGACAGCTCTCTGACGAGGAACTCGTCGCTGATGAACGGGGGAACGTTAGACAAAGTTACTTTCGTTGATGGTAATGCCAGTGGCGATACCTGCAGAAAAGGCCGTTCGCAGTAACCCCCACCTCCACCAACCGTTGGGCCTGCTCGACTTCTCCACAAATATCACCACTGCCCCGCTCATCCGTGCCGCCGATTTTATGGCTCCGTGGCCTATCAAAGTCCCACTGCCAAGCACACTTCCTCCACGCTGCACGGAACACCGGCGCCCACCTTGACACCGTTTTTCGCGTCAGCGCGGAGAAAGGCCCCCACCTGCCACCACCATGGCGTCAGACGCCGGCCAAGCAGGCACGGCCTGACGGCCACACCCAAACCCGTGACAGAACAAACAAAACCTTTTACCGAAAACGTAACACCACTAACCCAATAAAATTAAACAATTACCATAAACACCGTGTAAAAAACAGTAGGAAAAAACACAAATATAGAAGATAAACACTCTCTCGCTCTTTCTCTCTCCTTCCGCTCTCCAAGCACCCTCCTCTCACGCGAAGAAGAAGAAGAAGAAGAAGAAGAAGAAGAAGAAGAAGAAGAAGAAGAATTGACCTGACAGACACAAACAACAGTTTATGTTAATAAAACTTACATTTTATTTTTAAGTAAGATTAAAAATCAAGTATTGAAAAAAGTATAATAAGAACAGAGTACAAAATTATAAAAACAGGACAAACTACCAAATTTAGACTGAATTACTAAATATTTCTTTGTTCGCCTCAAAGCTGTTAAACCCAACAGAGACGATATCAGCTGGTTTCTGTCTGTAACCCCCATAAACTACGCTGGTCTGTCGGTATGTTTAATGTGTTGTCGTCTTAGTTCTTAGGATGTCCTGTAGAGGGCACTAGACCCAAATTTCTCCTGCCTGTGTCGGCAAAGAAGAAGAGTAAGGCATAAGGGAGAAGAAAGAGAAATGGCAGACTATGCAGACTAAGCACGTTTCAGCAGAAGTAGAGACGTCACTAGTCACTACTGCTGCTGTTATACGGATGTAATTTGTAATTTTGAACTGGTTGATGTACATTCTGTTCCAGGATTTCTCTGTCGTTTTATTTTCAGCTGCTTATTTATGCAGAATGGCTACCTAGCCGGAGCTAATGTTGCTCAGTTTTTCTGAACAAGAAAAAAAACCCAACCGGAGTATATTGTGTCACTCTGTAAGTAGCATAATTCTGTGAAATTAGATGTTTTATGGTGAAGTGATGTATTAAGTAAGTTCTTATTACTGAGCGTTTTTTTGGTTATTTGAAATGAATGTTTTTGAATGAGAAGTAATTGAAAAAAATCAAGCCGATTTTCCATATACCTGCATGATCGGTTAACACTTTGCATGCAGGTTGGTTTTTTTAATGGCCGACATCTGAAGGAGCCCGTGGGGTTCCGGAAGCAGGAGGGCCCCGCCGCCATCTTTGTGACTCGGACTGAAAGCTTTCCAGAGGAGTCCCTCTCTGAATGTCAAAGTGAAAAAATTCAATGAAGCGCGGGTAAACGGCGGGAGTAACTATGACAACCGGAGTCATAGTTACTCCCGCCGACAAGCAAAATGTCCGGCTGGAGCTGGACATTTTGCTTGGACAACAGAAAAGCTTTTTGAACAAAAAGGGGGCCCCCAATACCTCGAATTAGTTTTTTATTCCACAAACTATTTGTTCAGGAACATTTTTTCCCAAAAAACTGACTATCTATGTGCACATTGACTGAATTGACCGACTGAACTGTATATTGACTGACTAACTGGAATATGTAAACTTTTTCTCTTGGAAAAAAAAGAAGCGGTTGTTGAAATGAGCTTCCTTAAGTTATAACTTAAGAAACCTACCCTTATTTTCTTCAATATTTTATTTTTATTTTTTTCTGAGGGTGGACAATTTAAGTTTGATTAATCTTCATGAAGGTAATTGGTGTTATGTGAATTATTATTCTTTTTTGTGGGGAAAGAAAAAATAAACTGGAGTTGCTGAATTTATTTGCTCATCATCCTCCTGTGTGATCCTAGAACAAAAGTAACTTTACCGCTGAGTTTATCGCTAATTAAACTAAGTAGTGGTTACATGTAATTTCACCTGAACTGAGCTGGTCTGCAGACAGGAAGTCACTCTTTAAGGTTGCTCATCCATGTGTTAGAAAACTGCAGCACAGTTTAAACTTCACCCCCAGATCTCCACCATCTGGCCTGTTTGTTTTGATTGTTTGCTGGAGAAACTTTAAATATATTATGTCTAATTATGTCTTCTTTACGCTGACGGATGCAGCGTCAAACAGAGAAGTGTGAGCAGAGCAGACTGGTGGAAGTGAGCATGTCCTCGTTCTGCTGGTTTGAACTGTGGCTCCGTTAAACTGGGGCCTCACACTGGAACATAGTGCAATCTGTGGGTGAATCTTCACACTCTCTGACTTTCAAACAGCACCATTTGGGAACTACCTGCAAACTCATCGCCGTCTTTACTATTGCAGGATGCACAGGAAGCGGCGGTGCAGAGTCCCTCCCCTGTTCTGAGTGGGGACAGCACCCTGCAGCCCACATCCAGGCCGGCTTGTTTTCTCGTGTTGCAGGTGTAGGTGTGTGTCTGTTTGTACGAGTGAGCATGTGATAAAGCAGGAGAAAGTTAGTGACATTTTCAGCGTCCAGAGAAACCTTTTCAAGTTGCCGTGGGGGGGGTGAGCAGAGGGGGGGCCCCATGGAGCACGAAACCAAAAACTGCAAAAATGGAAACAGACATGCTGCTCTCACTTCTGCTTTTTTTCCCAATCAGTCTCGTCCTCGTGTTCAGATTCCTCTTCAGCGCAGCTTCTGGTTTCTTTTGGAACAAACTGGTTCTGCAGAAATTACTGCATCAAATGTAGAAACTGGACAAATTGAGAACAAACTCCATGGAGTTCAGTACAACTTACAGTCACTCTGCATCGACTGTTACTTCTTTATTCCACTAACAAATGTACACACACCAGGAAACACACCAGACATGATTTGATGTCACACAGCAGGTCTGGTTCTGCTTTAAGGGCTTCAGCTGATGACATCACCAGGTTTAATGATTGAGCTTATTAGTAAGACTTATAGAGGGACACACTGAATTAGCTTAAAAATGTTAATAAAGAGAAAAAAAAACAAATTCAAATAACTTTGAATTGTGTCCCCGGTGTCCATCCTGTCCCAGTGACCCAAAACTTTTACATGTGTCCCTGTGTCAAATGATGATGTCATCAGCAGGAGACGCTGGAAGCTGAGGAGGAAAGCAGCTTTTTGATTCAGGTCTGTTGGACCAGGAGCATCTAAAGCTGCAGCCCTGAAAGGCGAACGCGACCCAAACCTGATGCCTTCACTCACCAACAAATAAAATCTGATTTGTGTCACTTCTGATTGCTTTCAAAGCGTCTGCAGTCTGAACATCATGCCGCATTTTACCCAACTTCTACGTCATTGACATCATACATTCTGGTGCAGAAAGAATTATGATGTTTTATATCTGCATGAAAAATATGGTTGAAAATGATTATAATGAAATTATGAAAGCCTGAGACGGTGAACGCATCACAACCTAGAACCAAACGCTGGAGTTTGGATACGAGATTCAAAGTAACTGAATCTACTTTTCAACTCCTGGGATTTGGGTTCAAAGTTCATGCGTTGTTTGATTGATTAAACAAATAAACACACCTTGTTGCCATGGTAATGCATCATAACTAGAGATGTGCCGATCAGGTTTTTTCTTGCTGATCACCGATACCGATCACATTATTATTTTTTATCATAAACACTGCCGGTTACATTATGTGGAAAAAGGAATCATGAATTCACCTTAATTTAGACAAAAACTTGTTTTTAATAACTTTTTCCAAGAAGAAAACTCAACAAAACAGGCATTGTGCAAATTGTACTGCTATCAATAATAATATCTTTAACAGACTGATAACATATGAAGACTCTGAAGAGGATAAATTATGCAAAGAGCCAAAATAAAACCTCTCAACATTGCCAAAAAATTCAAGAATAAAACTTAACATTCAAAGGCAAATACAGGATCCATTACAATAAACAATCCAGAGTTACTGAATGAAAACTTCCTGTTAGCATGTCGGCTAGCTGATTACTGCTAGTTCTGATTGGCTGTTTCTGACTGAGCACAGTAATTATGCAGAACAGGGAGGAGATCGATTATTTTTTAGAGATTATCTGCTTCATGTTAGGACAGCGAAAGTTTTAATACGTATGTAAAATGTATTTTTTAGGTTAGATGCTGCAGCTTTAAGCTGAGGTTCGGTGTGAGAGTCACTACCAGGTGGAGCAGAAGCCTCAATGCAGCCAAACTCCGTCAAGTATGTCATTGTTTTTATGTCGTATTAGCTTCGTTGTGTTGATGCATTTTGATGTGCTTCAATTTTTCACCGCAACACGTAAACTTCCCCATTCACTCAGTGCGTCATAGTTATAGTTCCACATCGCTTAGGATTTGTTGCTGCGCGTTTGCAGAGTGTGAAGGAAACAGGAGACCAGCTGCACAGGCAGGCTGAGAAATGAGATGCAGGTGATCGGTATCGGCAACAAGAGCCAATGATTACCGATCACCGATCATACACTTTTTCACGAAAATCGGCCGATTATGATCGGTGGCCGATCGATCGGCACACCTCTAATCATAAGTTATCCAATGTGAAAAACGGAGAGCAAAACTCCTTCCAAATGCACAGCATCAGAATAAAAACCCAAACAGAAACGATTCAACCAGAAAATGAACTAAAGTCTAGAAAAAAACTAACCAGAACCAACAAAGCAGAGCAGAAGAACAAACTAAACACAAAGGAACGAAGCTGGAAACATGGAGAATAGAACTGAGTACGGCAACACCTGCAGGACATAAACAGCCCAAAAGAAAATTAACACAAACAAAAAGTCAAACCCAAACAGACGGACTGAGCGATTTGACAGAAAACGGCTGTAGAAACCTGACATGGAGGCAAAACGCTACATGTGTGACATCACAACCGCTTTACGGTCAAAGTTCAGAAAAATCTTTAAACTTAAACTCATTCTATAGGAACATCAAAAGTCAACAGAAAATAATCTCATTTGTATAAATCTGAACTTTCTACAAACTGATTGAAGTCTGAACTGTTTTTCTTGAACCAGAAGGGGCAGGAAACATGAACAGATTGAATATTTTCTGCTCCTCTGCCCCATCACAGCTCATTTATATTCAAACGTGACTCATTAAATATTAATCCAGGGTGAAATCAAGTTCCTCAGGTTCCTCCCTGATATTTAATCTGCACTGTGGGTCAGTCTGAAAAGGCTTCACCCCCTGCAGCTTCATATCTGACACTGAATCAGCCACCAAACGCTGGCAGAGAGGAAGAATTTCCCTGTCATGTTTGTTTGTTGCTTGCTGACCTATAAACGTGGGAAATCTGAAAGCCGCCCTCAGCAAACATGTATGTGTCACTGAGGGACCGCACCACAGCCTGCTTTCCTCACCAACATCCCCTTTTTCCTTTCACTGCTGAACCTTTTGCTTCGGGTTTAGAAGAAAGTGTTTCAACCCGCTTCACACACACACACACACACAAACACGCGCTCCGCTGGACGAGGCTTGTAGGTTTCATAAATTGCACAAACGTGTCAAACCAGAGGTGCTTCTGAGTTTCAGTGATGAGTGGAGCCACCTACACCACAAGCAGCAGCCCTCCCCCCTCCACTCGTTCTGTTTAAACCGCAACTCTCCCTGCAACAACAAAAAAAACCTTCCATCTCCAGCTCACAGAGAAAAACCTGCGAGGCTGGATGTCTGTCAGAGAGGAGGCTCAGATGAGCGTGGACGCGGAGAGCGCAGGACGCAGGTGAGTCCACTCTCTCACCGACATTCCTGGGATCCATCCCAACGTTTTCCATTCAGCCGAACGCAGCCGCTGCGGTTCGGCTGCTTGCACTGAAATTCCTAAATTAATCCTTTGTTTCTGCGTTTAATCGTCTAATTTGATGTATTTTGGTGCAGATTTACTCATGTGCCACAAAAGATTATTGTTATTATGAGGTCATTTAGCTCCTCTTGGAAACTTTATGTCCAGTCATTAAGCTGAGTTATGAATCGATTCTGCTGTGGCTTCGGCTTTCTACGAATTTTAATGATATGCGTCTTATGATACAAAGAAATGGTCTTTATTCTGAGAATCCTGGTGTCTGAAATGAAAAGCTGCGACGCTAACGGGTCAGCGAGGTCATCCGCTGGATTCGGCAGCAGAAAACTGAACCTGGACATAAAAGATCTGAACATCAGCTTCAGTTTGCATGAATTTACTCACCATTAAATGAGTTTCAAACTATTTCAATAATTCCTTTGAGCTGCAGCAGCAGCATAAATCTCACAAAAACAACCTTAATCTCTAAATGCTTTTGGAAATAAAACATAAAACGGGATAAATCAAGAGCAGCTCCACAGTCATCAGATCTAAATACAAACTTTTGGAATCTGTGTAAAGACTTTAAATGATTCTTTTCCAGTGTCTGCCTAATGCATCAGTGACTTTTCTTTTTGTAGCCTCACCTAAAATTTTCTCCATGTAAACAATTCAAAACTATAAAAATCAAAATGCCTCACAGTTTCAAATCTCCATGTTTACTGACACTTCAGCCAGTCAGGAGCAAAAATAGCTGCAAAACCAGAAGTGTTTGTGAAAAACCCGTCAGGGGGATTGTTGTGGAAACAATAAAGAAGTCAGTGCTTCATGTTGTTGAGGGGCGGAGCTTAAACACCTGTCGCAGGTGGATCATATATGGAAAATCCTCCTGCTGTCACTTTAGCTGCTCCTGTAACGGTATAGTTAAAGCACAGAGAGACTGAAAGCCTGCTGGGTTTGGATCATTGTCCTGCTTAAAGATCCAGTTCTGACCCAGAGTCACTTCACTGACAGATTTCATGAGGTTCTGGCTCCTTCAGTGAGCTGAAACGAGGCTCCCAGGGCTTTTTGAGGCCCACAGCACCACACACCCTGCACCATGCTTCAGAGGGAACAGCCTCGTTCTTCTGCTTCACAACAGACACACGTGTTTGTGGGTGAAAGGTGAATCTTTTCTGCATCGCAAAGTTGCAGTGGAGTTTACAGAGCCGGACATGTCAGCTGCCAAACGGAGACTTTTCCTCTGCAGCACCTCCAACCATCCTGATCCAGCTTGGTTGCCATAGTTACGCCTTTGCATTTCAAATATTCCCTGTAGGGATCAATAGGAAGTGCTAAAGGGAAAGTATCAGGCCTCACATCCACACATCAAATGAAATGTGGAGGTTCAGGCAGGAGTCTGGTTTCCCAGAGCTGTTGAAGATCAACTCTTCTGTTTCCTTGGTTGTTCTCTTGTCTTCCCCATTTTGGAGAGTTTCTCAGAGAATTGAACATCACAAAGAAACGGGAAGTAAAGAAGTTTACGAAACGCTTCAGTTACATTTATCTTATGGGAATTGTTAGGAGTTTTGATAAGTGAAGCGTCTGTAAGAAAAAATAAGCAAAAAATCCCTACTAAAGTTAAATATAGTTAGGTATTTTTTATCTTGTTTTTTGGGGAGTTTTTGCTCCTGCAGATGAAAAGATTAATTCATTTTAAGGCTTTAAATCTGGAGACTTTGTCAAATAAGACGGATTTCATGAGAACGTCTGCATAACGGCGCCCCGATCCGCGGTTTTTGTTGCTGATAGAAACAATCTTTCTCCAGCTGAAAATGACCGACACGGGAAGGAGTGGACGGTTTTAGACCAGCGGTTCCCAACACAGGGAGACAGGGCTCCAATGTGGTCCATGAAGAGTAAAGAAATAGGTCATAGAAGGTAATCACATCGAAAAATGACAAATTAAAAACAAATCCAGCCATTGTGGACTCATATAATTGGGTTAATAACACTCCTCTGCACTCAAAATTTCCCACAACTTATCATAACACACTTTCGAAAAAGGTTTGCAGTCCGACTGAGAACCACTTCACACACGCTCCCTGGTCAGGGGCATTTCAACCAACTCAGGGAGTTTCACTTCGCGTCACCGCAGGTAGAAAATCTAGACCACCATCGTTTTCTCCCTCCGTGCGTCGACGACTGAAAACTCCCACTGAGGTAAAACCCCAGAGAAGCAGAACAGGTTTGGTCGCTATAGGCTTAAGGTACATTTACCCACAATGCACTGCAGGCTGTTCTATAAATGTCTTTCATGGTAATCACTGTGGGCGTTCAGCAGTCTTAGAGTCACAAACGTGTTGAGTTCAGGCTTTAATCCTCTGATGAAAGCAACCAGTAAGCATTTCCTTCTGTTTACATCAAATCTCTGACTTCTGCAGCATGATGGGAATTTGTTTAAAAGTTGTGCAGCTGATGCATCAGAGTCTCACATCACTGGAAAACATAAAACCTTACAAAGTGTTTCTGTCTACTTCCTAGTGCAAATGTCTTATCACACTTGAAAAAAGACAAAACTTTTCAGTTTTCAGCAAGACATAAGAGCTTTAAGTCAATAATTCCTTAACGCTGATGGGAAAATGATTGTCACTGAGCTGCCAGGGGAACTGGTGCTTTATTTTAACCAGTAATCAAGAATGATTGACAAAAACAAGCTTACAGAAAAGTTACCTGTAACTTAGTTTTGTCTTATTTAAAGTGTGATGAGATATTTGCACTGAAACTAGACAAAAACACTTCGTAAGGTTTTGTTCACATTCATGCGTCAAAATGGCCTAGTCAAAGTCTGGGCCTGTAGCTAGACTTGAAAACTGATGTTCAGAATCCAGTCTGTCTGAGTCTAAACTGCTTTGCACAGAAGAATGGGAGGACAGGTTTAGACTCCTCCAGCTTTATGATCTTGCTCCAAACTGTGTGAAAATCCAAACAAAGTACCGGTTGATGTCTAAGAAGGAATAAAACCTAAAGGAATAAATCCTGTGAAATGAAACAAGAAGAAAGAGAAACATGCCTGGTTTGTCACCAGGCTGGAGGTTCAATTTATAACGGCACATATTAATTTTCTATATTTGTGCTAGAGGTTTCCTCTAATGTCAGAAACGAACTGTTCAGACTGTACTCCTCCTCCTCCTCATCGCTGCCCACAGGATGATGCTGATCTGCATTCAGAGGTGGAAACTATGAGCTGAGAGTCATCACAGCTGGAAGAACTCGCTCCAGCGCCACCTCTGTGATGACAGTCTCCGTCTGATGCAGGTTTGTGTGTGTTTGACAGAATGGAGGGTCAGTGCCGGTCGTCTCAGAAGTACCTGCTGCTGCATGTGTGGTGCGGACTCCTCACCATGGCCCTGGTCATCATGGCCGCCTTTATCGCCTCCATCAAACCAAAATCTGAGCAAGTAAGTAACCCTGATCCACACATTTAACACTTTATGTTCAAAACTTTGACGCCTTGAAAATATCTGAACATAGATGCAAAGAAAAACCATGAAAACCATTTGCGGCTTGTTGCTAAATAGTATGGAATTCAATATATATATATATATATATATATATATATATATATATATATATATATATATATATATATATATATATATATATATAATTTAAAATTTAAAAACAGGTTGAAACAAATGTATTGCTCCTGATGAAAAAACTTGGTGTTCAGTGAGATAATCAAACATTAGATGACGTTTGAGTTCAGACGCCCTGTGAAGCATCCCAGTGTGACGCCTGCTGGTGATGTCAGCTAACAGCTAAAGAGCTAATCACCCGGTGTGACGCCTGCTGGTGATGTTAGCTAACAGCCAAAGAGCTAATCACCCGGTGTGACGCCTGCTGGTGATGTTAGCTAACAGCTAAAGAGCTAATCACCCGGTGTGACGCCTGCTGGTGATGTTAGCTAACAGCTAAAGAGCTAATCACCCGGTGTGACGCCTGCTGGTGATGTTAGCTAACAGCCAAAGAGCTAATCACCCGGTGTGACGCCTGCTGGTGATGTTAGCTAACAGCTAAAGAGCTAATCACCCGGTGTGACGCCTGCTGGTGATGTTAGCTAACAGCTAAAGAGCTAATCACCCGGTGTGACGCCTGCTGGTGATGTTAGCTAACAGCTAAAGAGCTAATCACCCGGTGTGACGCCTGCTGGTGATGTTAGCTAACAGCTAAAGAGCTAATCACCCGGTAAATATTCAACTTTAAACGGGCTTGCAGATGCTTTTTCTTCTTCAGTGGAGTCTTGCTCAGTGAGAATGCATGAAGGTTGAATGACATGTTTAATTGTCTTTCTCCTTTATTCTTGTAATTTTCTGACTTCATTCTTTAGTTTTTCCTAGTATAGCTCTAATATTCCATCTTCCAAATGGAAATGATTAAACCATCAAATAGATATTTATTGAAGAATTTTTACCACATTATTTTGGTTCTGATTCTGTTTCAGTGACTCTTACTGTGAGGAAACATTAAGTTACAACATTGGAATCACATGATCAAAACTTTACCCAGGAGACTTCATTTAGTTTGTCAAAATTTGCTTTAAATCAGTTGTTACCCACAATGCAGTGCGACCTTTCCTGTATTTCCCAAAGAAACAGGAAGTGACTCTGAGTAACTTTAAAAATAAAAATTAGCTTAAAGAAACTCTTCATTTATGTTTATCTGGGGAATTATTAAATGTTCCAACAAACGACATCTGAATAAAATTAATCATGTGATGATTTTCCACACGTTTGGCTCCAAATAGTATCTAGTAAAGAAGTATCTCTAATTATTTTTAATAATTTTTAAATTGATTAAAAAAAGCAGAAATTACTCCTTAAAGATATCATGGGGAAATAAAACACAATAATTTCTGTATTTTTGATCAGAAGCTTATCCTGAAAAAGTCTTTTAGATTCAGAATTATATTACTTTTCATCTTAAGTGCGTGTATCGAAACTGAAAAACATATTTTATTAGTTGTAGGTATTTATTTTTGGTCAGTTTGTCCAAATGTTGTTGTTAACATGCAATTTAGAGAAATGTTTAAGACATCTTGATAGACAATTATAACAGCTATATGGGGCAGAACAGCAGCATGGATTAGTTTTTATTCAGAAGTTTAATCCATCATTGACACAGAGTTTAACTTTCGCCTGTAGGTGGCAGCATTGTCAAAACTAACAGGCTGTCCTCGGGTTTCCAGAGGGTTCAGAAGCATCTTCACACTGTCTGTGACTCCGATGATCTTTATCCATCTCTGATTGGATTGAAGAAAAAGCTGATCAGAAAAGATTTGGTCTAAAAGTGTCTCAGAGGTGGAGATTTCATGAAAAAACCCCCCAAACCTCAAGAAATCCACCAGTAGAGCTAACAACAGATAGATAGATAGATAGATAGATAGATAGATAGATAGATAGATAGATAGATAGATAGATAGATAGATAGATAGATAGATAGATAGATAGATAGATAGATAGATAGATAGATAGATAGATAGATAGATAGATAGATAGATAGATAGATAGATAGATAGGGAAGTAAATTCGATGTAGGACAGAAGAGAAAGCAAATAATCAACATAAAACAGGAACTTCAACTCAAGAGAAAACCCACACCAACTCATCAGAGCATGAAATGACAACAGAAAGTCTTTTAAATCTTGTCAGTAATGTTTCTCCATAATCTCTGACGTTTGTCCCTCCAGCCCAGCGGCTCCCAGGAAAACTCTCCAGCAGGTAAGAGCCAGAAAGCCGGACCGTCTGCCAGGGTGAATCTGATCAACGCCACTAACTTTGTTTCATCTGATTTTCCTTTCAGCCAGCGCTCGCTTTTCCCCGGAGGGACTTGTTGGTATGTTGGATCATGTAACAAACCATAATGATTCACCAAACCGGTTCAGGAAGCTGAATTAGCTGCTCTTTGTTGCTTTTCAGGAAAGTCGTCTTCCTATATTGAACTGGAAACACGTAAGTTCACCTTCACTTCCTTCTAACATTCAAATGATCCCTTTCACTCTCAGAAGAAATGAATCCGTTTTATGAGTTTCTGAGCTTTTATTTAGGATTTTCTCCACATTGTCTGTTTTGTAATTGTGGCTCTTTAAAAACAGGTTGAACTTCTGATTTTTCATGCTGTGAACTCTTTAAAATAAGCAGCACAGAGTTTGCAGCAAACTGAATCCTGTTTATGTATTTATACAGAGACATTGCACAACATTTTATTAACCTTTCAAAGCACAACCTCATTAAAAAATGTTAATGTTAAATGTTAGAACATTTTATAACCAGAACATGTTCCAATCTGATTTTGCAACGACAACAGATATGATTTCAGGTAGTTTAGAAAGCAAACAGATTTAATTCATGTTCGCATATCTGAGTCCAAATCACCACAAACAATCAGATCATTGAGTCACATTTAGATTCAGTTTAATCCAGTCAGATTTACAGTTCAGGACAACAGCAGGCAGTGACTGATTGGCTGATTGATCTGGTATTTAGGGGGGAAAAGCTATGAAAACCTGATGTTTCTGTTCAAACAGGAAACAAGGGAAGTGACCACAATAGGTTTTAATTTAAAACAAATCATCCATCGATCCATTTTCTTGCACCCTTTTTCCCTCAGTGGGGTCAGTGGGGTTGCTGGTGTCCATCTCCAGCCAACGTTTCGGGCGAGAGGCGGGCTACACCCTGGACAGGTCGCCAGTCTGTCGCAGGGCAACACAGAGACACACAGGACACACAACCATGCACACACACACTCACACCTAGGGGCAATTTGGACAGGCCAATTAACCTGACAGTCATGTTTTTGGACTGTGGGAGGAAACCGGAGTACCCGGAGAAAACCCACCATGCACAGGGAGAACATGGAGACTCCATGCAGAAAGACCGGGGCCGGGAATCGAACCCTGAACCTTCTTGCTGCAAGGCAGCAGCTCTACCAACTGCGCCACTGTGCAGCCAAACAAATCAACATGTTTGAAACACACACACACACACACACACACACACACACACACACACACACACACACACACACACACACACACACACACACACACACACACACACACACACACACACACACAATTCAGGTGTGTGTAGCTGAGGATCATCTGTGAAGAAAAAGAGACAAATGGAGAATCCGGGTTTGGACTGAACCCTGTGGTTCACCACAGCGATCTGGAGCAGCTGAGTGAGATTCACACACATGAACGACTGGCTCTGATGCAACAAACCTCTAAATAACTTCCCAACTCAGCATGATGTTTTACTCAATTCCTTTTGTTTTCCACCCAACGCAGCTGATTTTACTCTGTGAGAGGGTGAAATAAATGACACCTGAACTCGGATGAACCTTCAGAGCCACATAAAGGCTGTTACAAAGTCGGCCTTTTATCACCTGAGGACACAAAAACCTCTTTGATCAAAGCATCAACTAAGATGTTAATGGGAAAAATATGAATGTAGGACTGAAGAATAAGTGTGACTTATTCAGGTCTTGTTCTGGTTCTGGTTCTGGTTCTGGTTCTGGTTCTGCTCCTGCTCTGCATCCCCAGAACGAGTTAGCAGTAACAAAACTTCAATAATTCAGATCTTGTTTAAATAAGTATTAAATATTCATGAGAATGAATAAATCAAAAAGGATATTTTAACTTTAAGAAAAATGTTATCATCATTAAATTACAAGGTAACACATAATCAGCCCTCCTCTGCTGAGGCCTTGACCTTTGACCTTACTTGTGTTGCTGAAAAGTGCGGCTGTGACGCCTACATGTTTGGTTACAAAACCTTCAAGCATGTTCTGGGAGAAGCGTAGTCATTCTGAGAACGCTACAACAAAACCCAGATCTGAAACCGCTCCGCTCTGTTACATAAACATGTAATTTGTTTCCACCTTCATTTCTGAATCCAGCAATCCTGAAACTGTACGATCTGGTATTTCTTTAAAGCAAAACCTTTATAAGAACATCTGAAGACAGCGAGTTTAATTTGAAAAGAGAGGAGCTGTTACAGTGAGTCCCCAGTCCCTGGTGAGTCTGCAGCGTTAGCTGCTGGGTGACGGAGGATCCAGCCTCGTCATGTTTCCAGTCGCCCGTGTCGGCTTCCTCCCACCATGCCGGCTCCTTCCTGTGAGAAGTGGCTTCCTTCAACCACAACAAACCTGAGCGGAGCTGTAATGACTTTAGGCATAATTATGAGCCACAGCAGCAAACATGAGTTTGATGTTTATCCCGTGCTGACAGAGAGGAGATTAGGCTCTAATTGGAGGCTCAGCTTCTTCAGGGTTTTATTTCTCGCAGCTCGTGATGAAACAGATCTGAAAAGCAGACACATGTTAGCAACTTAAACACATTTAATCTGTCATTTCCATATATCCTGTTTTCTCTCCACTCTGACTGGTTGGACGCCGTCGTCTCTGAGTGGGGGCTTCAGCCTGTGATCCTGGCTGAAACCAGGAAGACGAATCACCACAACGCATTAAAGAGCTGCTGCTGCTGCCCTCCTGACCCCTCAGGTCTTCTGGTTCTGCATCCCCAGAACCAGAACCAAACATGGAGAAGCAGCATTCAGCTTCTATGGAACACAAATCTGGAACAAACGTCCAGAAAACTGCAAAGCAGCAGAAACACTGAGTTCTGTTAAGACACCAGTAATCACTGGACCATTGACCAACATGTGAGGATTTTAATGATGGCAAAATGTAATTTCTGTTACTGGTTTCACAGTTGGTGACGTCATGATGTGTTTATGATGGTTTCACAATGTAAACCACTTTGAACTTCCTTGTTGCTGAAATGAGCTGTACAGATGAACTTGATTGACTGATAACAACTACCCATAATGCCCTCTGGCACCCGTCCTAGACCTGGTTCTAAAGCAGAAACATTTAACAAAGGTTTAAAAAACCCCAGTTAAAATTCTTTTGGATGTGTTTTGTTGCAGACTTTCGTGAAAACGTGTGGATGAAACACGTGGCCTGTGAGTCCTGCTCCCTCTGCCTCCATCAGGACTCCATCTACGTCAACAGCAGCAGGCACGAGAGGGCCCTCTTCTTCTTCTACGCCCAGGTGGTTTTCAGGAAGAACCTCACTCACAACCATGTGATGCTGATAAGAAATGCCACGGAATATCCAAAGAAGGACGAGAGGGTTTTGGTGACGGGCGAGTCGATGGCGGTCGGGTCGGTCTGGTTGGGGAAGATGGTGACTCTGACCGGAGGCGACAGCGTGAGGCTGAGCATCACAGGAGAATATAGCAGAACCGAGTCGTTCTGGGGAGCTTTCCAGCTCCATTAACGTCTGGATGGACCGCTGCAACTCATGAGCTGCCCAATCATTTGGTTTGATTTGTTTCCCCAAATCCATTTCTGAAGTATTTCCATTCCTCCTGTGGCCAACGTGGAACACTAACTCCATCAGATGCAGATTTTACTCCCAATCGTCGGATAACAGGCCCGTTTTCTCAGTCCTGCTGGTTTAGTGAAGGTCATCCTGAGTTTGAAGCCAGTAGAAAGTTTAAGTGAATGTAAACTGTGAACGGGCCATAAAAAACCTCCTTCACTCATATTTTGTAACTTCTCTGTGTGTTTTATAATTTATAATTAAATATTGTTTGTTTCGAAGCAAACCAGAAAGCTAATAAAATTTATTCTTATTATAACTCTCATTGTGTTTTCTTTTATTTTATCATTCTAGGTGTTATTGTGTTCACTTATTGTTTTTTATATATTTATGAACAATATGCGCTGCAGTCCTGTTCATTTAACTGGAGTCTGAATTATCCTTCGGTGTGAAATGATGACGGATCTTATTTTTGCATTAAATACGTTCTAAAGTTGTTTTTTTTACAGGAAATCCATTAATTTTCTGTAAACATGTTGAATATTAACTTCTACACCAAATTCTGACTGATGATGCTCCGGTTTTGTCTCCTGATGTGACGCTACACGGTTTTGTTGTCCGTCTTTTGGACTGAAAGAAATCCCATCATTTCATATTTTCATATTTTTACCCGTCAACTTTTAAAGTGAAAATAATACATTAGCGCTTTATTTTAATTCAGGTTAGTGAATATTCAACAAGTTGAAAGTAGAACCCACATCATGCCATTTTATCAGGATGAATGGTGAGAGGCAACAAAACCTTTATAAAAACGATGGAAGTAAAAGATCGCTCTGAAATTACGATCGATTCTCCTGCTGTGGCCTGAACGCATCAATCAATCAACGTCAATCAAACGTCTCCATCTGGAGGATGAATCCAGTCTCTACTGGAATTACCAACACCAGCCAAGGTTTGGAAATCAGGGAACATTTCTCCAGTTGAAGTGATCAGAAGCCGGAAAGACTCTCTGAACGAGACGTTTCCTGATCCTGCGAACCCAGCAGCAGAGGCTGAGACGCTCCAAGGCCTCCTGAGCACGACGTTTCACCGCGCCGCATGGAGTCAGGCCCAGGGAGACACTCAGACAGAAATATATATACATAAATCATTTTTTATTAATGTAGTTAGTTGTGCGATAGTCTCAGAGCATAAACCTGAAAATGTCCTGGCACATGCTCTGCTGTCTGAATTGTAACGGGTTAAAATGATGGAAGGTCATCAGAGGTCATCTGTTACCTTCAAAAAACAACCAAACACGGTCAAAGATGGAAAATGTTCAGTGGCTGCAGCCATCACTCCTGATCTGAAGCCGTTCCTTGTTAAAACCCTGTCCTCCTCATTGCTGCTTTTCTTTGGAGGTAATGATCGCCGACAATAATCAATGATTTTAACTCTAATCTGGATTCCTGCTTCACCTCCTCTGATGACGTCATCGCCCTCAGATGAAGATGAAACACGATTTTTTTTATCAAACAATGACGATGTGTTCTAGTGTGTTAAGTAAACTTTAGATAAACTTTTAACGTCTTAAGTGACCAGCTGCGATTTGACCACATGGTGGCGCCACTTCCCACCAAATTCATTGAAACAAAAGCCCACACGCTCTCCCGTAAACACAAACTAATCGTTTTGAAGTCATAGCCTAAGGAGACATTTACAAGTTACACGAACAATAAAGAAAGACGTGAGTGTAAATATTGCATATGCTGCCAGTAAATTCTCCAGTGATGTTTTGCGTCTGAAGGTGATAATGCAAACAGACATGGACTGAAACCTCAAAGGTATTTATTTACAAGATGCGTCAAGCAGCAGCTGCAAAACAGGAAGCCACACATTTGGTGCAGCATCTGTCAGCTTCCTCCAGCAGGTTCGACAGACGCAGCGAGCGGCTGGTCAACCTGCAGCTCGCTGCCTGCGCCTCGTCCCAGGCCTCTGCAGCTTGCTGCCTGCGCCTCGTCCCAGGCCTCTGCAGCTCGCTGCCTGCGACTCGTCCCAGGCCTCTGCCGCTCGCTGCCTGCGCCTCGTCCCAGGCCTCTGCCGCTCGCTGCCTGCGCCTCGTCCCAGGCCTCTGCCGCTCGCTGCCTGCGCCTCGTCCCAGGCCTCTGCCGCTCGCTGCCTGCGCCTCGTCTCAGGCCTCTGCCGCTCGCTGCCTGCGCCTCGTCCCAGGCCTCTGCAGCTCGCTGCCTGCGCCTCGTCCCAGGCCTCTGCCGCTCGCTGCCTGCGCCTCGTCTCAGGCCTCTGCCGCTCGCTGCCTGCGCCTCGTCCCAGGCCTCTGCCGCTCGCTGCCTGCGCCTCGTCCCAGGCCTCTGCAGCCGCTGCCTGCGCCTCGTCCCAGGCCTCTGCAGCTCGCTGCCTGCGCCTCGTCCCAGGCCTCTGCAGCTCGCTGCCTGCGCCTCGTCCCAGGCCTCTGCCGCTCGCTGCCTGCGCCTCGTCCCAGGCCTCTGCAGCTCGCTGCCTGCGCCTCGTCCCAGGCCTCTGCGCCTCGTCCCAGGCCTCTGCAGCTCGCTGCCTGCGCCTCGTCCCAGGCCTCTGCCGCTCGCTGCCTGCGCCTCGTCCCAGGCCTCTGCAGCTCGCTGCCTGCGCCTCGTCCCAGGCCTCTGCGCCTCGTCCCAGGCCTCTGCAGCTCGCTGCCTGCGCCTCGTCCCAGGCCTCTGCAGCCGCTGCCTGCGCCTCGTCCCAGGCCTCTGCAGCCGCTGCCTGCGCCTCGTCCCAGGCCTCTGCGCCTCGTCCCAGGCCTCTGCGCCTCGTCCCAGGCCTCTGCAGCCGCTGCCTGCGCCTCGTCCCAGGCCTCTGCAGCTCGCTGCCTGCGCCTCGTCCCAGGCCTCTGCAGCCGCTGCCTGCGCCTCGTCCCAGGCCTCTGCAGCTCGCTGCCTGCGCCTCGTCCCAGGCCTCTGCAGCCGCTGCCTGCGCCTCGTCCCAGGCCTCTGCAGCTCGCTGCCTGCGACTCGTCCCAGGCCTCTGCCGCTCGCTGCCTGCGCCTCGTCCCAGGCCTCTGCAGCCGCTGCCTGCGCCTCGTCCCAGGCCTCTGCAGCTCGCTGCCTGCGACTCGTCCCAGGCCTCTGCCGCTCGCTGCCTGCGCCTCGTCCCAGGCCTCTGCCGCTCGCTGCCTGCGCCTCGTCCCAGGCCTCTGCAGCCGCTGCCTGCGCCTCGTCCCAGGCCTCTGCAGCTCGCTGCCTGCGCCTCGTCCCAGGCCTCTGCGCCTCGTCCCAGGCCTCTGCAGCCGCTGCCTGCGCCTCGTCCCAGGCCTCTGCAGCTCGCTGCCTGCGCCTCGTCCCAGGCCTCTGCAGCTCGCTGCCTGCGCCTCGTCCCAGGCCTCTGCCGCTCGCTGCCTGCGCCTCGTCCCAGGCCTCTGCAGCTCGCTGCCTGCGCCTCGTCCCAGGCCTCTGCAGCTCGCTGCCTGCGCCTCGTCCCAGGCCTCTGCAGCTCGCTGCCTGCGCCTCGTCCCAGGCCTCTGCAGCTCGCTGCCTGCGCCTCGTCCCAGGCCTCTGCAGCTCGCTGCCTGCGCCTCGTCCCAGGCCTCTGCAGCTCGATGCCTGCGCCTCGTCCCAGGCCTCTGCACCTCGTCCCAGGCCTCTGCACCTCGTCCCAGGCCTCTGCAGCTCGCTGCCTGCGCCTCGTCCCAGGCCTCTGCGCCTCGTCCCAGGCCTCTGCAGCTCGCTGCCTGCGCCTCGTCCCAGGCCTCTGCAGCTCGCTGCCTGCGCCTCGTCCCAGGCCTCTGCAGCTCGCTGCCTGCGCCTCGTCCCAGGCCTCTGCAGCTCGCTGCCTGCGCCTCGTCCCAGGCCTCTGCAGCTCGATGCCTGCGCCTCGTCCCAGGCCTCTGCAGCTCGCTGCCTGCTCCTCTTCCCAGGCCTCTGCCGCCGCTGCCTGCACCTCGTCCCAGGCCTCTGCAGCTCGATGCCTGCGCCTCGTCCCAGGCCTCTGCGCCTCGTCCCAGGCCTCTGCCGCCGCTGCCTGCGCCTCGTCCCAGGCCTCTGCAGCTCGATGCCTGCGCCTCGTCCCAGGCCTCTGCAGCTCGCTGCCTGCTCCTCTTCCCAGGCCTCTGCCGCCGCTGCCTGCACCTCGTCCCAGGCCTCTGCAGCTCGCTGCCTGCGCCTCGTCCCAGGCCTCTGCCGCCGCTGCCTGCGCCTCGTCCCAGGCCTCTGCAGCCGCTGCCTGCGCCTCGTCCCAGGCCTCTGCAGCTCGATGCCTGCGCCTCGTCCCAGGCCTCTGCAGCCGCTGCCTGCGCCTCGTCCCAGGCCTCTGCAGCTCGCTGCCTGCGCCTCGTCCCAGGCCTCTGCGCCTCGTCCCAGGCCTCTGCGCCTCGTCCCAGGCCTCTGCCGCTCGCTGCCTGCGCCTCATCCCAGGCCTCTGCAGCCTCTGCCTGCGCCTCGTCCCAGGCCTCTGCAGCTCGCTGCCTGCGCCTCATCCCAGGCCTCTGCAGCCTCTGCCTGCGCCTCGTCCCAGGCCTCTGCAGCTCGATGCCTGCGCCTCGTCTCAGGCCTCTGCAGCTCGATGCCTGCGCCTCGTCTCAGGCCTCTGCAGCTCGATGCCTGCGCCTCGTCCCAGGCCTCTGCCGCTCGCTGCCTGCGCCTCGTCCCAGGCCTCTGCAGCTCGCTGCCATGTTTATCTGTCTGAAAGTGATCCGGCGTCAACAACGACATGTAAAATCGGGTAATTGTTTTCAGATGTCGCGATGCCTGACCTCAACACTCATTAACTCCTGAAGCCTTCGGCTATTTTTGGAAAATTCCTCATGAGAAAGGAAATCCCCAGATTCAGTCAGAAACAGCTCCTCAGACAGAATGCTGGAATACATTTGAAAAGCTTTTGTGTTGGACTAAAATAATCCACTCACACCTGATTAAGTAAAATCCATCCATGAGTGTTTTAATAATTGGACATTTGGAGAGTCGGCTGCTGAGAACCAACAGCTGCAGTGATTTCTTCAGGCACTACTTTCTGTAAGTCTTCATTTAAAGTGCCAGGTTTGACCAGGATCTGCACCACATCCTGTGATCCAGTCGTATTTTAAAACCTTTCAACGGTTCCTCAGGTTTTCTGGGTTTTACTGCTCACAGCAGGTTTTCTTAACGCTCAGCTGAGCTCAAGAGTCGTTTTATTTGTGGGTCATCAGATCTTCAGGATCGGTTTATTTATCACAAGCATAACTCAGACCCAACAGGTGGATTTCAGTTCCAACCAGGTAAGGAGAGGTAAGTCCAAAACCCAGCTCCCATAGAAAACCTGGATGAAGCTTCAGAAAACCTGAAGAGAGTAAAGAACACTTCAGAAGGTCATCCTGGGTGTTTGGAGCTGGAGTCTGAAGACGTTTTGCTCTGGATGGATGGTGTAAACTAGAAACCGTCTTTCTCAGCCTGTCTACATGAAGTTATCACCGCCGTGTGACAGGAGGAGCCGTTTCTCGCTTTTGCTAACAAACAAAAGTAATTCCTCTGGAAGGTACAAGGAGCGAAAATAAATGAAACTAAAAAATCCTGTGGAACTACATCAAGACCGCTTTAAAGATTACAGCAAAGTTTTGCTGCTTGGAAGGAATATCCATACTTCAACCTTCATAATCAACAGTCTGACAGAGGAGTCCTCTCAGCTCTGTGATGTTTGATGGATTTCTTTCATGCACTGTTGGTTTTAAATCAGCAGCAGAATCTCAATAAGACTCAGATCTGCGTTTTGGACCGATCTGCTCCATTTCTGTCTCTCAGCCCGCTCCCTGATGGATTCCTGTGAAGTTCTGGATAACGGGGTGCCGCATGCTTCACCTCGGCTTCAGCTTTGATTTTTGTCAGATGTCTCCCTCTGATACAACGTACAACTTTTCTTGTACGTTTCCTAAAAATGAGTGTGGATTTTCATGCTAATGCTTCAAATTCAAGTGCTGCTTTATTTTTAGCTTCGGTTTTACTGGATTTAAACGCAGCTGCAGACCAAACGAGTCGCATTAAAACACAAACTGCCTTTCATCTGATGATGGGGTGTATTTCTCTTCTTTTTGACATTCGCCTCTTTTAACGTGTTTTTTAAATACATGTTGACCTGAACTCCTTGGAAGAAGAATCGTTTCTCATTTGGACTTTCTTGGTTGAAAAAGGCTGATTAAAATAACTAAAGATAGATTTTAGAGTCACCTGTCCAAACCACAACGTTCAAAAAGCCCAACTGTTTCCTCACTCTTTCACTTCTTTAATATTTTTTCTGGTTATTCTTGGCCCAAATCAGTTGATCTGAACTTTCTTCTTTGTGTTTTTATTTCTTCTTTCTTTTTATTCGTTTTGGATCTGCAGTCATGTTCCCTGAAGTCTGCATTGACGGACTGCCCATCGAAGACAAAGGCAGGGATATCAGTGTGTCCAGCATAAATGTAAGTTTATAACATGACAAACCACAAAGGAAGAAACTCATGGGAAATGCAGCCTGATCTAACAGAACGGCACATTAAAAGCCATCCGACTCTGATTCACCACAAACATTAAAGGAGATGGCAAAATATGAAATAACTTCCTCAATTTTGTAAAAAAAAAAAGTTTTCATCAGGTTTTTGGCTTTTCCAAAAACAAGTTGACTGAAGGGGAGACGGAGCTACATTTGCCAAATGACGTGGCGAACATTCATCTGATCAGTGATCAGCGGCTTTAGATCGCAGCTCTTCCTGCACGTCTCTGACAGAACGACTTCTGGCAGAGGCACCTTCCTGAAAACCTCCCTCCATTTTCTGACATGTAGGTGTAATTCTGCAGAGTTACGCTCTGCATAGTCTGGTCGATTCGCTCCAAACCTGTAGAGGAAAAAAAAAAACAACTGATTCAATTTTTTTTCTCTCTTTGCAACATTTAAAAAATTTGCTAAAAATTTGGATGGAATCGTAGCTTTTTTAACGGAAGCAGCTAAAAGTCACCTGATAATTAAACTTCAGTAAAGCAGAAGCTCACTCACTTCGCCCCAAACTGAAACTTTAAGCTGGTTGGAAGGAAATCAGCCCTTCATTTGGCTCAGGCACTGAAGAAAGTTTTCTACCTTCTGCAGGCTTTGTTTATAAAAACCTGCAGAAAGTTTGCATCACTTATTTTTATCACTGTAGACATTTAGATGTGATGACCAGGTGGCAGACCAGTAAAAGCTTTGTGCTCACAAACAGCATGGCTTCTGGCTCACTGCTGGAGAAATCTACACAAACCCTGTCGTGTTCACGTTCCTCAGGTTTGGATTGTTCCTTTTCTTGAAGCAAACATCCAAAATATTTCACAATTTCAGAGCAAAGTGGACCAAACAGACTCTGTTCTGGTGAGTTAAAGTTTTATCAAATGTTTTCCAGCTTAGATGATGTTTGGGGAAAGAACCAGTGCCCACTCATTTTTCTCTGTTATCATCATGCAGTTATGCGTCTTTGGGACATTTTCCCTTTAGAAAAGTCTCATTGTTAAGATAAATTATTCTGGTTTCATTTTAATAATACAGCCATGATTTTTTTTGTTGTTTTACCAAAATATAGGAATATTTTCAGAAAACTCTGGACTAATTGAGACTCCAACGGATCAGTTTAGATGTTATGTTTGCTGTGCATTTCATTGTACAAAAGGTAAATTATACACAAACCACTTTTTGTGCAAAAACAACAAAACTCCTTGCTAGAAACCAGCTACTTGTTGAGCGTTCCCAAAACCTCCATCCGATTTAGCAGGGTGTCCTCAGCATTTCACTGGACTTTATGTTGTTTCCGCCGTCAGGCTGGAGAATTTTCTCTCAGGTGACTTTGAATTTAAAGAAACAGGAAAAGCCGGGGAATCACCAACGCCTCTCTGAGGGCCAGATGAATGTGAAATCAGAAGAAAAGGAAAAATTCACTGTAATAATTGTGTCAGATGAAACATTTTGTTGCTCAGTTGTGTTTGATGCAGGTATTTCCCCAAACTCTGCAGAGAGAGAACAAACTGTTTACATCACACAAACTCAGAACGGTCCTCAGAAAAGGAAGAAGTTTCTAATTACACAACTTCACAAATGGAAAACAGACAAACAAACACAACATAGACGAGTCTGAGTCAGGATGCAGAGAATATGTTTATCCACTTTTAGTTCCTGAAATGAATAATAAAAACTCGCTCAGCTTCTTCTGACCCCTGAAGAATCTGAGCCAGTTTTCATCACGTTTCCTCTTTTATCTCCAGCCTCTGTTGATCCCCTGCTGCTCCTCTCATGACATTTAAATGACACTAAAAGCAGAAACGCTCCTTTCTCAAATATCACCCCACACTGTGGACTCAACACAAAGCTGTCCTTTCAGAAAAGCAAAAGTTCAACTCAATTTTCAATTCAGCTTATTTATAGAGCATCGATTCACAGTGGAAGTCTTTGGAAAAAACACAAAATGCACAGAGAGAAAGATGTATTTAATCCTCTACCAACATACAAACTGTATGTTTATTAATTTATTTGACCTTTATGTTACTAGTAGGTTAGTTACTAAGAACCGATTCTTATTTAAAGAGGGGAAAACACAAACAGTTCGAATAAACAAACAATAACTGAGGTCATAAAAACAATTCTGTGACAGAAACAGAAAAACATGCAACACTAAATAAAAAGCACATGCTCAGCTTTACTGCTTGTTGAACTTCGCTCCATCATGGGAAATATTTCTCCACATTTTCATTTAAATGTTGGACATTGAGAATAAAACGTGTGTGAACACAAACCAGAGGATTTTCCTCTGACCTTTAGTGATGATGACCAGTGGAGTTCAGGCCACAGCGGCGTGGAAAATGAAACGTAAAGCAGAGAGGAGCATGAGGTCAAGACCTGGAGGGAAACATAGATCTACGTTCAGAATAGAATAGAATAGAATAGAGACTGTCTTTATTGTTTTGTAAAGATTTAAGGCATCATCAGGTTTACACAGAAAAGGTTCTAAAAGCGTTAAAAACTCTATAAAATAATAATAATAATATTCTGTGAAGACTAAAACCAAATTCTGTGCAGTTATTAGGAATAGGAAATCGCTACAGTAAAAAATGGGAATAAAAAATGTTAATTTGGACCAAAGTTGTCCTCTGTGATGTGTGGAAGTGTCTCACTTCCTCCAGGCCTCATCACCTCATGCAGCATACATCCCTATTCTTTCATCATCAGTCGTAGATAATTATTCCAATCTGTAAAACGTTTCCTTTCAAACAAACAGCACCGAGTTGTTACGTTTGCAGCAATCCCTCCTGCTTTACGGCTCTCGTGTGTTAACCAACAAACTAGAAACCAAACATGGAGAAGCAGCTTTCAGCTTCTATGAACCACAAATCTGGAACAAACCTCCAGAAAACTGCAAAACAGCCGAAACACTGAGTTCCTTTAAATCAGGGGTGTCAAACTCCAGGCCTCTGCACCAAACCTGAATAGAATAATCTACACCAGGAGGTAATGAAGCCGTTTCATTCCAGCGTTTTCTACCTGTGGCACATCCAAAAACTGTGGGACAGCAGAGGACTGGAGTTTGACACCTGAGCTTTAAATGACGGCTAAAACCCAGCTGGTTTGATTTTAACCATCATAAATCACAAATATTGATAATAGAATCATGAACTGTTGTTGTTTGGAGTTTTTTGCTCCGGTAATAAATGTGACCATGTGGCAGGAGGCTGAAGAAACGATTCACATTAGTGCAGAATGTCAACGTGAACGTTTGAGATGGACAGAAAATCTAATATAATCTAAACAGTTTTTAATATATAAATATGTTTTGATCTGTAAGTACATGTCTTTCTTTGAAATCTGTCAAAGTGGTCCATTAGAAAAACCTTCTGCACCTTTGAACAATCTCCCCACTGAACAATCTCACAGCTAAATTATTTATCATCGGAGATAAAATCAGCTGAGGAGATAAAACTGGAGGCGAGGTGTAAACTGTCTAATTTTCCGGCCTCTTCCTGCCCCCCAGCCAGACGAGACGGAGAAAAAGGAAAACTTTTCTGCTCCAAGCAGAGCCTGTCCAGCTGAAACCATCCAGCTGCATTAATGGTCAGATAAACGTAAAACTTAGTCAGAAATCCTTTATTCATGGTTGTGGTTCCAAACACTACAGGCAAAACAAGCAGACTCAATATTTCTCTTCATTTTAATCATCAGAAAACAAAATGGATGTAAACATAAAGCACTAAATGTGTATTTGGTTAATTGAGCTGCCTAATAAAGCTAATAAATAACTGAAACTTGTACGTTTTCCTGCCTCGTTATGAGCAGAAACCATGTCTGATGTCCGGCTGCAGGAAGCAACTGGAAACTGAGGAATCAGTGATCAACTTAGTTAATGAGTTTTATATTTTTAGACTCTTTTTAAATAGCCACAGTTCACATCTGAAGCAGGAGCCAGAGAGAAAAAAGAAGAACTTGAACTGTGAACATCCACAGTTCCTGCAGAAAACAGAAGATGAGTTTAGTGAACTGAAATCATGGAGTCCAGACACGTCGACCTGCTGCAGCCATTTCTGAACAGAAACCTGAGCAGGGAAACTCGCTGACAGGAGAAACTCTCAGATTGTGGTCACCTGTCCCTCTGGATGAAAGAGGATTTCAAAACGAGAGAAAATGCAGGAAAACACAGAAACTGTTGGCCGAACAGCAGCAGCTGATCTCCGACAGCCGAGACTCAAACTGACAAAGTTCTGCTTTTCTCCAGCTGCTTGCTGTGAAGGACGGCGTCCCAGTGAGAAATATCTTTAATAATGGTTGTAGTTCCCATGCAGGACGTCCAGGTTCCACCACTGGTCCCTGAAGACAAAAAACAAAAAAGTTTTACCACCTTCAACATGAGCTATCATCTGAAAAGCAGCTGATTCTGACCTGCTGTGCATCAGGTTCATCACCTGCTCTCACATGCTCCTGCAGCGCAGAGAGGAAGCTAATCGCCGTCTCCTCTTCCTCTGAACGCTGAAAATGGACCTGCCTGAATTAGTCCCTCCAGCCCCTCAAGACGCTGAGACATCATCAGCCGTCACTCATTCCTTTTTGTGGGAAGCAAACATGAAATCGTTTTGTTTCATCGCGTCATCTCTGCTCGTCTCTCTGCAGGAAACTGCACTTTCAGAGGAAAGGGAAACAAAAACCTGTCCTGCCAGAACCCGACCTCTTCCTGCCCCATCAGCATCCGTCTGCTCGGCTGGTTGCCAGCGTGTTGATGTGCAGAAAGTAGCCCTGCAGAGGACAGTGACAGGAGCCGAGGAGCTAAACTGCACAGTTTATGCATGTCTTTAACACGGCAGGAGAAACTGATCTACATTCTGACGTAGAGCCGCCTGGCGAAGAACCTGCTGCAGGAATCAATGTGACTAAACACCCGGATGAGTTTCTCTGATGCTGAGACATCAGTCCTCTAACCCTGGAGATGTTGTTCAGGTGGTAGAAGGCCGACTTCGTAACTGTCTTTATGTGGCTCTGGAGGTCCAGGTCAGAGGTCAGCCTGATCTCTGGTTTCCAGCTGCTGAACTCCAGATTGTTCCTGTTTCAAAGATAATAACTTCAGTTCTGTTTTTGTTCAGCTGCAGAAAGTCGTGACACGTCGGTTTGTTCTAAGATCTGTTCAGTTCTTCTTCCTTGTGGTTCGTATTGTACCACAGAAAGCACATTTATCAGTCCTGTGGTCTCCACCTGCCTGCAATAACATTTCCCACCAAGTCGAATAATTTCAGCTCCCATCCATCCACAGCCTGTTGGAACATGAACCAAATGATACACGAGGCTTTAGCTAATCACACAGGGTGAGATTTAAAATAATCCTGATTTATTTAACTTGAACCTTGAAGATGATTACTTTATTGTAACAATTAGGCTGCGTCAGAACAGCCTTTCTTCTGATGCTACAGTGTTGCAGGGTTTCGAACAAGGAGTGACTCAGATTACAAAACCTGTTGATGCACCGCTGGCAAAGAAACTGAGCTCAGACTGGAAAACACACCGAGGGCAGGACAGGAAGGACAAGCCCAGAGACAAAACAGAGGCAGGCGTGACGACTGGATCAACACCACGACGGCCTGCAGAGATCAAACGCAAAGAAATCTGTTTATGCATCACCGATTCACGGCAAAAATAAACTCAAAACCATTTACAAGACAAACAGGTTTTAAAATCCACGTCAGTGTAAATTATCCAATCAGACGGAGAAGTTAAGATCTAATTGCTTTCAGTTTAACTGAAACCAGATCAGCTGATCATACAAACCCGGATCAGTAAAAGGTTGTTTATCTTAGAAAGCCGTGATAATTATTCCTCAGTCTGAGATTAAACAGGAACAATCAGCCAGTGTCTGCAGTCAACGCCTCACAGTTTCATCTTAAACTCAGAAGAAAGAAAACCAGAAAGTGCCCAAAGTAAAAAGCAGATAAATCCAGGAGAAAACAGTCAATGGTCACTGAAAGCCTTATCAAAAAGCAAAGTTTTTGGCCTAGTCAAAGACTCGATGTGATCTGCTGGGTTTCCTTAGATAGAAACTTTTTAAACTGCTTAGAGTAATGAATTGATTATGTACTGATTGATAACTTGGATCAATTGGAAAGATTGAAAACAAACTCAAATTTAAATGAACTGAATTGAAGTGAATAGTTTTGAAAGTAGACAAAATGTTGGCATTTTAATCCTGCAGGTTTGTAAGAGACCCAAAGCACAGATGACCATAAAAACATCATTTCTGAAGTTGGAAAGACGAGTCGTTCGTTCATAACTCCACTAAACGCTCTAACGTCACGTGACCGCCATATAAACCGGCTTCAATAATCGAAAAGTAAACAGTTTTCTGCTGTAATCAATACCTAGAAGGGAAGTAGATTGTTGAGTGAACCTGGTCTTTGTTCCTAAATACCAGCTTCTGGTTTTCAGCTCAGACAGACAGACAGCATGACAGCAGAAGTTTCTTCAGGGTTGATTTGGATTTATGTTTCCGTGAGTCTAAAAAACATTAAAATTTAAGCTGAAGATGTTGCTTTTTATTCCTAAGGACAAAATTTAACCAAAATCAATTGGCTACAACAAAGTTTATGTCAGATTCTGATGCTGCCACCACCGTGTTTTAACTGCAGCTTCACCTAAAGGACGGAAACGAGAAGCTGTGAGGAAAATCCGACCCGGATTAATCAGATTGATTACATTTGATGACGGGAAGCAGGTATCAGTCAGTTGGAGGTTGTTGACATCCAATCAGAGTCCATCCTGACCTGAAGCCGCATCTCCATGAGTCATGAAAGTCAGGAGGATAAAACAACGTTTTAAATCAAACATGAAGCTTGATTCTTATCTAACTCTCCAGAGTTCATCTTCCTAATCATCAGGCCCTGACAGCTCAGCTTTCTGCCCGGTGCTGGAAACCTAATTTCAACCGGATTTAACTACGTTTTATTTCTACGATTTGACTGTATTTCATACATTTACGATAAACTGATAAGCGGTTGTGTCGTGAGGCCTTTTTCCCAACTTCATCTGTATTTAATTGTGCAAACTAAACTAAACGAAGTAAAAAACTGAACCTCACTGATGTTATTAGCTCCACAAACAGAGGTTACAGCTCCTGTTTTAGCAGAAACGCCGCTCCTGCTGCGTTCGTCACACTTCTGCTTCACAAAAGGGGATTACTATTGTTTGCATGATAAGACTTCAGTCTTTTAAACGCAATGGCATAAAGATGTGGAAAATGGATGTCATCACTTCCTCCGTCGTCGTCGTCGTGAGAACCGCGCTCAGCTGACCTCAGCTCATGTTTGCAGGGTTTACTTCCTTTATTTACCGCTGTCCCGTTTGCAGACCTCAGAGCTTTTCCCTTCCCTCGTTGCCTTCAGTTGAGAGGTAGAAGCTTGTTGACTGTTTCTTCAAACATGAACCATGATAAGGTCAGAGAGAAGAAGCTGTAATGTGTGCGTTAGTCACCTCTTACTCAGAGTGACAGAATCTAACCAACATGAAACTGAAGACAGCCCCACTCGAGTGGAAATGCCGGAGGTACAGTAGAAGCGGGCCGCCTGCGGTTCTCCTGTTTTCTACCAGGTGTGCTGATGACCTGTAATGAAAGTCTCTGGCGGCTGTCGGGTCTCCTGACATTTACTCTGCTTATGAAAAATAAAACATCTCACTGTTTTCTGAATGTTCTGGAAGGATTTGTGACAGCAGCAGTTCAGCCTGAAGTTATTCATACAGATTTGGCTCTAGATTAAATCCTTTCTCTAATACTAGAATTGGCCGCGTATGTTGGTTCCAGCCAACAGAGGAGCAGCAAGAGCAAATGAGGTGGATTAGCAGAGCTGCCTAGAACTACTGGATGATGACGGTTAGGATACATAAAATCATTTTTGAGTTGAATCTTTTTATTTAATCAAAGTTTTTCTTCTGAACTGACCCGGTTTGACCTCAATCTAGAAAATTATTCCATTTTGACCTTAACTTTCCATGGCAACCACGGCGGCCATCTTGAAAAAGGAAAAAGCTCTCTGTAAAAACGATTTCTGTAATTTCAATTGAACATGATTTGGCACTTTAAGAATTCATTGATTTTAAATATTGGCACATTTCTTTTCCATGACGGCCTGAATTCTTCAGTGGTGAACATTTTGTTTATTTATTTATTTTTTCAAAAGAGCGAAACCCCTGACAACAGCTGAGGTTCTTCCATCCACGTTAAGAGTTTTGCTTAAATATTCAGTTATTCAATGATCTGCTGGGCTATAATTTCCTCAGTCTATTACTACTTCATGCTCATTTTTAATCATTTTATGAAAATAAACTTTCTTTTTTTAAAAAATAAAATAAATTCTGATCAATATTTCTTTGATTCCTCTTGTGATCAATATCAGACAAGCAGATAATCAATCCAAAGCTAAAACATGCTGAGGTGTAACAGCATATATTTATATTTACTCTGAATGAAAATACTAACGTGGAAAAAAGACTGTCAGCAGTTACAAATGATTAAATCAGGTATCTGACATGTTTCAGTTCTAGAAGCTCCATCATTTAAATGTTTAAATGTTTAACCACCTGTAATTAAAACCTGATCAGATCTCTGTGTGTGTGATTTCCTGCCCAGGTGGCGTTCATGTAGCCTCACCGTGTCAGAAAGGAGCTAAACTGTTAGCGCACGCTGTGTGTTCAGGTCGAAAACAGGACCAAAGGTGAAACTGAGGAGAGTTTTGGTGCCGAATCAGATTCAGTTCAAGTTCACAATTAGAATTTTACAAACTTTAACAGAATGAAGATAAATAAACAAAGGAAATCAGAGCAGTTCATGAAGTGGAGCTGAATCCAGGCTGCTTCGTTGTAATTAAGCTTCCTGCCAGAGGTTTGTAGGCCGCCGTGCTGCGAGACGAGCTGAAGCCACGCAGCTTCGGTGGTTGAACCCGACTTTGACCTGATTTCTCTGCTCACCAATCAGCGGCTCCGTCGGAGCCCACACACACGCTGCCACCGGCGCAGCGAGTGATGACAGGGAAAACCGAACCTTTCTGATGTGGATTGTTTCTTAAAGAGCCGACACCTGTGAGTGTGTCACTGAGGGAATCTGAAACTGGCGCTCTTTACACAAACAGGGCCTCCACTTCGCCTACAACTGGTTCCTTCCTACGCTTCCACTTCCCTCGCCCCGTCACACTTCCCCTTTCCATCCCCTCCAGGTCTGATGTAATGTGTGGCAGCAGACTGCTTGGGCTCAGCTGTGTGATTACTGCACTTCTCTGGGATAAAAAATGATGCAATCCTTGATAAAAATCTGCAAAGAACAAAAGAGAGCTTTTTTTAGGCCGTAGCGATAAGAACAGGCCAGAATCACGTCAGCGGGGGTTTGGAGGAGGGCGAAGGGGAGAAGGGCAGGTGGATACAGGAGAGCTTGTCCAGCTCTGTTTTCCCCCCGAGGGCGATGAAAAGAGGGATTTGTGTCCGGGAGGAATCCCGTGGGAGCCTGAGTCACGATCTGCTGACGACCTGGGAAAACTTTTCTGTCAGGATTTTGGCACAAATGATTTCATTTCTACATTCTCAAAACAAAAGAGCTTTGGGTGTCTCACCCTCCAAGGTTATGTGACAGCTTTTGTTTGAGAACATCCTAGAAAAATAAAGCCCACCTGTCCAGAGACTAAAACAATCACCTGCTCTGTTATGGTTTCCCGCAAATATGACCTAAAACAGCTGATAAAACAGCATGAAATAGTTTTATTAATTATAATGATACCACTTATTTAATGTTTTCTGAATGGGGGGAACTTCTGCTAATGTGCCATCAGCAGAGACCATTTTTCGTTTAGCACTTCAGCATTTTTGCTAACTTTGAAGATGCTTAACGAACTTAGTTTCCTCTAAATTCATTTTTCCTAAAAAACAACTTACTGTTTTGTAAACTTTCAGTTGAATAAACTTCGATATCGATGGGAGAGTTTTGGTTAATGACAGTCAATGCAGTTTAAAATTGGTTTAAAATCTACTGACGTCTTTCTGATCGAAGTCGAACCGCTTTTAGCCAATTAGGCAAAATTAGCAGCAGAGTAAGAAAAACTCAGCAACTTTAAAGCTGGAAGCATTAATGAAAGGTCTGTTCCAAAATAAAACCACTTCCTGCAGTCACTGCTTTAGCATTTTAGCATTAGCTTTTTCTAAATGACATGTTGGTATTAGAATTACTGTGAATGATTGGAACTGCAGGATAGAGAAACTAACTTTAGCTAGCTGTGCTTTCCACTGGTAGTTTTCATCCTTACAGCAAACACTGAGGAAACGCTGCGGTCCAGGTTCACCAGCTAACTGCTAGTGAATAGCAACATGTGGGGGAGGGTAAGCCCTGTGCTTCTTTCCGCACCATAAAGCTGAAGATGTTCCTGGTTAAACTTTTTCTAGCACCTTATTAAGGAGCATTTTTGCCTACTTTATAGTGGTCCAGCCAGCCTGTCATAAACACTAAAATACTTAGAATATGCCCCCAAAAGACGGTAAAATCCAATAAAATGCATTTTACGGTTCCATTATTTCTGCCGCTGGAGAATGTTTGCACATCTTTTATTCCATATATTCTAAGAAATCCTGATTCATTTAATGTTTTTATTTCTTTCCTCTGCTTACACAGGACACGACAAAAACGCTCTAAATGACGGGCGGAAATACAACAGAGTTAAAAAGCAATAACTTATTAACTATGATGTGTTTATTTTGATTAATTACGTCGATTTTAACACTTAAAAAAATGTTTTATGCAATTTTGCATACACAGGTTCCAGCCTGGACTGTTTGTATTTGTGTGGACGACAAAGCTAAACAATGCTAAACATGTTGCTAATGCTAATGCTAATGCTAGCATCCACATTTCTAAGGAAGTTCTATAATTGATCAGCAGTTCCTGAAGCTGCAGAACTGAGTGGACAGAAAAACACTTTACACCAAACTGAAGAGTTTTTCATTTATAGATTAAAAACTATAAATATCTTTGTTATCTATATGTTTATTTATTCAATAATTTTTCAATAACATTTACATACACTCAAAACTTTCAGGTATTTAGTGAAAACCTCTATTTCCTAACTGCCAGAACGACGAGAAAGTGAAAATGCTGCAGCATGTAATTTTTATAAAGAAATGTTTCTTTTAACAGATTTGTTAAAATTATCACGTCATCACAGTGTAATAAGATATAATCTGTGAAAAAAATGAGTTCCGGTTCCCTCTCCCAGTTCTAATGACAGAAATACACCTCAGTCAGAAACAACCAGTCAGAGCCAGGAGGCGGGTCTTAGCGCTGCCAATCACTCTCATGCCCACCTGCTCCTCCTAAGTCTCTTCTATGCTGCAGCTGATGGCGACATGACAGGCTGCAGCATAGCCTGTCATGAATGCTATTGCTAGTTAGCGTAGCCTCCAGTGACAGTGAATGAACAGTTTTCATTGATTTCATTGATTGACAGTGCTAAGACCCGCCTGCTGGCTCTGATTGGTGCATTTCTTCAGTCGGCAGCTCAGACAGGAGGCCGATCTTTTCACAGATTGTCTACGGTGACATGATGACAGTTTTAAACATGTTTGAAAAGTTCCACGCTGCAGCTTTGTAACAGATTTACTGGTTTCTAAAGGATCCATTTATAGATCCAAGCTGTAACTTCCTGGTTGATGTTTGAAGCTGTTGCCTCAACGTTTCCACACCTTGTTCTCCTCATGATGACATGTACTTTTTGGAGAGCACCAGTCCTCCCACCCCTGCCCTCCACCTCTTCACAGGAGGGATGATTTTCTCAGACCTGCAAACTTCCCCTTTTCCCCTGAAAACGAGTTGATGTTATCGTGACTGATCAGTTCCGCTTCATGTTCATGAGTCGACGCTCAAATCTGTCATGAATTCTTCCTCCCTGATTGGCCTTTGATTCGTGTCGGCTCTCTCATATCGTTTAATTCAATTTAAATTCGTGATAAAAAAAAAAAAAAAACTCCCTCATTTTTCTTGGCAAACAGAAATAATGTTAACCTTAATTAACCCGACACAGCAGAGGTCTGATCTACAGTTCAGTCACTTCTCTTCTGTGAGATGAATCACGAAGGTGCATGAGTCACCTCGGGTCTTTTAAAAGCCCTTTAATGTCACAGAGTGTTGGGATTATTTGCATGCGTTTCCAAGAACGTGTGCTCCGCATCTGCTCAAAGAGAATGAAAGTCGGGTTGGATTTTCTCCGACCTTTAGGGAGCGACCGTGTTATGTAGGAGCTTCCTGTGCTGTTTGAACACGCCGGATACCAAAACCAAGATCTGCGCTCAGTTCATCTCCGTCTGAACAATCGAAAGGTGGGGGAGTGAGGCGCAGGAAACGTAGAGATGCAACCTGTGTGTTTGTTTGTTTGTGTGTCATGTGGGTGATGATGATGATGGTGAGGATGATGTCATCCGGTCGGGTTGTGTTTGCAGCGCCGGAATGAATCAGTGAAGGAAGAGTTTAAACTACAGTGTGGACTTAAAGTTTACCCACAATCCCCTGGGCCACGGCTAGCAGCTACATCAGCATACAAGATGAGCAGGGAAGCAAAAGAATTAATCAATAAAAATATCGATTGAAAAACATTTAAATTAAAATACATCGGGGGAAAATCTATTTTTACCTAATAATCATAGCAGTAAGAATCGGTCATGTACCAATATTATTATTTATTAATGATATTTCACAATAATAACCCTAAACTATCATTCAAATAAATTTTAAAAATATGAAAAAATTTAATGTTCATGGCAGATAAATGAAGATTTATAAAACTAAACCAATTAACAACACTAATGATTCTGCAATGATCAATAATTATATTGGTAGTGATTATCAATATAATTATTGATCATTATTATTAGGAGAAGAAACAAAAAACAAATCAGACAAATAATGAAGGAAATAATAAAATAAAAGAATAAAAACAGTAAAACCCAAATTAAATAATAACGAGTTTAATAAAGGAATTAAAAAATTACCAGTTAATATAATAAATATAAAGAAAGAAATAAAAAATTACCAGTTAATATAATAAATATAAAGAAAGAAACGTCACAAAGTAAAACAAACAGAATAAATAAATAAAAACAGAATAAAAGAAAAACACAAAAACATTTTATTAATAAAATAAAATAATTAAAGCTCCAAAACCAGACGAGACACAAAGTTTAAATCTGGATACAGCAGAGATCACAGAACCCAGAGTGGTTCTGGTTCTACCACCAAAATCATCAGAACCATCAGAACCATCAGGACCACCAGAACCATCAGAACCATCAGGACCACCAGAACCTTCAGAACCATCAGAACCATTAGAAACCACCAGAACCACCAGAACCATCAGAACCTTCAGAACCATCAGAACCATCAGGACCACCAGAACCATCAGAACCATCAGAACCACCAGAACCATTAGAAACCACCAGAACCACCAGAACCATCAGAACCATCAGAACCATCAGAACCATCAGGACCTTCAGAACCATCAGAACCATCAGAACCTTCAGAACCATCAGAACCATCAGAAACCACCAGAACCATCAGAACCATCAGAACCTTCAGAACCATCAGAACCTTCAGAACCATCAGAACCTTCAGAACCATCAGAACCATCAGAACCATTAGAAACCACCAGAACCACCAGAACCATCAGAACCTTCAGAACCATCAGAACCATCAGGACCACCAGAACCATCAGAACCATCAGAACCACCAGAACCATTAGAAACCACCAGAACCACCAGAACCATCAGAACCATCAGAACCACCAGAACCATTAGAAACCACCAGAACCACCAGAACCATCAGAACCATCAGGACCACCAGAACCTTCAGAACCACCAGAACCATCAGAACCATCAGAACCACCAGAACCATTAGAAACCACCAGAACCATCAGAACCATCAGGACCACCAGAACCTTCAGAACCACCAGAACCTTCAGAACCATCAGAACCACCAGAACCATTAGAAACCACCAGAACCACCAGAACCATCAGAACCACCAGAACCATTAGAAACCACCAGAACCACCAGAACCATCAGAACCACCAGAACCATTAGAAACCACCAGAACCACCAGAACCATCAGAACCTGGCTGGAAGCAGGATGTGCAGATTCTGCTGAGAGGAGCTTCTGATGGCAGCAGAGTGGAAGACGGTCCAACAGAACCGCCTGGAACATCTGGAGCGCTGCGGTCCGGGGAGGAAGCTGGAGCAGAACAAGATGGAGGACAGAGTCCAGCAACAGGAAGGACGTCATTGCGTGGGGGCGGAGTCCAAAATAAAACATCCCATTAACACATTTGGAAACGTGAAGACGTCATTCTGGTGACTCACTGGAAGGAAGACGTTATTAGCAGCTGCTGCTCAGGCGCCTCGTGGTTCTTAATCACTATCGCCATGGCAACAGCGTCACAGGAAGTTAAAGATCCAACGTGGCCGGAACCAAACAGAACCACCAACGGTCCGATGAGCAACAAGGACGTGCCTACAGTTTTTAATGCATTTCTTTAAAAAAAAAGAATAAATAATACTTGGTGTATATAAATTATGAGGTGAATTAAAAGCACACAGATAAACATTTACAAATCAATAACGATCAACAAAACTGGGTTTTACACAAAAAAATCAATTTTAATACAAACAAAATAATTTCTAGAAAATAATGAGAATGGAATAAAATGGTGTGACAAAATAAGTGATTACATTAATATTCACCCCTTTCAGTGAGTAATTAGTAGGAGCTCCTTTGTGTGGATTGATGCGCAGCTTCCCCTGACTGATACGTTTTAATGAGCTCTTCTCTGATTGGTTGGAGTGATGTAACGATGAACCAATCACTTATTTTTTGTTAATGGCCTGTTTCGTATTTTTTGGTTAAAAAACCCAAAACAAAACAAAAAACGGTTCTGTTGATCATGATTGATTAATAAAAACAATAAAAAGGGTAAAAATAATCTGAGATGGAAAAAGTTTTATCTGCTCAAAATTGTGTTTGAGTGACAAGATAGAACCTGAACAGAACCTGAACAGAACCTGAACAGAACCTGAGCTGAACCTGAGCTGAACCTGAGCTGAACCTGAACAGAACCTGAGCTGAACCTGAACAGAACCTGAACAGAACCTGAACAGAACCTGAGCTGAACCTGAACAGAACCTGAGCTGAACCTGAGCTGAACCTGAACAGAACCTGAGCTGAACCTGAACAGAACCTGAACAGAACCTGAACAGAACCTGAGCTGAACCTGAGCTGAACCTGAACAGAACCTGAGCTGAACCTGAGCTGAACCTGAACAGAACCTGAGCTGAACCTGAACAGAACCTGAGCAGAACCTGAGCTGAACCTGAACAGAACCTGAACAGAACCTGAGCTGAACCTGAACAGAACCTGAGCTGAACCTGAACAGAACCTGAGCTGAACCTGAGCTGAACCTGAACAGAACCTGAGCTGAACCTGAACAGAACCTGAGCTGAACCTGAACAGAACCTGAACAGAACCTGAGCTGAACCTGAACAGAACCTGAGCTGAACCTGAGCTGAACCTGAACAGAACCTGAACAGAACCTGAGCTGAACCTGAACAGAACCTGAGCTGAACCTGAACAGAACCTGAGCTGAACCTGAGCTGAACCTGAACAGAACCTGAGCTGAACCTGAACAGAACCTGAACAGAACCTGAGCTGAACCTGAGCTGAACCTGAACAGAACCTGAGCTGAACCTGAACAGAACCTGAGCTGAACCTGAGCTGAACCTGAACAGAACCTGAACAGAACCTGAGCTGAACCTGAACAGAACCTGAGCTGAACCTGAGCTGAACCTGAACAGAACCTGAACAAAACCTGAGCTGAACCTGAGCTGAACCTGAACAGAACCTGAGCTGAACCTGAGCTGAACCTGAACAGAACCTGAACAGAACCTGAGCTGAACCTGAACAGAACCTGAGCTGAACCTGAACAGAACCTGAGCTGAACCTGAACAGAACCTGAGCTGAACCTGAACAGAACCTGAACAGAACCTGAGCTGAACCTGAGCTGAACCTGAACAGAACCTGAGCTGAACCTGAACAGAACCTGAGCTGAACCTGAGCTGAACCTGAACAGAACCTGAACAGAACCTGAGCTGAACCTGAACAGAACCTGAGCTGAACCTGAGCTGAACCTGAACAGAACCGGAACAAAACCTGAGCTGAACCTGAACAGAACCTGAGCTGAACCTGAGCTGAACCTGAACAGAACCTGAACAGAACCTGAGCTGAACCTGAGCTGAACCTGAACAGAACCTGAGCTGAACCTGAACAGAACCTGAGCTGAACCTGAGCTGAACCTGAACAGAACCTGAGCTGAACCTGAACAGAACCTGAACTGAACCTGAGCTGAACCTGAACAGAACCTGAACAGAACCTGAGCTGAACCTGAACAGAACCTGAGCTGAACCTGAGCTGAACCTGAACAGAACCTGAACAGAACCTGAGCTGAACCTGAACAGAACCTGAGCTGAACCTGAACAGAACCTGAGCTGAACCTGAGCTGAACCTGAACAGAACCTGAGCTGAACCTGAACAGAACCTGAGCTGAACCTGAACAGAACCTGAGCTGAACCTGAACAGAACCTGAACAGAACCTGAGCTGAACCTGAGCTGAACCTGAACAGAACCTGAGCTGAACCTGAACAGAACCTGAGCTGAACCTGAGCTGAACCTGAACAGAACCTGAACAGAACCTGAGCTGAACCTGAACAGAACCTGAGCTGAACCTGAGCTGAACCTGAACAGAACCTGAACAAAACCTGAGCTGAACCTGAGCTGAACCTGAACAGAACCTGAGCTGAACCTGAGCTGAACCTGAACAGAACCTGAACAGAACCTGAGCTGAACCTGAACAGAACCTGAGCTGAACCTGAACAGAACCTGAGCTGAACCTGAGCTGAACCTGAACAGAACCTGAGCTGAACCTGAACAGAACCTGAGCTGAACCTGAGCTGAACCTGAACAAAACCTGAGCTGAACCTGAACAGAACCTGAGCTGAACCTGAACAGAACCTGAACAGAACCTGAGCTGAACCTGAACAGAACCATCAGAAAGGAAGGAAACCAGCCACATTTAGTGATAGGTATTTTCCTAGAACCTACATAAAAGAACCACAGACAACGTATATGAATTTATGACTAAACTTCTGCAAGCAAAAGGAGAAGACTCTGTCAACTGCTTCTCAGAGCTGTTCACAGAGCGTTCTGCCAATCTTTGGATACAGCTTGTCTTTTATTCTCAAACTTCAAAGAGGGAGGATAGGCAAGATAGACAGCAGAGGAAAAACAGCAAAGGTCGTAAAACATTTTACCTAAACAAAGCAAAGGTCGTAAAACAATTTAACATCTGGCCCCTGATCTGAGCCCGGTTCAAATCTCGGTCAAACTGTTTCACATGAAGATAACAGGCAGCTGTGACTTCCAGGTCAGTTCACACATACAGTTTAAACAAGAGAACACTTTAATCTGAATATGAACTAAAGTAACAACAAAATGATAATACCAAAAAATCTCTATCATTCCCCCCTTTTTATCATTTCACCATGTGTGTAAACCTTATTCAAAAGCCAAGCATAGAAAAGAAAAGAAATAAAATAGAACCAAGAAATGCAAAATATATACATTTTTTGTCCTAGTCTAAACATAAAAATTACACAATGATCATAATGAATAAATGAAATAAACAAAAACAAAAGAAAGAAACAGCAAAAAATCAAACGCAGTTTTCACATCCCTAACACCACTTGTTTTCACATTTTTGGTGTAGGAATCATTCAGCAAATGAATTAATCCGTTCAGTGATTACAGAACATCATCATTGCACAGAAAATCGTCAGAATCTCAAAACAAGTCATCTTCATTCGTCTCATAGGATGCCTTTGCTAGCTGATAACTGACAACAGTTGTGTTACTTGTCTTAAACATCATACTTCGTAGGTATGGAATAATGCAACCCTTAAAAGGACAGAACAGAACCGAAACAATCAGAATAGGTGTCACGAGCTTCAACAGTAAAGTCCACCATGGACCAGACATGAGCCATGAAAACAAATCAAAAAAGGATGAGCCGCGTGTTCCAGCTGGTCCCCCCCTCTGTCTCTTCTCCTGCTCCCTGTCAGTCCAACTGGCTCTGGTGTTGGATTATTTATAAGTTGTCCAGACCGTCCCTTTGTCCACCAATGAAACAAGCGGCAAACAGTTCAGTTTGCTTTCTTTTTCCAAACGTCTAGCAGGACTCCATACAGTAGTTTTGCTGCATGGCAGTTCCCAGATGTCAAGGAATTAGGACCAGTGGACACTTTATTGCCTTCAGTGTCCAGTTGGTAGAAATCGTCCTGTCCTTTTTCGCTTCTTTATCAACTGGCTGGTGATAAAGGAGGGAGTCATCTGATTGGCAGGACAGATCTGAGCTGAGGTCAGAGGTCAGACGCAGCGCAGCGAGGCTCAGACAGAGGAAAAGGAAAGAAGCAAATAAGAGTCAATTATAACTTTCTTTTCTTTTCATCGTATAGCTTTTAGCCACTTATTATCCAACTTTTTAAGAAGTCATAAACCATTTCCTTATTCAAACACATATAAACATGAAACATGTTAAAAGCTGTAGTCTCTTTCATCATGTTCACCAGTAACTTGTAAAATGTAGAATGTAAGTTTAGGTTAACTTCATCTAAGACATGTCTCACCAGAGAACAATGGATTTCTCTAAATTTGTTGATCTCAGTGCTGCAGACTGTGAAGTCAGCGGGCAGCCCTCCTCTCAAGGCCTAAGAGAGTTTACGAGGCTGGTTAATGTCCAGGTCGGTACCTTACTCTGACCGCTGACCCCTCCAGATAGACAGCTAAGAATCATTTCACCAAGTTGGTGTTATAATATTACACAATACATTAAACATTGTTCTCTGAGGACAATTTTATTATTTAGTTTTATTTTTCCTGCTTCTCCTCCTTCAGGAAAGGAAAATTATTTTGCATACACTGATTTCTTGCAGGAATTCAATTTCTTTTATGGTTTTACTTAACGTCTTAAACTGCATGCACGTGTCTCTAGCATTTCATCAATTTGGACTGGGGGTTTGTGTTTTTGGGGTGTGGTAAAGTCTGATTATGCTGAGGATTTCTCCTATTTGTGGTCTCCTCACTCCACCACCCCTCTTGTCGCCCCGTGCAACATTCTTTGAAGGGCAGTTTCTTGCCCAGTGACCAATATTGCCACAAATCCAGCAGCCTTTTGAATACCGTAGATTTTGTGGGGTGTTATTTTGGGGTCCTCGCCTATCGTGACCTCCTCTGCCTCTATCTCTTCCACGGCCTTTTGTCCGGTCGTTGGAAAAGGCAGAGGTATATAAACCTCCAAATTTCTCCAGGTGAAAAACATCTGATCCTTTCACAGCTTTCCTGACCTCTTCTAAGGTACAGGGTCTAAAGATATATAAGTTTTGTGTCCCTTCCTTTAGGGAAGGATACAGTCGTGTTGCTGGAACAGCAGCGGCTGATACTGGAGCAGACGGAGCTGCTGAAGCAGCCAGGGGAGAGGTGGCTGCAGGAGCTTGCTCTCCCTGCACCGCTACAGCATTCCGTGTGCTTGGAATTACTTTATTTTCTTCCTTCTCTATAATTAAGTTTTTAGATTCATTTAACCATAATTTAGCACACCTCAGCTCATTCTCCTTTTTAGATTTTTTTTTTATTCCCATTTTTCTTTCTACACTACTCTCCAAAATTCCCACAATTGTTTGCCATTGATCAATTTTTAGCTTTCCATCTATTTTATATTTCTTTCTCCATTTTTTCATGTGTACAGTGCTACCAGGAAACCTGGACAGCATGTACTTTTCATCCCCATCGGCGCCCTTACCGAGTGATGAATTACAAGAATGTTTATTTCCCATATTTAAAACACTTGCAATTTCAGCTTAAAAATATTATTTATTTGAATTTATTTAAATTTGGTCCAGGTTCGTTGACTCCTAGGGAGTCCTATGAACTGGAGCTCTTTTCAGTGGGCCAGCAATTAAAATACCTTGTTGTGGTATTCCCCGCTTCGACTCTTTCGAGTGGGAGAATCTTGCCTATTGCATCCACAAGAGGTTTGCTGCTTAAATCCACTGTTTTATATGAGGTAAAACACAGAGCGGTATTTAAACCTCCAATCACTCTCACACACACAAAGCAGCAGTAGCAAACCAGCAATATAAGCACAGTAATGACTACGATTTAGCGCAACATTATCTGTTTTTGCCTTGTCAGATAACTCAGCACCAGTGATATTTTACCCATCAAAAAATCAAAACCACACAGCAATGACAAGCTTCCTATCCGCCTGAGGACTTACCCTTATGGGGTCTCCTCGAACAGAGTTTTAGCAGAGCGACATCATACAAGGATTCTCAAACCTCAGAGTTTTAGCAGAGCGACATCATACAAGGATTCTCAAACCTCAGAGTTTTAGCAGAGCGACATCATACAAGGATTCTCAAACCACAGAGTTTTAGCAGAGCGACATCATACAAGGATTCTCAAACCACAGAGTTTTAGCAGAGCGACATCATACAAGGGAACTCAAACCACTAAAATAGCCATTTTAAAATTCACCTACGTTTCTGTAGTTTTCGGGTTGTCCAGTCGGATCTCGTCACTCCGCCGTTGGCAGACAAAGTCGGACCTACGGCGCTGGCCCAGCGAAGAATTCTACTTCCTGGGTCTTTCTTTCCAGGTCCAATTGACTCTGGCCATGCATGGATTCAGCGCGTCTTCCTCTGCCTGACAGCGGTCGGTATGAGAGATCCCGGGTTTCGGCACCAAAATGATAGGTATTTTCCTAGAACCTACATAAAAGAACCACAGACAACGTATATGAATTTATGACTGAACTTCTGCAAGCAAAAGGAGAAGACTCTGTCAACTGCTTCTCAGAGCTGTTCACAGAGCGTTCTGCCAATCTTTGGATACAGCTTGTCTTTTATTCTCAAACTTCAAAGAGGGAGGATAGGCAAGATAGACAGCAGAGGAAAAACAGCAAAGGTCGTAAAACATTTTACCTAAACAAAGCAAAGGTCGTAAAACAATTTAACATCTGGCCCCTGATCTGAGCCCGGTTCAAATCTCGGTCAAACTGTTTCACATGAAGATAACAGGCAGCTGTGACTTCCAGGTCAGTTCACACATACAGTTTAAACAAGAGAACACTTTAATCTGAATATGAACTAAAGTAACAACAAAATGATAATACCAAAAAATCTCTATCATTTAGGTTGTGGGCTTAAACATGAACATGAACAAACCTGAAGGCAGGAAGTTAAAGGAGCGTCCAGAACCAGAGACGGACGGATGAAAGCAGAAACCGGAAGCGATGATGATTAATGATTAATGATTGGCTAACGGTCAGTTACAGCCGCTCGACCTCTGAAGTGATGCAGTTTCTGCTTCGTTTGGTGGAACAGTTTTTATCCGACGGGTTGAAGGTTTTCTGTTGCTTCTCCCTCTGCATGTCAGTGATCTCTCTGGATCCCCCGACTTCCTCACAGTCCAAAAACAGGACTGATGGATTAATTGATCAGTTCTTTATCAGATTTCAGCGTTTCAGACGTTCAGCCGACAGAACCAAGCTGGTCTTGTTAAATCCTGAATCATCAGATTACCAGACCTTCCTGAGCTGAGATTATGTTTAGAGATTATGCGCTTTTGTTTAACTTGGAATGTCTTATTTCCAGTGTTTAATCTCAGATTGTGGGAATAACCATAGCAACCAGTATTTCTTAGATGTTTATCCCAGACAGAATCTCATTCCAAAGAAAGTTCCTGCCGTTCAAGCTGACATTTTTTCTTCACATTGGTTTGTAATCACCCAGAATCCTGAATCCTTGATCGTGTGGATCTGTGTGGTTCTGGAGGTTCTGTTGTGGTTTTGCTCCTCCGATGCTGGATCTGCTCTCTGCGTTTCTTCTGTGGTTTTTATGAGTTTTACAGTCAGATGCTGTTGCTTCCACACCGGATCAGGACAGATTCTGCAGCTTCACTCCTCACTCTGTCACAGCTGGAGCATCAAAACAAACTGAAAGAGGGAAGCTGAAGAATTTGGACTCATGCAGACGTTGCATTGGCATGTTTTTAGTCCAGTATAAAATTCTTGATTTGATTGAAATGCATAATGTCGCCAGGAGAATCCATCGTTTCTGAACGATATGAGCGTCTCCGGACTGAAGGACACAAACACCCGCTGGGTTGAATCTGACTGACTCCAGATCAGAACTGATTTTAAGTCAAAGCTGAGCGGAGCTTCGGGATGAAATCAGACAGTCCGCTGAAAGTCAGGAGAGAAAGTGAGACGGGAGCGTTAGAGGAGAAGGAACCGGCCGGACGGGTGGCTTGCATCACCTCCATGTTGTGAAACAGAAAGCGGGGAGCTGCCAGGTTTTGCTTTTCAGACTGAACAGAACTTCCAGAGGATTTTTCACCCAAAGACACAAACATCAGCTCATACAGAAAAAGAAATCACTTTAAGGCAACAGATGGCTTTTCTGATTCACTTTCTTTCCTTTGGTGTGTTTTTTAAAACATCTTTGGCTGCTGAGTGAACATTAATATTAATACAGTAATTATGTTTTCCACTCCTGCCCACCGTGTGGTGGAGCTCATCCTCCACCATCCGTTTGCTGTATTTGTGACCTCTGAACTTTCAGCCCTGCATTAAACTGATCACAGTTTGGATCAGAGATCAACTGCTGGCGTGAAAACTGAACTCCTGGGTTGGTTCCGGCTGCGCAGGTCGAGCCGGCAGCAGATTACTGCAGGCTGAGGTGTGGATTATTCGTTGTTCTGGCATCTGAACCTCAGCTCTGAGTCTGTCTCATGTCTGAGTGTTTGCGGATCAATCTGTCCTTCTTAAAAACTCCATCCACTTTCCCGTCCTGAAACCGCAGCTCCCGTCGTGGCGCAATGCTCCACACACACACAGAGAAATTCTGTGACTTCTCTTTCCTCTGCGGTGCTCTGCTGCAGTTGCGGCCTCTCTCCGCTCACTGTGACATAACTGGAGTTTCCCTTCTGCAAGAGCAGCCGCCAGAGCATAAATACTACGAGACCTGCTGGCAGAAGTTCATTCTAACTCAAAGACAGGCGTAAGCAGAGAGGGCTGCCGGCTCCAGCAGACTGCCAAGTGTTTCAGTCGGACACCAGAGGATGACGGGATACAAAATCACAGCGGGTGACGTGGAGGCCGGGCCTCAGGACAGGATGGAGGTCCTGGTGCAGAAGAAGTCGTCCACAGGGTGGCTGTGGAAGATGCTGGCGGTGCTGCTGTTACTGGCGCTTTGCCTTGGAGGCGCCCGGCTCTACGTTTGGTACCAGCTGGAAAGATCACATTCAACAGTAAGGAGATTCTCCTGAATGTCTGGGTTTAATCTGAAGTCTGGTTTCACCTCTGGAGCATGTTTTTAATCAATGTTTCCTCTCCTCCAGACGCAGGCAGGACACACAGCAGCACCAATCAGAATGGACTCTGATGAGGCGACAGGTGAGCATCAGCTGCTGTTTATTCACCTGAAGACAGAAAGTTCGGTTACAGATCATCTGAGCTCATATTTGTCTTCTCCTCCTCAGGCGCTCACTCCACGCTGAAGGAAATGAGCAAAAAGGCAAAAGCAGCCATTCATCTAGAAGGTGAGTCCCGGCCTGCTGCTGCTGCTGCTGCCAGACGTTTTACTGAAGGAAGAGTTTCACTGCTCAAACATGTTTTTACAAAAGTTTACCTAAAAATGAGTCATTAGGAAAAATAAAGTCTACTGAAGTACTGATAACTGACCAAAACATCATTAAATGTTTAAAAATTACATCAGATGGACCAAAACATGGAGTTATGTGGGAATTTTGATATTTTCAGGCTCAAAATGAAAATAATTGATATGAATAACTACAAAATCAGGAAAAACAAACATTTTTCAAAATCTCACCAGGTATGTTTGGTCTAGTTTCCAGTTTGTTTTAAATGAATAATTATTTTATATCTATAAAGAAGTTCTAGTTCCACTGGGAGATTATAAGTGAAATAATCCATCCGTGGAAGCAGAACTTTTTCTTCAGGATAAAGAAATGATGTTTTACCAAGTGGACTGAGATGTTTGCACTAAAACTAGACAGAAACATTTGGTTGATGTTGACCCTCCTGCGGCTCCAAGGCAGAGATTTAACTTGTGGATCTTTTCAGGTCATTACGACGAAAGAAGCAACGCGACGGCCGTGGAGTGGCGCGACCGCGTGGGCCAGGCCTTCTCTCAGGGCGGTTTCCGTCTCCATAACAACCAGATCATCATCCCAGAGAGCGGCCTGTACTTCGTCTACAGCCAGGTGTCCTTCCGGGTGTCCCGGTCCAGCGACCAGGAGGCCGAGTGGCGCCCGCCGTCCCTCAGCCACCGCGTCCGCAGGATGTCTCAGGCCATCGGAACCAAGGTGTCCCTGCTGAGCGCCGTGAGGTCGGCCTGCCAGAACGTCCAGGAGGACGGCGAGCGGTCGGGCCACGGCTGCTACAGCACCATCTACCTGGGCGCCGTGTTCCAGCTGGACAAAGGGGACACGCTGGAGACGGAGACCAACCAGCTGAAGGAGCTGGACACGGACGAGGGCAAGACCTTCTTTGGCGTGTTCGCGCTTTGAGCCGCCGCTGTGATACTAAGAGACTGATCCTGGACAGGGTTTAAAAAGAAAAATGCACATTTTTACACTTTTATTCAGCCTGAAGGTGATGTAGAAATGCTAACATCTCCATGGAGATGGAACTTTATGAACTGTAACAGTTTGAAACTTTATCTGTTTTAGGCACTTTTTGACTTTATTTATGTTGATCTCAGATTGTAAGACTAGACTTCTGCTGTGGCAGATTGAAGTGTATTTCTCCACTATTTACGTTTATATATTTATTTATATTTATTGGTATTTAAATTTGTGGGATTTTTGGTTTAATATTATATTTAATAAGAATAAAAATGCAGAAAAATCAACAAAAACTGAAGTAGATTTGTGAGACTCGAGAGACTTGAAGCCGTGTTGGAAGTTCCAGTTTGCACACACACACACACACACACACCCTCTCTCTCTTAAACACACACACGCACACACACACCCTCTCTCTTAAACACACACACGCTCTCACACAAAGTTGGCAAAAGTTGTTTGAAATTCCTCCCCAGCCAGCAGATACTTCCTTTGTTAGCTCACAGCAGCGGAGGGGAATTTCCTGCTCGTTTTCAGTGACCCACTGACTGCTGTGTCAGGTGGAGGCCCGCAGAAGTCTCAGCCCAGATCGGGTTTTCCCCGGTGACGCCCCCTCACAACCCACACACACACACACACACACACACACACACACACACACACACACACACACACACACACACACACACACACACACAGTAACACAGTAACACACCCTACAACCTTCCTCCTCTCCTCAGCCACCATTACCACACACTCTGCCTTCAGTCAGCTGGAAACTGAGACGACACGGGAAGCTGTTTTCTGTGTGTGTGTGTGTGTGTGTGTGTGTGTTGTGGGATCATGGGACTACACCACAGCTGGTTTGCATCACACCATCATCATCTAAAAACACACTTGAACACTAACAGTGGCAGCAGTGGGAGCGATTTGTCTGCGTTTGCGCCCATCGTCCTGGTAATGAGGCTCCGGCTGCTGAAAACAAACCAACTTTCTGCTTAATGAGCTTTTCCTTTTGTTTCCACTCCCACAGGTCACCCAGAAAAATGTCTCCAAACAAACACCACCAACCTCACATGAAGAACCACTATAAATGTCTCAGGAAGTCAGAAAACAGACATCTGGTGACCCCTAGTGGAGCCACAGGAGACGGCTTGTCCAGTGAAAAAACTATTTATTCATATCACCACATATTAGCATACACATACTCTGAAATATATTAACATTTAAGATCTTTAGATATAGTGTGTACAAATATCCCCAAATCCATGTTTATTAGCATACATGTGCAGGATAATAGAACGTTTCTTGTGGCTTTGCTGCATTCATATGTTACACAATCCGACCCACTGAGCTGAAACTGTAAAACTGAACGTCCGTCATGGTTTGGGCTGAAGTGCAGATTCACAGCCAGCAGCTGGAGAATATCTGATGAACCAGTTTCACCTGCGGATGGAGCTTATTGGTCGTTCCTTCAGAGTAAAACTGATTCTCTTCCTTCATCTTTAACTTTGACACGTTTGCAAAACATTCAAGGACAAAAAGGAAAAAAAAACAATTATTAATGAACATCTTCATAAAAATTAGAAAAAGCTCACAGAGATGAAGTGCAACAGAAATCATGCGTTTATCCACAAAGCTTTGCAAAAAGTTTTCACACCCCACTGACTTTCCCTTTGCTCCCACAGACCTCAGGCGGCTTTTTAGGATTTCATGGCCAGCAGAAAGTAGTGCAGAGTTGTGAGAAGTTGCCATGGCAACCAATAGTCGGCAATTTGCCACGTAAGGGAAACAACAAAGTAGAAGCTCCTTCAGTCGCGTGATTGGCATGGTGGTGGCAGCATCATGCTATGTGGACAGATGGAGCTAAATCTGGACAGTCCAGGGAGAAAACCTGAGCTTCACCTGCATTCTACAAGCTATTCACTCACAGGTGCTCTTTACACTGGCATGCCGCACTTTTCAGATCTAAATCAGTTAGAAAAATATTTTTAAAAAAAAATTTCCCCGCACTTGAAAATTTGGACCACTTTGTTTTGACCTCTCAGATAAAGTCCCAGCGAAACAGGATGAAGCTGAAATGTGAAAATGTTCAGGGGTGTGAGGCGTTTAGCCAGGTGCTGCTGCAACCGCAGGATTTATGATCATCATCTTCCATATTCTGCAGGAAGAGAGCAAACTAGGCTGAAGCCAAGCCGCTGAAACGTCTCGTCTAGGTTTTGAAATCAGCTGAATAAGCTCGTTTAGAGTCTGCGGCTCACTTAAAGGCCGTTTCAGGAGGAGCTTTTCCTGCTGTTGAATCTAAAACTGCATCTTTCTGACACCAACAGCAGTCAAACGCTAATCTGGATTCAGAATAATTCACCAAACGCTTTTCTGATGCTGAACTGTTGACCCAGACCTGAATGGCAAATTTACAACATGACTGGGGTCAAAGGTCAGCTACAGTATTTTATATATTGAAGGCTGTGTGAACCTCTGAAGTCCTGATGAGTTCACTGAGCTCAGACAATCAGATACATGAGAAACTTCAGCTGCAGTGGAAGCGTTTCAGGAACGATGCGTTCAGGACGGCGTAGGAGTTGTTGGCGTCGTGTAGCAGCACAGCGCCAACAACATCACGGTTCATTAGTGGAGAAGTGTCTCAGAGAGCTTCTCTCTCATGTAATGATTTATTCTTTGACCCCTGGGGGTCGGCATAATGAGACACCTGGACACAAATTGAGGTTTTTTTTAATATCTTTAGCTTCAGTCCCATCATGTCTCCCAGGTTTTATCCTGCCACCATGTTTCAAACAATTACTGAGCTGTTAAAGTGTAACTGACCTCGCTGTGAACGCAAAACCTCCGGAGGAAATAAACAAAAGTGGGCGGAGCTACGAGGCAACGCAGAGTGATCAGAACCAGCGGCGGTTCTGCCATCAGCTCCTCGCTCTTCCTCACCTCTGCAGTCTCTCTCTCTCTCACTCTCTCTCTCTCTCTCTCTCGTCCTTTTAACGCCACATTATGTAAAAAAGCAACTGGGTTTTAAAATGCAAAAAAAAAACATAATTAAAACCAAATTATGTAATAATTGATGCAAAACTTATTAAAATCCTTGCAATACTTTCTGCTGCATTATGTAATAATATTATTAGATTGTGAAACGATTATTAAAAAATACGGAGGTAGCATTTTCTATAAATGATGATTTAATAATGTGGCCACATTATGTAATGAACTGTGTTCATCCTAATCATCATATTTCTAATAATCATATTGTTGATCACATTTACATTGAAACTTTGGCCAATAAATGCAGCTTTCGGTCCGTCAGTGTCGTGTCGGTTATTAGGACGCATGATTTTAACGTTTTATCACATTTTAAAGTCTGACCTTATTACATAATGTGGTGCTGCAGTCGGACCAGAGACTCGCTCCACTGCGTGTTCACATGAGAAATAAATCACATGTGAAGCACCAGTTCCACCTCCTGACTCACCACCAGTGGGCGCCACTGAGTGACATAAAGCAAAAGGAGAACTCAACTGCAGTAGCCACCTTTCCACCCAAAGAGGGCAGCACTGACACAGTTTTAGACTTAATCTTGCAGAATTAAAGAAATTTACACAGAAAACTAAATATAGAAACTTTAAGGACCAATTCAGAGAATTTAGCTGCAAAATTAAAAGTTAATTTTGCTCTAAGGTGAGATGATGCAAGAGCCGAAGCTTTGCTGAAAAAGGGTTAGAACAAAGAAACGTTTGCGTTTGGTACACAGAGCATCATTCCTCCACCACCGTGCCGGTCAGTCAGTAGGATGTGTCCATCAGGAGCCTCCAATCGGCCCAGATGTTCCAGTTTCTCCGATTGGCTGATGAGAATCAGGTTTTTTTGTGGTTTGTACGTTAATCGTCTGACCTCAGGGTGAACTTACGACCTTCCACCCCTGGGAAGGTCAGCAGCTGTCCTACATGTCCTCCACAGGGGAATGAAGCCTGCAGCATGTTGGACACACTGATGAGCAGGATGTCTTTGTTCTGCTGCATAAACCTGAACTGAAGGAAGTTCAGTTTCTTCCATCATTTACAGATTATGACTAGATCAGTGGTTCTTAACCTTTTTGAGGTACCGAACCCACCAGTGTCATTCACTGAGCCCTTCTGTAGTGATAAATAAAATATAATTTTTTTTCCCCAAATTCAAGACATATGGGCGACTCAACTAGAGCCTAGTTGGGTCACTTTAAGAAGATCACCAAGTCTTCTTAAAAGGTAAAGTCTCTGAGATCAGTTCTTCAAAATATAGTCAGTGTTTTCAGCAAAGTTTATCTGACTGTCCAGGAACGACCCAAGGTATTTAAAATGTGCCACAGTTTCAACAGGTTGGTCATCGAGAGAAACTGGAACCACTTTAAGATCTTGTTTAGATCATTTGATTAGCTGTACATTGTTAAGAGAATGAAAAATTAATAAATAATAATGACTTCGCAGTATTCTGATTTATTAATGTAATTATATTAGTTGTGTTACCACCCCCACGCCACTAGAGGCAGTAGCAAACCCGAAAAGATGCGACTAAGGAGCAGATTTAGAAGTTCACCGAAAGCTACAGAATTTGGTAAAAACTGAGATTTGCTGAAGTAATTAAAGACACAAGTTCAAATCCCTGCTGAGAGTGGAGCTCCTTCAATCAGGGCTCCTCTGCAGCTCTGATTGGCTAAGCAATGTAACGTGATCCTCTGATTGGCTCAGCAATGTAACGTGATCCTCTGCAGCAAGTGATGGCAAAGCGGGGCGTCATCACGACTTTACACAAGTGTGTCTTTACCTCCGCGGCAGAGGCTCCGCCGAACCCCTGAAACCGACTCACCGAACCCCTGGGGTTCGATCGAACCAGGTTAAGAACCACTGGGCTAGATCCTATCCGCTGATTTGTTTCCTGATCTTGATATCAGGAAGCAACAAGCTGCACATCCCTCATGAGGCCTAATGAAGCAGGAAGTTTCTCATTTGTCTGATTTTAAAACACCAGAACCGGGTCAGAAACTCGGCAGGATGTGAGACTGTGTGTGTTTTCATAACTGAACAATCTTAGATTACAAGAAATTAAAAATCCCCAAGAAAAGAAACATGAAAACCTAATGAAGCTTCAGAAATATCCCAGCTCGTCTCTTCTGCTCTCCATTCATCGTCAAGGTTTATATTGAAACGCAGTCTGGACAACAGACATCCACACATGCTGACCCCTGACCTTCAGGGTATGGCTATTAAATAAATCACATGACAACTTTTGGATACACGCGGCGTTCCCAGGAACGTTGAATAAAATCTGTACATTGCTTTTATGAGTCTGTAGCTTTCAGCTTTCTCCTGAAAAGTGAACAGAGAATCAGACGACACCTCCATGACGAAACAGATCAAATATTACAGAACGATAAAAACCATCTACTGCATGAGGAACAAACCCCACCAGACGGAGACGAAATCGCAGAAAAACACAAACACGCACGTTTTTCCAAGAACATCCCCGTCTCCACGGAGAGCGTGAACGTTCAGACGACCTCTGACCTCTGGAGGCGCTGGCTGCGGCCGCCATGTGTGCTTCGTTTCTGGGTTTGGATGCAGAACGGTGAGGACGGGTGTTGACCTGTGGACTCCTGTCCAGCAGAGTGACCGTCACAGTCGTGTCCTGTTTGTGTTTCGTGTGTCCGCCACCCCCTCCACCCCCTCCACCCCAGCCCCACCCTGATCCCCCCGGCCTCCCCCCGCCTCACCGCCTACTTGTAGAGCAGCGGGATCTGGCTGTTGTGACAGTGGTTGCGGCTCATCTTGCTGTCCGCCGGGTAGAGGCTGGACGAGTTGGAGAAGGATGGCGGCAGGGAGTGATTGTCCACGGTGGGGTTGGGGTATCCCGGAGGGGGAAGCAGCGACTTGGGATCGGTCTGGGACGCGGGCGGTGGGGCGTTGTGGTTCTGATTCTGGCCTGAGGTGGGTTGGCGGCGGTTGCGTATTGCCTGACGCTCGGCCAGCTGGTTGCGAAGTGCAGACACCCTCTCTTCTTTCTAGAAAACCCGATGACAGGAGAGCTTTAGCCTTCTAGCGACTGCAGAGTCCTTCGTCTGCTCACTCTTATTCTGTCCAAGCGACAAAGCATTAATATAAACTACCCGTTTAAACACAGCAACAAAAGGGACAAATCAACCACAGGGGGCAAGACGCAGCAACAGCAGGCAACCACAAGGGGGACAATGGGATTTCTCCTAAACCAGAACTGGAATTTCATGCGAAAACAACATTTGTGCTAAAATAAAAGTGATGATAAATTTGGTGGAATAATTACATTTTAACATAACCCCCATTGTGGTTTTTGCTTCTGTGTTGGGGATTGTTGCGTTGTGTGCTGTGTATCTTGCAGCCACCATAAAATATACTTTAATATGCATTAATACACACAGTTGGAACCGTCTTAGCACTAGCACAGAGGCTAACGTAAGCAGTTTATCATCTCTGCTGTTTCGGGGAACAACCAATCAGCACAAAGGAAAATTAATGGCCCTCGTGGATTGGCTGCTTTGCTAACACCGGCTAACACCGGCTAGCGTCGGGTAGCGTTGCACCAAACGATTACGTTGTGTACATTAGCACAACAAAGAAATTAGCAAACGATGTGGAGTAAATCTGCTAATCGATGGATGTCCACACCGTGGTTCACCCAAACATTAGGTTTTAAATAATCCATGCAGTTTGCTGTAACTTTCAGCCCGTTTGGGTCAGAACCTGATCACAGTATTCTGAGTTATACCTAAAACCCAACACTGTTCTGTAAATTCATCCAGAACCGGAAAACCCACAGAGAAACAAGAAGTTCTGATGGGAGACTACAGCTGTAAACAGCGGTTCTGGTTGGGTTCTGGTTGGGTTCTGGCTAAAGCTCCTTCACCTCCTGGATGATCTTCTGCAGCTCCCGGTTCTCCCGCTCCAGCTGCCTGGACTTCTCCTCGTCGTTGTTGTTGGTGGACGATCCGGTCTTCAGCGTGTCCTGCTGCTCTGACTGCCACTCGCCGCGCGTGATGAGGCGCCGCATCTGCACCACCAAGCAAAGAGCTGCAGGGTCAGGAGCCCGACCCAAGAACTGATGGACACCGCTGGGAAGTAACTAGTTACATTTAGTCAGTTACATTTGTGTGAGTAACCTTCTGGAAAAAATACTTTGCTTGCTTCTACTTCAGTAACTTTATTATGAAGCACTGCTGCTCTTACTGGAGTAACATTTCTGAAAACCCAACTCAGTGTGAGTAACTTCAATAAATGAAGGACAAAAGAATGTTTTAGTTTTATTTCATTTATAAATGTTTTAGTGATATAATGAAGTGACGTCTGCATCACTGTCAGCTAAATGTAAACAGTAAATAAACTAAACTCTTGATTTGTTTTTTACCAAATATTCCTTTACTCTTAGCTGAATAATGATTTGCATAGAAACATTTATTTGAGTGAAAACATGTTGAAGTAGTGCTACTCTTAACTGAGGACATTTTTCTCTGGCCCGTCTGATGATGCATCTGCTGTTGGGATCTTCCTCTCTAAATATCTGCACCGGTTTTTGTGAAGTCAGTTTTTCCTGCAGGTTTTCCTGGTTTCACAGCCGTAAACTTGAGTTTGATGTAGTTTTGACCTGCTTCTGTTGCAGAAGGTCTTTAAAGTTTTATTTTTTAGGCACAAAACTAGTTTTTTTTTCCAATGCACAACATTTCCCTCTTCACCTTGACATGAAGAGAAAGATGCACTCCACTCAAAACACTGAAATCTGAATTTTCATCCGCTCAGCCTGAACTTTGTTCCGACAGGTCTGACCTTCATTTTTACTCTACTGTGAGCGGCTGACGGTTTGCCTCAGGCTATCAGTCACCTTCGGCACAAAGAGCACCACCAGAGTGATGTAAGCAGAGAAGACGATGGCGAGCGAGGCGAAGGCGAAGGAGGCGTCCTGCTGCGAAGACAGGATCATCGTCACCGGCGCCGTGATCAGGCACAGCACCTGCAGCCGGAGACGCGGCACCGGTTAGAAACAAACAAAGGACAGAATCACATCCATAAAAGCATCAGGCGTCTGTTTACCATTCCGGAGAGGAATCCCGAGTGAAAACAGTATTAAAAAGTCATGACCGAGGCAGCGGCCGGCGCCTCATCAGAGCCTGATGCTCGCAGCTGAGCGGAGAGGAAGGCGCTCCCCTGCAGACCCCATTAACTATTGGCATCTTCATAAAACTGAAATGTGTGCATCATAACACTAACTTGTCTCTCATTGTGGGGCCGAGTGATGAAACGAGCACACAGGCTGTTTTTATTGTCCTTATAAATTATTTGAAGTTAAACATACGTTTATTTTTTAATCAACAAATCAGCACAGTTAGGCCGACGCAGGCGCTCATTATGGAGCTTCTTTAATTTATTATTCAGTCCAGAAGAAGAAACATGTCAGAACAACACGAATGGAGAGAAAGTGGCTCTGGACTCCTCTGGAGTTAGAAGTGACAGAAACCACTTATTGTTTTCAGACATTTTACATCCATTCCAAAGTGGCTCCATGTCAACCGTGTCAGGAAATGGCAGCGAGTGTTTCTCTAAAGTGGCGATGGAGAACATAATGGCACCTATTTCAGCTGAAAGTGCATCCTAGGTGCCTCCATTTAAGGTGATTCACTTGGTATCAGCCGCCCCTGAAAGATGTTTACGACAGACGGCTAGCTGCATTAACGCTCTCCTTCAGAAGCCAAATTGCTGCATTTTCCTGCAAAAGGCCGGAGCAGATCTATAGAAGGCGCCGTGCGTCCAGTCGCGTCCCGCTGTGCACATCCTGCTCATTATTTATGCTGAGGAATAAAGCCGAAGTGCTGCACTGTGAGCATGAGCAGCAACAGACAGCAGCACAATAGAGGTTGGATTTTATTGGTTTTTGTTAACAAACGTCTTCAGAGATAACCGTGTCGCTGCGGCACAAAGCGGGAGTTTGCGTGGTGAGTTTAGCAGGAATTTGTTCCAACTTCCTGTTTGGCTCCAATCAGGAGCTTCAGCCTGTTTGTGCAGCAACAAAAAGCAAAGTTTAGGCTCCCTTTAGCTAACTCTGCCCTCCGCTCCGTTTATGTCTTTGCTAGAGGTCAAGTTAAATGTCTTCCATGAGAACGGACTGCATCGCGGTGATGAACCCACTGACAGATAAACTGTGACCATTTTGTGCTGTGAAGCAGTAAAAATGGCTCCTTATTGCTGCTGTATTGTTGCCCAACGTGCTGCAGACAGGAGCTTCTGTTTGGACTCACAGCTACGTTGTAGATGGCCATCCCCACGGCTCGATGGTCATTGATCTTCTCCGTGGAGACAGACTTCGTCTCATAAGCCAGAAAAATGCCCAGGAGCAGCAGCAGACCCTTGTAGCCATAAACGACGCCTGGCAGGAGATAAAGAACGGTTAGAGCAGGAAAACACGAAGTGAGTGAATGTAATACGTCACAGTTATTGTAAACAGATCCGTTTGCTCCACTCTGATATGGTGAAGTTTGAGTGAGCTGATAAAACTGCATGAATACATTTAACTGTTCAATAGAATGGTTGTGTGTGGTTGTGTGTCCTGTGTTGCCCTGCGACAGACTGGCGACCTGTCCAGGGTGACCCCGCCTCTCGCCCGAAACGTTGGCTGGAGATGGGCACCAGCAACCCTCCAGACCCCACTGAGGGAAAAAGGGTGCAAGAAAATGGATGGAAAAATGGATGGATGTTCAATAGAATATTAAAATACTAAAATATGTCACTAGGTCAGTGAGAGCGACTGTCTGAGGGGTAAATCCAGGTTTTTCCTCGTGTTCTGTGAAAGGTCATGTGAAGGTGACCTTCGCTGTTCCACCACAGCGTCATTAATCACCACCTGCAGGAAACTGATTCACATAGTTTTAATCTATTAAGAAAAAGCTGCAGGGTGAAACTTGAAGCATCTAATCCTGAATTTCTCCCGCCAGATTTAGTCCAGCTGGTTTCGGCTTTGTTAGGTTTGGAAAGATGATTTTACGGTTTTTCTGCCAAATCCAGAAAAAATAAACTCATTAAAACCAACCATGTGAAAAAAGGAAGTACTTTTATCTACGAGACTTTTAAAATCATTTATTTCATTTGGTTTACCACAACTATATTTGGGGCTGCACAGTGGCGCAGTTGGTAGAGCTGTTGCCTTGCAGCAAGAAGGTTCTGGGTTCGATTCCCGGTCTTTCTGCATGGAGTCTCCATGATCTCCCTGTGCAGGTCTCTCCAGGTACTCCGGTTTCCTCCCACAGTCCAGAAACATGACTGTCAGGTTAATTGGCCTCTCCAAATTGCCCCTAGGTGTGAGAGTGTGTGTGCATAGTTGTGTGTCCTGTGTGTCTCTGTGTTGCCCTGCGACAGACTGGCGACCTGTCCAGGGTGACCCCGCCTCTCGCCCGGTACGCCAGCTGGAGAGATGCCAGCAACCCTCCCGACCCCACTGAGGGACAAGGGTGAAAGAAAATGGATGGATGGATGGATGGATGGACAACTATATTTGAACATCTTCAAATGATTTCAAAAGCTAATTCTGTACTTGTGCTAGCATGCTACACAAAAATAGTTTTATTTTTTTATATTTAATGGATATTCAAAATGCAAAACAAGACAATTATGTGATGAAACACTTAATCTCATATTTTTGAATCATTTTCCTGTCAGTTTTAGGAAATTAACAGTTTATTACTGTTATATGTTAAATTCTTAATGTCATAATGTTTTAATAGTTGCACTGATCATGTTTTAACATCTGCGGATCGTTTCATCTTCACTTCTGTTTGATTAATAAGTCGCCATTAACAAGCTGAACTTATTAGAAATTCAATGATTTATAACACGGGCTGCACAGTGGCGCCGTTGGTAGAGCTGCTGCCTTGCAGCAAGAAGGTTCTGGGTTCAATTCCCGGCCTGGGGTCTTTCTGCATGGAGTCTCCATGTTCTCCCTGTGCATGGTGGGTTTTCTCCAGGTACTCCGGTTTCCTCCCACAGTCCAAAAACATGACTGTCAGGTTAACTGGCCTCTCCAAATTGCCCCTAGGTGTGAGTGAGTGTGTGTGTGCATGGTTGTGTGTCTCTGTGTTGCCCTGCGACAGACTGGTGACCTGTCCAGGTGACCTGTCCAGGTGACCCCGCCTCTCGGCTGGAACGTCAGCTGGAGATGCAGCAGCACCTCCTGACCCCACTGAGGGTGTAAGAAAATGGATGGATGATTTATAACGGATCAAATTTTAAAGTTTATGTCAGAATGTGTCAGAATGACTGAACTGATTTTGTGTTAAAAATCATTTTTATATTTTTGTTTGCCATATATGTTGATAGATTTACTGTTAATCAGCATTATTTAAATAAACAGCAGGAGCTGATGGCTCATGCTAATGCTGTTCGCTGACCTGGAAACAAAACCTGAGAATAAAAACCTTTTAAGAAAAATAAAAACCTTAAAAGGAAAAACTTGCACAGCTAACTGATTACAGTGTTGCAATAATCAGACATGTTTTTCCCGTGTGAGAAGAAACATCTGGTTTCCAGTGATGTGTTTGTAAATCCACCGGATCGGATCTGATCCCTTCAGGAAGCAAGTCTGAGAAAACCTGAGAAATAAAGACGGCCGGACTAACAGCTGTAAACGCTGGCATTAAGGAAACAACTAACTCGTTTCCTTACTTTCGCATAAATTAACATTTATTTACAAATGAAACGACTAGAATAACTTCAGCAGGATTTCTGCAGAGCAATTTTTGTTTTTCACTTCAGGATCCTGGAGCCTGAAGCTTCTGCAACTTTTAACCTGGAGAAAAATTCTCCAATTAATTCACCAATCAAGGCCACTTTACACGATATAATAAGACGGCACTATCAAATCTGTTTTAGGAACGTCTGAGGTGTAATAAAAAAAAAAGAAACGGATTTGAAATGTGGCCAGAGGCAAATATAATAAAGATGGGAGAAAAGCGGCGAAGCGTTTAAGATCAAGCTCTCCTCCGACTGCCCGCCGCTTCCTGATGCAGCCTGAAATTACTCCTCCATCTTCTCCTTCTGAGGACGGGAGCGACGGGGCATTGGCCCAGTTTGTGACCCACATTGTTTGAATTTCAGAACCATTTCTCTTTCATAAGAGCAACAGGGGCAGAGAGCTGGGCAAGAAACGAGGGTGAAAAGCTGGAATCAAACCCAACTGTGTGATGAGACACACGTTTAATTCACTGTGAAAGGTCGTGACGTGTGTGTGTGTGTGTGTGTGTGTGTGTGTGTGTAGGTGTGTGTAGGTGTGTGTGTGTGTGACAAAGATACGCAGGGCGAGCTGAGAGAAACGGTGGAGAGAGAGGACAGATACCGAGCCACGTGTTCATCTTCTCAGAGCTGCAGTGCTCCAGCAGAGGCTGGATCAGGACGTCCAGGTCTTCTTTAGGCGCCTCCCTGGTGAACTTCTGCTCAAACGGCGGACAGGGAGGAGGAAGAGGAGGAAGAGGAGGAGAGAGGAGGAGAGAGGAGGAAGAGGAGAGAGGAGGAGAGAGGAGGAAGAGGAAGAAGAGGAGAGAGGAGGAAGAGGAGAGAGGACGAGAGAGGACGAGAGAGGACGAGAGAGGACGAGAGAGGAGAGAGAGAGGAGAGAGGAGGAAGAGGAGAGAGGAGGAAGAGGAAGAGGAGGAAGAGGAGAGAGGAGGAGAGAGGAGGAAGAGGAGAGAGGAGGAAGAGGAGGAGAGAGGAGGAAGAGGAGAGCGGAGGAGAGCGGAGGAGAGAGGAGGAAGAGGAGAGAGGAGGAGAGAGGAGGAAGAGGAGAGAGGAGGAAGAGGAGGAGAGAGGAGGAAGAGGAGAGCGGAGGAGAGAGGAGGAAGAGGAAGAAGAGGAGAGAGGAGGAAGAGGAGAGAGGAGGAGAGAGGAGGAGAGAGGAGGAGAGAGGAGGAAGAGGAGAGAGGAGGAGAGAGGAGGAGAGAGGAGGAAGAGGAAGAAGAGGAGAGAGGAGGAAGAGGAAGAGGAGGAAGAGGAGAGAGGAGGAGAGAGGAGGAAGAGGAGAGAGGAGGAAGAGGAGAGAGGAGGAAGAGGAGGAGAGAGGAGGAAGAGGAGAGAGGAGGAAGAGGAGAGAGGAGGAGAGAGGAGAGAGGAGGAGAGAGGAGGAAGAGGAGAGAGGAGGAAGAGGAGGAGAGAGGAAAACAGAGATAATAAAGAAACGATGAGACAGCAGCAGAAAAACTCAACGTAAGCATGAAGCTGAGAGCTGCAGGTTGATCCCGCCGGGTCCAAAGGTTCCTCCCACCGATACCAGACATCCAATACACAGGAAGTATGAGAGTAGAACTTCCTGTAGAGTCTGACTGGAGTAAAGCTTAGATTTATTCACAGTCCCCTGAAAATCAGGCGGGATGAATTCATTCAGCGACAAACACACCATGTCAAGTCAAACTAGTTTATAGAGAAATAATCTGGTTCCATGTGTTCACACTCTAAACCAACACTTTCTAAAATCACACTGCAAAAACACAAAACTTATAAAGTATTTTAGTTTCCACTGCAAATATCCCAGTACATCGAAATAAGACAAAACTAACTTACACAGATAAATCACTAACTCCTAATTATTGATAAAAAGTACTGGCAGATTATTCCACTTATGGAGAAAATGCCGTAAAGCAGAACCTGCAGCTCCGCAGGATCCAAACCGATATTTATTCATTTATTAAGAACATTTAAAATGTTTCTATTTCTATTGCAGGACTTTTTTTATCCGTTTACTTTCTGATTTAAACTGTTTTCCTGGTTCAACCAAACATGTTTGATTTATTACACTGACTTTAGTCCAAAATGAGTTTGTTTCATGGTTTCTGTGTTTTACAATCCGTTTCTGGATTTGAGGCCTTTGACTGTGGAAACGAGAGCCAGCCTCATTACTCAGAGCCATGACCTCATCCGTCTCTCGTACTCTACCTCCACCGTGATGTGCAGAGGATCCACAATCTGCCAGATCATGAGCGACAGGAAGTCGATGGCCAGCAGCACTCCAACTGTTGCGTAGAGTTTCCACGGCTCCAAGGGTTGCTGTGTGAGTGGGAGCCAAAGACATGCACAAACACAGGAGTCATCACTATCCAAGGGCATCACGAGCCGCGCGGCAAACAAAGACAAACTACCCGGACAAACAACACGACAGGCGTCCTTGTGATTTCTGGATGACTGGGCACAAATTGTCTCTCTGGATGTGTGTCTTAGCCAGGCGGACGTGAGCGTCCGACAGGATTCAAGGGAGCAGCAAGTGTCCGAGTGTGTGTGGCGTGTGTGTGTGTGTGTGTGTGTGTGTGTGTCTGCAGGCGACACACACACACACACACACAGCGCTGCAGTGACTATATTTGTGCTGCCACCTGAAATCATCGTCTAAACACACAGAGACGACTCTGGTGTGGATCTGGAGCCGAGATGGAAGCAGAACAAGCAGGACTGGAAACAAGCGTCCTTCTTTTAATCCAACGGCTCACTCAGCTGCTCCGACAGCAGCGGCCGCTCGAGCATGCGATGACTAAAACGGAGCCATGAAATAAAGGAGGGAACTCGTTTGCAGCACTTCTCCTGAGCAGCAGGAGGAAAGCAGCCATTCTGCTCAGTTTGTGAAACTTTCTTTAAATAAGCGCGCTGAGCTCTCAGGAAAATTGCCCGTCTGCGGACATGAAGGGAGCTGAAAGTCAACCTGATTCGATGCGCTGTAGCTCCAATAATAAACCCCTTAAGGTTGGATTTCTGCATGGAACTTTAATACCATCCATATTCATAAATACTCCATAAATGGCTTAATCTCTTATTCTTCTGCTTAGGTCCTAGAAATCTCCACGCCACACTACAGAGCAGCTCCAGGAGACACTGTGTTGGACACACATCTGCCTTGTACGTCCATGAACAGCGTCTGGAGCTGCACGTTTGCAGTTTTATGTCACATTGTTGAATAAAGACGCCTCCCGAATCCTCAGCAGCTCGGACATGCTCTCCTCCTGCTGCCTGCAGGCAGGATAATCCCTCCATGCTTCCAGCAGAGCAGCACAATTAAACTGCTGCTCAGCTGGCAGAGGCTATTTACATGTAGCTAGAGGCTATCGCCCAGCCAAAGCCAGACACCGTGACTGAGCGGCTGAAGGTGACCAGAGCCGAGGCGACGGCTCATTTGATTTCAGTCAAATCATGTCCAACACGTTCAGCTCAAGGTGACAGCGGCGCATCATCATCATCATCATCATCCATCACCGTCTTCTTGGCAAACAGGTGAGGAAGAGTTACAGAAAACCACCAGCTGGTTTAGCTGCTCTGGGGGCCGCGGTGCGAACTGCTAGCTAAACGTTATTTACGCTAACCTTAAAACACTAAGCATTGTTTCGCTAGGCTAATGCGCTACAACAACGGTCTTTACTGGCAGCTAATGCTAAAGTGGTAAAGCGCTAACTCCAACAACGTTGTTTCTCACCATGAGTCAAAATGTGTGATAATGTCTTACAGTGATCAGCACTAATTTCATTTTGACATAATTTACATGTTTAATAATGTTCTGTTTACTTCCTGGTCATTTTGTTCCAGTTTGATTTTAATTAATGGAAAAAAAACAGGAGCGCGAGCGAAACAGAAAACTCAAAATAAGAGCATGAATTTAAAGGTGTAGCTACTTAAAGAACTCTTAGTAGATAACTAAAACTTAAAAAGGATGTAAAACTTTATTCAGCTGAAAGATTACAAAACAGCCAAGTACATTCGCACTTTTAAATATATCCAGAAAACTGTATTTAAATGGGCTAAACGTTTTCAAAGTTAGCAAAATGCTAAACAAAAAGTTAGCTCCCCTATTAGCGCATTAGCATAGGTGTCTGGAGGTGATGGACCGTGAATCCTGCAGGTTTTACAAACTGGAATTTCACTTTTTTGGTGTTTCAACTCCAACATTTCATTATAAAATTTAAACTTTAGAGTTAAATCTTTTTCTAATGAGATGCTAAATTTAGCAGCTGGTCAGCAACTTGTTGCTGAAGATTAGCAACAATAGACAGGCGACTAGCATAGCTGCAGTGGAGCCACGTCAGTGCTGCAGGCTCATCCATACCTTCTTCTTCTCCTTCTTCTCGTCCTTCTTGGTGAACAGGGTGTGGACCCACCAGATCTTGGTGAACATGCTGCCATAAGCCAGGCTGAAGCCGAGGCCGAGCAGCCACAGGCGGAACTGCAGGAGAAACATAAAAACCTTGTTTTCATTTTAAATATCTCTCATTTATAGATGCAGCTGAGATTTAGGAAATGGGAACGTAGTGGCAGAAATCACTGAATAATTTATGAATCATTTAGTTTTCGTTGCAGGAAGGTACTGACCAGCGTTAGGAAGATATGTGAATGTCTGTAGAAAACCAAACTTAAGCTGAAAATCATGTTTCTGATGTCTTGGATGCTGCTTTGAAAGCAGCTCTTCATTCTCCACTTCCTGAGGGCGTCGTCTGGACCTTTTCCAGCGTGTTGGAAGGAGTTCTCACATATGCTGAGCTTTTCTTGGCTCATTTTACCTCACACTGACTGCCTCACACCAAGGGCTGACAAACCTCTAGCTAACCCGCAGTTTACCTCTGTAAACTAGTCAAACATGACTAGTCTGAGTTAGTTAATCTGAAAACTGACAAGTCAAACATTCAGAAACAAAACATCAAGATCTGAGCAGCTGATGGACTGAAAAAACACAAAATATTTCTGTCTGGTTTCTGGCGCAAATATCTTAGTAAATTTTAAATAAAGCAAAACTGAGCTATACCAGTTCACTGAGCGACACCGAGAACACGAACGCGGCCAGAGAATTACACTTTTCACAGACGTGTCCAACGGACATCCGCTTTGAATTTGGACCGAGTCTAAATCCGGTTTGTGGGAACCTTTGTAGAATCTGCTCAAAACACTTTTAGCAGCATTTATAACCTGTTTTGCTCATAATCTGCTAGACTTTAGGCCACAACAAACTTAGAAGTAGAAGTCGCAGTTGTAACATGGCCAACATCTGTGAGCGAAGTCGTTTTTATGGTCTGAGTTATGAAGGAGATTCTTTGGAAAACTCCATCCGTCCGCCATGTTTTGCCACATGGAGCTGCAGAGAATGACGTCCATGCAGAGGAAACATTTTGATTTTGTTGCAATTCAGACATGTTTAACGAAGGAAGTGACTGTTGAGTCTTAGTTGCCTTGGTTACGTCTAATCAGGGGGTTTTATGTGCACCTGTTTACATGATCATTTTTATAAACAGTCCAGGTCATCAAGCCTGATACAGACAGACAGAGGAGCTGAGTGGCAGCAGGAGGCGAAACGTTGAGGAGATGAGAGGAAGAGGAGATCCAGGGTCAAAGGTGAGAGTCGGAACAAAACATGAGAGAATAACTGGACAGGGACAAAGAGCCGCGAAACCACAGAAATGGAAATCTCCCTTCTCGCCTCCGCAACACAAAGGCTCAACATGGGTGACACAGACGCACTCCCACTCCTCATTAGAGCTGGGTTCCCGGCGCCGAGCTTTTCCGGCAGACAGGAAGTCACGGCTTCTGCGCCCAGAACCAAAATACTTTCACAAAGGAAACAAACTCTAAACTTTTGCTACGTTTCATGTGTACGTGCTCAGAATCACAAAGAAAGCTCCTCACAGGTCGGCAGGTTTCTGTCTGCTGCAGACTGAACGCTGCAAACTAACGGTTCTTACTGAAAAATGAGAAATTCTTCCAATGAAACGGTAACAACTGGCTGACAGCAGGCGAAAACATGGACCACATATGCCAGATTTAGGATAACGGAGAAGAAAATGGTGCAAAAACACATTCAACATTTATATATTCATATCAGAATAAACACTGGGCTTAAATTAAAGGCTCAAAGGTAATAAAATATACATGTGGCACTGTCAGTCACTACGGGGAACGGTGATATTTCAAACCGCTGACATAATTAAAACAAGACGAGACTAAATATCAATGAGCATATTTCAGGAACGCTGGTTTCAACTCTTCATGACCTCAATAATAAAACAGCATAATGTCCCTCACACGGCGCTGTCAAAGTAAAACAGATGATTAAATTGTTTTACTGACTGAACAGCAACTTTTTTTACAAAACAGAACCGAAACAAGGCAGGACCTGAGATCTACTGTCCGCAGTGCTAACCGGTTCATGCTAACGCTAACCTTTCATAGAGGTGCCATTATTTTTAACCACGTCTGCCTCATTAATTTATTTTTAAATACTGAACCACAATCCAAAGGCAGAGGCTAAATTTCAGTTTGAAGTTTTTCAGTGACCACTGAGAGTTTTCTGGTCATTAACAGAAGGATAAAAACAATCTGCTCAGTTTATGCTGCAGTTCTGTAAAGACGACACTAGGAGGCGTTTTACCTCCCAGAGAGCAAACATGATAAACTGGAACTAGCATCCTGGTCTTCAGGAAATAAGACTTCATGGATTAAATGTGTAGCAAAGCAAGTGAAGAGCAGGTTTAAAGGACCAAAACTGTGTTGACTGTGTTCAATGCAGTCAAATCAAAGACATTATTTCTGTAACATTTAATGTAATGTGAGACGTTCCAGTGGACCTCCGGTCACTCAGCTGTCTGGTCACCTGATTTTCTGCATCAAATCAAGGAGTTTGTTTCTTCTTAGGCTCTAACACAGGGGTGTCAAACTCCAGTCCTCGAGGGCCGGTGGTCCTGCAACTTTTAGAAGTGCCTCTGCTGCACCACACCTGAATAGAATAATTAGGTCATTAGCAAGGCTCTGGAGAACTGAGGAGGTAATTAAGCCATTTGATTCAGGTGTTTTGTACCTGTTTCACATCTAAAAACTGCAGGACAGCGGCCCTTCAGGACTGGAGTTTGACACCCCTGCTCTAACAGATACGTTAACGTTCATCTGTGTGATCAAATGGATCCTCTTCTTGCTAAACGATCCACTTCAGGCTGTTCCAGTGAGACAGAGACGAGGCAGGTCAAACTGTTTAAGATGGAAACGTTGGTCTGTTGCTAACCTGAACTGAGTGAGCAGGGCCAGAACCGCGTTATCTTCTCATGTTTAAAAACAATCATAAAGGTAACAAACTTCGTTGCGACTTCCTTTAGGTGACGCGTTTCAGAAAAGGGGATTTTCACTCTGAGCCGCGGAAGGTGAGGAAAACACGGAGCTTCCAGTGAGCAGCAGCTGCTCCTTGATTTCAGGAGCTGGAGCAGAAGGATCAGTTCAGACGATGAAGAGGCAGCAGCACCTCCAACAGCCACTCGTCAAACCCAGAGCTGCAGATTCAGTCCCTGCTGGGAGGAACCTTGAAGCAGACAGAGGACCCACCGGGTGCCGCTCCCGTCAGCTGGGAACCAAAACTGGGACAACGGCTCACACTGGCTCAACAAGACCGGACAATAAGAGGTTAGAGAAAAATACTGCCTGCTCTGATTAGCCTCAGTTCTAGCAGCAGATTTCAGGCAGACGGGTCAGAATTCAGTGAGCGTGGATCCGTCCTGCTGGGCTCCAGCTGGACAATGCATCAGGTCATCAAATCATCTTCGTCTGGTTTCTGGCTCCACTGTTCACCAGCTGCACTAACACTAAAACAGTAATAATGACGCATGAATGTAAAAGTCTACAAAACAGCCAAGCAAGTTGGAATCCATGCAGAAAGAATGAATTTAGGGGAAACCAAGTGGGCTGAACGTATTCAGACTTAGCAAAGGCACTAAACAGAACCGCTAGCTCCGCAGTCACCACGTCTTCATCCAGCAGGAAACATCCAGGGTCTGGTGGAAGGACAGACAGACTGACATCATGAACGTGCATGAAATCAGAGGAACGTCTCCGAGTCGGATCTGAGCTCGGCAGCATGAAGGCGGTTCTGAAAGCAGGAGGGCAGAACTAAGAAGAGTGCAGGAGCCGACCTGAAGAAGGGTTTATATCAGAAAGAGAAGCCTGCTGTCTAACGACAGGATCAGAGACAGGACGACTGACTGGTTGCCATGGTAACCCCCGTCTTTTCCAGGGGACCTGGTCGGATCGAGTTTCAAGGCATCACCTTTCTCCACCGGGAAGACAGAAACAGTGATCCGTCTGCCACGGCGTGGGTCCAACAGTTCTTCATCCGGCTGGTGTGGACCGGTTCAGGGCTGGTGTGGACCGGTTCAGGTCCGGTTCAGGTCCAGTTCAGGTCCTGTTCGGGTTCAGGTACGGTCCAGGTTCAGGTCTGGTCCGGTTCAGGTTCAGGTCTGGTCCAGGTCCGGTCCACCAGTCTCAGTCCTTGTCTGTCTTTCGTGACAGCAGAAAGACATTCAGGCGTCTGTTAGGAACGACCTCAGAGCAGAGAAGCTCCAACCAGGCAGAGGTTTACAGAGAGGAAGCAAAAGCTACTGAGGTGGGCCAGCAGAGAGGAAGCAAAAGCTCCTGAGGTGGGCCAGCAGAGCATCGTGTCAATCAGGACGTGTGGAATATCTGAGCTGTTAGCATGTTAGCATGAGCCTCACAAAGCTAACTGCTGCTGAACAGCCGTCCTGCCCACAGCATCACCTTATTCAAGTTACCTTTCATTTACTTTTGTAAGTATTTTTGAATTTGAACCCAACAAATCAAAATCAGCCCTAGAATCTGGGAGACGGTTGATTCGGTTCCTCCTTTAGACTTTGACTATGCCAACCTGTAAACCTGCCACCGTCTCTCCGGTTCAGATTCAGAGAAGTGACACCATCTCACCACCTGCTGCCACATCTCGGGGTATTTGTTGCAACTTCTGAGCCAATGGAGGAAACGCTGTCAGAGGAGCGCAGGTAGGCACCTCGTTACCTTGGTAACGCCTTATCAGGTGATTAGAAACCCACTTGTTGAGACAGAGAGACAGCAGAGAGATGTGGGAACAGATGGCGGTGAAGCCCTCTCCTCCCCATCCTGCCCTCTGCCGTCCCCCCCCGTCTCCCCGGCAACAGCCCCCCCCCCCCTCCCCCCTCCTGTTACCTGGCAGACGACGGGGAACTGCGGTCTGTTGACGTGGTGCCGATCGATCCCCAGCGGGAACACTGCAGCCAGCGCCATCATGCAGCCCACCGCTGTCATGTTGTTCAGGTAGGGCTGAGAGTTCTGGATGTAGCTGCAACAGATTCACAGCAAACACAGTCAGTCACACACACACACACACACACACACACACACACCCTGCTTTCTGCTGGAAGGTGCAATTAGAAAGGAAACAAGTCGGAGGAAATGTTCTGATTTTTGTTAACCGTTTGCGTGTTTTTTCGTCTTTTGTCACTCTGAGAAAAGGGGCTGGAAATGGAAAGACTCCAGGGTTTCTCCTCTGAAGTGTGATTTCCAGGCACGAGGATAATTAGTGTTGACAGAAGGCGACGTGTCGTCGTCGTCGTCTGTGCAACAGGACAGTTTCAGGTGAAGAGCTACTTTTCCCAGAGAGAAAGGAAAATGTGTTGCGTTCTCTGCAGAGAAGCAGAAAACATTATTTTTCCCTAATTAACTGTGAATTAGCAGAAACGTGTTGCTTTCGCTGCAGAACGGCTGATCACAACTAAAGCTTCATGAATTTAAATACGAGTAAAATCAACACTTTATAACGATGAGAGCAGTTAGTCACTTACACCACCTGGACAAACAAGAGATGAAAACAGATCATTTACCCTCAAATCCCTCAGATTAGGAATAAAAGCCAGACGGCGGGGAAGACGTCTCCCAGCTGATGACGTTTGATCCGACGTTTTTATGAAATTACGGGCCGACGCTTCGTAATCCACATAATCTGCAGTAAAAATGGCCGTTCCTTCAGACGAGAAGCTCAACGCTGTACTGACAGATTTGGGGGGCAATTTGGAGGTGTGTGTGCTTTTACAGCTGGGAGTTTGCACATTTAAAAATCGTAAAAATATAAATGTTCCTTACAGAAACGTCTAGTCCCAAAAGCACAGAGCTAATCCCAAACTGCCGCGCAGTCTGTGACTGCTTCATAAAATCTCCTCAGAGGGAGAAATTCCTCATCCGGACAAATAAATCACAGCGTTCAGAGGTCCACAGGTCCGTCCCTCCATTTCACATGAGGCTGTGTTTAACCTCAGAAACCATCGGCTGCGTTTATCCTCAGAAACCATCGGCTGCGTTTATCCTCAGAAACCATCGGCTGCGTTTAACCTCAGAAACCATCGGCTGCGTTTTTCCTCAGAAACCATCGGCTGCGTTTAACCTCAGAAACCATCGGCTGCGTTTATCCTCAGAAACCATCGGCTGCGTTTAACCTCAGAAACCATCGGCTGCGTTTATCCTCAGAAACCATCGGCTGCGTTTAACCTCAGAAACCATCGGCTGCGTTTATCCTCAGAAACCATCGGCTGCGTTTAACCTCAGAAACCATCGGCTGCGTTTATCCTCAGAAACCATCGGCTGCGTTTAACCTCAGAAACCATCGGCTGCGTTTATCCTCAGAAACCATCGGCTGCGTTTAACCTCAGAAACCATCGGCTGCGTTTAACCTCAGAAACCATCGGCTGCGTTTATCCTCAGAAACCATCGGCTGCGTTTATCCTCAGAAACCATCGGCTGCGTTTATCCTCAGAAACCATCGGCTGCGTTTATCCTCAGAAACCATCGGCTGCGTTTAACCTCAGAAACCATCGGCTCCGTTTTTCCTCCGAAACCATCGGCTGCGTTTTTCCTCCGAAACCATCGGCTGCGTTTTTCCTCCGAAACCATCGGCTGCGTTTTTCCTCAGAAACCATCGGCTGCGTTTAACCTCACAAACCATCGGCTGCGTTTAACCTCAGAAACCATCGGCTGCGTTTAACCTCAGAAACCATCGGCTGCGTTTAACCTCAGAAACCATCGGCTGCGTTTTTCCTCAGAAACCATCGGCTGCGTTTAACCTCAGAAACCATCGGCTGCGTTTATCCTCAGAAACCATCGGCTGCGTTTTTCCTCAGAAACCATCGGCTGCGTTTTTCCTCAGAAACCATCGGCTGCGTTTAACCTCAGAAACCATCGGCTGCGTTTATCCTCAGAAACCATCGGCTGCGTTTTTCCTCAGAAACCATCGGCTGCGTTTAACCTCAGAAACCATCGGCTGCGTTTAACCTCAGAAACCATCGGCTGCGTTTTTCCTCAGAAACCATCGGCTGCGTTTATCCTCAGAAACCATCGGCTGCGTTTAACCTCAGAAACCATCGGCTGCGTTTAACCTCAGAAACCATCGGCTGCGTTTAACCTCAGAAACCATCGGCTGCGTTTATCCTCAGAAACCATCGGCTGCGTTTATCCTCAGAAACCATCGGCTGCGTTTAACCTCAGAAACCATCGGCTGCGTTTAACCTCAGAAACCATCGGCTGCGTTTAACCTCAGAAACCATCGGCTGCGTTTATCCTCAGAAACCATCGGCTGCGTTTATCCTCAGAAACCATCGGCTGCGTTTATCCTCAGAAACCATCGGCTGCGTTTATCCTCAGAAACCATCGGCTGCGTTTATCCTCAGAAACCATCGGCTGCGTTTAACCTCAGAAACCATCGGCTCCGTTTTTCCTCCGAAACCATCGGCTGCGTTTTTCCTCCGAAACCATCGGCTGCGTTTTTCCTCCGAAACCATCGGCTGCGTTTATCCTCAGAAACCATCGGCTGCGTTTTTCCTCAGAAACAATCGGCTGCGTTTATCCTCAGAAACCATCGGCTGCGTTTAACCTCAGAAACCATCGGCTGCGTTTTTCCTCAGAAACCATCGGCTGCGTTTAACCTCAGAAACCATCGGCTGCGTTTATCCTCAGAAACCATCGGCTGCGTTTAACCTCAGAAACCATCGGCTGCGTTTAACCTCAGAAACCATCGGCTGCGTTTATCCTCAGAAACCATCGGCTGCGTTTATCCTCAGAAACCATCGGCTGCGTTTATCCTCAGAAACCATCGGCTGCGTTTATCCTCAGAAACCATCGGCTGCGTTTAACCTCAGAAACCATCGGCTCCGTTTTTCCTCCGAAACCATCGGCTGCGTTTTTCCTCCGAAACCATCGGCTGCGTTTTTCCTCCGAAACCATCGGCTGCGTTTTTCCTCAGAAACCATCGGCTGCGTTTAACCTCACAAACCATCGGCTGCGTTTAACCTCAGAAACCATCGGCTGCGTTTAACCTCAGAAACCATCGGCTGCGTTTAACCTCAGAAACCATCGGCTGCGTTTTTCCTCAGAAACCATCGGCTGCGTTTAACCTCAGAAACCATCGGCTGCGTTTAACCTCAGAAACCATCGGCTGCGTTTATCCTCAGAAACCATCGGCTGCGTTTTTCCTCAGAAACCATCGGCTGCGTTTTTCCTCAGAAACCATCGGCTGCGTTTAACCTCAGAAACCATCGGCTGCGTTTATCCTCAGAAACCATCGGCTGCGTTTTTCCTCAGAAACCATCGGCTGCGTTTAACCTCAGAAACCATCGGCTGCGTTTAACCTCAGAAACCATCGGCTGCGTTTTTCCTCAGAAACCATCGGCTGCGTTTATCCTCAGAAACCATCGGCTGCGTTTAACCTCAGAAACCATCGGCTGCGTTTAACCTCAGAAACCATCGGCTGCGTTTAACCTCAGAAACCATCGGCTGCGTTTATCCTCAGAAACCATCGGCTGCGTTTAACCTCAGAAACCATCGGCTGCGTTTAACCTCAGAAACCATCGGCTGCGTTTAACCTCAGAAACCATCGGCTGCGTTTATCCTCAGAAACCATCGGCTGCGTTTATCCTCAGAAACCATCGGCTGCGTTTATCCTCAGAAACCATCGGCTGCGTTTATCCTCAGAAACCATCGGCTGCGTTTAACCTCAGAAACCATCGGCTCCGTTTTTCCTCCGAAACCATCGGCTGCGTTTTTCCTCCGAAACCATCGGCTGCGTTTTTCCTCCGAAACCATCGGCTGCGTTTATCCTCAGAAACCATCGGCTGCGTTTTTCCTCAGAAACCATCGGCTGCGTTTATCCTCAGAAACCATCGGCTGCGTTTTTCCTCAGAAACCATCGGCTGCGTTTTTCCTCAGAAACCATCGGCTGCGTTTTTCCTCAGAAACCATCGGCTGCGTTTAACCTCAGAAACCATCGGCTGCGTTTAACCTCAGAAACCATCGGCTGCGTTTAACCTCAGAAACCATCGGCTGCGTTTATCCTCAGAAACCATTGGCTGCGTTTTTCCTCTCTGCCTCTGGATCCGTCTTTGGCTCCACCTGACGGTCAGACAGGCTTCCATCCCGACATGAGTGAACAGCGGAGCGCCAGGTGTGTCAGAGTTGGATCAAACTCCTTCAGAGGATTCGCTCTGCAGCTCAGAGTCCGACTCCTAATCGCTCCTCCGCTGACCTTCCCTCATGAGGCCACGCCGCTTATTTACACACATTAGCATATAAACACATTTACTGATGAGCGCTGACCTTAATCCAACCTTTTAATATGTCTGAAACTTCACATGCTGTCAGTTTTCTGATCACCTAATCCGCCTCGCTGCAGCCGACTGTCCTGCACCTTTAACTAGAATTCATCCAGGAAAATGATCACGCTTTGTCCGAGCGAACTGGACTCAGCTCTGCAGGTTCAGGCGGTTTAAATGCGTAAAAGGAGTTAAAATAAACTCCAGTTAAAATCTGTCACCCATGAACACGTAAAGGTCAAATTCTGCTTGTTTTGCCATTTTCCTGTGAATCATGAAATAATTGCAGCTGATTTTTCCTCTGACCTGAGAAGGTTGACATGCTGGGAGGCTCATTTCCTGCAGCGACCTAATCAGGATGTTATGGAAAATAAACGCAGGCTTTATGTTTATTCCGACAGATTGTGGTCAAATATAGATAAACTAAAAGTTTATCTATATTTATAGATAAACTAAAAGTCAACGCAGGATAAAACCAGCGAGTTTCGTTTCGGACGGATGAATTTTGATCATCACGGCTTACAGAGAAATGTTCCAAATATTCAGAGTGAAGATTATTAAATGTTCAACAGCACATTGATGCGTGTTAATGGAAAGTTGAGTGGAAGGAAAAAGTGTGATCTAAACGGTTGCTGATGTCATCGTCCCTGATTCTCTTTTTCTGTTTCTCTTCAGAAAATTATAAAGGAAAAATGTTTTTCAGGAGCCGACGTTCTTTTCAGATGAATATTTCCGTTCATTTGGACTCGTCTGCTCTGACTGACCGACCTGCAGCTGTTCATGACGGAAAACAGAAATTCCTCGAAATGTGGACAAACTTTTCTCGTTTATTTTAATAAAAATTAAACACTTCAGTTTAAATTCGCCTTACGGTCATATTCAGTAATTTTACAGAAAAGTTAATTCCCTCCACGTCGACACATCAAATGGATTAATTTAAAATCCTTATTCCTGCTAATTATGATTTTCTGCTTACAGCCGTTTAAATTACGACATTTATGTTAGATCACATCAGAGCAATTAAATGAACGTTTTAATACGGAAACTTAATGAAAGTTTAATACTGACTGAATTTATGTTGAAGGGTTTAAAACTCAACATGTGAGGAAATGAGTTTTTCAGAAAGATAGAAAATGTGTTTTCTGTGAATTATATAAACTGTATTTGGTGTTTGAACTGTTAGGATAGGAAGTCTAACCGTTTTTATATCGGCTCTGAAATATTCACAGACCCAAAAACACGGAGGGAAAAAGAAGAAGAAGAAGAAGAAGAACTGCAATTTATTTATAGAAGTAGAACAAATAGATGCGGAGTTTCTATTTGATTAATTGCAGCGTTTTGTTTTACTTTATTCACTGTTTTATTGCTCATTTTATCTTCTCCTAAAGAAGAGACATTTATCCATCATGAGGGGATTCAGAACCAGCCTGACAAGATGTTCGGGTCCAAGAACCCGAGCAGAAACAAGACTTAGCATCTGTTTTCTGAACCAGCTCTGGTCCAGGTGTGAATCACCGGAGCGTCGAAACGTTTCCTGAACTTTGCTGCAGAGCTGCGGAGGTCAGGCTCTGCGTGTCGCTCCTAAAACCGATCGATTCGGTTTCTGCCCTCCTAAAACCGATCGATTCGCTTTCTGCCCTCCTAAAACCGATCGATTCGGTTTCTGCCCTCCTAAAACCGATCGATTCGGTTTCTGCCCTCCTAAAACCGATCGATTCGGTTTCTGCCCTCCTAAAACCGATCGATTCGGTTTCTGCCCTCCTAAAACCGATCGATTCGGTTTCTGCCCTCCTAAAACCGATCGATTTGGTTTCTGCCCTCCTAAAACCGATCGATTCGGTTTCTGCCCTCCTAAAACCGATCGATTCGGTTTCTGCCCTCCTAAAACCGATCGATTCGGTTTCTGCCCTCCTAAAACCGATCGATTTGGTTTCTGCCCTCCTAAAACCGATCGATTCGGTTTCTGCCCTCCTAAAACCGATCGATTCGGTTTCTGCCCTCCTAAAACCGATCGATTCGCTTTCTGCCCTCCTAAAGCCGATCGATTCGCTTTCTGCCCTCCTAAAGCCGATCGATTCGGTTTCTGCCCTCCTAAAGCCGATCGATTCGGTTTCTGCCCTCCTAAAGCCGATCGATTCGCTTTCTGCCCTCCTAAAGCCGATCGATTCGGTTTCTGCCCTCCTAAAACCGATCGATTCGGTTTCTGCCCTCCTAAAACCGATCGATTCGGTTTCTGCCCTCCTAAAACCGATCGATTCGCTTTCTGCCCTCCTAAAACCGATCGATTCGCTTTCTGCCCTCCTAAAGCCGATCGATTCGGTTTCTGCCCTCCTAAAGCCGATCGATTCGGTCTCTGCCCTCCTAAAACCGATCGATTCGGTTTCTGCCCTCCTAAAACCGATCGATTCGGTCTCTGCCCTCCTAAAGCCGATCGATTCGGTCTCTGCCCTCCTAAAACCGATCGATTCGCTTTCTGCCCTCCTAAAACCGATCGATTCGCTTTCTGCCCTCCTAAAACCGATCGATTCGGTTTCTGCCCTCCTAAAGCCGATCGATTCGCTTTCCGCCCTCCTAAAGCCGATCGATTCGGTTTCTGCCCTCCTAAAGCCGATCGATTCGCTTTCTGCCCTCCTAAAACCGATCGATTCGCTTTCTGCCCTCCTAAAACCGATCGATTCGCTTTCTGCCCTCCTAAAACCGATCGATTCGCTTTCTGCCCTCCTAAAACCGATCGATTCGCTTTCTGCCCTCCTAAAACCGATCGATTCGCTTTCTGCCCTCCTAAAACCGATCGATTTGGTTTCTGCCTTCCTAAAACCGATCGATTCGGTTTCTGCCCTCCTAAAGATGATCGATTCGCTTTCTGCCCTCCTAAAACCGATCGATTCGCTTTCTGCCCTCCTAAAACCGATCGATTCGCTTTCTGCCCTCCTAAAACCGATCGATTTGGTTTCTGCCTTCCTAAAGCCGATCGATTCGGTTTCTGCCCTCCTAAAGATGATCGATTCGCTTTCTGCCCTCCTAAAACCGATCGATTCGCTTTCTGCCCTCCTAAAACCGATCGATTCGCTTTCTGCCCTCCTAAAACCGATCGATTCGGTTTCTGCCCTCCTAAAACCGATCGATTCGCTTTCTGCCCTCCTAAAACCGATCGATTTGGTTTCTGCCCTCCTAAAACCGATCGATTCGCTTTCTGCCCTCCTAAAACCGATCGATTCGGTTTCTGCCCTCCTAAAGCCGATCGATTCGGTTTCTGCCCTCCTAAAGCCGATCGATTCGCTTTCTGCCCTCCTAAAGCCGATCGATTCGCTTTCTGCCCTCCTAAAGCCGATCGATTCGCTTTCTGCCCTCCTAAAGCCGATCGATTCGGTTTCTGCCCTCCTAAAACCGATCGATTCGGTTTCTGCCCTCCTAAAGCCGATCGATTCGGTTTCTGCCCTCCTAAAGATGATTGATTCGCTTTCTGCCCTCCTAAAGCCGATCGATTCGGTTTCTGCCCTCCTAAAGATGATTGATTCGGTTTCTGCCCTCCTAAAGCCGATCGATTCGGTTTCTGCCCTCCTAAAACCGATTGATTCGCTTTCTGCCCTCCTAAAGCCGATCGATTCGCTTTCTGCCCTCCTAAAACCGATCGATTCGCTTTCTGCCCTCCTAAAACCGATCGATTCGGTTTCTGCCCTCCTAAAACCGATTGATTCGCTTTCTGCCCTCCTAAAGCCGATCGATTCGCTTTCTGCCCTCCTAAAGCCGATCGATTCGCTTTCTGCCCTCCTAAAGCCGATCGATTCGGTTTCTGCCCTCCTAAAGCCGATCGATTCGGTTTCTGCCCTCCTAAAACCGATTGATTCGCTTTCTGCCCTCCTAAAGCCGATCGATTCGCTTTCTGCCCTCCTAAAACCGATCGATTCGCTTTCTGCCCTCCTAAAACCGATCGATTCGCTTTCCGCCCTCCTAAAGCCGATCGATTCGCTTTCCGCCCTCCTAAAACCGATCGATTCGGTTTCTGGCCTCCTAAAGCCGATCGATTCGGTCTCTGCCCTCCTAAAACCGATCGATTCGGTTTCTGCCCTCCTAAAACCGATCGATTCGGTTTCTGCCCTCCTAAAACCGATCGATTCGGTTTCTGGCCTCCTAAAGCCGATCGATTCGCTTTCCGCCCTCCTAAAACCGATCGATTCGGTTTCTGGCCTCCTAAAGCCGATCGATTCGGTCTCTGCCCTCCTAAAACCGATCGATTCGCTTTCTGCCCTCCTAAAACCGATCGATTCGGTTTCTGCCCTCCTAAAACCGATCGATTCGGTTTCTGGCCTCCTAAAGCCGATCGATTCGGTTTCTGCCCTCCTAAAGCCGATCGATTCGCTTTCTGCCCTCCTAAAGCCGATCGATTCGGTTTCTGCCCTCCTAAAACCGATCGATTCGGTTTCTGCCCTCCTAAAACCGATCGATTCGGTTTCTGCCCTCCTAAAGCCGATCGATTCGGTTTCTGCCCTCCTAAAGCCGATCGATTCGGTCTCTGCCCTCCTAAAACCGATCGATTCGGTTTCTGCCCTCCTAAAACCGATCGATTCGGTCTCTGCCCTCCTAAAGCCGATCGATTCGGTCTCTGCCCTCCTAAAACCGATCGATTCGCTTTCTGCCCTCCTAAAACCGATCGATTCGCTTTCTGCCCTCCTAAAACCGATCGATTCGGTTTCTGGCCTCCTAAAGCCGATCGATTCGCTTTCCGCCCTCCTAAAGCCGATCGATTCGGTTTCTGCCCTCCTAAAGCCGATCGATTCGCTTTCTGCCCTCCTAAAACCGATCGATTCGCTTTCTGCCCTCCTAAAACCGATCGATTCGCTTTCTGCCCTCCTAAAACCGATCGATTCGCTTTCTGCCCTCCTAAAACCGATCGATTCGCTTTCTGCCCTCCTAAAACCGATCGATTTGGTTTCTGCCTTCCTAAAACCGATCGATTCGGTTTCTGCCCTCCTAAAGATGATCGATTCGCTTTCTGCCCTCCTAAAACCGATCGATTCGCTTTCTGCCCTCCTAAAACCGATCGATTTGGTTTCTGCCTTCCTAAAGCCGATCGATTCGGTTTCTGCCCTCCTAAAGATGATCGATTCGCTTTCTGCCCTCCTAAAACCGATCGATTCGCTTTCTGCCCTCCTAAAACCGATCGATTCGCTTTCTGCCCTCCTAAAACCGATCGATTCGGTTTCTGCCCTCCTAAAACCGATCGATTCGCTTTCTGCCCTCCTAAAACCGATCGATTTGGTTTCTGCCCTCCTAAAACCGATCGATTCGCTTTCTGCCCTCCTAAAACCGATCGATTCGGTTTCTGCCCTCCTAAAGCCGATCGATTCGGTTTCTGCCCTCCTAAAGCCGATCGATTCGCTTTCTGCCCTCCTAAAGCCGATCGATTCGGTTTCTGGCCTCCTAAAGCCGATCGATTCGCTTTCTGCCCTCCTAAAGCCGATCGATTCGGTTTCTGCCCTCCTAAAACCGATCGATTCGGTTTCTGCCCTCCTAAAGCCGATCGATTCGGTTTCTGCCCTCCTAAAGATGATTGATTCGCTTTCTGCCCTCCTAAAGCCGATCGATTCGGTTTCTGCCCTCCTAAAGATGATTGATTCGGTTTCTGCCCTCCTAAAGCCGATCGATTCGGTTTCTGCCCTCCTAAAACCGATTGATTCGCTTTCTGCCCTCCTAAAGCCGATCGATTCGCTTTCTGCCCTCCTAAAACCGATCGATTCGCTTTCTGCCCTCCTAAAACCGATCGATTCGGTTTCTGCCCTCCTAAAACCGATTGATTCGCTTTCTGCCCTCCTAAAGCCGATCGATTCGGTTTCTGCCCTCCTAAAACCGATCGATTCGCTTTCTGCCCTCCTAAAGCCGATCGATTCGGTTTCTGCCCTCCTAAAGCCGATCGATTCGGTTTCTGCCCTCCTAAAACCGATTGATTCGCTTTCTGCCCTCCTAAAGCCGATCGATTCGCTTTCTGCCCTCCTAAAACCGATCGATTCGCTTTCTGCCCTCCTAAAACCGATCGATTCGCTTTCCGCCCTCCTAAAGCCGATCGATTCGCTTTCCGCCCTCCTAAAACCGATCGATTCGGTTTCTGGCCTCCTAAAGCCGATCGATTCGGTCTCTGCCCTCCTAAAACCGATCGATTCGGTTTCTGCCCTCCTAAAACCGATCGATTCGGTTTCTGCCCTCCTAAAACCGATCGATTCGGTTTCTGGCCTCCTAAAGCCGATCGATTCGCTTTCCGCCCTCCTAAAACCGATCGATTCGGTTTCTGGCCTCCTAAAGCCGATCGATTCGGTCTCTGCCCTCCTAAAACCGATCGATTCGCTTTCTGCCCTCCTAAAACCGATCGATTCGGTTTCTGCCCTCCTAAAACCGATCGATTCGCTTTCTGCCCTCCTAAAACCGATCGATTCGGTTTCTGCCCTCCTAAAGCCGATCGATTCGCTTTCTGCCCTCCTAAAACCGATCGATTCGCTTTCTGCCCTCCTAAAACCGATCGATTCGCTTTCTGCCCTCCTAAAACCGATCGATTCGCTTTCTGCCCTCCTAAAACCGATCGATTCGCTTTCTGCCCTCCTAAAACCGATCGATTCGCTTTCTGCCCTCCTAAAACCGATCGATTCGGTTTCTGCCCTCCTAAAACCGATCGATTCGCTTTCTGCCCTCCTAAAACCGATCGATTCGGTTTCTGCCCTCCTAAAGCCGATCGATTCGGTTTCTGCCCTCCTAAAGCCGATCGATTTGGTTTCTGCCCTCCTAAAACCGATCGATTCGCTTTCTGCCCTCCTAAAACCGATCGATTCGGTTTCTGGCCTCCTAAAGCCGATCGATTCGGTTTCTGCCCTCCTAAAGCCGATCGATTCGGTTTCTGCCCTCCTAAAACCGATCGATTCGGTTTCTGCCCTCCTAAAGCCGATCGATTCGCTTTCCGCCCTCCTAAAGCCGATCGATTCGGTTTCTGCCCTCCTAAAGCCGATCGATTCGGTTTCTGCCCTCCTAAAACCGATTGATTCGCTTTCTGCCCTCCTAAAGCCGATCGATTCGCTTTCTGCCCTCCTAAAACCGATCGATTCGCTTTCTGCCCTCCTAAAGATGATCGATTCTGTTTCTGCCCTCCTAAAACCGATCGATTCGCTTTCTGCCCTCCTAAAGATGATCGATTCGGTTTCTGCCCTCCTAAAGATGATTGATTCGCTTTCTGCCCTCCTAAAGCCGATCGATTCGGTTTCTGCCCTCCTAAAGCCGATCGATTCGGTTTCTGCCCTCCTAAAGATGATTGATTCGGTTTCTGCCCTCCTAAAGCCGATCGATTCGGTTTCTGCCCTCCTAAAGCCGATCGATTCGGTTTCTGCCCTCCTAAAGATGATTGATTCGGTTTCTGCCCTCCTAAAGCCGATCGATTCGGTTTCTGCCCTCCTAAAACCGATCGATTCGCTTTCTGCCCTCCTAAAGCCGATCGATTCGCTTTCTGCCCTCCTAAAGCCGATCGATTCGGTTTCTGCCCTCCTAAAACCGATCGATTCGGTTTCTGGCCTCCTAAAGCCGATCGATTCGCTTTCCGCCCTCCTAAAGCCGATCGATTCGGTTTCTGCCCTCCTAAAGATGATCGATTCGGTTTCTGCCCTCCTAAAACCGATCGATTTGGTTTCTGCCCTCCTAAAACCGATCGATTTGGTTTCTGCCCTCCTAAAACCGATCGATTTGGTTTCTGCCCTCCTAAAGCCGATCGATTCGGTTTCTGCCCTCCTAAAGATGATCGATTCTGTTTCTGCCCTCCTAAAACCGATCGATTCGCTTTCTGCCCTCCTAAAGATGATCGATTCGGTTTCTGCCCTCCTAAAGCCGATCGATTCGGTTTCTGCCCTCCTAAAACCGATCGATTCGGTTTCTGCCCTCCTAAAACCGATCGATTCGGTTTCTGCCCTCCTAAAGCCGATCGATTCGGTTTCTGCCCTCCTAAAGCCGATCGATTCGGTCTCTGCCCTCCTAAAACCGATCGATTCGGTTTCTGCCCTCCTAAAACCGATCGATTCGGTCTCTGCCCTCCTAAAGCCGATCGATTCGGTCTCTGCCCTCCTAAAACCGATCGATTCGCTTTCTGCCCTCCTAAAACCGATCGATTCGCTTTCTGCCCTCCTAAAACCGATCGATTCGGTTTCTGGCCTCCTAAAGCCGATCGATTCGCTTTCCGCCCTCCTAAAGCCGATCGATTCGGTTTCTGCCCTCCTAAAGCCGATCGATTCGCTTTCTGCCCTCCTAAAACCGATCGATTCGCTTTCTGCCCTCCTAAAACCGATCGATTCGCTTTCTGCCCTCCTAAAACCGATCGATTCGCTTTCTGCCCTCCTAAAACCGATCGATTCGCTTTCTGCCCTCCTAAAACCGATCGATTCGCTTTCTGCCCTCCTAAAACCGATCGATTTGGTTTCTGCCTTCCTAAAACCGATCGATTCGGTTTCTGCCCTCCTAAAGCTGATCGATTCGCTTTCTGCCCTCCTAAAACCGATCGATTCGCTTTCTGCCCTCCTAAAACCGATCGATTTGGTTTCTGCCTTCCTAAAGCCGATCGATTCGGTTTCTGCCCTCCTAAAGATGATCGATTCGCTTTCTGCCCTCCTAAAACCGATCGATTCGCTTTCTGCCCTCCTAAAACCGATCGATTCGCTTTCTGCCCTCCTAAACCGATCGATTCGGTTTCTGCCCTCCTAAAACCGATCGATTCGCTTTCTGCCCTCCTAAAACCGATCGATTTGGTTTCTGCCCTCCTAAAACCGATCGATTCGCTTTCTGCCCTCCTAAAACCGATCGATTCGGTTTCTGCCCTCCTAAAGCCGATCGATTCGGTTTCTGCCCTCCTAAAGCCGATCGATTCGCTTTCTGCCCTCCTAAAGCCGATCGATTCGGTTTCTGGCCTCCTAAAGCCGATCGATTCGCTTTCTCCCCTCCTAAAGCCGATCGATTCGGTTTCTGCCCTCCTAAACCGATCGATTCGGTTTCTGCCCTCCTAAAGCCGATCGATTCGGTTTCTGCCCTCCTAAAGATGATTGATTCGCTTTCTGCCCTCCTAAAGCCGATCGATTCGGTTTCTGCCCTCCTAAAGATGATTGATTCGGTTTCTGCCCTCCTAAAGCCGATCGATTCGGTTTCTGCCCTCCTAAAACCGATTGATTCGCTTTCTGCCCTCCTAAAGCCGATCGATTCGCTTTCTGCCCTCCTAAAACCGATCGATTCGCTTTCTGCCCTCCTAAAACCGATCGATTCGGTTTCTGCCCTCCTAAAACCGATTGATTCGCTTTCTGCCCTCCTAAAGCCGATCGATTCGGTTTCTGCCCTCCTAAAACCGATCGATTCGCTTTCTGCCCTCCTAAAGCCGATCGATTCGGTTTCTGCCCTCCTAAAGCCGATCGATTCGGTTTCTGCCCTCCTAAAACCGATCGATTCGCTTTCTGCCCTCCTAAAGCCGATCGATTCGCTTTCTGCCCTCCTAAAACCGATCGATTCGCTTTCTGCCCTCCTAAAACCGATCGATTCGCTTTCCGCCCTCCTAAAGCCGATCGATTCGCTTTCCGCCCTCCTAAAACCGATCGATTCGGTTTCTGGCCTCCTAAAGCCGATCGATTCGGTCTCTGCCCTCCTAAAACCGATCGATTCGGTTTCTGCCCTCCTAAAACCGATCGATTCGGTTTCTGCCCTCCTAAAACCGATCGATTCGGTTTCTGGCCTCCTAAAGCCGATCGATTCGCTTTCCGCCCTCCTAAAACCGATCGATTCGGTTTCTGGCCTCCTAAAGCCGATCGATTCGGTCTCTGCCCTCCTAAAACCGATCGATTCGCTTTCTGCCCTCCTAAAACCGATCGATTCGGTTTCTGCCCTCCTAAAACCGATCGATTCGCTTTCTGCCCTCCTAAAACCGATCGATTCGGTTTCTGCCCTCCTAAAGCCGATCGATTCGCTTTCTGCCCTCCTAAAACCGATCGATTCGCTTTCTGCCCTCCTAAAACCGATCGATTCGCTTTCTGCCCTCCTAAAACCGATCGATTCGCTTTCTGCCCTCCTAAAACCGATCGATTCGCTTTCTGCCCTCCTAAAACCGATCGATTCGCTTTCTGCCCTCCTAAAACCGATCGATTTGGTTTCTGCCCTCCTAAAACCGATCGATTCGCTTTCTGCCCTCCTAAAACCGATCGATTCGGTTTCTGCCCTCCTAAAGCCGATCGATTCGGTTTCTGCCCTCCTAAAGCCGATCGATTTGGTTTCTGCCCTCCTAAAACCGATCGATTCGCTTTCTGCCCTCCTAAAACCGATCGATTCGGTTTCTGCCCTCCTAAAGCCGATCGATTCGGTTTCTGCCCTCCTAAAGCCGATCGATTCGGTTTCTGCCCTCCTAAAACCGATCGATTCGGTTTCTGCCCTCCTAAAGCCGATCGATTCGCTTTCCGCCCTCCTAAAGCCGATCGATTCGGTTTCTGCCCTCCTAAAGCCGATCGATTCGGTTTCTGCCCTCCTAAAACCGATTGATTCGCTTTCTGCCCTCCTAAAGCCGATCGATTCGCTTTCTGCCCTCCTAAAACCGATCGATTCGCTTTCTGCCCTCCTAAAGATGATCGATTCTGTTTCTGCCCTCCTAAAACCGATCGATTCGCTTTCTGCCCTCCTAAAGATGATCGATTCGGTTTCTGCCCTCCTAAAGATGATTGATTCGCTTTCTGCCCTCCTAAAGCCGATCGATTCGGTTTCTGCCCTCCTAAAGCCGATCGATTCGGTTTCTGCCCTCCTAAAGATGATTGATTCGGTTTCTGCCCTCCTAAAGCCGATCGATTCGGTTTCTGCCCTCCTAAAGCCGATCGATTCGGTTTCTGCCCTCCTAAAGATGATTGATTCGGTTTCTGCCCTCCTAAAGCCGATCGATTCGGTTTCTGCCCTCCTAAAACCGATCGATTCGCTTTCTGCCCTCCTAAAGCCGATCGATTCGCTTTCTGCCCTCCTAAAGCCGATCGATTCGGTTTCTGCCCTCCTAAAACCGATCGATTCGGTTTCTGGCCTCCTAAAGCCGATCGATTCGCTTTCCGCCCTCCTAAAGCCGATCGATTCGGTTTCTGCCCTCCTAAAGATGATCGATTCGGTTTCTGCCCTCCTAAAACCGATCGATTTGGTTTCTGCCCTCCTAAAACCGATCGATTTGGTTTCTGCCCTCCTAAAACCGATCGATTTGGTTTCTGCCCTCCTAAAGCCGATCGATTCGGTTTCTGCCCTCCTAAAGATGATCGATTCTGTTTCTGCCCTCCTAAAACCGATCGATTCGCTTTCTGCCCTCCTAAAGATGATCGATTCGGTTTCTGCCCTCCTAAAACCGATCGATTCGGTTTCTGCCCTCCTAAAACCGATCGATTTGGTTTCTGCCCTCCTAAAACCGATCGATTCGCTTTCTGCCCTCTAACCAGACAAAGTTGCCTCAGAAAACAGCTTGGTGAATATATTTTGTTTGATCTGACTCACTGTTTTGGCAGATGAGAGCAGCGCTGGGTGAAATTGCGTTTGAAATGTAATCAAAGCTGGAAGAGGGTCTGAACGGCAGCAGGAGCCGGGCGCTGATTCCCTGAGGAACGAACCTCTCCAGCTCCACCAAAGGCTGCGTAAGCTCCGCACTAAAGGGACTTACAATCACTTTGACCTCAGTTAAACATACAAATACCACCTTAAAACAGCCCGTCCGCTCAGACGCGTAATAAGGTTGCAAATCCCAGTTCAGAAGATATTTGCATTTGGTCCTGGGCTGAGCTTAAGCTGCCACAACAAAACCTGCAGAAACCAGAGAAATCTCTCTGCCCGACTTCAAAAGAGGAAATATTTATTCTTGTTCTGACTCACATCCATAAAATGACTATTGACACTTAAAGAGGGAATGCTGGGAATGGTTGGGAGGATCCAGGTGTGTTGGAGCCATCAGCGGTTCCCCTCACCTCTGGGCTGTTACCCTGAAGTGAAACTCTGCTCACCTCCAGCTACAACAGATTCCTGGTTAGTCGTTGTTATTCTAATACTCTCCCCCCGTCTGCATGTGTGGAGGAAAACAGAAACGCTTCACTTCAATGGTGCAGCAAGGTGGAGGCGGGATCATGGTGTGGGCTCGTTTTGCTTCAGATGAACTAAAGTGCAGAGATAAAAACTAAATTCATTGCATTTTTAAGGAAACGTTATTTTTCACCAATGTTTTATGATTTTGAATGATTCAGTTTTATTTTTTGGGAAAGTTTTGCTGCAGGAAACCTGAGATTTTCCAGACCTGAAGGCAGATTGGTGACCAGTTCCTCCGTCCAGGATGTTTTTATTTACTAATAAACTATAATCTATCATTTTCAATGCATCCATGTGCGTCATTTATAAACTAACATTTGATTTCTGGTGACTAAATGAGACGTTAAAGTTCGGTTTTGGTCCAACACTCAGCCTCCATCTTCAACAAAACCAAATTCCACCAGAGATGATGAAACTTTTAGTTTTTGGTTATTATAAAACTAAAGCAGATCTGACTGCACAGAAGAATACAAACATTGTTTGGCTTTGAATCAGCCTCATATTCTCCAAATGCATTTTTAACTTTCATAAGTCTATGAGGGAAACTCATCTGGACTTCCTGCGGACCCGTCGGCGATACAAACAGAACGACATGAAATAGAAACGATAAGAGGAGAGAAGGAATATCAGGACGGACGAGTCGCCGTTTGTGGACTCACCGCACGTTGCCGTTGTAGATGTTGAAGGTCAGGCAGACGATGCCGAGCAGGATGCCGAGGCCGGCGAAGACGGACACCGACGCAAACAGCTTCTGAGACAAGAGGCGGTACTCCTCCAGAACCACGGTCCGGTCCGCCGGAGGCTTCCCGCCTGAACAGGAAACCACAGATTTCAGATGACAGAAAGGCTCCGACAGCCTGTAGTCAGTCAGCGCTGATAGATGATCCTGCTTCAGTTCCACTTTTACAAACGGCAAAATCTGTAAAAACTTTCTGATTTCTGTAAAAACGGATGGAAACAGAAACAAGTCGACTTCAGGGCTGTTGGTAAAACACTTAAAGCTGCTCTGTGGCGTCTGCAGCTCAAATCACTGCATAAAAGAACCGACTGTAAGTGGGACATTTAAATACATTTGACTGTTAGATCTAATGCTACGGTTGCTGATGTAAACAGAATAAATGTAACAGATAAATGAGGTAACTTCCCTCCAAACTGCCAGGGGAGTTTGGAGCAGCAGGAAACAGTTTTACTTTCACTCTGTTTTCCTCCTGAATTCATTCGAATCAAACGGAAGATCGCAGAACGAACACAGCAGACATCACGTCAGGCCAGACAGATCTCAGTCACTTCTGTTTCCCACCACACAGGCTGTCGTCTGGGCTTTGACTAGGCCAAAGTTTCCTTCTCAGCCATTCTGTTGCAGATTTGCTGCAGTGAGCCTCAGCTGTCAGTCAGTCAGACAGACAGACGGATGGACGACCAGCAACATGCATTAAAAAAACACAAGCAGGAATTAAAAGTTTTGCAGATTCCATCCAGCATGTTGATGTTTTCATATCCGTTTCTTTTCCCTTCCTGAAAACATCGACACATTTTGCCTCATTTAAGATGCAGGAACAACAGCTGGGAATAGCAGAACCTTCACTTCCTCACAAGGGCAGTTTGTTTGGACCCCAAGTAGCTCCAGATGGCCAACACTTTGCACGGCAGCTCTGACTCATGGCTTCGTGTGTGTGTGTGTGTGTGTGTACAGGTGAGTGAGTAAAAACCTTTACAACAAGGCCAAGGTTAAAAGGTGCTCTGAAACAGCAGACCATTTCACTCTGTCTGGCTCTGGCAGTTACGCAACCTTCTCTACAGATTCAGCGTCTGGTCTGAACACGAAGGTCACACACGCAGCTCCTGCGACGTTACGAGCTGCAGCACGCGGCACAGAGTGTTAACAGATACCGGGACCGGGCCGGCGCCGCAGAGAAAAACGCCAACTGGACGATGACCTGCGTCCTGGAGGCGCCAGGTTGGGAATCTGTTATAAGGAAAAGCTTTTATTTGAGGAGAAATTCCCTTTGTGACTCCGATTTCCTTTGTTCCTAGTTGGGAAATGAGTTGGAGCCTCAGACGGCTGCTTGGCTGCCTGGGAGCAGGACGGTCCCGGGTTCGAGTCCCGGCCCCGGATCTTTCTGCATGGTCACAGGGGCGAGTCCTCTGGAGATTTACGTTCCAGTTTATGCCCATCAGATCTGAACTTCTCCCTCCAGGACATGATAAACAAAGCGGCACTGACCTGTAACGGCTAACAGCAGCTAGCCTGGACAGCTAGCACCAGTAAACCCTCCTGGTTTCTGGCTTCCTGCTGGGACTCGGTCAAACTGAGCGTTTTGTTTTTCTCAGACCCAGACTCTGCCTCTCTGCTGTATTTACTGTTTGTGAGCAACGGGGCCTTTTCTGTCCAACCCCCCACCCAGAGCACTGAGACTACAGCACTGCAGCAAAGCCACTGCAGCAAACAAACTGCCTCATTCAATACCTGGAAACTAAAACAGGGACCCAGTTAATGTGTCAATGATCCATAATTATGTCTAAAAGCTTCCTGGTGATTGTAGAACAACAACAAACAGTGTTTTTATTTTAAAAAGTCTCAAATCGTTTCCATTTCCACTGAATGTTCTCGTTTCTCCAGGAGTTTCATTGGCTGTGATGGTAATGACTTTTATGAGCACATTTTAATCTCTCTGCTCATGTTGCTCACTGTGTGACTGCAGGCAGAGCCTCTCTATAGATCCACAGGTTTCTCTGTTCACAAGCTTTATTCTTAGCCCTAAACAGTAAATGTTACCCAAGGTCACCGTTCCAAAATAAAGGCTTCTGTGCAATGTAGTTATTTAATACGGAGATATATATAAAATATATTTTACTTAGTATTAAATCATAATTCAGTTATGGAGTCTGTGGTCATAATCATGTAACTGTGGACAACATGAGCCTCATTCACCTCCAGTCAGAAGATAAACTCGAGTTTAAGTCGAGTCTTGAGTTTTAGGATGTTTTCACGCCTGACAGTCCAGTGAACTCGGTTTGATTGAGGATTAAAGTTGCAGCATTTGATCCATTTCCAGCTGCTGTGGTTTTCTTTCCACTGCACTGAGTCAAACCAAGCAAAACGTTTCAGGAGCCTGTTCCCCTCCTCGCCTGCGGGGGGCGCTGTACCAAGAACTTTTGAAGAAAACGACATGAAACCCTCTGAAGAAACAAAAAACTAAAATGGAGCGGCACCAGATTTTAGCGCTTGGTGGATTTTTCTTTTGTCTTTGGCTAAAAACCACGAGACATTTCTCCTGCTAACGCTACGCTAGTTTTTGTTTTGGTTGTTTTTACCCAGAATGCCCTGTACTGCAGTCCACTTCCTGCTTTTGGAGCGGTCTCCGGTCCACTTGTTGTTCACATTTGCACTCAAACCGAACCAGAGTTCAGTTTTATCCAAACTAGACCGACTGAACCGGACTTTCTGGGCAAACGGACCGGAGTTGGATTACAGCAGACTGATGCTGGGAATGAAAAGCTGAATTACCGGCACACGAAATGGAAAATCATAACATGACACTACACAGAAGTAACAGATCAAATTTAGCATTTCTAATTAAAACTGAATGAAATAATTCCTCTGACTGTAATAAAACATTTTATAGTTTTCCCTGGAGGCTCTGACTGTTTATTGGTGATGTAATTTATTTTTTCAGAGTTAATCTGAGATTCTAAAGCTGAGTTTCTCCCAGAGTTTCAGATTTGTGACTGTTTTGTTTCATCCACGCAGTCAGAGGTTGTCCTTTCAGAGTAAAGCTCTCCCTGACAGAGTGAAAGTCTAAATAAAACACTGGGGGCTTCAGTGGTTAAGGAATGTGTGTATTAACCACCGAATTATTCATGCTTGCGTAGCTTTACACCAGAAGAACTCCTCAGTGAGACAGGTTCAAACACGGGCAGATGGACAGGGAGCCTCTTTCACACCCAGCAGCCTGTCTGCAGGAATCTGCGCCCGCCCGCAGATCCATGCGTGTTCATCTGAGCACAGCATATGCAAATGTGGACTAAATAAATCCCACACGTATGTGGATCTAGACTTCAAGCATGAGTGAACATGCTCGAGTGCGAGCCCGCGGGAAGCCTTTCTGCATGCGCGGAGCGAGGAGTGTGTGCATGTCAGAGGGGAAGCAGAGCAGGAGTGTCAGCGCTGCGTGAAGCTGATGTGTCAGATGTCAGAGGAAAGTGTCAGAGCGTCGTCCCTGCAGGGCGTCGAGACGCCCATCACGCTCTGTTTAGATGCTTGTCACCTCAGTCACACAGCGAGTGCGTAGCTGGTGACATCTGAGATATTTTAATAGCATGTAGAGTTACCTTCCACATCGTCACACTGGCTAAAACATGAAGACCTGAAGGGAAAAAAATCTGAAATGAAGTTCAGGATTTAGAGTGAAATCGTCTCCTTCAACAGGAACTTCCTCCAACTCATCAGGATTTTTCACTAACAAGTTTATGAACTGGTTGCAGTTTCAAACTAACTCAACAGGTGGCGCCTCTGAGCTGGTTGGGCAACTTTTAACAGAATCCATTTTAACAGACCAAAGCTGAGAATAGGCTAACTTCTGCTAATCCGCTAATATCAGAGCTAATTTTGCATTTAGGTCTTTAGCAATTATGCAAACTCTGAAACAGTTCATCACTTTTTTCTCCCCTAAGCTGATTTTTCAAGATAATTTACAAAACGTTTATTTATTTGGCTTTTTTGTAAAATTTCAGTTGAATGAAGTTAAACATCTTTGTTAAAGTTTTGGTTTCTGAATGTTAAGAATTCTCTAAACATGTTTTTATTCATGCTCTTATTTTGAAGTGGGTGAAGACCGTTTCCTCTCTGCATGTAATTCACCTGTGACGGTTCATCCTGTACCCAGAATGCATCACTGTAGAGCAGTAGCGGCTTAAGGTCCCCTGAGGTCCGCTGTCCAGCGTGTTTTATGACCAAAGCCTAAACCAGCAACACAGTTAGCAAAACTCAACAGCTGGAAACTGAGTGAAAAGTCTGTTCCTGAAGCACAAACCGTGCAGGAAGGAGTGCAATAAATATTTAGATCCTGTTGAGGGCCAGATACTCAACATAGTTACATTTTAGTGCTTTAGTGTTTTAGCATTAGCTTCTGCTAAATACCATGTTAATATAGCGCCTGAGCATTAGCAGAACTAAAATTTATGATTAGCGCCTTAGGGTTAGCGCAGCTAGCACTGGTTGAAAAACTTTCTTCTGATGTTATCATAGTTATTTAGTTTGGGGGGGAAAGTCACGTCACCGCAAATATGAGATTTTAAAGAGCTGAGCTTCAACCTGCAGAGCATCGTAGATAAAAAGTTTAAACTGCCCACCTGAACAAAGGGATGGTTATCTTTACTGCACTACGTGCAAACAGCACTTTCTTTGCTTCCACTCCTTTGTGAAGAAAAAGTGATCATAACCCTGTGTATGGAGCGTATATTAATCAAACATCAGGATGAATAAATTCCTCTCCTGCTCGTCTGAAAGCTGATGGAGCGTAAACGTGTCAGACTTCTGCGTATGAGGCTGACTGACATCTCAAAACTTTTCCAAAGATCCGGAACATAAACAACCAACAAACACCAATTTATTGAAGATGCACTGCACAAAGATAATTCAAAGCAACAGGCCTCTTCTTATTTATTTCCATTTTAAACAAAAACCCTCAGGACTTCTTTCATCCTTCCATCTGAACACGTCAGATTTCCTCCAGGAATGCAGATCCTGAGGTTTAAATGTTTCTCCGTTGCCAGGAACAGGCGGTTTAATCCACCAGTTCATGGGAAAAGAAGAGACTAACACACACTGGTTGCTTTGTTTGCTCTGTAATGTTTGGGCCAAAGCAAAGAGCCACTGGAAAAAGGCATTTCAAAGGTTTAAGAAAAAGAGAAAGTCGCAGGGTCTCCGCAAAGTAAAGAGGAAGATGAGCAAAGAAAAGAAAGAATCTCATAATGAGCCATAAAAAACCTGGAGCTTAAATACTGAGGCAGTGATGAAATGTGACAAAAGCAGCAGATGAATTGATTCCAGGCGGAGGGGAGACAGAGGAACCGAACCGAGACTCGAGGATCCTCAATGTCTGATAATGATCTAATACACAGAGAACAAAATACAAGAAACTAAACGACCAGGAGTGAATTCATATGGCAACACCTTGATACCAATAATGAACACAAAGAAATTAATTTCATGGGAAGACGTGTCCAACACGAATAAAGGAACTAAAACGCTTGTTTGTCCGAGTGCTAAAAATGTTTCCTTTTCTGTTTCATGTTTTAAACTGGAGCTGATCAGTATGAAAACACATCAGTGAGCAAACCAGGAACCATTTCCTGTCATACTTCAAAACAAGAGTCCAGAATAGATGCTGGGTCTCCATCTTAAAACAGCTACTTATTATTATTATTATCCATGTAACGTCGCTTCAACAAGAAATATTGTACCATCTTAGTGCCACGAAGTCTCGTTTCACCCGATTGCCGAACTCTACGTCTGTAAACAACGCCAGCAGCAAACAAAACAATAAATATTACACCAAGTTTAAACTCCTGAGTAACAATATTAAGATATTGATGCAGTGTTTTGAAGAAATGTATTTAATTTATGTAATATCTGGATCTGAATTAGCTGCTAAACGGTTTGGTTACTTTTTGTTTTGCTCGTTTGTCCCGTTCGTCACGTTCATTTTCACAGCCACCTGGCGGAGCACCAGTCAGTTTGTTTACTGTGCAGGAACATTTATGATCTCAGCTTTTTAGTGTTTCCCTACACAACGCCGCAACAAACCCGTTTCAAACAAACATCAGGCTTTATGACAGACAAGAGGAAAATATTAGAGGCTTTTAAATTCCTTCTAGGGTTCTTAACGACTTTCTGAAGTCTTGTTTTCATCAAAATCCTTTATTGTTTGCAGCGTTGTGTCCATCTTAGTAGAGCGTTTCAGCAGAAATCCAGCCTGCAGCAATAACAAGCTGCACAATTGTGCATTGACCCATAATTTTTACTCTTCATGTAAGAACTGTGTGATGTTTATCATAATCCAACATCTACCTCTAAGGGTTTTACTGAATAAGACGCTTCACCTTTACATCGAAGTCAAAACTAAATATGGAGCCAGAACCAACAATGATGAATGTATTAGAGGGAGCAGCTTGCCTGAAGACGGCCAACATGACACAGTCCTGGAGTTCTTTAAAAAGCATGCAGTGCAGTAAAACTGTCAGAGTCGAGTCGACTGAGAAGCCTGTGGAGGCTAAATTCATACCAGCTACAGATCCGGCCTGCGCGGCTAACAGACAGCCGAGAGAAGTGAAATGACAAGGCTCATTCGACCTCGGTGCCAACTCCAATCTAACTCAGCAAAACTCTGGATTAGCCTTTGGCTCATCTGGTCAACAGAACAGTGAGGCTGACAGACCAGCGGATGGACCGGAGCGGCAGCTGCGGCTCGCCGCTCTGGTCTTACAACAGCCAAGTTTCACAGCTCAGACCCAAATGGTTTCTGAATGTTTTTACTGAAAACATGTCCTATGCTTTCTTTAAATGAGATCCGTTAGTTTCTCCCCGGGCTGAACAGTGGCGCAGTTGGTAGAGCTGTTGCCTTGCAGCAAGAAGGTTCTGGGTTCGATTCCCGGCCTGGGGTCTTTCTGCATGGAGTTTGCATGTTCTCCCTGTGCATGGTGAGTTTTCTCCGGGTACTCCGGTTTCCTCTCACAGTCCAGAAACATGACTGTCAGGTTAATTGGCCTCTCTAAATTGCCCCTAGGTGTGAGTGTGTGTGTGCATGGTTGTGTGTCCTGTGTGTCTCTGTGTTGCCCTGCGACAGACTGGCGACCTGTCCAGGGTGACCCCGCCTCTCACCTGGAAAGTTAGCTGGAGAGGCACCAGCAACCCTCCCGACCCCACTGAGGGACAAGAGTGAAAGAAAATGGATGGATGGATGGATAGTTTCTCCCCTGTTACTGTGTAATTCAGCCAGTCGTGGTAGGATGAGGTCAGGAACGCCTGCAAAAATCACCCACTTTCCTTACGTTAAATTACGTTTATCTTTGCTGCTCAGGAAAAGTTTAGTTTTGAAAATATTTGCAATGTCAAGAAGAAAATGACAGAATAATTTCCTTGTGAGGTTATAGAAGCGGTTCATGCCTAATTTTAGGCTCAGCTGGTCCAGTGACTGGGATTCAAAGTAAACCTCTGGTCACATTTAATGAATGAGCTGCCGATCAGAGAGTGCTACGACACAACGCAGCTAGCAGCGCGTTTGACCAATGAGTCGCCACCTCATTATCATGACTGAAATTATTTAACAACTAAGATTCAAACAGTTCTTTGAGTCCATTTAGTGCCTGGCTTGGGATGCTAATACTAGCCAAGCTAGCATTTTGTCCAGTAGGTTTCCAGAAACGAAGCTAGCAGCGTGTCCAGAACAGTTTCAATAGGAAACACATGACTATAATTTAGGCCAGGCAATTTACAACATGAAGTTCCAACACTTTTCACTTGCTGCAGTTCTCTTTCACACTTCACTGCCAAACCAACCAAACCCTTTGAAAAGCCTGTTCCCCTCCTCGACTGTGGGGGCGCTGCACCAAGAAACACTGAAGCAGACGAGAAAAATGGAGTTGGATCTTAGCGCTGGTAGCATTTCTCTTTTGTCTTTGGCTAAAGACGACATTTCTCCTGCTAGTGCTAGCTGAGGATGTTTGTTTTGGTTCCATTTACCCAGAATGCCCTGCGCTGCAGTCCACTTCCTGCGTTTGGAGCGGTTTCCAAACTGCTTGGCGTTCACATACGAATTCAAACCGACCCAGAGTTTGTTTGTAGACGGACCCGAGTTCACACCTTCACAACAAACCAGACTTTCTACATAAACACACTGGGGTTAGATTATAGGGAATTAATCAGAGATGGACGTGGATCACAGTCCAGGTGTGTCTGAGCAATATTTTCCTTCAAATCTTACATTTTCCCCTCTGTTTTAACGGTTTTCATACATGGACCCAATTAAGAGCCGTCCTTCACTCTGGTGAATAGCTACACAAATAGGCCGGTTATGCCACCATATTAAATATTTAATGGGAAGCTTAAGGTTATAAATGTGAGTGAATGAATGCACAGGAAGCCGGAGTATTCCTGAGTGTGTGTGCATCTCAACTGTCCATTCACTTATTGTGTTTGCAGCACTGATACCCTCCTCCGTCCTTGATGAAAGAATCGGGACAGGGTGTTGCCATGGAGACCCTGCTCTGAAACAGTTGCCACAGCGATTAGAAGAAAAGCTGAGCTGAAGCGGTTGTTAGGGCGACCGTGCAGCGAGTGAGAAAGTGCCGCGTGGTGCAGGCTGGTGGTGTTGGAGGGGGGGGGGCTGGTAAGCCCTCAGTGAAATGATTGGAGGGGTTAAATGGAGAACCGCTGTGTTTACTCCACCCTGTCAGCGTGGAGCAATTCAAGCTCGCAGCCTCCCCTTCCTCCGCTCTTCCAGAAGAAGACTTCCCTGAACGCAGTCGGCCCCAAAGAGCAGGAAATTACTCACTTCCCCCCAACAAAAAGGTGTCACATGGCGGCGCCTTTATTTGGTGAACAGTCAAAAACAAATTCAGGCTGCAGAAAGGGAGGGCAATTTCTCAACGGAGGCAATTAAATATGTTTTGTATCGCAAATGAAACTCACATCTGACCCTTTAGAGGCAAACTCAGCTGCTTCTCACACATTAGAGTAGCAACAAGGCAACGCACAGAGCCGGACATGTTTACGGGTCAACTATGCTTCACCACGGACGCCGACCTGGAATCTGAGCTTCTTCAGGACTCGGTTAAGCCTTGGCAGGCATCCGTTTCCGTAAAAGCCTAAAACAGGGCAGCTTTCACTGGGACACGAAGGATTGATCAGTGACACGCTCCGTCCGTAGACAAGTGTGTCACCTCTGCAGGGAGCAGCCGGGCCAGTAAACAGGCGCAGCGCCGGCCGTGGTGCTGGAGGTAAATCAACATCGACGGGTTTTCACGGCGAAGTAGGAGACAGGCTGCAGACTTCCAGCCAACGCTACGGTTGGTGTGGTCTGAGCTGCACAAGTTCTGGTCCAGTTAGCCTGTGAGCTGTCAGGCAGAGACGTTTAGCTCATTAAAACGTTTCCTGCTTATTAAAAAAAGTGCGTTGGCTGTTAGTCACACTCTCTGCTGGTCATTAGGATCCATAAAAATCCTTTTTTTTTTGCAGCATTTAACCTCAAACCTGCTTTTCTTCTCTGTTCCATTTGATAGCCGCAGGAATTACAGAAAATCACAACCACTTGAACATCCACTTGATGAGCGGAGGGATGCATTTACCCAAACCGTTCAGAGAACACAGCATCACCTGTTCCGAAAGTTTCATACGGGGGAAAGCGGCGGCAGCTTGAAGACTGACAGCGAGCGAACGCTGCCAATAACTGCCCTTCATCTGAAGAACCCAACTACAGCCAATTGCACTTAATGTGCATCAGATTTGACACAAATGCGTTGATGGAACTCTCCTCTGCCCCGGTGCGATTAACTATCCGCCTGCTGCAATATGACTCAAAAACCACTTTCAAACATGATGCAATGCCTGTACTGAATGGCTTTTTTTCTAGTTGCGATGGAGAGTTTCAGAGGCAAATTGTTCCAGACTTGAAAGATTTGGAAAAAGACTTCGGAGTTGTAATATTCTGAAATGATTGTGTAGATTACAGGCAACCGTTGAGCAGAAAGATCCTGTTTACCAGAACATGCGAGTTAAATCTGATGCATAAGTGCAATGATGGGACTTCCTGTTCAGATGAGGGAATTATCAGAGTAACGAGATGCTGAGATCATGTTCAAATACGGGATGAAAGATGAGAAAACGGCTTTTTAACAAGACAGAAACCAACAACATTCAATCAGGATGGACGGACGGACGGATGTCTCACCGATCCAGACGTCGTTGTTGAACCAGCTCAGGTTCATCTGGGAGCTGTCATAGTAACCAATCTTCTTATAACTTCCTCCTGCAACATCAAGAGGAACAACAAGAGCTAATTATGTGTAATTCCTTCTGTCACAGAGCTAGTAAACATGTATTTATAGCGCAGGTATTTCTGTCAGTGCAGCCCACGAGAGCAGCAGAAATGAGATAAACAGCTAAAGTAAATGATGGATGAAAAGCAGCATGGGGAGGAACAAGGGGAGAGAAGGAGAAAGAGGGAGAGGGGGACCGGGAATGCTGATGAGCTCCGGGTGGGATCAGGCATTCCAGTCAGGTCGCCTCATCCTGGATGTCAAATTACCTCAACGCCACGGCAGGAAGCGGGAGACGCAGCGTCACGGAGACAAGGGGGCCGGATTAGAAATTTTTATCCGTTAGGACGCCAATGAGAACAGAGGTGGAGAATAATCCCCCACCTTATCTGGAGCTGGGAAACTCATTAAGCCACTGGTGACAAATAGGATGCCATTTCCAGAAACAGCTTAAAACCGAGAGGCTTCTGGCCAATTAGAGCGAAGCCTTGAGTCACCACATTCCTGCATCAAGTCTGCTAGCATGCGCCGCTACAGCGTCAAGACTGCAGCAGCTGCCTCTCTGAGTCTGCTGTGGGTTTACCTTGCAGTTGTTCGATGAGGGTCATTGCCATCCTGGAACCCTGAGCGTCAAACACCACGTGACCCTGGAGAGGACAGAACTGGGTTAGAAAACACACACACACACACACACACACACACACACACACACACACACACACACACACACACACACACACAAACACACACACACACACACACACACACACACACACGCACACACACACACACACACCACACACACACACACACACACACGCACACACACACACACCGTCTGCTCTAACACATCGAGCGTCCCTGATCCTTTAGGCTGCACCGCTGGAAAGACTAAAGTCAGAAAAACATGGCATTGATTAGCATTTAGCATCTGCATGTTAATAACTCAATTAGTTAAAGTCCCTGCACAGATAATCAATAATCAATAATCCAATCAATGGTGATGGACGACATATTCACACAGGAGACGTTTGGACATGGACGGACTGATTTGTCAATTTAGAACAAAAAGTCCAAAAATGTGGGAATAAGTCGGCAAAAATGACCAAGTCGCCTATTTGGGATTAATTTGTCTTCAAACAGGACGAAGAGGTAAACCTACGGGGTGCCATTAATGGCAATAATTTGGTTAATTTAGCCTGTCATGGAAAAAAATGTGGGTGTTCATTTTAAAGTCTGTTTTCCTTTTTTCTGATGTTTCCATCACGTATTTATTGAGTTTATTGTGTTTAATGTGCCAAATTGCTCACAAAGACTTAAGACTGCAAAGGAGGTTTTTATGTATTATTTTTTAAATGCAAAGCAAACATGTCCACTGGAGATTTTTTATTTTAGTTTTGTTTAATTTAGTATTTGTTGTTTTGTACTCAAACCTATAAAATCGTGATGAAACTGGGGAAAATCCAGCCTGTCTGCCTCAAGGTTATTATCTAATAAATGTATTTTCTGAACTTTCTGGCTTTTTGCACCAAGTTTGGAAAAAATGGCTGCTGCACTTGGAGTCAGTCTGGAAAATAAAATTAGCATTAGGAACAGCAGTAGTTATTTTGTCCATTTTCTTCTGGCTCCACTCAAGCATTGCTATTACTGTTATTAAGAGAATAATAATAGGAAAAAACGAAACATAACAGCTGAACGGCTCAGTTCAGGGTCGATAAATTCATCCAATGGCCGAAGCTTATCCAGCCGACGTTGGAAGGACGCCTGCATGTGTCCAGTGGTTTTGTTTGAGTTCACAGCCAACAAGATGGGCTGTTGAAATCTCTGCGCTCAATTGACTCCTTTCAGGTTCGCAACATGAGCTGCCAAATGTAAATGCCACACTGGGAATCGATAACGGAGCTTTCATAGGATGAGCAAATATTGATGCGACGCCACAGAGCCGTCAATGAACCAGCCTGAGAGCGGATCAGATCCGTCTCACAAGCAGAACTTTTCCTCAAATCACGATGAGAAAAAGTTAAAAATGAAGCTGGGCTTTCAGTCCGCTGAACGCTGATCAAAAAGTGTTTATTTAGATAATAGTAACGTAGTTTAGTAGTCGATTAATTGGAGAACACAAACTCAAAAAAGGGGAATTAGCTTAAAAACAAACATTCAGAAACTGTACAAAATATATAAACGCTCTGAGTTTAAGATAAAACCCGTCGTGTGTAAATGTTTTCCTCAGGTCTCCTTCAGTTGGACAGTTTTAGCTTCTGCTGGTTCAGATTCACTGTAGAAAAGCTGCTGCAAGAAAATGTTCGTCTTATTTAACAAAAAAAAAAATCTGAATTTCTCATTTGCATATTTTAAAGCTTTATGTGGTTTAATAATAAATCTACAGAATGTAATTTTTTTATTAATCAATTAATTACTAAAACAGTCGTTGGTTGCTGAAACTCTGAAATGTTCCTCCTCTCTGCAGCAAATCTGTCTTCAGACAGGATTTCTGTGGGAGCCGATTCCCTACAAAGATTAATGTCAGAATAATTTCCCTAATTATTCTTCCCCTCCTGCCTCCACCAGTTCAGTGAAGATGTCCCTCAGAAGTAGTGAGGTGCTTTTAGATGCTTTTAGATCCAGAACATCTGCAGAGACGGACGGCTCTGAAAAGTTCCTCTGACTCGCACGGAAACTTTATTTCCCGTTTTGTTGACCCCCTGCACTCACCGAAACCCCTTCGAAGGAGCTGGTGTTGAGCGCTCTGTAGATCTCCGAGGTGATGTCGTGGTTGTTGTAGTTGAAGTCCTCCAGCCGCCGGCCCTTGGCCTTCAGGGGGGCCACCGTCTTGTTGAGGGCCAGCGCCAGGGCCCACACCGCGTCGAAGGCGAGGGGCGCCTCCTGGAAGCCGCCCGTCTCCTCGGGGTTCTTCCCCCCAAGACGAGACATCAAGGCTCCCAGAAACTCCTGTGAAGTCTGGCGGAGCGAGGAGAGATGCAGAGGAAGAGAAGAAACAAGTCGAGCCGAGTTAACACAAAAAGCTTTCTTACACCAATCTGCAGGGCTAAAATCCATCAACTGAGCAGCATGCAGGAATAATGTGTTCAGTTTGAACTTGGAAATTGGATTCCTGAACTTCGAACTGCAGCACGGCTGCCTGACGTGGAGAAAAACGGCAGTAAAGACTTTTTATTTGAACCTCATTCAGTTTGATTTAAAGGGGATCTATTGTGCTAAATTCACATTTTAATTTTGTGTTTCTGCTGCTTCATCCAGGTGTTTTCCAGTTGATGTTTTTTGGTGTCTGGAAAATGAGCCATTTCAAAAACCTCCAGAATGTGACATCACAAATCACCTAGCAACCTCAGCAAAGCCCAGCCCGTTACCTAGCAACCTCAGAAATGCTCTAGCTGGTTTTACTGATGTATACGCTGTACAATGGCTGCTGGAAAAGACAAGTGCTTTGTTGTTGATTTACCATCCACAAACCACTTCCTAGAGTCTTGCTGGTTTTGCAGGAGGCTCCACTTCTGCTTTTCAAAGATGCATACTTGTATAATTGTGGATCTGCTTGTGAGTTTGAGTGGGTTGGAGGGGCGTGGCCAGCAGCAGATTATGTGGATTTAAAGTGACAGGGTAAAGTGACAAATAGGAGACTAAATCTCATTATCTATGAATAATTTTGTGCAGAAAATGTGATGAACTTGTTTTGTAGCCCATAGACCAATCATAATGTCTTAAGGGAGCATAACAGGTCCCCATTAATTAATTCAGACACAGACTGCAGCTGAACTTTTCCAAGTTTACAGTCTTTCAGTACGGCGAATGCAGCATTAGCTTGTGCTAATTACAGTTAGCCTTGTCATTAAGTACAACAACGATCAATCCCCACTGGTTTTCCAGCTGGAACGCAGATGAGTTGGTTGAAGCTTGATGTTTTTTTTCTCAAACTGATTTATGACTTCAGAGGGAAATAACTCAGCTGAGCTAACTACTGGAAACGAGCGGCTCCATCCCACAGGAAGCCGGGAGACACACAGGCAGTTAAACTCCTCTCAGCACGCTGATCAATCACTTCCTGGTATTCCCGATGGTAGCATTTCTCTTTTGTCTTTGGCTAAAGACGACATGACATTTCTCCTGCTAGTGCTAGCTGAGGATGTTTGTTTTGGTTCCATTTACCCAGAATGCCCTGCGCTGCAGTCAGTGGCGGAGCTAGACTTTTAAAGTTGAGGGGGCCAAGGGGGGCCAGGACTACGTCTGGGGGGGAAAAATTTAAAATGTGTGTGTGCACATGTATATATATATATATATATATATATATATATATATATATATATATATATATAATTTAAAAAAATAACTGTTTGGTTAAAAAATAACCAAACTGAATATTTGGTTATTTTTTAAGCCCCTCTGTCATTTGACACCTTTGACTGGCGCACATGGAGACATGATAGACTTTATGCAAAGAGTTCATCACAGAGGAAACTAAAATCATTCAAATTAAAGATCCTTTTTGAATATCATCTCATGGAATTTGAACTAAATGCGTCTTTCTGACCGGGAGCTGACAGCGAGTTGAAGAGTTATGGACACCTTGGTTAGGAAGCTCTGTTTGGACAGGTAATTTGACAGGTAAAAATAGTTCGGGTCGGACCAGAACTATTTGCCTGATGGAGGTTCGGGCTTCTAATGAGTTTACATTTAATGAGTTTGGAGCACACAGAGAAAAGCTAAAGAGAATGTTCTCTACTTGTAGTTTAGTAGAGGAATACCGTGTTTCCCCGATAGTAAGACACCCCCGATTGTAAGACGTATCGGGGGTTTCAGGGGGGTCGGCTAATATAAGCCGGTCTTACTTTCGGGGAAACACGGGGGTATTGCCGCCTCCCTCTCGTCTAGCTGCGCGCCCACGTCTCCTGCCCACGTCCGCACCGTCCCACTCTCCATACGTCACCGCGCCGTCCCCTGCACTTCCTTTTATAAAACTGTTTTGTGGTGAATACAATACTGTTCCGGTTGTTAATAAATGTTAATTTTATGGTTAAAACAAAAAATTCGACAATTTTTTTCCAATATAAGACATACCCCGAAAGTAAGACATAGTGGGGCTTTTGGGGATAAAAAGAAAGTAAGACACTGTCTTACTTTCGGGGAAACACGGTAGCAGCTGACTGTTGAGAGAGGAAAGAAATTAAAGTGCAGATCCGATAGGCAGAAACTAGCGCAGTGCGCTGGGCAATAAATGCGCATAAATGCTCCACCGTTACGCTCCAAGTAATCACACATGAGACGACAAACGCCAAATATACAATATATAGTTACACTGCTTAGTTAATGGTGTTTTAAAAACAAAACCAGTAAAAACTTAACTGAGTTAATATGTCAGATTCCCTACTCACCCTCGTCTTGATAAGAACAGAGAGCAGTCCGCTGGTTTCTGTCCAGACTGTGATCAAGCGCACAGCTGACACTTGGTGCGCAGACAGTTTCAACTTTACGCACAGAGAACATCATGGAGCTCATTATTAGTCAGACTAAGAACAATATCTATCAGAGAATCATCTCTAATCTGGACGCTTTAACGGACCAGAGACTTTGGAGCGTTTAGCGCAGCTGATCCGCTTCTGCTGGTTTTTCTCCCGCTGAGGGATCAGGAACCGATCAGAGTTCTGCCGTCTTCTAATCACGTCATTTTGTGAAATGTTACCTGATTTCAAAAACGTTCTCGCAGAGAAATAGTAAATGTTTCGTTAGATGACTGCAAATTGGAAATAAAATGATTTTTTTCTTTGACGGACAACGAAAAAACTAGCTCAACCTCTGCTCCAAACTACGAACATTGTCGGCCCCTCTTCGGTTTTTTCTCTTTTTTGCGGAGGATCAATAAATAACTTATTGGTGTTTTACCATCACCACCAGGTATGAAGTGCTTTAGCCTTTGAGTTGCACCACAGCGTAGCAACTGAAACATCCAGGAGAAGAATATCAGCTTGTTATGAGTTTAAAGGAGGCTGGTATCACGCCTGATGAAAATCTATTTATTTATGTCACATGGACTTATATAAAGTTTTATACATTTTCTTTTCATATATTTATTGTTTTTCTTCTTTAGATATTAGGTTGACTTAGAATGATTCCAAATAATGTAAAGGAATAACCTGGTGTTGTTACATGTCAATCATCGGGGGGGCCACTAGGGGGGCCAATCAGATGACAGGGGGGGCACTGGCCCCCCTGGCCCCCCCTCTGGCTCCGCCACTGGCTGCAGTCCACTTCCTGCGTTTGGAGCGGTTTCCAAACTGCTTGGCGTTCACATACGAATTCAAACCGACCCAGAGTTTGTTTGTAGACGGACCCGAGTTCACATTTTTAAAGAAATGTCCACAGAGGACGGGATCCTGCCCCAGTGGAGGAGCTGCAGTATGTCAGGAGATCGACGGGTGGTTTTGCTCTTATGGATGAATTGAGGTTTATTTCTGTCTGTTTTTTTTATTTAATTTCATAAAATTTAAAATTCTGAAAGCTTTTTTGCTTTTAAATTCATGAATAGGAATAACTTTAATGTATTCATTTTGCACACTATGCTTGTAAATGATACTTTAAAGTATAAATATTTGCATTTTACTTTGTGCTATTCAACAAATTAAAGTTATTTGCAAAACTGCGATAAAATCATGTTTTAGAGGAAAAATAATGATTAAAAATAAGTGATCAAAAGGAATAAAACCACGTTCCCTCAGGTTTATCTGAACGTTTTCCACCAATCAACAGCAGCTTGCCATAGCTCCGTTCATCAGACTGAGCAGAAATCTTTCCTGCATGTCGCTGGGCAGGCCTGGAGGATCTGTGAAGGACAGCAGCGCTGACCACACGGACACTCATAACCCCGACTTTTTATTCTGGAATAAAAACGCCTGCTGGGATCAGAGCGGCGCCAGCTCAGCTGACTGCAGGCGAGCCTGAGGGACCAGGAGGGACAGCAAAGGTGACCGCAGAGGCACACACTCCGCTCCGCTTGTTTTCCTTCTGTTGAACGTGTTTATTAAAGCTCATTAGCATTCAGAGCTGGGCCCACCCACACGCCTGCTGCAATGTCACATTTGGCCCTCTTCAGCTTCTAGATGTAAAGATTAACTGAGGTTTTTAATCGATGCATAAGTTGCTGATCTGGAGCCAGCAGGGGTCAGACAAGATGACGGTAACAAGACGGTGAACTGCTGAAACACAAATCAATAACAGTATGGATGGAGCCAATAACTGGATCCATCACTGTGGGATTAATGCACAACTAATCATTTACAACCATTGTTAATTTGCTTTTGAGCCAAAAACTAAACAAATGTTGACTTTTCTTTGTTTTTCTACTCAAACTTAGAGATTAAACTCTATTGTTCAGTTTGTGATGCTGCTGGATGGGATTTGCCCCTCAGGGTCACAAACTCTGACAACTTGAGAAATTCTCTCAGAGAGTAAAATCTCTCTGATTGACTGCAGCACGTTATTAAAAAACAAAGTCAAATGTCCTCTAGACTTCATGTCGATGTCTGCAACATGAGTACATATCAGGTTTTGAGCCGCAAACTGATTACATTTTCATAAAACAAAATGTGAAAACATGTTTCATTTCCGGGCTGCGTCTATGAAACCACCTGAAAGGCTGAACGTTTCTCCATGTTTTCCTACATCCTGGTCCTTCAGGGACGTGAAAACAAGGCCGAGACGTTTCTAAGAAAACAAGCTGAACCGCCTTGTTAACGGCTGATTTAAAGTCCACAGTTCCACCAACAGCATTCAAATGGAGACACAGCAGATAGAAACAGTCGCTCTATAAAGACTGAAAGCTTCTCACTTCTTTTCTTGCAGGCAGCTTTTTTTTGGTGCTTTTATGATAAAACACCAACCCTCCTCCCCCTGAAAGCAGAGACTCAATTCATCCAGCCGTCTCTCCGGATCCTTTCAGGATAATTAGGCCTACACACCTCCGATTCAGTTATGTCAATTTCATCTGATTGAAATTCCTCCCCGGCTTTTGCCATTTGAATCTGCCGCTGCCCACTGAAAGGCAGCTGACAGTCTGCTCCGGCTCGGCCCGCAGCATCACTCCAATCTGCCAATTTCAGCTTAGAAATTGAATTTGAATGGATCCGACTGTAAGCAGGAGGTCTGGCTGTAATTCTTATCAACTGCCGAGCGGCGCACGGACAGCTACATCCGCAGGTAGTGGCAGGTGCTGCTGGAATATAAACAGCAGCTGCTGATGAAGAGGAGCAGACAGGAGGAAGGTGGGCGGAGGGAATGCTGACGGAGAGAGAGACGGATCATCAGAGCAACAACTGGACGGATCCGGAGAGGAAGACACGCCGTGAGACGATTAGAGGACGGCGGGAATCTGAGCTGCTACACCAGAATCTTTCTAAATGAGAAAAGCAGGCGTTAAAACGAGCGGGGAGCATCCTCAGCGGATTCCCACCACTAAACGGATTCAGGTCACACACAGTTCACCCAAGCCTTATCATTATTGTTCCCAACACTCCGGCTTTTACAGAAATAACTCGCATCTCAGGGGATTCCGTATGCGAGCCGAAAAGTTTACAGCCACGAATGAGCAGACGGGGGCTCAAACCGCGTCGCAGGAGAAAAGACGTGACGGATCACTGGAGCAGCCACAGAATCAGGCCAGAATCCTTATCCAGTCCAGGGAAAAAACATTTTCACCATTTAACTGATAAAAAGTGTTTCAATTTTTCATTTCAAGATGGAAAACTGATAAATGAAATGAGTTCAGACAACATGTGGCGTTGAGACGCAGCGTGACGGCACAGAAAGTCAAAACCATCCGATTCAAGTTCATCCAGCAGGGCTGGAGGACACCAACCGGCTCAGAGCACATCTGGAGAACCCGACCAAAAATCTGTCAGCATGGAGAATCAAAACTAATGAGACAAACTGGAAATAAATCACTGAAGACCCGCAGAGAGCCGAGCAGCCGAGCGCCGACAGGACGACGCCTCGCCTCCTCAGACCTGAGGTCAGACTCCTGGGTTTTAGGGTTTATGCCAGGTGTGGGCATTAATCATATTCTTTATCAATTATTATCTAAGAATTTCGATTTATTGTTGTCACAATAAATTCCACTTAATGATGCTGTTAGTTTTATATTTTTGTTCACTCTTGGTTCGATAAAAGCATCAATAAATATTGATAGACAGATTAACTTTACATGTTTCCTGATGTATTCGGGCAAAAACATGCAGCTACTTAAACAAAAATGAATAACTTTGTGTTATCACTTTTATCGAACTGTACCACAGAATATCATGATAAAACTTTAAGTCCATCGTTTGTTTCTGATTATATTTTTCAGTGTTTGTAGATTTTCATGGTTTGGTTTCCATCTTCAGGTGAAAGCGACCAGCAGCACCTGCTGCTGCACCACAACATCTTCTCTAGAGCTGTCATATTTTATCTGACTTCCTGCCATCCGTTGCCACGGTTACGGATCATGCTGTGAAAGCGGTGGATGCGGGTTGAGCCCTCACCATGTTGGAGACGCCGCGGACGGTCTCGGGGTTCAGCATGACGATCTCCGTGGTAACGTGTCCCTCCACGGCCTCCGTCATGTTCTCCACTGTGCAGTTGATGGCCGGGTCTTTGATCTTGAACCAGTTGTCGGCGTACCAGCCAATCAGAAACCAGACGTGCTTCTTCCCGTACAGCTTCTCCTTGAACACCTGCGGCGGGGGGAAGGGAGACGCGTCAGTCCCGGGGACGGCGAGACAGACGCGGTGGACAGGGAGGAAACGCACCGACCTCACAGAACACCTTCCTGGCCTCGGTTTCATAAAACAGCCCCACAATGATCCTGGCATCCTGGCGCTGCATCAAATTAGCAGAAAGTATTGCTTAGTTACATCAGCAGCATGAATTTGACTTCACAATATCGCAGCTTGATGTGGCAGCACAATGTGCCAAAGTCCCGCTGCTTGACAGGATGGCACATATTGCTGTTCAGGAGTCGATAATTAGCGTGGCGCATTAATTTCCTCCATCAAGTCGCCTCTATGCTAATGGCGTCGTGTGCAGCTGTGAGGCGGAGGAGGAAGGAGACGGCCAGCAGCCGAGGTGAATTTTTAATCAAAGCACCTTGAGGTTCTTGACAGCGACAGCCGGGTCGGTGAGGAAGCTCTGACGAACGCTGATCTCGATGCCTGCCTCCTTCACCCTCTGCTCCAGATCATCCAGAGTCTGGCAGATGAAAGGAAGGACGGGGCGGGGGGGGGGGGGGTGCAGAGAGACACGCAGAGGGGTGACAGGTTGAAACACAAAAGTAAGTCCGACGGGGAAAACAAAACTAATAACAGCACATGGAGTGTATATTGGATATATAGAGCAGAGGGATGAGTGTGTGTGAGATAAACAAGAGAAGCAGGGAGGATTTTTTTAGACATCAGCTGGAAATGAGAAAAGTAGAAGGCGAGATGAGAGAGGACGGAGCAGAATCATTAACTTCCATTACAGGAAACGGGCCAGGTGCCGCGGCATCGACCGCCGCTCCTGAGGAGGATGTATTGCTTGATCAATATTTCTCACAACCAACACACCCCAAAAAAAAAATCCCTCATCAGTCAGCAGCAGAGATTGACTGTAGCCAGAGAACACAAAAAGAGCTAATAAACAAACACCGAGAGGCGGGAGGACAATCAGGAAACCAAAGACTGCAGTGATGAAACAAAGAGCCGGGGTGAAAACACCGCCGGGGGGGCAGGGGGGGGAGAGGGGGGCGGTCACTGACCGAGGTGAAGACTTCTGTGGTCTGCTGGATGGTGGCGATGCGTGACCAGTTCCACTTCTTGAAGAGCCGCACCCTGGTGGGGTTATGGAGGGTGGCAGACGGGTGGGTGCGGAAAAAGGTGGGGAAGCGCTGGCGGTTGGACAGCGCTGGAGAGCTGGAGCCGTAGGACAGCTGGGGACAGAGAGGACAGAGGGGACAGGGGGTAGAGAGGAGACAGAGAGGGGCGGGGGAGAGAGGGGGGCAGGGGGGGAGAGGACAGAGGAGACAGAGAGGGGCAGGGGGGGGACAGAGGGGACAGAGGGGACAGGGGAAGAGAGGAGACAGAGAGGGGCGGGGGGAGAGAGGACAGAGGGGGGCATGGGGGAGAGGACAGAGGGGACAGAGAGGACAGAGGGGGGTAGGAGGGGAGAGGACAGAGAGGGGCAGGTGGGGAGGACAGAGGGGCGGGGGGAGAGAGGACAGAGGGGACAGAGGGGACAGAGGGGACACGGGGAGAGGACAGAGGAGACAGAGAGGGGCGGGGGGGGAGGACAGAGGGGACAGGGGGAGAGAGGACAGAGGGGACAGGGGGAGAGAGGACAGAGGAGAGAGAGGACAGAGGACAGAAGAGAGAGAGGACAGAGGGGACAGGGGAAGAGAGGACAGAGGGTACAGGGGGAGAGAGGAGACAGAGAGGGGCGGGGGGAGAGAGGACAGAGAGGACAGAGGGGGGCAGGGGAGGAGAGGACAGAGGAGACAGAGAGGGGCAGGGGGGGAAGGACAGATGGGACAGGGGGAGAGAGGACAGAGGGGACAGGGGGAGAGAGAGAAATTAGCAAAGTACATCTGTCTGAGAAGCTCAAACTCTCAAAAGAGGAAACATTGAGTTTTTCCTCCCACACTGGACTCGGCTCACATCATTTCTCTGTCCTGTCCTGTATGGCCCCGCCATCTTTGTTTCTGTATCAACTGAATATGAAGAAAGGAAATGGAACTGGTGTCTAAAACTGACTTCAAAATAAGAGCTCGACTATAAAGTCTAATTGCTTTAATTCTTGACAGTCGAACTTCAACACAGATGTCAAACTTTATTGAACTGAAAGTTCAGAAACAGTGACAGTTGATGTGAGCTTCACACACGGCCATCACTCCGGTTCACATCAGACCTCAGTCTACTCACACTTCACTACTTTTCTGTCCAACTCCAAATTATCCACCGAAAGTCTGCTAATTCACAGATTCTGTTTCATAGAGCATATCTAACATATTAAAAAGAAGCTGAAATATCTGGACCAATCCAGAAAGAGCATTAATTATTCTTGGTGTTGATTGGCTGAGCCCATAAAAGACAGATTTTAGGCTGTGCAGCATGATAGGATGGTTTCCACTGCATATTAGTGACATATTTGGTGTTTGAATGGTTAAAACAGGCAGTAATATTTAATACTTTTTCTCAGTGGATGAAGATGTCTAAAAAAAACCCACTAATTCAAAAAAAGCTTCTTTTCTTTATTTTTGTTCACAAACTTGTCAGTTGTGATTTCTTCATTAATAACTGATGACTTGGTGAAAGTGATTTTATAAAAACCACATCATCTCTTCCAGCCCGTGTCAGAGGGTGTACTTATTTCTTACGATATTTGGTGATATACTCTCAACCATTTAATCAGTTTTTGCAGAACTGTTGTGTTGTGATGAAATTTAAAAGTAAAATGAACCACAAACATCTCAGCCTGGACGTTTATATTGTCGCCTCAGAAACACCTAACCGTCTCTTCTTCCTTCTTTTTAACATCTCTCAATTTAATAAAATGTGTCAACAAAGTCTGTAACTGTGATTAAAAACCAAACATTTCCTGCAGGATTTCTCATGCAGATGCCGCCATGAAACCGAGATGGCACTTCGGTTTATTAGAGAGAAATGAAGAGCTGATCCGGTTCTTCCTCCTGCCCGGCGCCGCCGTCCGGACCCTGCAGAGGTTTTCAGGATCAGCGGCGAGGAGAGACGCGACGACCGTCCTCCCATCAAACACTTCCACAGCAACGACCGGAGATAAAATCCTTGACAGGTCTTTCTTTAAAACACACAACCTGCCGTTCAGGGAGCCATTAGGGAGCGAAACGGCCGCAGCCCCATTACCCACACACCCACTGGGTTTTAACCACCGGCAGCCAGAGGGGCGCGCTGATGGATGCCACATGTCCGGGACAATGTGGGCTCCCCACAGAAACAAATCCCCGCAGGCAGAGGCAGGTAGATGGAAGAATCGATACGAAGGAAGGATGAAATTAAGGCAGAAACAACGGATGTGGAGGAAGAAGAGAAACATCAGAAGAGAACGGCTTCAGAGAAAAACATACGCCAAAAATCCTCCAGCGTGTAATGCAGTTTAAATTACACCTCCACAAACAAATAAGGCTGATTATTGCCCACTTAAACGCTTAATCGATGGAAGATTCATATTTATAAAACCTCCGGAGCACAGAGGAAAGCCAGCTTTATGTTCCTCGTGTTTTAATAATCTACAGTCAGAGAAATACCAGCAGGAGAAGCACATCTTTACAGAATAAAGCCCTAGAAATGCAGCAGAGCAGCCAGCTCCAGTCAGCTCTCACATGTTTTATTGGATTTAATCTACTTACTAACAGAAACACAATCATAGCTGCTCTGCTGCTTTTCTAACTGCGGCTCATTCTGAGCATCATCAGGAATCCAACACAAATCAATGCAAGTGAGCAGAACCAACAGAACTAAAGTATTCATATTAGGATGAAAATAAACACTAAAAATGTGACATTTTATCAGGTATTTGATGGACGGATGGATGGATGGATGGATGGATGGATGGATGGATGGATGGATGGATGGATGGATGGATGGATGGATGGATGGATGGATGGACGGACGGACGGACGGACGGACGGACGGACGGACGGATGGATGGATGGACGGATGGACGGACGGATGGATGGATGGATGTACAGACGGATGTACGGATGGATGGATGGATGGACGGATGGACAGACGGACGGATGGATGGACGGATGGACGGATGGATGGATGGATGGATGGATGGACGGACGTACAGACGGACGTACAGACGGACGGATGGATGGACGGATGGACAGACGGACGGATGGATGGACGGATGGATGGATGGATGGATGGATGGACGGACGGACGGATGGATGGATGGATGGATGGACGGACGGACGGACGGACGGATGGATGGATGGATGGATGGACGGACGGACGGACGGACGGATGGATGGATGGATGGATGGACGGACGGACGGACGGATGGACGGACGGATGGATGGACGTTGCTATGGTTTCTCAGGTAAACTGCTCAACATTTTTCCGTTTATTTGTAAAATGAAACTGTTCAACATAAATCCCCGGGTCAGGATTCAAAACCCCAACCTTCTTGTTGCTAGGCAACAGCGCCAGCATCACTCCACCGTGCAGCCCCCTTTTTTTTGTTTTACACCTACACATTTTTTAAAGACTCAGTCTTCTCCTCCGATCCAAGATGAAGCCGCAGCCAAACTGATCCGGAGGTCAGAGTTCAGAGAGATGCGGGAGCTTCTGAGCGTTTGCCCTCCAGTCAGACAACTTCCAGATCCTAAACCAGCAACCTGAGGAGCTGAAGACCGAGGAGCACAACTCATCCGGGGTTCTGTCAGGTCTTCATAAATTAGTCTGAGTTTCAGCGGCGGATGACTCAGGAGAATATTAAAGTCATTACGATGAATTATCTGGAGTGTTAAAGCTGCTCTGGGTTCACATCCTACATAAATCACAAAAAAGATCAAACTACCGCAGGAGCCGGAGAGGAAATATGTTCCGGTCGCTTTAAAGTCACTCTGCGGCTTATTTAGGGCTGAACCTGGAAGAGCAGAACTATTTCAGTTGTGTCAAACCCGAAATAACCGAGTTTAAGCTTCCTGATGGCAACATTTCAATAAGGAGGCACAAATAAAGCAGCAGCAGAAAAAAGATGCAAGAGATTCTCAGATCTCTGAGGATCCGGCTCCTCCAGGAACAGGGAGAAACGGGATGGCGCTAACGGCCTCCGTGATCCGGACCGGGTCGCCGTGGGCCGGGCCGCCGCAGGCAGAGATGACAGCATGGAGGCTGGGAGGTTAAACCAGCAGAGGCCTGTAGTAAAGACAGACGGATTCCTTTCGTCTGCGGGGAGAATCTGCCGCTGGAGCCGAGACGGAAATGAAGACGGGTGAAAGAGAAAGAGAGGCGGCGGGGGAGGAAGAGAGAGGGGCGAAGAAACGAGAGAGAGGCTGACAAAGAGAAGACCAGCTCCAGGCAGCGACAAACCGACAAAGAAAAGGAGGAAAGAGAGCAAGTCAGAAAGTGGAAAGAGTTTTTAATGATGAGGAAACAGAGAAAGACCGGAAACAAGAAAGAGGGCAGAAGCCACGCTCTTGAGCTGATTGTTCTCACCGACTAATCTGTGGATGAAACGTCAATTATGGGACAAAGATAACGAGCCGAGCGGCGCGGAAAGAAGCGAACTGAAGCTCAGAGACGCTGCAGATCTCCAGATCTGAGAGGAAACAAGCAGCTCTTGTGTTGTTGGAGGCTAAACGATGAGCTCTGTCCCGGACAGAGGAGCAGACACACGTTTTAATCAATGAAACAGCCAGGGCATCGATTGGTGGATTTAAGAGCAATTAGTGGAAAACAAACGAAAAGCTGAGTTTCACGTCGTGAAGGATTTTATGGTTGAATCCTGAAATACGAGCAAAAAATCCTTCAAGTTGAAACTTTAGATCTTTATTTACTCCGAGGGAAATGAATTCATGTGAATGTCGTCACTGATATCCGGAAGGATCTCCAGTAGCTGCTTCCATCGGCCACTAAGCTGCACAATTTCACATTTTAAAATAATTTCACTTATTTAGAAACACGGCAGTTTTTAAAAATCTTGTTTTTCCATAAAAGGCTTTGGCTCTGCAGGGTGAGGTGTTCGTTTACGGCTGCATCAAGATTGGATTATGTTGCAATAGAAACTTTTTTCACATCACAAGAGTCACATGATGAACAACTGGGAAACCTGCGTGACATCACCAGCTCTGCTAATCCACCTCCTTTGCTTTTGCCGCTCCTCTTTAAATCTCTGTCTGTATGATGTTGGGATATGATGCTAAAAGCAATACTTTGCTGCAGCATCATAACTGTCTGAAAGTTAAAAAGTCTAAATCCCTCCAGCTGCACAGCGTCCAGAACCAGAGGGAAAAACAGGGACGCTTCCGTTACCCCGACCCGCTGCAGGGTGGAGGCTTTTATTACCCCGACCCGCTGCAGGGTGGAGGCTTCTATTACCCCGACCTGCTGCAGGGTGGAGGCTTCTATTACCCCGACCTGCTGCAGGGTGGAGGCTTCCATTACCCCAACCTGCTGCAGGGTGGAGGCTTCTATTACCCCGACCTGCTGCAGGGTGGAGGCTTCTATTACCCCGACCTGCTGCAGGGTGGAGGCTTCTATTACCCCGACCTGCTGCAGGGTGGAGGCTTCTATTACCCCGACCTGCTGCAGGGTGGAGGCTTCTATTACCCCGACCTGCTGCAGGGTGGAGGCTTCTATTACCCCGACCTGCTGCAGGGTGGAGGCTTTTATTATCCCGACCTGCTGCAGGGTGGAGGCTTCTATTACCCCGACCCGCTGCAGGGTGGAGGCGTCTATTATCCCGACCTGCTGCAGGGTGGAGGCTTTATTATCCCGACCTGCTGCAGGGTGGAGGCTTCCATTACCCCGACCGCTGCAGGGTGGAGGCTTCTTTACCCCGACCGCTGCAGGGTGGAGGCTTCTATTACCCGACCTGCTGCAGGGTGGAGGCTTCATTACCCCGACCTGCTGCAGGGTGGAGGCTTTATTACCCCGACCTGCTGCAGGGTGGAGGCTTCTATTCCCGACCGCTGCAGGGTGGAGGCTTCTATTACCCCGACCGCTGCAGGGTGGAGGCTATTATTACCCCGACCCGCTGCAGGTGGAGGCTTTTATTACCCCGACCTGCTGCAGGGTGGAGGCTTCTATTATCCCGACCTGCTGCAGGGTGGAGGCTTCTATTGCCCCGACCCGCTGCCGGGTGGAGGCTTTATTACCCCGGCTGCAGGGTGGAGGCTTATTATCCCGACCGCTGCAGGGTGGAGGCTTTATTACCCCGACCTGCTGCAGGGTGGAGGCTATTACCCCGACCTGCTGCAGGGTGGAGGCTTTATTACCCCGACCTGCAGCAGGGTGGAGGCTTTTATTATCCCGACCTGCTGCAGGGTGGAGGCTTCTATTACCCCGACCTGCTGCAGGGTGGAGGCTTCTATTACCCCGACCTGCTGCAGGGTGGAGGCTTCTATTACCCCGACCTGCTGCAGGGTGGAGGCTTCTATTACCCCGACCTGCTGCAGGGTGGAGGCTTCTATTACCCCGACCTGCTGCAGGGTGGAGGCTTTTATTACCCCGACCCGCTGCAGGGTGGAGGCTTCTATTACCCCGACCTGCTGCAGGGTGGAGGCTTTTATTACCCCGACCCGCTGCAGGGTGGAGGCTTTTATTACCCCGACCTGCTGCAGGGTGGAGGCTTTTATTACCCCGACCCGCTGCAGGTGGAGGCTTCTATTACCCCGACCTGCTGCAGGGTGGAGGCTTTTATTACCCCGACCTGCTGCAGGGTGGAGGCTTTTATTACCCCGACCTGCTGCAGGGTGGAGGCTTCTATTACCCCGACCTGCTGCAGGGTGGAGGCTTCTATTACCCCGACCTGCTGCAGGGTGGAGGCTTCTATTACCCCGACCTGCTGCAGGGTGGAGGCTTTTATTACCCCGACCTGCTGCAGGGTGGAGGCTTCTATTACCCCGACCTGCTGCAGGGTGGAGGCTTATTCAGTTACCACTGCGCCGTAATCTGGGATTTGGTGAAACGTCTTTAAAATCTGTTCCAGTAAAAAATCTAAAAACTCTGCAGTAAATTTACTTGAACTGTAAAACTCTCCTGCCGTGACAGGATGACTGGTTATTGCTTTATTAATTGCAGTAATAAAGCAATTATTCACAAGTAATAATTGCTTTATTACTGGTTAAACTCGTAACAGCTGCTGCTCTTCCACACATTCAGGTCCTGAACATTATTTACATGAAAGGATCAAATGCTGGAAACATGCAGCAAACGGACAGAATAAAGTCTGAAGTTCCTGGGAAAAGATCTGGAGGAAGAAACTTTATAACAACCTTTCAGCCCTGAAAGAGACGCCAGGAAAATCTGTTTCTGCTCCGACGTCAGGAAGGCAAACATGAGCAGCTTGTTAACATCTACTGGGAATTTTAACTGGAGCTCAGATGGCTGGACTGGAAAACCTGATGTCTGCTGTGAAGCACGGCGGAGGATCTGTGATGCTGTGGCATCAGGAGAACTTTGATGTTTCACATCTAAATCTGATCAGATGTTTGATCAAAAATATGAGCAGGTCAACACAATCAATCATTTTTCCAAATAAATATCAAATCAAATGGTTGGAATAAAAGATAAATTTATTTTCCACTCAGCTCAACCAAAACCGCAGCACTTCAACTAGAGCCGGGAGGAAAATCTCATTTCTATTCATTCCAAATTAAATTTTAAAAACTCGATTTTATTTCTAACATTCTTTCTTTGAGCTGAATTCAAACCAAACTGAAGCTGTCAAACAAGATGGCGGCTCTTTGGGCTCACATCCCTCTGAGCTCTGGAGCCTTAAACACAGCTGGGAAAAATCAGTTTTCCAAAAATAAAATCTCCCAAAACTGAAAAAGTAACAATGGATTTATCACCCAGCCCTCCTGCCTGGACTGCGGGTCTGTTTCCGGACGAGCCGCAGAACCCCAGAAAAACTCACCACGATGAGGTTCCACATGCGGGCGGCTTCGGCCACCAGCGTGGAGACGCCGCTGCAGCCGGGCATCAGGACGATCTTGATGGGCTCGGTGTAGAGCAGGTCGTACAGCAGCTTGGTGGCCTCCCCCGGGTCACACTGCAAGGACAAAACAAATGCATTTAGATCAGGACCAGAAATAGATGGACAAGAGAAAAGATAAGAGTGACGGAGGGATGGGAGAGAGTGATAAAAAGGAGAACCAAAGAGGCAGAATGAGGAATGAGAGGGTGAAGATAAAGGGAGCTGGCAGCTGCCTTAAAAACAGCGACATCACAAGTGGAAGGAAAACTCTGGAAATAGAAGAAACGGATACAAGATTCAGAAACAAGGTGATAAAATGTAAAAATAAGAAAAACGAGCGTCACATTTTCATCCTGACAGCAACAATCTTTAATTAAATCCCCCGTCTGACTCCAGATCAGCACAGAGAGGCAGCCGGCAGACAGAGGTGACCCGATGGGGCGGCGCCGGCCGTCACACACATTTACACCCTCCATGAAGTCGTTTACGACACATCCAGGAAAAGGAAACGTCCCGGCGATCCATCACCGGCGGATCGGCTGACAGCCACGGATAAACGGCACGCGATCAGAGGAACGCTGCGCACAATCCACTTCAGAGGGACGGGACGTCCACTCACATGACGTCTGGGGCAGAAATGGCCCCTGGACGGCCCGGTGCGGGACCCCATGGGCCCCCCAGGGGCCCCGCAGTTAGCAGCAGGGGCCTGAGCGGAGTGTGTGGGATTGGTATTCAGCGGCTGGTCGTTCATTAACTCTCAGGCTGCGTCTCATCGCAGACAAGAGTCAAGGAGCCGACAAGCTATTAGATCATTCTGAGCTCCATTACAGAGAATCAGCTCCCAATTTAAAACCCATCTCTCTTCAGCTTTACCATTTAAACAAAATTCAATAAAACTGAAGAATTATGACAATAAGTTAGAAACCCGTCCGCTGGATCCAGATGTTCCCCGTTAGCTTTTAATCAGACTGGGTCGGGATTCGTACTGGAAATAATTTCAACCATAATTCAGTTCTGTGAATACTTTTGCGTGGCTGTGCTGAGTTTGAGCCACATCGCCTCCGGACCAGAGAACATTCACCTGACAACGGATCGCTGCAGCTGCTCGTCGTCCGGAAAATCCTCATTTGCTGAGAGAAAGCAGGAGCTGATTGGAAGTGGAGTCGTGACTGTGAATCTGACGAGCGTTTGGATGATCGAGCGAACGCAGGCATGGAGGACCCGACGGCTCCCCGGGGGGAAGCCGAAACATCTGCGCGATCTGGCGATGAGCACAAGTGGCCGCAGTGATCAGCCTGAATTCATGCCTGTAAATGGTGAGCGGTGATTACGCATGGAAGAGCTGGAGTTCATCAGCACACATGGGCCTGAAGGAGCCGCTTCAGAACCACTCTCAGCAAAAACTCAGCAGTTATGAGTGAAAACAGAAAGTCATGAAAAATCATTTCTCTGCTTCAAGGCAGCGCGCGTTTCACTGAAGAGCAAATCACATCATTTTGTTTCAGTCATCAGATAGAAAGCTACAGTTCTCACCTCCAGAACAAAATGTTGGATGTCTTGCATTAAAAAAGTTTTGTTTTAAATAAGCTACATTTAATAATATAGCCCATTTAAAACAGTTCAAGTCCTGAACATCTAAATGAATCAAACGAAACATAAATGCACCAAAAAAATCTGGAACTAATTTCCAGAAAACTGCAAAACAGCTGAAACACTGAGTTCCTTTAAATCCAGACTAATCTGTTCAGAGCTGCTTTTGAAACATAATAAATGAAACATTAATCAACATTTTGATGCCTAATGATGGCACTTGGTAAAATGTAATTGTTGATGATTTTGTATTTTTGTGCGTCTTTGAAATACGCTATAAAAATTACATGTATTACATTGTAAACAAAGGCATGGCAGCATTTAAGAAAATGAAGCAGGAAAAGAGAAAGTTTAGAGAAAATGTTGACAGAAGGCGACGACAGCAGAACCAGATCTGGGATCATAGAACCGCTTTCTGTTCGCTCAGATTAAGAAAAGATAAATCCATCCTCGTCTCAACATCCCTCAGAGGAGTCGCAGATTTACGTTTCAGTTTCAGGTAAATGTGAGAGTCATCTGCATAGCGGTGAAATGAGACGCCGTGTTTTTTAAAGATGGATCCAGAAACAGACCCCGTAAGGAAGTGATGATAGAGGAAGAGGTTTCCTCCTAATCGGACAGAAAAGTTCTTTATCTGGAAGATTCAACCATGTTGGACAGATGTTCTGATGTGCAGCATTAATAAAACCACTTCATGCTCCAAACATCTGCCTGGGCTCAGCTGGGCTTTCTGCAGCAGCTGCTCTGCATTCTGACTCCAGGAACCTGCGTGCGGCCAACATGTCGGCCCGTCTGAAAACATTCTCGTTCAAATTTCTCATCTTTTCGCTGGAAGTTTTTCATTTGAGTTCAACAAAGCTTTTCATTTTTCCCTTAAAGTGAAAGTGATCCCTCTGTGAGGAGGCTGCGACTGAACCCTGATAATCTGATCTCAGAGTAAATATGCTGAAACAAAGCTGCTGCCTTCACCATCCGCCTGCAGCTGCACATGAAACGCGCCGGATGGAAGACGCTGCACATGTTCAGGGGAACGCGGGTGAGTCAGGAAATCATCGGTGGTTAATTCAAACGTTTACTCGTGTGACACGCTCATTCCATTTAGCATCATCATTTAGATCCACTGTGTCATCCTGGATGATCTGATGGAGCAGGTTCTGCTTCTGCTGGAGGTTTCTTCCTGTTAAACGGGAGTTTTTCCTCTCCACTGTCACCACATGCTTGCTGGATGTGAGGCATTACTGTAAAGTTACGTTACGTTCTCAGCAGGAGGAGTGAAAGCTGCAGGCCGATGGACAGAAAACGTTTTTAATTTTAATAAACTGATTGATAACTAGAATCATTTAGTGTGTGACTGGATTATAAACACTTCCTTTTTTTCCAAAGTGACATTTGTTGTAAGTTGGAGCTACATGAATAAACTGAACTGATGTCTGAACGTCAGATCTGTCGCTTCCTTTTCCTCCATTTTAACAGTTTAAAGAGGAGGTTAAATATTCACAGGTTGGTTTAGTTTGATGTTTAAATGAGTTCATTTCTCTATTTGGAGCAAACTTAGCTCAGCTCTCTGCTGCAGGTCTCCACATCTGCAGCGGTTCTGTTCGGGTTTCAGAGTGAGGGCTGGAAGGTCCGAGCCGAGTTTCAGGACCCGACTGTAAAAACGTCTGGGTGGGAGGTGAGGCATCTCTGTTGTAGCTTAGCAATTAGCAGGGAAAGTTTCCTCTTGATGAGCAGCAGATGGCAGGAAGAGACACTTTTAAAGCCGCATCACTTCTCACCAATCCTCACAATCTGAGTCCTTTAACTGATTAGTTCAGTTGTGAAACTTCTGAGTCTATATTTAATCGCGGGCTGAGCTGATTTTAATCACTCGGATAAAAGCATTAATATTAATAAGGATGTTGATGTAACGTCGGAGCGGAGAGCTTCTCTCAGTCAATCAGCGCCGCAGCTGATTCCACTGATTTTCTCCTGTCTCCTCTTCCAACTTTTCTAAGTGAAAGCAGCGGGAAGCGCGCCTGCAGCCCGGCCCGGCCCGGCACACGGTTCGGTTCCTCGGAAGCATCGTGTTCATGCAGATCGACTCGGAGTTTCTAAACACTCCGATTCCCCGAGGTTGTTTGTGTTGTGCGGGCCGGCTGCACGCCGAGGACGAGCTTGTTAGTTTTCTGCTGTTTCAGAGTCTTAACTTCACTCTGATGAGCAGCACTTCAGCGCCCGCGCCAATTACCTTCAAATTATTTCATCAATCCATCACCACCATAGCAGATTACAGGTTTTAATAGCAGCTTGTTTTAATCAGCATTCCAAATGACTCGCTGATTATAACATGTAGAAATGAGAATTTAATCAAGAAGTGCAGCTTCTGGTCCTGTAGAGGTTATTAAAACATCCAAACCAAGACAAACAGCCATTAGCCCTCTACATGTTTAGTCAAGACAATTTTCCTGCGTAAAAAACACATTAACTGCAGACTATTTACATGGAGCCGGAGCAACACGCTCGGCTGCAGAGCTCCAATTTCAAAAAAAGGGTCATTACAGCTGAATGTTTGCAGGGAAAACATAATGACTCACATTAGTCAGAAGAAGCATTTTACTGGGTGGTAAACCCAATAAGCAGCGAGCGCATTTCTCCATAAAAGGCTTTAAAACGCCTCAGTCATCACGTCAAAAACAAACGCTCAAATACAGCGACTACACAACGGGACGCACTGAGGAGACGGCCCAAGGTCAAAGGTGAAGGTCACGCCTGGCACATGACCCCCCCACCGGGCCCTGCTGATCCGATAAACGCCTCCAACCGGACAGAAACCCGGACAGACACAGAATCTGGGATAATCAGGTCGGGAATGTTCAAGTCCGGTCCAGCTGAGCCTCAAAACATCAGAATATGATCAGAACCTGAACAACTTCCTGCTGAAGGTGATGAAACACATTTCACCAGACCAGCAAAACCTTTTAAACATGTTACGACCTGCAGAACCACAGAGAGGACGGCCCAGTGCTTGTATCCAGCATATTAGTGGAAAGTTAAGTGGAAGGAAAAAGTGTGGCAGAAAAAGATGCACAACAACCATCAGTAACTGCATGTCGACATTGAGAAGCGCCGTCCTGCTTTTAGCTGTGATGAAAACGAAGCCGACTGGAGAATCCGGCGGTTCGGACCGCAGCTGCAGTCAGAGCTTCACTCCCTCTGCTAGCTTTATGTCTCCTTATGCTCCTGGAAATTTTAATTTTCAATATTTTGTTTGTAGCATATGCCCTGCGACAGACTGGCGACCTGTCCAGGTGACCCCGCCTCTCGCCCGGAACGTTAGCTGGAGAGGCAGCAGCACCTCCTGACCCCACTGAGGGACAAGGATGTCAAGAAAATGGATGTTTGTAGCATATTAAAGCTAAAGAAGCTCTGTAGCGCCCCCTGCAGGTGGTATTCACTGCAACAGGAAACCTGTGGCGTGAGCTGATTGGAGGAACTGAACCTGAACTGCAGGGCTGCTGATAATTGTCCCGGCATCGATTTGGCCAAAATTAATAATCAATTATTTCTTAATGTTTTTGAATCAAATGTTGGATTTTCCTTTTTTCTCCAGCGGGATGTTAAAATATGGATTCATCTGAAGTATTTTTAATAAACGTGGCCTGAGGTAGCGGCGCCTCCCTGAGGATTAACGGCGGCGCGGAGCCTGAAGCGGCTCGCCGCTCCGTCCTCACGCGGCTCCCGGGGGTCTTCATCGGTTCCACTTCCAGCCCAGCCGGGCCGCCGGCAGCACCTGATGCCGTCCGTGTTTATGCAGCCTGATGCAGCCAATGAGGAGCCGATCCGACCACAGCAGAGCAGCCGCGTCTTTTCATCCATCCAGGGTGGAACCGTCACACCGCTTTGACCTACTGCAGCTTTCTAGAGTCAGAAAGCCATAAGTCTATGATCCTGCCGGGTTTTCCAGCAGGACCAGGATCACTGGTTCTGGAAAACCTTCCCAAACCTCCAACCTCATCTCTGTTCAGTGCTGAGGCGAATATCCTGCCCCATAGAAACCAGTTTAAATAAACTGCTCTGGTTCATTAAAGAGCTCAGCCAGGATCGTCTCAGACGTGCCTGGTGAAAATCATCCTGGTGAAAAGCATCCTGGTGAAAAGCATCCTGGTGAAAAGCATCCTGGTGAAAACCGTCCTGGTGAAAACCATCCTGGTGAAAATCAGCCTGGTGAAAACCATCCTGGTGAAAATCATCCTGGTGAAAAGCATCCTGGTGAAAATCAGCCTGAAGAAAATCGTCCTGGTGAAAATCATCCTGGTGAAAATCATCCTGGTGAAAACCATCCTGGTGAAAATCATCCTGGTGAAAATCATCCTGGTGAAAATCATCCTGGTGAAAATCATCCTGGTGAAAACCATCCTGGTGAAAATCAGCCTGGTGAAAATCATCCTGGTGAAAATCATCCTGGTGAAAATCGTCCTGGTGAAAATCATCCTGGTGAAAACCATCCTGGTGAAAACCATCCTGGTGAAAATCAGCCTGGTGAAAATCATCCTGGTGAAAATCGTCCTGGTGAAAATCAGCCTGGTGAAAACCATCCTGGTGAAAATCAGCCTGGTGAAAATCAGCCTGGTGAAAACCATCCTGGTGAAAATCATCCTGGTGAAAATCATCCTGGTGAAAATCATCCTGGTGAAAACCATCCTGGTGAAAACCATCCTGGTGAAAATCAGCCTGGTGAAAATCATCCTGGTGAAAATCGTCCTGGTGAAAATCAGCCTGGTGAAAATCATCCTGGTGAAAATCAGCCTGGTGAAAATCAGCCTGGTGAAAATCATCCTGGTGAAAATCATCCTGGTGAAAATCATCCTGGTGAAAATCATCCTGGTGAAAATCAGCCTGGTGAAAATCATCCTGGTGAAAATCATCCTGGTGAAAATCATCCTGGTGAAAATCATCCTGGTGAAAATCAGCCTGGTGAAAATCATCCTGGTGAAAATCATCCTGGTGAAAATCATCCTGGTGAAAATCATCCTGGTGAAAATCATCCTGGTGAAAATCATCCTGGTGAAAATCAGCCTGGTGAAAATCATCCTGGTGAAAATCGTCCTGGTGAAAATCAGCCTGGTGAAAATCATCCTGGTGAAAATCAGCCTGGTGAAAACCATCCTGGTGAAAATCAGCCAGGTGAAAACCATCCTGATGAAAATCGTCCTGGTGAAAATCATCCTCTTGTCCCAGAAGGTTTGGACTCTCAGCTGTTCAGAGATGACCGTTTCCTGGAGAAGTGAACTCTGGGTAAAATCTGACCCATCGATTCAAACCTCAACAATCGTTAAAGTTTGGCTGTGACGCTTATAATGCACCAGTTTCACCATTAAAATAAGCTATGAAGTTTACTGGACATTAATGGGAAACCAGCCTGACTGAACCCTGTGAGGATTAGAGCTGAAACATCCAACAGTCTTAAACATTCCTGTCGCTCATTTGGAGGCGTGACTTTGTTCACTTCCTCTGCTGAATTTACTAAAGTACAATACTATATGGGCAGATTATAATTTAAAAACAGAACAGAAACATCATCACCGTTCACAACTCCAGCTGAATGGGAGAAATCCCACATGGAGAGCTGAAGGGAAATGAGAATCAAGCAGCACTGCACAGAAAGCTAAAGGCTGTGAGAACTTCCTATGGAGATTTTACCCAAACATGAGCAGCAGCCATTGTATTTATATGAGCATGGAAATCCACACTGATTTCAAACTTGGACATTTAATTCATGGTTGATTCTGGTTTACGTCCCAACAGTCTGAAACTTTTTCTAATTAAACTCACAATCCAATCAAACGACGAGACGGAGACAGGAAGGAGTCCTGCTTCAGGGGCCAGGAGACCGGGGGGTCGGGGGGGGGTCGGGGCCCCAAGGCGATCTGTGTCACGGATGCCGACTAAACGAAGAGCCGGACGTGAAGGAAGCACCTTGTTCCTCCATCTCTCTGCATCTCCACTGTCTCACTCATCATCACTGTTAATAATTGATCAAAGTTTGCAGTCTCCGCTTTGATATATCCATGGCAACGGCCCTGTGTGGAGAGCGAGCGAACGCAGCTCGTGTGTGTGTGTGTGTGTGTGTGTGTGTGTTGGGATCACAGAAGGCTGTAAATAGTCTGACGCTGTCACCAGAATAACCGTAGAAACGCGGCGCTCTGCTACCACAGGGTATCTGCATCCATTTAAGAGGACAGGCTGGGATTAAGCGTGAGCTTCATGAATATTGGATGATGTTGAACAAGCTCCACACTCTCGGCCTTTAATGGTCACAAAATACTCTGCGTGGGTGTGTTTTCCTTCACTCCTGTTTGCTAAAAACAAGCCAGACTCTAATGCGTCTTCCACACACACAAAACGGAGGAAGAAAAGTTTTTAACCCTTCAACGTGAAACCAGGTAGACATGGATTCAACAGACACGGATATGTGGAGAGCTAATTAACCTAAAGGGTTGATTAAACAGGGAATCAGCTGCTTCCACTAGAACCAGCATCTCTCCCGTGTTTCAGATTCATTCCTTCAGCCGCAGGCGGAGCAGCAGCCATGTTCCCCAATCCCCGGAAATCTCCACCACCTTTGTCTTTATTTTCATGGCAGCTCAATGTGAAGCAGCACATTTAATCAGAGGACACACACACACACACACACACTCACACACACACATTTCATCTGTTTAGCATTTGATTGGAAAGAACAAGGTGGAACAGGATGCCGCGTCCTCCCAGCATCTACTGTATGAATTTGCACACATATTGTCACAGAGCCGGAGCCTTGTTTGTTAACGCCGTTCGCTTCGAGAGTGTTGCCATGCCAACCCTCCCGCTCTCCCTTTCACACACACACACACACACACAACACACACTCCTCTCCCTCCCTGCTCTGCTGTTTAACAGGATTCCAATGCAGAGCTGCGTGCACCAATCAGAAAAAAGCTCGTAGCGGATTTCTAACCAGTGCCGGCGCCGTTAACCGTTTGCTGCCTCGGCCTGCAGCTCTCCAGGCATCTGTCCCGCAGCATGATGGGTAACAAGCCTGGGCAGAGCGGGGCTGAGGGAGGGGGGGGGCATTAGGCTGCTTTTTAATGCAGCTGCTCTCATTCTGCTGCTCACAAAACGCCTCAAACTTTCAGGAAGAGCAGCGTCGAGGTCCAAACCCAGAGAGAATCGGCGCCTCGGGGGAAACGCCACCTGGGGTCGGATACTTCTTTTATAGGGGCCGATAATGGTGACATTTTTGAAATACCAACATGATTAATGATTGATGAGCAACAAGCGGGAGGTGGGTTTGCTCAATTACAGCGATCCGGCCCAGCAGGGGGCGGCAGCAGGGCTCACCGTCTGAACTGTGACCTTTCAGGAGCCACCAGGGTTCCTGCTCCTCCAGCTTCACATGCAATTATTTTCCAGACACAAATTTTAACATTCATAAATGGATTTGTGACACATTTCAGTGTCACTTTCTCTCAATATTTGCACCACCTTTAATTTTTTACAGATACAAATGTTAAGCTATTCCCCAAAGCTGGAAACGGATTTAAGTTTAGACGTTTTCCATGAAGCTGCAGGATGAGCATGTGCAGATGAGTCCAGCGGCTCCACATTACGACTAGAGACTCATAACGCTACACGAACCGCTTCATAATTCTCACCAACTCGGCTGCGGGGAGCCGGGTTGGCTTCAACCCACTTCCACCACAGACACCACCAAGATGGCGCCTCAGTAAAAGTGTAATAAGTCAAATATTAATAGAGTGAATCTGTATTTGAGATCCAGATGAACTGGGTAAAAATGCATTTTTGTAAATATGAATTTAAGACAGAAACAAATTTTGAATGGTTGCAAAATGTGTTGATTTAAATAAACATGCTTTTATTTTTCTTACTCTGAGATCAGATATTTAGATATTTAGGTCAAAAATGAGTGATTGTTTTATTTAAGAGAAAAATGTGGAGCTAAAAAACAAGCTAACATGTCAAACTGGTTCATTTTAGTGTTTGTGTGATTAAGAACTTGAACCAACAGAGTAGAAGGTTGTTTAAAACTATTATTGATTCACTATTGGCTCCCATCTGTCCAACCATTACAAAACCCTCTAAAAATTAATTTGTCATTTTTGCTTCAATGAATAGTTTTATTTTTGGAAAGCTTCCTCCATACCGGACCGGACCAGGTGAAACATTTCAGACTTTTTAACGTGTAGGACCCAGCAGGGAGCCTCTCTCACAAACAACTCCTGCAAAACGGGACAAAAACGTGCAAAAGGAGGCGGCGGGTCAGAACATGACAGAAGGAGAGCAGAGAGCCAACAGGCTGCTGCTCCCTCAGTGACAACACACTCCACTTAAGAGCAGCGCACCTCCTCTGCTCTCCTGCACATCCACTCACCATGCTGTCGTAGTGGATCAGCTCCAGCTCGTAGTCCGGCAGGATGTCGCTCCTGTTGTTCACCAGGTCCAGAGCCATCTGAGCGGACGGCATACACGCCTGGCCGCCCGGCCAGCCGCCGCTCATGGGGAACAGCGCTCCGATGTACAGCTTCTTCTTCCCTGCAGACGGCCGAGGCCAGAGGAGAAGGAGGATGAGAGCGGAGCGGAGGAGCGCGGCTTGTCCGCGGGACGCGCGGCTCACACGGGGAGGGCATGGGGACGCCAGCAGCATGGTTCAAGGTGAGCCGAACCGAGCCGAGCCGAGCCGCAGCGGGGGGCGAGCCAGGCGCAGGTTAGGAGGCTTCAGAGCCGGATCCGGGGTTGGGGGGAGTCAACACGTGTCCGGAGCAGGACGGAGTTTGGCGGAATGATGCGCGGCTGCCGCTTTGACTGGACGATCTGATCAGCTTACGGCTCTGCTGGGGGGAACATGGTTCTGTTTCCCAGACAAAGTCAGACCCGGTTCATCCTGTTCGCCTCCGAACGAGTCGAGCTGAAAACAAACCCAGGTTCTGGTTCTCATCTCTGGACGGTTCCGACTCCGCGCATCCTCAGACTCCGCTTAAAAAAAGAAAAAGAAAAGAAACGAAAAACGCGATCTGTGTTGAAAATAGAGCAGCGCGTTTTCCCTCCTCACGACTTTTTCTTTTTCTACGCAGAATGAAAAAAATGCCACGATGCGAAGCGAAGCGCGGTTCGGACGCGGGTTTGGAGTCCGCGCAGAGGACGTCGGGTCGGGTCAGAGGAGCGCGGAGCGGCGGCCGCAGATGGAGAAAACAGATGGAGCGCGAAGCGGCGGAGAGACACACATTTCCCCCCCGGGTTTTTTTTAACGCCGCCGTTTTCCAGGAGATGAAACGGGTTAGCAGGCAGCAGGCAGGCGGTGGAGCTCTGCGACTGATCCACTGCAGCACCGGCTGGCAGAGTGAGGAGAGGGGGAGTGAGGAAGAGGAGCGGGAGGAGGGAGGGAGGGAGGGAGGCAGGGAGGGAGGGAGGGAGGCTCTTTCTCTGATGAATTACTCACTTCAGGTTGTTTAAAGGTGATAGATTATCACATCATTTCCTGAGCTTTTAATGAAATGTCTGAAATCCTCCCATCAAAATGCAGGAGGCCTGTTATTCTGCTGGATTGTTTTTATGTTTTTTATGTTAGTTTCATCTCTTCTAACAGCTCAGCTTCATTCATTAGTTTTTGTTTTTACGCAGCATTTAATGTTCATTATCTCTGTTTGGTTAATAGAAATAAATCAGTCAATACTGACAGGAAGAAACCTTTTTTGCTTCACAACAAATATATTTTTTTATATCATCACATAAAAATTACATTTATCGATAGTAACAGCATTGATTTCACTATTTAGAGAACAAGCAGGAGTCACGTGACTCTTCATGATCTCCGTTTTGTTGAGAAAAACGGATTTAGAGCCAAGAGATCGTTTTATTTCCAACTGAACTCTGTTTGCTTCCCTCAGCTGGAATCATAATTCATGTCAGATGAAAATGTAACTTCTCAAGTTAAATGTGGCGCATTTCTCCCGGCGCTAATTCCAAAGCACGATGCTAACGCAGCTAAAAGATGTCCGACAGGACTTTAAATACAGAAACGATTCTATTTTCAAGGATCATTCGACATCAAATGAAGTTATTCCAACATTTTCAGCCCAGTGTCATCATAAAGTGCCTCCATCATAAACATAATTTCTCTACTAGTTTTAATCTGTCAGACACCTGGACTTTGACTGGACCGTTGCAGCAGCTTTAGGTTCTGTTGGGATGACGGCAGATGCGTTTTCTCCCAACATGGCGCTGAAACATCTCCACTCCTCCGATGTTCCAGATGTTTGCTGGCTTCATTTGAGCTGCCATGTTGGTTTAAACTGATTTCATGACCTCTAACTTGCTGGCTGAGTCTGGTGGAGCTTGGAGGTTTTCAGTCATTTTTCTGAGGAATTTAGTGTCAGGTTCACTACTGGTGAATATTTTATGTATATTTTTGGAAATGGTTTTCCGCCGTTTCCTGGTCAGTGAGCAGCAGAAATCGTTTCCCTGTTTGCTCAGACAGAAATCAGCAGGAGGTCCCGACACCAGAGGAAATAAAGATTTATCCTTTTAGCTTCATGTTTATTTAAAACCTGTAACCTGATGGTGTTTCTGCACATTTTGAGGTCAGATTAAAATCATTTAGAACCGATTAAAGCTCAGATTATTATTATTATTATTATTAAGAGGGTGGACCGAAGCTTTCAGGCAGGCCGGGCGACATGGACTTAAAGTTTTATCACAATATTTTGTAGTTTTATCGTGATAACAATAAAAGTGACGATAAAACCTATTTTTTGTTTTTTAGGTAACTAATGCTCTGACTGAATAAAAATCAGCTATAAACACAAAAACTGCTCTTGAAAAACATTTATAAAATCCTCATTTACATAAAGAAGTGTGATTTCCTGCACACAGTAAATGACATTTAGTTATATTTAAAAAATGTTTGATGCTCTTTATTGACCAGTGGGAAAAAAATTAGTAAAACTAAAAATCCCAACAATATGCAATTTTTTAAAGAGCATCAATTGGATTTTACTGTGACAATGAAAATGAAAATTGACAAATGTATCAAAATAAATGATAAACGACTGGATGGAGGCTGATTGGACGATTCTCTGGGCTGTTGGCAGCAGATGAACGTCAGTGTGAACAACTGGAGGAGTGTGTGTGACACCGGCTGAGAGGCCGAGCGACCCGGGAAGACGGCCGGAGCGGAGCGGCCGAGTGGGAATCTGGAGCCATGAATCCACAACGCCCCGCAGCCATGCACCAGCTTCCCGTTTGGAGCTTTATGGCACCTCATTATTTTTTCAGCAGCACTATGAGCCAAAACACTCCTCCAGGCTGCACTTGACCAAAAAGCAGAGTGATGGAGGGCTGCATGACATGAGCTATAATGCAACAGCCCTGCAACAAATGATCCTTCGTGACGGTTTTGACGCCGGTGGAGGAAACGCAGGAAATTCAACTGTTTTCACTCTAAATGTGGAAACATGAGCATTTTACTGAAAATCACAGAATCATCTTTACAGTGTTGAAGCTGCTGACATATTAAAGTGAGTTAATGTCGGCGCTGCTTCTGGGCCGGGAATCAGAACGAAGCCCGGAGCGCCTCTGATCCGTTAGCAGCTCCACCGACTCGCCTCACAAACCGCTTCCACATCACGGCGGGGTTTGTCTGCCCTCGTCTCTGACTGCCAGGCGCGGCTCACATGTAGGCCAGGCTGGTGCTGATGAGCAGCGGGAACAGCAAGCTGCTCCCGGCCGGCACACACTCCGGATCCCTGACCCATAAACAGGTTCCGAACCGGCCCTTTAAATCTGGACCGTCACAGCTGCTTGGTTCCTGCTCTGCTCTAAAATTAGCAGCTAGTTTGTCTTTGACGAGACGAAACTGCAGAGAATTCAGGTTTTGATTTGGATCAGTGCAGCGGAGACAAACTGCAGCTTTAATAAAGTGGTTCTGTTCAGGCCGGGCGCCCCGATCAGCCTGCTGCCTTCAGGGGTCAGAGGTCACCAGAGAAACCGTCTCTCTGCACATTCCAGCTTCTGTCTGCACAAACCGACTGCTGACAGACCCAGAAATTCATTTCTGGTTTTATTACAGATGTTTGCAGCACCGTTACAGACTGCTGCAGCACCGTTACAGACTGCTGCAGCACCGTTACAGACTGCTGCAGCACCGTTACAGACTGCTGCAGCACCGTTACAGACTGCTGCAGCACCGTTACAGACTGCTGCAGCACCGTTACAGACTGCTGCAGCACCCACTACAGACTGCTGCAGCACCGTTACAGACTGCTGCAGCACCGTTACAGACTGCTGCAGCACCGTTACAGACTGCTGCAGCACCGTTACAGACTGCTGCAGCACCGTTACAGACTGCTGCAGCACCGTTACAGACTGCTGCAGCACCGTTACAGACTGCTGCAGCACCGTTACAGACTGCTGCAGCACCCATTGCCGTTACAGACTGCTGCAGCACCGTTACAGACTGCTGCAGCACCCGTTGCCGTTACAGACTGCTGCAGCACCGTTACAGACTGCTGCAGCACCGTTACAGACTGCTGCAGCACCGTTACAGACTGCTGCAGCACCGTTACAGACTGCTGCAGCACCCATTGCCGTTACAGACTGCTGCAGCACCGTTACAGACTGCTGCAGCACCCGTTGCTGTTACAGACTGCTGCAGCACCATTACAGACTGCTGCAGCACCGTTACAGACTGCTGCAGCACCCGTTAGACTGCTGCAGCACCCGCTACAAAGTGTTGCAGCACCGTTACAGACTGCTGCAGCACCCGCTACCGTTAGAGACTGCTGCAGAACCCGTTAGAGACTGCTGCAGAACCCGTTAAAGACTGCTGCAGAACCCGTTAGACTGCTGCAGCACCCGTTAGACTGCTGCAGCACCCGTTAGACTGCTGCAGAACCCGTTAGACTGCTGCAGAACCAGTTAGAGACTGCTGCAGAACCCGTTAGAGACTGCTGCAGAACCCGTTAGAGACTGCTGCAGAACCCGTTAAAGACTGCTGCAGAACCCGTTAAAGACTGCTGCAGAACCCGTTAGACTGCTGCAGCACCCGTTAGACTGCTGCAGCACCCGTTAGACTGCTGCAGAACCCGTTAGACTGCTGCAGCACCCGTTAGACTGCTGCAGCACCCGTTAGACTGCTGCAGAACCCGTTACAGACTGCTGCAGCACCCGCTACAGAGTGCTGCAGCACCGTTACAGACTGCTGCAGCACCGTTACAGACTGCTGCAGCACCCGTTGCTGTTACAGACTGCTGCAGCACCGTTACAGACTGCTGCAGCACCCATTGCCGTTACAGACTGCTGCAGCACCGTTACAGACTGCTGCAGCACCCATTGCCGTTACAGACTGCTGCAGCACCGTTACAGACTGCTGCAGCACCCGTTGCTGTTACAGACTGCTGCAGCACCCGTTGCTGTTACAGACTGCTGCAGCACCGTTACAGACTGCTGCAGCACCCGTTGCTGTTACAGACTGCTGCAGCACCATTACAGACTGCTGCAGCACCCGTTAGAGACTGCTGCAGCACCCGCTACAAAGTGTTGCAGCACCGTTACAGACTGCTGCAGCACCCGCTACCGTTACAGACTGCTGCAGCACCCGTTAGAGACTGCTGCAGAACCCGTTAGACTGCTGCAGCACCCGTTAGACTGCTGCAGCACCCGTTAGACTGCTGCAGCACCCGTTAGACTGCTGCAGCACCCGTTAGACTGCTGCAGAACCCGTTACAGACTGCTGCAGAACCCGTTACAGACTGCTGCAGCACCCGTTAGACTGCTGCAGCACCCGCTACCGTTGCCCTGCTGCAGCAGAGGACAGGGCTCCTTCAGCTCGTCTCACTGAAGCAACTTTGTCGTCTGCATCCTAATCCAGCCAGAATCACTTCCAACGCTTAAATTTATACGTTAATATTTTCAGTTATCATCATTTTTCCTTTAAGTTTCATTTTAATTCCATTTTAGCCCAGAAAAAAAAAATCCTGTTTTCTGCCAAACTGTTAAATATTTTTTCTTAGATTCATAAGAAAATGAGTTAAATTATGTCTGAGTGACGTCGGTGGAGCATTTCTGTGAAAATGGTTCAGGTGGGAATAAAACTGAGACAAAAAAGCAGCAAAATACAAAAAATAATTATTTTAAAAAGGTTGTAGAATTACGAGCAGATCAGTTTATAAGCAGTCCGTCGGCCCAAATGAAACTTGAAGAAATGGAGGATTTTCTGGCCACATTAGTCAACGTGTAAATGTGTTTTTGCAGCAGGAAGCTGAAGGCGCTTTGTGAGGACTTCCTGGTTCAGAGGTTGATTTCCGGCTGGTGGTGCCGGATCCTCCAGCAGAACCGTCTGACCTCCTTTCCTCTTTACGAAGCTGAAATAAACTCCGCATCAGACCCGATGATGATGCTGCTGCTCTTTCTGCAGCTCCTCTCATTACAGCGAAGCTCCTTTTGTGAAATTACTTACTGCACCGATCGAGTCGACCATTATGACTCCAGTCTAAATTAAAAATTCTCCGTAGTTGAGCGGTGGAATGGGGCCATTATGTAACCCTGGTTCATTACCCGGGTCTCATTATGTGGATGTGTGTGTAGCAGAGAGCCAATCGGATCCAGCTGCTAACAAGCCTCACAGGCCGACCGGCGCCGCCATCATCTCTGCCTTCCTCCTCCTCCTCTTCCTCCCGCCGCCCTGTGACCCTCCAACGATCCATCAATTATTCAGCCCTGAACTTTACCTGCTGCCTGCAGCAGAAGCAACAGTGCAGCGTTAGCGGCCCTCATGGTGGCCAGGAGCCCGTTAGCGGCGGCCCGGTCTGAAGCTGCAGCAGCAGCTGCAGCAGCAGCTGCATCGAGCTGCATCACCGCCTTAATGAGCTGCTTTGACCCGACACGTGTTCCCGTCTGCGGCTCGCGTTAATCAGCCGGATTCCTCTGGAAGGAGACGATTCTAGCGGCGCAGAGGTTCTGCTGGAGCCCGTGTTGTTCTGACAGAGATCCAAATCAGAGGAAAACCTCTGACAAATCATGTTGTGTAAAAATCAATGTTGCTCTTCCCCAAGATGCTGATATTTATAGATGTGAGGTTTGTGCAGCGAACTGCAGCAGAAACATCCAGTTATGCAGATATGAGGCGGCAAACAGCAAATCTGCATCTACTCAGACTTTCCCTGTCAGATCAGGAGGCGAATTCAGATCCTGGGAACCAGAGACATTTCAGGCACTGAGCTGGAGAACCTGCAGAATTCAGATCCTCCTGGGAACCAGAGACATTTCAGGCACTGAGCTGGAGAACCTGCAGAATTCAGATCCTCCTGGGAACCAGAGACATTTCAGGCACTGAGCTGGAGAACGTGCTGAATTCAGATCCTACTGGGAACCAGAGACATTTCAGGCACTGAGCTGGAGAACCTGCAGAATTCAGATCCTCCTGGGAACCAGAGACATTTCAGGCACCGAGCTGGAGAACCTGCTGAATTCAGATCCTCCTGGGAACCAGAGACATTTCAGGCACCGAGCTGGAGAACCTGCTGAATTCAGATCCTCCTGGGAACCAGAGACATTTCAGGCACCGAGCTGGAGAACCTGCTGAATTCAGATCCTCCTGGGAACCAGAGACATTTCAGGCACCGAGCTGGAGAACCTGCTGAATTCAGATCCTCCTGGGAATCAGAGACATTTCAGGCACCGAGCTGGAGAACCTGCTGAATTCAGATCCTCCTGGGAACCAGAGACATTTCAGGCACTGAGCTGGAGAACCTGCTGACCTGCATCACCTGGATGATCCTGTCCTGTCAATCACCTGAGATCACCTGGTTTCTCTGCTGCAGGTTTTGGCTGGTTTTCACTTTACATTTAGGCTATTTTTACATCAAATGTATTTAATTGTAACAATTTTGTATTTAGTTCAGTTAATATAAGGACTAATAATTTAAACTTAAAAATCTTGTCTAAAATGTAAATAGTCAAAAAGGTATAAAAACAGTATAAAAACAAGATTAGCATAAAAAGTTTAAAGAATGTAAAAAAAGTATCAGATTTTCTACTGGTGAAAATTTAAGTGAAAAAATATTTGGATTAGACGTTTAACAAACTAAAGTGTTATATTTGGTTTGTCTAAAGCGGCTTCCCCTCCCCCACCTGTTGCTGTGAGGAGCAGGTCGGTTGTGCTGCAGCATATTAGCATGCTACTTTTGAAAGTTTTTGCAAATTGTTCAGGCTGTAAAGGTAAAACTTTAGTCATTTTAAGATATTACATTTTTCAAAACCCCTGAAGTTTTGAGTCCAGACTAAAAACTAAACGCTTCGTAGGTTTTTCTCCAGTTAGTGAAGCTAAAAAGTGTTTCGCATTTTTACAAAGTTAGCAAAACAAAAGATTTGTTAGCGGATTAGCACAAGCGTGGTCACAGAAAATAGATGGAAAACATCATTTAAAATGTTACAAGTTTTATTTTATTTATGATATCATTGCTGAATATAATAAAGTATAAACTCCTTTGAGATTCCAGACAGGATCCTCCTCCCCCACTAGTTGCTGCAGCCAGTCTGGTTTGTACTGCATCCCTGAATATTTACCGTTTTACTGACGTTGTTTAATTTCTATTAGATCTAAATCACTGAATCTAAATCTATGGTCAGCAGAGAGTTGACCAGATTGATAAATATTCTGTGGAAAATCAACATTTTGTTTTTCTGCTCTTTATCAAGTTGGAGCTGTGAAAACCTGCTTTCAGATTTATCCTGCTGCAGCTTCAGAGTTTCGGATCAAATAAATGATGAAAAACCTCCAGTGTGGCTGAAAAACAGCAGTCGGTCTGAATTCCTGCGCAGTGATGAAGGCAGAACAACGACATCATTTCCTTTTCGCATAGTTCAGTTTCCTCCAGTGGTTTAACAGCTTTTTTACTGTATTTTCCGTTTCTTTGCAGCTTGTTCAGATTGTTTTGCAATCTGAAACATCAAAGTATGAAACAAATCTGAGCTGCAGACGTTTTTCACCTCCACCTGAACTCTGACTCGGTTTTTCAAACTCCAGGAATGTTTCCGGCCTTTTCGTCATAAAAAGGAAAAAGTTCTGCTGTATTTCAGGAACGGACCCAGTTATTCCTTATTTTTCTACACGTGGTTCTCAAACATGGAATTTAAATAATTTAATTTAATTATCTAGTGACGTCAGACGGAAAAGTTGAAACGGATCAAATCTGAGTTAAAGAATATTTTAACTGATCTTGGAATTAAACCGGCGCCAGTTTAGCTCCTCATTTCTGGAAGGTTCTGGTGGTTCTGGAAGGTTCTGGTGGTTCTGGTAGTTCTGGAAGGTTCTGGTGGTTCTGGAAGGTTCTGGTAGTTCTGGAAGGTTCTGGTGGTTCTGGTATTTGTGGTAGTTCTGGAAGGTTCTGGTATTTGTGGTAGTTCTGGTGGTTCTGGAAGGTTCTAGTGGTTCTGGTAGTTCTGGTGGTTCTGGTAGTTCTGGAAGGTTCTGGTGGTTCTGGTATTTGTGGTAGTTCTGGAAGGTTCTGGTGGTTCTGGTAGTTCTGGTGGTTCTGGAAGGTTCTGGTGGTTCTGGTAGTTCTGGTGGTTCTGGTAGTTCTGGAAGGTTCTGGTGGTTCTGGTATTTGTGGTAGTTCTGGAAGGTTCTGGTATTTGTGGTAGTTCTGGTGGTTCTGGAAGGTTCTAGTGGTTCTGGTAGTTCTGGTGGTTCTGGAAGGTTCTGGTGGTTCTGGAAGGTTCTGGTGGTTCTGGAAGGTTCTGGTGGTCCTGGAAGGTTCTGGCAGGTTCTGGTGGTTCTGGTAGTTCTGGTGGTTCTGGAAGGTTCTGGTGGTTCTGGAAGGTTCTGGTGGTCCTGGAAGGTTCTGGCAGGTTCTGGTGGTTCTGGTAGTTCTGGTGGTTCTGGAAGGTTCTGGTGGTTCTGGAAGGTTCTGGTGGTTGCGGTCCTGTTGCTGTCAGAACCGTCTCCCTGAATCTTCGGCTCCGTCGTCCTGCCGGGTCTGAAGGACAGTTTTCCGGTTTTCCCTCTGGGTTTCGTTGGAGGTTTGAACAGCAGCGGTTCTGCAGACCCGGTTTGTGGGTTTAATTGAGTTCTGCTGCGTCTCGGTTCTTCCGTTTGTCCTTAATTTGCTTCGGGGGCCTGGTTTTGGACTCCAGTCTGGTTCTCCTCTCAGTGACGGATGTGAAAGAGCTGCTGGTTTCCTGAAAGCCGCGCCTCTCGTCTCCATCCCGACTCCTGAACTCGCAGCGTCTCTCCATCCTGCCAGGCCTCCAGGCGCTCCGGGTTTTATTTACACAAATCTTTATCAACAGGCTTTTATTTTACATTTTTGCTGCTTTTTCCACTCATCTTCCACTTTCCAAAAAACGATCCGTTAGATAAACCACTGAACTCTAAAGTCAATAACTGAGGCATGAAAAGCTTCAAAGCTCAGAACGGCGATGTGGCGAATCAGGAACCAGCTAAGCTGCAGCCTGTCGTTGTTTCCTGACGGATCGACGCTTTGCAGCGTTCAACGCCTGGACAGACGGTTCAGGGTTTATGAATCTGTTGCATCAGCAGGTTTACAGAAAAGTCTGAATATTGTTCAGATCTCAAGACTTTAAATGTCCTTTTAATTTCATAACAGAGCATCCAGCTTTTAGAGGAAGAGCTGCACTAATCACTTAAACATTTATTTTTGAGTTAGAAGAAAGTCGGGTCTAAAGTCACCAAACGACGCAGCAGCAGGTCAGATCGGTCAATACGGCTTCAGGCCGCCATAAATCCTTCACCATGCAGGAGTCGCCTCATGTTGGCTTCTTCAAAATAAATACATTAAAACAAGGCAATAATTTTAACAGCTCCGCAAAAATGTAAAACTTCACTTGGCATCACTGGGTTAGCATCTTTGATCAGCAGCCAAACAGAAAACCTCCGAGATGCAAAGAGAACGATCTGGTCAGCATGAGAGAGAACAGGAAGTGCTTTTATTCTGACGAACAGGAAGTGTCTTTATTGACGCCGCTAGCACAACATTAAAAATAACATGTCAAGATATTTTATTCATTTAATGCTGTTGGAGCGATATCGACACTATGGAGCTAACGCTAACTGGAGAAATACGCCAATTTAAAAAACAAAGCGAAAAAAAAAAAAATTTTGATACATTTTTGTACCTCAGTGAGGTGTGATCAAAATTAGTGTTTTTGCAAAAATGCAATGGACGTGCTTTTTTTCATAGGAGTCATGTGATCAGCAGTCAAGTGTTACTACTGGCAGAAAAGACAAAGAAGACAACAGGAAGTGGTAGGATGATGATGTCACAGCTTGTTTTTTAATTATATTGCGTAAACAAACTTATTCGCATGTGATTTTATTTGCATTTCTTATTTAGTGGAAACAACACAATCATAAAATTGCTCTTTTTTTGACATTAGCTGAATACTGACAGCGTTTTGCTGACGGGAGCGCAGCCGCAGGTTTGATGCCCAGTGAGAGCGTTTCCTCTGAGCGCCGCCGTTTCTCCCAGAGACGATGGAGGAACAGCAGCCGCTCACAAAGACGGCAGCGTGGCGCTACACCAACTCAAAGGCTTCTAAAAAATCAAACTGATGTTTGTTTTGCTGTAATTTATCATGGATCAATTCCTGAAAATAAATATTAATTTGCAAACTTCCCTTAATGGGAAGTGAAAAAGAGGAAAGATTGAGTCTTTCAGGCTCCACATCTGAACATTTAGCAGATTATTCACTGAAATCATCTTAAGCTTATTCTTCTTGCATGAGCAGCACATTTCTTGGACATAAGCTGATTATATACATCTTTTTATTTGCTTTCTTTTTATGTTTCCGTTGCTGCAAACCTGCAGCAGTTATCGAGTGAAACAGAGGAGCAAATATAGAGTCTTCCTGCCACCGATCCGGAGAGCAGGGCAGCGCCGACAGCGACAGGAGAGGGTATTAACCTTTCTCCTGCTGAGGAGCCAGTAAGTGGGTGGTGATGGCACACGGAGAGGAGCTGGAACCGAGCGAGGGGGAGGTCAGCGCAGAGACGACACTCGGAAATGTCTATTTGTGGAAGCAGTCCGCGGCCGTATTGTTAATTATCTGTTTGTCGAGTCTGCCTGACATTTCCAAAGTTTCTGTGAGAAAGTCGCGAGCCAAGATTGCGCTGTGGGTTCAGTGCTGCTCGCTCATCTCGGCGCTCGCCCTGAGAGGACTGCATGGGCTGCTGGGCAGGTTCCGGCTCAAGGTCAAACAGGGACCTGAGCAGATTCAAGGACATCGGCGTCAGAAAAGGCGATTCGATCCAAAGTCACTGGGATCAGGGAGGAGAAGCACATTCAGCCGACCTCCATGGGAATCACTGGTCATTATTCACCGACATGCTGGAGCTCAGACTAAACTCATAGCATCAGACCGTTACTATGGTAACAAAAAACAGTCTTTTTAAAATAAAAAACATTAACATCTTCGTTAAAATTTTAGATCTGCAGTCTGTGTTCAGACCTAAGGATTATTGAGGAGGCCTAAAGACTATGTTCAGTAATACCTTGGGCCGGCTCCGTTTTACTTAGAACCGTTAAACAATGTGGAGGAATCAGTAATGATGTGTAATTAGTTAATATTTATAAATATTCTACTATTTTAAAGACCCAAATGCTTTCAGATTGAGCAAATATTGTAAAAATGTTGATTACAACAATGTTAAACTTTCTGTTGTCCGTTTTTGATAAAAAACGTTGAAATACCCCAGCTAGGCCACGAGGTGGCGACAAAATCCACATCAACGGCACGCGAGAGCTGAAGATTTATCCAAAACAATCAGTCGTTTTCTGCTGACGGGGTTGGTAGAAATGACAGTGACGTCACCAAGCATCCAGTGACGTCACTGTTGCGCCAAACTCTACATGTTAATGTTTACTTTATCCTTTTGCTCATCTCAAAAAACGGCCATTTATGCAAATATTCCGTATTCCTGCTCCAGAATTTAAGTTGGACTCCACAGAAACTGAAGAATCTTTCTTTGGTTACAAACTTCAAAAACATTTTTTTTATTATTATTATTTTTATATTAAAAATTTCCAGAACTCTATCAAAGCCAAAAACCTTTCATCTCCCACCTGAACCCTACGGAGGCCCCCAGCCGCCAGGGGGCGCCACAACAACAACAACAACAAAGAGGTGTTCCTTCAGTTTTGTTTTCAGTCTGGAGCTGAGTCGATGTTGGGCCCTTTCAGGTTTAATATCGTCATTAATGTTTAGTGTGAAAACCTAAGCAGGCGTTGAAGACGTTCATTACCGTCATCAGAGTTTCATGTTGGAAACATTTTGGTATGAAACTGGAGGATCTGTATCCACATGCTGCCCAAAGTGCAACATGCTTTGGTTGAAAACAGACTGGATGGATCTTGTACTGTTGATTGAAGGCGATGTTTGTAGTTTTACTTTGATTTCAGCCTGGCAGAGAGAATCAGTCGAGCTTCAGGAGAGGAGAGAAATCCTGAAGCCTCCAAAAGTCTGACGGTGTTCATTTCGTGAAGGTTTGTTTGACTCTGTGCAGTGTGAAAGTGAAGCGCAGCTGAAAATGGGGCAACGCTGCAGTTTTGGCTCCCAATAGAACCGAGTCTACCAGACTGTCAGGTGTGAAACGCCTTTAAGAGGCATGAACGAAATACAGCCAGATGTTAGTTTCCTAAAACATTTTCTGCACAGACTTGCAGCTATTCTTGCACTGCCTTGGTGTGGAGTGTCTAAACTTAAACTCATTTTCTGTCCATACGCTGAGAAGAAACCGATAAATATCTATGACTTCTTCACAATGTGTGACCAACGTGTTGCTGGTCTGGTGTGAGGATGATGACGATGCAGCTGGGAGCAAGAAATCAGTAAAGGAGAATTTTCTGCTTTGATCGAAGGAAGTTTGGAGCATCTAACAGGATGATGTTTGTTTTTTCACGTTTGCATACAGAAGCTGGAACATTCTTGGCTCCGTTTGTGAATCATCTGTTTTATTTGATTTTATGTTTTTGCTTTTAAATCCAGAGGAAAAGTTCTGATTTGCCAAACCGGACCGGACCACCAGAATCCAGGCTTCTGAGTGAGAACTGTGAAATATCTGCTGCCTTCTTCATATCTGTGGCTGTAGTGCCGCTTCAATGATCAGCAACAAACTAATAAGAATACAATTTCCATTAAAACTTTGAAATTCCAATTAAGAGAGGACATGGGGGAATTAATTTAACCAAACTGAAAATACTCCCCCACTAATGAGCAAATTACTTTTAATCTTCTCCGTGATATCAGAAGGATTTGTGGAGTAGTTGGGCGGAACAATTATGTCCCCCATGTAATGGGCTGGTTGGGATTTAGAGGAAACGCAGAGTGCTTTCTCAAATTATTTCCGAACTTCAGAGGTTGGGCTATAATCTCGTTTCCTTCAGCTGAAAAGGTTTTAATTGGAAAAGCTGTCAGAAGAAGCTTCTGTCTCTTCTTGCAGCAAGTGAGAAGATTCAGAGCCTCCAGAGCTCTTATGAGAGCGGCAGACTTCTTCAGGACTCACCGCTTCCAGAAGATCACTGCTGCCCTCTAGTGGCCACAACACAGACCGCAGCCTCTGCCTTATAATTATCCGATTTAAGCAGATATGATCTCCCAAAAAAACATACCGAAGTTAGAGTAAAACAGTATCGGGTTAAAAGGTTACCAAGTACAGAATACCTGGTCAGAATATCTGATTCGATATTTAAAAATCGACAAATGGACATTTTCGTCAGACTGACAAAAATGTCCAAACAAGATACCATAATTTCAAATTAACAGATTCAGGCAACACTTTCCCAAATTATTAAAAACAGCCATGGAGCTGACTACTACAGTCTGTGAAGCAAATAAACTACGTTAGAGCAGAATTTAAAACTTCGGCTGCTGAAGGACTCAGCAGGTAAAAAAAATAAACATTTAGAAAAACAAACATTTTGCACAAAGCAGCAGTCTGACTTTACGCTGTAGGCGAGTCTGTCTGTCTGTCTGTCTGTCTGTCTGTCTGTCTGTCTGTTTCCTCTTCATTCAGTGAAGTTACTCTCTGAGGATCCAGATGTTTTGCTCAAGCAAGAATAGAAATACTTCATAAAAATATTACTCAAGAAAAACTAAACAGTACAATTAATTATTCCTAAATATACATGTTTAGGAAAATGTTAATGTAACTACAGTTACTTCACAGCTCTGGATTCAGATGAGATTTAAAGCAGCAGCTCTGATAAAAACAGGAACCTTCCTAGAGTTTCTGGAGGAACTTTAAAACTGAGACACCGCGATAAGAAAGAGAGGAAAAATAAAAATAAAAAATGACATATAGAGGAAACAAAATGCTAAAATGTGTGATTTTGACAATGGTTTGTTAAACACCAATGATTAAACTAAGCAGGAATGTAATTGTTTTAATTTATTAAATTGTAATGTTTTTTTTACAATTTAAATTTTACTAGATTTTCTTTTCTTGGTCAGAGGCTTCATGCCACCCCCAAAACATCCCACCCTGGGCATATCACCATGTCAGAAACCCCATCTGATGCAATTTGATTGTCTTTAAATCTAATTTAGTTTGTTTTATGAGATTTGTCCAGAATCAGATTCATCAGCTGTGATTCTGGAACTACAGAAAGTTTGAGCAGATGATGGATTCAGTTAGTCGCTTCAGGCAAACAGGAGATGAAACTTTAATAATAATAATGTTTCAGGAACTGGGGGACAATAAGATTATAGTTATCTCTTCTGAGAAGGAGAGAAAAACACATTTCCCAGAAGAAATTTCTTTTTTTTCCCCCATTAATTTACTGATGCTTTGGTCAAAGACCAAATATGGAGCAAATCAAGTTGTTCTTTAATAACAAAAACATTCAATAGTGCAAAAGAAGCATATTCTAATTTAATGATAACTCAAATAAAAGTCACATTAAAAAAACTAAATGTTGCATCAATATACATTAGAAAATAGTGTTTTAAAATAATAATAAGAGTCCTACCTGTGTAGTTTCTGTCATCTTGGGTGAGCAAACAGAAAGAAGAAAAACGTAGAAATCAATGACTCAGCATTAAAAACAGCCTTGTCTCATCCGCTCCACCAGGGGGCAGCAGAGTGATTAATGTGGAGCAGATCTACCAGGAGGCCAATTATTATGCAACTGCTTCACAATGTGTCCCAGAAACGTGTTTAAAAAAAAAACTCCTATTCCTGATGAAATAATGAGAAATTAATCGTCAGTTTTTATCCTGAATCTGCATCTAAAATTAAACCATAAAGCTTCATGAGAATCTTAACATTTGTGCAGGATTGTTCACTCCAGCTGTCCCGATAATCCCCTTAAAAACCACCATTCCCATAGCAACCCGACTGGTTACCATACCAACATTTCCTTCATCGTTCTCCTCTCTTTCTGCCCATAAATCCTCATTTATTTGCCCTAATCGGAACGGAACGTTCCGGCAGCCATCTGCCGCCTGTTGTCTGTGAATGAAGCACCAACTTCCGGTCTTCGTGGATTCATTCACTCCGAGGCCTTCCTCCTATTCTCCTCTTCCTCCCCGCTACCTGCCAGACAAACCCCTCAGAGGATCACGCTCTGATTGGTCGGATCATTTGTCGCCTAGCAACCGGCCGCCAGAGCAGGTGTTTGCAGGTGCCTGATGTTCCAGTTGATGAGGGAAGCAGGAGGAGCTGTATTTAACTCTAAACTCTTTAATATGTTCATTAATATTACAACAAGGATTTATGAAAGAATATTAATACATAATAAAGATGAAACTAACATTATTGACTTTAAATGTTTAATGCCATCAAGTTAATTTATTATGTAGTGAAAATAAAACATTAAAATGATACCAGAGTTTGCAGCTCTGGAATCATTTTTTTTTAAAGATTTTTACTATTTTAAATGTTTGTTTAATTTATTCAAATAGTTTTATTAAGTTATATCTAAAATTTTAATGTATTATGTTTATTATTGATCAGATTTTTTTATTATAGTTTTATTCTTAATTTACAGGATAAAACTATAAGTTTTATAGTTTTGTTCTATGAAACTTATAGAATACATTTTATGTTACATGTATTTGTACTTTACTACATATTTATTTTTGGAATCATTTGTGGATTTTATTTTTATTTGATGACACAAAAGGTAAATTAGCAACTATTTATTTTCTGATCTGTTTATTTGTTGCTGATTTTCTGCATTCATTTTATTTTAAATGTTTATTTTATTATTTTATTCACTCTAAACCTCTCCAGATATCAGAGCTTTCTGGTTCAGTATAAATAAAATGATGCAGAGAGCAGTGAGGCGCGTCACAACACAACTCTTTATGTTTGAAGCATTAGTATCAAAAATGGATCAATAATGTCCATAACGAATTTATTAAATATTTATTTGAACTCACTCATCAGAAGAGGCTAACTGAACATTTTTTAAAGTGCTGGTTTATGAATTAGCTTTGGATCTGTGGGGCATTCATAGTCGGGGAAAAAAATCGGAATTCTGAGTTTTAAATCTGTTGTCAGGATGTTATCAAACAGCTGCTGCTTTCCTGTTCATTATCATACTTTCAAATGTAAACATAAGCTTTATGGTGGTCTGACACACACACACACACACACACACACACACACTCACAGAGGCAGGTGGGTTTGGGGGCGTCCCATTTGCCCAGCTTGGTGCAGTGGCTGATGTTTCTGCCCTCCAGGGTGAAGCCGGAGTTGCAGCTGTAGTGGAGGACTGTCCCCTCCACCGGGGGCCCCGGGGGCCGCGCCGTCACCCTGCCGTTCTCCAGGGACGTCCACACCTTGGGGCACTGCAGCACTGAGGGGGAGCAGAGCAGAAGGCCGGAGGTCAAACTTACAGGATGTTTCCACTGATCAGTTCCTCAGAGGCGAAGGAAGAAAAAACACGAAATGTTTCTTATGCTGGACAGCATTTCTCAGCTAATTGTCCAGAACGCTGCCTGGTGACCATGGCAACCTAATATGGACGGTGGACGGACAGCGATGGCTGTTGGAGAGGCTCTACCTCTGGTTGAAAACTCAAACAGGCTGCAGGTAAACGCTGAATATAACTGAGCAAACAGGGAAATCCTCCTCTAAGTTCAGACGATTCCCTCCTGTGGGATTTGAACAGCTTTGGCTTCCAGGTTTGGGCTCCTGTCAGCTTTCATGAACGGGATTTAAGCCGAAACGCAGAAACAAAGCCAGGAAGACGACAAAGTTAGCAGGAGGGAGGAAGAAATCAGCGGCGCTCGGCTGCTTTGGTCTGACTGCCTGACAGAGAGGAGGAAAATAAATCAGTTTAGCTGTCGGGTTTGCTCCACTGTGTGAGCACACACTGCAGCCTGCGCTCTTACATAAGCAGAGAAAACAAAAATCCTGTTTCACAAAAGCTCTGAGAGCCAAACTCCTCCGGAGAGAAGAACCAGAACAGAGGAGGAGCTGGACGAATCCAGGACCTTCTAACGATTCTTCAAGATCCTCTCCTTTCACAAAATCTGCATAATTAAAGATAAAACCCAGGATAGTGCTGCACGATGCTGCATTGAGCTGCATGATGCTGCACGATGCTGCACGGTGCTGCACGGTGCTGCACGATGCTGCATTGAGGTGCACGATGCTGCACTGAGCTGCATGATGCTGCACGGTGCTGCACGATGCTGCATTGAGCTGCACGATGCTGCACGGTGCTGCACGATGCTGCATTGAGCTGCACGATGCTGCACGGTGCTGCACGGTGCTGCACGATGCTGCATTGAGGTGCACGATGCTGCACGGTGCTGCACGGAGCTGCATTGAGCTGCACTGAGCTGCATGATGCTGCACGGTGCTGCACGGTGCTGCACGGAGCTGCATTGAGCTGCATTGAGCTGCACTGAGCTGCATGATGCTGCACGATGCTGCACGGTGCTGCACGATGCTGCATTGAGCTGCATGATGCTGCACGGTGCTGCACGATGCTGCATTGAGCTGCATGATGCTGCACGGTGCTGCACGATGCTGCATTGAGCTGCATGATGCTGCACGGTGTTGCACGGAGCTGCATTGAGCTGCATTGAGCTGCACTGAGCTGCATGATGCTGCACGATGATGCACGATGCTGCATTGAGCTGCATGATGCTGCACGATGCTGCACGGTGCTGCACGATGCTGCATTGAGCTGCATGATGCTGCACGGTGCTGCACGGAGCTGCATTGAGCTGCACGATGCTGCACTGAGCTGCACGATGCTGCACTGAGCTGCACGATGCTGCACTGAGCTGCATGATGCTGCACGGTGCTGCACGGAGCTGCATTGAGCTGCACGATGCTGCACTGAGCTGCATGATGCTGCACGGAGCTGCATTGAGCTGCACTGAGCTGTATGATGCTGCACGGTGCTGCACGATGCTGCACTGAGCTGCACGATGCTGCATTGAGCTGCACGATGCTGCAGAATCTAAATAACTGAAACTCATCAGTCAAACTTTGGTAAAATGTGTAAATGTTAGTCGGATCATCAGGACTTCAGCCTCTAATGATGCTGGTTTCTGTCCAAACCTCAGCAGGATCTCAACACTTCCCCAAGGATTTTCACAGTAAAGGTGTTGCAGGTTTCCCTTTATAGGTCCGTGAAAAACCCAAACAGAACCGAGCAGAACCGCCTGAACAGAACCAGGAGCAGAACCAGGAGAAAAACCTGAGTGGTTCTGATCTCTGACTGATCTCTGAAACTCCTCTACTGTGTTTTAGGAGATAAGATTTAATTCTGTGTCGTTTCATAAACTCAGCATGTTGTTAGGCGGCTGCAGAACGAAACCCTGAACCCTGCAGACTAGCTTCCACAAACAGCAAACTGTGGCACGGCCGTCTTTATTTCAGTGCGTTAGCGCTGATGAGGGAGCTGACCGCCCAGAGACAGACCTGCAGGGCCGTAACAGACGGGGGTGCCCGGGGGGACTCGCCGTTTCCGGGCGTTAAAACCATCCAGAGGCTCTGCTGAGTCAGAATCACGTTGAGAAAAAGAGCCAGAGCCAGAAGATGGCAAAAAATATTATTTATCACTTCAGATATTATTTTAATTCTGCATTGTTTGTGTCAAAGGCAGGCCAGTTTTCTTTATTTTTATTCATTTTGCACACGAGTGCCACATTTAGCTAAAATCTGAAGGTGTTTTCTATGTTCCCTCCTTACAGTGGACTATGTGGCTCATTAAATGTCACTTCCTTCCTGTGTGTTGAATAATAATCTGCATCCAGGATTAAAGTTTCCTGGATATTTCATGTTTTAATGTTCAGCTGCTGACGATCTGAACTCAGCCAGTTTTCAGCTAAAACTTTAGATTCTGTTGGTTCAGAGGTTTAGAGACCCAGTTAGGTTCTGGACCTCTGGTTCTGGGCCTCTAGTTCTGGACCTCTGGTTCTGGACCTCTGGTTCTGGACCTCTGGACTGTGGCTGTTAGTCATTATTTTTGTTTTTAGCCTGTAAGGAGAGATGATGATAAACCTCTGAAAAACGTGACCCTGACTTCTGAACACGAACGCCTCTGAACATTCCCATCATGCTTCACCAGGTGAGCTCAGTCCTGGTTTAACTGGTTCTGTCCCAGTTGGACCTTAGTCCCACCAAGTTTAAAATGAACCAACACATTTTTTTTCTGTTAGCAGTCAGAAGCTGATCTGGAAATTTAATGTATTTCTAATATTTTATTTAAAAGTTTGAAGTGGTTAAAAAATTAGAAATCTGCAAAATGAGCTAATTCTTAAATCCGATTAATCGGCTGAATAATCTATAACAGAAATCATTTTTTACATCCTTTATTTACTGAGACTGAAATGTGGAGTTCATCTCTGTCTTCTCCACTCTGCAGCTCAGTGACACAACATGTAAACCAGCCGTTGACCTCTGACCTCTAGCAAACGTCACACTGAGCGAATATTTCACACACCGCTCTGGAAAACACTCCTTGTTCCTCGGTGAAGAAGTGATTCACATAATTCATCTCGTTTAACACGGAGCAGCTGAGCTGGAGGCCGGGTCCAACCGCCGGAACCGCCGGAACCGCTGGCCGGGTCCAACCGCTGGAACCGCCGGCCGGGTCCAACCGCTGGCTGGGTCCAACCGCCGGCCGGGTCCAACCGCCAGAACCGCTGGCCGGGTCCAACCGCTGGCCGGGTCCAACCGCTGGAACCGCCGGCCGGGTCCAACCGCTGGCCGGGTCCAACCGCTGGCTGGGTCCAACCGCCGGCCGGGTCCAACCGCCAGAACCGCCGGCCGGGTCCAACCGCTGGCCGGGTCCAACCGCTGGCTGGGTCCAACCGCCGGCCGGGTCCAACCGCCAGAACCGCCGGCCGGGTCCAACCGCTGGCTGGGTCCAACCGCCGGCCGGGTCCAACCGCCAGAACCGCCGGCCGGGTCCAACCGCTGGCCGGGTCCAACCGCTGGCTGGGTCCAACCGCCGGCCGGGTCCAACCGCCAGAACCGCCGGCCGGGTCCAACCGCTGGCTGGGTCCAACCGCCGGCCGGGTCCAACCGCCGGCCGGGTCCAACCGCCAGAACCGCCGGCCGGGTCCAACCGCCGGCCGGGTCCAACCGCCAGAACCGCCGGCCGGGTCCAACCGCTGGCCGGGTCCAACCGCTGGCCGGGTCCAACCGCTGGCTGGGTCCAACCACCGGAACCGCTGGCTTGGTCCAACCGCCGGCCGGGTCCAACCGCCGGAACCGCCGGCCGGGTCCAACCGCTGGCCGGGTCCAACCGCTGGCTGGGTCCAACCGCCGGCCGGGTCCAACCGCCAGAACCGCCGGCCGGGTCCAACCGCTGGCTGGGTCCAACCGCCGGCCGGGTCCAACCGCCAGAACCGCCGGCCGGGTCCAACCGCTGGCTGGGTCCAACCGCTGGCCAGGTCCAACCGCCGGAACCGCTGGCCGGGTCCAACCGCCGGCCGGGTCCAACCGCTGGAACTGCCGGCCGGGTCCAACCGCTGGCCGGGTCCAACCGCCGGAACCGCCGGCCGGGTCCAACCGCTGGCCGGGTCCAACCGCTGGCTGGGTCCAACCGCCGGCCGGGTCCAACTGCCAGAACCGCCGGCCGGGTCCAACCGCTGGCCGGGTCCAACCTCTGGCTGGGTCCAACCGCCGGCCGGGTCCAACCGCCAGAACCGCCGGCCGGGTCCAACCGCTGGCCGGGTCCAACCGCTGGCTGGGTCCAACCGCTGGCCGGGTCCAACCGCTGGCTGGGTCCAACCGCTGGCCGGGTCCAACCGCTGGCTGGGTCCAACCGCCAGCGGTTGGCAAATTTCTTTTTCGAGTTAATTTGCTGATACATGCTGATTTGTATTGGTGGCAAAGTTAAATGTTGGAGTCATGTTTGAGAAATCCTTTAATCTCCATGGCAACCATTCAGCTGTGCAAAACGCCCGGCTGGACCAAGCCCCGCCCTCCAGGCGCAGCTCCTCCTCAAAGCTTCCACCTCTCAGTCGCCCTCCCACACTCAGTTCCTTAAGACTAGCCAGCAGGAATCAGCTGCTGGAACAGCTGAGCTCGTTGCAGGAGCTACACAGGTGAAAACATTGAAGGGTTAATAAAGGAGCCATGCTGGAATGACTTCCTGAAGGTGGAGCTTCAGAAAGAGCTGGAGCTCCTTAAAGAGACAGTGACCCATTTTCAAGATATTAATTTACAATGTTAAATTTCTGTTTGATTTATACAGAATTTTTTAACAACTGAAGTCGCTAAAAGTTACTTGGCTGTGATATAAAATGGCACCATGTTCCTGGAAAATACGTGACACTGGCCCTTTAAGAGTCAAATTCAGGGAAAATAAAGATGAAAATCCTGGATTTTATTTTCTAAACTGAGGTTTTAATTTTGTGCCCTAAATCTGACGCTGAAGGAGAAACGCAGGAAAAGTTTCTGTCATTTAGGAGCCGATGGTGACTCAGATCCTAATTCTGCTCTTGTTGAAACCAAACAAAGAGATCTGGACGGCGATGTGAGCTTCCTGCTGGGCTCCTGAAGTCTCTCTGGTTTCTGCCTGAGCTCCAGCCAGCAGCTATTCCTGGATGGGAACGCTACCTGCTCGCTCCAGACAGAGTCCAAACCGGCTGCCAGGAAAAGCTCCCTGAGGAAAAACTCTCAGCAGTGAAGCGTCACGTTTGAGTAAATAAAGTTCAGTTCGGCCAGAAATCTGAACGCTTCCTTTAAGGGGAGCAAATCGAGACAAGAAGCCGACATTTAAGAGGTTAGAAAGGAAATCCAGATCAATAAACATAACTAGATAATCAACCATTAGCCAGAGAGCATCATGGGAAAAATAACAGCATTATCAAGCTGTCGTTCAGTTGTTGTGCTTTAAACTGTGACTCTTCATTTTTTATCTTTAATCATTCCTGACACACTGAGAAGCTTCTCATTTCATCTCCCCATTATCTATCTATCTATCTATCTATCTATCTATCTATCTATCTATCTATCTATCTATCTATCTATCTATCTATCTATCTATCTATCTATCTATCTATCTATCTATCTATCTATCTATCTATCTATCTATCTATCTATCTATCTATCTATCTATCTATCTATCTATCTATCTATCTATCTATCTATCTATCTATCTATCTTTCTATCTATCTATCTATCTATCTATCTATCTATCTATCTGACATGTTTGATGATGTCTTTAAGTTTTGAAAAAAAGAACAAAAAAACTAAATCTGATTTCTGGGTTCTGCTCTGACTTGGTACCGTTCAGCATCACACACCCACTGGGTGCTAAAGGTCATGATGAATATTTACTTCCGGGTTGGGAGCCGTCCAGATGGCCGGACAGCCAATCAGAGACGTGCTCTGCAGAAAGCCGTGTCCCGATGGACGGCCAATCAGGAAGGTGGATTTTGCTGCTGTATTTACACGAGAGACGGACCAAGAATCCAAACAATCCAACCAGACCGGAGACGTTTTGTCCCTCGAGGTTTAAAATCTGAGACGAGTGAAGTAATGAAGAGATTCTCCCAGAAACAGGAGGAGTGAGGGAAAACGACATGGCCACCGTTCAGCACGGTGGAGGACCTGTGATGCTGCGCTGCACAAACACTCAATATTACCGTCCAGTTACCGTCCAAATATTTCTGTCCAGTTTCTGGTGCAAATATTTTATTACACTTGAAATAAGACAAAACTAACCTGGTGACTTTTCATCCAGATGTAGAAGCTTGTTTTAGAGAATAATTCACTAATGCTGGGTGATATTTCCACTGGCAGATTATTTCATTTCTCTCATGTTATCAGTGCATTAATCTGCCAGTGGAACTGGAGCTTTTGTATCAATATTAAGGAACTATTGACTCATAAAAAGCTCCTTTATTTTGCTGTAAAGTTTTGTCTGCAGATCTTTGCAGTAGAAATAAACCGTGTTAGGATTCAGAGTGTTTGCAGTGTGTGGGCTGAGGATCGTCTGGTGGTTCTGAGCAGAGACAACTGGACCGTCTGAGACGTCAGGCTACAGCAGCTGATGGCTCCAGTCACCCAGAGGCTGGTGAACATCAGACGGAGATGAAGAAATGATGAACTCACGGCACACGCTGAGCTGCGTCATGTCCGTCCACGTGCCGTTGGGCAAACACTTCCTGACCTTTGGCCCCGCGATCTGCCGGTTTTCTCTGCAGATGTACTCGATCTCATAATCCACAGGCAGAATCCGAACGCTGCGGATCTGAGAGGAAACGCAGAGTTAGAGAGATTTAACTCACATTTACTGCAAAGTTACAGAAATAAAAAAATTCAAATTATTTCTAAATGTGTTAATCTGTGTTTACAGATATGAAGCTGCAGCCGTCTGACCCTCAGCAGTTTCACACACCTGTCCTGCTGTTTGACTTTCACCACAGAAACAAGCTGAGCACTAATTCAGATCCAGTTTTAAAATAACACTTAATTGAGTTTTGTCATTTTTTCTACCAGCAGTTGAGACATTAAGAATGTCATAAGGACGACAAGCAGAGGTGATGAGCCAAACCGGCAAGGTGTGACTGAGAATGAGGAGCTTAAAACTGGGAGGCTGGTGGTGGGAACACTGGATCAGAACCAGACTGAGGGAGAGAGGCTTCACACAAACTAACACAAACACAGGAGTAACTGGACCTACAGAGACGAAACCTTGTAAAACTAAGACGACCAGGAAGAGCTGAGCTAAAATAAACTGAAGAGGAACAGGAACAAACCAAACCCGACTCAAGTCGAGTCTCTGGTTCAAATATCTTAGTACGTTTGAAATACAACAAACGAAACTCACACTGAGATAAAGGAGCTTGTTTCAAGTCAGTAATAAAAATAATCGCTGCACTGCAGATTGTTTGACTTACAGCAAGATATTTTCCCATATTGTGATTTAGATCCAGCTCCTGTATTTTAGTTTTGTTTCATTTGATGTGTGCTCAGATATTTGCACCAGTAACTAGACAGACGTTTCTGGTGAGATTTTGTGTTTTTGCAGGGTGGCTCTGAAAGGAGCCAGAAGGTCGGGTTCTGCTCAGTTTGGTCCTGATTGGGTCGCAGCAGCTCAAACAGCTGCAGCGTTTAATCAGACCCACTGATGAGCTGAAATGTCCAACATGGTGCAGCAGATGCTTCATGACAGACAGAAACCACTGAGGTTCTGTACCTGCTCCTGAGTCAGGCCTCGGTAGCGGATCCCTCCGTCCCGCGGAGGCCGGATGATGGCACAGCCTGGACAGGAAGAGACAGCATGAGGGACAGCAGGGGACAGCAGAGGACAGCAGGGGACAGCAGGGTACAGCAGAGAACATCTGTCTTCAGGTAGACACGCCTCAGAAACTCCAGCTGTTTTGGTTTGAGCCTCGCTGCACAGATTCCAGCTTTTCACTCAGGAATCTCTGCTGTCCGTTAAAGACTCACTGCACACACTCCCTCACACACACACCCCATCACACACACTCCCCATCACACACACACCCCATCACACACACACCCCATCACACACACTCCCCATCACACACACACCCCATCACACACACACCCCATCACACACACACCCCATCACACACACACCCCATCACACACACACACCCACGCACACACACCCACACACACACACACTCCCTCACACACACACCCCATCACACACACACCCACACACACACACCCACACACACTCACCCACACACACACACACTCCCTCACACACACACTCCCTCACACACACACCCCATCACACACACACCCACACACACACACACACACTCCATCACACACACACCCACACACACACACACACACACACACACACACACACACTCCCTCACACACACCCCATCACACACACACTCCATCACACACACACTCCCCATCACACACACACTCCCTCACACACACACTCCATCACACACACTCCCTCACACACACACCCCATCACACACACACACACACACACACACTCCCTCACACACACTCCAATTACCTCCCGCTGATGAATTATGTATGGGCACAACGAGCGCTGGGAGAGCGCAGAGGATAATCAGAAACAATATCGGCGCCATTTCTGGATCTGGAAGAGAGAGAAGGTTTAAAAATAAGGAACGGAGGAAAAAAGACAAACATCTGAACTGTACAGCAGTTTATGTCTGACATAAACTCTGCTGCTCTTTCTGGTCCCATGTATCAATGTGGGCCTCAAAATGTCCTGTGTTCCCACATTTCCAGGAATATTCATCCATATTTATTTAATTCAAACATATTCATATCCATAATTCAAATTCCAGGGATACATATTTAGATAACCTTTTAATAATGAGGTAGGCAGAAACATGAACTCATTGGATCCCTTTTCTTGTACACGTTTCACTTTTCACACGTTATTCTTTCTTTAAAGAAAATAAGAAAAAGGAAAATAAAATAAAGAGAACAATAAAAAAAAACTATGGATCCAAACCATTTTCCTCCATATTTTGGACGCAGCTGAGCTTCATGTTAATTTGATTTCTGCTACTGAAAGGTTTTCTGGTGTATTTAAGGTTAAAAACAGAGTTTATTGACACCTGGAGACACCAGTAAGCTCCGCCCACTCAGTTACCTGCCTGATGACACCAACATCAACCCAGCAGCTCCAGGACCCGGCTCCTAAATCCAATCCTTCACGTTCCCATCGCAGGAAATTTGGTGTTTTCTCCAATATTTAGAGGTTTATTTATTAAAATGAGAATATTTCCTCTTCCTTCAGTCAGAAAGTCTCTAATCTGTGTTGCTGCTCAGTCAGGAGAATCAACCCTGCTGCTTCTCTGAGCGTCTGAAACGTTTTAGTCCTGTTCAAACGCAGTTTATTAAAGTTACCAATATTGTTAGTTTTTAGTCTTGAGTTTAACTCAACCAACTATTAATAATCAGATTTTTTTAAGCGTTTTTAACTCATTCATTTTAATTGATTTCGGTGAAAGATTAAAAGATTTCCTTTAAATCAAGTTTGAATTTTTTTTACCTTTGACTCATTTATGCTTGAAAAGTTTTTCCAAATCAAGAATGAACTTTACTTCATCTAAATAACTCTTGAAATAATCTGGATTTCTTTGGTGTTAGTTTCGGAGAACCTCAGGGTTTAATACTCAGAACCAACATTTTTCTCAGTGTGAAATTTCTTTATTGTCATTGGGAAACATTGAAATGTTGGTAAATGTTATGTGAAGAATTTGATTGTTCATTTTATGCAACATTTTATTTTTATCCAATAAAATGTTACATTTTTAAGTGAGAAGTTTTTATAATAATAATCCTCTAAACTGATCTGGATTAATAATTCTCTCAACTTTCTGAAGGATTTTCTTTGGAGACTAAATATTATAGAGAACTATGGAGTGTTAGTTTAAAAAGTGGACAAGCTGAGGACTGAACATTCATTTAGCAAGAATCACCTGCTTAGATCTAAGTTCATAGTTTCTACTCCAGACTGGGGAACTTTGGGATTTTCACAGATTAAACTAAAAATAGGTGAAAAAAGTGAAAATCCTCTGACAGAATCTTTTAATTCTGCTTTGATGAGTTTCCTGTTATGTGCCATACATCATCTGCCTGACAATGTAATTCAAACAACTTTTTTCTCAATATTGGTGCAATAAGGAAATGTGTAATTTAATTTTTTTTAAAAGTCTGAATCCTCCAGAAACTGGCTCTGAAAGCAGAGAAATACAATTTAAATCCCAAATACATGACTCGGTGTTCTGGTCTGCGTTTAGAGATAATATGTAATGCCTGAGTGGTTCATAGGTCAGAGGTCAGCTGCTTAACAAACTAAAACACTGATAGAAGCTGAAGCCACTAAAGTTTGAGGAGATTTTTTAAACGACTTCAAGACTTTCTAGAATATTTCAGCAGATCTGTTGGTTCTGATTTATTCCTTTTCTGGGCTTTTTCTCATCGTTATTCTGGTTGAATCGTTGCATGTTTGGATTATCAATCCCTCTGGTTATGGATGCTGTTTCAAAGATCCCTGAACTCTGACCCCAGGTCCCGGAGGAGTCCTGGAGGCTTCATGATGCAGAGAGACGGAGGAAGTTCATCCGTCATACGGATCCTGATCCCACAGTCACAGCAGAGGAGCAGCTAAAGCAAAGGAGCTGGAGGAGCAGAGCTGACACCTGATGATGATGATGGAATATCGTCTCTGCAGCCCGAATGTTGAGCTGTTAGCAACATGCTAACAGTCTTCAGTCAGAGGCTTCTTTAGATTCGTTACAAGACCGACTGCTGCTGGAGTTTCTTCCTCCCTACAGCATCAGGAGCCACAGCGATGTTTTCAAGACACTTGGATGATTTGAGTTGTGATAATATCTCATTTCCATTTGGGATGAATAGAAGATTTTTTAATTTGAATTAAATTGAGAAAGACTGAGAGAGGCTGGTAGTGCAAACAGAGCTACATGTTATCACAAAGAGCAGCCATGTTTCTGAGCAGCTATGGAACAAAACGTGTGGTTTAATCCAGAACCCTGTGGGACTCCACAACTGACCGAAACTACCTGAAATATATCCATAAAAACATTTATGGTCTGTAACCTCAGGTTAGAACAAGAACAATAAAATCTGCAGAAACACTTGAACAGATCTGAGGAAGGCGGTGTAACTGGGTTTGGATCAGAACTTTTCCATAACATCCGTGTTCTTAATGATCGGGTGAATGGCAGCGGGGAGAAGCTGCTGGTTCTTCATTTCCTTCCTTCCTGGCTGAGAGGAGGACCGGATGAGCCAGCTGAAGGAAATCCCGACGCTTCCACCAGCGGAGCGGGAAGGAAAGCAGGCCGAACCGGTTCGGCTCGGTCCATCAGCTGTGAGGACGGCTGGGAAATTCCAGCCAGCGCCTCGGAACCAGCGCAGGCCTGACAGATGGAGCCCCACCGCCCAGCAGCGGGCTGCCGGCCGGAAGCTGCCGATCCGGCTCGGTTTCAGCACCGCGGACAGCGCTCACCCCGCTGCTTCACGCAGAGACCCGCAAAATGCTGCATTTCGTGCGTGGCTGAGCGTGAACCGCGGGTCACGGCGCAGCTCCCGACTGTTCCTGCTCAGGGAGTCCGTGGCGGCCTGCAGGGGAAGCCGAACCTCCCGCCGCCTGGGCGGCCGCTCGCTGGGAAGCCTGACCCAGAATGTCACCGTCTAATCTCTGGAACAACGCGAGCATCGCTCCCGCTCGGGCCTGGCGGCTCCATCGAATATGCATGCTGCCTTCTGCATTCACAGCCACATCTGCCCGGATCCGCGACAGCCGCAGTGGATCTGGACCGGAAAGCCGAGCCTCGGGTACTTACTGTCGGTTCGATGGCTCCGAGTCCAAACCAGTCCTCCCAGTGAGTCGGATTAGTGGGCAGAAAGGTGCATCCTCCCGGCGCTCTGCATGGCTCTGTTATTATGGCTTTGCAGTAAATGAGCGAGCAGCTCCGCGCGTAAACAGCGCTGGTCCGGGTTATTTCCAAGTATTGCAAAGAGATGACAAGAAGGGAAAAAAATCCACACACACTCACACTCACACACACACACACGCTCACACACAAATAAAGATACACAAGCGCATCCACAGAAACGACGAGCAGCGATTCAGCACTCCCCTCCTCCTCTCTACAATCTGGAGCTCATGGCGACGTCATGATGGAGACGCACCGTGCGTAAAAGCTCCCGCACGTATTTATCTGGCTTTTTCTGAAACCTGAGCAGGGGACGGACTGCGCCCAGCCCGGCAGGAAGCAGCTCCTGATGGAGGATCATTCCGCAGATTCCGCCCCGCTGCGCCGCCGCAGACATGGCGCTGCTGCTTTAACGCTTTAAGCCTAAAAGCTCCTCGGAGCTTAAGTGACAGAAGCTTCGCTCAGGTTTCTGCTCATCCGCCGAGCAAAAGCCCTGCGCGCGCAGTCAGCTCCACATGAAACACCTGCGGAGGACACGAACACCGCCGATTCATTTTATAATCATTTCTTCAATATTCAAGGAAACATTTTCAATTCAAACTTCGATGACATCTTTCACTGAAAGAACCCGAACTGATCTCATTCTGGAAAGGTATCAGTCAGGAGCAGGGTTTTTATTAGGTGTTACCTGCAGCAGCAGACATGGAGCGGGACTGACCCTGCTGGGCTTCCTTAGAGTCGTCCTGAACTCTGCAGAATCATCACTGCTTGTCTCGTTCCTGCTCATCTAGATTCTTATATTCTTATAATCTCATATTTTGCATTTTGTGCACAAACGCATATTTTCTACCATTTTTTAAATTATCCTGATCAGTTGAATATTTCTTTAGTTTGCTATTTTAATTTCTATTTTCTAACGATGTACAATTAGAGGGACAATAAAGAATATTTCTATTGTATTTAATAGGAAAATTATTTTTACAATAATTATAATAAAACTAAATTTCACCACATTGCAGTATGTTTGTAATTTATAAATCGATATTGTTCCTTATTTTTTAACTCTGTTTATCTGTAGTTTGAATGTTAAACTTTAACGTCTTTGGGTTCAAATCCAAACAGATTCATAAAAACACGTTCGGGAGTCAAAGATGAGGTTTATTGATGCAACAGGAAGCAGAGAATCACATTTATCATCAAACACATTTAAATATTCTCCATCTGAATAATTACAAACATTTACAGGCTGTTCCACTTGATTTTTTTAGACGTTTCAGTCGTCAAATAAAAAGTCAGTTTTACTTTTAGTTTTGTCTGGAACATAAAAGTTCTGATTAGTTTGGAACCAGAAGCGTTAAAGTGTCAAGGCACACATCAAGTCACGACAGGAGCTTCTTTTGTTTTAAGGCAAACAAAAATCCATGTAAACAATATTTTAAATAACACAAATCTGACGCTGCGACTTCACGCCATTTAAATAAAAGGCTGATTCTAAAACCCGGACCAGAACCGCAGGACCGACCAAAACATGCTCCTGCAGCTGCAGACAGAACCGAGCGTTTTAATCAAGTCTTCCTGACTGTCCCAGGTTCTGCCGGGTCCGGGCGACCCGCTTAGCTTCCAGTCGATCCGGCCTGACGGGACGCAGGGAAGCGGCGCCTCCAGAGGTCCGGACGGACCGGACCGGATCAGAGTCTGAGAAAATAAAGCAAACAGGGATTTTTAAGGTTCTGATGGTTTCGTCATGCTAGAGGAACGGATCGACCTTCAGGGTTCTACTGAGGTTCTACTGAGGCTGAAGGGTTACTCGGGTTGGTTTAAGCTCAGACTACATGTTCTGGTTTGAGTTTTCCATCCCGGTCCCGGTTCTGGTTCCAGTCCTGGCTCACAGGCTGAAGCTGCGGTGGTGATGCTTGGAGAAGTTCTGCTGGCGCTCCCTGGCGCCGCTGGGCGCCGCCGGGTCCCGTATCCTGGTCCGGTCCCGCTCCGCCTCGTCTCCGGTCACGCTGCCCACGTCGCTCAGGTCACCCAAGTCGCCCAGGTGCTCCACCGAGTCGTACTTCTCCAGGTCCGAGGCGATGGTCTGCAGGCTGAAGACGGACAGCGAGTCGGACCCGGCCCGCTCCCGCTCCGCCTCCTTGTAGCGGTCCGCCAGGTCCAAGGCGGCGTCCAGACGCTCCTTGGCGGCGGCTCCGCAGGCCGCGTCGTCCTCCCGGACCCGGGTGTCGGACTCGGCGCCGACGGGCGGGCTGCGGGTGGGGCAGTCGGGCGGGTCGCGACCCCTCTGGGCGTGGATCTGCTCACTGATCTGCTCCAGGTTCCTCAGAGCGACAGAGTAACGAGTCTTCACCTTGGAGACGTTCTGCTCCAGCTGCAGGACCTTCGTCTTATGATCCTGACCACACACACACACACACACACACACACACACAGTTCAAACAGTGTTAATGGATCAGCTCCAGCATGAACCCGTCACCAGGCTGATGGCGCCGATGACAGGTGTGTGTTCTCGGTGTCAGAACACACTCCGGCCCACCAGGCTCGCTGTACCTCCAGGATGTGGTTGAGTTGAGACTTGAGCTCAAAGTAGGGCTTGGACTTGACGATGACCCGCTTCAGGGACTTCTGCAGGGTCTGGACCCGGGCCTCGGCCTCCTGGCAGGCGTGTGTGACGCGCATGTGTTCCCGCTCGCTGCGGACCCGTTCCTCCTCGGCTTCGTTCACCTGCAGGACAAACGGAGAACAACCGAACGAGTTCTGGTCATTTAGATCAAGTTAGAAAATAAAACTTTTTATTGCAGATACAATTTATAAATTCATTATTAATGGTTCTATTTCATGTTTCTGTGCAAATTGAGACATTTTCATATAAATTTGTTCAATTTTGCAATTTTTGAACCAAAACTCTCAGTGCTGCCCTCTTCGGGTTGAACGGTGTTACTGCAGTCCAGCCCTGGTTCAGGAACGCCCCCTGGTGGAGAGTTAGGAGTAGGACCAGCGCTTTTATGGACCTTCCTGATCGTTTCTCCTTTTGCTCATGTGGAGCATCTGCTCTGCTGACAGAACCCGCCACTCACTCAGGGATTGATGCTTCACATGTCAGAAATCTCAAAAAGACAAAAAAGTCCAAGCGTCTGAAAAGTTACAAAATCTATGGACAGTCATTGAGATTGCTTCTTCCCTCCTGACCGTCTCATCTCCACTTAGCCACGCCCCTCTGACTCGTGGCTCCGCCCACTATGGCGGAATTTTTCTAAATTTTCTGGGGGCGGGGCTAACCCTTCACAATGATCTAATAAATCCTGAAGAACTGAATTTTGCCTCCATGTTTCAGTCATTTATATCTAATTTCATTAAACAGATTCTGCTCAGTTTTTACAGTCAAATATTTAAAGCATTTATTTCTGTTATTGAATCGTTTTAATAGAAAACAACATTCAGAATATTCTCAGAATATTCCACCAATAAAAATTTCATTTTGAGCAGAGATGTCAGGATTTGGTCTGGGCTCCTTCTGCATCAATACGGCGCAGCGTGGAGGTTCTGGTTCTGGTCCTGGTCCTCTCCACTCTTCCTCCAGACTCTGGGAACATTGGAGCAGTTCTGGTTCTGCTCAGCCCAGGTGAGACGCTGCTCCAGGTTCTGGTTCTGACTGTCCAGAAGACGTCCGGTTGGTCCGAGCTGATGATCCCGGAAGCTGCAGCTGTTCTTCAGATTGCTCTGGATTTGATGATCTGAGTCCAGCAGGCGGGACGCAGCAGGCCGCTGTGTGTGTGTGTGTGTGTGTGTGTGTGTTTACCTTGGAGGTGGCGTGGTTGAGCATCTCCTGCCAGGTGGGGTCCAGCGTGTTCTTGCCGTCGGCCATCAGGCCCTGCTCCGCCACGTAAACCATCTCCCTGGCAGCCGTGTGCATGGAAACGGCGCGCTCATAACTCAGCGCCGCCTTCTGCGTCTCCTGCTGCGCCTGCAGGAAGCAGGAAGTTGTCCTTTGAGATGTCTATGTTCCACACAGAGGTGTTGCTATGACGATATACTGTGGAGCCTTACCATGATCCCAAAACAGAAACACATTAATACTGTTTATGTTAAGTTTTTTTTTTTTTAAAGGCATGAAAAGTATATTACTACTTAAAAAATCTTCACCCTGATAACTGATATTATGGAAATATTCTGCATATTTTCATGAAAATACACAGAACAAAGTGTACAGGCTGGCATTTCTATCTATTAACTTTAAATTTGACATATTTGGCCAAACATCTGAAGAGCCAGAGGAGATTGAGCCGAGCAGCAGGTTGATCTGCTGAGCTCAAACGTTACGCAGGCCAGAGGCGAACCGATCGATCAGCCGATATTTCCATCTGAAACCGATCGATCAATGTTCTCAAAGGTCTGAAAATAATCCACTCTGCTGCGAGAGACGGCTGAGAAAATGTAACAAATTACAGACTAAAGGAGCTGATTGTTTTAGTTTACTGAGTAGTTTTCCTTTGTATTTCATATCAATACCTCATGTTGCTACAACACGTTTGCTTCACAGGTATTACACAAGGTTTATCAATAAAATAAGATCAGAACATTGAAGGTGCATCGTGACCTTTTACCACCTGACTGAGGCAGTAAAAACAAATTAATTGAAACTGACAGGTCTGGAGTGGATAGTCTCATATCAATTAATCACAATAAAATGCCATTTTCAATAACTAACTGCATGGATGAATGCATTTCTCCCAGAACAGATCAAACACCGACAACCTGGAAAGTCTCCAGCTTCATCACATCAACAACCTCTGACATCTTTTAGTGCAAATGTCCGAATTCAAGGCTTTTTTCCTTACCTGTCTGACCATAAATCTATGCCTTTTTAATTATTTTTCCCTGCAAATTTACGACAGTAATGTGAAATTAGTCCAGAAGTTCATTCCTCCAGCTTTTTAGCCTATGAAGCTCTTAATCCTTCAGACTGATGTATTTTTAAACATCATTTCACTGTGAACGGTTTTCCTTCCTGGACTCTGCAGATGGCAGTAAAAGGTCCTCTGGCCTGATTCTGGGAGACAGCAGCACTTTGCTAACACACACACACACACACAGTTTGAGACGAGGCGTATTGATCCGTACCTCCTTAGCGAGGCGGCGGGCTTCGTAGTACGGCCTGGCTTTCTCGATGCAGCCGCCAAGCTGAGAGCTCTGAGCGTTCAGCTTCCTGGCAGACTCAGTGAGGATCTTCCTGTACGCTGACCTGGCATCCTTCAGGGTTCATGCAGGAAAATAATGAACCACATCAGATTCATCTGCCTTGGGAGCGCAGGTCAGGTTTCACGCAGGAGGAACAGCCAGATATTAACATTTACAGTTTTTATTCTTTAAGTTTGGGAACTACAATAACTTTTACAGAAAAAACATTTGATAATTGTATTTGTGTGTTAAACCTATATTCAATAAAAGAGTGGCATCTGAAGCTGAATCTTCTGATGACTGACTCATCTCCACTTACATCCAGCTCCAGCTCCAGTTTGTTGATTTCTGCGCTGGCTTCGTTTAGATGCTCCAGCTCCTCCTGCGAAAATGCAAACAAAAATTCATCAACTGCAAGAGCAAACCAACATGTTTACCTCTGGGATTAAAGGGAATAAAGGCCAACAATGACGGCTAATCTGAAACTGAAAGCTGGTGGAGCTCTGCTGTTAAAGCGCTGCAACAAAGATGATTACTTCTGACAGACAGTGGGATTATCACAGATTATTATGATTTATAATGAACAACAAAATAGTTAATCAGCTCCGTCTGAATCGACCCTCATCGAAAGTAATCCAGTGATCATATATCTGCCACTGTTAATGCGGGTTAAAGAGCTGCTAACAGGAACACCAGAGGCCGGTGGTCTCACCTGAATGCGGGGGTCCAGCTCCTCCTCATACGGGCTGTGCAGCTGCTCTCTGACGCCTCTTTCACTGTCGCCTTCGTCACAGGCGTCTCTGAGCGCATTTTCTACTTTTGTCCCGCTCGTTTTGGAAACATTCGTCTCCAAATCCTCCCCCTCCTCCTCACCGCCAGGAATAACCTCCCTCCAGCCCCCCACACCCGACTCCCCAGAGCCGGCGGGGCTCTCTCGCAAGTCGCCTGGTTCCATCCCAGGCCCTATAGACGGGCGGCTATTAGCTTGATTTATCCCAGCGAGAAGCACCTTCCGCCCAGCAGCGACCGAGAGAGAAGCGGTTGGAGATCAGAAAATAATCCAAGTGGCGGAGAGAGATGAGTTTGAAGCCATTTTTAGTCTGCACAGAAACCCGAACCCGCAATTAGCCTAGCCTAGCATACTCTGTAGAGACAGGCGCTCCAATTAGCCTAGCCTGTATAGAAACCAGTAGCATAAATTAGCCTAGCCTGTCAAAAATGCTAATTTCCCCGCTAAGTTTTCTGCGAACATGTAAGAACTAACAGCTGCTGTTCGGTATAAACCATGTGGAGGTTTAATCAATAAAAAAACAAACTTATTTTACCGCCACTTTCCCCCCCATCTCTTAACATCTCCACTCCAGAGCTAGACCAGCTAGCCGCTCCGTTCTCACACCATCATCACAGATGAAGTGAACAGTTCAGAGCTGAATGCGCTTGAACCACGACAGCCACCGTAGACACAACAGAACTCTGCGGCAGTTTCTCTTCAACAGCCAATGACAATAAATGTTTTAAAACTCACGATTTCACATTAATAGTATATTCCATTTTCATTTATTTAAATATATACACTTTGGTTTTTTTTTAATCGTAAATTGATTTTATCCCACTTTCAACCAGATTACAGCGTCATTATCAAAACTTATTTTACTTTTTTTTTGTGACTGTTGGGTTTTCTTTGGAGGGCTGAAGTTCCAGTTTTAATTAATAAAATGTAAAAGAATAAAACATTGTACTTGAGACTTCAAAATATGAAGTAATTTGTAGTCGCTGCTCGGAAAGAAATACAAGATTGAAAGGTCCACCTCAACAGTTTGCATAAAATAGACATGAGCTCGAACATTAGACAAGTCACAGACTATAACTGAGAAAAAGTTGCATTATGACCAAAAACTCTGTATTAATTGTTTTTATTAAAAAAGAAAAATAAACATACAAATTCCCACAGTGGTTCCAAGGCAACAAATATTCCAAACAAAATCATCTGACAAAATGTGAGCAGGAAGAACAGAATTTAGTTTCATCGCAGTCGTCAGCAGACAGAATCACAGATTAGATGAAAAAGCTTCCTTCTCAGGATTAACTCAGACCAACTCCAATAATTTAAAGACAATAAGGCAAACTGGGCATTAAATGTGTGGCTGCAATGTGCACAATCAGAATCATAGAAAAATAGAGCTCTGGTGATTTACAGCAGATCTGCTGTGCGCTGCGGGGAAACCTGAGTAGTGTTGGCTGGACCTCCTAAACATCCAGCATCTGTAAAGGCAAACAGGAGAAATCCTGTTTCTCTTTGGTGTGGAATGTGTCAGACGCTCTGCGGATCCTCAGCTCCAGGTGGGATCGTACTGACTCCACCCAGGAGGCGGAGCCAGGTAGATCCTCCGCCCCCTGTAGAAGAAGCTGACCACACCTCGGTATCCGGTCCGTGGCACGCCGGACTTCAAGTCGTCCATGATGCCCAGATTCTTGGCCATGACCTTGAAACTGTCCTTGCTGGAGTACTGGAGCCGGAACGGTCCGGAGCCGCTCAGCCGGCCCTGCTTCACGTCTTCGTACGTTACCACGGCGGCGCTGTACACCTGCTTGGTGAAGCTGGTCCGGTACGCGTCCTCCTGCAGGTAGGCCAGGTCCAGCTTGGTGAAAGGCACAAACTCAGAGTTCAGTTTGATGAACTTCAGGTATTTGTCGTAGAACTGGCCCAGGCTGACGCCCTGCCGGCCAAACGTCAGCGTGCGGGAGATCTCGGGCCGGACGCAGGCGCGGCCCCGCCGCTGCTCCGGCTGCCGCATCCAGTCGTCCCAGAAGGAGGCGGGCCACTTGGGCTCCAGCTCCTCCCAGGCCTCCCGGAGCAGCATCCAGCCCAGGCCAGGGAAGAAGTCGGTGCGGTAGAGGAGCGCCGACTGGCCGGGGTCCACCATCCCTTCCCGGCCGTTGTCGTTCCAGGCCGACGCGCACCACAGGCTGGGGTCCGACTGCAGCACTGGGTGCAGGGCCCGGAAATACTCAAAGAAGTCTGGCGCCACCTGCAGGAGAGGATGGAGGATTAGATGTTTTGAGGAGAGAGACTGAAAACATGAAGGCTTCGGAGGGAACGAGTGAACAAGTTATTGATTAATGAGTTAATCTAAAGCTGATCTTATTTATCGACTAAGGATTAATTAAAAATCTGAGTTTTTTCTTGTATCAAGAGAGCCGACCATCTTTCCACAACATGAAGGGCTAAGTTTTTCATAATACGCCGAATTAAAAGAGATATAGATTGTGTTTGATAATATCCTTCAGTTATCTGATGTTTATTAGAATGTTTTCTGAACAGGTTGTTGCTGAAAGTGATAATTTAATCTCAATCAATTTACCTGCATGAATGCAGGTTAAACAGCTGAAAAGGTGTCAGCTAAATAAACTGCATAGACAGAAAATTGTGAATCTCACATTAATAAATGTATTTATAAAATGTAACAAGACACAAACCTCTTAGGTTACTGAATAGAAAAAAGAAAAAGAAAATATTTCATTCCCCATTAACAGAGAGATGTTCAGATGTATTGTCTGTGGTTTCTCTTAAAGATATATTAAAACTTCACTCTATGAAGTGGATTAACTCATGACAGCCCTCTGCTGGATGGCAGTCAAACTACAACCCTGAAAGAAAATGTAAGCCGGTGGTTTTAAACTGCGCTCCTGGAGGGCCGGAGCCCCGCAGCCTTTGGATGCGTCCCCTGGCCGACATGCCTGAACTCAGTGGTGAAGCTGATCCAGGAGCCAGGTGTGCTGAAGCAGAGACATCTAAAAGTTGCTGGACACTGGCCCAAGCAGATGTTATTAATCAATTAGAACTAATTTTAATCTAATAAACAGACGATCATAAGTTGGTTAAATGTTTGTGTCCGTATCTGGGAACGTCGGTACCTCCAGGTCGTCCTCCACGATCACCACGGAGGAGTGGGAAAGGATCCGGAAGACCTGGTTCAGAGCCCAGCGGTAGTGTCTGGAGATCTTGTAGTAACCCTGGAACTTCTTGTGCTCAGGCCGTACGGGAATGTCGGACAGGTCCGGCTGCTTCAGGTGAGTGACTTTATCCCCATAGGAGGCGATGACGTCGGAGGTGGCGGCGTGCCCACAGTCCTGGCTCACTATTATGGGATGGAGCTTGGCGGAGGGCCGCAGCTCCAGCAGCTTGTCCAGGCAGCGCCTCACTGTGACCCGGTTACAGGCGATCACCAGGATGGGAATGACCGGTGGACTGGGAACGTCGACCTTCGCCCCCTTTCTCTTGGCCGGCTTCCACAGCGACCGGTGGCTCAGGATCTGGGACAGGATCTCCTTCTGCTTTTCCAGCTCCGATTCGAAGGAATCTGCGACGCGGATCACGTCTCCCATCACGTCATCGATGGGCATGGAGGCCGGATCCAGCTGCCCGGCATCTGGCTGGCCCGGGGGCGCTCTGCCCCAGAGCAGCAGCACCAGCACGGCGTTCCAGGTGACAAACAGGAACGTCCCACATAGAATGAGAGAGCTTCTTTTCCGGAACATGGCTCCGGGATCTGGGAAGAGCTTGACTCTGAGTAGGCAGTGTCCTGGTTGCAGACAAAAGGAACGGGATCTGGGAGGGTCCGTCTTCGTCCCGTTTCATCACAGAGTCATGTTCCCAGATGTGTCCGGCTCAGGTGCAGCTGGCGGCGCCAGGGGGAAGAAATCCAGCATGTTTTCAGGATTACAGCCCAACCATCCTGGAGTAATTATCCCTGGCTTTTCGGTTCCCGTTTCACCTGAAACAACAAGAGCAGAAACATGGAAACCAGAGGCAAACCGAGCAGGAAGGCATGCAAATGCAGCGCGTCGCAGGACCGGTCCGGACAGCTGCGCCGCATTGATTTTCCCTTATCACCTGGAAGCAAACAGCACACACACACACACGCACACACACACACACACACACACACACACACACACACACACACTCTCCTGCAGCTCCTGAAACTAACTCAACGTTTCCCAAATATTTCAGCTTCTACCCCAGAAAAAACGGCCGTGACCCAATTATGGGTTCAGAGATGACAAAAGTTACTGGCTTAAAAAAATGTATATATATATATATATATGACTAAAGGTTTAGGTTAAATGAAACTGTAAAACGTTGTGACTTAAAAATCACCAAAAATGAATTAAATTCAACAACCTTTGATGACAACCGTCCAGGTCAAAGGTCAGTTGTTCCAGCAGAAGGTGAAGGTTGTTTTTCTTTTTTTAGCTAAAAAACAAAAAATATTTTGCCTGAAAAAACAAACAAACTTTGAGCTTATTTTGGTTTTCAAAGTAAACTTTAGAGCCTTGACATTAAGAATTAAATGAAATCTGGAAACTTTGACTAGTCCACTCCTTGTTTTGTTGTTTCTACCCTCCAGAAACAATCTGCTGATATTTGCTCAGCATTAAAGTAGATAATTAATGAGAACATGGGTGTGTTTACTTTATCTCCAGAGCAAAACCTGCAGCAGCAAAACAAAAAGCTGCTGTTAAAGGGGCGGAAACGCAACGTGAAATTAATCAGTAAAACATCCACGAGGCTCACTGGGTAAAAATAAAACATCACCTCAGCTTCAACATGTTTAATATGTGATAAATGTTGCAGCTCCACAGACAGACAGTCACTCAGACCCACAGACTCCCGGACCCACACCGCCTACCGTGGATCCTCTCAGCACTTTCCACTCTGCTGCATATCCACACACACTAAAACTCATCCTCGCCTCCAGCCTTCTGTGGATCGTCCACCAGTAGCTTCCACCCTGTTGAAGCTCCACAGGTACTGAGACCCACTCCCACCCACCCAGCCAGCCAGCCAGCCTGCCTGCCGTGGATCCCCCACCAGAAGCGCTCACCCTGCCGGAGCGCCCTCCGCCTCCTGCCGGCTCATTCCCCTGCTGACAGCCGGGCTCAGGTGAACCTCGCGGCGGCGGGAGGTGGCGCGGACCTCGCTCCTGTCGGATTTCCTCCCGCTGGAGCAACTTAACAGCCGCCAAGTTAGCGTGTTTTTTCCCACGGAGCAGGACCGTGACGCTGAAGGAAAGTAACACGACGACTTCCCTGTTTGAGCGCTCGGGCGGAAGTCCCGCCCTAACCGTCACCTTGAGGAGTTATGCAACAGTTTGAGGAAGGAAGGAATTAAAAGTAATGAAAAGCAGCTGCTGGTGGCCTGAACACGAAGTTCAGACTCAGAGAAGTCAAGATTAATGAGTCTCGTTTTTCTGTCTGCACAACAAAACCCCCCGTTTTTATCTCCTAAAGAAAGAAATGCAAATGTAGGAGAGTTTTTATCTTCCTCCCAGCCAACCCGCAGCTTCCTGTTCGAGTCCATGTCTGCTCGCAGCAGCTCCAGTTTACTGCTCAGGTTTGAGCTGGTCGCCTTTTCTTTTCTCTAAACTCGGAAGACTGTCATCTGGGGAAGGAATGAAGGGCAACAGGTTTCAGTTTCCCGCCTTTAGAAATGTTCTGAATAAAGAACTGATTTCATAAATTCATCAGAGTGTAACACAAGAAAACATTCAGAAATTCACAAATTTAAAGAACCCAAACAGCAATCCCTCCACTCAGAAATAAATCAGCTACAGAGTGCCAAATGTGCCATTACTTTTGTGTCATGGTTCAATATTAACTGGAAGTAAATGCATTTAATTATTTATATATTGCAATATCTTAACAAATACATAGAAATTCACATGTTATATATTAACTAATGTACTGATTCAGTATTTAGTTTTATATTTTTAATGCATATATTTTAATTTGATGACTTATTAAATTGTGGTACCTATGGCTCTAAGTATCATTTTCAATGTTTACAAGAAGGTAAAAAAATTCTGAATATTTTCTTTAAATATTTTCAACAAGCTGCAGTAATTTGGAGGCTGAAACATCTGAATGTAAATATTTGTCCTGATGTGATTTTAATGAAAGTGCTGTTTGTGTTTGAGTCTAATGTGTCATTCAGTGAGTTTTTCCTATAATAAAGGTTAAAAACCATAAAAAAAATTATCCATCCACTCACATATTTTCATAAATATGTAAATCAGCCAGTCAGTCCTTTGTTGTTTGTTTCTTTGTTTGTCCAAGACTGAGTCACAGAGGGAAAAGGTTGAGCTGGAAAACTCAGACCTTCTTCCCTCCATCTGCTGTTCATTTTATCCAGATGGATCCAAAGCATTTGTACGTCTATGTTCATAATCATAGCAGTCCAACATCATGATATTTCTACATGGAAAGTCATTAGCTGCAGTTATTGTGGTTATTAGAGGAAGAGAGCACCAGACATGCTGGTTATGATTTATTCCTCTGAAAATATGAGATAAATGGGAAATTCTAGAAATCCGTTGAATGAACTGCATACTTCATCTAAACAGAAAATGATGCTTGGCAGCTAAAATCTCTCTGAAGCTTAAAAATGAAAACAAAATCCAGAAAGTCATGGTGGAAAATGGAGAAGGACCCTTCAGATGGAAGGAAGAACAGGTGAAACAGCAAAAGTTTAACCTGCAGAAGAGGTCAAAGGTCACCAAAGAACACGCTCAGTGACCCATGAGGCAACATGTTATGGACTGCTGACAGACAAACGGATGTCTTTAGATCTACGGCCATCAGGCGGTTTCTCAGGCGACGGTACACTGAAAGCACGGCAGCTGAGGAGTCATGCTGCGGGGAAACTTCTCATTAGGGATGTAACGATATTACAATCTGTGCCGATGTCAATATCCAATATTAATACTGCTGAGGTATCTGATAACCAATATCTACCACTTAAATTATTACTACCATTAAAGTTGGTCTCTGACCTTCTTAGCTGCAGACGGCAGTTAATCCGTCCGTCTCAGGAAATCCAGCTGAAACAAACCAGGATTCATCAGGATACGTGGAAACTTTCTGCATCCAGCTTTTAGATGGGAAAACATTTCAGAAAGTTTATTTCAGTCATTTTTTCACTTTGACTTTTTTTATTTTTTTTTTAATTTATTCATTCATTTCATTTAGTACAAAAAAACAACCTAACACATTTTTGATATACTAAAAAAATACATCTCAATCCATACGTATTTCAAAATTTTAAAACAAAATGAAATGAAATATCTGCCCCTTTTTTTCTCAACTCTAAAACAAAACGGGGAAAAAAATGGTTATCTTCTGCAACAACAAAAAAAAAACATACAAAGTCAGTCGTCTATCTCAATTAAACAACATTAATATGAGCTACTGTTTCATACTTCTTCAAGAATCCGATCTTTGACAATCTCTTAAACATGTACTTTAATGAGTTAGAGAAGTTCAAGCAAAAACAAAAACAAATATATAAAGTTTTCTGCAATAAACTGACTTCATTCTGCAAATTTCACATAAAATCTAAAGATTTTTGCTTATTAAAACAGAAATCTTTATCCAGAAGAAGAGAGATACGTCTCACAGTCTTGAGTTGGTTTCACTCAGTTTTCTGAAGAACTAATTAAAGTTGGTTTTGGTCTCATCAGCAGATCCTGGTTGCTAATGAGACTCTTGCGGTTCTCAGTGTTTTGCTGAGACAGGAAGCATGGAGGGTTTTGCTTCTACCGAAAAACTGACGACAGAACAAAACTGCAGCTGTTGGTAAAAAAAACGTTTTATTTCACACTCAACTGGATGTGAAACTCAAGCTTTGGTTTCCTGAAAGGCTGATTACATTTCAAACTCTTTCTGCTCAGAGGGAGAAAGTAAATAAGTAAATGTAGACCAACCTGTTTTTCAAACACTGTAAAGAAAAAAAGGATAATTTAACCGCAGAACGTTTTTAAATGATAATAAAAGTCATTCAAAGACAGAATCAGGCCATTTTGAAAGTCTTTTCCACATCCATCCAGTGAATATGTGGTCCAGGTTGGTAGCTGAACTTTGCTTTTTCCTGGAAACGCCAACAGGAAGCCATGTTCATGTGTTCATGTGTTCATGTGTTCACATGGATCACTGGAGGTTGGGTGCAAAGTGGAAACATCTGGACCTCCTGGTTCATAGAGTCCTAGTCTGAATAATCTGTAGTGTTTTCTCTTTTGGCTCCTGACGGCTCTGCCCTCCATGAGAACTTGACCTTTGACCTTACTGGGTGTGTGCATGCATAATTGGCTCTTTGTTGACCCTGCAGTAGACTAATAAACTGACCTCTGACCCTGACCAGAGTAAGCAGCAGGTAAGAAAGGGATGAGTGAATGCATTCCCATTAATGAGGGAAGAAGGAAGCGGGAGATCGACAGGCGGATTGGGGCAGTGTCTACTGTGAAGCGGGCGCTGTACCGGTCCGTCGTGGTGAAGAGAGAGCTGAGCCAAAAAGCGAAGCTCTCGATTTACCGGTCGATCTACGTTCCCACCCTCATCTATGGTCATGAGCTTTGGGTGATGACCGAAAGAACGAGATCACGGGTACAAGCGGCCGAAATGGGTTTCCTCCTCTGCAGGGTGGCTGGGCTCTCCCTTAGAGAGAGAAGCTCGGTCATCCTGGAGGGACTCAGAGTAGAGCCGCTGCTCCTCCACGTCGAGAGGAGCCAGTTGAGGCTCGGGCATCTGGTCAGGATGCCTCCTGGACGCCTCCCTGGTGAGGAGTTTAGGTCCCACCGGGAGGAGGGGAGACTCAGGACACGCTGGAGGGACGATGTCTCTCTATGGCCTGGGAACGCCTTGGGGTTCCTGGAGGAACTGGAAGAGGGAAGTCTGGGCCTCCCTTCTGAAGCTGCTGCCCCCGCGACCCGACCCCCGGATAAGCGGAAGAAAATGGATGGATGGATGGATGGATGGATGCATTCATGTTTTCATATTTCTTGTCTGAAAACTTGAAACAGTGCAACAGATTTTATTTTCAGAAGCTGAAATGTAATAATCGCCAAAGGAAATGACAGGAAAGCCACTTCATGTGTGGTAGTTGTCTTTATGTGTTGAAAAAATAACGACACTGTTTGAATTTCATCAGACGTTTTACTAGATTGTGCTTTCCATCCGTCGGTTTGCCGTTTCCTGACTCTGAGTTCAGCGGGAGCTAAAGCGACGCGTGTCCTGGCGGCGCCAGCAGGCTGAAGTCCAACCTGTGAGTAAATGTAAGCAGATCAATGCTGGGCTGGAGTCTGGCTGCTCGGAGCTCAGTCAGGTGGGTCATAGGTCGTCTGTCGGCCAGAACTGCACATGTTTTCCTGCTTCTGTGTGTTTTCCTGAAAGAGGAAAAACAGTATGATTTCACACACACTGCACTGCAGAAATGATTACGTTTCATTTAGAAAAGCTCACCTGTGTTGGGTCAGTGCTGACGCTCTTCATCTGTTGTTTTGAGAAAATGAACCAGGACACCCAGGAGGTGAGGGAAGAACCGGGGTTTTGCACCTTCAACCCAGAGCTGATGCAGACGGAGAGCTTCAGGACTCCGGCTGGAAGCTGAATGAAGCCCTGCAAGCATAACTTCTGTGATGCTTCAGGATTTTTGATGTGGATTATTTTGAAGACGTCTCCTCTCTGCTGCAGGGGCGCCTTTTGGCCGCTGGGGGCGCCACAAGCCGAAGATTGGGAAAGTTTGGAAGAAGATAATTTATGATTTTTCTTAAAAACTTCTTCTGCCGGAGCTTCACTGTCGCCACTATCCCATCTGCAGCAGACAGAGAGCCCTGCGGCCGACACCAGGCGCTCTCCTCGGCGGGGAATCCTCCACTCGGACCCGCGGGATGATCCGCCGCGCTCCGCCGGGGAGTCGCGCAGCGTCCCGCCGGCCAGTCCGAGGCTGCACGCCGCCGAGGCAGGCCGCTTGGTCGGCGGGTTCCGGGTCCAGATGTTCCCCCTGCAGCGGAGCACGGCGGACAGGGCCGAGGCGGAGGGGGTGGAAGCCATGGCGAGAAGGAGTCGGTTCGTCCTGGAGGTCCGCAGCCGAGCAGAGAGTCACATAATGAGGCTTGGAGAGGCTACAGGAGGGGAGCAGCGGAGGACCGGGGGGTCCGGGCCATGTTCCAGTCCCACAGGGGTGTGTCTTCAAGGAGAAGCTGTCATGAGACTCAGCACCAAATAAAACTGGGTCAAAGGTCTTAATTTAGCTTCCAGAGCAGAGAAACACATGAACAGCAACATTGATTACACAAGTCAGGATATTCAGCTAGAATCTGAGAAATTATCATTCAGAAAGTTCATATCTGACAGAGACTGAGCAAAATCCTGACCTGTTGTTACGGCCGCAAGGCTCATCAGCAACTAGAAAATACTGTCAAAGGTCAATGATAGAAAGGTTAGTGGAAGGAAAAACTGCAGTAGAGCACTCCAGCTGGTGTCAGAGCTGCCAGAACCACCAGACACAGACGGGTCCAGAGCAACCATTACTGTCCATGTGCTGGAACCCGAGACACAAGCAGAACCAGTCCGAACTCATGAAACAAAAGGTTGCATTTTATTTGGGAATCAAAACGTGGAGAGGTCCAGAACCTGAGCTGCTAAAGGTCCAGAACCTGAGCTGCTAAAGGTCCAGAACCTGAGCTGCTAAAGGTCCAGAACCTGAGCTGCTAAAGGTCCAGAACATGAGCTGCTAAAGGTCCAGAACCTGAGCTGCTGAAGTCCAGAACCTGAGCTGCTGAAGGTCCAGAACCTGAGCTGCTGAAGTCCAGAACCTGAGCTGCTAAAGGTCCAGAACTTGAGCTGCTAAAGGTCCAGAACCTGAGCTGCTAAAGGTTCAGAACCTGAGCTGCTAAAGGTCCAGAACCTGAGCTGCTGAAGGTCCAGAACCTGAGCTGCTGAAGTCCAGAACCTGAGCTGCTAAAGGTCCAGAACTTGAGCTGCTAAAGGTCCAGAACCTGAGCTGCTAAAGGTCCAGAACCTGAGCTGCTAAAGGTCCAGAACCTGAGCTGCTGAAGGTCCAGAACCTGAGCTGCTGAAGTCCAGAACCTGAGCTGCTGAAGGTCCAGAACCTGAGCTGCTGAAGTCCAGAACCTGAGCTGCTAAAGGTCCAGAACTTGAGCTGCTAAAGGTCCAGAACCTGAGCTGCTAAAGGTTCAGAACCTGAGCTGCTAAAGGTCCAGAACCTGAGCTGCTGAAGGTCCAGAACCTGAGCTGCTGAAGTCCAGAACCTGAGCTGCTAAAGGTCCAGAACTTGAGCTGCTAAAGGTCCAGAACCTGAGCTGCTAAAGGTTCAGAACCTGAGCTGCTAAAGGTCCAGAACTTGAGCTGCTAAAGGTCCAGAACCTGAGCTGCTGAAGGTCCAGAACCTGAGCTGCTAAAGTCCAGAACCTGAGCTGCTAAAGGTCCAGAACCTGAGCTGCTGAAGGTCCAGAACCTGAGCTGCTGAAGGTCCAGAACCTGAGCTGCTAAAGTCCAGAACCTGAGCTGCTGAAGGTCCAGAACCTGAGCTGCTAAAGTCCAGAACCTGAGCTGCTAAAGGTCCAGAACCTGAGCTGCTAAAGGTCCAGAATCTGAGCTGCTAAAGGTTCAGAACCTGAGCTGCTAAAGGTCCAGAACCTGAGCTGCTAAAGGTCCAGAATCTGAGCTGCTAAAGGTTCAGAACCTGAGCTGCTAAAGATCCAGTGTGAGGTTTCCTAAAATCTACAGGAAAATATTAAACATTTTATCACATTACAGCCACAAACTTAAATGTTTTATTTTGATTTTTTAGTTTAAGGTTTAAATCTGCGACAGACTGGCGACCTGCCCAGGTGACCCGTCCAGGTGACCCCGCCTCTCGCCCAGAACGTTGGCTGGAGAGGCAGCAGCACCTCCTGACCCACTGAGGGACCAGGGTGTTAGAAAATGGATGGAGGTTTAAATCAAAGAAAAACTAAAGAACTTTGATACATTTTCTTCAGCAGGATCGTAGAAATGCTACAAAGATCCAAAAAATTATATAAAAAATAGATTTTAAACAAACATTACTGTTGTGGAAATTTAATGGACTTTTTGTGTTTTAGTTGACAATTTGTTTAGCCAGAGTGCAGACCCCTGGTTTAACCCAAACTACTAAATTAACTAAAATAATAAAATGTCCTTTCCTTTAGGTTTTAATTTTTCCAATTCATTTTTTTCCGTCTTCCTACAGCAGAGCAAAAGTGGACAGCAGCTGATTTTCAGAGCTACACTCACAATCTGCAACAGAACGGCAGAAAAAGAAACGAATCTAGATGTTGCAATGGTCTAGTCAAAGTCCAGACCTGAGGGTAGCTGAAATTAACAGGACTTCTGTTTATTTCGGGTTTTGTTCCTGTAATGTGGGATCTGATTTGGTTGCCCGGATGTTTCCTGACATTCCCGCATGCTCTGTTGCCCTGGTTACGGACCCAGCATCAAGCAGCGGGTCGGCATGCGGTGGAACCAGCTGGTCCACCTGGACCAGACCTGAGCACCGAACTGGGCCCGCTCTCAGCCACTAGACGGTGTCCGGTGTCGCGGTTCTGGGAAGTCAGACAGATAAAATAACTCAGATTCTCCTGGAAACGTTTGAATAAAAACAGTTTTATTGAATCTGATACCTGTCAATATCTGTACATGATTTCTGTTTAGAGTTCAGGGTATAAATAAAGAGTTTCAGGAGGTTTAGTGCTTTTCATGGCCTGGAGCCGATTTTCCTCCTGATTCTGTTTCACATTCAGGTTCCGTCGGTGGGAAGTCGCTGAGAGACGCAGTTAAAAACCAACCAGTAATTATCCATTTCCAGAAGAGAAAATGTTACAGTTTTACATTCATTCATTTATAAATGTCACAGTTTCAAAGTAGATATTTAATTAGCTAATTGTTTAGCTTTCTAATTAAATATTTAGCTTGGAGCAACATTTTTAGTTTGAAGTTAAATATTTAATTTGCTAACTAAACAATGAGCCTGAACAACATGGTGAAAAGATGACTGAAAGATTCATTTCCATTTCTTCTATTGTGATGGTTAAATAATAAATTATTGCTGTTCATTTTTCAATGTATCGTCACAGATGGAGCCCCATATCCTTCACACTCAGCCTGGACAAACGCCGCCATCTTCCTCATTCCTTCACCGCTTCATACCTGGAGTAAAAACTCAGAGCGATCCTTCCTGACCCCTCAGGGGTCAAAGTTCTTCATGCTTAGCCGGGAAAAAAGCCTCCATCTTGTTCTTCCTCCTTCCTTCACCGTTTCACACCTGCAGTAAAACGTCAGCGTCCCTCAGGCCCCGCCCCCTCAGGCCCCGCCCCCTCAGGGTGAGTTCGGTTCAAAGTTCTCGCTGCTGTCATGTGAGGAGGAACCGGTAAAGTTCCCGCTGGGTCTGCCGAGTCCGGGAACTTTGGGGATGATGACAAAGGCCAGGATGCCCACCATCATCAGCGCCACGGTGATGGTGATGATGGACGCCACCACGGCGTAGTAGCAGCGGTCGGAGCGGAACAGGCGCCGCATGCGGCCCCTCATCCTGCTTGGCGGTCTGCCCACGTCCACCATGGTAGGCAGGGCGCCGCCCTCCTCTGCGGCGGCCAGGTTGGCGCTCTGGGTGGCTGGCGGCGGGGTGTGGGGCTTCTTGACGGGCAGGTTGATGGAGGCGGTCTTGGCGTTGGGGAGCGGGTGCTTCAGCATCAGCCGGCCCTTGCTGCGCTGGAAGCGGACGGACAGCGCGCGGCGCATGTCGGCCGGCAGGCGGCCGATGATGTCATGGTTGTTGCTCAAGCGGGGCAGGTCGCGGCCGTGGGGCAGCTCGGTCAGGTCGCGGCACACGGGGCACGACAGCGTCTTGATCTCCGGCGACGTGACGTTGATGCGCGCCAGGCACTCCAGGCAGAAGGTGTGACCGCAGGCCAGCAGCTTGGGCGTCTTGAAGACGTTGTCATAGGAACAGAAGCACACGGCGCACTCCGTGTCGCCCACCATGTCCACGGGGGGCGTGACCCACCGCTCCGAGCCCTTCCCGTCCCGCCGCCGGGTCTCCTCGCTGTGGCCCCGCCGGCGCCGGTCGCCGTGGTGATGCTCCCGCTTCCTCCCTCGCTCCGAGTCGCTGCTGCGGGAGCGCCGCGCCTTCTGGGGCCGGTCCTTCTGGGTCGGAGCCGGCTGGCCCGGTTTAGGCTTGACGTTCTGGGGCATCCTGGACCCCTCGTCCCGTCCGCTCATGATGGCTCCGCTTCACCAATCAGCTGTGGAGGACAGAATGCTGAGTTAGAATGCTGCAGCGCCGGTTCATGGTGACTAATGAAGGCCTTTTGTTTTCCTTTCACTAAACTTTCTCAGGGACCTGCTGGTTCGGTTAAAGGACGTTAGACCAGCAGATCAAACTGTTTCCAACATGAAAACAGGAAGTGAAATAACAAAATATTACCAAGTATTTCTGTCTGGTTCCTAACGCACATGAAATGAGACAGAACTAAATCAAACAGACTGTTTTATTCGTCAATAACTCCCTAATATTCACAATAAAGTCCTACTTCTACTGGTAGCTTAGTTTCTTTTATCAGTGAAACATCTGCCAGGGTTCGTCCAGGCGCTGAAATCCTCGAATTTCATTCGTTGAAACGGCTTCATATTCAAACTGCACCGTTCTGTAATAAAGTTAAATGTAACATTTGTTTACAGTTTTACGGTTTATTTAAAAATAGTGTCTGAACTTAAATCAGACTAAATTTTTCTTGTCTTGGTTTAGTTAGAATTATAAAGATTATTTCTATTTTCTGAAAGCCAGAAAAGTCGAGAACATTTTTGGAGCTGGTTTTGTAACAGCCAGGTGTGTCAGGGTGTGTTGGAGGCATTTCAAAATAAAATGTTGTTCTATTTTAGTTTGCCTGCTCCCTGCTGTAAAGTCCCCTCATATTATTAATAACAGTAACAAAAATATCAAAGGAGTGAATAGAAGCTGCTTTATTTCATTTGGATTATTTTTATATCTAAAGTGAAAAGTTTAAAACTTTTGAAAATGTTTTCCTGAGAAGTTTGAACCGTGTTTTTATGAATATTGAGGAATTATTGACTTCAGCTCATATGTGTGTGAAAAGTTACGTGTCAGTTGGTTCTGTTTGTTTGCAGTAGAAATTAGGCAGAAATCCTGCAGTGTTGTGTGCAGGGTGGTTAATTCTGACCTGGTAAGTCGGAAAAGGTCCGATCCGGTTCTCCAATCCGCTCCGGGCGCTCAGGTAATCCTGCTGCGACAACTGGGATCAAAAAACTTCATCACTGAGTAAAGAAAGCCCAGCGGTTCTGACCCGAACTGACAAACCTGGGCTCTTATCGTCTTCTTCACACCCTGGTCTCTCTCTGCCTGTCGCTCGCCCGCCTTCCCTCCCTCCCTCCCTTGCCGTGTTCTGGTCCGACCGGTCCGACCAGCTGTAGCTCAACCAGGACGTTCAGCTAGGAAACGCTCGGTTCTCCTTCCTGCAGAATAAAAGTGATGAGACTCACCTGATCCGATCCGATACGAGGCGCCGGAGCTGAAAGAGATTCAGCAGAGCTGCAGCGCATACCCGTCATACCTCAGAACCAGAGCAGAACCGCCTCAGCGCCTCCACATGACCAACACACACTCAGAGACGTTGTCAAACTTCACTCTCTTTAATTCTGCACAGTGTTTTGGGTCAAGTGTTGACACAGAACCCAGAGCTGGGCGTGTTCGACCAGAACCTTTAACCTGTTTACGTCTGAAAACATCAGACGAAAACAAATCACCATAAACTTTATGAGCTCAGATAAACCGTAACCTACTTCTGCACAACCCAGTTCTGTGTGCAATCAGGTCCGTTAATGAGTCTGAGGGGCGTTCAGGTGCAGCAGGAAAAAGCACCGACTGTTCGTCTGGTTTATCATTAAACCCGTCCATCAGCCGGCCCGGTTCTTCCTCCATGACAGGCTCAGCAGCTGTACAGCTCAGATAGTCCAGATGTGTGAGCATCGCCCCTGGACCCGGGCCTCCCGGGCCTCAGCCCAGCTCCTCCCGGGCCTCAGCCCAGCTCCTCCCGGGCCTCAGCCCAGCTCCTCCCGGGCCCCGGGCCCCCCTGGGGCCTCAGCCCAGCTCCTCCCGGGCCTCAGCCCAGCTCCTCCCGGGCCTTGCCCTGTTTCCGGGGCATCTTCTTGCTGCTGCTGTCCTCCAGCTCTTTGCTCTTGTAGTAGTGAGGCGCCACCTCCAGCAGCCAGCCGCTGTCGATCTCTATCACCTGTTGGCACAGCAAGGAGCCGGATCAGAACCGAACCGCTGGGTTCTGTTTGCAAACAGAACCTTCTGGTGGGTCAAACATTCATAATCAAAATGGATCTGAATATTAAAAAGCCCCAGAGAGGGTTGTTTAATATTCATACTTATGTTAAAAACATAAGTAAAGTTTTACCTTCCACATAATTTTCCCTGCGTGTCTGCAGCGCTCTCTGAACAGCCTGTTGTTGCAGTCATTACATACATGTCTGAATAAAAGCCTTTTAAATGAAGCTATTAAAGTAATGTTTGAGATTTTGACGCAGCTGTAATGTTTTCATTTCCTCCATGGGAGGAGCTGGGAAGCTAACAAGGTTTCATTCAGTGGATATTTATAGGAGGCTGGATGAAACGGGATCGGCTTGTTGAATCCTTTCCGTCATGTTTGTGTTTTTCTCACATTCAGGTGAAGAATCGCTGCTGTCCTTTGCAACGAGCTGCAGGCAACAGTCAGCTCAAAGGTTCAAGTTGAAACCGTCAGTTAACAACACATCTCTGGAGTTCAGGAGTGATTTTATCTCTGAGTGACTCAAAGGTCAGATTAGAGGAACGTGAGTTAAATAAAGACCTTCAGGAAGCCTGGAGAAGTGAGTAGGCCTGTCGCAATAAGCAATAAATCAATTTATTGCACAATAAATGAAAGTTATTGACCTTGTTTTAATTTATCGGCTTTATCGTCTCTTCCTGCCTTTTTCTCTTTCTCTTGATGGCACTGAATGAAAAACGGCTCAACTCGGTGCTCTGCACTGACCCTCCCTTCCTCGTTTCCTCGGTGTCCAGCTCACACTACGCGATTTTAGAATCATCGGCCCATTTTCAAAACCTGAGATCCCACATTAACACCTACCGAAGATCGCAGGTGTAACGGGTTGGATCGGGCCATGTGGTGTCCAGCCACACGGCAAGAGCAACACAAAACACAAGAACCGATTTCTCACACCGACATTCAGATTTCAGACAGAAAATCCCATCAGAACCCTCTATATCACCCGTGAATTTAGAGTAAAGACACGGCTGATGACGTAGACGCAATAGCGACAGTTTGTGAGCTTATTTTAAGCGATTAAAGATGTAACTAAAAGAAAAGGTTGGGTAATACTGCAGTAGCAATTACCGTATTTTCCGCACTATAAGGCACCTAAAAACCTTCAATTTCCTCAAAAGCCGACAGTGCGCCTTATATATGGACCAATATTGAGGCACAACAGGTCTAGCAACTACGGTAAGCAGCCGCCGACTTCATTTTCCCCCGTAGAAGAAGAAGTGCGCGGTGCATGCTGGGATAGTTGTCAGAACCTGGTTTGTTAATAAAGTTTGATAATACATTTAAAGCCAGTGGGGCGGTGAGAGAGACAGAGACTGCGGCGGCAGCGTGTCGGTTGGTCTGTGTTACCCAGAAAGCAGTTGGGCACAATATCACAACACCAACACTGTGAGTGAAACAATGACTGGGGCAGCCTAGTATATAAAGTACTGGGGACCACTTATTTACAAATGTGGATGTGTAATAATGGAGTATGGATCAAATTGGCAACCCAAACTGAAGAGTCCATTCTTGCGCCTTATAGTGCAGAAAATACGGCAAGCTCTAATTGCTGTCCTTGTCGTTTGTGCGGATGTACTTTGCATGAAATGTTGAATAAACATTAATGTTGTTTCCACACATCATCTCCGATGTCCGGTTGTCTTTGGGTTGCGCCGTGTCAGCTGTTTGGGATTCCCCTCCTGCTTCACCCTCAGAAAGCATGAAGGCGAATCCGTGCTTTCTGATTGGCTACCGGTCACATTCAACTTCTCGCCTTCTCGCTCCCAGTCGGGGAAAAACCCACAGGCTGCAGCGATAAACTGGCCAAGACAAGCCAACATGTTGTACATGCCCGATTTAGATTGGAGCGGTTCTACCGACTGGACCCGATCCGTCCCAACACACCACACACTGCAGTGTGCAGTCGTAAGATTGTCATATGGGGACAATCAGGGCAAAAAACCCCATCGTGTTGTTTGAACTGGGTTAAGGGAGGAGTGAACAAAGTGAACTATTGCATCAGGAGTGGGATATACTCATCCTCTCATCTAAATCTAATGATTATTGAAGGGCAGCATAATATACAGATCTCTAAATCTGCACTGAATGTAGTTTTTATTTCCACTTTGGTTTTTTTGTTAATGGAGGCTGAGAGTCCATTTTATTTTTGGGTGTTTTGTTAACCAGTTCCAGTCTTAAATGTTCTATTTTTGGCAGGATTTCACATGCATTATTACGTCATTACCATTAAACCAGTTTAAAATGGTCTTCAAACAATATTATTGTTTATCGCAATAATTTCAGAGACAATTAATCGCTCAGCATAATTTGTAATTGTGACAGTCCAAGGAGGCGTCAAGCTTCCTGCCCGCCGGCTGCAGGGTGTGTCGTTTACATTCCAAACATGCAGCAGAGCTGCTGTCACCTGTCTCATGAACTCCTTGGTGGTGAAGACGAGTTCGTGGTAGATGAGCCAGCGCGGCTGCTCCTCGAACAGCGAGCTGTTGGGATGGACGAACACCGTCTGCTGGTGCTTCACCGTCCGGTAGCCGCCCTTACTGAGCCGCGCCGTGTGGTAGAAGTACCCGGCCGTCACCGCCTGCCGGGGGACACAGGGGCCGTCAGGGTCAGAGGTCATCAGGCAGGGACACAGAGGATGACATTCAATATGAGAGAGACATTCAGAGGTTCAGTTTGTGCTGCTGCTTTCCACAGGACACAAACACAAACAGCAGCAGAGTTAAAAACTGGTCCATCAGGTTTAATTCTCACTGCAGAATGAAAAAAAACAACAAGCACAAATATTTAAATCATCCTGTCAAACAAACAGATCCAACATTTGGGTTTAATTCAGAAACTTTTTCAGGAAACGACGGTGCCGGAAAATCTGGTCCCAAGTTCTGGGAACTTATTTCCTGCTTAAATCTGAACTTTGACCCCTCTCTAAAGTTCATAAAAATATCCCGTTTAAAGCAGAGACTTTACAGCTTTTTTCCTGAGTCACTGTTACATGCAAAAGTATGCAAACAGCATTTCAGTCCCGTCTGACGAGTCCTGGTCCTGCCATCTGTTGCCCTGGCGACGGAGCAGCTGCTGCTTTTAGCCGTGTTATATAATCTGTGTGAGCCACATCCAGTCGGTTGTTCCTTTTGTACTTTAAAATCAATCATAGAAGCAGAGGAATATTCTAATTTTTACTGCAGGCTGCAGCTGTTAGTAAAAAGTATCCTAATAAATAAAGTCTGAACGTTGAGGCCTCTGAAGTCTCCAGAGTCTGAAGCTGTTGGTATTTTCTGAATCCAGAAAACTAAGAAAGGAAAAGCTGCAAAGTGTTTTAGTGATTGTTCAGCTGTGACGAGACGGACGGAAACACTCCGTCCATCCCTCTGTGGTTGAGGTTGGTCCGCCGGTCCAACACACCCGGCACCGCCTCAGGTAAGCTGAGGTGTCGGTTCCTCTGTTTGACAGCAGCCTCAGCTCTTCTGGTTCTGTTCCACACAGCCGGGAAGAGAAACACGGAGCAGAACTCCTAAGAATAATGACGTTAAAGAAAACTCCCTGTTGGACCCAGCGTGACTCGGGTCTCTGAGATTCGCCTCCTGAAGTCGCAGTTTTGTTCTGTGAATGAACCCGACACCTTCGGCTCCAGGAGGCCTGAGCAGCTTCCAGGGATCAGGATTAGAAACGGCGTGAAGGAGTTTATTCATCTGCTGAAGCAACAGAAAACAAACCTGAACTGGAACGTTTTCATTTGGGCCGAAACTGTCAGAGGCTCAAATTCACAGAAATCATTTATTAAACACTGTTTATGTTTACGATGGAGAGAATGACTGATGAAGCTCAGTGAAGAGCTAAGATAGAAAACTGTAGATTCCAACAAGCAGCTGCAGGTGAAAGGTCAACATATCAGGATACACATGTGGTTTAACATCAGAGGGAGTTAGTTAGGTGTGATGTCTCCTGCTGCTCAGAGATCGGACCGGCTCTCCATGAACAGTTTCTCTGTTGAGTCTTTATGAAAGAACCCAGGAAACCCGAGAGGATTTTTAGGAAAGTGAACCTTTTGTTTCGCAGATTTTATCTGGAGGAGACGTCAGCGAGAAAACGGAGCAGGACACGTTTTGTTCCTCATTTCAGACGGCAGGGAAACGCTGTGGAAGGACGACCGCTCTGTGAGCCGGACTGACCTTACGGATGGGGACGTTGTCCCCGCTGCAGCTGACCACCTCCACCTCGATACGCTCCATCAGACCCTCCAGCTGGTCCCGGACGTCCCGGGCTCGCCTCATGGAGCGGAACTGGATGAAGTTCTCGTAGCACCACTGGGTGGAGTAGCCGCTCTCCACCCACTGGGGACGAAGCAGAGCGGGACACAGGTTAGAGACAGAACCAACAGCTGTCCGGACCACACACCTGGACTGAGATCCTCAGAGACTTTAAACCAAACAGCTTTAATTCAGAGAAAAAGGATCGTTTTGAAGAACAGAATTCATGTTCATGGAGCTCTGACTGCATACAGCTACCTAAAAATTAATAGCCACTGTTAATGCTATAATGATAGTACCACAAAATACTGTGATAAACTGTAAGTCCATGTTGTGAGTTCTTCAGAACTGTCCCGGCTGTGTCCAGTCTGGCCTGTTTATTCCTGAGGCTCATGAATGATTTGAATCTTGCAGTGAACGTCTGGATTTTTCTCAGAGCTCGTCTGCAGAGCGGATTCTGCTCCGGATTCTGCTCCAGCGGGACATGGCGGATCGATGCAGCTCACGTTTTTAACGAGCGGCGTTGCCCGGGTTACCGCTCACCTGTGTGTAGACGTTGAGCAGCACCAGGTGGTCTCCGCCCGGAACCACAAAGTTCATCCTGGCGTTGTCGGCGTGCACCACCTTGTCTTTGGGCCGGTAGAAGATGGAGTTGTTCACCGACAGCATGGCGGCGATGGTCAGCACTTCCTCTGAACACTTGTACCTGGAAACCATGGAAACGAGATTTATCAGCATAATCATGTCTGATTTAACTCTTCCTCATAGTGAGAAGTGAAGCTGTGCCACTCACTGCTCTGAGGCCAGGATCATTTTACTCAGCATGGGATCCACCGGTAACTCGGCCATCCTGCGACCCAGCTGGAGCAGAACCAAAACAACCGGCTTCAGTTCAGATAAACACTCCCTCCGTCATCAGTGATTAACGAAGCCGGCTGGCTGGCCGGCCGGGAAACGCCGAGTCATCCCTCCTTGTGAGGAAGTCAGTGACTCAGCGACACGTGACAAACATTAGGTGTAGAAATATGCACAAGAACCGGACGGACCTGGTTCTCTGCAAGATCTGGAGATAACGGATGAACCTGAACGCATCACCAATATCTGATGCCTTCAGGTTGAGGATGCAGTTACTCTGAGCCTCCTTCACTTGATTCACTTCATCATAAATGTGCTGCCACAACACTGCAGGCATACTTCTAACTATTTATGATTATTGCACAGATAAGGCTCCGATTCCTTTTGGGAATAATAAAAACCTGACCTTTGACCTCTGTTTGGCTTCCAGGTGTAAGTAATAAACCAATAAAAGCTGAATAGCATTGATCAGTGCATCACGTGTCACTTCCCCCCATTCAGGAACTGTTGATCATTATGGAGCTGCATGTTGACACCTGATCATGGACGACGCCTCAGCCCGGGGTGCTACGGCAACGTTCAGCTGGGGGCGCTATGGCAACGCTCAGCTGGGGGCGCTATGGCGACGCTCAGCTCGGGGTGCTACGGCAACGCTCAGCTGGGGGCGCTACGGCGACGCCTCATATCGGGGAGCTACAGCGACGCTCAGCTCGGGGTGCTACGGCAACGCTCAGCTGGGGGCGCTACGGCGACGCCTCATATCGGGGAGCTACAGCGACGCTCAGCTCGGGGTGCTACGGCAACGCTCAGCTGAGGGCGCTACGGCGATGCCTCAGCCCGGGGTGCTACGGAGACGCTCAGCTCGGGGCGCTACAGCGACGCCTCAGCCCGGGGTGCTACGGAGACGCTCAGCTCGGGGCGCTACAGCGACGCCGCAGTCGTATTAAGAATAGTTTTGTACTGCAGGTTTAGAAGTAAATGGTAATGTGGGTTTTTCTGGTATGGTGCCGTACGCAGCGCTACGCAGCAGGCTGAGATAAAACGTGAAGGACTGAACCTTGGTGAGCTCCCCCAGGTGGTTGAGGGCTCCCAGCGCGTACAGCTGCTCCAGAGCCAGAACCAGGGTCTCATGGGGGGGCGGGTCCATGAAGTCAAAGTGAATCAGGTCGTTGATTCCTGCACAGACACACAGCAGTGAGCTGGGACGGCCAACATGGCCGCGGCGGGCCAACATGGCCGCCGTCTCCTCAGACTGACCTAAGCTCTTGAGCAGCAGCACCACGTTGCCCAGGTTGGTCCTCTGGATCTCAGGGACCGTCGTCTCCTCCATCTCGTGTTTGAAGGCCCAGGCCGTGTAGAGGCGGAAACATTTCCCAGCAGCCACTCTGCCCGCCCGCCCTGCTCTCTGATTGGCTGAAGCCTGTCAACAGGAGACACATAATAATTAACCAACCACAGCAGAAAATAAACATAAAACTGAATCAATAACATCATTTCTTGGAGTTGCCATGTTGGTTTCTATGGTAACGTTTTTGAACAGAGATCAGGACACGCAGAAAGTGTCAGCAGGTGTGTGGACAAACTTCCTGTCTGATTCCTCCTCATGCTTAGGATTTATTTTGTTAAGCGCACCAGTCTCTGTTGCAGTAAAACAAACCCACAACATGATGCTGCCACCTCCGTGCTTCACTATGAGCTTCCTCCTTCTCCTCCAAACACAACGATGCTCATTATGACCAAACACGTTTCACATGTTGATGTTTTTCAGCTGCAGATCATCGTTTGCCTCAAATGATGGAGCGCTCACCGATGGAATGTTATCGCATTTCAAGCAATAAAATTTAGATTTTCTTTAAAAAAATGAACGGAATATTTGCTTATTTTCAGATTTTCATGCATTTCAAATATTGTAAATGGCCTACAGAAAATTCAGCAGTGTGCCATTTTGATCCCAACCACTCAACTCAGGTTTTTGTCTCAGAGGTTATTTATAATTGCCCATTTCCTGATGCTTTTGGAGCCGTGGTTTTTCCAGCCCAGTTGGTACCGGATCCGTTTCGCTGTGGATAGAAGCTTCAGCAGGATTTTCTGCAGCAGCTTCATGAACCTGAAGCTGACCTGTGGAGGCCCACGGCGCTCGGCCTGATGGCTTCAGACCGTTTCTTAAAATACAAACATCCTCAGCTGAGCCTCCAGGTAACTCAGATTGATCCATCAGAAACTGTGAAACCCCAAACAGGAACAGTTTAATTTAATTTAATGTTGGAGACAAAAGGACTCTTGTTTTATGGAGCGTATGCAAATATCTGCCGTCAACTTTATAAATATAAACGCTCAGCATGAGTTTAGCCCACACTGTGAGGAAGAGTGAGGACAGAAACAGCTGCTGCTTCTCCTTCCTCATAATAATCAGCTGCACCATCAACAATTGGGAAGCAGAATTAAGTTATTTTGTATTTGGCGGCTGCAGCTGCATCCAACAAATTTCCATAATTTGTTTTACAGAAGCTTCACAAGAGTCTGTAACGCTCCTGATCTCCACCAGAGCAGCTTCCTCATAAAGATAAAACCATGACAGGGTTAGCCTTCTCCAGTAAACCCTCCTCTGACGGAAAGCTGCAGCCGGTTAAACATTAAGAAGAGCAGAGCTTCCTGTACCCTGGAGCAAGGCGTGACGATGAGCGACTCCATGCCCGTGCGCGCGTTGTAGCTCTTCTGTTTGCAGAAGCCGGGGTCGATGACGTAGATGATGCCGTCTATGGTCAGAGACGTTTCTGCGATGTTGGTGGCCACCACCACCTGGGAGTGGAGACACCAGACAGGAAGTGGAGGTTAGCGCTGTGATCCACAGCTTCACTGCAGAGCTGTTCCAGTTCACAGGAACTCGTCTGGGAAGAGGTGTTGTTCTTCTGTTTCCTGGGATGAAACTTTACACTCTGACTTTCTGCGTGGAAAGCCTCGGCGTTCCAAGGAGACGGACTCACCTTCCGGGCTCCAGGAGGAGTCGGGCTGAAGATCTTGGCCTGCATGTCGGACGGCAGGTTGGCGTAGATGGGCAGGACGACCAGCTCAGCGATCTTTGACCCCAGACGCCTGCATCTCTCCTGCAGCATCTCGCAGCACGCTTCGATCTCCTCCTGCAAAACCCACAGGAGGAGATGGTTCCCCTTACAGCAGGAAGCAGAGATGCAGTTTGATCCATCACAGATACTTTAAAAACTTCCTGAGCATTTAATCAAATTAAAAATATGAAAATATCAGTGAAAAAGGAACAAACTTTGAATCAGAAATTAGTTTCTGACCTGCAGTTTATTAATACAGAAACTATAAAACAATAACATAAGCTCCCAGAATGAGGAGAGGCTCCATGTTGAAACACGACACAAAGCGTGAAGCAGAAAAGAAAGAGGCTCCCGAGTTTTCAACCGTAAACAGCAGCTCATATTTTCCTCACTGTTTACAGCGACACAGGTGCGTTTCTAATACCAACACCTTCCTGTGGGCCGTCACGCTGATGGCTGCACACAACAGCGCCACCTACTGGTCAATGCTTCCAACTCAATGCTAACTATAAAAACAAATCCATAAACAATAATTCTGCTGCATAAAACTGAGTCATTTTACTTTCTTATTATCTTCTGAAGTGAAAAGTATTCATACCTTCTGGAACCAACTGGAAGCATTTCACATTTTGTGAAGCAGAAAGAAAAGATCGTTTTGTTTTCTGGATATTTTACAGATAAAATTCCTGCTGCTTGATGTTTGACAGAAAGCGAACCTGTCCGGTGAGGAAGACCAGGATGTCTCCGGGAGGCTGGGTGACGTGAATCTGCAGCACTGAAACCACACAAGCATCCAGGTAATCCGCCTCCGGAGCCTTCACACACACACACGCACACACACACGCACACACACACACGCGCACACACACACACACGCAGGTCAGTCCACAGACACTTCATTTTATCTGTTTTACATCCAATTAAAGATCACAGGTACAAAAAACATTTTATATACAGAAAAGCGCTTGAAACAACAGATTAATAAAAATAGAGTTGTGTTATGTGCATTAACATGGTAATAGATGTCACATTATTCCATAATCTAATCCAGACTAAAACAGCAGAGCCTTGAGGAACCCCATGAGATTTTTGTTAGCTCAGATTAAGAACTGAACTGCCAAGGGACAAAGTTTAATATAGCTTATTTTTAATGCTATTGGAAAATAAAAATAAACTAAACATATAAACAATGATGAAGAAACACATTAAAGTGCAGCTTTAATACAACTGAGTACTTTTCTGAACCAACAGGTTAACTTTGTTATGAGCGCAAAATCTAGAACCGCTAAAGAATTTCAAAAAATCTGTTTTCCAAGAAACAGGAAGGAGAAAATACTCCATTAAAGATTTTCAGAATAAATCTAAAAATAAACCGGCGACTTACTTTAGTGTAGAAAATGTCGACGGGGAATCTCCTGCCGGGAATCCTGAACACCGGAGCTTCGTCGAAGAAGCAGGAAAATCGCTCCGTGTCCAGCGTGGCACTGGCCACCAGAACCTTCAGGTCGGGTCGGAACCGAGCGATGTCTTTGATGAGGCCGAACAGGATGTCGGTGTGGAGCGTTCGCTCGTGGGCCTCGTCGATGATGATCACACTGCACAGGGAAACGAACCGAGACGTTCAGGAACCGAACCAACAAAACCGTTAAACCAGAGAGCAGATTTTATATTTTATTTTTAAAAAGTTCATTTATTGTGAATTTTTAGTAAAGGGAGCTCTACCAAAAATATATGTTTGCCTTATTATCCATAGTTTCCTGGATTTTTGGGGTCGACTGAGTTTTTTTTCTGTCCAGAAAAAAACCCTTAAATCTGATAAGAACCAGATTTGTTTTTGCTGTTTCTTTAAATGTGCTGCTGTAATTAGACACTTAATGAGCCGAATCTGCCTTCAGTAAACAAACCACATGGATAATTCAAGGAAAATACAGTTTCCTGAAGCTAAAAACCCAGTTCAACACTGACCTTAAGCTACATGAAAAGCAAGATAAAAAAATAAATCTCTCCACGAAACGTAAATGGACACATTTGGTCCAAAGAATAAAATCACACTTTCATATACTTGGCTCCCCGTCCAGGAGCCAGAAGTGAATACATGATATAAAATGTTGCTCTGATGTCCATCTGGAGGTGAATGTGGATTTTTGGGACTTTATTTTGAAGTAATCGTCTCCTCTACCTGTAGCTGGCCAGGTCGGGTTCAGTCAGGAACTCTCGGAGCAGCATCCCGTCCGTCATGTACTTCAGCACGGTGCGTTCAGACGTGCAGTCCTCGAAGCGGATGCTGTACCCCACCTGCACGATGCCACCAAATAAAAGGTTACAGGGACGGTTTGAACCCTGGATGCAGGTCCTAACCTCCGGGCTCACCTCGTTACCCAGCTTCACGCTCATCTCCTCGGCAACGCGGGACGCCACAGACATGGCCGCCACCCGTCGGGGCTGCGTGCAGCCGATCTTCATCCCTCCTTTGGTGTAGCCCTGCAACAGAAGAGGCAGGTTTTTATCATTATTTTTCAATTAAGAATCTCCCCATAAGTATATTTATCTGCGTATTTTTTTTAATCTCAGCTCTGCAGTAAAATATGTTCATGTTGGCATTTGATGAAGGAAGACAATCAGTTGGATATTGACAGTGCAGACTCACGTCCTCCAGCAGGTACTGCGGGATCTGGGTGGTCTTCCCGGAGCCCGTCTCCCCCTCTATGACCAGGATCTGGTGCTCAGTGATGGCGGCCAGCAGGTCCTCCCTGTAGGGGAAGATGGGCAGGCTGCGCCGCACCTCCTGCATGGAGCGCTTCTTCAGCTCGGCCTGCGACAGCGCCGGCTCCGCCTCGTCCTGGACACACCGCCATGGAGCATGTTACCATGGTCACCATGGAGCACGTCGCCATGGAAATGCTTTAACACCAGACTGCTGCTACTGAATCTGAACCAGGTGAAGCTAAATCTGCCGCTAGACGAGATTTACAGACAGAGACGGTTTTTTTATTTTTAATGCAAAATGTTTACAGTTATTGTAAAGTTTTGGCTTCATTACTGCTGGTATGTTTTAGAGTCTGTATACTCCAGTTAACCATAAACTGATTACTAAATCAGTAAATCAGTTGACAATTATTCCAATAATCGATTCATCACAATTACGCTGAAAAAAGTAAAATGTAATATAAGATATTTGTGATTATCAGGTGGGCTGGGTGGGGAATTGATTTAATCAATTAATCACATTTTTTGTTTTTCAGGATTTTCTTTTTGGAAAATGTGGATTTTTCTCCACAGACGCTCTGCTTGCGTCTCAGAGTGATGTCAGCACGCCGAGGGCGGCCATCTTGTTTGACAAGCCTGTTTTACAGCTTTATTTATTTGGACTTTGAATTTAAGTTACTCTACAATGGGATATTACGGCTGGGCAAAGACTTTCTCTTTTCAGTACAAGAATAAAGTCCTAATATTTAGAGGAATTTTATGAGAATTCCAACTAAAAAAATAAATAATCCTCCAAGATTTTTTCTTATTAAAATAATTTTTTCCTCATAATTTTAAGGCAATTGCATCTATATTCTTCTAATATTATGACTATGTTCTTTTAATAAAAAACATTCTCATAGCTGACCCTACAACTCACAGCAGGGATGATCGAAAATATTTTGTAATATTTCTAATTCCTTATTCAGAAAAGAATGCATGAAAAAAAAAACGTATTAAAATTTGAAATCAGATCTGGAATAAAAGGAATCAGATATGTATATTTTTAAGTCATATTTAGCAGTAAGTAAAGTTATAAATTGCTGCATAAATCAAATTAGCTTTAAATGACTCAGTGACTGAAATAAAACTCTGTGGAACCATAAATCCCAGAATGCACTGCAGCAAACTGGTGAAGACTGACCTATAGAGTGCAGCGCCTGGTTCCTGCAAATAAGGATGATTATTAGAAATAAATATGACTGATGTTGCATTTTTTGACGCTTGTTGTGATAAAATATTTGAAAACAAGTTATTTTAAACTCAGCTGCAGTGCCCTCTGGTGGACAGTCTGAGGAACCACAGTCTCATGTGTTCAGGTCAGAGGGTTGGCTGCTGTGAAGCCCCTTCTTTCCTTCTTTCCCAGGTTTGGGTTCAAAGGTCAGTAAATCCTCCAACTGTAACCCTCCTGGATGTTTCTGGAAGCTTGTTGGATCATTAAAGCTTTAGGAAATGTTTTCCTGTCAGCCTGTGAGTGCTGCCTGACCTTGTCGGAGCGTGTCCCCTTCATGGTGATGGCCGTGCTGACGAAGTCGATCATCTCCTCCTCCTCCAGAACCAGCTGGTACCGGTCCTGCTCCTGCTTCAGGCCCAGCTCGCGCTCCTTCCTGGCTCCGAAGCTGAGGGAGGCCGTCTTCAGCCGCTCCTCCTCCCAGCGGCCCTGCTCCCCCCCCAGCTCCATGGGGGCCTCGTCCAGCTCCAGATCCCTCTGGGGGACGTCCTGCAGGAGGGAGACGCTGGCTGAGCCCGGCTCCGTTTGCTAAGCCATGTTTTCAGACACTCTGCTCACCTTGCTCCTCCTCTCCTCAGGCATGTAGTATCGGTTCTTCCTCTCCTCCTGCTCCTTGGCCCCAGCCTGCTTGTAGTCTTTGGCCAGATCCCGGAGGGTCCGCTTGTACTCCAGCTCCCGCCTCTCGCGCTCCGTCAGCTCCTCCTTGGAGAACAGATACTCCTCGTCTACGATCTCCGCCTCCAGGTCCTCCAGCTTCTCCTCCTCTCTTTTCTTCAGATATTCCCAACGGGAACGCTTCCTCAGCTCCGGCAACTGAACGCAGAGAGAGAAACTTTACAACCCTGCTACAATCCAGAAAAACCCAAAGCTAACGATGTGATTCAACCAACCATGTTCCTCTGATCGTCTTCAGCCATCTTCAGTCGTTTCTGAGCTTCTTCATAGGCCTGAAGACAGAAGAAACAGAGGATAAAGCTTCCACCTGTAGGAGGCGCTGTTCCCTCTTTAAAAAAAGCTTAATCCACCTTTTTATCCGTTCGCTCAGCGATGTTCCGCGTCTTTTCTTTGTCTTTCTGCCTGACTCTCTGAGCGAAGGCGTCTCTCTCCTCGATGTCCAGCAGTCGCTCCCTCTCCTCCTTCTCCCACTCCTCTTCTTCTTCTTCTTTCTTCACAGATCTGTGGTCCTCCAGGACAGAACCGCCCCTAAAGTGACAAGAACCAACCGGCAGTTCAGAGCTGGAGCTCAGTAAAATGTAAAAACTGTTTCTGTGCAACTTCCAACACTGAACTCTGATCCAGAACCGCACAGCATTCTGGGAGATGTAGGCAGAGGAAAGGCTTTAACTGCTTAACCTCTCACAGCGAGCTAAGCTAGGTAAGGGGGAATCAACTAACTAACTCACTCTTTGGTTACCTAGCAACAACCTGTAGAGTAACTTGCGCAGCAGCCCATCATAAAAACATTGAAGTGGAGTGATTGTAAAAACAGGAAAGGTCACATCACAGTCTGGAAATATTTCAGATATTTAAAACAAAAAACTAATCAATAATTAACCATATGGATTGATATGAAAGCATTATATCCAGATAGATTTTCCAGACGCATCATCCAGCTTTACCTCTTCTGCGTTTCATCGTCGCTCGACGACTCGCTGGCTTTCTTCTGTCTGATGTTCTTCCTCTTGCTTCCTCTGTCCTTGTCTTTCTTCTTCTTGCCTCTCTGTTTGTCAGCCGCCGCCTCTTCGCCGCTGTCGCTGTCCTCCAGCAGCGTGTAGGTCCGGTTCTTCCGGTCCATTTCTATGGCCTGGCGTTCCAGGGCTTTGGACGGCTTCTCAACAACCTGCTGACGGGGAATCTGCCACACCACAGAGAAAAGTTAGAAACGTTCCTCATCAACCGAAATACCTTGAACCCCATAGAGGAGCCATTAAGGTTTAGGAAGCAGGTACTTTTTCAAACAGTTCCTTTGCGAAGGCCGAGACGCTCTGGTCGATGTCGATTGTTCCCGTCTGCTCCAGGCGGCTCACCAGGTCCTCCGGGCTGGACGCTTTGCGAGCGATGCCAATCATGAACTGGGAGACGTATCTGTCGCTCAGGCCGAGGATGTCATGGAGACGGTCGTTCACCCACTGCTCTAGCTGGGCCATCGCACCTGGAGACGAAACGGGCGGCGCAAAAACGGTTTAGTTTGGTCAGGAAGTAGAGACAGCAGCTCCAGAAACGACATGTGAAACCTTCAGCAGAATACGACCAAAAATAATAAGAAAAACCAGGAAATAAACACAAAAAAACAACTGAATAATAGAAAACTTACAATGGAAAAACAAGACAAACAATCTAGTTACAACATATTGTTTCCAGACAAAACTCTTTTTCAGTTTTGCCTGTAAATTTGACTGTAAATTTTTTCAGGTTTTAGTTCTCATAAAACCAGTTTGTAAAACACTATAATCAGAGGAGTTAATTTTGAACTAAAGGTCAGGCAATTAAAAAAAGTACTAAATAAGCGAAGAAAACGTTTCCATAGTGAAACTTTCCATTTCTGGAAAACAGCAATAAATTGTAAATTTTTTCAGATTATTCCAAACTGAGGAGGATTCTGTCGAGAAACAGATGCTTCGTGTTTAAGTTCATTTGGATTGAGAGACAAGGATATAACAGTTTTAATAAACGCAACAGTTCGGCTCCTTACTATTGTGTTGTTGTTTTTTTAATCAGAAGTAAATACAGTTTATGGAAAACGTTAGAAAACAGCAACTGTCAATCTTGAACCAGGTTCAGAATAATTAGTCATTTTAGAAACCTTTAGTTTTTCTGCACTTTTACTCAGAACAGCTTAGAAGGTTTAAACAGGTCAATTTTTCTTATTTAAGTTTATTCTATTTGTTATTTTTAGGTGAAAAGAACCAAAACAACATAAGCAGCTTCACTCACCGATTTCAAAACGATCCAACAACGTTATAATAGTTTTTAAAAAACCCCTAATAAAATATTTTTTCTATTGCAGGTAAGAGTTCAGAGTCTGAACGCTTAAAAAGTACAAACTGCCGCCTGCAGCCATGGAAAAACTTGCTCTGAACCTTTATTTGCCTGAAAACTCCCAACAAATTGAATTTGGCTAGCTTAGCTTAGCATGGGGCGCGCTAGAGGGGAAACAGGAAACACGTGACTCTACTCTGCTAGGGTCACCAGCAGCGTTCACTGCCCCCTGCGGCCATATTAGGAACGACAACACGTTCAGAACCCTGTTCATATTAAAAATGATTTATTTTTACAGTGCATTACTCTAAACCTCGGAGCTCCTAAGCTGAACTAATTCAATAAACCATAATAAAAAAATAAGAGAGGCAAAAAAAGAGAAAAAAAAATGACACATGACTTTTGAAAGTCAATTAACGGTAAATTATATTTGGTGCATCTTATCTGCATTAGTGACCCTGATAGCTCTACATACATAGTAGCATTAAGACACTAACGTGTGTTTTTCTGCAGTAAAAACACAACAAAACATTTAGTTCGGATATTGGGAAATCAAAAGACTGGTCTAGATTGGAAAACAAATTCATCTCGTTTCCATATTAGCTTTGCATGATTTATCTTATTCCCACATTCAGGGTACCTGTTGGAGAAGAGTTCAAACAAATATACACCACATAGCCGCAATACATATTTTATTTTATTTTTTCCAGTGGCTTTTTAACAATGTCGTATTTTTTCATTATCTGCAAGAAACGAGTTGAGATTATTTTATTTGCATAGTTTACTTGGCGTCACTTAAATTCAATAGTTAATTTCTAAGATTTAAATGGACAAAATGTAACACGCTGCCGATTCTGGTTTTGTACGACAAGCTTCAAGTTGGAAACCGCAAGAAGTGCAGAAGCGTTGCAGCGTGGCTGGCTGAGGTTGGGTTTCATATGAAAGGACCGCAGAATACGGATATTGCAAATCAAGCACGCCTACCATCACAAAGAGGAGGGAACGTCTGAAAAAGCAAACAGTTCCTGATCAGGTCTCCTCCTGCCAGCGACCGGGTGGAGATGAGGGCTCCGCGGGCCGGCTGGGGGCCCCCGGCGGTGCTGCTGCTGCTGCTGCTGCTGGCTTCAGGCTCCGCGCATGGATACAAACCTGTGATCATCGTCCACGGCATCCTGGACGGACCCGAACAGTTTAAAAATCTCTCAGGCTTCATTAATGAGGTGGGACTCATCACCAGGTTACGGTTCAGAGTAACCCACTCAAGGTTTTTAATCTAGATTAAATTACAGCTAGCTATAGTTTTGTAAAACATCTGATACTATTTGCACACTTTATTGCACCTTTTTAAGACATTTATCACTTTTTTTCATTTTTAAATATTGTGCTAAAGTCTTGATCCGCCAGTTTGTTCAGTATTTTCTTTCCAAGCAGCCAGATTTCAATTTGACCTTGGACTTCTACATCTTATTTCCTTTGCACTTTGGTGTCTTAGAACCTGAACATTTTATTTTACATTTGCTGAATCTTTGAAGAGATAACATCTAAGACATTCAGCTTTGTAAAGATTCATGTGATCTGTAGAGTTTTTTTTGTAACAGAAACTTATCACAAAAACACAATTTGTTGAAAAAAAAAACTTGACAGATGGAAATTACGATTTTAGTTAGAAATAAATAAATAAAGTAATTTTTAAAAAAATTCCAGAGGACGATGAGCTAAAGGATGATGCAGATTTATGTCAGGTATAAAATGTGACTTTCTGTGATTGGTGATGAGATAATTGGGATTACTGGATTTGTTAACAAAAGAAGACTGAGTTCAGGATACAGCAAGACATTTAAATAGCAAATAATAACTTTATTACATGTTTTAAAACTTCTGTCAACCATTTATTATTCCACAAAATGTAGAAGAAAACCCCGTTGTAGCTCAGATAGATGCCAACGGAACATTACAATCCAGTTCAGCTCATGAACTTCATAAAATAAAAACTGCAAACAGTTTGAAGCACAGGTGGAGATTTCAGGCGAAGTGAAATCCAGCCCGACATTTCAAACCCCTGATTTCTGTTCCTCTGTCATTTTCATTTCCTCACAGTGAGTTTTATTCAGGGAGCGTTACTGGAAACATCTGGTGGTTGGTTGATAACACTCAGCTGAAGAACTGCCAGATTCGTCTGTAATTACAGATTTATGGAGTCACAGTTTTTGTTTTAAATGGTTTATTTCTCTGATTTATTTATTTTTACTGATTTGCATCCAGGTGCATCCAGGTACGGAGGTGCAGATAATCAGTCTGTTCAACGACTGTGAGAGCATGAAGCCGTTGTTGATTCAAGTCCCAGAGTTCAGGAAGGCCATTGAGAAAATCATGAACGCGCGTCCTGAGGGAGTCCATGTGCTGTGCTTCTCCCAAGGTGAGCAGACTCCAACAGTCAAACCGTCCTGAGAAAAAGTGACGCTGAATGAGCCAAAAATGGACAAAAAGCATCTTTAATTTGAGCGTTTTCCAGGTCTAACCTATGAAATCAGTTTGTCCTTCCCACATCCAGCCCTCAGCTCTGCTACAACACGCAGCTGTAGACAATGGATGGATGAATGACTGGATTAGACCCTGAAAATTCAATGTTTTTTCTGAATCAGTGAAGATCAAACTCATGAGCTGAGTTAAGCAACTTACTCCAAAAGTTCTTGATTATTTAAGGATTATGAAACTTTATCAAATACCACAGAACACGTCATCGTCATGTCATTCCTCCTCCAGCTGTATGTAATGTGTATGCAGTGTTTTCTTCCACTGAATCTGCCTGTTGTAGCTTGTTGGATCCAAGAAGTTACCTGGAATTTGGTCATTAACAGACCTGATCACGTCGCCTCCGAATCCTTTTCTTGTTCTTCAGAACATGGAAACAAGTTTAACTTGTAGCTGGTTGGAAAAGCTTTGTAGCTGCAAGACAGACCTGTAAATAAAAACCCTAATTCATCTGCAGGTGTACCAATAAAGCTGCTGTCGCTCTGGCCTGGTATGTCTTTACTCAAAGAAATCAGTTATGGCTGTTGGTTAATAAATAAAGTTGCTTCGGTCGGTTCTCCCCTCAAAGAAAACTGGAAACCTTTGACTTAATCTACAAAAAATAAAAACCAGATGATTAGCGTTAGTGTTAGCAGGAGTCTTTAGCATGATGTTAGCCTTAGTGATAGCAGAAATCTGTTAGCATTATGGTTAGCTGGAGCCTTTTAGCGCATACATAAGAGTGATTGACACCGCTAAAACCCCCGTCTTGGTAAATCTGTCAGATTAAATATGAGCATAATCTGAAATCATCTGTCACCTCTGAGCTCTCCTGAACAAAACTATTAGACTATTAGACAAATCTTCAGGATGTTTCTTCTGACTGGCAGAAATATTAACGTTTTGAAGCTGACAGAGGATCTGTGGCTCAAGCTAAAGATAGGGGTGATGGTAATGAGGCTTTCCAACCATAAGACTTGAATCTTTCCACCAGAGATAATCAGCTGGTTTACAGCCTGTAGCTGCAGCCTTGGTTCCTGAGAAATGTCCGTTTGTTGGGTCAGAACCAGCAGCGTCGGGGCGCCTCCACCCTCCGGCATGCAGAGGTTCACAATGTGGGACCAACATCTTTGTTTCTGTTAAATCTGCCACAATCAGATCCTCTCCATCCAGGTGAACTCATACTGGTAGCGACAGCCACAGACTACCAGTATCTGACATTTGCCTAATTTAGTTGTTTTGCCCTTTTTAAGGTGGTTTAGTCTGCCGAGCAGTTCTGTCTACGACTCCAAATCACAACGTTCACACCTTCATCTCCCTGTCGTCGCCCCTGGCTGGACAGTACGGAGGTCAGATGTTTGCTTCTGGGTTTGGGTGTCTTCTCTTCTTTTCTATTTAAAGGAAAATCAACTCAAGGCTGACAGGTCTGATGTTTTCCACAGACACAGATTACCTGAAATGGTTACCTGGCTGTGTAAAGAAGACCGCTTTTCTTTTCTGCTACAACAAAGTGGGGCAGCACTTTTCGTTTTGTGACTACTGGAACGGTAGGAGGGGATCAGAAACTCTGCATGAGCCTCCGTGTGAGCAGAACACAAAACCAACAATATGCTGCATTTTCTCTGTGCAGACCCTCACCACAGAGCCCGCTACCTGAAGGGCAACACCTTTCTGCCTCCGATTAACGGTGAAATACCTCACCAGCACCTGAAAGGTACTGAACCTTCTGCCTTTAGTCTTTATTTCATCACTTAATGATGTTTTTATTCTCATAGACCCACCATCTACAGGGTCTGCTTGAACAGATGCTTAGAACAAATCAATGCATGGAGATGCTGAAACTTTCTGCAGCTGAACAGAAACAAACTGGAGTTATTATCTTTAAAGGAGAGGCTGATTATACGACCTGTTTTCTGATCAGCATCTGCACATCCTTCCCTCAGATTGGAGAGAAAACTTCCTGCGTATCAAGAAGATGGTGCTGATTGGAGGACCAGATGACGGCGTCATCACTCCATGGCAATCCAGGTTTTACCACTTTAAGAAATGCTTTACCTCTACAGCTCATTACCTGGTCAATTCAGGACAGCTGCCATGTTAGGCACCACCAGGAGCAGCTTACTCTGGTTCTCAGTTAGATAAATGACGTCTTGTGCATCAGGTTTTCTATAGCAAACAGTTAGAAGTTTACAATTAAGGGACACATGTTGGTTTGGTGTGAACACAAAAACAGAGAAGTGGTTATTTTCAGTTTGTCAACATGAAGTTTCGACCAAATTAGGTTTCAGAAGCTTTAGGCGAGAAGTAATTGCTTCCTCTTTCCTGTGCAGCCACTTCGGTTTCTACGACTCTAACGAAGACGTTGTGGAGATGAGGAACCAGGCGGTAGGTGACCAGCTGGTGTTTTTCTGCATCCAGTTGGTGTTTCTTCAACCTCTTTCAACTAAAGTCAATCTAGTGAGATAGAAAAGTTTGATAATAGAGTAAAATATCCTGTATGAGGAGAGAAATGTGACATTTATGAGGATTATGAGGGGCTGCGTCACCCCTGTCCCATTCCTGGAGGATAAACCTGGAGGTCCAGTCGATATCTGCGCCGTCATTTGGAGAATAACTTTCTGTGATTGGTTGGAGAACTTTAATAAGAACAAACTTCAGTTGGAAAACCAGTCAGTTCAAATGTATTAACCTCATCAACGCTTTGATATTCATAAGTTTTGGTCTTCTTCTCTGCCTCTGACAGTTTTATAAAAACGACACGTTTGGTCTGAAGACGCTGGACGCCCGCGGCGACGTGTCGGTGTGTGTTCAGTCCGGAGTCAAACACACACACTGGCACAGCAACTTCACCGTGTTCAAAACCTGCATAGAGAAATGGCTCATATGAAATGACTCAGCAGCAACACAGACGCTGGTTGGACGTTCGATTTGCCCCAAGATTATTTAAAACATGTCGTCTTTAATAGCAGTTTATGCTAAAAGAGAAATTATAAAAAGATTATGAGGCTCAACATGGAGAATGAGGTAAAATATTACAACCCAAAAAGTAATTGTCCTTCTTTCCCCTGAAGTCTGTAAACACTTTAATATTTGTGTTGTTTAATTTTTGCTCCCTGTAACTTTAATATCCCTCCTTTCTACAGACAGACCAGAAAAAGATTGCATATGTTAATGTGAAACTAATGTTTTAACTGAAACTTTAAGGGCTTTTACAAACATCCTCATTGTTTGCAGACTATAATCTATTTTAATATTACTCATGCTCTCCTAATAATCCCACGTTCTCCAGAAAGTTAAAATAATTATTTTAGCATGTTTTTGTTTTTTTGTTCCAGTTTTATTGTAACAAATGTCGCATGTTGCAATAAACCCTTCAGACGTCCGGTATTAAAGAGTCTAAACGTGTAAAAAGTAGCATTTGGTTTATTTAGCGTCTATGTTTTTATAATCTGGCTATTATATTTTTGGAGTATTAATACTGTCCACGCAGTCAGTTTGAAGGCCCCGGTGAGGAAGAGAACCGGTGCACTGCTGCCCTCTGGTGGTGGAGGCACTTCAGCTAAATGGAGACAAACTTTTGAAATGATATGTTTTATATCTGCGCTTTAGGGACATTTTTTATTTACATCATCAATATTTAATATCAGGTCTTTTCTCTGTTGCTTTCAACACTTTTTCAATGTTTCATATCTTTAAAAATGGTGGTTTTCTTAAACACTTTATTCATTTTTCTTTGCTTTGTGTGTTTTTAAAGTCAGGAAATGATGCATTTTACAACTTTTAAGAAATCCCAGTGATAAATCACTGATACATAGTTTCTGCATTTTATTGAAACCTGCATAATATTTGTTGCGTTACCATAGTAACCTCCTGATCCCGAGGTCTGTCCTGCTGCCTGGTGACTCTTCTGTCCTCCAGACATGATTAGCCAGGAGCTGCAGCAGCGATCAGTCAGAGACACAACATTGATTTTCTATAGCAAACTGACGAGGCCTGGACGTTATCGATCCTGTTCGATCAGACACCAATCATCCAGTATGATGAAAACACACAGCTCGTCAGATGATCGAGCTGTGACAAAAAGTGTGGTTGTAATTTTAAATAAAGGTTTTAAATCAAAAGGTTTTTTTTTTTCAGTTCCAAATAAACCCTCTGCAGGTAAAACGGATAAAACTGGAAACAATGTTTGACTAATAAGTTATCATGAGTGATAAATGAGCTAAAATACACAAAAAGAAAAGTTGAAAGTAATATTTAGTCACAAGCACGCGCGTGTCCATGCGGAGCTGAGATTTGAACACGTGAGCGCTCCCGCTCCGACAGGTGTGACCAGTGACGTCAGTGAGGTGACTCCCCCTCCCTTCCCTGTCAGCTCCGGTGTGTCGAAACGCGGCTCCTCTTCAGTCGGTTCCGGAGGTCCAGATTTGTCCCGCGGCTCTCGGTTCTGCTCAGACCGTGTTCCCGCTCTCCTCTCCCTCCTGACGTCATGTGTGATGAAGACTCTCCGCGGACACTGAAACTTTATCCCGGGCTGAGCGCGTGAGTCCTCGGGACCACTTCAAAGGTAAGTTCACCGCTGCGCTTCAAAATAAAAGCAGGGAATGTGTTTGTGAAGGTTTGCGGCGGTTAGAGCGACCGGAACCGAACCGAACCGAACCGGACCGGACCGGGTTGCACCGCTGTGGGTTATAAATAGCAGCAAATATAGAGGAGAGTTCAGCCGTTTCCAGAGTTTCTTTTCGGGATTCAGGAACGTTTTGCTTTAAATGTCTCCGCCCTGAGCTCATGTTTTCATGTCCGGACTGTGGACCGCCTGGTCCAGTCCGCCGGGCTGTGGAGTCAGTGACAGCGTGGCTAAGGACGACGTGTCCCGCCCTGCGGGGAAAACATCCAGGAAGCGACCGGAGAGCCGGGAGTCTGAGTCCATGTCGGCATTCCCTCTGTGAGTTTTCCAGCTTCCAGCATCAACTCAGACCTGCTTTATGGAAAACGGCTCAGTCCAAGTCCAGCAGCGGGTCTGCAGAGATCCCTGAAGCTCACAGTAAGCAGGTTTCTGATAAACTGAGACATAAACTCAGTCTGATCTGGGTTCTGTTTATGCCTGTTGTATTTTTCCATGTTTTTAGATTGTGCTAGGAAACTGGGATTGGAACCCAGAACCTGCAGAAAGGCCCGAAGCTTCCTGCAGCTTCCTGCTTTCTGGGAAATGAAACGGGATTATCTTAAAACTTTGCAACAGTCTTTAGATGAAAGTTAAATGTCAAACATGCTTTTTGGTTTTCACTATGGTGTCATTTTTTGTGTCAACCAGAAAAACCTAAAATGTTCTCTTCAGGTTGACGGTGAGGTTTTCCTTCCAGGAAACGATCAGTTTTAGGTTAAATGAGCCCGTTGCTCTGATCTGTCATTTGATGGAGATTAGCTGAGATTTGAAGCTCTAGATTGAGTCCATCTAGACTCAACCTTCATTTCTAATCCTGAATAGAGATGAACTGCTCTGATGGTTTAGGCTGATATTAATATTCAATACTTAAGTTGCTGTTGTATTTACCAACATTATTTAAATTTCCCTGTTCTTTCCATGACAGAGCGATCGCTCCGCTGACGGTGCTTCTGTGTTTCAGTATAAATCAGTCCTGAAAATCAACCGTGTTTGTTGGCCCAGTTTCATTTACCGATATGGGAATATTGTGAACTTCGTCCGATTCTGATACTGACGATGTCTCATGAATCGCTGGACCTGAAACCCGGGCCAGAACTGAACGAACAGGGTCCTGAATTCTCCTTAAATTAGTTCAGTAGTAATTCAGATTCTGACTCGTTTTCGTTTTTCTGAATGGCTCCAAAGATTGTGTGTGTGTGTGTGTGTGTGTGTGTGTGTGTGTGTGCGCGCGTGCGTGTGTGTGTGTGTGTGTGTGTGCGTGTGTGTGCGTGTGCGTATGGCTCGACGTCACACACTGTACGACCAAACTTTAGATCTGTGATTTTTAACATCGTGCGTCTCTCAGGTTTTGAAAATCAACTGACAATTTCAAAATGTTGCTGTGTGAAGAAACCAGTTTACGTGGTTTTGTTTGGTCCATTTGGGATCGTGGTTCTGATGTCGACTGATTCGGTAAATTCTGCTTAAATCCACAGAGAAGTCTCCATATTTGTTGGACCCTGAAGGCCTTCGCCATCTGCTCCACGATGTCCAGCACAAGGAAGAACGAGCTTTGCCGAATATGCGGCGGTAGTCTCCAGGGAAACCAACGCCGATGGCTGTTTGCGGCCCAGAACAGGAGGAACGATCATCCCGGGACCCCAACCGGGTCAGCGAGAGGCGGGAGCCTGACCCGGTCCACTCAGAGCAGTCCCTGGGGTGAGTCTGGAGAAAACAGACATGCCAGGGAGGCACTGATGGATACCTGAGGTTTAGTATCGGCCGATACCGATCAGAGAAACGGCTGAACTGACTTCATTTCTGTTTTCAGACATAAATATTCAGAACTACAGATTTATTGAATAACTCTGCACCAGTTCAGCTCAGGTTAATACACCAGTAGCTTCACAAACTGGTCAAAATGTAACAACAACTTTAATCTGTTCAGTCCAGAGAACAGCCGATAGAAACTAAATAATAAAGAATCTGATCAAATCAACAGATTCACAACCAGACGTAAAAATAAACATCTACAAACTTTCTTTCAAATGTCTAAGAAAACACAGTTATGAATTCTAAAGATAATCCAAAATAAATAACAAAGCATGACGTCGCTCAGAGCACAAAGCATAGAATTAGACTGGATAGATCTGCCCTCATGGATCAAACACATCGGCTCTATTAGCCGATCTAGAAATTTTTCAGTATCAGAACCGATACAGATATCGATATCGGATCGGTGCGTCTCCGCTCCACGTTCAGGAAATAAATCTGTTGTTTGTTCACAGGCAGCACGTTGTCTCTGGGCTCCTCCGGGTCTCTGTCCCGGTCCCTGGTGTCCCTGAGCTCCCCGTCCAAGTCTGTGGACATTCTGACTGTTCTGACCCACATTCTGGGACAGTCGGTACCGAGGAACGGCAGAACCGGAGAGTTTGTGTGCGGCAAATGTGTTTCCGCTTTGGAGCGAGTGTTCAAGTTTGACACAGTGATCGCCCGGGTCCGGGTTCTTTCGTCTGAGCGGCTTCAGAAGCTGACCCAGGAGCGGGACAGGATCAGGCAGTGGGTCCGGCAGAACTACCGGCAGAGACACCCGCAGGAGCTCCGGAGCCGGAGCAGCGCCAGCGAGGAGGACGGTGAGGCCGAGAGGGAGGGCTACCGGGACATGCTGAAGGACAACATGGCTCTGTCGGAGTACGAGTGCTGGTCCGAGAAGTGGGACACGTGTCCGTACTTCATCAGAACCGGTAAGCGGTGCCGGAAGGGCAAAGGCTGCGAAGGCTGCGACTCTTTACGGGTTTCTGATTCAGACTATGAGTCGGTCTGTGGGATTCCTCGCCACATGCCCTCCTCCCCGTTGGAGCTGACCCGGGACAAGTCCCGGAGCATGCCGCTCCACTGGCACGGCGTTCCCAGGTCCAGCCCGCCGTCCCTGACCGGGTCCAGCCTCTCGCTCCGGGCTCCTTCTCGCACAGAGTCCGTCCATTCGCTGGACACTCTGGATGGCAACGACCCGTTCTGTTCCCCGGGCAACCAGGCGGTTAGCTTTGTGCTAACGGAGCTGAGGAGCATCGAAGGGAAGCCGCTCGGCTCGCCGTCGGGAAGTAAGATCCCAGTGCTGGGCCGGAAGGGCGGGAAAAACCCCGGGCCGGCGTCACCCAGGGTCAGCCGGGTTCTGACCTTTGGGGATCTGGAGAACGGAGGAGGTCAGGTGGAGGAGGAGGACGGAGACGTGCTGACAGAGCTGAAGGACGAGTACATGCCGCTGCAGCGAGAGGTGAGCTGCTGCAGAACCACATGTGGCTGCTGCTGGTTTCCGGTTACAGAGACGGCCACGTTTCTGTGAATTTGTTTCTCTTTAGTAGTAAATTAGCGCTTTAGAATCTGTAAAAATGGATTTAGGGGAAGCAAAGTGAGCTAAAAGATCAGCTGAAATGTTCCCACCACCGGTGGCTAATGTTACGTTGATTTCTCAAAAAAAACAAAAAACAACTTTTATAATTTTTGATGAAATGTCTATTATAGAAAATGTTATTTTTAAAGAACAAGCATTTTATTCCTGTTTTCTGTGTTAAAATAAATGGAATACAAAAGAAAAATTTATCCAAAATAGTGTTACCGATACTTTTTAATGTAATTTATTATTATATTAATATTTTAAAAAAAAACATTAGTTATCATTTTAACCAAAATTATAAAGAGCCTCTGGCGTTTGGACCGCCTGATCCAACAGAACCTCTGTGATTTCAGAACAGCACTGGCCGACTTCAGAGTGCGGTCAGGCACCTCCGAGCCCAACTGGACCAGGCCGGGACCCGGATCAGAACCCTGGAGGCCGATCTGAGACGGGCCGGACCGGATCAGGTCAACGGATCGGAGGACCTGGGCTCGGTAAGAACCGACCTCCAACACACTTTATGTATCTGCTTTTCTGAAGGAGACTGGATTAGCAGAGATTAGCAGAGATTAGCAGAGATTAGTTGTGTTGATCCTGGAGATTTGAAGCAAGAAACCAAAACAACTGAAGAGATCAGTGATCAGTGAACCATCATCTGATTTACTCAACTCACTGTGAAGCAAACTGAGCTTTTGAAATAATGTCTTCGAAGCAAAATTCACTGTAATCTGATTGGATGAACGTTTTACTTATTTAACTTTTATTTTAGCAGCTTTCCTACAAAAATCTGTTCAGAAAACATTAAAACTTCACACAGCAGAAAGCGGAAGAACATCAAAACAAACAGATATGTGTTGAAGCAACGAGACACAGATCCGTTTCCGAAAGGCTGCTAAAGTTCTGGAAACATGCCTGAGGAGCAGGATGACCTTTGACCTTTTCATGGCGATCCTAAATGTTTTACCAGAGCAGAGACGGCCTTCCTCACGTCTCGCCTCCGCCTGTCAGCAGTTCTCTGCTTGCCTAGGTTCTGCTGGTCGGCTCCGGTTAAAGTGAATCATTTCTGTGGAGGTTACAGATTCATTGTTCGCTCTAAGCGCCTCGTTCAGGTGGTTTCAGCAGATTAAACATTGCAGTTTACGGCTCTAATTATAGATCCGCGTCCCGCCCTGGCATGGCAGCAGCTCTTTGATTCGCCTGGAAAAGCAGGTTTATGGGAGTCAGCTGGCAAACAGCCTCATAAAGCAATCGGCGTGAAGAACGGCGCTGCGAACGCAGCGCAGGGCGTGTCGTCAGAGCTGCAGGTGCACATGCAGGAATCCACCCGGACCGGTGCTGTGGCCCCGGGGCCCCTCAGCTGATCAGAACCGGACCAGTCAGACTGACGAGCCGCTGCAGGTTCAAACCAGCAGGAAGCTGCTTTCATAACCGATGACTTTCATTCAGGGAAAATGTCATATTATTGTGGGAATGAGGCGATAAAAAGCTGCTGGAGTTTTCCTTCAGGATGAGTCGGAACATCAAAGCTCCGCTGAGCTTTGACTCTAAACGTTACAGATTAAAGGTCTGAGGAGTGAAAACGTTTCCTGTTACATTCAAGATGAATTTAAAACATGAACCGCTGAGCTTTGGCTCTAAACGCTACAGATTAAAGGTCTGAGGAGTGAAAACGTTTCCTGTTACATTCAAGATGAATTTAAAACATGAACCGCTGAGCTTTGGCTCTAAACGTTACAGATTAAAGGTCTGAGGAGTGAAAACGTTTCCTGTTGGATTCAGGATGAATTTAAAACATGAAAGTTGATGGGAGATTGCTAATAAAATCAGTCACAAAATGTGTTGTTATATATAATTTTAGTCATAATTAACTTAAAAACTTGAATCTTAAATTCATGTATCAAAAATTAAGACATTTAAATTGTCTTAATTTCATAAAGTATAGAACTTGGCCTTCGGTCCGTTTGTAAATTGCTCTGTGATTTGAGTCGTTTGATGCTTCCTGTAGCTAGCTGCTAAAATTCACCGGTTAGCTTTTGGTGTTCAACAAACTGATGGGCTGGACACACAGCGACCAATCACAGCCCAAAGTTTCACCTGCTTCAATGCCATTGGTCGCTTGGCTGAGGACGGCTAGCGGTTGTGACCTCATCATGCTAGCTCTGTAGGAAATGACTGGAGAGGAAGTGACATCACTTCCCTTAAAGTGCAAATCCACCTCCGCTTGCTGGACGACGTCTGCCTTCGTTTCTGTTGCAGCAGGATTCCTCAGGCGCTTTGATTTATAGTTTGTTTTTGGTCTTTACGTTAATTAAATCTGGCACTAAAATGTCTTAAATCTGTGTGTCTGAAACCTGCAGAATCCCAGATTAATCTGTAAAAACAGCGTTCACATTTAAGCTGGTCAGTATTTACATCCATCCATCCATCCATTTTCTTACACCCTTGTCCCTCAGTGGGGTCAGGAGGTGCTGGTTCCTCTCCAGCTAACGTTTCGGGCGAGAGGCGGGGTCACCTGGACAGGTCACCTGGACGGGTCACCTGGACAGGTCGCCAGTCTGTCGCAGGGCAACACAGAGACACACAACCATGCACACACACACTCACACCTAGGGGCAATTTGGAGAGGCCAATTAACCTGACAGTCATGTTTTTGGACTGTGGGAGGAAACCGGAGTACCCGGAGAAAACCCACCATGCACAGGGAGAACATGGAGACTCCATGCAGAAAGACCGGGAATTGAACCCAGAACCTTCTTGCTGCAAGGCAACAGCTCTACCAACTGCGCCACTGTGCAGCCCCAGTACTTGCATTACAATTTAAATTTAAAATCCCGCCCTGTTTGTTTTTACTCTTTGTTCTTCATGTTGACTCCATGTGTGCATGGATTCTCTGTGGCTGCTCCGGATTCTGGTGCCGAGTTAACGGCTCCGTGAATCATTCTGAGTGTTTGGTCTCACACACACACACACGCACACACACACACACACACACACACACACACACACGGATAAGTTTGTTTTGGCCCGGTTCTGAAGGTGCCACCATGTTTGATTTGCTGCAGGTTGTTGATGATTTCCTGTTCTCACTTCCTGTTTCCTTTCTCTGAAATCAATCCGCTCTTCTTCTCTCCCTCCAGCTGACCCCGGAGGAGGGCGGCGGCGCCTCGGCGCTGCACGGCCTCGGTCACGCCCTGCACAGCCGGGAGCGACTGATCCAGGTGTGTGAGGCCGGCCGGGTGGATCCAGTGGATCCAGTGGATCCTCCGCTCCGGCTCAAAGGCCACAGGAATGTTGTTTGCTGTGGAGCTGCAGGGGGGCGGAGCTTCTGCTGCTGGGGGTTAATGATCCACACAGGACTTTGTTTGACTTATTGTGGGCAGACCTGACCAGACCGGTGACCTTTGACCTCTGCTTTCAGATGGTTTGAGAGAGAATGAACAGGAGTTAAAGAAACGGAGGAGATGATTTTTCTGCTGACCGGTCCAGAAAGCAGCCGTCTGCAGGTTGATGCTGTGGGTCGGTTCCAGAGAAACCGGCCCACAGCATCACTCATCCTCCACTCTGCCTGCACATCCACAGACAGCCTGATCATGTGACCAAACACAGAGGTCTAGTTAAATCCTGCTGGGATCTGGATTCTGCTGCCAGAGTCCAAACCAGCACCAGGTCACTGGATCAGAACCTGATCTCCAGTCGCGCCTGTAGCTCCCTGGTCAAACAGTGGATTTTAATATTCTGCTGTTGGCCCACAAAGTTCGAAACCAGCGGTGTCCAACCCGTGGTCCGAGGGCCATTTGTGGCCCTGGTAAAACATGTCAGAACTAAATTTAAAATTTCTGTTTTTCCTGCTGCTGCTCAAATCAGGACGACGATTTTATCTTCAATCAATGTTTGAAAAAAGTTTCACATTTTTTAAAATCTTAAAATAATTTTTTTTTTTTTTTTTTGCCCTCCATTATTTTTAACACATCAGTTTTTGGCCCAAATGGTAGAAAGTTTTGACACCCAGCTGTTCCCAGAACCAGAATCAGGACCAGAACCAGAACCAGGACTGAGACCAGGACCAGAATCAGGACTAGAACCAGAATCAGGACCTGGATCAGAACCAGAATCAGAACCTGGATCAGAACCAGAACCAGAATCAGGACTTGAACCAGGATCAGGACCAGAATCAGAACCAGGACTAGAACCAGAATCAGGACCAATACCTGGATCAGAACCAGAATCAGGACCAGGATCGGAATCGGAACCAGAATCAGAACCAGAATCAGAATCAGAACCAGGACTAGAACCGAATCAAGACTAAGACCAGGACCAGTATCAGGACCAGGACCAGTATCGGGACCAGAACCAGAACCAGGACCAGAACCAGGACCAGAACCAGAATCAGGACTGGGACCAGGACCAGGACCAGAACCAGGACCAGAACCAGAACCAGGACCAGAACCAGAACCAGAACCAGTGTTTGGCTTTGCTGCTCCTCACACTGAAGCAGACTCTCTGAGACTTTCACAAACTGCTGCTTCTTTTAAATCGGGACTGAAAACATTTTTTCCTCCCAGCAGCTTTTGAACAAAGACTGTTTTATAAATGTTTTATCTGTTTTATTTAACATCTTTATTTAGTTTTCATGCTGTCAGCTGCTGCTCAGCCTCTGTGGTTGAAAGTTTTCCGTTTCTCCGCTTGCGGACAGAACCGTGACCTGGACGTGTTTCTGTGTTTCTGCCTCTCAGGAGTGTTTGGTTCTGATCCGAGGTCTGTGTGTGGAGAACGGAACCGGAGCAGAACTGGGAACCCGGCTGACTGAGAAGCTGCTGGAGACGCTGAAGGAACTGCTGTCTGATAACAAGGTCAGAATCAAGGTCGTCTGATTGGCTGTTGCTGCGGCGCAGGGCCGAGTCAGCTGACGGTCTGCAGGCGGCGGGTCGCTGTGACCTGGAGGTCACACGGATCAGCCGACGGCCTCCAGAGGACCAGGATGGAGATGAGACGTCTCTGCTGATCCGTCCTGATGCCTTGTCCTCGTCTGTCCTGCAGGTTGCCCTGGAGACTCTGAGGTCTGAAGCCACTGAGGCGGAGAGGAGCCTGGCGGCGGAGGTGGAGGCGCTGAGACGAGCCGGACGGGACCGTGAGGCGGACCTGGACACGCTGAGGACGGTTCTGCAGAGCAGCCAGGACGTGGTCAACGTGAGGACAGACGGTTTTGTTGGACGTGCTGGTCTGGGCCGAGCTGAGCCTTGTTCCGTCTGCAGGAGCTCCGGGCGTCTCTGGAGGACAGGGAGCGCCGGCTGGACGAGGCGGAGACGCAGCGGGAGCTGTGGAGACGGAGGGACGCCGCCGTCGCCGCCGTCCTGAAGGACAAGGACGCTCTGATCCTGAACCTCCAGCAGCGCCTGGACCACCCGGTGAGCAGATCCGGTTCTGGTCCAAACCTCCATCTTCACTGCGGTTCACTGGAGGTCTGTGTTCGTCTCCATGGAGACGGGCCAAGGCCTGTAGCGTCTGAGGCCGAGAGCGGAGCCTTCAGTCCTCTCTGTGGAACCAGACAGGAGTTCAGCTGGTCTGGAGATGACCTCTGACCTCTGACCTTTAACAGGAGCTGCTTCTCTACACCGCAGAAACGCAAAACCAGACCAAGCATTGTAGTCTTGTTTTCAGTGCAAAAATGTTTTTTTTTTTCTTAAACTGTCCTAATTATTTAACTTATTTAACTGAAATGTTGTTTAAGTCAATAATTCCTTAATGTTGATGAAAATCTGCCGGTGGATCTGGTACCTGTTGTTTTTATTTGAAATGTTTTCTATTTCTATTTGCAGTAGAAACCCGACAGAAATAGTTGTGAATATTTTGTGTTTTTACAGTGCAGTGTCATCGCTCTCAGCACCGGGTTCTAATCAGAACCTGAGCGGCTCGGTCCGATCTCTAAGAACTGCGGCGTTCTGCTGTTCAGACCTGTAAAACCAGGAAACGGATAGTTTTTATGTCTTTCATCCTACAACTTCTAAATCTTCTCCTCTCTCTCTGATTGGTCAGCAGGCGACAGGAAGTGAAGAGCAGGCGGCAGCTCGGCTGAAAACTGCAGAGGAAAACGGCGCCACCTTGTGTGAAGAGGTCACCAGACTGAGTGCAGCTGTGCAGGCGTCGCAGGAACTGCTGCAGGTCCAGCATGACGAGCATTAAACATTTCTAAACTGAACAGAAACTGATCAAACCTGCAGCTTTAGGTGGATTTTTATGTACTTTATGAATAGGAGGTGAATAATTTTATCATGCTCTGCAAAAATATAAAGGTGTTAAAAACCAGAAAATAAAGTTAAATGAAGCTTAAATCATGAATAAGAAGCAATAAAATACGTTTTATTCCAAATTACAAACTATTTGCTTAAAACTGGGATGAAAATATTCCATCCATCCATTTTCTTACACCCTTGTCCCTCAGTGGGGTCAGGAGGTGCTGCTGCATCTCCAGCTGGCGTACCGGGCGAGAGGCGGGGTCACCTGGACAGGTCACCTGGACAGGTGGCCAGTCTGTCGCAGGGCAAAACAGAGACACACAACCATGAACACACACACCTAGGGGCAATTAGGAGAGGCCAGTTAACCTGACAGTCATGTTTTTGGACTGTGGGAGGAAACCGGAGTACCCAGAGAAAACCCACCATGCACAGGGAGAACATGGAGACTCCATGCAGAAAGACCGGGAATCAAACCCAGAACCTTCTTGCTGCAAGGCAACAGCTCCACCAACTGCGCCACTGTGCAGCCTGGGATGAAAATATTGATTATGATAAATCAATGTGTGGCCCACAACATCCTCAGGTCCACCAGGTTTTCAGGATGTTGGGTGAAAGAGTCCGGGTCAGTCGGGCTCCACTCATCTGGCCACAGACACAGATTGTTCAGCTCCAAGCCAGTAAAATGACTGAGATTTTAAAAAAGAGCAATAAGGTTGATAAGATAAAAGCAAAGTCTGGTTATTTCTGAGCTAATATTTGGATGAAGCTGGATCATTTTGTAGTCAAACCAGTTTGAAGGGAATCGTTGATCAACTAGAGTCTAAAAGTGAAAACTTGTCCAGTTTAGATTCAGCTGAAGGTCCAGCACCATCTGGCTCTGATCCTCTCCGCCTCTCATCAGGCTCAGCAGCAGAGCCACGCCCAGACGGTCAGCTCGCTGACGGCCCGGCTCCGGGACGCCCAGCAGCAGCTGAGGCAGGCGGAGGAGCAGCAGAAGAAGACGGACAGAGAGCGGCGGACGAGCAGAGAGGACGGCGAGCGGCGGGAGCGCCTGCTGAGGGAGAGTCTGCAGAAGAGAGACCGGCTCATCGAGGTAGAGAACACAACGTCCACTTCTGCCCTCTGGTGGCTCAGCTGTGAACTACGCCCTGATACATTCTACAGATAACGCTGCACAACAACTAAAACTATTAGAATGTTGTGAAAAATGTTCAGCATTTTTACTTCATAATGTGAAACTTGTATAAAAATGATTTCAAAAGTTTTTAAATATTTTTTTATTGCTTCCAAAAAGCCGAATTATCTTCCCAAGTGTTTTGCATGACAGCAGATTACAGCCATTGCAGATAGAAAAGAAATGGATGGATAAATTACTGCCAACAAAACTCAAAAAAATGTCTATGAAAGAAATATAGAAAAAACATGAACATTTCTGGGTTGGAAAAGTCAAAACTTAACTTGGGGGAAAAAAAATCCTAAAATTTATATTAAACTTAGAAATTTTGTAGAAAACAACTTGGGAAGTTCAAAGTTTCTAAAGTTAAAAATTTATGACTTTTGAAACTCAGAATCTCCTAAATCTTCTAGAAAAAAACTAATTTTGACTTGGTTCTGAGAAATTTTCACATTTTTCCTAGAAAAATTTGTTAGTCTAAAACTGTTGGTACTTCTTTTTTTCCTCTATCTACAAAATGTCGTATGTTTGAAATGCAGAAAAAGAAATCTGGGAAAAGGTCAGAGGCTCTTCAGGAAAACCTGGAGAAGTGATGATGAATCTGCTTTCACAGGAAAACAGAAATTAGATCTGGATTCAGTGTTTACACTCCGTTCTGTTCAAACCAACTCTTCTGTTGTCATGGCAGCAAATCCTGGTGGATGCAGAGGAGCGAGAGCGCCTCCTGCAGGATCTGCAGCAGAACCTGCAGAACAAGCGGGAGCCGGTGACGGCCGTCAAGCACACGCTGTGACGCAGCAGCCGTTTGGACCAATCGGGGACGGAGGAATCTGGACCAATCGGGGCGGAGGAATCTGGACCAATCGGGGCGGAGGAATCGTTGCACTTTGTTCCTCTGATGTATTTATAATTTTGAACCTGGAGTCCTGGGTTAAAGGAGCATTTCCACAGTTTCAGCTGAGCTCTTTGTGACTCAGGTGGTTAATACTTGAATTATTGATTGATTGGTTATTGGGTGATTCATTTTGAATGTTTCATTTCACGAGGTTGGAACGTTTCCATGGTTTTTAATGTCGGACAGGAGCGGGGTCATTTAAAGCTGCTTTAATGTTTCTATTTGTTCTCTGAAAGTCAAATTAAATTTTAGCTGCTTTGATTTTTCTGTTTCCTCTGGATTATTCTGTTTTCAGTGTCTAAACACGCCACTTTTGCTCTGGGATTCGTACTGGAAAATGTTTTTGTCTTTTTTGGCTCAAGAGAATAAAAACCTCTGAACCGGATGAGTCTGAGTTTGAGTTGTTTCGGTTTAGAGGAGCCGATCAAAGCCGTTACGTTTCCACCTTCATCTGGGTTTCGACCAAAAGAACCAGCCTATTATTTACACTCTGGGCAGAATCATCACTGGGGAACAATCTGATGCTTTAAAATGAAATGTTAAATATTAAATTGGGGGGAAAAAGCTCCTTTAACTGTCAAAAAGTCTTCATTTAATCAGATATAAAACTGGATGACAAGGCTTTTCATGCCGCAGCCAAACAGTAAAACTGAGATCTAGTTTCATTAATAGAAGCTACTGAACCAAACTTTGTTTGCAAATGAAACATGTTTATCCCGTGATGTTTCCGTATGAGTCAGATTTGAATCTATTATTAGAATTACATAGTGATGTCTATGACTCGCATATTTTTACACATTTTAACCTGTTATTAACATAAAAGTAAAAAATGTAACAAACCCCGATGTCTAAAAAAGTAAAGCTTTTAATTCACAGAGTTCCTAATAATTTGGTAAATAAATTAAAATTAGTTTTGAGTTCAGTTCGGTTTGGTGAATATTTACTGTTTCTCTCATTTTTTCTAAAACTATTAGTTCTTAGAAAAATTTACATTTTGAAAACTTAAAAAAAAAAAATTTTCAGTCCTACAAAATAAAAAAAACACATAACATTTTGCGGTTTCTCTAAAATCTTCTAAAAATATATCAGTGATAGATTATGAATAAAACACATAGTGTTATTAACGTGAGTTTTATTAGAGGTTTAGATCCGGACTGTTTGCAGTTGGGCAGGTTGTACAGGTTTAGTTTTACCGTGTTTGGACGGGAACGTTTCAAATCTGGCAACACTGACGAATGGCGCCATTTTTGCTAATATTAAATATGTTTTTTTCCAATAGCTTCCATATTGTGTGCCTCATTGACTAGTAATCAGTGTGTAATTGTTGTACTAAACTTTACATACGAGGTTCATGCATCTTTATTCCATTTTAAATAATTTTTTTATTTTTGTTACCCATTTATTTATTTTTTTATTTAGTATTTCTCTTCAATAACTTCTAGGTCATGTGACCGATTGAGTCGAAATCAGCGTGAAAATGTGCGACCGGGTGATAGCCGCATCTTTTTTAAAACGCTCACGTAGGAAATCTGGAGCACCAAACACTGACGTCGCTCCTGTTTTCTCTAAGCACAGGTGTCAAACTCCTGTCCTGGAGGGCCGCTGTCCTGCAACTTTTAGATGTGCCTCTGCTGCACCACACCTGAATAGAACAATTAGGTCATTTGCAAGGCTCTGGAGAACTTACCTATACAAGAAGAAGGTATTTAAGCCATTTGATTCAGGTGTTTTGTACCTGTGGCACATCTAAAAACTGCAGGACAGCGGCCCTTCAGGACTGGAGTTTGACACCCCTGCTAATGCTTCTGTTGTTTACTCCGGCTTCATATTCTGCTGAAATTCAGTGCTACATAAATTAGGGTTGCAACAATTATTATTGTAATAATCAATGCTGTCTAATATTAGAAATATTACTGCATTATAGCAGTTTGTTTCATTGCATTTTAAGCAAGAAATAAGCCATTTTATTGCTTAAAATGCAATAACAGCATTAGTGTTGCTCATCTGTAGGTAAAATGCTTCTAACATGTGAAGAGGTCAACTTTCTGCTTGACTCAACATCAATGTAGATCTGGTCTATTATTTTTAGATTAAGTTAAGTTTCTCTCTCAAGTCATATCATTTGTCACTTGCTGTGATAACATTTTTAGAAAAATTGAATGTCTCACTGAAGCAAATTTATTCTTTCCCTGTATGTAAACAGTTGATGATTTTTTAAATTATTATTTTAAAACCTTTGTGGCTCCAAACATACTCTAAAGCAGTGAGAACTCCACACCAGCAGGTGGCGGTGCTGCTCTGCGGCCACTGTCTGGATAAAAAGTTACGGAAGCTGAGCGGAAACTGGTAGTAATCGAAGACATAAAGATAAACGCTTGGATGAGTTTTTTCTAGATCTTGGTGCGACATTAGTACACCTGAAAATGTTCCTAGGTGATAGAAGGCTACATTTGTAACTGTCTTTATGTGTCTTTGAATGTTCAGGTGTGATACATAATAGATACATTTTTAAAATTTCAAAAGAACACTGAAAAACCTTCATCAGACCCGGATTGCTTAAAAATACTACTAGAACATCTGGAAACAAATTTCTGTCACCTCAAATTGTCAAATAAATTATTTTATTTTTGAATTGAATATTAAATCTTTAACAAAAGAACGATCTCATGAAGCCTTTGGGTCCCATATTAAAAATAAACTTTTCTCCAAACCTTCTGCTCCATCTCACTGGATCCTGAACATTGATGTCACATTTGGCTTCAGCCACTGGTGAAAGAGAAAATCCTGCTTTTCAGTTATGTAAAATATTCACAGTTTCACGGCCACAAAGTAATTAGAGCATCTGGCTCCTCTCTGACCTGGAGTTTTAGCAGCTGATTTCTAAGTAATTATAGGTACAAGGTCTTGCTCTAGGACAAATTGAGCTGCTGAGCAATTTGACCTGATCTTCCCACGGGAAGAAGACCGCTCTACTTAGCGTCAGTGCTAACTGTGTCTGGGTAGCCTTAAAACTGACCCCTGCGACCTCTGATTTGCCTCCAACTGAATGACTCATTTTTAAAACCAAGTGCTAGAGGCGTGAATGAGTGAAAATTTGCAAACTCACAGCCGGCCTGGCACTTTCCTTCACATCATGTTGGGACCTGACCTGGTAACACAAACCACCGTTAAAGAGACAAACTCATTTTCCATTTAAAATATAGTTTCAGTCGCTGCGTTTCCATTACAAATGTGCGCAAAACTTTGTCGATTTGTTCTCACAATAAGTCATTATGGCAGTGACAGATGTAAACATACAGTAGTTGTTCCTTTGCAGAAGAACTGCGGATTTAACGATTTGGAATGAGACACAATATTTTATGAACTGTGAGGAAGTCCCTTGCTCAAACTTCTGGTGGAGCCAGCTGCACGCTGTCCAAAAGAAGACGCCATCTTACTTCCTGTTGTCTTCTTCGTCGTTTTCACCAGTAGTAACATCCGGCTGCTAATCACGACTCGTGCGATGCGCAAAAAAATGTTTCCATTGTAGTTTTGAAAAATACACCTATTTGATATGACCAGAAAATCCCTTCATCCAAACGCAAAAACTTTTTATCTAAAAAATTGGAAGTTAATCCTTCCACCATCAGGAAACAACTAAAAAGTCATATAATTTCTGGTAGGAGCTTTGCTGCAGCGTTTAGAGAGAGAAGTGAGCAAACAGCATGGGCTATAATTACACTGACTGACAGAACAGCGAGCTGCACCACTGAACTCTCCCGACGATGAGACGGCTATTATAAACAGATCTTCTCTAAACGGTCGTAATGACTCGGCTCGCTTCTCTGAACTGTGAGGCGTCCAGATCGACGCTCTGCAGCTCCACAGTGTCTGCCTGTGAACATATGTGCCTTCATTCAGGAGGACACTTAATGTTTCCAATATGACTGACAACCGCAAATTTTTCTTCTTACTATATTTATGCAAATCGCACCACTTTTCATCCATCCATCCATTTTCTTGCACCTTGTCCCTCAAGTGTCAGAGGCTGTCCCTCGTGACACCAAGTATCAGAGGCTGTCCCTCCTGACACCAGGTGTCAGCTGATGTCCCTACTGACACCAGGTGTCAGCGGTCCTGACACCAAGCGTCAGCGGCTGTCCCTCCTGACACCAGGTGTCACAGGCACTCCCTCCTGACACCAGGTGTCACAGGCACTCCCTCCTGACACCAGGTGACAGCGGATATCCCTCCTGACACCAGGTGTCAGAGGCTGTACCTCCTGACACCAGGTGACAGCAGCTGTCCCTCCTGACACCAGGTGTCAGAGGCTGTCCCTCCTGACACCAGGTGACAGCAGCTGTCCCTCCTGACACCAGGTGTCAGCGGCTGTCCTTCCTGACACCAGGTGACAGCGGCTGTCCCTCCTGACACCAGGTGTCAGCGGCTCTCCCTCCTGACACCAGGTGACAGCAGCTGTCCCTCCTGACACCAGGTGTCAGAGGCTGTCCCTCCTGACACCAGGTGACAGCAGCTGTCCCTCCTGACACCAGGTGTCAGCAGCTGTCCCTCCTGACACCAGGTGTCAGAGGCTGTCCCTCCTGACACCAGGTGACAGCAGCTGTCCCTCCTGACACCAGGTGACAGCAGCTGTCCCTCCTGACACCAGATGACAGCAGCTGTCCCTCCTGACACCAGGTGTCAGCAGCTGTCCCTCCTGACACCAGGTGACAGCAGCTGTCCCTCCTGACACCAGGTGTCAGCGGCTGTCCCTCCTGACACCAGGTGACAGCGGATATCCCTCCTGACACCAGGTGTCAGCGGCTGTCCCTCCTGACACCAGGTGACAGCGGATATCCCTCCTGACACCAGGTGTCAGCAACTGTCCCTCCTGACACCAGGTGACAGCGAATATCCCTCCTGACACCAGGTGACAGCAGCTGTCCCTCCTGACACCAGGTGTCAGAGGTTCTCCCTCCTGACACCAGGTGACAGCAGCTGTCCCTCCTGACACCAGGTGTCAGAGTCTGTCCCTCCTGACACCAGGTGTCAGCGGCTGTACCTCCTGACACCAGGTGTCAGCAGCTGTCCCTCCTGACACCAGGTGTCAGAGGCTATACCTCCTGACACCAGGTGTCAGCAGCTGTCCCTCCTGACACCAGGTGTCAGCGGCTGTCCCTCCTGACACCAGGTGTCAGCGGCTGTCCTTCCTGACACCAGGTGTCAGCGGCTGTCCCTCCTGACACCAGGTGTCAGCGGCTCTCCCTCCTGACACCAGGTGACAGCAGCTGTCCCTCCTGACACCAGGTGTCAGAGGCTGTCCCTCCTGACACCAGGTGACAGCAGCTGTCCCTCCTGACACCAGGTGTCAGCAGCTGTCCCTCCTGACACCAGGTGTCAGAGGCTGTCCCTCCTGACACCAGGTGACAGCAGCTGTCCCTCCTGACACCAGGTGACAGCAGCTGTCCCTCCTGACACCAGATGACAGCAGCTGTCCCTCCTGACACCAGGTGTCAGCAGCTGTCCCTCCTGACACCAGGTGACAGCAGCTGTCCCTCCTGACACCAGGTGTCAGCGGCTGTCCCTCCTGACACCAGGTGACAGCGGATATCCCTCCTGACACCAGGTGTCAGCGGCTGTCCCTCCTGACACCAGGTGACAGCGGATATCCCTCCTGACACCAGGTGTCAGCAACTGTCCCTCCTGACACCAGGTGACAGCGAATATCCCTCCTGACACCAGGTGACAGCAGCTGTTCCTCCTGACACCAGGTGTCAGAGGTTCTCCCTCCTGACACCAGGTGACAGCAGCTGTCCCTCCTGACACCAGGTGTCAGAGTCTGTCCCTCCTGACACCAGGTGTCAGCGGCTGTACCTCCTGACACCAGGTGTCAGCAGCTGTCCCTCCTGACACCAGGTGACAGCAGCTGTCCCTCCTGACACCAGGTGTCAGCGGCTGTACCTCCTGACACCAGGTGTCACAGGCACTCCCTCCTGACACCAGGTGTCAGCGGCTGTCCCTCCTGACACCAGGTGACAGTGGATATCCCTCCTGACACCAGGTGTCAGCGGCTGTCCCTCCTGACATCAGGTGTCAGCAGCTGTCCCTCCTGACACCAGGTGTCAGCAGCTGTCCCTCCTGACACCAGGTGTCAGCAGCTGTCCCTCCTGACACCAGGTGTCAGCAGCTGTCCCTCCTGACACCAGGTGTCAGCAGCTGTCCCTCCTGACACCAGGTGTCAGCAGCTGTCCCTCCTGACACCAGGTGTCAGCAGCTGTCCCTCCTGACACCAGGTGTCAGCAGCTGTCCCTCCTGACACCAGGTGACAGCAGCTGTCCCTCCTGACACCAGGTGTCAGCGGCTGTCCCTTCTGACACCAGGTGACAGCGGATATCCCTCCTGACACCAGGTGTCAGCGGCTGTCCCTCCTGACACCAGGTGACAGCGGATATCCCTCCTGACACCAGGTGTCAGCAACTGTCCCTCCTGACACCAGGTGACAGCGAATATCCCTCCTGACAACAGGTGACAGCAGCTGTTCCTCCTGACACCAGGTGTCAGAGGTTCTCCCTCCTGACACCAGGTGACAGCAGCTGTCCCTCCTGACACCAGGTGTCAGAGGCTGTCCCTCCTGACACCAGGTGACAGCAGCTGTCCCTCCTGACACCAGGTGTCAGTGGCTGTACCTCCTGACACCAGGTGTCACAGGCACTCCCTCCTGACACCAGGTGTCAGCGGCTGTCCCTCCTGACACCAGGTGACAGTGGATATCCCTCCTGACACCAGGTGACAGCAGCTGTCCCTCCTGACACCAGGTGTCAGCAACTGTCCCTCCTGACACCAGGTGACAGCAGCTGTCCCTCCTGACACCAGGTGTCAGAGGCTGTCCCTCCTGACACCAGGTGACAGCAGCTGTCCCTCCTGACACCAGGTGTCAGCAGCTGTCCCTCCTGACACCAGGTGTCAGCGGCTGTCCTTCCTGACACCAGGTGACAGCGGCTGTCCCTCCTGACACGAGGTGTCAGCGGCTCTCCCTCCTGACACCAGGTGACAGCAGCTGTCCCTCCTGACACCAGGTGTCAGAGGCTGTCCCTCCTGACACCAGGTGACAGCAGCTGTCCCTCCTGACACCAGGTGTCAGAGGCTGTCCCTCCTGACACCAGGTGTCAGCAACTGTCCCTCCTGACACCAGGTGTCAGCGGCTGTCCCTCCTGACACCAGGTGACAGTGGATATCCCTCCTGACACCAGGTGACAGCAGCTGTCCCTCCTGACACCAGATGTCAGCAACTGTCCCTCCTGACACCAGGTGACAGCAGCTGTCCCTCTTGACACCATGTGTCATTGGTTCTCCCTCCTGACACCAGGTGTCATCGGCTGTCCCTCCTGACACCAGGTGTCAGAGGTTCTCCCTCCTGACACCAGGTGTCAGCGGCTGTCCCTCCTGACACCAGGTGTCAGCAACTGGGTCTGGTTCACAGAGTATGAAGTTAAATTTGTTTCGTAATTATTCAATGGAAACAAAAAACTAACCTCAGTTAAGTAAAATAAAATTGTAATCAAAACTTTTGGAATGATTCCTTTAAAAAAAATTTTTTTTGTATAAAATACTTTTTTTTTTTTATTAACTCATTTTTACCAAACAAACTTTTATTTGAACACATCATAAATCTTTTGTTGTGATTTTAGGTCAAGACGTCATGTGAGAATCACAAGCAAAACTTTGAGTCACAAACAAAAACTTAGAAAAGCAGGAAAATATTTCTGAGGAGCGCAAGTGTTTTGCAAAAAAGAAAGTTAACTTCATGAGTCAAATGTGTGATTTAAATTTTTTTCTAAGTTTTTTTAAGCAAAACTCAGTAGGCTTTTCTCATGGTGACATTAACAATTAAATAATTGCTTATATTTATTTTTCTGCAGTTCCACGTTAAAGTTTGCTGCAGCTCTGCTTCCCTGAATGGACCGTCTTCATCTCCACTGCAGCAAACAGGCAGATCTTTGTTTTATAGATTACAGTCACTAAAAGGTTGCATTGTGCCCTTGTTTATATTTTTAATAGTGTAATTATGTAAAGACAAAATATGTCTGGTGGTCCAGCTCTGATTTACATATCTTGCTAAATTGCGGGTTTGAATATTGCAAAACTTTCCTATAACAAAATAGACCTGCAGAAAGAAATTACTAATAAAATATCTTACATATGCATAGAGATTCTCCTTAGCTTTGATTGTATATCTCACAATCTTGTAATTTATCATTGTTTATTAAACTCTGAAAGCTGAGAGGCTGTTCATGTTCGGTTTGATGTGCCTTTTTTTTTTTTTTTTGAGCACCTGCCCCTTTAGTGGCCTCTGCACGGCCCTGAGTGCAAACATCTGCGATAGTTTTTCATTTTAAATGGATTCTGATGAAGGAAGTGATATTTTGTGTTTTTGTTGTGTCTATAAATTGTTCCAATGCTATGATAAGCATAACTCCTATAAGCTTCCACTTCGGTCTCGTCACTCAAGAACGTTATCAGATAATAATAATGAATGTTATCAGATAATAATTAACGTTATCAGATGACAATAACGTTATCAGATAATAATTACTGTTATCAGATGATAATTAACATTATCAGATGATAATTAACATTATCAGATAATTAACATAATCAGATAATAATTAACGTTATCAGATGATAATAATTAATGTTATCAGATAATAATTAACGTTATCAGATGATAATAATTAACGTTATCAGATAATAATTAATGTTATCAAATGATAATAAACGTTATCAGATGATAATAATTAACGTTATCAGATGATATTAATGTTATCAGATGATAATAATTAACATTATCAGATAATAATTAACATCATCAGATAATAATTAACGTTATCAGATAATAATAATTAATGTTATCAGATGATAATAATTCATGTTATCCGTTAATTTTATCAGATGATAATTAACGTTATCAGATAATAATTATCAGATGATAATAATTCATGTTATCAGATAATAATTAATGTTATCAAATGATAATAATTAACATTATCAGATTATATTAATGTTATCAGATGATAATAAACGTTATCAGATGATAATAATTAACATTATCAGATAATAATTAACATCATCAGATAATAATTAACGTTATCAGATAATAATAATTTATGTTATCAGATGATAATAATTCATGTTATCCGTTAACGTTATCAGATGATAATTAACGTTATCAGATAATAATTATTATCAGATGATAATAATTAATGTTATCAAATGATAATAAACATTATCTGATGATAATAATTAACATTATCAGATTATATTAACGTTATCAGATGATAATAATTAACGTTATCAGATGATAATAATTAACGTTATCAGATTATATTGTTATCAGATGATAATAATTAATGTTATCAGATTATATTAACGTTATCAGATGATAATAATTAACGTTATCAGATGATAATAATTAACGTTATCAGATTATATTAATGTTATCAGATGATAATAATTAATGTTATCAGATAATAATTAACGTTATCAGATTATAATAATTAACGTCATCAGATAATAATTAATGTTATCAAATGATAATAAATGTTATCAGATGATAATAATTAACGTTATCAGATGATATTAATGTTATCAGATGATAATTAACATTATCAGATGATATTAATGTTATCAGATGATAATAATTAACATTATCAGATTATATTAACGTTATCAGATGATAATTAACATTATCAGATGATAATAATTAACGTTATCAGATGACAATAACGTTATCAGATAATAATTAATGTTATCAGATGATAATAATTAACATTATCAGATTATATTAACGTTATCAGATGATAATTAACATTATCAGATGATAATAATTAACGTTATCAGATGACAATAACGTTATCACATGATAATTAACGTTATCAGATAATAATGTTATCAGATGATAATAATTAACGTTATCAGATGACAATAACGTTGTCAGATAATAATTACTGTTATCAGATGATAATTAACATTATCAGATGATAATTAACATTATCAGATAATAATTAACATAATCAGATAATAATTAACGTTATCAGATAATAATAATTTATGTTATCAGATGATAATAATTCATGTTATCCGTTAACGTTATCAGATGATAATTAACGTTATCAGATAATAATTATTATCAGATGATAATAATTAATGTTATCAAATGATAATAAACATTATCTGATGATAATAATTAACATTATCAGATTATATTAACGTTATCAGATGATAATAATTAACGTTATCAGATGATAATAATTAACGTTATCAGATTATATTGTTATCAGATGATAATTAATGTTATCAGATTATATTAACGTTATCAGATGATAATAATTAACGTTATCAGATTATATTAATGTTATCAGATGATAATAATTAATGTTATCAGATAATAATTAACGTTATCAGATTATAATAATTAACGTCATCAGATAATAATTAATGTTATCAAATGATAATAAATGTTATCAGATGATAATAATTAACGTTATCAGATGATATTAATGTTATCAGATGATAATAATTAACATTATCAGATTATATTAACGTTATCAGATGATAATTAACATTATCAGATGATAATAATTAACGTTATCAGATGATATTAACGTTATCAGATGATAATAATTAACGTAAACACAGCCTGCTGTCGTTTTCTGTTTGTAAATATCATGGTAGAAGTTTTAGACGGGTAGCATCGACGGATAGACAGCCATCTATCTGTGCTGCAGTAGGAAAATCTGATGAGGTAGCACAGATAGTCAGAGCACCGGGGAGCTCCAACTGGACAGCTCAGCAGAACCGAGACCGGACGGGTGTGGACAGAACCGTCTCCGTCTGCAGGTCCAGAATCCAAACCACAGGAGGGACGGACAGACAGCAAGGCCTACCAATAAAAGTCTAAATGAATGTACACTGATGGTACAAATAAATAGATTTGTAGAAAACACTGCAGAACCACAAGGTTCTGATAGAACATGCAGTTTGGAGGATTTTCTTTTCAGCTCAGATTTTTAGTTAAGATGTTTGAGACGTTTAGTGATTCTCTGAGTGAAAATAAATCAGAAAATGAGAATCAGTGCAGATGTCTGTGCTGTAAACGTGGTTCTGGATGCTGTTAGAACCCAGGATGTTCTGCTGCTTCGTTTTCTGGCTTCACTGGGAGATAAAAGCTTTGATATATTAATAATATTACTAAGGGATTTTATCTAAAGTTCCTGTCAGCAGCAGTTGAATCTTCTTCGTGGCGTCTAAATGCCTCCAGGTTCTCTGCCGGGTTCTGATCTGTGACCAGGTTTGTTCTGGTTTCAGCTTTCTGAACCTCCTCTCTGGAGCTTGAGACACACAGATCAGATCAGAACAGGTTGATTAATTATCCTCAGATAATAAAGCTAATATTTATTAAGCATTTATTTGTGTTTTTCCTCCTCATGAACCAAAAGCAGAATCATTTCTCAGTCAGCTTCAGTTTGAGGCTTCCAGTCATGAGACTGCGGGTCACTTGATTTCCTCCTCCACGACTCAACGTCCTTCATTAACAGAAGAATCCTGATTTAATTAGGCCGCCGTGTCTTTAAGGCTGCCTGCTAACGTAGATCTTCGTCACACAGAAAGTGGCCGACAGAACCAGCTGATCTGAACTGGCCGCTTGTTTTAACGCTGAGCAGGAGAAAATTTCCTCTGCAGCTGCACAGATCAACCCAGGACACTAATGAAATCAGCAGTAGGTGGGGGTGGGGCTTCAGTGAGTGATCATCAGAACATCAGGAGGAACCAGTTGAGTCCAACGGTCAGAACCTGCAGCCGGGTGGACGAGCTGAGCTGCTCCAGCGCCTTCAGCATGCAGACAGCTGGCAGCCTGTCGGAACCGAACCGAAGGAACTGAACCAGATCGAACTGGACCCCAGGAACCGAACTACAAGAACCAAACTACAGGAACTGAACCGGACCGAACTGGACCCCAGGAACCGAACTACACGAACCAAACTACAGGAACTGGACCGGACCGAACTGGACCCCAGGAACCGAACTACAGGAACCAAACTACAGGAACTGAACCGGACCGAACTGGACCCCAGGAACCGAACTACAGGAACCAAACTACAGGAACTGAACCGGACCGAACTGGACCCCAGGAACCGAACTACACGAACCAAACTACAGGAACTGGACCGGACCGAACTGGACCCCAGGAACCAAACTACAGGAACTGGACCGAACCGAACCGCAGGAAAGGTTTTCATCCTCCCTCCGCTACAGAAACCATCCATGATGCTCCACCTTCTGCTGCTCCTGTGCTTCCCTCCAGCTGTGGGTGAGAATAATACCAACAACTGGATCCGTTTGTGTGCAGACTCACAGAAATCTGCCAATATAACATAATTAGCATGATTATAATTAAAAGTTATGATTAAAACAACTGGATTAAATCTCTGACTTTTAATCGATCTGGTTGTTTCTCTTCAGTTTTTGTTCAGTCCTTGAATATAAATGGGATCATTGAGACATAAAACATGCAGTTCTTGTTGTTTTATATTCCCACAGGACTGAGCAACAATAAACAGATGGTTTATTATTTAGAGTGAGGTTCTGCAGAGCGGTTCTGAGCAGTCAGCAGGATCTCAGTGTGGAGAATCAGGCAGAAATTCTCATGAAGGGAACGAAGCTGGAAATAAGATGCTTCAGCTGCTAACTGGAAAATAATCTGATTATTGTTTGCTTTATATGACACCGTGTCACTTTATGTTATATCATCATTAAAAGCATGAACAATGCAGCCTGCTGTCCTCCAGTCTCCCTGTTCTGCTACACCTGCGTGTTTCCGGCCGTCTCTCCTCTGGACTGCATCCGGTTCCCTCTGAAGTGTCCGCTGGGGCAGCTGTGCCTGTCCAGCCGGGCCGTGGGGCAGAAAGGTGAGCTCCCCTCGGGTCGCTGGGTGGGTGAAAGCCAATGGAACCCGAGTTAATGGACCCGGTGGTTCTGCAGGTGACCTGCGGGTGGTGCTGTACGAGAAGAGCTGCGTCCTGCCCGCGCTGTGTGGAGTCACCGGGGAAAAGTACGCTCTGGGTCTCAACTTCACCTTCATCAACGAATGCTGCAACACACACCTGTGCAACGTGGCCGGCCGCCCCGCCGGGCCCCCGCTCTGGACGGCCCTGCTGCCCCTGCTGGCTCTGGGCTCCGCTTGGTGAGCAGAAGGACATGAACGCATCATGGAAACGACCCAGGGAGCGAATACTTCTGATTCCAGATACAACATGTTTCAGAGTTTCAGGTGAAACTAAAACTACTCTCTGAATTAAACAGCAGAAACTTCAGAAATGATTCCAACCAACTGAGCTTTTCCTGTTTTGGTATTTTATTCACATTTATGAGCAACACAAAGTCAAGCAGGAAATCTGAACCGGAGGGAAACAGAAATCCTCCTTGGAGCCAAAATATTAAAACTCATCTGATGAAAGAATATCTTGTGCCTGAAATGTGATTATATGCTTATGATAAACGATTTAGAGTCTGAGGCTGGATAAATGCTGGAACGTTACCATGATGTTTAAATGTCCCAGAAAAAAGGTTTGGCTCCAACATTCAGTCAACAATTATATGACTTACTTTTTGTGTCCAGGTTTGTGGATTAAATTCAAAATAACATGAAATAATCTCAGTAAAACCCATAAATCAAAGAGAAGTTGCACATTTTAGTTGGACTTTGATAAATTCTTTCACTTTATGCGGAGTTCGGCACCAAACTGGACGTTTTACTTAAAGTGTAACTAACCAAGCTGGACCTTTAGAACCAACAGGACCATTCAGCTGCAGTAGCCACACTTCAACCCTAGAGGGCAGCACTGACACGAGGTTAGGTCAAATATTACAGAATTAGTCTGAAAAGTCCCAAAAACGTTTTATGTTATTATGTTGCACAAACAGACATCAGCAAATAAAATAGAGCAACAAAAAAAGAACTGCAGAAAAATATCAGACTCATTCTGTCAACAATGTTTAGGTTTTTATTGCATTATTTTGGTCAAGTCTGAACTTTCTCTGCTTTGTGTTTATAGATTAAGAAGAAAATAGTTAAAACTGTTGTAATTTTTACCAAAATTCAAAAACAGTTAAAAACACACTCCATGAATATTAAAATACATAAATAAATACATTTACTTAAACTGTGTATTGTTTTTTTTTGTCTAAAGTTCATATATTAAATGAACATAAACTGTTATTATGCAGTGAAGGAGTTTATCATTAATTACTTTTACGTAACAGATTTAACTGCAGACCTCAGAAGCAAAAGAAATTTGTCTTAAATTTTCTTCTGAATCTACATTTAAAGATAATCTCTAGTTTAGTTTGGATTATCAGTTTGCTGCATTACCTGACGCTGCCAGTGAGTGGCGCCACCTGCCGTCCTTTCACCTGCAGGTGTTCCTAATTGGACTGTGAGATCATGAGGCAGCAGCGCCGCAGCCTCAGTCAAATGACTGGACCTTGTTCTTCTCATCATGGTTCCGCTGCTGCTCCTGCTGCTCTGCGCCCGTCAGACGGTCCAGAGCCCGAACCGAACCGCCCCGCTGCAGCCCGGGGCCCAGGCAGCCACCTTGCTGCAGCACACCCACCTCAGCCTGCCCATGTACCTGGACTCCGACCTGCCGCTGGTCCGGAAGGACTTCTTCTCCCCGGCCAGAGGCAGCGGGCAGCGCGGCTTGCCGCGGCCGGTCCGGGAGCTGCTGCTGCCGGTGTGGCCCCGCGCCGGCGGCCCGCCCAGCGTGTCGGGGGCCGCCGTGAGGACTTCCTGTGAGCGCAACCGGATGCAGCTGCAGGTGGAGCGGAGCGTCCTGGGCTCCGGGGAACCGGGCTCTCACCTGAAGCTGGGGACCTGCGGGGTCAGCAGGTCCACTGAGGATCGCCTCTACTTCGAATATGATCTGCGCATGTGCGGAACCCAGCGTACCGTGAGTCTGAAACGCAGCAGGGATGCTTTAAAAATCCACCACAGCGTGATCTGATGGAATCAGGGATCCAGTTCCCAGTTTTCCCAGTTTTGTTTTAAGGTCTGACCTGTTGATTCCAGTTTGACCAGGAAGAAACACACAAAGCGAAACGACTGCATGTTCGAAGTGCAGCTTCGATCGACATGAAAATGAAGGAATTACAAGATTATTTTCCTTATAAACACATAAAAACTTAACATAAATATTATCTGTGTTTTAGTGACCTGAAGACGATTCAAGCTGCTGGTTGAAGCTTTTAGACTGAATATTGTGACTGAACAGATGGAGCTTTTATACCAGCTCATTTCTAATCTGATCCTTTAATCTGTGGTTTTTATTGTTTCAAAGTTTTCAAGCTTTTTCAAATGTTTGGACATAAAACTCAAATGGTGTAAATATTCCTGTTCAGATCGCCAAAATATTTAAATGATCGTTATTTGTGTTTTTAAAAACTGCACAGAAAATTAGTTAAAAACTCTTCAGAAGTAAAATGTGTGGAGAAAACATGTTTTTAATTTTGGTAATTACTCCAATCGGTGTTTTATTTTAATTTCTAGAGGAGGAGATCCAGTCTCTCAGCTTTAGATACAAAGGTTCAAGTCCAGCAGTTCAGATCAAAACGTCTCTGCTTCACTTTCAGATGATCAATAATCGGATGGTTTTCTTCAACAAGCTGCATTACGACCCTCCGAAGCCAAAAGGACCAATCAGACGAACGGCGCCGTTCAGCGTGCCGGTGGCTTGTTATTTTAACAGGTCGGATTGAAACGGGAAGAACTCGGCCTTTTATCACGGAGCTGAAATCATGTTGGGTTCTGTGCTGTTTTTCTTTGACTGTTTAGGTTTGTTTATTCGTATAAAGTTGGATACTCTCCCAAGGTGCAGATGTGGAAGTTCCTGAAAAAACTGAAGAAAGTGGCTAAATTTGTTCTGACTCCAAGAAACGGTAACGATCCTTCTGACTCCAGCTTCCTTTAGGATGAAAGACAAAGTTTGTTTTCTTCAAAGTTGCTCTTTGTGTTTGAACTACAGACAGCTGAGATCAACACAGAGAGCTTTTAAGTTCCTGCTGGCGGTGCCAGGCTATTGGATCTCCATTCTACTGCTTTTCTTCAATCTCTCCTGACTTTCTCTTTCTAAATTGGAATAATTAACAGAACTCTTAATTTTATTCACTCACAGTCCATCTGTTGACTTTATCTCAACATATTTCACAACTTCAGACGTGAAGTTGATAATCATATTTCAAATTAAATGTCAAAAATCATTAAATAAGCTCTTTATTTCTCCCTAAATGATAAAATCCTGGATTTCCCTGCGGTGTGTTTGACCCGGCCTCCAGCCCAGTGGAAGCAGCTTTCCGGGTCGGATCACGTTCTCCTCGGTCAGCCGGTGTTCTTCGCCGCTGAGGCTCAGTCTTTGTCCAGAGATGAGCGACTCTACGTCCTGTCCTGCTACGCGACTCCAGAGGAGTCCCCCACCTCCACGCCTCAGTTTCCAGTCATCACTAACTTTGGGTAAACCTGAGCGGCGTTTGTTTTCAGGTTTCTAAATGACCCCACGCTGACAGGTTCTCCTCTCCTGACGGTGCAGATGTATGGCTGAGAGTAAGAACAGCCGCTCCAGATTCATCCCACACAGAAACGACGCCGTCAGGTTTTCTGTCGACGCCTTCGTCTTTAAGGGAGTGACGGGTCGGGTCAGCAGAAATATCTCAAACTTTGAGTTCGTGTTAAAAAAGCTGCTGCAGCTTTTAAAGGTGAAATAAAAATGCGTTTTTCTCCTGTGCTGCAGCTCTACATGCACTGCAGCATGTTGGTGAGCGCTTCAGAACCGACACCGACAGCAAAGTCCTGCAACTATGACACCAGAACCAGAAGGTTGGTGGATTATTTTCCACAGAAATAAATAATGATTCATCTCATTTTGATGAATGGACTCGTGGTTCTGGTCGTTCTGCAGGTGGGTGGAGCTGTTCGGGTCCAACTCTGTGTGCAACTGCTGCGATTCCAGCTGCAGCCCGGATGAATCTGCAGGTCTGTTGTGAATTATCCAGTTTTTAATGATCTAAAACAAACTTAAAGCTGTTTTAGTGAACATAATGAAAGTTTTCCTCCAGCAGAAGGTTTCCTGTCGCTTTGGTTCCGGTCCAACTCGATTTCCAGCAGTGGTTCTGTTCTGAGGTTGTTGGTTAATATTTGAATAGTGTTGGGAGAGAGGAGCAGCACAGACAACGTTGCCAGTTTGAAGGAAGTTCTTTGGGTTTTTCAGATGAAATATGAAGTTTGATTCTGAAAATCGAAGCGTAAACCTGAATGAATCGGCGTGGAGCCCAGTTCCCTCCACGTTACCCAAAAACGGTTCTGTTCAGTTCAAAGTTCCCAAAAACATGAGCTCCACTAACGAACAGGGTTATTCTCAGTGCTGATGTCTTTCACATTCTGGTTTATTCCACAGAAACAAACCGTTTTTGATCAGCTCTTCTTAATAAACTTCCTTTATATGCAGATATTTTATTTTTCCTACTTCAGCAACGCAGCTGTTTTGAGATCAGTGATGCATCTGACTGAAAGGTTAATATATATTTTATATCCAGAGACTGAAGTCGTCAGCAGCACGTCGTGGACCATAGATCCTAAAATGAAATCCAAACCTCTGAACAAGGAGAGCAACACGACGGCCACCAGAGGAATAACGGGGAGGAAGAGGAGGTGGGTGAAGAGCGCCTCCCTGGTGGAGGGCGAGGAGAACGTCTCTGAACTTCAAACTTTGACGGCATCTTTGATTTTTGACTGAGAAATTTGGTGAACTGACTTTAAACTCCTGTTTTATTTTGACTTAAGTTATTGTTGATTTGCAAAACATGTTAAATAAAACAGATATTTGAGCGAAATCAGTGTTTGTTTCTGACCAGGAAGTAAAACCACAAAGATTTTAACTTTTTTCTGCTTGTCTTCGGTGGGAAGACAAGCGGATAGAGGCTAAATGATGTGTTCCAGGTCAGTGAACGCGCCACGCCAATGCACCAACAGAGAAAACACTCTTCAGTGTGGAAGTTGTTACTGGAGAGGAAAAGTCCAAGGTGTTCAGAAATTTAGTGGAATTTTAAACTTCTAGAGAAGAAAAGAAAGTCTGTTGTGTTACAAACTTAAAAACTCTGCATGCTAATCATGCTAAAGGCTAAGATGCTAATCACGGTTTAAAATGTCAGCTGGAATCATTTTGAATGTCGGTGAAATCCGTCTTACTGCAGAGCTGAACCTGCTGCTCTATGCCACACAGTGTGACGTCTCCTCTCCTCCTGTAGTTAGGATGAATAATTGCTTGGAAATATTTTTGATTGTGTAGAAGAATGCGAAGAATCTGTAAATTTGATGCTTGTTTGATGTTTATGTGCAGCAAGAACTTAAAATGTGTCTGATAACGGAGTGAAGGATGCAGATTGTGGTTCTGTTGGGTTTGATTTATAGATATTTTTCACCGCTCTGTAACTTTGAGCTTTTTCTTTTACTATGAACATTTAAATGCTCACAGTTTGAATGTCAAATTGTCCAGAAAGTTGGAAAAGTATTTTAAATAGAAATGAGCTAAAGCTGGTATTTGTGGGCCAGAAACTGATCAGCTGAACTGATCAGTACTTTTAGTTTCCCTGAAGTTTATTTTTACTAGCTAAATTAAAAGATGTTAATATCCTAACAAAAGAAACCAAAGGCTTGTTTTAGCTACAGATAATGCATAAATGTTTTATTGTTTCATGAAAAAGATTCTGTACAGATTGTTTTACAAAAAGTCATCCTTAAATGTGACAACTTATTTTTTTTTTTTAACTGGATAGAACAATCATAAAACGGCTAACAGGTGCTATCAAACAAAACTACTTACAGACTGAATGGAAATGTTAACTGAATGCATACACTGTGCCGTCCGTAGTCCGAGTCCAACCCCCGGTTCTGGTTCTGAGCGGGGAAGTGTGATAATGCCTCATGGACCGTAGCGTCATGTTGCCTTCTGGTTCTGGTTGAGACGGGTCAGCTCAGGTTCAGCACTCGGGTTCCCCCCCGGATCGTCCCGTCATCAGTAGTACGAGCTGAGGTGGGAGTGAGCGGCCGGGTGTCGGGTCATGGCCGACCCGGGGTAGATGGGGCTGTTGGCCGAGTTCCAGTACGGCGACGGGGAGCCAAAAAAGTTCCCAGGGGAGACGGACATGGGAGCGGGATGTCCGCCCATGAAGTTCATTTTGGGCTGGTGGCTGTGGTACTGCTGGACGTAAGACATCTCAGTCTGGTACTTGACGATGCCGCCGTCCGCCCCGTGGTTCTGGTGCGCCTGCGAGATTCCCTGGAAGTCGAACTTGTATGCGTAGCGCTTGCCGTGAACCTTGGTCATGATGTTCTTGTCGTAGTAGTAGCGCAGGGCGCGGCTCAGCTTGTCGTAGTTCATGTTGGGTTTGCTCTTGCGCTCGCCCCAGCGCTTGGCCACCTCGTCCGGGTCGGTCATCTTGAACTCGCCGTTGGTGCCCTCCCAGGTGATGATGGTGGCGTTGTTGCTGTCGGAGAGCAGCTCCAGCAGGAACTGCCACAGCTGGATCTGACCGGAGCCTGGCGAGAGACACGGAGCGTTAGGCCAAGGCGGGACGGCGGCGGTTCGGACCACTGAACAGAAAACCTCTGCCACAAAACTCACTTTTCTGAGCTCCAAGTCAAACATTTGCGAGAACAAAAATGTACAAATGTCAAAACATTTTGACTTTACGGACCTGGAAAATCTGTTTGATAATTTCTGAGACTGCTCTAAATCTGAGGGTTTTTTCTGGAAAATGTTCGACTTTGTTCAAAGTTTTTTTTTTTTCTAGAAATTTCCAGATCTCTCAAAATTTCTCAAGCTCAGAATTTTTTATTTATTTTTTTTGGTGGCTCTCTCACGTTGTTGACTTTTAGAGCTCAAGGAATTTGTTTGTTTTTCTAGAAAATTTCTGAGATCTAAAAATGTCTGAGTTTTTGGTGAACATGTTCTCCTTACATCTACAATGGTCCTATTAAGATGCCATACAGGTTTATTCTTTCTGCATCTTAAGTACACAAGCAGCCACCTCAGACAGCTCTGAGGTCAGAGGTTATTCATTTCACCAAATGTGACCTTTTCACTGTGAGGCTTGGAGGAGGAGCAGGAAGCTGGGGCAGAAACCTACCCACAGGCCTGTGAGCGCTGGGGTCAGGCAGCTTGTACGGACTTTGTTTGCCTGTTCGGTTCTTGGATGAGCTCAGGACTTGGCCTTCTGTGAGGAAACAGAAGGGCAAACGGTCACTTTGGTGAGATGGACGCCAGGTTTCGAGTCCGGCTGAATAGTCCTTGGTTTGTGAAGGAGTGAAATGACCTGGAAGTGTCTCGATAAGAGCTGGACGGCTTCGTTACATGTGGAGGAAATGAGCTTCAATGCTTCCTAGACCATCTGAGGAAACGGCGGACCATCCTTCATGGATGAAACTTTGAAGGAGATTATGCTCTGACTGAAAGTAGAAGCAGTCGAGCTCCTGTGGATTGTAAATTTTCTCCTAGAATAAGGTCAAAGGTCGAGGACGTGATGGATTGGAGGTTTGACTATTCAGCCGGATCCTTGGTCCTGGCGTGAACTCTGCCAGCCCTTTTGTTTTAATTTTTGAAATAATTTTGCCAAAGCAGACAGTGTAAAGGCCTCATTTGTTTCATGTGGGTGTTTTCTGTTTGCTGCTTTGGGAGCCTTACCTGGATTGGCCAGCCGGCTGCTGATTGGCCCCAACGTCTGATACGGGTCTGCAGGAAACAAAGCAACAGTATTTTAAACATGTGGAAGTAAATTATTCCTTCAGGTTTCACAAAGTTCTCATTCTGGATCTGATGAAATCAGGGAAGCTGGTTACCATTTTTGTTTTTTTTTTTTGTTTTTTTTTGCCATATCAAAATTGATTTTACAAAACTGCCCTGGAAACTGTTTTTACATCACGAGTCTCCTGGTCAGCAGCCAGATGTTGCTGCTGGCGCACGGCAGGAAGGAGCTGCAGGAGGACGTCTAAAGACTCTTCACGTGAACAAAATTATTCGCCTGTGATTTTAATTTATTTAATGGAATCGCCACAATTGCAATGTTTTTCCAACATAGCTTAACATTGACAGTGTTGCACAGATCTGTAATGGAAACGCAGCTTTAGCTGCCTGGTCTCAACCTGCACAGCCTGACCGACTCTCACCAAGTTGATGGCTTTTTAGGATCTTCTGAAATCAAGGAGAACCATCTTGGATCAGACCTGCCCAACCTGTCTGTAACTTTCTCTTTGTTTCCATAACGTGGCTTTAGTGAAGGCAGAACCTGTTTGTACCTTGGATGATTCTGGGCGTTGGATCCGTCACCCTGCTGTTGTGTTGGTGCTCGATTGGAGAACCTGGAAACCAGAAGGTGGATGTATTACATATGAAGCCGTTTGATCATCCGCTGCGAAACATTTTTATGCAAACGTGGCTCCGTGTTCATGCGTGAGTGAACCGTGACACGGCCGGCCTCGCTGCCTACCTTTGGGCACCGTGGGCGTCATGGTGTTGGTCGGCCAGCTGTTCCTGCGGCTGATCTCATCAAAACTGCTTTCTGCAGAAACACAAAGAGGGAGAAATGGATGAACTGGACGTTGGTGCCAAACGTGTTTGAAGTGGAGCCGGCTCTGCTGGGGCAGGAAGCAACCGGAGACCGACCCGATAAGAGCGGAGCTCTGAAGATGACCCAGACTCTCTTCTTGGGTGAGCCTGCTTTTGTTTCGGGCCACCAGCAGATGAAATGGATTGTGTCCCAGGAGCAGGACCCATACCCCCCATTTCCTGTGACGGCGCAGCTGTTTCCTGTCTGAAACTGGCTGTTGAGTTTTGGACTCGTCACAGTTTTTGTCAACAGCAGTTTGTGCCGTGCAAAGAAGCCCTTCAGCCCTTCGATACCGTGTTAACGTGTTTCTGAAACTCAACACGTTATTCTTAGATCCCTAAATCAATCAAGAAAGTTCCTTACAGCTTTTCTCTGAGTTTTATTTCACACCAGACCGCGTGACTCACAGGAAATGGTGGCAGTTGTGAAACGCAGAAAGATCTTTTGCATGAATTTGAATTGTGCAAAGTTCGAAGTGACTCCTTTCCTTGAGGGGAAGTTCTTCTAATCCATCCAGCAGATAGACGGGCCTGACATGGAGACGAACTGCAGCTCATCCTGCAGATCATCCACATCGTCCATTAACACTTTAACGCTGTTTAAATGAAGATGCTGATCTCAGTTGTATTTAACTGAGCCGAACGTTTCCAGGATGTTACTCATTCTGCTCAAACGTGTGAAACTCTGCGCCGACGGCGCGCGTTCAGCTGAAGCTGCTCTGTGAAGTCTTCCTCTACACCTGCCAGGTAAATGTTCTGCAGAATGTTAAAACACTGAATCAGTGTTTGCGTGAAGCTGACCACAGACCGTCTTCCTCCATCTCACCCCAACCGAACCCTCTGCTAACCTCAGTCTGTGCATCAGGAACCGTTCTGTGGCCTCCGCCTTCTTCCTCCCTGCCAGCTTCGTCATTAATTAACCTCCAATATTTGTCTTCTGTGAACGTCCAAACCACCTGAGCCTGACTTTCACCACCACATGTTTGACTCCACGAGCTTTAATTATTCAGTTCCTCCATTTCCTGCTTCCTTTTCTCACTAAGCGTCACAGTTTTGATCTGTGAACATCAGAGAAGAAACAAAACCTGCAAATCACCACAACTAGTCCAGGAAGGAGGATTAGACTCTGTAATTCACCATTAAGCCAGATTTCGCTTCAGAGGTTTAGAGTCCATCTAAACCGTTTAGAATATCAAACAATGAGCCGAATTTCCAAAAGAAAAGATTAAATAAAATGTATTAAAGTGCAGACAGTTTTCAGACTGTTATGGAAAATCATAATTATTTGACCAAAAACTTATGCAGGACAAATTTTTTCTTGATGTTTTTTTTAGATTCAAGTGTTGAATTAAAACAAAGTTCAAATCAATAATTTTGACTGTTTAAAAGAAAATAAAAATGAACTTCAGATCTTAGAGAAACCTGGAAGTCGGTAACAGTCAGAAGAATCCTGGCTGATAAAGTTGGTTCTGGTTCTGGTTGTTAAAAAAATGTTCTTGTTTAAATTAAAGTATGAGCTCAAAGTGACATAAAGATGCTTAAAATAGTGAACCTCAGTGAATATCTGCTGATTTTCTGTCCCAAACATTCAGAAAAGAGAAGTAGAAAAGTTCTCATTTTGAAAGACCAAACTGATTTTCCAGTTTCTTTCTGCCAACATGCATGAATGTAAACAATGTTAAACATAAATACGGTAGAGGCTGAATAACTGGGGCCCAAACACACGTCCCTGAGGGACACCCATCAAGCAACTGAAGCAAAATTTGCTTGAACTCCTAAAATTGACCAGAGTTTTTTTTGTTGTTTAGCTTTTTTTAGGTAAATGATGTCAAACTGTTTGAACTCTTTTAGAATCGTCTGACCTTTGCAGTTCCTCAGAAGCTAACATGTAAGGTTGCATTTAGATTTTTGTGTGATGAAAGTGGAAATCTCACCTGCTTTCACTTGCAGCCTGGGCTGTGGAGGCTGTGGTGGAGGCGTGTTGTTGGTGGGCGTTGTGGAGTACGAGAACGTGGGGCTACCTGCGGCGACACATGACGAAGAAAACTGAAGTTTTTCCTGCTCCAAACGTCTGAATCCAGAAATGAGCCGCTGGTTTGCAGACGGCTCTGCAGCCTCAGCTGGAGTTACTTATTGAAAAGCAGCTTAAGTGCGACTGTTGCAGTGATTTGCAGATCAGCTGCATCGACAGCAACATGACAGGATCATGCAGCAAAAGTCACATTCATCATGAACCTGCATGTTTACCAGGCTGAGGAGTCGACGACCACAAACATCGTTTCCAGTGCAGCAGTTCACAGCTTCATGCACCTGAAAACGTTCTGCTGCAAACATCTTCACACCGCGCTGTGTGAACGTTCGGCTTGATTTCTACCACTTATCTAACTACTTTGAATTAAATGTTTTATGCAAGAAAAATCTTTGTTTTTCTGCTGAATTAAAGGTTAAAATAAGTTCTAATTTACTTTAAAAAAAAAAAAAGGTGGCTGATTCATCTCCACCTGAAGAACGCTTTAATAAAGACTCAACTCAGCTTCAGCTTCATCTCTGAGTAATGAAGTGAACCAGAGCAGGACTGGGGGGGTGGGGGGTCTTACTCTGCCGGAGGTAATTGAGGTGAGAGAGCAGGATGTCTGCGTTGTAGGCCGACGTCAGCCGCATCATGTCGTCTTTGGTCATCTTGCACAGCGCCTTGCCGTCCAGCGCCTGGAAGAGCGAGACGTCCACCTCTTCCAGGACGTACTCCTTAATGGCCCAGTCCAACCACTGCCGCACGTGGTCCTGGGTCCAAACCTCAGGGTCTGCAGAGCAGGAGGAGGAGGAGCTGCATGAACTCTGGAGAGAATCTGAATGATCATAAAGTACTGAATAGAAACAGGAGCTGGTTACTGCAGCAGGTTTTCTACTAAATGCAAACAAGGTGCAAGCTGAACATGCTAATTCATGACGCACATGTATTTGTATTTTGAGACGCGTTAACATCGGTAAAGTGAAAAAAGATGGAGTCATGCAGAGAAGCTGAGCAGCAGCATAAGTGCTGAATAACAACGGAAACTTGATGTTTGTGATTCTGATGCTGATTATAAGAACGAGCTGAAGACAAGCAGTGAAAACAAAAATACCTGAAACTGCCCTAACATGCTTAGACCTGCAGCATTTTATCAGTTTAAACACAAAACATTCCTTAATATGCATTAATAGAAGGTAACATCTGGTCTTTATCTCTAGTAAAATGAATGGTTCACCTGTAAATGCAGCCAATGTTACAGAATCAGTAACGTCACATTTAAGGATTTCAGCTGAACAAGCTGCACTGAGTTCTGACCGATGATAACGGGAAACGTCCAGGAAGGAGAATCTCAAATGGCTACAAGTTGTGAAAACCGTTTGGAGTCATTTCTAAACATCTGCAGGATCATCGGTTGAACTGAAGGTCCGGTTGTTGAGGCGGGTTCCCGGGTGGAAGAGGAAGTGATTCAGGGAACCATCAGAGCTCAGCGTCACGATCCACAGAGATAAATATTAAAACCATGAAAGATCTGCATGGTTTTATGGTGGGAAGAATATTTATAGATTCAAAGTGACTCGTTTTCAAATCTAACAACACTATGGGAAACATGGTGGTGGCAGCATCATGCTGTGGGACTTTACAGCTGCCAAAGTCGACAGAAAACTTTTCATTTATTTACTGAGTCAGAATCCTGATCCAACATCAAACTGGTTTAAATGGAAAAAGGATCGAGATCAATTTGATTATTTAATAATGATATAAACACATTCAACTTGTAAAAGCACAATTTCTGATATTTTCCTAATTTTATTGTTTATTTTTTTATTATAATTCTGTCATTATTCCTTATAAAACATTTCATTTTACACTGAAAAGTTCAAATAAACAATTTTAGTCACAAAATGTTTGTAAAAATAAAAAAAATGGATAAAAAATGTATCTCAATATTTCAGATTATCAAACTAATTTTAAAATGAAAGGTATCCTGAAGAAACGGATTAATTTCTATTAACAGGAACAGAAACCATGAAACTAATTCGGCCTTCTGGTAAATCATTAACTCCATTTTTCTTAAATCAGTTTAGTTTTACTGATTAAAAGGGTAAAATATCCCATTTGAGTGGTTGGGTTTAGGGTGCACTTACTTTTCACAAACAGCCTGATTGGTTTGGAGCTTTTGTCCCTTATTAAATGAAGTCATCATTTAATAATCAGCTGTTTTATTTATTTAGGTTACCTTCAGTGACCAAACAGCGAAAATAGAAGAAACCTGTCTGAGGGTGTGAATACTTTTTCACTGACCTGAAAAAGTATTAAAATTTAGTATGAATGGATGAATGTAGTCTGCATGTTGACTCAGTAAGTCTCCTGTGGATTATCATGAGGAATGCTGGAGTTTCCTGCCAGTAAAACTTTGACTGGGCCAGTGGAATGTTTCCAGTGTGATTCAGGACGCGGCTTTCCAGAAGCGAACAATGCGGCCGTCATGTGAAGCTGGACGGCAGCGCGAGGGGCGCCACGCCCTGGGCAGCTGATTGTTTCGCTCAACACACGCCGCCTGACGCAACATCCGGCCATTATGCAGCAGAGAAACGCGGCTGGTGACTCAGTCTGGCTGCGGCAGGACAGAGTTTAAAACCTGGAATAAATCAGACATTCCTAAGAAAACTGGAAATGTATCTGAAAACTTTTTCCAACTTTTCTCCATATTTATGTTCTTTTTTTTAAAAATCTAATTTTATAGTTAAATGTCTGCTGTTAAAGCTACAAGCTGGTGGTGTTTTTCATTTTAACAACAACTGGACCACAATAACAAAAACTGATACGTTTAAGGAAGTGAGGATTTCCACTACAGGTTTTCACTAAAATACAGAAACAAGCTTAAAAACGCGACTAATTCTGGACTGAACGTTTTCTGGCTCATGACATCACACCAGGCGGCTCCCTGCTGCTGTAACTCCTGATGTTTGACTCTTAGTTTTAGTTTATTTCAAATTTTAAATGAGGTAAAAACATATTTCATCCTTTCATTTATATCTTACTTTTTACATATTATTTATTTAAAGGAAAAAAACAGATACTCTGAGTTTCAGGTGTTAAGAAAATGCATAATAATAAAGTACAAACGTGATTTTAAACCAGTGAAGAGTAAAGATGGAGGCAGTCAGACCTGTTGTGATGTCATCAGAAGCAGAAGTTGTGTAAGATTTGATTTCATCACAACTAAAGAGATTTACAACAAAACGCAAAAACAAATGAAGAAACTGGCCGTGGATGTTTTGTGGGGAACAAATCCTCTCAGGTTTCTCCTGTTTGAACATCCAGATCTCATTTTTATCCTATTTATTTGTTTTTCACCAGCAGCATCTGGATCGGTACCAGGCCGGGACCCGTCTGACAACACGAAGCAGGTCATAAGATCTAAAAAAGCAGCAAGTGAGAAACGGAGTCACAGACGTCGGTTAGAGCTTCCTCAGGTTCTGGGAGTCCAGTTAGAACCGTTACACATGGATGGAGAACCAGAACCAGTACAAGAAGGACATCTAGAGCCTCTCTGCCTCAGTTAAGGTCAGAGGTCATGATTCAACAGTCAGAGAAAATGGACTCTGGTGAAGCAGAGTGGGCCGGCGCTCCTCCACGGCGGCGCTGCGATCATCAGCAGCGGTCAGGGGATGAAAACTTTTAGCTTCATGGGATGAAAACTTTTAGCCTCAGGGGATGAAAACTTTTAGCCTCAGGGGATGAAAACTTTTAGCTTCATGGGATGAAAACTTTTAGCCTCAGGGGATGAAAACTTTTAGCCTCAGGGGATGAAAACTTTTAGCTTCATGGGATGAAAACTTTTAGCCTCAGGGGATGAAAACTTTTAGCTTCAGGGGATGAAAACTTTTAGCCTCAGGGGATGAAAACTTTTAGCTTCATGGGATGAAAACTTTTAGCCTCAGGGGATGAAAACTTTTAGCCTCAGGGGATGAAAACTTTTAGCCTCAGGGGATGAAAACTTTTAGCCTCAGGAGATGAAAACTTTTAGCCTCAGGGGATGAAAACTTTTAGCTTCAGGAGATGAAAACTTTTAGCCTCAGGGGATGAAAACTTTTGGACCGACGAGTTGCATAATAATTAAAAAAATACTTTATTGTTTGTTAAAATTAGTTGGATTTTTCTAAACATTTAAGTGACATAAAGGCAACAGAAGAAAACGAGTTTTACTGTCAGGAAAAGAGCAGATCAGTGAGTCGGCTTGTCACAATAATCAGTAATCAATAATGAAGAAATCAATTAATCACATGATAAATTGAAACAAACTCATTAATTTCCATTTACATGATTTATCGTTTTTCTCTCTTTACCTGAAAACTGGATGATAGAAATCTTCAGTCTCAACAAAGACTTTTATTTTGAAGGTCAGGTTTTTTTTTTGAGTCACTAAATAATTAATTAGATTTATTGTTTCTGTTGTTTTGGCTTTTTATTTTGGATATTTAAAATGTCTTGCTGTCCCTTATTTATTGATGTTTGACGATGTGTTCTTGCATTATTACGTCACCATATTAGTTGAAAATGGTCTCACAACATCAATATTATCGTTTATCTCAATAACTGCTGGGACATTTATCGTCCAGCAAAATTTATGTGACCGCTGTACTTGTGACTTTCATAAAACTTTAGTTTTATGATTTATTAAGAAGCATCAGATGCAGGTTATTTATATTTATTTCTTTACCGAACAGAAACGTGAAGCTGGGAAGATTTAAAATATCTGCGCCTAAAACGGTTCGTCACGCTGCAGCAGGTTGAGCAGCTAAATGCTGCAGCAGGCCGCCGCAGCCTGCAGCAGGCCGCCGCAGCCTGCAGCAGCCCGCCGCAGCCTGCAGCAGGCCGCCGCAGCCTGCAGCAGCCCGCCGCAACCTGCAGCAGGCCGCCGCAGCCTGCAGCAGCCCGCCGCAACCTGCAGCAGCCCGCCGCAACCTGCAGCAGCCCGCCGCAACCTGCAGCAGCCCGCCGCAACCTGCAGCAGGCCGCCGCAGCCTGCAGCAGCCCGCCGCAGCCTGCAGCAGCCCGCCGCAGCCTGCAGCAGCCCACTGCAGCCTGCAGCAGGCCGCGGGAGGAGGAGGATCCGTGATTCAGTTCGCCAGCGGTTGGGAAACCTCGCTGTGACTCATGGGAGACGGCGGGCCTCACCTGCCGGGACGATGACCCTCTTCTCCTCGGTGGGGTTGCTGCTGGGCGGGGTGGCGGTCTGCGGACTGACCCGCTCCGGGTAGGACGCCTGGTACGGCAGCGGCGCCCCGTCGCTGCTCATGTGGCGGGACCGTTTGGTGATGCTGCAGTCCACCGGAGACCCGCGGCTGAAACACAAACCCGGTTCCCCTCATTACTGCCGATTTCAGGTGTTTCATCTGAACTGAGGCGGAGCAACTGAAGCTCATCAAACCCGGAGGGGGAAAAACTGCGGCCGCTAATCTCTGGCTGCACAGAAGATTTTGCAATATTAGTGCATTTCCTCTTGCTGTGTTTTATCTGTTGGTGACGGGAGATAAAATTAGCTTCTATCTGAACGAAACTTTCCCACTAAGCAGGTGACCACGACAGAAAATGACTTCAACCACATAAACAAGCTTTTATTTTTAGCCACCAACATTCTCCACCGCAGATGTTTTATTCTTTCCTTTGCCGACAGGTAAAAACCTCACATCCTTAGTTTTAGTCGTATTCTAATGAAAATAATCTTTATCGATCAGTTATCGTGAATTTGCTTCCAACGAAGCGCGGAGACATGAACTTTCTGTCCGACAGTTGCGATATGAAAGCTGAGTCAGTTTTTTACTTCATGTGAAGTTTGATGTTCCTGTTGCAGTAAAAGCAGCTGCTTAAAGCTGCACAGAAACATTAGAGCCACACGGGGTTACATATTAATACATATTAATACATATTAATACATATTAACATATTGATACATATTAATACATATTAGTACATATTAATACAGCGTTGATACAGACGAGATCATATGAAGAACAATTCATTAGAGATTAAACCAGAGACGATTTATTCAAATTAGTATGAAAATAGTTCCAGAGATTTGATTTACAACCATTAACTATTAAACATGCTAGTTTAATATTAAATGCATCCCGTCTTTATTTGTAAATGACATTCAGACGCTGGCCGTTAGTAATTGCTTCCTCTGACGGCCATAATGTGTATTCCTGCAGTTCGGGTTAAAAACAGAACAAAGAAACAATCGGAGCGGCCCGTTTGGATCCTGAACAGTAAACAAAGAATTTGAGTGTCTGGAAAAACCCGGGTGTCCACACCGGCAGCCAGCCCATCCGGGAACCCCCCCACCCCCGCCGCCTCTCTGCGCGGCCCTGGCCTGACTCACCTGGTCCCGTTGACGTGCTCGGATCTCTTTCCGGGGTTCTGCGCCGCTGAGCCCACCCAGTCCGACTCGGCGGGCTCGGGGCTCGGCTTGGAGGCCTGGCTGAAGCCGCCAGGTGACGTCATCTCGCTCTTCATGTGCATGGCGGGCGCCGCGGAGAAGTTCGGCTCGAATATGGGCTGATCTTCAGTCACCACAGAAAGCGCTTCCTGCCCAACACAGAACCGGCAGACGGTCACGATCCATGAAGCTCAGTTTTTCCAGAACAGGTTCGAAGCGACTCAACGAGAAGGTGACGTCAAAGAGGTTTTCACTGTAGCGCCATTTATTTTGAGATCATCATATTTTCTCTGGTAATTTGGATAAAAATGTTAAAATAGAAGCTATTTATATTTTCAAAATTCATCTAAATTTGGTTTACTACGTTTTTAAGAAATACATTTTAAATTTAAATACATTTCAGTGTGTTGTTCTGAATTTCATAAAGGTTTTCCGCTAACTAAAGATGCTAAAATATGAATTCACTTTTAAACAATTCAAAAATTTCTGGGGAATCATTTTAGTAGCGATGGGATTCAGGGTTCAGTGAAGGGAACCGGATCCAGCGGGGCTCAGCTCTGACTGTTCCTCCCCTTGTGCCTGTTCTCTGTCTCACCTCCTAGCATAACAAAGGAGGAGCTAACTTATGAGTGCGTTAGCATGAAAGGACTCGACCCGCTTCCAGTTATTCACTTTAACAGGTTCTGATTCCACTTTAGGGTTCAGGAACATCCCACGATAGCTGACGGCTAATCAGCTACAGGCTCAGCTCTTTGGGGTTTTAAACATAAATGTTATAATCATTTTTAATGATCATAAAACAATATAAAGGCACTAATAGGTGGTGTGCATATCCAGGTTCAGTAATTAGTTAAATCATTTGAATCCCTGGAATATTTCAGATATTTAAGCTGTGTGAGATTAGACTGGAGCAGAAATCTGATTTGGTTTCATTTAGGCTAGCCGTTAGCTTTAGCCTCCAGAAGCAGCTCATTGTATTTATTCAGCTTTTTTATTTTCAGAAGTCAGAATTTACTTTTAATATCTAAAATGTCGATTAATAAACATTACATAGAATGGTACGACTTCAGCTGATGAACAAGTTTAGCAGAAAATGAAGTGAAACGCGCCATTGTTACGGGTTTGGGCGTTTAGCAGAAACTTGGACTAGACCGTGACTTCTAATAAAAACATTAACTTTAAAAGTGTGTTTTGGTGACGGACGTGTTCTGTGTTGCAGGATGTCAGTGTTTGGAACATGCTGTCAGCTTTCATCTCAGCTGTTGGATCCGTTACTTCATCACTTCATCGCCTGCCACAGAAGAATCTGAACCAGGATCCCACAGAACTGGATCCTCCAGGTCCAAACTCTGTTAAGTAAAGTAACTGGATCTTGTGTGGCTCATAAATTACCATTGAGGAAATTGAAATGAATGTTTTCAATTCAACATGTTAGGTCTTATTGGAGGTCCGCCATCTTTAATTTCAAAATGGACGCCATTTTTATTCCAATTCTGTTTCTCAGTATATTTGAAATTGACCAAAACCTTAGAAAGGTCATGACCTCTGGGAAACTATCTGAGGTTTTCCTGAAGAGGCTCAAGAAAAGTTTTCGGTTTTCTGCATGAAATGAAAAATAAGTCGAAGCGTAAAACCGTTTTCTGTCTGTTTGTTTCTCTGAGAAAAACTGTTGTTGTGTTTTGAAAGCTTGTACTGTTATCGCCATGGAAACTATCTCTGGCAGGTTACAGGAAATGATGTCAGACTTTTCTGAATAAGTGAAACTTCTTGAAGATTTATTTAGATTATTAAATCGGCTGTTTTTAGACTTTATCGTTTCTCCTTGAATGAATATTTAAAAACAGTTGAAGTTTCTTTCGACCAGAGTGACTCTGTGGTTCTGCTCAGCGCCGACCCGGACCAGGTGGGTCAGCTTTCACACCCTGACCTGAACTGAGCCGCTGCCTGGAGATCCAGACACGGAGGTTCTGGTTCCGACTGGTCCAGTTGCTGCACCAGAACCACAGGAACTTGTTGTCTTTCCTGACAGGTTGAGTTTAACTGTCAGTAAATTTAAAGTTTCTTCAGACAAATGCAGAAAAAAAGGTTCTGGGTTCTCCGGCCTCCTCCCAGTCCAGACACACCACTGTCAGATTAACTGAGATTACAGGGATTAATCTGGATTCTGTTGGACTGATTTGGACTTTGGATGGTTCCTGTTACTTTGTGCAGATTCGGAAGGCCTGACAGGAAACCGTCAGAGGCTTTCTGTTTAGATCCAGTCCGACGTGTTGAACTTGGTTTCCTCTGCAGAAAGGAAGCAGACTCTGCTGAACTGATGCAGCTTTTCAAGCCTCTAAGAAAAACTCTGAGCAGCGACATGAGAAACTTGGTGCTCAGAAATAGTGTGAAAGAAGCCAGCAGGTTTTCTAATCTCACATGACATCAGTAACCTTAACCACACTTTTATTTAGTCGTTAGGATCGGGGGTTGGTGGGGGGGAGGTGGAGGCTCAGGGCGGAGTCTAATTCAGATTTAACTCCGTCTTCCTGTGTTCCTCCACAAACCGCCCTGTGATGGCACTTCCATCCAGCGGCCCGTTCTTCTTCTCTGCTCCTCAGATGGAGGCGGGGGGAGGTGGGGGGGGGGGCTGTGGGGGGGCGATGCGTGTTTGTTTAGAGGAGCCCAGCATTGTCTTCAGGCCTCGTACGTCAGCACTGAGCTTTTTCAGTGGCCTGCAGGAAGCCGGGCCGCCATGTGCACAGGAACCTTTTGGCACAGGCCAAGGGAGAGGAAATGGAGGGGAGGGGGCACAATGTACGAATGTGGGTCATTTTAAACCTGCAAAACAACTCTGAAAAAAGATGTGGGGAGGGGGGGGGGCTGATTGGACAGAAAGGAGAGCTCAGGCCGTTTGAAGTGCCGCCATCGCATTGTTCGCCCTTTGTGTTGTTGTGTTTTTAGCTCAGTTGCTGCCTGAACGCTGGAAACCACATCTTACTGCCTGGCACCAGCCGTTCAGGCGGCTCCGCAGGCTGCAGCACACACACTGCTGCAGCCTGCAGCTCCCGGCTCTGCAACAAGCTTCATGTTCAGATCAGCTTTAGCTTCAGATGAGTTGATGACGCATTACCTCGCTTTGTGAGGCTCCGCCCCCTGCAGGTTGACCGAGGCAGCACCTGCTGCAGGCCTCAAACATCCTGCAGACGCCTGATAACATGTTTCACGTTTCTTTATCAACGTATCGGAGCTCAGTGAGGCCTGAAAAATAACTTCTTTGTTCAGAAGCAGCAGAACCAGCGTGGGCGGGTCCATGAGATCAGCAGAACTTCAGCTTCTAGAACCTGGAGATCCATTAAACAGACACCCAGAGCTGCTCAGATAAAAGTCTACAGAGGCTGAACCCTGATGTTCAGTTGGTGCTGTTGAACCCAAACCCCCCGTTCCCGAATGCACACACACACACACACACACACGCACGCACGCACACACACACACACACACACACACACACACACACGCACACACACACACACACACACACACACACACACACACACACAGCCTAGGCTGAGCTGGATCTCTGTGATTCACTGCACCAGATTATTCAACAAGTTGCTTCTTGGATTTTTCGGCTCATCGTTGCTTCATTTCGCTCACGTGTCATTTTTACGCAACAATTCAACAAACTGCAAACTAGAGCATCTTTTATATCATATTTAATATTAAAACATTTTTTTTAAACTTTTCAAAGTAAAAAAAAATAAAAAATCTGTAAACATTTTAATCTCCAAGCCATCTAAACTTTTAGTTTTAAAGTTTTTCCATGTCCGGATGTTTCAGGCTGATCAAACTTTTTCTGACGTTTTGATTAAAATAAAAACATTTAAAAGTTTTTAAAGTTTTCAAACCACTTGAACTTTTTCCTCATTTCGTCGGCGAGTTTATCAGATGAGCACAAAGTGGAGTAGAAGGAAAATGATTCCTCAGCTTCACAGTTCAAGAAAAGAATCTGAAAAGTGTGGCGTGCTCCCGAGCGGACAGTTTACAGAACCGCCTGGTCCGATCTTTGTTTCAGAACCTCAGGCAGACAGGATGGAGAGCTTAACGTCTCTCCTCAGATCCTCAGAGGTGTTTAGGTCTGGACTTTGACTAGGCCATTCTGTAATTCTGGCAGAATGCTCTGGTTTTCCTCCAGGACTGAGCTGTCCCACAGCATGATGCTGCCACCACCGCGTTGCACCTTGAGGAGGGTCGGTTTAATTGGACGTGCCGTGTTGAGGTTTGGTTGCAAACCGAACTTCTGGCCTAACATCCATAACGGTTCAACTCTGCAGCTCCTCTGCGGTTGCCATGGTTACCTGACCTGCTGCCGGTTCTCCAGCAAACAGAGAAACTTCTCGCTGTATCGTGACAAACGGGGGGAAAGTTCAAGGAGCGAGAAACTCTCTCAGTGAGTTTCTGCTAAACTTTCATCTTTGAAAAAAAAAAAAAAAAACTAACCTTGAAAGTTTCACTGCTCCAGTTAATCTGGTTTACTAATGAATGTTGAATAAATATCAGCTGCTGCTCCAGGTGGAGGTGTGTGTGGAACACACACATTTTACTCAGGAGAAGCAGAACTTCAACAGAACAAGAAACGACTGAAGAGTAAAATAATTGGAAACATCAATTATTTAATTTTGCCAAATTACATCATCAGATGGACCTAAATGTAAAGTTATATGGAGATTTTAAATGGAGATGAAAATAATTCATAGAGATCACATATTTATAAAGTATCAGAATTAGACAAAAGACAAAAAAAAAAAACCTCCACATTTATTTTAATATAAAGTTTGTAAAACTTTAACAAAAGCTGCAGGTTTGTTCTTCCTTCAGTGAAGTTACTGTATGGAGTTAGACATTTTACTCAACTAATCAAACTTAATAAAGTAACTCAAGTAAAGGTAAAAAGTACAAAAACTCTTAAAAGTATTTTTCCTCTAGAACTGGCTGCAGGACGGAGCCGCTGTGGAACATGGATCATGTTCTGGTTCTGGTTCTGCTGCTCAGTCAGCCTTTCTGCGCCTGCAGCCTCTTCACTCTGTGCAGAAGTGAAACTTTGGCCTGAAGGCGGGATAAAAACTCACTTGTGACTCCAGACTGAGCAGAGCAGTGAACTGAGAGTTTCCTTGTTTTAACCGGACTTATGGATTTATGCCGTTTGTTCTGCAGAGTGAAGGAGGAATCAGGCCTGCGCCATCATCTGCGCCATCATCTGCGCCATCATCTGCGTCTCTCTGCACACTGATACAAATATACCAAACTGTGGCCTGACCGCTGATGCCACAACTGACTTCCTGTTCAATGTGTTTCAGGCTGTTGCTCGGTGACACAAAACAACTTTATAAAAAACAACATGACCCTGTTGAGGCAGAAGCTGATGTCCTAAAAATGTTTTGCGCCTGAACCCGCAGCGCTGCAGCTCGACACTTTTCACCTGCTGCAGCACAAACACCGAGTCAACATGGCTGAGAGACAACATGGCTGAGCTGTCAGCAGCGCTGCGGGTTGCATCATGCATGTGGCCCAAAGCAGCAGCAGCAGCAGCAGCAGCAGCAGCAGCAGCTGCAGCAGCTGCAGCAGCAGCAGCTCTGAACGTGATGCCAGCGGCTGCAGATGTCTGACTGCTTCATCATAACGGCGCATATCTGCGCCGTTTCTTCATGATCTTCAGGCTCAGAAACATTTTAGGATTGAGAAGCAGAAAAAGCAGCAACACATCTAAGAGATTTAAATCCCCACCGCATAATTTATTCTTGGAAATTGTTATTTTTTTATTTTTAAAAACATTTTCTAAAGTTTCTCTTTGTAGTCAGGGCACATTTAGTTTTCATTTATGTCCCAGTTTATTTAAAATCATATGGTTTCCTTATTTTGGACATTTTTATTACGATAATCCACTTAAAATTGAGTTTGGGATAATTTAATCTATAAAATTTAGTACGAATTTTACTATAAAATGTTTTTTTTTAATTGTCGGAAAAGACAGAAAAAAAACAATTTGACGTTTTTAGACGTAAAAATATTTATGGAAAGACAGCAGATAATAATAATAATAATAATAATAATAATAATAATAATAATAATAATAATAATAATAATAATAACATAAAGTTTTACCTTCTTAAAAATATTTGTACTGTTACCTCTGATTTCTTTTTTTAAATAAATAATTGCCTGTGATTTTCTAAACGACTTCTGCGTAAAAGCCGCAGAAATAACAGCAGCTCTGGAGGTTCAGGTGAAGAAGGAAGGACTTCCTCCGCCTGGAGCTCAGCTTGCGGTTCAGTTTTTCTTCTTGCATAAAAACCGCATTCATATCCATCAGTTTGTGACACTTTTAGGTCATCGACTCTTTACTTTTCACACTAAAATCTACAAAAAAAAAAAACGAAAAGAAAAAAAAATGACGCATTTCTGGTGCAGCTTTTTTCAGACAAAACGACGTCAACATGTTTTAGATCAAGTGAAGCTCGTGGATTTGGTTTTAATTTACGAAAAATTATTTGGGGATTTTTTTATTTTTTCAAGAAGCTGAAAGTTAGATTTCCTGGCTCGGAGCTCCGTGTTTGGATTTTTAAAATGTAGATTGAAAATGTTTGAACTAATTTGTTCCTGTTGTAAATATGAAGCTGAATTTATTGAGCAAATGGAGGCAGGAGAGGCCTCAGATGGAGTCGGGTAAAGGCGCAGCCCTGCATGGCGCAAAAAGCAGAAGTAAAAGTCGCAGCGAGCTGAGTGTGCAAAAGGCCTGAGCGGCAGCGCGGCTTTCTGCGGGCTTTTCTCTGCGCGGCCCGGTTCGGTTCGTCCACCGACTCTTTCTGCGCGGCCTTTGTTGCCTTTCTGATTTTTAAAAACTGTTTGTGTGTGTGTGCGTGGGTGTGTGTGCGTGTGTGTGTGTGTGTGCGTGTGTGTGTGTGTGTGTTCTCGGGTCCAGGGTGCGGAAATGTGTGCGGAAAGTCTGAGGTTTGAGACAGGAAGCCTGCAGAGTTCAGATAACGACACCTGACAAGCGCTCCCGTTTGCAGCCATAAATTCTTCTTAAAATAAACCCGCAAACACAATCTGCTCCGGAGAATAATCATCTGGAAAATAATAATCAGCAAACATTCCCGGAGCCAGAGCTGCGGATTCAAAACAGCAGAAAGTAGGAACAAGTTCAAATGAAATGAAGTTAAATCACACGCTGCTGAAATTAAACCGAACCTAGAAATGGATCAGAACCTTTTAGTTCGTCGGGGAAAAAAACACGAAATGAGCGAAATATTAGTTCCTCAATCTGAGGGATTGTTTTTGTAAAGAAACTGTCATTTTCTGGTTTTACATGAAAATATTAAAAGGTTTTTCCTTCAACCCGATAAAATCATCTCCAAGTTAAAAAATAAATAAATTAGTAATTTAGTTTGAAAATGTAAACCGTTTCCATTTAATTGATCAGAAAACTGAAATAAAAACATAATTTCCAGTTCTGCTGTGAATATTTTAGCTGAAACTCAAACTGATAAATTTAACATGAATTTTTACATTTGGACTTTTTCTCCTTATTGTGCAACAAGCAGCTTTGAGTTTAAAATAGATGATAAAGTAAATGTTGGATCAGCAGCTCAGGCCGCATGGAGCCGCAGCGCAGGAGGACAGGTGGACCCGACAGGTACGAGCTGAGAAATACCAGTTAGCTGCTGGGAGCGGACCCCCCCCACCCCGCTCCGGTTCGGTCCATGACGCCTTCAGGGACACCTGCTCTGCGCGCATCTGGCTCCTCCAACGGTCCTTCAGGGGCCCATTTTCCGTTACGTTCAAGAACAAAATAATACTTAAAAAAGCTGAGTGAGATTCACGCTCCGTGCCTCTGAAAGTGGCTCCGTGGACGGCGAACACGCAGAACTCAAAAGACAGAAAGAGAGAGAAAAAAACGCGCAAACTTGTGCAGATTCCGCTTTTTACGCGCGCAGCCGGCCACCAATTAGTGTTTTTATCTGAGTGTAAAGATGCAGTGGTTAGCTGTGTTATTATAGAGCCGACATACAACCACGAACGGGAAGGAAGAGGAAATTTTGTAGCAGAAGGAAAGAGTGGGGAGCCTCTCTCACTGCGCAGTCTGCTGCGGCCGCCCGCCCGCCCGCCGCCTCCAGCGGCTCCAGCGGCGCCTCTTACCTTTATGGAGCAGTCCATGTCGGCAGCAGCGGCAGCAGCCTCCAGCCCTCTGGCATTTAGTCGGTTTGAGGAGAAACTTGGAGCCAATTCAGCCTCTGACCTCAGTTCACTTCATGCAGCCTTGCATTGCCTCTGTGGCGCAAACCATTGCACTCAGTTTCTGCTGCGCGCTCTAACCGGATGACGGCTCGTTTTTTTCTCGCTCTCTCTCTCGCCCTCTAAAATTGGGAAGTGAAGTCACTCTGAAGCCGCTTCTCATGAAACCAACACCTCCTGCTCACAAAGAACAACAAAAGCAGCTTTTTAAGCGCACAAGGAGAAAACAGGAGCTTTATTCAGCTTTCTGGGGAGATAATGTTCCACCTGCCGCGCGCAGAGCTGCGGGACTCCAGTAAAACACGATTCAATGAAACTTTCTGTATTTGTGAGGAAATAAATGTAGATTAAAATGTGGAGCAGCTAAAAGAGCCGCAGGGCTGGTCGAGTCTAAGCTCCGCTTTAAGGAAGTGAAAATGCTCAGGGTGAATGAATGGATGATTATTAAATATAAGCTCTTAAATCAGCTTCCATCTTGTGCTCACATTATCATTCTATGAACACATGAAAACAGAATTTATACTTTAACCTGAAAGTTATCAAATGCATAAACAATATTTTTAAATGCATTAAGTCTTTTTTCTGCTTTCAACGAATTAATTGTATATCAGAAAACTCTGGATTAAACAATAAAGTGGTGAAAAAATATATTTTTGCTGCAGGAGAAACATGTCAGCTTTGACTTTGTCTGCTTTTCTGCATCTGAAGCAAAAGTTTCAATAAAACAAGTTCTGCAAAAACAACAACAATAAAAGTTGCCGTTGCAGATAGACGAGTAGAAAAGGACAGACTTCCTCAAGCTGGAACCAAATATGTGGTCAGAGTTTCTTCTTGCACAAACCGCCAGTTTTTAACCCACTTTTAGGTCACAGTGCTGATTCTCACCTCCGATGCTAAAACAGAGAAACGGTTCAGTATCAGATCGTAAACATTCTGTAATTAAACAATAAAACCATCATTTCCGATTATTTCAGTTCTAACGATACAGAGTCCAGATGAGAAGAACAGAACCTGAACAATGAATCATCTGCTGCTGATCATGTTTCCTCTGTGTTTCCTCTGTGTTTCCTCCATGTTTCCTCTGTGTTTCCTTGATGTTTCCTCCATGTTTCCTCCATGTTTCCTTTGTGTTTCCTCTGTGTTTCCTTTGTGTTTCCTCCATGTTTCCTTTGTGTTTCCTCCGTGGTTCCTTTGTGTTTCCTTGATGTTTCCTCTGTGTTTCCTCCATGTTTCCTTTGTGTTTCCTCCGTGTTTCCTTGATGTTTCCTCCATGTTTCCTCCATGTGTTCTTCATGTTTCCTTTGTGTTTCCTCCATGTTTCCTCTGTGTTTCCTTTGTGTTTCCTTGATGTTTCCTTCATGTTTCCTCCATGTTTCCTCCATGTGTTCTTCATGTTTCCTTTGTGTTTCCTTCATGTTTCCTCCGTGTTTCCTTCATGTTTCCTCCATGTGTTCTTCATGTTTCCTTTGTGTTTCCTCCATGTTTCCTCTGTGTTTCCTTTGTGTTTCCTTGATGTTTCCTTGATGTTTCCTCCATGTTTATTCTGTGTTTCCTTTGTGTTTCCTTGATGTTTCCTTCATGTTTCCTCCATGTTTCCTACATGTGTTCTTCATGTTTCCTTTGTGTTTCCTCCATGTTTCCTCTGTGTTTCCTTTGTGTTTCCTTGATGTTTCCTTCATGTTTCCTCCATGTTTCCTACATGTGTTCTTCATGTTTCCTTTGTGTTTCCTCCATGTTTCCTCTGTGTTTCCTTTGTGTTTCCTTGATGTTTCCTTCATGTTTCCTCCATGTTTCCTACATGTGTTCTTCATGTTTCCTTTGTGTTTCCTCCATGTTTCCTCTGTGTTTCCTCCATGTTTCCTCTGTGTTTCCTCAATGTTTCCTTTGTGTTTCCTTGATGTTTCCTCCATGTTTCCTACATGTGTTCTTCATGTTTCCTTTGTGTTTCCTCCATGTTTCCTCTGTGTTTCCTCCATGTTTCCTTTGTGTTTCCTCCATGTTTCCTCTGTGTTTCCTCAATGTTTCCTTTGTGTTTCCTTGATGTTTCCTTCATGTTTCCTCCATATTTCCTCCATGTGTTCTTCATGCTTCCTTTGTGTTTCCTCCATGTTTCCTCTGTGTTTCCTTCATGTTTCCTCCATGTTTCCTCAATGTTTCCTTTGTGTTTCCTTGATGTTTCCTTCATGTTTCCTCCATATTTCCTCCATGTGTTCTTCATGTTTCCTTTGTGTTTCCTCCATGTTTCCTCTGTTTCCTCCATGTTTCCTTTGTGTTTCCTCCATGTTTCCTTTGTGTTTCCTTGATGTTTCCTTTGTGTTTCCTCCATGTTTCCTTTGTGTTTCCTTGATGTTTCCTTTGTGTTTCCTCCATGTTTCCTCTGTGTTTCCTCCATGTTTCCTCTGTGTTTCCTCCATGTTTCCTTTGTGTTTCCTCCGTGTTTCCTCCATGTTTCCTTTGTTTCCTCCGTGTTTCCTCTGTGTTTCCTCCATGTTTCCTCTGTGTTTCCTCCATGTTTCCTTTGTGTTTCCTCCATGTTTCCTCTGTGTTTCCTCCATGTTTCCTTTGTGTTTCCTCCATGTTTCCTCTGTGTTTCCTCAATGTTTCCTTTGTGTTTCCTTGATGTTTCCTTCATGTTTCCTCCATGTTTCCTCCATGTGTTCTTCATGTTTCCTTTGTGTTTCCTCCATGTTTCCTTTGTGTTTCCACCATGTTTCCTTCATGTTTCCTCCATGTTTCCTCCGTGTTTCCTCCATGTTTCCTCCATGTTTCCTTTGTGTTTCCACCATGTTTCCTTCATGTTTCCTCCATGTTTCCTCCGTGTTTCCTCCATGTTTCCTCCATGTTTCCTTTGTGTTTCCACCATGTTTCCTTCATGTTTCCTCCATGTTTCCTCCATGTTTCCTTTGTGTTTCCACCATGTTTCCTCCATGTTTCCTCCATGTTTCCTTTGTGTTTCCACCATGTTTCCTCCATGTTTCCTCCATGTTTCCTTTGTGTTTCCACCATGTTTCCTTCATGTTTCCTCCATGTTTCCTCCGTGTTTCCTCCGTGTTTCCTTTATGTTTCCTCCATGTTTCCTTTATGTTTCCTCCATGTTTCCTTTGTGTTTCCTCTGTGTTTCCTCCATGTTTCCTTTGTTTCCTCCATGTTTCCTTTGTGTTGTTTTGTGTTTCCTCCGTGTTTCCTTTATGTTTCCTTTGTGTTTCCTTTGTGTTTCCTTCATGTGTCCTTCGTGTTTCCTCCATGTTTCCTTCATGTGTCCTTCGTGTTTCCTCCATGTTTCCTTCATGTGTCCTTCGTGTTTCCTCCATGTTTCCTTCATGTTTCCTTTGTGTTTCCTCAATGTTTCCTTTGTGTTTCCTTGATGTTTCCTTCATGTTTCCTCCATGTTTCCTCCATGTGTTCTTCATGTTTCCTTTGTGTTTCCTCCATGTTTCCTTTGTGTTTCCACCATGTTTCCTTCATGTTTCCTCCATGTTTCCTCCGTGTTTCCTCCATGTTTCCTCCATGTTTCCTTTGTGTTTCCACCATGTTTCCTTCATGTTTCCTCCATGTTTCCTCCGTGTTTCCTCCATGTTTCCTCCATGTTTCCTTTGTGTTTCCTCCATGTTTCCTTCATGTTTCCTCCATGTTTCCTCCATGTTTCCTCCATGTTTCCTTTGTGTTTCCACCATGTTTCCTCCATGTTTCCTCCATGTTTCCTTTGTGTTTCCACCATGTTTCCTCCATGTTTCCTCCATGTTTCCTTTGTGTTTCCACCATGTTTCCTTCATGTTTCCTCCATGTTTCCTCCGTGTTTCCTCCGTGTTTCCTTTATGTTTCCTCCATGTTTCCTTTATGTTTCCTCCATGTTTCCTTTGTGTTTCCTCTGTGTTTCCTCCATGTTTCCTTTGTTTCCTCCGTGTTTCCTCCATGTTTCCTTTGTGTTGTTTTGTGTTTCCTCCGTGTTTCCTTTATGTTTCCTTTGTGTTTCCTTTGTGTTTCCTTCATGTGTCCTTCGTGTTTCCTCCATGTTTCCTTCATGTGTCCTTCGTGTTTCCTCCATGTTTCCTTCATGTGTCCTTCGTGTTTCCTCCATGTTTCCTTCATGTTTCCTTTGTGTTTCCTCAATGTTTCCTTTGTGTTTCCTTGTGCTTCCTTTTATTTGTATTTTTTGTTGTTGTTCCATGAACTACAACAAAAAATGAAAATGAAATTAAATACCTGATCGATCCAAAACATCGATAATATCGATACCAAGTCGGTATTTTAATGAAACCTTTGGTAAAATCAATACTTTACTTTCACATTCCCTCTTGAAATTTGATTTAATTTTTTTCTTGTAGTTCCTCAGTTCTGCTTTCAGAAACACTTTGTGTGGATTTGCTGTCATAAGATCATGTTTTGCACTTTATTTACTTTCCCATCCATTTAATTCCACTGTAAAAACAGAACAGTTGACCAAACGCTGGACGCCACAACCAGAAATAAAAACAGAGAACAAATGAAATAACAATAAAAACCAGAAATAAAAACCAGAAATAAAAACCAGAAATAAAAACCAACACGTCAAGCTGAGTTAAAAGTCAGAGAGAGAAAATCATCTGTAAGAGAAAACTTAAAATCATACAGAGATTCAGTTTGTCTGATATGTAACTAAATGTTTTGTTTCGTTGTTTCTGTTTATGTTGTTATGAAAGTATGAGGGTGCAGCATGTCAGTGGTGAGGCGTCCGGGGTCAAAGGTCAGGCAGAAAAAGCACTAATTCAAGATTCACTCCTGCTTGTTTCCAGGACAACACATCTGTAAAAAACGATAAAACAGAAACCTCACGGTGTTGCTTCAGGAATCACCTCCAGCTGAAACGATGATTTTATTATTTCTTTGGGGGAAATTCAGTTTAATGAACTGGATCAAACCGGATCCGTTTCTGCAGGATTTTAGTTACTTTTCCCTTAAGACTTAAAGCCCAAAAATAAATCTGCAGAACTTTTGATCCAGAGAACTTCGACCGTTTACAGGAAAGTCTGGATCTCAGGAAGGAAAAAGAAGAGCCGTCTGCTGATGAAGACTTTAACTCGGTCTTTATTTCCTGCGTTTTCTTGTTTTAATGGGTTTTTTCTCCTCAGTAGTTTTCCAGGTTCTTCTCTTCTCTCATTTTTCCTGTCTGGAACATTTGCTTCCCGCTAAGGATTTGTTTTTGCAGCCGATGCGTCAGAGGAGGAAACGAATCCGGAACCAGCAGGAGGAAAGTTTGCTCCAGTTTCCGTGATGCTGCTTAAATCCTGGCAGCATCACGGATCTGCAGCAGCACAAAGTCCAGATCTCCAGTCACAGACAGGAGAACCAAACGGATGCGTCAGCGATGCTTAAGGCCTCACTTTGATTTCAGAGACCAAGGTCAAGGCTTGACCTTCAGGCCTCTGTTACTGGGCAGATTTCCAACACAGAATTTACAGAACAAATAATAAAAAGAAAGAAAAAACTGTTTTAAACAAAAAAACAGGAGATATAGTGACAAACCTGCAGTTTATGTTAGAGTGAGACCTCCTGTTCATACACAAGCTTTGCTGTTCTAATCTTATTTTCTATAAACTCAATTTACAGAAGCAGTTTAGGTCAAAATAACAATAAATCTTACATACTGTAACTGGAAGTACACACACACACACACACACACATATATATATATATATATATATATATATATATATATATATATATATATATATATATATATATATATATATATATATATATATATATATATATATATATATTTTGCGGGTCACCTGGCAAAAGAGTGCACCATCGAAGCAACCGCATAATCAGCACCCTCTGTTGCCCCTCCTTTTTTTCCAGTTTGATGTGTGTGTGTGTGTATAATATGTGTGTGTGTATAATATGTGTGTGTGTGTGTGTGTGTATAATATTTACAATATTATGTGTAAGGAATAAGTAAAAAATGAAATAAGGCAGATTATTTAACTAATAAAACATTTCCCCTGTTATGAGTGAATTAATTTGCCAGTTGAATTGTTTCATGATTATTAATGAATGATTGACTTAAATTGACTTAAAACAAATTCCTCAGTTCTGTTGAAATCTGACTTATAAGTTTATTTTATCTCATTTCAGGTGTATGAAGATATTTGGACCAGATAAATAAAAACACTTGGTAAGATTGTGTGTTTTTACAGTGCATACAGATTTCATATATATTTCAAAAACATTTGTTGAGCAGGTGAAAAAGAAAATGTATTTTAAAAAATCACAAACTAATTTTTGTATTTTTAATTAGATGAATTTTGTGATCTGCCACTTTAAATCAGAAAGTTTTGGCAAAAACTTTTCACATAACAAAAACGACAAGTTTTGGTTCCGTGTAATTTATTACATTATTATTGTATGTATATAATTTCCTGTTTGCATCAGCAGCTTCGGGCCATTTAAATGTTCATGATTCAATAAAATGAGTTGATTTGGACCGAGTCCTCTGCTGTCCTGTAGGACTTGTCCTCTTGTCCTCTGCTGTCCTGTAGGACTTGTCCTCTGTTGTCCTGTAGGACTTGTCCTCTTGTCCTCTGCTGTCCTGTAGGACTTGTCCTCTGTTGTCCTGTAGGACTTTTCCTCTTGTCCTCTGCTGTCCTCTTGTCCTCTGCTGTCCTGTAGGACTTGTCCTCTTGTCCTCTGCTGTCCTGTAGGACTTGTCCTCTTGTCCTCTGCTGTCCTGTAGGACTTGTCCTCTGTTGTCCTGTAGGACTTGTCCTCTTGTCCTCTGCTGTCCTCTTGTCCTCTGCTGTCCTGTAGGACTTGTCCTCTTGTCCTCTGCTGTCCTGTAGGACTTGTCCTCTTGTCCTCTGCTGTCCTGTAGGACTTGTCCTCTTGTCCTCTGCTGTCCTCTTGTCCCCTGCTGTCCTGTAGGACTTGTCCTCTTGTCCTCTGCTGTCCTGTAGGACTTGTCCTCTTGTCCTCTGCTGTCCTGTAGGACTTGTCCTCTTGTCCTCTGCTGTCCCTCTCGGACCTTTTGCTTCTTAGTCTCTTGCTGTGGATCTTCACCCCTCGTGTCTCTTTCTCCTCGTCACGACTCCAGTTTGTGCACGACGCTGCGCCGCCGCACTTTTCCAGATGCAGCCTGCCCTTGCGCGTGCGCGTGTATCTGTGGCGGTGTGTGTGTGCGCATGTGCGTGAGCGCGCGCAGCAGAACGTGAGACTGTTTGTTTACTCAGGTCTCCGGGGTCAGCCTTATCTCCTGCAGCCACTCACGCTGTGATTTCAGACTTTCTACAGCAACTCCTTGTGCGTGTGTGTGTGTGTGTGTGTGTGTGTGTGTGTGTGTGTGTGTGTGTGTGTGTGTGTGTGTGTGTGTGTGTGTGTGTGTGTGTGCGTGTGTTTTACAGGCCATTGTTTTGCCAAATGGTTTTAAAAGGTCCAGGGATTTTTTTGCTCTTGGCCTCCACCTCATTAAAAAACGCTCTGATTTCAAACAGCAGTCAGACAATCAGCAGCTGAAACGTGTTAAAGACATTCACACACACACACACACACACACACACACACACACACACACACACACACACACACACACACACACACTGAATGACACTTAATACCTGTAAAGTAAAAGCTGTATCAGGTCTTCACATGATATCTGTTCCTCCAGGTTTTTATTAAAATAAGTAAAATAACATTAAAACACAACATTGCATGTATCTTCTTTTTAAGAACTGATTTATTTTTGTTAACTAGTTTTTCACTCAAAAACAGAAAATTTCACATTAAATCAAACAAACTTGTAATTTAACTTTGACACATTTAATTCAATTATTTGTTACCAATTAAAGTAATTAAAGTCAGAACTGGATTCTGATTTTAGGTTTAATTTAATGAATCATTTTGCCAAATGCAGATTTGCTGCTTTGTCAATATTTATTTTAAGATGAGTTGGAGAAATAATCTCTGCTGAACGGGTTTATGATGTTCATTTCATTTCTGTTTTTGGAAAATAATTAAAAATAAATCCGACATAATCAGGTTGGGACTCCTTTAAAAAAAGATTTTTAGTCTAAATTTTTTAACCTGACAAAATGAAGGTTAAAAAAAATCTCATCGATTTCAGAAGCACAAAAAGAAACATATCTTTGTTATTATTATTGGTCTGAGATTTTTTAGATGCTTTCTGAACCATAAAGAAATATCTAATGCTTTTGAATCTTGTTATTCATGAAGACCCTCCAGATTAAGATAAATAAAAATAACCCATCAGCTCCAGCTGTTCTCCTGCATCAGGTTTTATTCTGTAAAGAGAATTTAAAACTCTTTTATGAATAATCTTTACGTCAATAATCATCAATCCTTCAAAGATGAAGTTTTCCTGTCTGATGTCCTGTGGGTCGTTTTAGAGTATAAAATGTTGAAGCCCAGCAGAGAGCCGTGTGGAACACCACAGAGTGATCAGCTGTTTGGTGTCTAAAGATGTTACATGTTCATTTGGTCAGAATGTCTCTCCAGCTTTTATCTTTTGTCATTAAACAGTAAATTTCCTTTTATTTTCTATTTTTTAAATCCGGGAGTTGAAGTATTTTACATTTTCAGATTGGGGATCGAATATAATCATGAAAGTTTGAAATGTCCCTTTAGGTAGCAGAAGCGATAAATCAGACACCGACTTCGGCCATTTTCCCCTCATATTACAACATATTCATGATGAATGAAGCTGCAAACAGTAAAATGGGCCCAGTTACATTTAACACGTTTTTTTCTCCAAATCTTTGGCCTCCTGCAGACATGATGACGCCCTGGGCGTGAGCCACCACCTGTCTGAAAAATGAGCAATAAATAATGAGTTAAAGGATTATTAGTTTCTGCTCCGGTCGCTGCTTCAGCCTCCACCCAACACCGCCCTGCCAGCCTCCACTCTGTAATGACCTAAACTTTAATATTTCTAAAGGTTTTCCACATAAATTTCGTTTTTTGTCCGATTTATCCGACATGAGACTGAATTATGATAAAATCTCCTTTTTTGTATTTCCTTTTAACTCATGTAAAGCCTTGTTGCTGAACATATAAATTAAACTACCTTTAGGTTTAAAAATCCAAAACTGCAATGATTTAATAGCTTATATTGAATTTTCCGCAGATTTTTCTTCCCATTAAATAAATAATGAAACATTAAATCACGTCATAAATAGTTAATCTGCGGATCTTTTATGAATGAATGTTGGTCGCTGGTTCATGTGGGGAGGCTGTGTGTGTGTGTGTGTGGGGGGGGGGGGGGGGGGGTTCTGACGTAAACAGACCTCGGATCCGCAGGTCACGACGCACGGCAGACCCGCGCCCCGCCCCCGCGCCGCTGCGCCTTTATAAACGGCCCGGAGCCCACCGACCCCCAGGCTGAGCGCTCCGCGTCCACCGCAGCTGGGAGCCGCTTCTGGGAACCTGGAGCCACGGAGGGGAACAACGTCAAACTAAAGGTTCGTTCTGCTCAGAACCAGGATCAGAACCAGGACCTGAACCAGCCTGATCCTGGTTCCTGAGTCCAAACGGAACATTTTCAGACTCAGGTTGAATAATCAGATCCATTTGTGACTGAAGCTGGTTTGTGCCTGCAGAAAGAGGAGATGGAGGTTTGCCACACTGGATTCTACACTGAGGACTTCAGCACACAGGAAGTACCTGCAGGCTTCGACTTCACGTCTTATGGTGAGTTCAGGTTCTGCTGGTTCCTCTCTGACCCGGAGGAGGAGGAGGAGGAGGAGGAGGAGGAGGAGGAGGAGGAGGAGGAGGAGGAGGAGGAGGAGGAAGGCTCTGCGTGTTTATCTGAGGTGTTTCCTCTGAGCTGAGCAGCTGAAGGACGCAGGAAGTGCTGCAGACTGTGTCATCACGTCTGTCAGAGGGCCTCAGCCAGACCCTGACCCGGGTCGGGCCGGACCAGGCCGGGTGGTCAGGCTGAAGACTCGCTCCGTCTGTCGTCTCTAATCCTTTCCTCCAGATTTCCTCCTCCAACAGATTTAGAGTCCGGCCTCCTCTTCCTCCTCCTCCCATCCCTCCATCACTCCCTCCGCTGGCGTTTCCTCCCCTCCCTGCTCAGCTTCCTCCCTGCAGCGTCTCCATCCATTCATGTCATTCACACTCAGAGCATCAGTCGCTTCCTCCTGCTGATGAGCCGAGCAGCTAAACACGCTGCTGCATTGAGTTATCGCATTTAACTGTTTAAAGTTAGAAATAAAGCCTCCATGCAGAGAGAATTTAAAACATGGTTGAAGTGATGAAGATGGCGCCGTGGAGGCCAGAGCTCATTCAGAACCAGGAGTTTGATCGAAGCTTTTCAGATGGTTCTGTTTGCAGCTTCATTTCATTTATTAAAGTCTAAACTAAATTGTCAAATTTTCCTGTGACCTGCAGGTAAAACATGAAAAGGTTTTATTAATGTTTGCTGCATTTTTCCTCTTTTCCCGTCAACATTTTGACATTTAATCCTGGATGTGAGTCAGAGGATCAGTTCTGATCCAGACCTGAACTGAGGCAGGGAGGAACCATCTAACTGTGTGTGTGTGTGTGTGTGTGTGTGTGTGTGTGTGTGTGTGTGTAACCTCCAGACTGTCCAGGTGAAGACCCGTCCCTCCTGTTGGACAGTAAGGCCTTCGGGCCGCAGCAGTACTACCCAGAACCTCCTAAAGCTCCAAACATTTACCACCACAGCAAAGGTAAAACCTCCAGGCTCTTCCTGCTAACGCTCCGCTCTGCTCCGGGTCTGAATGTTCTGATGGAACCGTCTTCCTCAGCAGGTACTGCCGATACCGGACTCTTCAACCTGGACTCACACCAGGACTTTACCTGGTTGTACCCACACGGTGAGGCCGGACCGCGGAGCGCTGACCGGCTGCCTCTGAGGTTTGTTTGGTTGTCTGACCATCTCCTTCATCCCCAGACGGTCTGACTCTGGACCAGAACCAAACTGGGTACCAGGAGGCCCTGCAGACCTACCAGAACCTGCCTCAGGCCGGACCGTTCAGCCCGGGCCTGGAGGGCAGCCACAGCCCGTTCCTGACCCGGAGAGGATCCAACCCGTTCCAGAGTGAGAGCTTGAGCCCAGCAGCTCCGGAAAGTTACACTGTAAAAAATGATTCATTTATCCTGTCAGATCATTTTACAGTCATATTCCCACCATGACATTCAGACATGTATAAATGTCCAAACTAAGTATTTTATTCACAGGTTTAGTTTCAAACTAAATATTTAGTTTGAAACTCAATATTCTTATTGTGATGTTTAACTCTGACATTTCTAAATGTATGGATAACATGGTGAAAATATGACTGACAGGATAAATAAACCAAAATATTTCTGTTAATTTTTACAGTGTAACTTTTCAGGCGGCCTCCCTTACATCCCAGCCCTCCCACATTCCCGGTATTCCCGTTTAACTCCGGATCTTTCCGTGTTTCTCCAGATAAAAGCGATCAGAGTTTCTACGACTCAGACGGACACAGACAGGTTTCTCCCTTCTGGCCTGAATATTCACCTCCCAGCTTCACCTCCAGCCCGCTTCACCCTCCTCCTCCTCCTCTTCCTCCTCCTTCTTCTTCCTGCCCGTCGAACCCCAGCACTCAGCCTGCAGAGCACTACTGCCCCCGTGTGGCCAAACGCAAGAACACCCACCTGCAGAGGCCAGAGAGGGAGGGGCAGGTAACGGGCATGTCCGCGTATCCAGGTCTGAAGAATCCAATCCGGAATGATTTCAGGTGAAGAGATGAAACATTAAAGTTTCTTCCGGTTCTCCAGGTTCTGGTCCGATCCAGCTGTGGCAGTTTCTCCTGGAGCTTCTTCTGGACTCCGCCTGCCGGACCTTCATCTCCTGGACCGGAGACGGATGGGAGTTTAAGATGTCTGATCCCACCGAGGTGAGGAACGGTCCAGGTTCTGGTTCTGGTTCTGGTTCTGGAACCCGAGCCGAGGTTCTCCTCCGAACCTTTTAGATCCTCTGATTTTTAAAAAAAACGGATTTTGGAAGAAAAGTCACAACAAAAGAATAAAACAGATGAAAAGTCGGTTTTGATTAAAATGTCATCAGTGAAGGTTCATAAATATTAATCTGAGAAAAAATTATAATAACTGAAAGAACAGATTAAAAATAAAACACCTCTTACAAAAAACATCACAGATAAATGAAAGTTTTATTTTTAAATGTGTTATTCATTAATAATTATTGTTAGCTATTTTTGACTGGTAAAATACAACCTATTGATTATATATTGATGGATAAACAGCCTCTGGTGATAAATGACACATCAAGTTTCAGATGAAAGGATTTCAGAAACTGGAAATGGAAAAAAAATCCGACACAAAAACACTGCATAAAAATGTTGAATAATTAGTAAAAACATTAAATAAATGTAAAAAAAGAATAAATCAGAGCTTCACCTGAAACATTCCTCAACACAGACTTAACTTTTGCTTTTCCATCTATTCCTCATAAGAGATTTATCAGGATTTATGGAGAAAATGAATCATGAAAAGACTCATTTATGTTTTCATGAACTGTTTCTGTCATTGCTCTGATCTTAAAAACGACAAAAATATAAGTTCTGATCAAAATGAAACCATGAAAATTATCCTCTGAACCTGCAACATTTACATAATATTTATATTAATCAACGCACATCGTCTCTTTTTAAAGAACTAAAGAGCTGAATGTTGGTCGTTTGTTTGTTAGCTGCCAGTAAACTGAAGGTTTCTGTGAATCATCAGCTGACTGAGCAGCCATGAAACGACGATTTGATTCTCCTCCACTGCAAACATCAGATTTAAAAACCTGCAGGAAGAAGAAACACATGGAGGCTTTACAACATGATAATGAACTGAAACTGAAATAACTGAACACTAAAGAAGTTCTGAGGAATGTCTGCAGATTCTGGATGAAAACATTTCAAACCAAAACTTTCAGTTTTTTACCTCAATGTTTAAACACAGTTAAAGATATTGAATTATTAGCATCTCTGATTTTTAGTGTGATGTTTGGTTGATCTGCAGGGAAGCGTTTGATTCAGAGCCACATCTGTCCTGACCTTTGACCCGGTGTGAGCAGCTGTTCGTCTCCACATCAGACTAACAAATTCATCCCAGTTCAAATCAACATTTTCTGCTCAGAACAACAAAAATCTCAGCAGGAACCGTTTGATGTTGACGCTGCATTAGTTTATTATATTCGCTTTGAGAAGTTAACAGAGTTTTGAAACGTGAAAAACTAAAATATTCAGACATCAGTGATGAGATTTAATTATTAACACGTAGAAATGCATCATCAGCACAGATCTGGGAAGCTTTGGGTTTTAAATCCAGGATTTTCAACACGCTGACCTTTGATGTTTCAGACTCAGCTGAATTTTTACGGTCATAATTAAATCCTAATTATTCGGTTTCTTGTTCCTGCAGGTGGCCAAACGCTGGGGTCAGTGCAAGAACAAGCCGAAGATGAACTATGAGAAGCTGAGCCGCGGCCTGCGCTACTACTACCACAAAAACATCATCCACAAGACGGCGGGCAAACGCTACGTCTACCGCTTCGTCTGCGACATGCAGGGCATGCTGGGAAAAACGGCGCAGGAGGTGCTGAGCAGCCTGAGCGTCTCACCCACGAACACAGAGACATGGCCGGCCTCTGGGGCGGCGGCCGAGCCCAGCGGCGGGGCCTGGTGAGGGCTCGGTCCGGCCGGGTCCAGCGGCGGGGCCTGGTGAGGGCCCGGTCCGGCCGGGTCCAGCGGCGGGGCCTGGTGAGGGCCCGGTCCGGCCGGGTCCAGCCGAGCCCAGCGGCGGGGCCTGGTGAGGGCCCGGTCCGGCCGGTCCAGCGGCGGGGCCTGGTGAGGGCCCGGTCCGGCCGGGTCCAGCCGAGCCCAGCGGCGGGGCCTGGTGAGGGCTCGGTCCGGCCGGGTCCAGCCGAGCCCAGCGGCGGGGCCTGGTGAGGGCCCGGTCCGGCCGGGTTGGGTCCGGCCGGGTCCGGTCCGGCCGGGTCGCAACATCAGGAACTCTGCCAGAACCAGAACATCCTCAGAGGATAAATCTGCTTCAGGAAATGTAGTAAAACAAACAAAACAAAACCCAAAACCTTGTTTCATGCTAAATGTGTGAAACCTCCGTCCGTCCGGCCCAGAGAAGCACCAGGCCTCACATTTCACCCGATGCTGAGAGGACAAGAGTAAATATTGTTAATAAGACTGTCTTATAGAGTTTTGTGCATTTATATTATTATTATTATTATTGTTTTTTATACAAAACTCATTTCTACCTCCTTTGCTACAGAGAAGAACAACCTGGTGTTTAGTTCAGACACCTGGAGAAAATATTTTTATCGGTTTCTGATGAATATTTGTGTAAATAAAACCTTTTCAGACAAAGACTGTGTTGAGACTTGTTATATATTTTATTTATTTCAAACAGACAGAAAAGACAATCAAGAAAAAGGAAAACAAAATAAAATAGAATGAAACAAACGTAATAAATAAACATGTAAACAAATGATTCTGCCCATGTGACATGCACATGTTATATTCTCTGTTCAGCAGGTAGAAGATATAATATCTTATAATGTCCTACCCTTTTCCTACTTATCAATTTATAATCAATTAACTTTCAGATCATCAAAAAGAGAAAACTTGTTTCCGTTTTACATGATGTTCGATCATGTACAATTATTTAAATATCATCGATTACATTTTTGAGCCAGTAGGTGTCGCTTTTGGCTGATTCTTCCTGCTTGTTGAACAATTTTACTGTATTTTATGTGAGAATAAAACGACGTGAAGTTTTCTGTGTTAAATGCGGCAGTTCTGAAGCTTCACTTGAATAAACTGACTGGAAACATTTATGTGAATTTATTAATAAGTGATAAAATGGCTGTGAATCTTTCATTGAAAAAGCATTTCATTTACAGACATGGAAATTAAAAGATTATGCCACGACTGTGAAAACATTTAGGTAATTTGTTGAATTGTAGATTTTTTAAATGAGTTTATTATGAAATGATTCACATTTTTGCATTTTTGCAGTTTGTTGATGAATTGTTTAGATTTTACTGGCTGTTGCGTTTTTTATGAGCTCATTGGAAATTTGGCTGCTTGATAATCTAATAAGGAGGAGCTGCTGACGTCATCATCATCATCATCATCATCATCATCATCATCATCATCATCATCATCATCATGTCCTGGATGAGTTTTGGTGAAAAATAGTTTTTCTTCATTTAACTTATTGACATTATGCTGGACTTTGTGATAGTCGGTGAGCTTTTCCATTATAAGGTCTGTTGCTGACTGGAGGCGGCCGTGAGCAGCTGCAGCAGCAGCAGCTGCAGCAGCAGCAGCAGCTTCAGCAGCAGCTTCAGCAGCAGCAGCAGCAGCAGCAGCAGCTTCAGCAGCACCAGCAGCAGCTTCAGCAGCAGCAGCATAATGCTAACAGTTTGCAGATGTAATCATGAGCCAAATGCAGTCAGCTGTTAATCCCTTCACGATACGTCTGCTGCTTGGTGTGACTAGTTCCTCTGCTTACAGCCTGAGTTTTCTCTCTTTCACTCAGATTGTCTCTGGTAGATTTTCTACTGGGCCAATCAGAGGGCAGAAGCAGTTGTGATCGATGATGTTGATTTTCTACTGTGTTTTAAAATAGTAGTATAGTTTTAACAATGACAGCAGAGGAAGCTAAAACAAAATTAGTTAGTGTTGGTCATGTTTCCAAATTAATACTCTATAAGAATCTATTTGATGTCAGGCTGCAACTATTCATGTCATTTATGTTGAAAAATATCCCATGTTCACTTCTCTCCTCCAAAGCAGCAAATCGTTTAAAACTGCTCTGCACCAGCAGGAAGTTTCTAAAGACGTTCAGTTTTTATTTTGGCTGATTTTCCTGCCATGTTTAGGATTCATGTTCCAGTTTGTGTTTCTACAGCATCAGATTGTAGTTCACACCGTACATGTCCTGTAAAGCTGCTGATCACATGACTTACTGAGCATGCTCCATGACCTTTGACATCCAGCAGTAAGTGTGATGCTGCAGAACCGCCCTGCTGCTCTGCAGGTGGAGCGAAGTGGAAGTTCAGGTTGAACAGATAAGCGAGCAGATAGGAGGTCCAGCTGAGGAGGAGCCTCCATGGTGCCTTCAGGGACCTGCAGGAAAACTGAAGATGCTGCTTTAAAATAAGCAGCTCAGCTGCACTTCCAGAGACACTGACATCTTTAATAATATCTAAGACATCTGCATATGAAACAACACGTCTGTAGCCCTGGGAGGAATTTATCATTTCAATAAATATCATAGAAATTAGATGGAGAAGGACGAGTCAAACAACATTTCCCCATAGCATTTGAATGCATCACTTTAAGGAGTGGAAAAGTGTCAGCAGCTGATTTAAGCCCAACGCCTGCTGCCACAGCCACAGTGCCTCTGCATCCACTCAGTGAGAAATGGCTCCCAAAAAGCCCACACAGATTCTAGAAGATGTCCTGGAGAACCTGTCAGAGAGGAACTTTAAGAAGTTCTGCTCAGGACTTGTGGGCCGGGATAAACGTGTGAAGAAGAACCAGGTGGAGAAGAAAGACTTCTTGGAGGTTGCAGAGGTGATGATTGATAAATATGCAGATGAAGCTCTGAAGGTGGCCGAGGAGCTGCTCAGAGATATGGACTGCGAACAGGCAGCAAACGACCTGGGTAAATACAGAAACATCATCTGGATCCATTTGTCTTCAGGAGAATGAAAACATTTCTACTGTTTGTCTGATTTCTGATTTCACAGAGTAAAAGTTAAACCATCTCACTACAGAAAACTGTTATTTGTACTGGATCGGTTCTGATCCAACTGCAGCTGATCTCAGGATGCCTCCTAAAATAACAGCTCCATCAGTTGGAGCTGCCCTGGCTATAACAGATGATTTTATACAGACATACATTTAAAATGTTATATTTAAATGGAATATGATTAGGTACAATAGTTGGAAAAGAGGATAAATATATTTTATATGGTTAACTTTGGTTAACTTTGGTGCTAAAATGTTTTGGAAACAATCATAAAAAAGCTTAGAGCTTAATATTTTAAACAGTAGATCCTCATATCTTTATTTAAAAAACACGTCTGTGTTACACATATCTATGCTGCCATTATAATGATCACACTGTATTCTTCTATGTTGTTAACCTGCAAAAATGGGCAAAAATGCATGTAATTTGGTTTTAAGTTGTTGATTTCTTGTGCTTTGCAGTTGAAGAGACTAAAGAGGCAGGTTTATATTGGGTAGCTGATTCCCCCAGTGGTGAGTTTTTCTTTTAAACATGAGGAACAAAAACTCAGACGTTCAGAGATTGTAAAAATCTAATTTAAGATAAATGATCATTATTGTGACATACATTTTTAAAACAATGCATGACCACGAGCTCTCCTTTGAAACTTAAAGTATTATTTCAGTAATTGGGTAAGCGATTGATTATTAATAAATTCTATATTATATTATATAATATTGGATATTCCCCAAAAAACCAATGAAAACCCAAACAAATCTGTGGAAAACGGGACGAATGTTGTGCGAACAGCACTGAGCATTCATCACCAACTCGTTGGTGGAAGTGAGAGCGTTGCACAACAAATTCAACCAGAACAAATGGCTCTAAATAATAAAACATCATTTAATGAAGCTTTGAGGTGCATCATTACAGCGTTAAAGTCAACTGTCATATTCTTCAGTCATTCAGTCATGGAGGATGTTATCTTCCTTACATCTCCAGAGCAATTGGTTGTCTGGAGGACGTCTGCACAGAGCAGGTCCTCATCCCCCAAAGTGTCTCTGCAGAAGGAAACTGTGATCAGCCCCTCAGTGCCTCAAACTACCAGGAACCACACAGGAAAACCAGCCAGCAAGTTATGCAGGCAGATCGAGACAGACCGGTTTGACTTGGTAAAATGTTCAACTGCAGATGTTTACATGCAGAGCAGAGGCTTTTAAATCACAAACAGTCCACTGATTAAACAAGGAGTTGAAAACAAGCAGATTCTCCTACAACCTGCACAACAAAAAAACAAAACAGACATGAACAAACCCACTTTAAGAAATGTATTTAATTTCTACAGAAAGCAATCAACAGGCAGGAGAAGGAGAATATTTTTCAATCTTTGTTTTGTTTTCTTCTCATCAAACAAAATCCATATTTTTCCCCTTTCCTTAAAGAGGCACACAAACATTTCAACAAATGTTTTACCCAGGAGCCAAAGAGTGTTGGCAACACATGCATCTAGATAATGGATTCATAAATGTGCTCTAATAAACGTCACCTGAACTTTTCCTTCTTTACTCCACCAGAAATGACAGTGAAAGACTTTTGGATGTCCAAAAAGGATGATCCAGAGGTCAGTGATCTATTATCCTGAGTGAAATATACTTACAGAAAAATGTAGCATAATTTGGCGTTCTGGATGTATTACCAATCTATATATATTTATGTAAATAATGACATCTTTATTTGATTTTTGCTCATCTTTTTCTCACTGTAATGTTAATTTTACCTGGACTTATAACAGCAGGTTCCAGTTCAGCCGTTTCTCTTGTTTCCTTTCTCTCCATGTCTGTCAGGTTTACTCTGTGACTGAAAACAACTACAGGAACCGAGTAGCTCTGCTGATCACCAACATCAAGTTCTCTGATGAGAAACTGAGCAGACATGGAGCAGAGAAAGACGAGGAGAACATGGAGAAACTCCTCCAAAGTCTGGGATACGAGGTGGTAAAATACCAAAACCTCACTGGAAAGGTACTTTATTCCAACTGGGAGGAAATTCAAACTGGTTCTTGTCTGGTGGATGAATAAATGTAAAAACTGGTTACATGATTTCCTGTCTCCTTCAGCGGATTGATGAAGCTTTGAAAGACTTTGCCAAACATCCCAAACTGAAGCAGACTGACAGCGTGTTCGTGGTCATTATGTCTCACGGCAAACTGGGGAAAATTCTTGGGGTTGACTGTAAAGAGGGAAACCCTGATGAATTTGCAGTCGACAAAATTTACAAATACTTGAACTCCAATGGCTGTCAGGCACTAATAAACAAACCAAAGGTCGTCATCCTGCAGGCCTGCAGAGGAGGTGACTTAGATCTGCTACTAAAACTCACTGAGATCATTTCAGGCTCTTTTCTTACCTGAGTGTCATTTTTAACTTTCAGTGAGAAGTGGAGCCACTACTTGGGTCCATGATGGTGAAAGCACCGGGCCCCCTGCTGCTCTGCCTGAGGAACAGGGACCAGAGCTGGAAAAATCTGCACACGTAGAAAAAGACTTCATTGCTCTTCTGGCCAGCACTCCTGGTGGGTTTAGTCAAACTTTAGAGAGACCTGCTCTCATGTCCATGACTTCCTCATGTCTGTTCGTCTTCCTGCAGACAACAAGGCGTACAGAGAGACAGCAAACGGGTCCATCCTCATCCAGAACATCGTGAAGGTTTTCACTCCAGAATCTTATCAGAAACACATTATTGATCTTTTCACCAAGGTACGAAAAAGATATGATTTCTGAAATCAACTTTCAATTAATTTTGACTGTTTTAAAGCCAAATAAGTGATAGACGTATAGAAACAGCAGAGAAATAGTTTACTGTTGGAATGCGGCCTTAAAGAAACGAGTTTCCCCAGACATTGAGGTTCACCTGCATCTGGACATCAGGTTACCTCAGCTACACCGTAAAGACGGCGTTTCCTCCAATGGGCATCCAGGGTCACATTAACAGAACATTTTCTGTATTTGACCGTTTGTTTGTTTATTTATTTCATTTTGACAGGTTATAATTCACAGGCACAGATATTATAAACTTTGCACAGAGGCAGCTAAACTCAGGCAATAAAGAAAAGTCCTTTCTGAATATCATCTCATGAACTAAATGCGTCTTTCAAACCTGGAGCTGAAGAGTGATGGATGTACGTCTGATATGGCATAAAATTCATATCACAATGTCTACTGTGATGGGTGGCAGTACCAATGTATGACATTATGTTTTTGGATAAAACTTACAAAAATCACATAGTAATTGAGTGGAATGTATGTATTTGTGTGTTGAACCCTGTTGTATGTTGGTTTTGTAATGTTTGTAACTGTTTTGCTTTATGCAGCATTTATTAATGGTTACTACCTGGTTGAATCAAAGCAGGGCCGGCCCCAGACTCCATGGGGCCCTGAGCCAAATCTGGTTTTGGGGCCTCTAGTTCTGCTAACAATGTGGACTGGCTGGAGCCAGCAGTCAGATCCTTCACACACCTGATATAAACTTATTGCATCTCTGGCAGTTTACATTATATACATATGTAATATAAGATACATTTATTGGCCAACTGATTTATCAACCAGTCGATTTCTGGGAGCCGATTTCCTTAATTCTGGGGGATCGTGATTGGCCGATACTTACATGTGAAGCTGATCTTATCTTCATCAGCAAAGGTTCATAAATCCTGTTACCAACTCAGTGACTTTATTGCTATATTTAGCAACATTTCAGACAAAAAAAATTCATATCAGGCAAAATCAAAACCAGCAGCTCAGGCTTTTTAAAGATCGGTAACCAGGAATCGGCCATAAAACTGCAATCAGTGCAGCCCTACACACATGTTCATGTCATTCTTTGATTAACTAAATTTCTCTAAAGCTAAGTTACTTCAATAGCTACAAATGTAATTTACACCAGGTGAGTTTTTCTCCCCTGAGAATGTGGACCGGTACCGGTACTGGACTGATTCTGAGCCTTCAAATAATTTTAACAGAAGTTTCTCATAACTTAGAAGTTGACGTAAAATAATGTTTGTTTTAGCCACAAAATGCTTTTGCTCAGCAGCAAACAGCAAATCCCAGCTGCAGCTCAGAGCAGCTCATCAATGTGGCCTGACGTAGAAACATTTTGCTAGACGATGTCAGACATTGAGAAGTTTTAATTATTGTTATCAAACTCGGCATTTTGAAGCCAACGGTACCTCAGAAAACAGGAGAATTAATTCATTTAAAGTTAAACTCAGTTTAAACCCTCGCATGAATGTTTGGCTGTTGAACTGGATCATTCCAGGTCACCATCAAGCTAATTTTAGTAGCTTTAGAAATCTTTTACATTACATTACATTACCAAGGCTCATTAAAACAAACCTTTATCTTGGCTCTTTTCTATTCTCCCTCTTTCATGTCTCCTCCGCTGAAGGAGACTTTGTTTTTGCTAACTTCACTTCTGACCGGAAGCGTGCGGTACCTACCGCGGCCACCAGGGGCCCAGAGAACCATTTTTTTTCTTTTTATCCATAAAATAATGATTTCTACAGACATGATCAAATATATATTATTGTAAAAACAAATCACTTCATAGTGAAATGATGTGTTTTTGACATTATAATGACAGAAATTATTAAAAAATAAATAAAAATCAGCTCCTCTCAGACCCAGGCCACCCCACTCACTGTGCAAGTTGAATGTTTTTCTCCTGGTCTGATTGGTCAACCGGCTCACGGTCTGAAGAGATTGTGTGATTTAAACCCCATGAGTGTTTTTGCTCTGTGCGTGGTCCAATGTGGTCGCACTGACCAGTGTGACTTTTAACAAGAGTTTTTTTCTCTCGCTCTCGAACCCGTGACATTGTGCCATGCTCCTCCTGAGCATCATGCAAAACCATGGAGGTCAAACCAGAACCAGGTCCAGATTATTGTGGTCTCAGCCGTGCTGCTGCCCACTTGCTCTGCTTTGATGTCAGCGGTTGTTGACTACAGATCTCTATCACAGGACAAATTAACATCGTTTAACCATATTCCATATTTATTGCACATTCCTACAGTTAGTCTGTAACGATGCTGCTGATTTATTCAGGAACCTTTAGCTAATTGTTGACTCTGTTTCAACTCCACAGGTCCAGGACTTTGTATCGAAATGTGGCGACGACAAACAGAAACAGATGCCAGTTATTGACAGAATGACGCTGAACAAGAAGTTTTACCTCTATCCTGGACTCCTGGACAACTAATATGACATGTTTTAATATGATAGGAAGCAGAACTTTCAGTACTTTTTCTCTGTCCGATTATGTAACTGAGCAGTAAGTAAATGTGACAAGTTTCCCAGAAGCCTTTTGAGTTACGAGATTCTGAAACTGTGGATTCTAAACTTCATGATATCAAACATTGACAAAGAATGAGGAAGATATGATCAGTTTCAAAGTTTTCCCCAAACTGCTGATCTGTTCATCTACGTTACTTTGCATTAACTCCACCTTCAGCTCTGACTGTCAACAGGAAGGTGAGCAGAGAAAAACTCTCATTAACCAGCTTCTGTTTGCTGATCTAGCTGGAAAGATTTATTTCTATCAGTTTTCACTTCTTTGCCCAGCAGGGCTGTGAGTTTCTGTCTTGTCAGTGTTTGTCTGTAAAAGTCTGAATTCACTTTAACAAGAAATCTACATCACAACATCATCAGTGGCTTCAGTGAGTGTTTGGCAAAAGGAATGACAAAAAAATAACTTTATTCTACATCTATGTACATTATGGCCAATTTAAATGGCACATAGTTTTAAATCAGTGGTTGTTGGATCATCATGATTTTGTGGTTTTTGTTTCTGGTTGTTCATGGTTCAAAGTTTTGTTTTTTTAGTTTTTCTTTGTAAGTTTGTCTGAATGATTCTGGGGTTCCCCTTCCTGAATAGTTTCTGTTATTTCTGTAAGTCTTTCATGATCTGTGCTTTCAGCTCCTCGGCCTTTTGAAAGTAATCAAGCCCGTTGCATCTACCTGTGTTCCTGTGTCTCATGCTGCTCACCTGTTTCACCTGGCATTAAACTCCTGTCATTTTCACTGCTGGATTCTAGTTTCTGATTCAAAGAATCGACATGCAAGGAAGGCAGCAGGTGTGCGAATGACCCGTTCCCAAGAAAGTGACAAAAAATGACAATACAGGACTCTTCTGAGGTCCTGCAATTAGAATAATGAGTAAACTTTAAAATCTTCTCCGTCGAGCTCATACCAAGCATAATACAGCAGGTGTCCACACTTTTCTTCTCTGAAACCAACTTTGACACAAATAAGGTATTCACAATAAAGGAATTTAAATTAAATGTCTGATTTATTCATTGTTTTTGTTGGTTGGAGATCTGTGTCGAACTCCTATCAGGCCTAATAAAATAACCCAGGCAGCAAAACAATGCAAGAACCAGACAGGATCCAAAAAATGCAGAACTGTGGAAAAATATTTTATATATATTCACAATCACTTTGTTACAGTTTCACAGCGAGGCATGATTTCAACCATCAGCAGGAGGGAGAGTCTCCCCTGATCTCAGCCAACAGCTTTTAAAGCATCAGGGCTGATTAATTCCATTTCCAGGTGTGTTCAATTATATGTCTAGAAAAACATTTACATAATTACAATTAACTTTAACAACTTCAAAACTAAAACACAATCTGGGCCCAAAACGACGTCCAAATCTTCTCCCCTCCCTCTCGAACACCGTGGCCTACACCAGGTCCCTAATGGATGCGTTTCCATGGCAACACATGACCAGGTGACCTCAAAGGGAAGGAGACGATGACTGGAACAAAATCTCAAATAAATCGGGGTTAAACTTTTTCCCCCCAAACAAAAACAATACAGTTAAACTGGTTAGAATGTAGAAAGCACAAAATGAGCCCCTGTTGGAGGCAGTGAATCCCTCAGCACTGGCACATGGCCGCGGAAACTGGGGTCACCAAAGGCTCTCCGACCCGGAGGATCACATTTATCTGGTCAGATGAGACAAGGAGGTTACCAAGTCCATCACCAGGCCAAATCCCTGCCGCAAAGTTCAGAGGCAGCATCATCCGCATACCTGTCAAGGTTCCCGTTTTGGCCGGGAAACGTCCATATCTTACCCCTCTGTCCCAGCATGCTCCTGGAATGTTCCCGTCAATTTCCTGTACTATAGTAATCATGTCTCCATCACCACCGTGGCCCCGCTCTCATGGCAGCCACCCCCCCGTTACGGTAGTTTAGATAAATTTGGGATTTTTATGAATTTATAAAATTGGGTCTGATAGTTCAATGTGAACATGAATCAAACTTTCTGAGATGATGCTCCTCTGTTCACAGATAAAGTTCTGTTAAGCCTCGGGCCTTTTAAACTTGGCAGCTGAAGTTGTGTTCAATAACCACAGTTTTCCAGTGAAAGGTCTTAGACTGCTGTGGGCGTTTACTGCAAGACTTTTATCAGTTTCTCATGTTGCTGTGCAAGAATTTTAACCCATTCTTGACTGGATTGCTTGCATGTTCAGACAGAATCGCTCACTTTTGACTCTGGAGTACTTCCCTACATAAAGAGGTGAACAGTCAACATGGTATCAGAGAACTGTAAAATAAGCTCTAAGCCAATCAACTCTTCTGTCATCTCCAAGTGCAGAAATAACCATCCATCCATCCATCCATTTTCTTGCACCCTTTTTCCCTCAGTGGGGTTGGGAGGATTGCTAGTGCCTCTCCAGCCAACGTTTCGGGCGAGAGGCGGGGTCACCCTGGACAGGTCGCCAGTCTGTCGCAGGGCAACACAGAGACACACAGGACACACAACCATGCACACACACACTCACACCTAGGGACAATTTGGAGAGACCAATTAACCTGACAGTCATGTTTCTGGACTGTGGGAGGAAACCGGAGTACCCGGAGAAAACCCACCATGCACAGGGAGAACATGGAGACTCCAAGCAGAAAGACCAGGGCCGGGAATCGAACCCTGAACCTTCTTGCTGCAAGGCAACAGCTCTACCAACTGCGCCACTGTGCAGCAACCTTGATGAGTTTTTATACAAAATGTTTCTGACCTGAAACATGAAGGTTAAATATGACTAGATTAGCCACTTTTTTGACATTTTTTAAGTTTTGAGTCAATATTTACCCCAAGAAACTTAAATGTTGGCAGCAATTTTCTCCGTACCATACATAAAAATCAAACCGTCTCATGTTTAGAGGGTTTTTGGTTTCAAGATGGTGGAGGATGTGAGATGCTTCCTCAGTGTTTTAGAGAAATTGGATGGTGTTTTAAAGAACAGTAGAAAGTTACAGTCTGTTTTCTCGTTTGGTCACATTGTGAAGAGCTGGAGCCTCATTTTGATCGTTCCTGTTAAACTGGGATGGACTCAGTGACACGAGGAACCAACTCAACAACTTTAAGGCTTTTTAACTAAACCTTTCTGCACCCGAAACACAAACAAATGTCTCTCATGCTTTCAGATTAAGATGAAGTGTTTCGGCTGTTTTGCAGTTTTCTGGAAGCTTGTTCCAGATTTGTGGTGCATAGAAGCTGAAAGCTGCTTCTCCGTGTTTGGTTCTGGTTCTGACCCAGAGGACAGTCCAGCAAGACGTCATGTGAAGGGAGCATCAGAGCCAGAACCGTGCTGAAAGGTCAGAACAGAACATCCTGCCTTCTGGGAACGACATACGGGAAGAGATCATCCTGTTCTCCGTAAAAAAATATCCCTTACATTTCTGCTTGGTTACATTCAGACGTGTTTAGGATTCATGCTCCAGTTTGTTTTTCTACAGAACGAACATCAACATGCCAAGACGAAGTGTGATGCTGCAGAACCGGCCTGCTGCTCTGCAGGTGGAGCGAAGTGGAAGTTCAGGTTGAACAGATCCGTCTGCAGATAGGAGGTCCAGCTGAGGAGGAGCCTCCATGGTGCCTTCAGGGACCTGCAGGAAAACTGAAGCTGCTGCTTTAAAATAAGCAGCTCAGCTGCACTTCCAGAGACACTGACATCTTTATAATGCATAAAATCTGCATATAAACATGAAATATCTGCAGCTCTGTGAGGAATTTTTCATTTTAATACATATTATTCAAATTAGATGGGAAGTGATTAATGAAACAACATTTTCTCATAGCATTTGAACACACCACTTTAAGAAGAAGTGGAAAAGTGCCAGCAGCTCATTTAAGCCCAGCGCCTGCTGCACCAGCCACAGCGCCTGCTGCATCATCTCAGTGAGAAATGGCCACAAAAAGACCCAAAAGGATTTTAGCTGATGTCCTGGAGAACCTGGACGAGAAGAATTTTAGGAAGTTCTGCTCAGCACTTATAGACTGGGATAAAAAGGTCAAGAAGGGTCAGGTTGAGAATAAAGACTTCCTGGACGTTGCAGATGTGATGGTCAATGTTTATGACAAAGACGCCCTGAAGGTGGCCGAGGAGCTGCTGAGAGATATCAACTGTGCAGGAAACGCCAACAACCTGGGTAAATATCTCCACAGCGTCAGGATCCATTTACTCCTTCTATGCTGAGATGTGTGTGGTTCATCAGGAGAATTCAAACATTTAGATTGTTTTGTCTTCAGAATCCACCATGTTTGATTGTTTTTACTGATTTCAGACAGATAACTTGTACAGTAAAATCCTCCAGGCTGACCCAGACATCTGACAGCTTCCTTCTGTTGACTCAGTAAGCTGATGCAGAAAAACAACACAAAGAAGAAAACCCTGAAAATCAGGCGGTCTGAGCTGAATTTCTCTTCAGTTTTGTCTTTTTTGGAAGAAAACTTGACAAACTGAGCAGTTTAGTTCTGACTGCCGTGTAAGTGTTAGGCTGGGTTTAGTTCTGGATCACTGCTGATCCAAACTGCATGTGTCATCAGGTTAAAGGTTAAACAGGCTTCACTGCTGCTGGAAAACGTCAACAAGGTCATTTACTGTTTGCTCACATGCAGCAGATACCTGTTAAAGCCTGGAGGTGAAACAAACCAACCATGAGCTACAAGCTAAATAAGTCAGTAAAGTCTATAATTAAACTTTTTTTAGAAATATATTTATTGTTTTAATTATAGTTTAATACTGGGAAAAAATGCAAGAACCTGCAAAATGTTACAAAGTGGGAAAACAAAAGTGCAAAGTGCTAAAAGACAAAAAAAAAAGACAAAAACCTTAAATCTGGAATAAAAAACCAAGCATTGAACAAAATGTGAATGAGAGCCAGTAAAAGACACGCAGCTCTTCTAAGGAATCGGTTTTACTGCGAGGTGCGGCTGTTTCACTCGGAAATCCATCTGACTGGACCAACCAGCTCTGAGGTGGCGGACAGATTGATGCTGGGTGAAAACATGGAGAGACCAAATAATAAAGACAGCAGCAGCCAAGAGAAACAGACAAATAAATAAAAACTACTGGTGCAAGAAAGGTTTTTCTGGGAAAAAATAAAAAGTGAAAAGTTGAAGCAGCCATGTTTAGGATGTTGCTGCAGCTCCGCCTGCAGCCACTGCTGGATGTTCAGGATGTATTCCACAGTCTCTGTCCTCACAGGGAAACTTTTCATGTCTAAACGTTGAAAACAAATATTTTTTCCTATTTTTGCAGCTGAAGACGCCAAGAAAGCAGGTTTAGGCTCTTCTGTTCCCTCCGCTGGTGAGCTGCTCTTCTTCTTTATTCTGTTTAAGCTGAGTAAAATCTTCCCACCTGTCTCTGTTCAGTGATGTGCAGCTGGGCTTCAGGCACAACTACAAAGTTTTGACTTCATATCTGACAATAGTTTCTATGTTCAGTATTAAAACTGTCAGATTGTCTGAGCAGAAATCTGTCGGTTCAGTTCAGGCTGGGAGCTAAAATGCATCCAAGCAGGTAAAAATGTAGATTTAAATCCTAATTTACCTTCAGATCGGCTGAGTTATCCTGTTGACATGGACTTAGTCAGAAACTAATATTGATTTTTTTATAGTTGCAGGTCCGGCCCCAACTACCAGTGATGGTGAGTTCTCCTACTTTTCTTTCTTAAACTTGTTGAAACATCAATTTAATTCAGAGGAAAAACAGAAAGTCTGGAAGTTAACCATCCGTCTGTAATTAGCAGCTAATTAAAGAATCTGCTGCTTCTGTAGCAACAGGAATATTTCAAGTTTTTATTAAAATTTTAAAATCTAAAAGTGAAGTTTTGATATTATTCTGTTTGAATCACTTGAGTTGTTCTGCTAATGAACAGTAATTTTGATTTTGTTCCTTCAGGGAAGCATTTTGTGGACAAACACAGGTCTGAGCTGATCAAGAGAGTTGGCAACATTGGACCCATTTTGGACGAGCTGCTGGACGAAGACGTTCTCGAAAATGAAGCTTATAATAAAATCAGCGCTCTGCCTACCAACCAGGAGAAAGTTAGAGAGCTGTGTACCAAATGCCTGAATGCCAAAAGAGCCAAAGATATCTTCTACAACATCTTGAAGAAGAAAGAAAAGTTTCTCATCGAAGAACTAGAGGGAAACTAAACGCTGACAAAACGTCTACTTTTAATCTGAGCACTGTTAGATGAAGTCAATTGTTGAAATTCACTAAACATATTTTTAAATCTGACTGACTCAATTTGTTAAAAACCCAGTAGATTTATAAAAGGAAACTGCAGCTACAGTCAGGATGTCAGTCGTCAGCCGGATTTTAAAAAAACAAACAGATCATGTCTCCATCACTGCATGTTCTATATTCTGTATTTATCCAAATATTTTCTTCAGTGGTTTGTTATTGGCATTAAAACTTCTTTGTGAAATCACACTCACCCTAAACATCTGATCTTCATTTATCATTCAGTCTGAGATTTTCACTAAAAGCCTTCACCTGTAAAAGCATGCAAAGAAAACAAAGAATCTTAAATTAACAAGAAAGTCTGAAAACTGGATCAAACCTTGTCTGGCCCAAGTGGAAGTGAGATCATACCAGAAGAGGGTTATATTTTTGTACAGAAGTATTTTACTTACTGCAGCTGGTGTCTCTGGATCAGTTCGGCTGCATTCAGGGTCGGCATGGAGCCCAGAGCGTCTGCAGACAGGAGCTCCAGGTTTGGGTTCAGGATTCATCGCTGTCTTTGCAGACAGGAGACACATCAGCTGTTTTCCCTCTGAACCTCACTGGCTGACGGACACAAAGCTTTTCACATGAAATATTTGAATCTTAACAAGAAGTTATTGATAAACGGCAAAATTTTAACGTCCAAACTCTTCTTCATTGGGACAGGTTTGCTTTTCCTCCTGCAGAGGTTCTCAGAAATCACCAAAACTCAGAAACAAATGAAACAACTCTTTATTCAGCAACACTTTATTTGACGGGTTGTGAATAAGACTCATGTTTATAACACGGTTATAAACATGATATAACACAGGGGTGCCCAATACGTCGATCGCGGAAAGGTTTTGAGTCGATCTCGGCAGGTGACAAACTGATCGCCGCCAGGACGCTGAGTCCAGCACTTCACTAAGAACCTAAACGTTTGTAGCTTCATTAAAAAATAATAATTATAAAAAGTCAACGAAACATGTTGAAATTAATAATATCAGTAATCATTGTTTCAACAAGGTGTTGCGCAATTCAGTGCGTTTCGGTTCCATTAACAAAATAAAGAGAAGAAAAAGCGACTCAAAGACCGACTGAGAGCAGAGCAGGAGTTTAAATCAGCTACTCAACCACCGCTGTGTTCATGAGAGGCTTATTAATAATATCAAGCCTGAAAACCTGATATGTAACGGACTGAATGTTGTGTTTTTAATGTAATCTTTGCTCGGCTTGCGGGCTGCAGGCGGTTGCCACGGCAACAGGTATGCTTAATGGAACCGAAACGCACTGAATTGCGCAACACCTTGTTGAAACAATGATTGTAGCTGCTGTCAAAACAACTGCATCTGGTTTATTTCTTTATTGTTTGTTGTTGTTTAGTTTAAGATGGCAGTAGTTAGATTTTATTTAATGTAGTACATTAAGTTTAAATGTGAAGTAATTTTTATTGAATTTATGTTAAGTGTACATTCAAATGTGGAGGGGGAACGTTTGTTTTGTTCCGCGGACCAGGGAAGCTTTTGCTGGCGCACTTAGAGCCACATGGTCATTCAAGCTGAAGGAGCTGTAAGAAGTTAAACTTTATTCCTCTGGAGTCAATGCGGCTAATGAGGTACAGTTTTGTTTATTTGTATCTTTTATTTATGTAAATATGCCATTTATTGTGAACTGATTTAGATTTGTGTTACCTTTTTTGTAGTTCTGACGGCATTTTTTGGGGACTTTGAAAGACGTGTCCACAATAAATGGCTGTTGAAACCCAAGAACTGCGTTAAGCTTTGATTTAACTCGAGAGGAGTAACAATGATTACTGATATTATTAATTTCAACATGTTTCGTTGACTTTTTATAATTATTATTTTTTAATGAAGCTACAAACGTTTAGGTTCTTAGTGAAGTGCTGGACTCAGCGTCCTGGCGGCGATCAGTTTGTCACCTGCCGAGATCGACTCAAAACCTTTCCGCGATCGACGTATTGGGCACCGCTGGTTTAGACTGTTAGATCAGAATCAAGGATGGGAGACGATTCCTCAGAGGTTTTTAGCTGATTATAGTCTTTCAAGTATTCAGTTGTTTATTTCTGATTAGAGAAAACTGGCCCAAAGACCTTTGAGGGACACAGACTGAACATGTAAACTGTTGCTAAAACACTTGAAACCAGAGATTTAGAAAGTTCACCAGTAATCATGTCTTTTCTAGAACAGTCTATTTTCTCGTTTGGTCACATTGTGAAGAGCTGGAGCCTCATTTTGATCATTTCTGTTAAACTGGGATGGACTCAGTGACACGAGGAACCAACTCATCAACTTTAAGGCTTTTAGACTCAGGAGCCTTTAGACCTCTGCACCTGAATATATAATGAATTATATATATATATATATATATATATATATATATATATATATATATATATATATATATATATATGTCGTTTAAGCACACCTGTTGCTGGTTTCTGGTCTCTGGTTACTGGTTTCTCAGTCAGAAGCTGGTTGCAAACCTGAAGCCAGCAGGTGTCAGTCAGTCATGGTGGATCTGAAATTTGGTTTGATGACGTCAATATGAGAAACTACAGACTATATATATATATATATATATATATATACACACACGAAGCAAAACTTCAGCCTCATAAAACTCATAAAACTCCATGAAGAAAAACGACGGCTGGACAAAACAGCTCTTACAAGAAAATTCACTGCGGGTAGAAGAAACCTTCCACATCAACGCCGCTTGGCGAGGTGGATCAAACACCTAGAGGCGGAATCGTGTGCTAGGAAAACTGCGCCTGCAGCAGCGTCATTCTGGAAACTTTTGGGTTTCCCCTCGTAAATCTAACAACAGAAAATGTTCAAAGTAGTAAAATACACATAAAATGTCACTCAAACATAACTAGACTACAACCTACCACTCATATGGACGCACACTCGAATGAAATCACAAAACCTCCTGCAAACACCACGTCTGCTGACCTGCATGACCTTCACGAACAATGTTTTTTTTTTTTTTTTTTTTTTTTTTTTTTTTTTTTTTTTTTTTTTTCTGATTTTTAACAAAACAATGAGCATCATACATAGACATTCAAGTCATACTTTAGACAGTACTTTGTAGAATAAACATAAACTAATAAATGACAAGAAACAAAAATAGAACAAGACACATACAAACAAAAATCTAGCAATTAATTCCATAAGTACATGGATACAAAGTAGATAACTAAAAAATAAACAAGCAGAGGTAACAGAAAGAAAATAAAATATAGATTAAACAGAAAACAACTAAAACGGGGCACTTAAAGGGCTTAATGTATTCTGCGCTACTAAAATTGTTATAAGACTTAGATAAAGGGTGTATGCCATTACAACTGGTAAGTAAGGGGAGCACCACTCATGGGGTCACATCGAGTGTCAAAGACCTGACATGGTCCAGAAACGGTGACCAAATTCTTGAGAATGTGATTTCAGAGCCTTTGACAGTATGCCTAATTTTTTCCAGTTTCATGAACGAAAGGGCATCTTTTATCCAATGAGAATGTGAGGGTGGGAGAGGATTCTTCCAATGCATCAGTATGATACGTCTAGCCAGTAGCGTGAGGAAGGCCACGAGATCAGCATGATGGGGTGGCAGTAACTGGCTTTTGGGGAGAACCCCAAATAAAGCAGTGAGTGGAGATGGCTGTACTGTGGTCGAGGTGATTACAGAAAGTGAGTCAAAAACAGATTTCCAAAATTGAAATAGAGAGGAACAGGTCCAAAACATATGACCGAGAGTGGCTGGACCCAAACCACACTTCACACAGCTTGAATCCACATCTGGAAAGATTCGAGCCAGTTTGCTTTTGGACCAGTGTGCTCTGTGGACGACTTTACACTGAATAATTCTATGTCGGGCACAAATTGATGAGGTGTGAATGCGTTCTAGAATAGTTTGCCACATTTCATTATCAATCTCTGTGTTAAGATCATCAGACCAAGTAGCTTGAAGATGGCCAAGCCCAGGAGTCACATTGGATATTAAGAGGTTGTATATTTTTGATATTGTACCCTTTGGAGTGGGACTTATTTCTAGCAGTTGATCAACCAAATTGGGGGCAGGAATTATTGGAAAACCTGGGAAACGATGACGAATAAAGTCTCTAACTTGTAGAAATCTAAAAAAGTGGGCAGCTGGTAAGTTCAAATTTGAAGATAATTGAGCAAATGAGGCAAAAGTACCATCTAAGTATAGATCTTTCAGAGAAAAAAGTCCATGACTTTTCCAAACTGAAAAAGTTTTATCAATGAGTGAAGGTGGAAATAGAGGATTAGAGTTTAGTGGTGATAAAAGAGGTATTCTCTGGATCCCAAAATGTTGCATAATCTGAGCCCATATTCTAAGGCAGTTCTTAACAATTATATTGTTAGTGTAAGTTATAGGAGATGTTGCAGGGGGAAGGCATAAAAGAGAGTGCAAGGAAGCAGAGCTACATGAGGCCTCTTCTATCGGTAACCATTTGGGAGTCTCACAGTTTGCATTGCACCAAAATAACATTGTACGAATATTAACAGACCAATAATAGCATAAGAAATTTGGTGTGGCAAGCCCTCCCATTTCCTTACTTTTCTGTAGGATACTCTTTCGTATTCTAGGAGGTTTTCTGTTCCATATGAAATGAAAAACTGAAGCATCGAGTGTCCTAAAAAATTTTTTGGGGATACACGAACAATGTTTGGTACGCGAACAAAATACTAGCCACAAAACGGCCGCGCCACCTGGCGGCGAAGCTAGGAACTACACCACAGCCTTCACAGCAATCATACAGTAGCTAACGTATAATTAATAATAAGAATTAATACTCCTCCTCTTTATAGAGGAGAAGAAATGTAAAAAACATTGTTTGAAGAAAACCAGAAGAAGTCCTGTTAGCAATTAGCCAGAAATAATGTTAGACACAGCAAACATGTGGAAGGAAGAGTTTTGATTAGACCAGAACAAGGTGCAAAATGCTTTGTGTAATAACTCAGCACATCACTGTGAACACACCATCCCCACTGTCAAAGAATGGTGGTGGCAGCATCATGCTTAGCAGGGTCAGTGAAGATGGTCAGAGTCGATGAAGATGAATGGACCTAAATACAGAACAATGTTGGAGAAAACCTGCAGGAGTGTAAGAGCATGGAGCCGAGGTTCAGCCTGACCATAAAGCCAGGATACAATGGGTTAAAACTAAACATATTCATGTTATAATGGCCCAGTCAAAGCCTAGATCTGAACCCAATCTGAAATGGAAGCTTCATCGACGTCATGCTCATCTCCGACCTCAGCGCTGGACCTCACCCGGCGCGTTCAATCAGCAATCAGGCTCTGCATTAAAGGATCCACACCTGAGCCGTCAGCTGATTCCCAGCTGCGTTCAACCCACCACCGCCCCTTCTCCACCCACATCCTTCAGCTCTAGGATGGCACCCTTTCCCGACCACCACCACCACCAGTGTCGGGCCCCGGGGAAGAGAGCATCCCTAATCAGTTATCGGGATGTTCATCGAGTTCACATCAAATCTCAGCTCAGATTAGCTGCCGGGGTCCGAGCGCCAAAGAACTGTTGTTCATTCCTGTCATTAAATCTTTTAATTGTTCCCCTTTGTCCGTCTGAGTCTCTCCAGATTGAAATCTGTTTTCACAAACGCTCTGCATCTAATCTGACAACCTTCATGGAAATGTAAGGCAAACAGTGTTATCTCTTTTCTGCAACAACAGGCATTTTGCAGCAGCAGCAGCTTTGAAGAAGTTCAGGAACTTTGCAGCTTAAGAACAGGGTAAGAGTTGAAGTTGTGTTGGGTTCAATGGATAAAACTGCTTTAAAAGAAACTGCAATCATTTCCCATTTCCAGATGAACAGGTTAACAGGAGAAGGCAGCAGGTTGCAGAGCAGGAACACTTGTTCCCTCAGGCTTCATCCTGTCGCTATGGCAACTGTCAGACAAGACAATCCTGCAAGTTTCTCTTCTTGTTCTTTAACACAAAGGTTCAGAACATGAAGGATAAAACCTGAAGCTCCTGCAGGTCAAGACAGACATGATGATTAGAGAGTTGCCAGGAGGAAGAGTTTTATTTATCCTGCAGGTGTCTGGTGTTCCTCAGGGCTGTTCCTGATGGACCACCACCCTGCAGATGCTTTGGGTCTGTTGAGTTAAACAGAACATCAGGGAGGAGAGATCCACAGAACGGGACCAGGAATCTGATGACAGGAAAACCATTTAGGCATGCAGATTGAATATTGTGAGACGAAATGTTAACATATTCTAAAAGCTAATATTAACATTTCTTTCTTCCAAATGATCAGACTTGTTTTTATATTGTCTGGCTCAGTGGTTGGATCTTTGCTGATCTTTCACTCAGTTTCGGTCCAGAAGCTGAAACTCTCAGAGATGAAGAGCGGAGCGATCAGTTCTCCTGGTTACGTTCATGACTGGATTTCTGCTGAGCAGGAAGAACCAGCTGTCAGTTTGATGGAGCTTCCACAGAAATTCATGATCAGTAAATCAGAAGGAGCTCAGCTGCATTTCCCGCTTCCCTCAGTCAAACTGACTGAGAAACACAAGAAGGCAAAGGCCTGAGCTCTTTACACGTCTTTATGACAGCATTTCATCTCAAAGATCTGCAGAAATGTATGGAAAATGTATCAAACTACATGGTTTTCTACCCACATCTGATCAGCGTTACAGACATTTAGACAAATAAAACAAAAACACTTTTTAAAGTTCTCTATTTTCTCTTCACCATGTCAGGAAATCTGCAATCTGACACAATCTGGAAAGTATCCCCATCAAAGTTACAACCTTATTCCAGACGTTATTAAATCATTTCCCTAAAATTTGTGAGGTCTGGTTATCTAGATGGAAATGTTTTTAAGATTTTTGCAAATGTGTTAAAACCTGAAAACAGATAAATCTCAAATCCATAAACATTCACATCCATTCCTACAGAAGCTCATCATCCTTCATGTTTCTTCAGTGGAGCCACCTGTGGAAAATTCAGTTGATCTGACTTGATTTGGCAAACACCTGTCCACATATGGTCCCACAGGTGACAGTGGAGGTCAGAGGTCAAGCACAGGACTGTCATGAGGCTCCGATCCAGAATGTCTCTGCTGCTTTGAAGCGGTGAGCTCAGCGGCCTCCAGAGGCCTGGAACCAACCGGCTCACATTTTAAAGCTGAAACAAACCAACCATGAGCTCAAATATCATTTTGCAGGAAAGTAAGTTAATAAAGTTTATTGTGTTATTTTCAGGAAAATAAATACAAGCTGGGGTTGCACAGTGGTGCAGTTGGTAGAGCTGTTGCCTTGTAGCAAGAAGGTTCTGGGTTCGACCCCACCTCTCGCCTGGATAGACACCAGAACCTCCTGACCCCATAAGGGACAAGGGTGTTAGAAAATGGATGGAAACGCAAAATGCTGCAATATTTCACAAACCAAAACCCTCAATAAAATCTGAATCAGAGCCAGTAAAATGGATGAGCAGTGTCGCGGCCTTCAAGCTTCCAATACTCCAACTAAGGCCGTGTGTGTTAACAGGTGGGTTTTAGATTGAACGCACTTCCTCTTCATTTGTTTGCGAAAATAGATTGTTTATTTCTTATAAAATTAGTAACAAAATATCAAAAAATGTCCTACATCTTAACCGAAAACGAAAGTAAACTTAACATGGCGTTTCAAGTAAAAAGGTGCAAAATAAAAGGTCAAATTAAAAGTGAAATGCAAGTGAAATGAAATGGTCAAAAAATCATTTACCAACCCTCCCGTCCACACCAGACATTTGCAAAACAATGCCTCCACCAAGCACCCGGTGTGTTTTTAATTACCTAAATTAATGGGAGGGGCTAACCAATTACCAACATAATCAATTCTAATTTACAAATTAATCACAGACTTAATTCTAACTTTCCAAAAATAAAAAACTAAATTAATAGAACTTACAAGTTGCAAACATTACACAAATGGCCACCACAAGCAGCTTTCCAGAAACAGCTGACAGAGCTGATGAAGTTTCATCTTCACTGGTTTGTTGTTGGACCTGTTTGGTAAAATGTCGCTGACTGTTTCCTACTCTGATCTTCATCCAGGGAGATTTTCACTGAGACAAACTAAAGACTTGATGCCATTTGACAAAACATGATGTTTAAATTGTTGACTCTTCTTTTGAAATGTGCTGTAAAAATAAACTTGATTATTGATTAACCTGTAAAGTGCAGAAAGAAAACACAGAATCCGAAATGAACAAGAAAGTCTGAAAACTGGATTTGACTTGTCTGGCAGAAGAAACAGATTTTAGCTCCTCAGTTGAATTTCTGTACAGAAATATTTTATTTTTCTCCTTGTTCAGTCGGGCTTGTTGGTTCAGACTGAACTGCAGATCAAGTCAGACTGATAAAAACTCACAACTTTAATGAAATGTGACTTTCATTGAACTCATTAAACTCAGACTTTGTGAGATTTCTTCTTTATCTGGACCGGGCCGCTGCATTGAGTGACAAACAGGAGAAATCAGTAAATATTTATTCTACTGGGTGACTGGATAGAAATAAATCTGGATCTGGATTTTCTGAGATCCTGCAGAAACAGAAACAGAAACAGAAAATGATCTGAGGATCAGATATTTTCAAACTTTATGAAATCAGGAAAACTTCAAACAGGGCGTTTTGTTTCTCTTGAATTGACTTTTGTACATCTAGTTAGTTTATTAGTTATTCATATTTTAAACTTTAAGCCAAATACAATCTGTTTCATTTTTAAACATCTATTTTAGCACCAAGTCAGGAACGTTCATTTGCAGTCAATCATCTCAAAGCTCTTTATTCACCACAGAGAGAAACTGAGCCGATCTGGAACCTGATGCATCAGATCGGTTCATCTGTGTTTTTATGTTTTTATGAGGAAAAGCCTCAACATGCTGAGATGAAATAATAAAAAAGTAAAGCATCACATCAGAATCATCCATCCATTTTCTTACACCCTTGTCCCTCAGTGGGGTCAGGAGGAGCTGCTGCCTCTCCAGCTAACGTTCCGGGTGAGAGGCAGGGTCACCTGGACAGGTGGCCAGTCTGTTGCAGGGCAACACAGAGACACACAGGACACACACACACACACCTAGGGGCAACTTGGAGAGGCCAATTAGCCTGACAGTCATGTTTTTGGACTGTGGGAGGAAACCGGAGTACCTGGAGAAAACCCACCATGCACAGGGAGAACATGGAGACTCCATGCAGAAAGACCGGGAATCGAACCCAGAACCTTCTTGCTGCAAGGCAACAGCTCTACCCACTGCACCACTGTGCAGCCCCAGATCAGAATCAGCTTCAGGTTTTTCATTTATTTTCGTTTTTTCTGCTCCACCTTTCATAAATCTCTCCACAGAGTCAGAGCGCCCCCTTGTGTCCTTTTACGTTTTCCGTGTCCCTGAAGTAACTATTTATATATAACAATTGCGCTGCAATTACTTTGTTACTGAAATGTGTTATACAGATAAAGTTGATTGATTGATCACTATTTCCTTGCATTTTCTTATTATAGGGTAAAACACTAAAACCATAACATCATCATTTCAGTGCAACGGCTGTTTAAAGTGCTTCATAACATAAAGAAACATAATAGATGTTTACAGTAAGAAGGATCGATGTATTTTCCTGATATTGATGGAAAAAGACACAAATAAAGTTTGTGGCTTTGTAAAAAGAATCATTTGGTAAAAGGAAAGGATTCATTAAATTTCTGCAGGTGCTGAAAATTACTGCAAAAAAAAAAATACAAGAAATGTTGTCATTATTGCTTTGATCTAAACTAATTTAAAATTAATGCTTGGATGCCACATTTGGCAGGAAATCATATTTAAGGTGTCATCCATTCATGCTCTGCTCATCACCTGGTGTGTCTCCATGGTAACTGAGATGCTAAATGCTAATGGAGGGTTGGGACAACATCTAACGATAATGACAGATACCATCACTATCACAATTTTCAGCTATAGTTTCAGCTATCAACTATATTTCCCTGAAATCCTGCAGCTCTAATGCAAATATTTAGAGTGTTTATTCTTCCACATGAAGAAAAACCTGAACCATTGAAAGTCAAGGAGACTGAAAAACCAAAATGAAAGCATCAGAGCAACTTCAGCATGAGGAAAAGTTCCAGACGAAATGATCCACTGCTGGAGGATTTCTGCTTCTCTCGCTGCAGGGTGAAACTTTCAGCTTCAAACAGGAAGAAAAGAATCTGGAGCAGAGAAGAGATGTTAAGCACGGTGGTGGTGGAGTCATGGTCTGGGCCTGAACTGCTCTCAGCATCTGGGGCCTTCAGTGATGATGATGATGATGGTCAGCAGAAACCTCTGATCTGCCACAGTTCTCACAAAATGAGTCAAAACTGGATTCATCCAGCTAAAATATGAAGTAATAAACAACCAGGTGGTTTAAGTCCAGAAGAGTTTGGTCCTCAGCAGACGAAACGTAAAGAGAGGATCCCCACAACAAGCTTTAAGCGGCACACATGAAATATTTCCATGAACTATTTGCATCTTTAGAAGAAGTTACTGATAAACTGATGTTCGTTGTGACAGGTTTGCTTCTCCTGCAGAGCGTCTCAGTAAAACTCAGAAACAAATGAAGCAACTCTTTATTCTTTTAGAATAAAAGTGGTTTTAATGTGGTTTTTTTCATTCTGTGTAAAATGGATTTAATTTTCCTTCAGGATTTATTTTTTCATCAGATCATCGATGAGATATCGTTGCTGGTCCTTCAGGATTTGGAGGAACAGATCCTTTGCGCTGCTGCCGCCTCCTCCTATATCTCTGTACAGCCTCCTCATCTGGGCCTGAGTCGGCCGCAGCGACAGGATCTCATCATAGGTTTCAGCTTGGATCACTTTTTCTTTCAAGAGTTTGTCCAAAATGGACGGAACGGTGGTGACTCTCTGGATCAGCTCGTCCCTGTGTCTGTCCACAAAGTGTTCCTCTGAGGAGAGAAAACAGGAAATGTTTAGTCACTGCAGGATTTAAACTAAACCTTCATTTCCTTCTGATGAAAGATGATGTGCAGTTTCAGTTTTATTCCCCTGATGAGTCGGTTTAGCTAGTGACTCTACAGCTCCTCACTTTTATCCAGATGTTTTTTCTGGGAGTGGAATATGAAGGCTAACGTTAAAAATAAATAATCTTAAAGGAGTCAAAGGTGCAGAAAGAGTAAAACTTAGGAAGATGTTTCATCCAGCGCCGTCAGCCTCATTTAACTGAGTTCAGAAAGAAGAGCAGCAGGTTCCACCTGCAGCAGACACAGCGATCCAAGTTCAGTATCAGGAAGAAATCCTCACTGAGAAGGGAAGCTAACGAACCAATCAGGGGGGAAGCTGACAAACCAATCAGGCGGGAAGCTAACAAACCAATCAGGAGGGAAGCTAACGAACCAATCGGGAGGGAAGCTAACGAACCAATCGGGAGGGAAGCTAACGAACCAATCAGGAGGGAAGCTAACGAACCAATCGGGAGGGAAGCTAACGAACCAATCGGGAGGGAAGCTAACGAACCAATCAGGAGGGAAGCTAACGAACCAATCGGGAGGGAAGCTAATGAACCAATCAGGAGGGAAGCTAATGAACCAATCAGGAGGGAAGCTAATGAACCAATCAGGAGGGAAGCTAATGAACCAATCGGGAGGGAAGCTAACGAACCAATCAGGAGGGAAGCTAACGAACCAATCAGGGGGGAAGCTGACAAACCAATCAGGCGGGAAGCTAACAAACCAATCAGGAGGGAAGCTAACGAACCAATCGGGAGGGAAGCTAACGAACCAATCGGGAGGGAAGCTAACGAACCAATCAGGAGGGAAGCTAACGAACCAATCGGGAGGGAAGCTAACGAACCAATCGGGAGGGAAGCTAACGAACCAATCAGGAGGGAAGCTAACGAACCAATCGGGAGGGAAGCTAATGAACCAATCAGGAGGGAAGCTAATGAACCAATCAGGAGGGAAGCTAATGAACCAATCAGGAGGGAAGCTAATGAACCAATCGGGAGGGAAGCTAACGAACCAATCAGGAGGGAAGCTAACGAACCAATCAGGGGGGAAGCTGACAAACCAATCAGGCGGGAAGCTAACAAACCAATCAGGAGGGAAGCTAACGAACCAATCGGGAGGGAAGCTAACGAACCAATCGGGAGGGAAGCTAACGAACCAATCAGGAGGGAAGCTAACGAACCAATCGGGAGGGAAGCTAACGAACCAATCAGGAGGGAAGCTAATGAACCAATCAGGAGGGAAGCTAATGAACCAATCGGGAGGGAAGCTAACGAACCAATCGGGAGGGAAGCTAACGAACCAATCAGGAGGGAAGGTGACGAACCAATCAGGTGGGAAGCTAACGAAACAATCAGGAGGGAAGGTAACGAACCAATCAGGAGGGAAGCTAACGAACCAATCAGGAGGGAAGCTAACAAACCAATCAGGAGAAAATGCTAACGAACCAATCAGGAGGGAAGTTAACGAAACAATCAGGAGGGAAGGTGACGAACCAATCAGGTGGGAAGCTAACGAAACAATCAGGAGGGAAGCTAACGAAACAATCAGGAGGGAAGCTAACGAAACAATCAGGAGGGAAGCTAACGAAACAATCAGGAGGGAAGCTAACAAACCAATCAGGAGGGAAGCTAACGAACCAATCAGGAGGGAAGCTGACGAACCAATCAGGAGGGAAGCTAACGAACCAATCAGAAGGGAAGCTAACGAACCAATCAGGAGGGAAGCTAACGAACCAATCAGGAGGGAAGCTAACGAAACAATCAGGAGGGAAGCTAACGAACCAATCAGGAGGGAAGCTAACGAACCAATCAGGAGGGAAGCTAACGAAACAATCAGGAGGGAAGCTAACGAACCAATCAGGAGGGAAGCTAACGAACCAATCAGGAGGGAAGCTAACGAACCAATCAGGAGGGAAGCTAACGAACCAATCAGGAGGGAAGCTAACGAACCAATCAGGAGGGAAGCTAACGAACCAATCAGGAGGGAAGCTAACGAACCAATCAGGAGGGAAGCTAACGAACCAATCAGGAGGGAAGCTCACAAACCAATCAGGAGGGAAGCTAATGAACCAATCAGGTGGGAAGCTAACGAAACAATCAGGAGGGAAATTGACGAACCAATCAGGAGGGAAGCTGACAAACCAATCAGGTGGGAAGTTTACGAACCAATCAGGTGGGAAGCTAACGAAACAATCAGGAGGGAAGCTAACGAAACAATCAGGAGGGAAGCTAACAAACCAATCAGCAGGGAAGCTGACGAACCAATCAGGTGGGAAGTTTACGAACCAATCAGGTGGGAAGTTTACGAACCAATCAGGTGGGAAGTTGACGAACCAATCAGGTGGGAAGTTGACGAACCAATCAGGTGGGAAGTTAACGAAACAATCAGGAGGGAAGTTGACGAACCAATCAGGAGGGAAGTTGACGAACCAATCAGGAGGGAAGTTGACGAACCAATCAGGTGGGAAGCTGATGAACCAATCAGGTGGGAAGCTAACGAAACAATCAGGAGGGAAGCTAACGAACCAATCAGGAGGGAAGCTAACGAAACAATCAGGAGGGAAGCTGACGAACCAATCAGGAGGGAAGCTGACGAACCAATCAGGTGGGAAGTTAACGAAACAATCAGGAGGGAAGCTAACGAACCAATCAGGAGGGAAGCTGACGAACCAATCAGGTGGGAAGTTAACGAAACAATCAGGAGGGAAGCTAACGAACCAATCAGGTGGGAAGTTGACGAAACAATCAGGAGGGAAGCTAACGAAACAATCAGGAGGGAAGTTGACGAACCAATCAGGAAGGAAGTTGACGAACCAATCAGGAGGGAAGTTGACGAACCAATCAGGAGGGAAGTTGACGAACCAATCAGGTGGGAAGTTAACGAAACAATCAGGAGGGAAGCTAACGAACCAATCAGGTGGGAAGTTGACGAAACAATCAGGAGGGAAGCTAACGAAACAATCAGGAGGGAAGCTAACGAAACAATCAGGAGGGAAGTTGACGAACCAATCAGGAGGGAAGTTGACGAACCAATCAGGAGGGAAGTTGACGAACCAATCAGGTGGGAAGCTGATGAACCAATCAGGTGGGAAGCTAACGAAACAATCAGGAGGGAAGCTAACGAAACAATCAGGAGGGAAGCTGACGAACCAATCAGGAGGGAAGCTGACGAACCAATCAGGTGGGAAGTTAACGAAACAATCAGGAGGGAAGCTAACGAAACAATCAGGAGGGAAGCTAACGAACCAATCAGGAGGGAAGCTGACGAACCAATCAGGTGGGAAGTTAACGAAACAATCAGGAGGGAAGTTAACGAACCAATCAGGAGGGAAGCTAACGAACCAATCAGGTGGGAAGCTGACGAACCAATCAGGTGGGAAGTTGACGAAACAATCAGGAGGGAAGCTAACGAACCAATCAGGTGGGAAGTTGACGAACCAATCAGGTGGGAAGTTAACGAAACAATCAGGAGGGAAGCTAACGAACCAATTAGGTGGGAAGTTAACGAAACAATCAGGTGGGACTTCCTGCGCATCCAGCGTCCTGAAACTAGGAAGTTTCCTGCATTTCCCATAAAACATTTTACAGCCTGACACATATGCATAGGAAGCTGATTATCATTACAGTATTTTTCTGTCTGAGTTTTGGATCTGCTTCGTTTATCTGCAGCTTTGTGACCAGCAGAGAAAAAACAAAGTGAATCCATAAAGCTGTTATCAACACGCTGGGATCTGCAGTTCAGTATTTGATCAGTGTCATTTTTAACCAGCCTGTTGTAAACAGAGCCGTTTGTTCTTCTGACATCCAGTTTGTGCTGTTAGTTTGTACTTGTTGATACTTTGGCGACTTGAAAATAATTTAGAATTTGTTCCTTTGATCAAATTGTTGCTGATTTATAGAAATATGTTTGTTAGATTTCTCCAACATGTTGATTGGGTATCATTTTGTTTTTAAAAACGTTTCTCTAATTAAATTAAGTTTTGTCTTCTGAGGTGAAAATGTCCCGTTGACCAGAGCAGCTGGTCCATCTGGTGTTTTCAGCACCACAGGTTGAACAGCAACGACAACAGAAGCCATTTATTTCACCCAAAACACACTGAGAAACAGAAATACTCACATCTACTCCTCTCTGTGGAAAATGATTTGCTGCGGTTCATTCTGTAAATTATTTCTAACTTCAAAATAAAGTTGATGTGATTTAAAGTAACTTATGCTCCAACATTACCGCGCAGCTTCATGTTTTCTAGTTTTATGTTGAAACGGAAAACCCAAACAACGACCTGCACGACCTCTGACTCGGTTTTTGTTTCTGGTGTTTAAAAGACAAAATGACTCACCATCACTGGATCCATCAGCGGAAAACAAACCTGCTTTTTTAGCCTCTTCAACTGCAAAAAATACAAATACAAAATCAGTGAACAAAAACAAATCTTCTGGGCAGAGGCATCATTTTAACCACAGTGTGTTTTTTCTCTTTTTATTTCCATAAAGTTTCAGTGTGAAATATGTTTATATTAAATCATATTTGTTCCTGGATGGTTTCCCCCAGTAGGGCTGCACAGTGGTGCAGTTGGTAGAGCTGGTGCCTTGCAGCAAGAAGGTTCTGGGTTCGATTCCCGGTCTTTCTGCATGGAGTCTCCATGTTCTCCCTGTGCATGGTGGGTTTTCTCCAGGTACTCCGGTTTCCTCCCACAGTCCAAAAATATGACTGTCGGGTTAATTGGCCTCTCCAAATTGTCCCTAGGTGTGAGTGTGTGTGTGCATGGTTGTGTGTCCTGTGTGTCTCTGTGTTGCCCTGCGACAGACTGGCGACCTGTCCAGGGTGACCCCGCCTCCCAGCCGAAACGTTGGCTGGAGATGGGGACCAGCACCCCTCCCGACCCCACTGAGGGAAAAAGGGTGCAAGAAAATGGATGGATGTTCCTGGATGGTTTCCCCCAGAGGCCTCCATGATGCTCGGCTCCCAGGTGCAGGGCAGCTCCGACAGACAGAGCTGTCAAAATGCGCTACTTTAACGCGTCAATCCTGAGAGCAGCAGCAGTTTGGATCAGCACCGATCCAGAACTAAACCGAGCCTAAAGCTTCCAGGCAGTCAGAACTAAACTGTTCAGTTTCTCAAATTCCCTCCAAGTGAGAAAAGAAAAGACTGAACTGAAATTCAACCCCAACTTTTAGTTTTTGCGCATCTGGTTACTGAGCTGGAGCCAAAAGAAGGAAGCTGGTCTCATCGAAAGTGAAAGTAAAGAAGAGGCGCGCTGGTTTAGTTTTTCTCTGATGAATCAGAGGAAACGATCCAACATGTTGCATTCTGAGTATAAAACCATGTGAATGTTTGAGTTTTGCTGCTGAAGGTAAATGGATCAGAACCTGAGGATATTTACCCAGTTCGTCCGCGTCCTGCGTGCAGCGGATCTCTCTGAGGGTTTCCTCCGCCACATTCAGAGCCTTTCTCTCCGTGTAAACGTTGATCATCACCTCTGAAACCTCCAAGACGTCTTTACCCTCCACCTGGATCATCCTGACGCCGTCCTTCCGGTCCACCAGTTCCGTTCGGAACCTCTTAAAGTTTTCTGCGGACAGATCCTCCAGTTTGTTACGTAAAAGCTTTTTGGCCGTTTTTGGAGGCATTTCTCACAGAATGACCCAGATGTGCTGCCACTGGCCTGATCTCCGGTCAGATTCTGACACTTTTCCGCTGTTGACGTGACGCGTTTCGGTGTTGTGGGAAAATGCAGCTTCGACAATAACTTCCTAATATTCATGAAAATGTTAAATTCCTCGCAGGCCTGCAGATGTTTTACACATAATTAAAACATAATTAAACACAATCATGTTTCTGGATGTGCCGCTGGCTCCTTTTTCTTATTTGAAAACACGTCAGTTTCCCAGCAGGTCCCTGAAGGCACCATGGTGGCTTCCCCTCAGATTAGTTGTGAACATGTAACTAACACACCCAGCAGGGCCTGCATGTGCAGACCAAATCTGAACTTGAACAGAAAGACGTAATAAATCTCCGCCTGCAGAGCAGCTGGATGTTTGAACATCTACTGTCACATCGATCTCCTGCATGGAGCATGCTCAGTAAACCAGAGGTCAAAGGTTGAGGAAAGGGAAGAACGTGTATTTTCCACTGTGACGTCACGTGATCAGCAGCTTGACAGGAAATGTACATCATGTTCTACAAGCTGAACCATGAACAGAAACGCCTCCCTGCTGTTATTTTCTATTCCTCTAATGTGATTCTTTCAAAATACAATATTGTTTCCACCTCTAAGCAGATAATCGCCTCGTTTGTTCCCCTCTGAGCTGCATGAGCAGAATCCAGGCTCTTCTGGACGTGGATGAGACCAAACAGCAGCAGAACCTCTGACCTTTATTCTTTATACAAGACGAAAAATGTTTGACTGCAAACTAAAATGTTAAAACCTGCAAGACGGCCGAGAATAAAAACCGACTACGAGCAAATGAAATGTTGGAAGGTGAAAAATCAGCTTTTTACCAACCGATTCTGTCAGGAGAAAAAATACATGGCAGCTAAAAAAAAAGAAACATCTTTCATCAGTCCAGGCATAAACATCTGACACACACACACACACACACACACACACACACACACACACACACACACACACTCTCCAGACCTGAACGCCTCACGGCTTCAGCTGCTGATCTTCATGCATCTGCAGGACGGAGCCTGGAAAACTGGCTTAGGTCAAAGGTCATTTCATCTACAGCCGGCAGCTTCACAGGAAATGCTCAGGTTACAGGATGAGGCATTTTAAAACAGTTCATATTTACCGTTTGAAATTTTAGAGTTTCTTTGAACTCCTTCCTCCTCTGAATGTTGCATAATTACAGACGGGATGAGTCACATATTTCTGTGAGGAGGAGCAAAACATTTTTACACAGAAGGAGCCTGACTGAGGTTCACAGCCTGAGAACAGCAGCCACGTTTAAAGCTGCCATTCTTCACTTGGTTCAGTCAGTGGGACGTTTTCAGGCTGCAACAGGAAATAAGTAACAAAACAAATACATAAAAAACAGCAGGTTTAACAAACAAAATGTTTGTAAAAAAAAAAAAACAATCAGATGTTTGCATCTCATCTGCTTTTATTCTCATTTAAACAAAGTTCCCAGCACCAGAATCACATTATTCCAGACCAAAACGTTTATTCATCTCCAGCAGTTGGATAAAAACATAGTAAAAAATAAATTCATTACACTTTATGATTTTAAATTACAACTAAAAATGAGTCATTAATTTCCATTCTGCAGCTGAACTTCCTCTGGCTTCTGCAGAAACTTTGATTTCATCTCCATCATCTGCTGCTCCTGCAACACAAACATCACGTTTCTATGGAAACGCTGAGGAGTCTTTATGAATGAAACACGTTTCAGAGCCACTCACCGTTAAAACCAGCTGCCTGTCATGTTCTCAGTTTCTCCTTCACTATAAAACAGATCAGAAACTTTCATGTAAACAAATTTGTCATCATATCAGTAAAAATCTTTACAAAAGTTTGTCAGTTTGTTCCACCTGAATGGAAATTCTGCAGAAGTTGATAATTTCAGTCCAGTTGAATTTAAAAAAAAAAATTAATGTCAGATTGAAATACTTTAGGAACCTGGTAAAACATTTTATTCTGCTTTGATTGTAAAACGGTGTTTTTATCTTTACTAACCCACCACGATGCAGTAACTACAATAGACACTAGAGGGCGCTGATGATCATCAGGGCTTAAAATAGTTTCGTTTTAATATTCGCGTGAAAAAAGTTACATTTTGTTTTCTGTCGGTAACAAATAAGTGAAAACTTGTCTCTTCAGCTCCGGCTGAACTCACAGAGTGTCTCCGCCTGATGGTTGCAGCCGATGCTCCCCAGGATCTCCACGGTGACATCCACAGCCTTGTCCTCCGTGAAGGTGGAGACCAGAACATCCACGATGTCCAGGCGGCTCTTCCCCTCCACCCTGCAGCGTCTGACCCGCGGCTCCCCGCTGCGGTCCAGCAGCTGGAAGACAAACTTGTCCAGGTCCTTCTGGCTCAGATCCTCCAGGGTTTCAGCCAGAAGCTGCTTAATGCTGCGAGGCATTTCTGTGGAAGATGAAGCTGCTGGAACCGAACCCGAACCGAAACCAGGAGGAGTCTGAGGAAGTTAGTTTATGCTGGGAGGCGGGAAACAATGCAACACGTTTTTTTTGTAAGCTTTATTGAAAACATCTGCAGATGATATTTCCGGACAAGAATCTATAAAAACATGAAATCTTCAATAAAAAACACAAAGTTTTCAAACTTCATTTGAAAACTGATGAATCTGATGAAGGAAAACTTCATTTTATTTCCTTGAATTAAGTTTTTGTTACAAATATTACAGGACATAACATGTAACTTAAATATTAAAATCCCGTTAAAACTGCCTGCAGGTCTTTATACTGTAATCATTATGAGGCGGAGAATCATGCACAGGATTCATTCAACTTTATCAAAAGAATAAATCTTTATTTACTCAAGAACTTTAAGAGGAACTCATTATGACAGGTCAGGTCAGGTTTCCCGTCCAGAACCACTCAAACTGGTCCCATCATATTAAAACCATCAACTGATAAACAGTTCATGTCTGGTGACAAAACCCTCCAGGGGGTCAGAGTGCAGGAGCGTCTCGGTTGGCTCAGACAGAGGAGTTCTGGTCGGCCTGCGGTTCAGACAGCAGCTGATCACTGGACTCACCTCTGACCCCTGACCTCCTCCTGCCACAGAACAGCTTCCTGTGGAGCTGACCACGGCCGGCTCAGCCTCCCGCCTGCTGCCCTCCAAACTGAGCTCTGCTGCGGGTCTCCACCTCCAACTGCAGCAGGTCTGTTCACAAAAACACAACTGGAGCAAAAATCACGCTGTGTGAAAATGTGCAGCATTGATGCAAAACTATTTTCAGGCAACAAAATAAAAAACTGTCATGATTCCTCTGAATCTGACTCCAAGGTTATTCAACTCAATGAACATCAAACCCAATATTAACTCATGATTTCAACCTTGTATGGTTTAAACCTAAATTATTAAAATGAACCATATTTAGTTTCTTATAATAAAGTAGCAGAAATAAAAAAAAAAAGATGAAAAAACCTCAGTTAGATTTAAAAAGTCATTTTATTCAGTTTTGGTCACATGTAGAGGTCATGCACATCAATGTGGGGATTTTAATTCTCCAGGAAGGAAAAGCAGATGAACTCCAAGCAGGTCGGTTCTGATGATTCTTCGGAAGAACGAGGTTTAGACGGTCAGATATAAATCTGAGGAACCGTGGCGAGTCACTGACACGAGAAATGAACTAAAATGTGTTTAAAAAACATGAATGAAGTGATTCTCCAGCAACAGTGAACAGAGAAGTGGAGCACTTTTAATACAGAAAGAGGAAATGTTCTTGTTTTGTCTTCATACAGGTCCAGTCAAAGTTTTCTATGTTTTAATGATTTATTTCATCCAGGTGTAATCGAAAGCCGTTTTCCTTGCTGCAGATAAAAAGCAGCAGGAACAAAATGTGCATGACATGAATGATGGTTGTCAGAACATTAGAGCAACTTTTCAACTGGACCCATGTTGGAGCAGAACCTCCAGAACCTCCAGGAACTGAAATGTCCAGCTCAAAAATATATCTGTTAATAAAAAACACAGCAACTCAACAACAGGTGTTAATAGAAGTCCTGACCACTTTGGTTGGAAAAGATTTTTCTGTTTGTCAGTCAGAGGATCCACAACGTCACGATAACCAGAACCGAATCTGAACCGAATCTGAACCGAGTCTGAACCGAATCTGAACCGAGTCTGAACAGAGTCTGAACCGAGTCTGAACAGAGTCTGAACAGAGTCTGAACCGAGTCTGAACAGAGTCTGAACCGAGTCTGAACCGAATCTGAACAGAGTCTGAACCGAGTCTGAACAGAGTCTGAACCGAGTCTGAACCGAGTCTGAACAGAGTCTGAACCGAGTCTGAACAGAGTCTGAACCGAGTCTGAACCGAATCTGAACAGAGTCTGAACCGAGTCTGAACAGAGTCTGAACCGAGTCTGAACCGAATCTGAACCGAGTCTGAACAGAGTCTGAACCGAGTCTGAACAGAGTCTGAACCGAGTCTGAACCGAATCTGAACCGAATCTGAACCGAGTCTGAACCGAATCTGAACTGAATCTGAACCGAATCTGAACCGAGTCTGAACCGAATCTGAACCGAGTCTGAACAGAGTCTGAACAGAGTCTGAACCGAGTCTGAACCGAGTCTGAACCGAGTCTGAACCGAATCTGAACCGAATCTGAACCGAGTCTGAACCGAATCTGAACCGAGTCTGAACAGAGTCTGAACCGAGTCTGAACCGAGTCTGAACCGAGTCTGAACCGAATCTGAACTGAATCTGAACCGAATCTGAACTGAATCTGAACCGAGTCTGAACCGAGTCTGAACCGAATCTGAACAGAGTCTGAACCGAGTCTGAACTGAATCTGAACCGAATCTGAACAGAGTCTGAACTGAATCTGAACCGAGTCTGTACCGAATCTGAACCGAGTCTGAACTGAATCTGAACCGAGTCTGAATCGAATCTGAACAGAGTCTGAACTGAATCTGAACTGAATCTGAACTGTGTTAGTTAAAGTATGGCTGCTCAGTGGTAGCACTGTTGCAGCAAGAAGATCCTGGGTTCGATTCCCGGCCTGGGGTCTTTCTGCAAAGAATTCTGTTCCAACATCGCAGGAATGATTAGTTCTGACCAAAGAGCTAAAGTGGTTCATCTCATCTCCTTAATACAAACCTGCAGCTAACGTTTCTCATTATATTGAACTAATCTGGGGTCAGCATATGGAAACCAGTTATTTAAATTAAATTCAGTAGTTCCTACACTTCCTCTTACAGCTGGTGCCTGGAAACATCTCCACCAGATCATTCCTGTTAATTTGCTTAAAAATGTCCTTGGTGAGCTCCACGGCCCTGTGGCTGTAGGTCTTCATCATCAGGTCCACCAGGTCTGAGGCATCGGCCTCATCCAGGAGAGTCACTGGGATCTGTGGGAAGCCTGAGCTCAAATCCCTGTTCCTCAGGAACCATTTGAAGCCTTTCAGCTCCTCTTGTTTCAGGTCTTTCATCAGGTTTAAAAGCATCTCCTTGTCTGATGTGATGGTCGCTGCCTAAAGATTTACAAGATCTTTAACAGTTCCTTGCTCAAAGTGCTGTGTAATGTTAGAAAAATCATTTACTCACTCTCTGCATCATTGCAGCCAGATGTTCATCCACACTCTGAATCTCTGAGGAGAAAAACCTTTCAGACTTTTATTTGGACAAAAATATTAGACCGTCTGTACTTCCCCTCTAATTTACACAACTCTGTGGTTGCTATGGGTAACCAGCTAATTCAAAATGTTAGATTTCCAGCATTGGTGTTGTATGTTAAAAATACAGTGTTAATTCAACACTTGTTTAGTCTAATTCAACAACTCGGTGTTAGTTTCCCTAAAGAGTTGGTGTTATTCCAGAGAGTTAAATAAAAGAAATTTGGTCTGGTGTTGATTAGAAGTCAACACCAGACGGCTCCTCCCACAATTGCAACCTCTCTGTGACGCCACATGTCTGGCCCGGATTGGAGACAGCAGTATGGCGTCTTGTCTGGAGATGATCATAACAAGGTAAGTTCCATGTTAACATGATAAAGTTTTTGACTATTTTCTATGGATGCATTAATTTTCCGTTTGCAGAAGAGTATCTATTCATATACATAGTTCGCTTAACGTAAGCTTATCTGTTTGGATATCACCTTGTATACAACTGTGTATTATTTTGTTAGTAGGTAGCATGAGCTAAAACTGTCAGAAAAATCTGGAGGTCATTTGAGTTAACATTATTTAGCTGTGGAGGTCGTATTCTTTAAGTTTTTGACTGTAGACTGCAAAATGGGGGAGTAGCTGTGCTGGACCGTTGGCTTGATCCAAGCCACAGGTGTCAAACTCCAGTCCTGGAGGACCACTACACTGCAACATTTAGATGTGCCACTGCTGCACTACACCTGAATTCAATAATTAGGTTATTAGCAGGACTCTGGAGAACATATCTACACAGTGAGGAGGCAATTGAGCCATTTGACTCTGGTGTTTTGTACCTGTGGCTTATCTAAAAACTGTCAAAATGTTTTTTCTTCATTACTACGTCATGTTGGTGACTGACGCCTGTTATGATGACTTTAACACATTTCTTCAGACAGGTTGGCATGACTGCTGTCCAGAATGTTTCTATAAGCTGACTAATTTCTATGCCTAATGATTATGTGATACTTAATGTCTGAGTTGTGTTCATGGTAATTATTTCTGACTTTATGCTTTATCTTGTAGGTGGTGAAAAATGCTCTCCAGCCTAAAGGGGGCAGAGTATTTTGAATAATTATGATGGTGACACACACAGGTGGGTCTGATTAGTTTTGCTCACACTTCTCTTTTAAGTATTTATTTATTATCGTAATGTTTGTTTTTCCTGTTGTTCCTTCCATACTGGGAAACACAGGCATTCTTCTGTTGGTCCATGTTCTTCTTCCTATGTCCAAAGGCCACAAGAAAAATGCCAAAGCAGCTCATGTCAAACTGTGGACCATGTTTTCAGATATGTCCAGATATGTGGTTATTCTAATGATCCTACTTTGTAGAAGCACTTTCTCATTGGCTTAGTTTGCTATCCGAATGTAGCTGTCCTATATATTAATAATTTAAATTATTTGTTGTCTTAGCATTTTGTCAAAGACGGGAGCCAGTGTTGAAGACTTTCTCCTTACTGTGGAACATGCAGGAGCCCTTCCTCCTGCATGTTGGTGAAAACAAGAGCAGCACCAAAGACACTTCACCATCAGTGATCACAACACCATTCATGGCTGCTTTTGATTAACTTTCAAAGCACACTTCACCTTCAGTGCAAAGTACCATGAATGTATGACCTTTGTTGTATATTGCTGTCAGTGCTGTTTGATGTTTTGAAATAAAAGTAGATTATATACTGCAACTGGTGCTGGTGTTTTTGTAGATACAAGTGGCATCTAATGTCTTTTAAAATGAATTTGGGGATTATTGATTTACCAGTGGTATTTTATGAGAAAAAATGTTTTATTGGCCCTTGTGGCCTTTATTTGATAGTGAATTGACAGAAAAGTGGGTAATGAGAGAAGGGGAAGACGTGCAGTAAAAGCCGGGAAGCAAACCTGCGACAACCATGTTGAGGACTAAGGCCTCCATATGTGGGTTGTGCTTAACCACCTTACCAGTAGTATTTTAAAACTCAGATTTCTATGTTCCATACTTGACACTATTCTGTGTTAAATTAACATTAATAGTGTTAACTTTTGACACAACACACTAGTGTGAGATAAATCAACACTGATGTGTGTTAAATTTCAACTACTGAGATTCAACTCCATCACAAATAACTTTCATAACTGTAATTTTAACACAAGAGTGGACCAATATAGACACTTTCAAAGTGTTGAATTCAGCTCTCAAGGAGTTCAATTAACACTTCCAAATTTGCTGTGTCTGAATACTTTTGAACAACACATCAGTTTGTCTTACCTTGTGCTTGGCCACTGCTTTGATACTCATCTGAAACAGGAATAATAAAATCAACCAATCAGATGCATATATTCCTCATAATGAGACAAAGCTGCTAAGAAACAGCTTAGTTTCCCTAAACAGCCTTTTGTTCTGAATAAAAATGTGAACCGCACCTTTTCGAACAGAACACTCCCAAACCGGCTGGCCCTCTCTGTCGGGTCTGAGTGTCAGACTGAAGTTTCTGTTTGCATTTTCAACATAAACCTCAAAAAAATTTGGTTTTCCTCTTGGATATCGGAGTTTAATTCCCGTCTGAAAGCAGACAAGAGAACCGGCTCAGTGCAGCAACGCCTCAATGGCTTCTCATCTGAAACCATTTAACACCAAATGCTTTCCTGCCTGAACTCATGTTCTGGTATCATCAGCTACCTTTACTACATGCAGTCATGTTAATGTGAGAAATGGGGCCAATCTGATGGGAACCTGCAATAAACTGGATGCAAAACATGAACATTGAAACCGTTTCAAACCTACTTTAGGAGAAACTTCTGCAGCCTCCAGATCTGATGTGAGGAAGAAGTAATTGTTCATTTTCAGGGACTTCTCCGGGTCGGGTTTTTGGATCACTTTGTATCCATAAGAAGTTTCTTTCCGGTCCATTGCCTGTGAATGAAACCAAGATGAAGTTCTGATATTTCTGACCCGTGAAGCTGGTTCTGTTGGACCCTAATAACCTGCTGTAAGGCCGGGTCGCGTGGGATGAGGTAAACGTGCAGCGTGAGGAAAGCCGTGTTGGCCTGATAAAGCAACATGTTGCAGTAGACCTTCACAGGAAAGCCGGCTCTCATCAGAACCGCTCTCGGAGAGAAAATGGGTTCAGTTAGTTTGACGTGTGACGGTGAGACCTCAGAGACTTTCTCCACAGCGTCTCCACAGTCGTCCATGTGGAGGACAGCAAACTGCTCCAAAGGTTTACGGACGTCATCTGAAGGAAACACAAGGAGCAGGAAAAGTTCTGGGTCAACGGTGTTAAAAGGTTTGGTACCATCATGTTCTCCTACCGACACAGATCCAGTGGGGCAGGAACACCTCCGTCATCCTCCCAGTAATCAGACTGATGTCCAGTAAAGGACCAGCAGGCCGGAATCCTCTGCTCTCCATCCTCTCCATGTGTCCGTCCCAGGAGCAGAACCGGTACCTGAAGACGACCCGTTCGGAGCAGAACCAGCGAAGACCAGAAACGCTGCACTCAAAGAGTCCAGCTTCACTCTGGAGGCTGAAATGACGTTGGGAAAACGTTTATTTGAAGTCTGGTGTTTCCTGAGCAGCAGGCCTGATGCTGCTTCACCTGTATGTTGGAGATTCTGTCTGGTTCACCTCCGGTACCAGTTCAGTCCAGCAGCTGGAGTCCAGCTGCAGGACGCAGACCAGACACCACTCACTCACTGTTGAGCTAATAAATAAAATGTAAATATCACAAATCAAAGACTGAGAAACTACCTTTTCTCCTTCACGACCCTTGGCAACCCGTGAAGGTCCTGCTGGAGAAACACGATTATTTAATCTCATTTATCTAATTTTACTTGAGGGTCGATGTTTTACAGAATCTCCAGTTTGCTAAAATTGTACAGGAAAAACGAAAGCATCCTGGTTTCACTGTACAGTAACTGAACAAAGAAGAAAGACTAAAACATGACCGGCTGAAGAGATGTCAGTCGTCAGAAAACTGACACACCTGACGGACCTGCTGGGATTTTTCCTGAGATCTTCTGCACCAAATCAGAGCGATGAATCTTTTTTAAAACCAGCGCCGCCATGTCCAACGTCTGTTCATCAAACTGCTCCAACATCAGCTCTGCCACCTTCAGCTTCCTTCCCTTCTCCATAGCGACAGTTCCTCTCCCGGCTTTCCTGGACAAACTCTTCTGTACGACTCTCTGAAAATGTTCAAACTTTGCTTCACCTAAATCTTCAAATGTTTCTAGAAGTTTCTCCATAATTGCAGTTAGACTTGCTTCCTGAGGAGTGAAACAGATCATTTGTTTGTTGGAAGTCATATCTGGACAAATGAGAATATTATGAGAATGTTAATCACCTTAGTGAGGCAACTTAAAATGTATGATAGTTAGAAAAAAGAGGGAACACGCAGGCCTTCTCCACCTGTAGAGACCACTAACAATGTCTTCTGGGTTATTGAGACTAAAGTCAAGATGTTTGGCTTTAATTAACAGAACCAAACACTGGCTGTCTGCTCAAACATCAGGATCCGAGTCCTGAACCTTCCTCAAAAAGCTGGGAGTCTCCATCAGATTCCCAAAGTCTCTCAAATGGCCTCCTGCCCGGCAGAACCAACTAAAGAACAGGTCCAGTCTCTGGTTTAATCACTGGGTTCGGTTTATGGTCTATACAGTTCAGCTTAAACGGTTTTATTGAGCTGTAGTTTGGACCGACTGACTGTTGGCTTTATGTTTAACCCTCTGAAGATGTTTTGGACTTTTCTAGACTCATTTTTAAGCGCATAAGCCTGAGGATATGAAATGATGCGGCTGTACTTACTTTCTGGAACAACAGCGACTGAAACTCCTCTGAGGGAAAAGGAAAAGAGGAACATTTGAAAATCTGTAACTTTTTAAACATCCTGATAATTCTTCCCTGTAAAGTCCAACCTGTTGATCCAGACCTGATCCCGGCCAGCTTCTGAACCACATCAGTTCTGTTCATGTCCATCAGAACCTCCCGGGCCACACCCACAGACTCCCCTCCTAGTTTCTGCACCATCTGATCCACCAGGTCTGCCGGGCCCTCCTGTCCCGGATCCGCTGCCCTGCCGGTCCGGTTCATGGGCCACAGCACGCTGACTGGGAGTTCTGGGAGGCTTTTCTGGAAACATGTGAACTGCAGCAAGCGTTTGAACCTCCAGACATCGCTGTGGCCCAGCTCCATCATCATCTTCAGAAGAGTGTTTCTGACAGCCATCTTTGCTGGAACCTGAAACATTTAAAGACCTTGTTGAATCATTTCCCAGGATCATGACAGGAAGTTTTATTTGCATCATCTTTCTGTAAACTGGGAAACTTTAGGTCAGATTTGAGTGAGCTGTGTTCCCGTTTCATCTCCGTTTCCTTGGACTCAAACCCAGTTCACGGTTTGGATTTATTCTACTGGATACAAGCCGACCTGCTCGTTTCTCCAGGTGAAGTTTAACTCTGCCAGCCATAACTCCTGCTTCACTTTGTTCTCTAACAAAAAGCTCCAGGATCACAGAATGCTTCACTTACTGTGTTTAGCATGACCACTCTCTGATATTCATCTATGGACACCTTTCCTGAAGAAATGCAAAACACAATTTTCTGTAAGATCTTAAACTCATTTGAAATGAACAACAAGAAAACCGTGAAACATTTCCATCAATAAAACATTGGAGGCAGCAGATTGATGCTGAGACTTCATTAAAAATATTGTTGCAGGATTTGTTTCAAACGTCCTTCAGTTCTACAAACAGTATTTTTAGACATTTGTTTCATTTTTAGAGAATTGCCACACTAAGAACAAATCAAAATTTTTATCTTTGAAAAGCACAGAAAATAATTTTATTTGCTCAGAAAAGAGAAACCTGGAGATCATGGAGACCTGAGGAAAAGCTTTCCAGCCTGGAGGTCAAGCCATGGTTCCTGTCGCTTTAAGAGAGGAACAGGACGTCCCACCATGTGGACAGGACGTCCCACCATGTGGACAGGATGTCCCACCATGAGGACATCCTGTCAAGTTTGGGTGACTTATGTGCTGAAGAAGGGACGGAGGGGGACGGACATGCAGATGTGGGATGGTTTGTCTGTCCTGCAGCTCTTCCTCTGTGGGCTTCTTTGCATCAGACAGCAGTTCAGCTGAACAGGAAACCAGAGGTAACCGTTGGAGACCAATGAAATGGGATGGCTGAGCACAACGAAGAGGAGAAACATGTCGGACAAACCAGATGAACTCAAACAAGATGAAAGTCTGGTGAAGGTGGAGATTCAGCTCATGATCTTCCAGGAGTTGTTGGAGTTTTAGTTGGAGGAAACTGGACTTTTCTTGTTATCTTGACGTTTTGTGTCTCGTCCCGAGACTTATCCAGGTCAGGAGTTGGAAGCATCAGGCTTTTAAGTTGTAATCAGAAACTATCACATTGGTAGAGGTCACTAATGAGGCCATTTTCTACTCACTTCAGTTCCCTGTAAGCGTTGTTGACACTGACGATCCTAAAAGTCCCCAACAACGCCAGCATGTGCTGTTAGGACCAACGTCTCCAGCTGGGTGATGAGTGTCGGTGTTAGAAAGATGAAGCCACTTCCTCTACTCCAGTTCATGTGTCACAAAGATAACTCTCACTCTGCCTGCCCAAAAAGTTAACCTTGTTGTCTTCAAAGGACTGTTTGCCAGTGAGGTCCAGACGAACTGCTGCGTTTGGTTCTGCTGAGTCGGTTAGTTTATCTAAAAGTCCAGTTCTATTCCTTATTGAACTGGACTGCATGTTGTGTTTGGGTTTGAGGTGAACTCCTCTCTGTCTGAGTGTTTCCAGATTAAAACATCAGGGCAGATGTTCTCCCATCCTAAGACTTAAGGCCGTTCAGCTGCTACATCCAGATTTGAGTGAATTACCTTTAAGACCGGAGCTGGTCTCCAGGAGCCGCTCTGCCAGGTCGCTCCTGTTTATATCCATTAAAATCTCCATGGAAACCTCCACAGACTGCAGGCCCAACTCCTCCACCATCTCATTCACTATGTTTGGGACAAACGGTCCAAATCTCAGCCTCATCGAAGGATACCAGAGGTTTTTCCCAGAGAGGCTGAGGGTGGAGGGCAGCGACTTCTTGAAGTCCTCCAGCTCCTGTTTCTTCAAATCACTCAGGATTTCTGTGAGAAGCTGCTTGAAGGCTGCAATCAGAGCCACCTGCAACAAAACATCAGCACAAATGTGCTCATTATAATATACTAAGATATAATCACACACAGCAGTTCATATGAAGCCCCTGCTGTCTTTAAAGCAACAGAATCTCATTAATATCTCTAATAAGAGAAAATAAACTGTTTCTATAACAAAGACTGAGCAGGAAAAACAGACATTCCTCACTTTCTGTAGAGCAGCAGAGCTCTTCTGGTCCGCTGAGAGTTTCTCTGAGAAAAACCACGCAGAGCTTCAGACGTCAGACCAAAGCAAACGACTGACCACCATTTTTAAGGTTTAATCTTTACTTGCTTGTCGTCTTCTGGATACTGAAATGTCCTGAAGCAGATCTGTCCTCCTCATCCGTTTTAAAACCTCCCTGGTCGTCTCCACAGACCGCTGGCCGAACATCTGCACCATCACAAGCACAGCGGGCAGCAGCTCCTTGACGGCCAGCAGTCTGTCTGCAACGTCACGCTGACTCTGACCCAACACCGTGATGAAGAACATCTGCTCCTCTTCACTGAGATCACCCAAAGTTTCCAGCAGCAGCTCGATGATCGACTCCATGGCTTCAACCTGGTAACAAAAGGAAAATATTCTGCAAAAACAGCAGAATTTTCCTCAAACATTTTGATACTTTTTGATTCCAGATGTCTCTTCATCTGAAGATCCTGAACAACGGCGGCTTAAGAACCGCGGCCCAAAAACAGCCCTCAGGCCAGGCTTTGGGCCCCTCTGACTGGAGCAGAGAGGAAAACCAACACAATGTGTAACGTAGCAACGTCTCACATTAAACCCATTTTAAACCAATATGCATTTAGTGAGAGTCGTCTTTCGCAGATGACTCACTTTGTCGATCAGTCCGGGCCAAAGTTCCTCCACAGAAAGTTTCTCTGAGGGAAAAAAGATTTGATGATAATTAATGTAGTTTCTATTGACGACCAACTGGAGGAAAAATAAAGTTTGACTAAAACAAATGAAGAACCAGAATACATCCAACCAACCAGCAGACGGGATGTTTTAAAGTTCAGGCTCCTTTATGCCAGAGTCAATGTAACAGGTAATAGCTATTAGTCTATAGCTATTACTCTATAGCTATGACAACTATAGATGTTTCTACATGATAAAATAATGCTGACAGCTGATTAATAAATAAATCTGACATATTCTTTGTCTCGTTACCATGACGTTTAGCAGATAGAAATCCTTTTAGTGATTCTAACTGACCTGAAACAACAGACGTTCGCTCTGATTTGACTTCAGACTGAGAAGAAAGGTTTATTTTTCCTCTTTTGTAAAACTCATAAACCAGATCTATGTGGATCCTCATCAGATGTTTTGTGGGTATTTTTGTGTAAAAATGAGGAAAAGGCTGTAAGAAAAGCGCAGCTTCCTGTCGGTGTGGATGAAAAGCCGTTGGTGTGATTTCTCATCTCACCTTCGGCTCCACAGCTTTTCTCTGGCAGCTTCTCCAACAGGTCGGTTCTGTTCATGTCCATCAGAACCTGCCTGGTCACCTCCAGACACTGCTGGCCATACGAGCCCATCAGCAGATCCACCATATTTTTACAGTTTGACTTTTTCAGATCGCTCCATGAGATTTGTGGAAACTTGTTCTGGAAGGACTCAACGTTCAGGAAGATCTTGAAAATTCCCAGATCTAAATGATTCAAATCCATCAGAGTTTCCAGCAGAAGCTCTTTCACAGCTGCCATCGTTGCTGCCTGGAAAATAAGAAAGAAATGACAGATAATTGTTTTGCTTACATGATAAATGCCTTTAAGAAGCACAAGTTAATTAGCATTTCCCTAAACTGATTATTTAACAATAATCACTGAAACAAATTTTTAGCTCAAATGTTAGAGAAGGAGTTTTCTGCCAGCAGCTCAGCGTTCGTACAACCAGTTAACTTTGGCCATATTTATTTATCCAGCAGTAATTCTGACAAAACTGTACCAGAAAAATCAAATTCACTAATTATCTGCTGTCAGGAAAATCTAAAATTCATCTTAAGTTAGCAGCTTAAAGGTTAAAGGTCAGGTCACTGAACTAGTCTGACTGATTGGAAGAAAACCTCTTCTCTCCAGAAGCAAGATGGCAGCACCAAATAGTGCTGCACATGAATGAAGGACCAGATTTCTGGACCGAAGCCGAATGTTTGGCTGAAACGACACGGTAGAGGAGGTGTGGTGATCCTGGCTTGTTTTTAGTCACAGAAGCCGGTCGGTCACCTTTGATTTTCTGTAAGTATCCGACCCATTAGATTCAAGGCCCAGACAGGATTTCACTCACTTTGTGGATCAGCGCCGACAGATGGTCATCATGTGGTTCTGGTTGGGAGAAAATCACAGAAACATCAGGAGAAGCAGCTTCAACGAGATCAATATGAAACGATTTAACTCGTCTCACTTTTATTCTCTTACTTCTGCTTCTGGACCTGCAGTCCAGCAGACTCTGGACCAGATGGTTCTGGTTGATGTCCACTAAAATCCTCCTGGTGACGTCCACAGACTGTTTGCCGTGACTCTGAACCAATGAGATCGCTGCGATCTCCGGGTCAGTCCTCGGCGGCGCCAGCGCAGAAGGTTCCAGCAGCAGGTACCGCTCCCAGAACTCCCTCAAGCCGCCGCCACTCAGAGCCGACAGCGTTTCCATCAGCAGCTCCAAAACCGACGCCATCGCTCCCGCCTGGTCGAGTCAGACGCAAGGAAACTTTATTAATATCAGTGGTATTAAAAACAGCTGCATACATGCTTTACAGAACTGTACATTGTTTTATTATTTGCGTATTTCTTGTTTTGGTTTGTAAAAATGAACTTCTGGCCTCTGTCAGCCATTCTGTTTACAAAGTCATGTGTTTATTATGTGATCTATATGAAATGGTTTGGTTAAAATCAGCATATTTCATTATTTTTTACTGTATTTTTCTGTGTGAATATTTCTATCTTCTATAACTGAAATGTGGCTGAAGTGACGTCACTTACTCTCTGGATTAAAGATGGATTCTCTAAAACAGAAACACAAAAAATTTTCTTAAGCCTTTTATTAAGAACAACAAAAACAATTCAGAATCACAAAGAAGTTGTAGAAAGTCTTCGGGGCTTCCTGACCTCTGACCCCTGCCAGTCTGTGCAGCAGGTCCTGCCGCCTCATCTTCAGTAAAATCTTCCTGGTCTCCTCCACACACCTTCCTCTGCACGTCCTCATCATCAGCTCCACCACAGCCTCGGTGTTTGCGGCAAAAACTTCTCTGCTACCATGAACAGCTTGAAGTCCCAGAAGTCTCCTGCACTCAGCTGATCCAGGGTTTCTACCAGCAGCTCTTTAGTCGTCATCGTTTCTGCCTGGAAAACAAGAAGCAGCTTTTCTGAGAGCAGCAAGCTGGAAAACTTCTGCCTTTCTAGAAACATCACATCTACTTTAACGATATCTCTGTGGATTGATGCCGTTCATATAATCACATCACAGGCCTGACTGGCTCTCATGGATTTGTTGTTATTTGAAAGCTGCATTTTGTACTCAGGTAAGTTTACCTGGAGTGGTTTTTATACTATGAAAGAAAAGAATGAATCTTCAGATGATAAACCTTCATTACTGGTCGAATTCTTGGAGAACATCCCCTGGACTGAAACAGGACCTGGAAAACGTGACTCTCTTCAGTAAATCGTTCCCTCAGTGAAACCTGGAGGACGTTTGGGTTTGACTGCTGGTTTGTTTGATGCGTTGAAGGAAACAGGATCCTTGAATTGCTGCAGCAGAGAGAACCGGGCATCCTGTGATGAAACCTGCTGCAGGTCTCAGACATCGTTTATGGATCCAACAACAGAACAGCGACCAAAACCTGAAAGCTCTCAGAAATGACTGACATACAGAATGAAATCTGTTTATAAATGTCTTCCCATCACATCTTTGTCCTAAACTTTATGAAATGTTTTGGTAACAGAGTGAAGAACTGAATCAGCTGAACAACCTGCTGCAAACTGGACTTTATTTGTTCAATTTTACTGAATATTTCACTGAACAAATCAAAACCAAACTATGATTTGTGATAAGTGAGTAGTAAGGGATGAATTAAACCCTTTGAGTTTCTTCAGAGATCGTTCTGATTTCTTTAGGCATCAACTTGTTTTTCTGTAAACAGCAGGTCGATTTTCACACAACCTTCTGTTGTTGTTTCATCGTTTTTCAATAAAACATGATGTCGGTAAATTCAGTCATTTACTGACATTTTACAACACAAACAGATTACATGACTACAGGAAACATGAATTCCCCCAATAAAAGCTTCCTTGAACACAACATCACCATAAGCTGCAGCTCTCTGACAGCTGTGATGTGAAACAGCAGCAGGGGAGAGCGAGAGGTTTTTACATTTCATGATACAAAACAGCCGCATCATTCACACTGTGAGCTGCATGAAGCACCAACATGCTGCTTTCCCACCACTCAACACGCTTTCATGACCAGTTACATCAAACCAGCCACAGATCCTGACCTGCAGCTGCAGGAGTGAAACCTGCAACCTTCTGATTGCCAGAAGGTTCTGCCCTCCGAGTTTCAATCAGCTGAATGTCAAAACAAAGATTTTAGCAAACTTACAGCACCTTCTGTCTGAGATTTTGTCTCATTTCCGTGAACTGTGTTTTAGTCTCACCAAATGTTTTCCTTCCTCTGAGTTTTCTCTTTCACTTCAACATGTCTTCCATCTCCTCCACCTTCATCTCCCTTTCATCCCTGCTCACCTGCAAAACCAAAGCAGGCTCCAACTGTAATGTTTTACAAGCATTTCACGAGAAAATGAACTAATCCTGCATGTCAGCTTTATATTTCACCAGCTCCGCATAAAGAAACTTAAATTACTCAACCCTGTCTCGTGCTCCGTTTCCGCATTTTTCCAGGAAGTCGTTACCAGCACTTGCACTGGTCACCTCGATTGTTTTAAAGATATTTGATTAAATGAATTAACACAAGTTTTTATAATGCTTAAACTAAATTAAAATGTTTTGAACAAATAAACGACAAATGCACTAAATAAATAATTTTTCTGTTTCAGAAAATAATAAATCAAAGCTTCAAAAACATGTTGCATATTTGAAAGCTTTGACCGACCGAAGTAATGGATCTAATGTGATCTAATGTGATCTCAGATCAGGTGAGAACATTAAGTATTTGGTGATTATTAGCTCTGAGAACATTAAGTATTTGGTGATTATTAGCTCTGGTTTCAGAAAGTATTTTAATTTACAGCCGATCGATGATGGCTGAAATCCCTTAAAACGGTGAAATGTCCCTTTACTGAAGAACCGAGCGGATCGGTTTCAGCGTCACTGCAGCATCATGAAAACATCGGCGGATAAAAACTGTTTTCAGCAAACAAACCCACTAAAAAGATCAGGACGATGTGAGGAGATCAGAAACAGGTGGAGGAAACTCCGCAGCGTTTACCTTGAAGATGTTTCAGGATCAAAGCTGTTCGGATGGAGACGAGCCTGTTTCTGTTTCAGTGAACCAAAAGGTCTTCATCTGTATGCAGGAACTGAAGCCAAAGTGTTTCCTGCCGCTGGCTGGAGGATGAAGGATGCCGAGGGCGGAAAGGTTCACGGCTGTGACTCGAAGCAGTTTGTGATCAGCGTTATAACAGGATCATTATTTTTGATCAAAAGTGATCGTTTCTTCCAGATGTTAGAGATACAACTGATGCGTGTCAGAAACACAAATTGAGTACAAAGAATCTGAAATGTAAATCTTTAGTGAGTAATTTTGAGTTAAAGTGTAAATCCCAACTCAATCAAAACGGTCTGAACTCTTTCTCAGTCATTACGAAGAACAGACTAACCAATCAGAAGCCACCTGGTGTAGCATGAGAAATACATCAAGATTCAGATTCTAACCGCAAATTCATTGGTTCTGTTGAAAACACGACTGGGTTTGACAGAAAATAATCATGAAAAATATCAGCCCAGTGATTTAGTTTTCTGAATTTCAAAATTAGAGCTGTTGCCTCACAGCAAGAAGGTCGTGGGTTCGATTCCCTTCTTTCTGCATGGAGTTTGCATGTTCTCCCTGTGCATGGTGGGCTCTCTCTGGGTACTCCAGCTTCCTCCCACGGTCCAGAAACATGACTATTAGGTTTGTTTGACCTCTCTAAATTATCCATGTGTGTGCATGGTTGTCTGTCTCTGTGTTGCTCTGCAATGGGCCGGTGATTCTCACGCCCAAAATGTCTTTCTGGAGATAGAAACCAGCCCCTCCTGACCCTTCAACTTGGTACAAAATCATTTTTATAATGACATACTGGGGTTATGTTTATTTCCCTTTAGCTCTCTTCCTGTCTCTCCAGCCAAGAAACAGCCAGTTAGTCCAGGATTGCTGAATAAAAAATGTAAGTACGTAAAATTTATTTATATAGCAATCACATTGTAAACACAGGAGATAAAACACTAAAAATAATAATAAACTGATAATACACATCTAGTCTAAATAAATGAGTCTTCAGCTGAAAGAATCAACAAAATGAAGATTTCACAAGAGAAAAGCAAATCATTTCACAATCTGGTGGATTTCTCCTCTCTGGTCTGAAAATGTCAGATCAGTGAGTCTCTTCTCCACTGGAAGAGATTTTCAGAAGAGATGTATTAAAAATAAATGAATGAGAATGATGTAAAATGCTTAAAACAAATGTTATATACTCCAAAATATCATAAATGGATGCAACAAAAGTCTGAACGTAGAAGACCAAGGCAGAAAAGTTAGACTGGTTCCCTGAGGGTTGATTATAATTTTATATAGATTGTAATTTCTTGTCTTGTCATCATTTTTCTTCAAACTGACATATATTATTCGATATACAGACTATTGTTTTGATTATGTTTATATCCGAAAAGGTAAAAAATACCAAATATAAACCAACTAAGGCAATAAGAAATGATAAAAAAGGCTTAGAAAAATCACAATGTGAACATATTCTGTAAAAAGTTTTAAAAATTCAGAAAAATAAAAACAGCAACATTTCCAATAATAACAGAGCTGAGAGCTGTTATAAGTAATCCTCCTCAGAGGTTTAGGCTGAGGAGCTGATGTACGTTATACGTTAATCAAAACTCCCCATCATGGACAGACGACTCCGGTGGAGTCACTGGTTCCTGTTAACCAAATTAAATCCCTGAAACGTTTTCTGAGCTGATAGAAACAGGTGCATGCTTCTCCCATTAGCACAGTTTGATTCAGGGGATTATTGGAGGTTTGTGTGCAGCAAACACAACATGCTGATATTTACTGATGTTAGACAAGAAGCAGGAAAAAAGAAAAGCGGAAGAGGAGTGAAGATGGTTTACTCAGCACCGAAACTCTGAGAACTCAGACCACAACCCACATCCAGCGTAAAGAGGTTCAGTGAATGTGGTGGTGAAGGTGTGGAGGTGGGTCAAGTTGTCAGAGGAAACCCTGTAGAAGGACAGAATGCCGGCCGGACGGTCCACATACACCGCCACTCTGGTCGAGACAGAGGAGGCTGATGGAGAGGAGAAGAAGTAAGAAGAGGGGGATAAATAAGAAGAGGAGGAGGACGAGGAGGAAATGGGTGTTTTTTTCTTATTGTGACAGTAAAAGTAGCTGCCATCACTGGAACACTTGAGACTCCAGGAGTGATCGTTCACTGCAAACACAACGTCATCAACCGTTCCCTTCTTTCTGATTCTTCTGCAACTGATGGAGACGTCAACCTCTCCTTTACACTCAACCTCCCAGTAACAGCGACCAGTCAGCTCATTCTGACACAATAATTGTGGCCAAACATCAAATCTGTCCGGATGATCAGGATACGATTGTTCCTGTTCCACACGCGTCACCTTCCTGTTGTCATCAGACAGTCTGAGTTTGCTGTTCACCGTGTTAGTGTCAATGGTGAGCTGACAGGAATCTGATGGAGAGAACAAACAGCTGATCATTTCCCCACACTGTAATGATGCTGCATTAAAACCAAATCATTCAAATGAGAAACACTCACACTTCCTCAGACCTGGTACCAACCACCGATCTCCATCAGGTGAAACCCTGCAAAGTGGAGGTGGATCAGTCCATCAGTCTGAGATATCATCAAAAACAACACTAACATTACCAATTATCTATTTTCTTTTAAGTCCAATCTAGTGTTGGTCATCTTCAGCCCAAATTAAAGAATAAAAGATACATCATCAATCACTTAGCAGCTGATTATCCATAAACTAGTGGTACATGGAAATATTCTAACCCCTTAGTTAAAATATAACCTGTTTATTTAGATAGCATCATTACTAAAGGTAATGTACCAAGAAATGATTATATGCAGAAATGCAGTCAGTTCAATGAAATCATACAGAGTCAAATATATACAGTCCAGATCAATCATAGTTATTGAACAGTCAAGTTCAGAGTTTGGTTTTTAACCCTTAGGAGTCTGAGGTCTAAATGGCCATTACGGCGCGCAATCTTTCTCTTCTCAGTGCATCAGAGCTCGCTATGAAGCCATGTAGCGATAGCTAGCAAAACTACTACTAACACTGCACACACCACGAACTCTAACTAACACACTAATAGTATGAAAAACCCATCGAAACACTCTTAGTAAAATCCACAGCATCAATGCACCCTAGTTGTTAAAAGAGCTTTCTGTCAGGAAACCCAGTAGATTGACTTATCATCATATTCTTATCCTGAAAGACAATGTAGCAACAGTGAAAACTCCAGCAGAACCAAAACCAGAACCTGGCTCAGTGAACAGCAATCCATCTCAACTGACTGTGAGTTTAAGAAGACAGACCACACAGAAAAGAGCATTGACCCAGAAGTACTTTCTGTGTTATGGAGAGTAAAGTATTAATAGCAGCAGGAGCTCCAGTAGTGGCTTCTTCTAGAAGAGAAACAACACTAAGCTTTGAAACATCCAGGTTCTATCTCATCATATCACTAAAATATTTTTTGGTATGCCTAAGCTTTGAGTATTTGGCTACTTCAGAAAATTGGAATGCTAGTCTCTTGACTAGCAGATTGGAAGTTCAGGGGAAGACTAGAAAACAGGTGATGATCAGATTATTCTCCTCTGTCTGGAGGAAAGTGGTTGGTCTTTCCATACCTGAGAGATTCAGGTTTCCAGAGTTCATGCTCCAGCATAAATCCTGATTCTCCGAGATGATTGTAGCTCAGGTCCAACACTTTTAGATGGGAGGGGTTGGAGCTCAGCGCTGAGGCCAGAGAATTACAGCCTTCCTCTGCAATCAGGCAGCCCGATAGACTGCAAGAAATATACAGCACACAACTCAGACCCACAGAAACGGACAAAAACTGGTCGAAAACTGACCAATGTCAATTTTTAACATTGGTCAAACAGTCATTGTCAGAATCTACAGAAATCTAGGGAATAGATTAAAAATAAATATGTGAATTTGTTTGATCTTGTTGACTAGCATAAAGAGCGGCAGCTCTGAGCATCACCTGAGAACCTCCAGTTTGCAGTTTGGACTCTTCACTCCAGCACAGAGCAGCTTCACTCCTGAATCCTGCAGGTCGTTGTTACTCAGGTCCAGTTCTCTGAGGCTGCCGGACTGGGAGCTGAGAACTGAAGCCAAAGATTTGCAGCTTTTATCAGAGAGGTTACATCCACTCAGTCTGAGGATGCAATGTACAGAAAAGAAAATGTTAATGAGCAATCTGTCTTTTTTTTAACTCTGCCTGTAATTTTAATTGAATTGTTTCTGTATCAAAATTCCAGTTGGTGAAGTCATGTGGAGCAGTGTGCACTAACAGAGCTTTGTTGGAAGCTTTGATGATTGGCAGCAGCTTCAGGAGAGCCTCCTCTGAAGCAGAGTATTTCTTCAGGTCAAACACATCCAGATCTTTCTCTGAAGACAGTAAGATGAAGACCAGAGCTGACCACTGAGCAGGAGACAGTTCATCTGTGGAGAGACTTCCTGAACCCAGGGACTGTTGGATCTCCTCCTCTAGAGAACGATCATTCAGTTCATTCAGACAGTGGAACAGATTGATGCTTTTCTGCACTGTAAGATCTTCATTGATCTTGTCCTTGATGTATTTAACTGTATCTTGATTTGTCTGTATGTCAGTTCCTCTCTGTGACATCAGATGTTGTAGCAGACTCTGATTGGTCTGCAGAGAAAGTCCCAGGAGGAAGCGGAGGAACAAGTCCAGGTTTCCGTTTGGAAACTGTAGGGCCTTGTTTACCGCACTCTGATAAAAGCGTCCTGGATCAACCTTTTTCTTAAAGAAAAGGAACCACCACATCCAGAAGAAATTCTGTGTTTCTTGCATCAGGTTGACACCGGAGTTGATGAATGTCTGATGAACATGAAGAGCAGCCAGAAACTCCTGAACACTCAGATGGACGAAGCAGAACACCTTGTCCTGGTACAGCCCTCTCTTTTCTCTAAAGATCTGTGTGAACACTCCTGAGTACACTGAGGCTGCTCTGATATCAATGCCACACTCTGTCAGGTCTGATTCATAGAAGATCAGGTTTCCTTTCTGCAGCTGATCAAAAGCCAGTTTCCCCAGAGACTCAATCATCTTCCTGCTCTCTGGACTCCAGTGTGGATCTGTTTCAGCTCCTCCATCATACTTGACTGTCTTCACTTTGGTCTGAACCACCAGGAAGTGGATGTACATCTCAGTCAGGGTTCTGGGCAGCTCTCCTCCCTCTCTGGTCTCCAACACATCCTCCAGAACTGTAGCAGTGATCCAGCAGAAGACTGGGATGTGGCACATGATGTGGAGGCTTCGTGATGTCTTCATGTGGGAGATGATCCTGCTGGCCTGCTGCTCATCTCTGAATCTCTTCCTGAAGTACTCCTCCTTCTGGGGGTCATTGAACCCTCTGACCTCTGTCACCATGCCAACACACTGAGGAGGGATCTGATTGGCTGCTGCAGGTCGTGTGGTTATCCAGAGGAGAGCAGAGGGAAGCAGTTTCCCCCTGATGAGGTTTGTCAGCAGAACATCCACTGAGCTGGACTCTGTAGCATCAGTCAGGATCTCCTTGTTGTGGAAGTCCAGCGGAAGTCTGCTCTCATCCAAGCCATCAAAGATGAACAGAACCTGGAAGTGTTCAAAGCTGCAGATTTCTTTGGTTTCAGTAAAGAAGTGATGAACAAGTTCCACCAAGCTGAACTTTTTCTCTCTCAGCACATTCAGCTCTCTGAAGGTGAATGGAAATATGAAGTGGATGTTCTGGTGGGCTTTGTCTTCAGCCCAGTCCAGAGTGAACTTCTGTGTTAAGACTGTTTTCCCAATGCCAGCCACTCCCTTTGTCATCACTGTTCTGATTGGTTGATCTCCTCCAGGTGGGAGTTTAAAGATGTCTTCTTGTCTGATTGTTGTTTCTGGTCTGTGTGATTTCCTGGATGCTGTTTCAATCTGTCTGACCTCATGTTCATCATTGACCTCTCCAGTCCCTCCCTCTGTGATGTAGAGCTCTGTGTAGATCTGGTTCAGAGGGGTTGGACTTCCTGCTTTAGCGATTCCCTCAAACACAGACTGGAACTTCTTCTTCAGAGCTGCTTTATGTTTGGGCTCACAAACAGCAACACGATGTTCTGAATTATCACAAAAACATAATTAGCATAATGAGACAATTCACATATATGTATCTTAAAAAGAGATCATCCAAATACAGCACCTTTCAAAGGTATTTGTAGTTCTTGAACCATTTATAAGTTGTCACTTTACAACTGCAAAATTTTTATTGGGGTTGTATAGACACAGTACTGTGGTTCATAGTGCCTCAATGCACTGTGAGCAGGGCCCCAAGTGGTCGAGGGGGAGAGAGTAGCGATCAGGCTCTATCGCTATATTAAGTCAGAATGACAACATATTTAACTAAAAATGTGTGAAGCATGTTAATAGATAAGAAATACATAAATTTGCTCCATAAAAAGATGAATCTGCTTCAGTCTCCCCCGTGGTGCCCATCCCTCACTCTCAAGTTTGAACACAGCCTTAAAAATCCATCAAGAGTCGAGGCGAACAAGAGAAAAAGAAGAAACAATGCAATGAAGAAACATGTTATCTTCCTCCCTTTTCTCTAAAGTGAGCCATGGATTTGTCACAGCTGTGAGAGGGAGAAGCAGGATAGAGGATCAAATTATTTTCCTGTTGATGGAAAAAACATTTTACATGTAGTAAGCATGTAGAAAGCAGGACGCAATATTGGTTTGAACAAATGGAAAACTTGATAAATTAAAATTACAATAGAAACAAAGGCTTTGAACAGCAGTGTTACATCCATCCATCCATTTTCTTTACACCCTTGTCCCTTAGTGGGGTCGGGAGGGTTGCTGGTGCCTATCCCCAGCTAATGTTCCAGGCAAGAGGCGGGGTCACCCTGGACAGGTCACCAGTCTGCTGCAGGGCAACACAGAGACACACAGGACAAACAACCATGCACACACACACAGGGACAATTTGGAGAGGCCAATTAACCTGACAGTCATGTTTTTGGACTGTGGGAGGAAGCCAGAGTACCCGGAGAAAACCCAGGCATGCACAGGGAGAACATGCAAACTCCACGCAGAAAGACCGGGGCCGGGAATTGAACCCAGAACCTTCTTGCTGCAAGGCAACAGCTCTACCAACTGCGCCACTGTGCAGCCCAGCAGTGTTACATTCTACCTAAAATAACTTCAGGTGAAAATGTTTACCTGTGCTAAATGTATGCAGTTCTGATTTTAATAGGCTGCTGAGGCCCTGAGGAATTAATCTTCCTCAGGGAAACAAAACCTGCCATGATTACATGGGCTGAGGCGGATAGAATTCTGAAGAATTGTCCTCAAGTAGGAGTAGCATTACTTCACCATATTTTTACTCAAGAAAAACTAAGTAATATCCATCAAAGAAATAAAAAAAATTGAATAATCCTGTGGTACTTTCAGATACAAATGGACTACACTGTAAAAACACAAAATATAACCAAGAAATGTTGGTCTAGATTCTGTTGCAAATATCTTAGTAAACTTGAAATAAGACAAAGCTAACTTAGAAATAACTTTTCAGCAAGAAATGGGAGCTTGGTTTAAGTCAGTAATTCTGTAATATGGATTAAAAAGTATTTGTTCCATTGACAGTTTATTTCACTTATCACAAGACATTTTTCCAATTTTATAAGTGACATAAAAGGACTACAACTTTTTCATCAATATTAAGGAATTATTGACTTAAGACAAGCTGCTACTAAGATTTTGCATTGTTATCATTGATGGGCAGCAGAAGACAGCCGCTGTGCTCGATGCAGCTTTCCTAAATGATGGAAGCAACAGAAGAGAGAAACTGGAGAACCACCAGAGGCTCAGGGAAGAGCTGCAACGGGCCTAGCAGGTAAAGGTAGCGGTTTTGCCCCGTAGCATTGGAGAACTGGGGGAAGTGAGACGGGACAGGTGGTTCCAACAAATACCTGGAGAAACAGCTGACATCTCAGTTCAGAGGAGAGCAGTCGTAGAAAGAGATAAGATACTGTGATATGTTGTAACACGACAAAATGGGAAAGAGTTTTGGGGGTGTTGATACTTTAGCAAGACTCTGTAAATGATTTCCATTAATTAGTGTTCATCTATCTGGTTAAATCTTCATGAAAACATGATCTTACTGCTGTGCAGGCGGACAGCCAGCTGCTCCTGCTTCATCCTCCTCAGAAAATGTAGAGTGATCTTCATGAAAGCTTTTCTGCTGTTTCTCTCCTGCTCTTCATCTCCCTCCAACACACTCTCATCCTCCCTCTGACCCTCAGCGAGTTTTGGACAGTCATCAGAGCTCAGAAACCTCTGGATGATCTTCAGCTCGTTTCGCACAAAGCTAACGATGTTGTCCTCCAGCATCTGGAACAGGATCAGATATGAAGGAATCATCAGGCTGAACTCAGGGCAGATTGCTGCTGAACAGAGCAACAAGTCTCTGTCCAGGAACAGCAGCATGGAGATTATTGTAAACAGAACAGATGTAGCGTAGCTGCACATGTACACACCATGAATACGGAGTCCAGCTGTGCTTGATCCTGCTGTTCAGGCTCAACAATGGGAACATCTAACTTCTGCCCATCATCTCTGAGGAGGAACCACGAATAATTAGCTCCCATTAGAAAACCTGTTGTTTCCTCTGCTCATCTTCAGGATGTGCAAATACCGGGTCGCTCAGTCCGCATCAGTCAGTACAGTTTATTTACAGAACCTTTCTCAGTGGAAGGAAGCAATGTGGAAAATGTCGGATCATATAGTGGACCATGTGTACCCGTCCTGCTGGTTCAGGAAGCAAACCTAGTTTTTAAAATATCCAGTAGCTGTAGAATATTTTGTCTTTTCACATAAACTGGAGGGCTATCTTTAGAAGAGTTCAGAACCTGGAAAAACTTACTTCAACAAGAGTCAGAGGAGAAGAAATAAATAGATTAAAATCTCGCAGAGAACAAAAACACAGAGTCCAAAGAGTCTGAGTCCAGCTGACAGTGGATTCTGGTGGATTGATGGGTTCAGACCAACAGATCCGATTGTCACGGTTTGTGTTTGTGTTGGACGTTTCCCAACAAACGGAAGAGAGGCTTGATTTGATTACAGGTGTGAAGTTTTTGATTGTTGAACATCTAAGATGTTCACATCATTTGCCTTTTGGTAAGAAAAGAGGTTTTCTGTTTGATGTTAAAGAAGACAGCTTTGACCCGGATAAGTTCTGTTCTGGGTCAGGAAGGCAGCAAAACCATTGGTGTCAAGCATCAAGTCGTGTCCTGCTGTTTTATGACACTATAGAGGTTTTCTGTGTGAGGACAGATGACCGAAACTATTCAGATAACCCAAAAAAAGAGGAAGGAAGAGAATATTATACAGTTTATTTTATAATTATTTTACTGTATTCATATTCTTGAAGAGGATTTGCTTTCTTTTTCTCACAACTGTTCAGGTGAATATTTACTTAATGGTTTGTGTTCATTTATTTCATTCTTACTCTAATTTCTTGTTACGTATATTTTCTCTTTAGCTTTTTTACATTTGCAGCTCATCCAAATACAGGCGGGTTTTGGTTCTGGTTCTGGTTCCGGTCCGTTTCCATGTTCAGATCCAGCACCAGGTTCCGGTTCTGGACTGGGACTGAGTAAAGGCAGGTAAACGGATCTGAAAGCTGCAGCATCAGAGATGCTGACAGAACTCGGATCAGCAGAATGAACAGAACCGATACTGCTGAGACTGGAAACAAACTATTTTTACTTTTTTTGCTGAATTTATGGATTTATTGCTGCTAACTTAGTGGAAACAGTTGAAAGAGTATCAAACTGTGATTAAAACAGATTTCATAAGACCTGCATCCTGTGAAGAAGTCAGAGATCACATGCAGGTTGTTTGAGTCACTGATAAAACAAAATGCATTTTTAATGTTAATAATTGTAAAAGTTGTCGTTATTCACATCTTTCTAATTTCAGGACAGTGTTGATGATTGTTTCTGATGATCTGACATTTTAATCCAAATAATTGACAATAACTTGTTGCTTTAGCCTGGACAGGTCACAATGGAGACCGTATTATATCTATTCAGTATAATACTGTAGTAATATTAACCACATTCTGCTTCATTTTCAGCCACATTTTATCCACATTGACCAGTTATTTAGTTTTTATTACAGTCAAATAATTTCCCAGTGAGATTTAATGCTGTTTGATTTTATCTGCTGCTTTATTCCTGTTTCACTCATCGACAGCCACGGTTTGCATTGAGCAGTTAGAGATGCTGACCTCACCTTTGACCTTTGCTCTGACTCTCATGTTCTCCACACGGATTAGTTTTAGAGAGGGGGTCTGCCTCCTGTCGGTCCTCACACTGATCCATGCTGCTGAGTTCACACCAGATCACACACACTTCCTACATTCACCTGCAGAGGAAACTCACATCATTCATCTGCATGTTAACACTACGAGATAAAATAAATATAATTATTCCTCTATAGATCAGCTGCTCCTCCTCTGATTGATTTCTGTTCAACATCAGCATCCGTCCACTAAGTGGAGCCACTGAGCCGATGGTTGTTATAGAAATGATTCACTTTTCAGTTCATTCACTTTTACTTTCAGGTCAGCAGCAGCAGGGGGTCCAGCTCTGATCCACAGTCCACCAAAATTAAAACTTCAGACCAATTTGCAGGAAAACCTTGATAGTTATCAAACAATTTCCAAAATGAATGAAGTTTTTCCTTCTCATTAGATATAACAATAATTCATTTCATACAAAAACATGGAAAACATCACAACATATGAAGTCAGATCTAAAATAAAACCAGAAATAAAATAAAGTAAAATAATAATAATAATAATAATAATAATAATAATAATAATAATAATAATAATAATAATAATAATAAATAACCATAACCATACAAATTTTTATTATTATTATTATTATTATTATTATTATTATTATAGGACTGCACAGTGGCGCATTTGGTAGAGCCGTTGCCTTGCAGCAAGAAGGTTCTGGGTTCGATTCCCGGTCTTTCTGCATGGAGTCTCCATGTTCTCCCTGTGCATGGTGGGTTTTCTCCAGGTACTCCGGTTTCCTCCCACAGTCCAGAAACATGACTGTCAGGTTAATTGGCCTCTCCAAATTGTCCCTAGGTGTGAGTGTGTGTGTGCATGGTTGTGTGTCCTGTGTGTCTCTGTGTTGCCCTGCGACAGACTGGTGACCTGTCCAGGTGACCCCACCTCTCGCCCGGAACGTTAGCTAAAGAGGCAGCAGCACCTCCTGACCCCACTGAGGGACAAGGAGTTAGAAAATGGATGGATGGATGGATTATTATTATAAAAGATTCAAGATATATCGAATATAACATTTAACTGGAAAATCTGTCCACAAAATAATGTTAAATAAAACCATAACAGACTGAAGACGCTGCAGAAGAACAAACCAGATGATGTGATGCAGCAAAGCTGAATATAGGATCCATGACCTGAATGAAATAAATGTAATTTCACTGTGGAAGGTGCTGCAGGTTTCTGTCCTGTTTCATATTTAATCAAAGTTTAATCTGGAATAAGACAAAATGTCTCCAAACATCAAGAAAACATTTTGAAAGTATGGAAAAAGCAAACTTACAGTTATTCCAACCACCTAAAGTTTCGGAGAAGACGTCTTTCCTCGAGATGGGAGACCAGTACGGATTTGGACTTTGGTCCAGGTGAGCAGATCCCTGGATGGAGTCAGAACCTCACCTGTTTTAGAGGCAGGGCAGAAACACAAACCGCTACAGCCAAACTGAATTTCAACTTTAAATACTGATAATGATGTTTGTTCATCTATTCAAAAACACTGGAACCATGTGAACGGAGGCCCCATCAGGATGGACGTCACGGATCAACAGTTTTCATTTAATCTTCCTCCCTCCGTCGCTCTGATCTTCCCAGATCACAGACGGTTTCTGTATGAACATTTTTAACCGAACAAACGAACAAAGTCCATTTTAACACTGACACCAACCTGAAGAATGAAAGGGAAACATATTTTATAGCAATGAAAACATATTGAAAGGATTTTTTTCTGAGACTCTTGAAAACACAAAGAAAAGAAGGAAATTAAAGTGACATTACTTTATTAAACAGACTTAAAAGAATCTCAGAAAAGCCTCAACTTCTTTTAAAAGTAATTAAAATGGATAATCGTCCAAAAGGTTTTGATTCTGTCATAATGGATAAACTTAGATATAAATTTTTCCTTTGATAAATTTCTGCTTTCCTAGAATTGTATTTTCTCCAGGTTGTGATGTGTTTGCAGTCTGGATTATGTTCCTCTTGTCTGGTTTTGGTTTGATTTGTTTCTGATCCTCAGTTAAAACCCTCATTCAGACAAAACTTACATCAGCATTAATTATTAGCATTAGCATTAATTATTCACATTATTCTGTTGCTCATCTCAGTGGTCCTCGCAGATGTACAAAAAATTGTAATAAAGTAAAAAAATCTGTGGATATTTTGCTATAAACAAATTGAAACATTAAATAAATCAGATTTCTTCAGGTTTTCTTTTTGAAGTTCAAGTTAGAAATGAAAAATGTTTGTGTTTTGAAACAGACTGAGACATTTTTCTCTTCATCTTTTGGATGTTGATTCTTCTCTGCAGTTTGGATTATTGATGGCAGTTCTGATTATCTTATGAAACATAAAGCTACTTTACTTAGATTTCCACAGACTGCAGTAATAAATGCACATTTTGTTGTGTCCCATCTTTGTTCCTGTTTAGTATTTGATCCCTCAAAAGCAGCAGAACTTTTTTAAATGGTTTCCACCTGCAAGGAGTTTCTTAAAGTCTTTCTGTGGGATTTATGACGGTGTGTAAGTCCAGCTGGGTTATAAAGCTGAATGTTTATAACGTAGCTGAGGCGGAATGGTGCCTTCAGGGACCTCTGTCTGCTGGTAAACTGGCCTGCTGTTTCACCCCGCTGCACTTCCAGAAACATTGTCATCTTTAATAATCTATCAAACATATGAAACAACAAATATCTGCAGGCCTGAGAGAAAATGTGCTTGAATTAGATGGAAAGTTGTTGTTGAAACCTCATTTCCTGATAACATTGAACTTAAACAGAGAACGTTCCCGCTGTCCGTTTAACTGAGAGCGGAAACGTGTCAGGGCTGATTTCAGACCAGCGCCATAACGCGGCACATCTGGATCATTTTATGAGAAATGGCTCCCAAAACGGCCAAAAAGATTTTAAAAGACATCCTGGAGAACCTGTCAGAGGAGGACCTCGACAAGTTCCGGTCAGAACTGCTGAACCGGAGAGTTGTGAAGACGAGCCAGGTGCAGAAGAAAGGGTTCTTGGTGATTACAGATGTGATGGTTCAAGCTTACACCGAGAAAAACGTCCTGAAGGAAGCGGAGGACATCCTGAGAGAGAACAACTGCGAACAGGCGGCGGACGAGCTGGGTAAATATCTGCACGACCCGCTGATTCCTTCCAACCTGAGATCCGATCAGGTCAGCAGGAAAACTCAAACTGTTTCTTCCTCAGGTTTCAACATGTTTGGACGTTTTCTGTCTGTATGAACCGATTTCACAGAGTAAAAGTTAAACCATTGCGCCTCGTTTTTACTTTCACCTACAACCTACAACATCTGAATAGTTCCTCTGTTTCCTGTTTCTTTAGTCTCTCAGTGACCTGATGCGTAAAAACCACAGAAAACAAAAAACCTAAAAATCGGCCCTAAGTTTCAGTTCAGACTTTTTTCTTTTGTTTGTTGGAGGAAACTGCAGTTCGCTCCATGGAAAACTGTTGGAAACAGAACAGTTTAGTTTCTTCCGCTAACGAAGGAACTAAACTGAACTAAACATTCAAGATATCTGCAGTGAATTACTATCTACTATTAAATTATGATCAGTCGTAAAGTGAATTTGAGATAACGTGCTTTTTGTTCTGACTATATTGTGAATGACGCCATAATTCAAGATATCTTAAAGGTATTTGTAGATAGTAGTTAAAAATCTTTAAAATACTTTTTGCATAGTAATCACGGATAACCAGACAAAACTGCAGAAACCCTGTTTCTCACAGAAAACCATCTGGATAAAGAGGCTCTGAGGTGACAGATCTGATGAGCAGGGAGAGTCCAGCTGAGGACTGAACTGTTAGAAAACTGCTGTTCATGCTGTTTTATCAGGAGTTTGGATGAACAGATGCAGAAAAGAAATATAAACATTTTGGTGAAATAAAGTTTTTTGTGGGAATCAGTAAATTCAGAGAAGTTGAGGCAGCCATGTTTAGGACCTTGTGGCAGTTCCTGCATCAACATTACAGCTTTTCATCTCTAAAATATTTCTGTAGTTGCAATAAACTGTTGAAAACAAATATTGTTTTCTATATTTGCAGCTGAAGAAGCCAAGAAAGCAGGTCTAGGAACACCTGACCGTGACCCGGGTCCAGGTCCGGGTCCAGGTCCAGCTCCAGCTCCAGCTCCAGCTCCGGCTCCAGCTCCGGCTCCGGTTGGAGGTTAGCTCTGCTTCTTTACTTCATTTAAATATGCAAAGCACTAGTAAAATTTCATCCACAAAGAGTAAAATATTCCCACCCGTCTTTGTTCAGTGATGTGCAGCTTTCTGTGCTTCAGTCACAACTACAAAGTTTTTACTTTTTATCTGATTCGTTTTTCTATTCGGCATTAAAGCTGTTGGGATGTTTCAGCAGAAATCTGTCAGTTCAAAGCTGATAGTTTGTAAATTTGTTTGAAGTGTTTGGAAATGTTGAGGAAGTGAAAGGTGGAGATCTGATGCTCCTTAAAGCCAGCAGAGAGCCGGTCATGCAGGCTGCACCAGATCAGGCAGGTTTAGTGGGTCAGTCCGTTCACAGCAGCAGTTCGACCCACAACACCTGGTGCAACAAGCCTGCAGGTAAAGCATGAAGCTCCCTGACCAACATGGACGAGCATCAGTGCCAAGTTTCCACTGAGATAGAAAAACGTCTCTGAGGTCGGCTGAGACGGATGAGGATGAGATCCAGATGGACCTGCTCAGGTCCAGACAGACAGACATGATGGCAGGAAAGACCTAAACACCATTTGGTCACATGACTGAACAAAGGCTGCTGGGAAATGGTGTTCTATAAGGAAAACAGAAACTTCATGGTATAAAACCTCCAGAATGTATTTGTCCTGTTCAGAAGGATTTTGTCAGAAACTAATATTGTTTTTATTGCTGCAGTTGTCTTTCCTCAACAGGCAGTTCAAGCTTCAAATGCGTCTCTCAGTGATGGTGAGTTTTTCTGCTTTGTCCTCTTTAAACTTGTTGAAACATCATTTTAATACAAAAGAGAAAAAAGACAGTTGAAAGCAGCAGAGAGCAGATTGTTAAGCGACCTGCTGCTCCTGAAACACAAACATCTCACTCCTCTGTGTTTTCCAGTAAAGTCTGAAAATGTGTTCTAATGCTGCTCATTTAAAATAATGCAGCGATTCTGTGACCAAACAGCATGTCTGATGTTTTCTTTCAGAGTTTGACTTGAGGTAAAATCTGCACTAAAGGGACATTCCAGGACAAAATGAGGGAGCCGCACCGGGACCCGCTGAACGGACTGCAGGTCCATCAAGATGTTCCTGAAGAACCAGCAGCTCCTCACTGACATGCTGACCAGAAGTTCACTTTCAATCTGGAAACAATTACATGAAGACGAACTGTTGAACTTTAATAAATGACTGTTTTACTCTAAATGGCTGAATGTATATCCAAGGAGCCTCAGTTACAGTCAGGATGTCAATATTTACAATATTGAAGGTAAAAGAAATCAAACAGATCATGTCCCAATCATTCCCTGTTCTGTGGGATGTTGTTTCCATTAAAACATGTCTGATAAAGTCGGTCTCTCTTTAAGCGGTTGCTAGGTAACCCAGCGTTCAAAATAAATGATCTAAAGGCTTATTGACTTTTAATTCAGAAAATAATTGGAATAATGTTTTAGCAAAGCTGGTTGAACACAGAGCAGCTGTTCTTTACTGAGTCTTATTCTAATCTTAATTAGTTTAAATTTGGTTTCATTTGCTCCTTTATTCTATTTTATTTGTAGTTTTGTTTAAGGCACTTTGAACTGTTTTCTGTATTAGTTTGATTTCACGTGGTTTTGAGCTTCACCTCATGTTATATTTTTACTCTGTCGCCTGGAGAAACTTTGCTTTGATTCTTTCATGCATGTTTGAGAAATCCTTTGATCTCCATGGCAACCACTCAGCTGTTAAAACGCCTGGGTGGACCGAGCCCCGGCTTCGAAGCGCAGCTTCAGCCTCACAGAGCAGCGCTCCACCACGACGCCACACTGCTCCTACAGACTAGCCAGCAGCAATTAGCAAACACCTGGTGGAGCTGCTCATCATATGAGCTACTTCTCAGTGAAACGCTGGTAAAAACAACAAAAAAAACTTTGTTAAAGGGTTAGTAGAGGAGCGATGCTGTCAGTTAACGTTGGTTTAATAATTGGAAGTGTGACCAACATGGACTGAAGGGCAAACTTCACTTCCTCTGCTGCCATTTCTAAAACTACAGGCAGAATACAATTATAAAATAATTAGGTTACGTTCGAATTCTGGTGTTTTAAAGACAAAATTAATACAGATAAATATAACTATAGAACAACCAATTGATGCTGAAAAACATAAGCCTTATGAGGCCTCATTGAGCCTTATGAGGCCTCATAAGGCTCAATGAGGCCTCATTGAGCCTTATGAGGCCTCATTGAGCCTTATGGGGCCTTATTTTGCCTTATGGGGCCTTATTGAGCCTTATGAGGCCTCATTGAGCCTTATGGGGCCTTATTGAGCCTTATGGGGCCTTATTGAGCCTTATGGGGCCTTATTGAGCCTTATGGGGCCTTATTGAGCCTTATGAGGCCTCATTGAGCCTTATGGGGCCTTATTGAGCCTTATGGGGCCTTATTGAGCCTTATGGGGCCTTATTTTGCCTTATGGGGCCTTATTGAGCCTTATGAGGCCTCATTGAGCCTTATGGGGCCTTATTGAGCCTTATGGGGCCTTATTTTGCCTTATGGGGCCTTATTGAGCCTTATGAGGCCTCATTGAGCCTTATGGGGCCTTATTGAGCCTTATGGGGCCTTATTGAGCCTTATGAGGCCTTATTGAGCCTTATGAGGCCTCATTGAGCCTTATGGGGCCTTATTGAGCCTTATGGGGCCTTATTTTGCCTTATGGGGCCTTATTGAGCCTTATGAGGCCTCATAAGGCTCAATGAGGCCTCATTGAGCCTTATGAGGCCTCATTGAGCCTTATGGGGCCTTATTGAGCCTTATGGGGCCTTATTGAGCCTTATGAGGCCTCATTGAGCCTTATGAGGCCTCATTGAGCCTTATGGGGCCTTATTGAGCCTTATGGGGCCTTATTTTGCCTTATGGGGCCTTATTGAGCCTTATGAGGCCTCATTGAGCCTTATGGGGCCTTATTGAGCCTTATGGGCCTTATTGAGCCTTATGGGGCCTTATTGAGCCTTATGGGGCCTTATTGAGCCTTATGAGGCCTCATTGAGCCTTATGGGCCTTATTGAGCCTTATGGGGCCTTATTGAGCCTTATGGGGCCTTATTTTGCCTTATGGGGCCTTATTGAGCCTTATGAGGCCTCATTGAGCCTTATGGGGCCTTATTGAGCCTTATGGGGCCTTATTTTGCCTTATGGGGCCTTATTGAGCCTTATGAGGCCTCATTGAGCCTTATGGGGCCTTATTGAGCCTTATGGGGCCTTATTGAGCCTTATGAGGCCTTATTGAGCCTTATGAGGCCTCATTGAGCCTTATGGGGCCTTATTGAGCCTTATGGGGCCTTATTTTGCCTTATGGGGCCTTATTGAGCCTTATGAGGCCTCATAAGGCTCAATGAGGCCTCATTGAGCCTTATGAGGCCTCATTGAGCCTTATGGGGCCTTATTGAGCCTTATGGGGCCTTATTGAGCCTTATGAGGCCTCATTGAGCCTTATGAGGCCTCATTGAGCCTTATGGGGCCTTATTGAGCCTTATGGGGCCTTATGAGGCCTTATTGAGCCTTATTGAGCCTTATGGGGCCTTATGAGGCCTCATTGAGCCTTATGAGGCCTTATTGAGCCTTATGAGGCCTTATTGAGCCTTGTGGGGCCTTATGGGGCTTTATGAGGCCTTATGGGGCCTTATAAGGCCTCATTGAGCCTTATGGGGCCTTATGAGGCCTTATTGGGCCTTATTGAGCCTTGTGGGGCCTTATGAGGCCTCATTGAGCCTTATTGGGCTTTATGAGGTCTTATTGGGCCTCATTGAGCCTTATGGGGCCTTACGAGGCCTCATTGAGCCTTATGGGGCCTTATGAGGCCTTATTGGGCCTTATTGAGCCTTGTGGGGCCTTATGAGGCCTCATTGAGCCTTATGAGGCCTCATTGAGCCTTATGAGGCCTTATTGAGCCTTGTGGGGCCTTATGGGGCTTTATGAGGCCTTATGGGGCCTTATAAGGCCTCATTGAGCCTTATGGGGCCTTATTAGGCCTTATTGGGCCTTATTGAGCCTTGTGGGGCCTTATGAGGCCTCATTGAGCCTTATTGGGCTTTATGAGGTCTTATTGGGCCTCATTGAGCCTTATGGGGCCTTACGAGGCCTCATTGAGCCTTATGAGGCCTCATTGAGCCTTATGGGGCCTTATTGAGCCTTATGGGGCCTTATGAGGCCTTATTGAGCCTTATTGAGCCTTATGGGGCCTTATGAGGCCTCATTGAGCCTTATGAGGCCTTATTGAGCCTTATGAGGCCTTATTGAGCCTTGTGGGGCCTTATGAGGCCTTATGGGGCCTTATAAGGCCTCATTGAGCCTTATGGGGCCTTATGAGGCCTTATTGGGCCTTATTGAGCCTTGTGGGGCCTTATGAGGCCTCATTGAGCCTTATTGGGCTTTATGAGGTCTTATTGGGCCTTATTGAGCCTTATGGGGCCTTATGAGGCCTTATGGGGCCTTATGAGGCCTTATGGGGCCTTATGAGGCCTCATTGAGCCTTATGAGGCCTTATTGAGCCTTATGTGGCCTTATTGAGCCTTGTGGGGCCTTATGGGGCTTTATGAGGCCTTATGGGGCCTTATGAGGCCTCATTGAGCCTTATGAGGCCTTATTGAGCCTTATGTGGCCTTATTGAGCCTTGTGGGGCCTTATGGGGCTTTATGAGGCCTTATGGGGCCTTATGAGGCCTCATTGAGCCTTATGAGGCCTTATTGAGCCTTATGTGGCCTTATTGAGCCTTGTGGGGCCTTATGGGGCTTTATGAGGCCTTATGGGGCCTTATAAGGCCTCATTGAGCCTTATGAGGCCTTATTGAGCCTTATGGGGCCTTATGAGGCCTTATTGGGCCTTATTGAGCCTTGTGGGGCCTTATGAGGCCTCATTGAGCCTTATTGGGCTTTATGAGGTCTTATTGGGCCTTATTGAGCCTTATGGGGCCTTATGGGGCCTTATGAGGCCTCATTGAGCCTTATGAGGCCTTATGAGGTCTTATTGGGCCTTATTGAGCCTTATGGGGCCTTATGAGGCCTTATGGGGCCTTATGAGGCCTTATGGGGCCTTATGAGGCCTCATTGAGCCTTATGAGGCCTTATTGAGCCTTATGTGGCCTTATTGAGCCTTGTGGGGCCTTATGGGGCTTTATGAGGCCTTATGGGGCCTTATGAGGCCTCATTGAGCCTTATGAGGCCTTATTGAGCCTTATGTGGCCTTATTGAGCCTTGTGGGGCCTTATGGGGCTTTATGAGGCCTTATGTGGCCTTATTGAGCCTTGTGGGGCCTTATGGGGCTTTATGAGGCCTTATTTAGCCTTGTGGGGCCTTATTGAGCCTTATGGAGCCTTAGGGGTCCTGTTAACCTCATAGGCCTGACGTTGGACTCGTTGGGCAGAAATGGCTCAAAATGTCTCAGGTGATGCAGTGAGTTCGTTTGTCGGAGGTTTGCTCTTCTTCCAGAACAGAAAATAAGATTCCAGCTCTAGGAGCTGAAATCTTCTGTAAGAATAAAACATTTTGAAGACTAAAGTTATTTACTGTAACATTTAATTTTGAGCAACATTTTTGAAACAATAGTCAAGACCTTATAAAAAAATTTATTTTTTTGTTAAAATATTTGCATCAAAAGTTTATTTGATAATTTGCACTAAAAAAATATCCACAGAAGAAAATGGGAATAAAAAATATGGAGTTATTTGTGTGAAGTGTTTCTGGAGTTTGTCCTGAATTTGTTTGGAAGTGGTTCCTGTTTGGATCACGAGCTGCTTCCGGACAGCGCCTCCAGCAGGTCATTCCTGGGTATTTTCCTGAGAAGCTCCTTGGTTTTCTCCACGGCCTGCTGGCTGAAGGTCTGCAGCATCAGATCCACCAGGTCCACAGCGTCTGCGTTCTCCAGCTGACCGGCGGTGATGCTCGGCGGAGCGGCTCCTCCTCCGTCTGCTCTGCAGCCAAACACCTCCACGTCCTTCAGGAAAAACCGGAACCTTTTCAGCTCCTGCTGCTTCAGATCTCCAATCACTTCCAGAAGCTTCTCTCTGTCTGAGCGCAGAGATGCCTCCTGGCGACGTGGAAACAAAGTTTATCAAATTAAATCAGTTTCATTGCATCTCTAATTAAATAGCATCTTTATTTATTTTGTAAAGTGGGAAGGTTTTTACTCTGACTGAGAAAAGACAAAAATAAACTACAAAGTGGAATCAAACTCAATGCAGCTGAAAGTTTTAAATCCTCATCAGAAACAAGACGAGACAGAAACAGTGAAACGAGTTAAAAATCTGAGCTGCAACCCATTAAGTTACAACCATTAAACTAGTTTAACTGGGATCTTAACTCAGTAATTTAAAACCAGATGAGAGGCAAAGGCAGAAAAATGAAAACAAATCCAATACAAACCAAACAAAACCTGAAGGTCTGACAAACATTTATCCAGACATGAAATCAGGATGACGACTCACTTTTTGCGTGAGAGACGGATGCTCCTCCACGTCATGTTTCACTGAGGACAGAAACCTTTACGATTAAAAATAATCAGAAACTCATTTTCTTTTAGTGAGCGCTGCAAAACAAGTTACCCTGGTGTGAATAAGTGACTCCAGTTGCTCCACCTGAGAAGAAATGTTTGTTACGTTTCTTCAGTGAAACTAAAACTCCAGAATATTGATCCATTTTTAACACTAGAAATGAATCTAAAACCCAAAATGCTGTTTTTCTGCAGAAACGAAGGATCTGATCTCTTACCTTTTCTCTCCTGAGTTTTTTGGTATTCATCTGAAATTCAAACAGAGAAAATAAAGATTTAGAGGATTATCTTTAGCAGTGTATAAAGTCAGTGTGACTGTTTTAACGACCTTTTCGAAGTGCGCAGTTCCACACTGGGTCGAGCCGCTTGGCTTGTAAGAGTTTCATCTGGAAGTCTGTGTCTGGGTTTTTAATGTACACTTCGAAGAAATTTGGCCTTGTGGGATCATACCTGAGCTTTAGTCTCTGTTCACACAGGAAAGGAAGGAAAAACTGGGTTTATCGAGTTCAAATCTGACTCCCTCTCATTTACGCTCACGAAGCTGCAGGCAGAGCGAGAGCAGAGATCACACAACGCAGTAACTGAATCAGTGACTGGTTCAAAAAGGTGATGATCCAACATCTTTCTGCCCTGAGTCAATCTGCAGCTGCAGACCAAAAGCTAAGATACTGAACTCTAATAATACAATAAATATGACTGGAGTTACATCACTTAGCAGCTTTATAATGTTTTGTTAATCTAGTGTTTGTATGGATGCTTTTGCATCTTTGTGAGCAACAGACTTCTAATTTCTTCTAATCTAATATAAATGATGATCAGCCTATCAATGCATTTGATCAGCAGCTCCAGGCTGATGCTTCTTTTCTTAAACCCAACAGAAGCAGAAACGGTTTCCTGGCAGCTTTAGCTTCACCTTCGTTTAGTAAATTATGTGGAATCTGCTGTTTCTGTTTGCAGATTATTTTACGATTCACAGACAAAAATATATTTAACAAACAGCTGAACATTTCAGAGATCAGATATTATGATCAATGAAGGTTATCGTTTCTGGAGAGCAGAAGATTTTGGTTATATAAACAGTCAGAGCTGATTTTGCTCAACAACTCCTCCTGTCTGCAAGACAATGGCCTAATTAAAGTAAGATACTGATTGCTCATAAATATTTTATAACACAGCACTTGAAACAGCTGAGGTCAGGTTGTAGCTGCTGCATCCATCCTGGTCTGAAATGCAGGACTAATCAACAGAAACGTGTCGTATTAAACATCACAGATGTGGAATCGTACCTCAGGACAAACTTCAGCCGATTCCAGATCCGCTGTGAGGACGAAGTCATCACACATTTTCAGAGGCTGGTCTGGATCTGGCTTTCTTATGACTTTGTATCCATAAGACTTTTCCCTTTGGTCCATTTCCTCCAAGCAAATACAATCAACAACACGAGTTTATTATTTATCATAAAAATCATAACTCATTATTAAAACTGGCTGTAATGTTGGGATTGTTACTTACAGAGTTTTTTTCAGTGTTGGTTTTATAGAATAATGAATAATTATTCATATATTTGAACATATGATTGAAAGCAGTTACACCTTTACACAGTTAAACTCCTGGATGTAAAGTGATGGAGAATCATGTCTGATATCTGATTAATTTCATTTTTAAAGATGTTTTTGTTGTATAACTCCACGTGTAAGCAGCAACAAAATGAATGTCTTAAAGAGTGACATGTTTCACTTCCCATCCCGTGCTTTATTTATGAATAGCTCTTACTATATCACTTTTAGTAAAATAGCACAAATATACCAAACAGAGATTAAGACAAGCAGATTTCCAGGTTCAGATTAAAACAGGATAATCTGGGTTTCCACAGCATCACTCTTCTCTGCAGATGGGAAATGTTTCTGCAGATGGGAAATGTTTCTCCAACAGCTAAAAGTTGTGATTCTTCTAAATGGGTCAGATGGATTGGAAGAAGTTCATCACAAGCCAGAGAAATATTTACAATGACTCTGGACATATCAGCACGTTGTATGCATTACAGACTTCAACAATATTATTTACATTTACAAAGTGTTTATTTGGGTTTAATATGATGGTCTGGTAGAGCTGCTGCCTTGCAGCAAGAAGGTTCTGGGTTCGATTCCCGGCCCTGGTCTTCTGCATGGAGTCTCCATGTTCTCCCTGTGCATGGTGGGTTTTCTCCTGGTACTCCGGTTTCCTCCCACAGTCCAGAAACATGACTGTCAGGTTAATTGGCCTCTCTAAATTACCCCTAGGTGTGAGTGTGTGTGTGCATGGATGTGTGTCTCTGTGTTGCCCTGCGACAGACTGGCGACCTGTCCAGGGTGACCCTGCCTCTCGCCTGGAACGTTAGCTGGAGAGGCACCAGCACCTCCTGACCCCACTGAGGGACAAGGGTGAAAGAAAATGGATGGATGGATGATGGTCTGATGCGATTCCAAAGATGTAAGAACCAAATACGACCAGCAGGGGGAGCCCCTAACGCTGTTTCACTCAGTTCAACAGAAAGACGCTGAAATGTTAAATTCTGGCCAACAGACATGCAAAGAGCATTGAAGCTGTTCTGGTCCAGGTCCAGGCTGGTCCTGCCATGTGGACAGACCCAAAGGAGAAAAGACTTTCAGATCTCAGCCAAACTGGTGACTCTGGGCTCGTCTTGTGTCCCGGTTAAAGACTGACGGCCTGGGAAAACTGAGGTCTAACGTCTGTGCTGGAGTCAGGAGTTGATATGATAGACGGTCAGCCATGCTGATTAGGTTAAGGCTGAGAGAAGGTCAGCTGTGGTTACTTAAGGCTATGAAAGCGTGAGCCGTGTTAGTTGTGTTTCTACTAAACTGGCTGAACCGAACCTGATGTGATGAGAAGTGGAAAACCTCAAACTCTGTTGAGCTACAGTTAGCTGTTAGCTCCCAGCTAACGATGCTAACCCCAGGCTGACATGGTGTATGTTAGCCTTTGCATGAGGTTAGAAATGCTGCATTTATGTTCTGAAGTTTAATAACTGAGTAAGAATATTTTGTAAATTGCTGTACTTTGTATCTTTTTTCATATCTGAATACTATGCAGAAGTTCTGACCCGTTTCTGTATGAAAACTCCTTCTACCATAAGACCTGCATTATTTACCTGCTGTAAGGCCGGGTCGCGTGGGGTGAGGTAAACGTGCAGCGTGAGGAAAGCCGTGTTGGCCCGATAGAGCAACATGTTGCAGTAGACCTTCACAGGAAAGCCGACTCTCATCAGAACCGCTCTGGGAGAGAAAACGGGTTCAGCTAGTTTGACGTGTGACGGTGAGACCTCAGAGACTTTCTCCACAACGTCTCCACAGTCGTCCATGTGGAGGACAGCAAACTGCTCCAAAGGTTTACGGACGTCGTCTGAAGGAAACACAAGGAGCAGGAAAAGTTCTGGGTCAACGGTGTTAAAAGGTTTGGTACCATCATGTTCTCCTACCGACACAGATCCAGTGGGGCAGGAACACCTCCGTCATCCTCCCAGTAATCAGACTGATGTCCAGTAAAGGACCAGCAGGCCGGTATCCTCTGCTCTCCATCCTCTCCATGTGTCCGTCCCAGGAGCAGAACCGGTACCTGAAGACGACCCGTTCAGAGCAGAACCAGCGCAGACCAGAAACGCTGCACTCAAAGAGTCCAGCTTCACTCTGGAGGCTGAAATGACGTTAAAGCAAATAAAAATGTGACGATTTCTATTTTTAACTAATTTTGACAAATGTTTATTTCTGGAGAACTTTCTGAATTATCTGCATGTAGAAGATATTTTGAGTTTCCTGTAATTGAAATGGCCACCTGGTGGACGGATTCCTCACTGGTACTCTGGTTTCCTCATCGTCTAAAAACATGGTACATTTATTCATAGGAGGGAGTGTGTCTGCTCTGGTCTGTGTTTGTGACTGACTGGGTTGACTGGTGTTGTACTGGGAGGAACGTTGTTTTTCACCTGTAGGCTGGAACCTCGTCTGGATCCTCAGTTTTCATCTCAGGTTCAACTTTAGTGCAGCAGCTGGAGTCCTGATGAGGACAACAATCAGGTTTAAAACCAGCCAAGATGTTATGAGAAGGTCAATAAAATGTTGAAATGAGACAATCAAACATAAAAGTACCTTTAGATAATTGACTGTTTTTGCAAATTTAAGTTGAAAATCCATTAGGATCCCTTTTTAAAAAACACAATATTAGCTGTTAGCAGCTTTGCAAATCTTTCTGATAAATATTATGTTACCAAGACACAATAAAACATACCTTTACCGTGACTTTTTTCTGTAATCTTTATCCCTCTTTCCTCTCTCCCTGAAGGAAAAATGATTTTTGTGACATTGTTTTGATAACTTATCTTCTACCAAAGCTTTGAACGATGCGCTCTGCACGGCCGCTTATATTATCGTTCAGTGCGGTACCTACCGCGGCCACCAGGAGTCCCCCAAGGGGAATTTATCATTTACTTTTTTGCCCATATAAGAAAGATTTCTACACACATTATCAAATATCCATCCATCTTATCCGGGTCGGGTCGTGGGGGCAGCAGGCTAAGAAGGGAGGCCCAGACTTCCCTCTTCCAGCTCCTCCAGGAATCCCAAGGCGTTCCCAGGCCATAGAGAGACATCGTCCCTCCAGCATGTCCTGGGTCTTCCCCTTCTCCCGGTGGGACCTGAACTCCTCACCAGGGAGGCGTCCAGGAGGCATCCTGACCAGATGCCCGAGCCTCAACTGGCTCCTCTCGACGTGGAGGAGCAGCGGCTCTACTCTGAGTCCCTCCCGGATGACCGAGCTTCTCTCTCTAAGGGAGAGCCCAGCCACCCTGCGGAGGAGGAAACCCATTTCAGCCGCTTGTATCCGTGATCTGGTCGGTCATGACCCAAAGCTCATGACCATAGATGAGGGTGGGAACGTAGATCGACCGGTAAATCGAGAGCTTCAAGTCAAATGTATATTAAATATACATATTTCATACATTATTATATGTTACTGTAAAACAAATCACAACTTTATAATGAATGGATGTCTTTTTGTTAATATAATCACATTAAAATCATTACTAAAAAAAAATCTGTTCCACATAGGGGGCCCCCTGGCGGCCCTGGGGCCCTAAGCGGCCGCTTAGTTTGCTTATGCCTTCAGCCGGCCCAGCAAATAATGTCACAGGTAACACATCGCGGTCAGTTAGTCTGCCATGATAACGGTTTGCTTGTCGGAGCAGCAGGGGGCCGGAGCCGGCGTCACGTCAGGACATGCAGAAGACAAAGGAAACATTTTACAGCTCCTACCTTCGGATGAAACCTCCAGCAGGCTTTGGTCCAGATCGGTCATGTCTGTTAAAACCTCTCTGGCTATCTCCACTGACTGGTGACCAAACTCCTTCACCATCAGATCCACCAGACTCAGAGCTGTGACCACCCTGTATAGACGGAAATCTGGGATTTGCTGGAGGCCCCGATCAAAGCAAGTGAACTGAAGAAGTGACTTAAATTTCTCTAAAGTCCTCCAGTTCAACTTCTGAAGAATCTCATAAAGATCCCAACGAACATCTGCTGTGGTTGTTTTCTGAAACAAGAAATAAAATCAGATTTTTAGCTTATTTAATTGTGGATCTAATTAATATTGCAGCAAAGTTAGTCAACAGCAGAACTTAAGCTGAGCCACTCCTGTATTTTACTGTTAAATTTATGATGATAAATGGTTAGAAGTTACATTTAAGCTGAATTCACTGAACTAAATCTGTTGAATAAAATTACTTACTTGCTTCAGTAATAAATCTGCTTCATCCACAAATGATTCCCCTGAGGAAAAAAATATAAAAATGAAGAAAACAGAATTTGATCAAACTCCAACAAATGAAAAAAAATTCAGAATATGCAGTGGAACAAAACATTTCATGAAGCAACAAATGACGACAAATGAATAGATGAATTATATAATTTTAAAATATTGAGCAGTTTTGCCTTTAATAAATATTGGATACGACTTTGGTGCAGAAACATTTGTTGGGTAACTCAGAATTTCAGTTTCCCCCAAAGAGGAAAGCAGCTTTCAGCTTCTATGCACCACAAATCTGGAACAAACATCCAGATAGGCCTGTCACGATAACAAATTTTGCTGGACGATTAATTGTCTAAACAATTATTGCGATAAACGATAATATTGTTTCAAGACCTTTTGACACTGATTTAATGGAAATGACTAATAGATACACTTTATTTCCAAAAGAGCACATAACACTGGAACTGATAAACTAAATAAACAAAACAACCAAAAACAAAAATAAAATGGATTCTCAGTCTCCATTAATAAAAAACATACTTGAATAAAAACTAAACAACATAAAGCCAAAGTGGAAATTAATACTGCATTCAACCAAAAGAGTGCAGATTATGACGTCTGTATACTATATTGTCCTTCAGTAATCAGTGGATTTAAATAGAGAAGATGGGCACATCCCACTACCTGATGCAGTAGTTCACATTACACCATTTTTTGCCCCTATTTTCCCTTTACGACAATCTTAGATCGTTGGCCGATCTAAGATTTTCGCTGGTGGTTTCGTAACCGATCATCCTGCAGTGTGTGGTGTGTAACAGTAGATCGTCGTGGCCGCTCCGATCTAAATCAGGGGTTTTCCCCGACTGGGAGCTTTACGCTGAATGTGACAGGTAGCCAATCAGAAAGCGCGGATTCTCCTCCTGCTTTCTGAGGGGAAATTACGGAGGGGAATCCCAAACAGCTGGCACAGCGCAACCCGAAGTCCAGCGGACATTGGAGATGATATGTGGAAACAACATTAGTGTTTATTCAACATTTCGTGCAAAGAATATAGAAATGACCAGGAGAGGAGTTGGAGCCAAATTGCTACCGCAGTTGATGAACCCGGTAAGTTTTCAGCTGTTCTTCTTAACGTGACATAAATAGGTTAGAATGATTTTATTCAGTCAGGACTTTACGCTGAATCTAGCCACAAGCATCACAGGTAGATTCTGGTAAAGCATTGATTGATGCCTGATATTAAAATTAGTTAACTGGACTTGCAGCCGTTATTTTGTGCCCATGTGGCTGGACACCACACGGCACGACGAACCCGATCGAACCGTTATACCTGGGATTTCTGTCGGCTAATGTGTCTCTCAGGTTTTGGAAATTTTGCCCAGTCGGCCGACATCTCGTGTCGTGTGCGGTGAACATTACACTAAGGAAATGAGGAAGGGAGGGTCAGTGGAAAGCACCGGAGCTGAGCTTTTTTTTTTTCCATTCAGTGGCATCAATAGGAAGAAAAAAAGGTAGGAAGAGACGATAAAGCGATAATTAAAATGAGATCGATAGGTTTAATTTATCGTGTGATTAATTGATTTATCGTTTATCGAGACAGGCCTACATCCAGAAAACTGCTAAACAGCTGAAACCCTGAGTTACTTTAAATCAAGACTAAAAACCATGTTTAGAGTTACTTGAACCAGAACAGAATCCTGACCAGCTGATTAGATCTTGGTGATGTCTGTCACTGGTTTCTCAATCGCTGACTAAATTTAAAATGTTTTATGATGCAAAGCTCTTTGAACTGACTTGTTACTGAAAGGTGCTATTCAAATAAACCGATTGATCGGTCGGTTGATCGATTGATTGATTGATTGATTGATCCCTTCTTGTGCTCTCAGGCATGTTCTTTGTTTCTCTTCACATTATGAGGGAGGCAGTTGGTGTTAATGGTCAAACAAGCACACAAACGTCAACAACTTTGACATTAACAGATCTTGTTTCTCACCAGTTTCTTGAAGATCCTCAGCCAAATCTTTTCTGTTAATTTCAATCAGAAGATCTTTGATCATCTCCACAGACTGCTGGCCAAACTCATCCATTATGTTATCAATAACTCCTCCTCTATGTGTCATGAACTCCAATATTGTTGAAAACTTTGAACTTCCTCTAAACTTTACAAATTCCTCCTGGGTTAATTTGCCCAGATTTTCCAGGAGTTGCTGTCTAACAGCTGCCATCGTCGCCACCTGAAACATTCAGTTCATTACATAAAAAGCTGCTTCATTCAGGGGAAAATCATAAACATGGAGGCTAAAATTCATCACATTAGTAAACTGCAGCTTATTTCCTCAGAGCCAAACTGACATTAAATCCTAGAGGTTATAATGATCTTTGTTTTAAACTCTTTCAGCTGAAGGACATGAAATAAACTCCTGACGTCTCTTTACTCACTTTGTGGATCAGAGCAGAACGATGCTGACCTGCAGAAGGTTTCTCTGAGGAGAAAACAGGAAGGAGAAGAAAAGTTTCACATCTGACCATCGCTTCTTTGTGCAACATAATACGATGTGATCAAAACCATGCAGAGAAACATCACAACACTGTTATCAGCCGGTTTGAGATGTTTTAGTCTGAGATGTTGAACCTTTAGGTCCTGAGCTTCTGCCTGACAGCTTCTCTACCAGATCATCCTTCTTCATCTGCTTTACAACATCCATGGTCGTCTCCACTGACTGGTGGAAGTAAGTCAGAACCAAACCCGCCACAACATATCGCACATTTGGAAATCTGGTTCGCCAAGACGGCATGTATCTACTGTGATGGTAAAACATTTTATGTGTGGTTTCCCAGAACCTCGTTAGTTCTCCCTCATCAAGCTCATCCAGTGTCTCCAGCAGCAGCTCCGTCACAAACTCCAACTTTTCCACCTGGTGAATAAAAACTCATCATCTCTCTGAAACACATCAGGTTTCATTAAACCAGGAGTTTCTTCTTCATGAGCAGCAACCAGAAGCTGATTCAGCTCTAGAAGAAACAAACTCCTCAGGATAAAGATCACATAATAAAAACTCACTTTCTGGAGCAAAGCAGAGCTCAGATTCATAGAAAGTTTCTCTGAGGAGAAAAGATGAAACATTGATCAGTTTTCACAGATTCTGGTTTCAAATCATTTTATTCTGGATCAGTTAGAAAACAGAGACTAACTGATCCAGATTGAAGCTCTGATTGATGTTTGAGTTTCATCAGATGTTACAGATCCAACCATCTGGTACCTTTAGATGCTGAGCTGGTCTCAGGCAGCCTCAGCGCCAGATCAGTTCTGTTCAGGTCCAACAGAACCTCCCTGATCACCTCCACAGATTGTTTACCATGTTTATTGGTCAGCACATCCACCATGATGGTTCTGTCTGCATAAACCAGTTCATACCATGGGATTTGTGGAAGATTTCTCTGGAATTTTGTGAACTGCAGTAACAGTTTAAACTCCATGAATTCAGATTCATTTAAATCCTCCAGAGTTTCCAGAAGAACGTCGTTAACAGCTGCCATGGTCGCCACCTTGGAGATTCAAGAACATTTTTCAGGACGTTTCTTCACAGAGAGACGAGAATAAACATAATAATAATTATCTCTGCTGTCCACTGATCTGGAACATCTGGATTTACTCACTTTGTGGATCAGAGCAGAACGATGTTGACCTGCAGAAGGTTTCTCTGAGGAGAAAACAGGAAGGAGAAGAAAAGTTTCACATCTGACCATCGCTTCTTTGTGCAACATAATACGATGTGATCAAAACATGCAGAGAAACATCACAACACTGTTATCAGCCGGTTTGAGAAGTTTGAGATGTTTTAGTCTGAGATGTTGAACCTTTAGGTCCTGAGCTTCTGCCTGACAGCTTCTCTACCAGATCATCCTTCTTCATCTGCTTTAAGACATCCATGGTCGTCTCCACTGACTGGTGGGAGTAAGTCAGAACCAAACCCACCACAATGTATCGCACATTTGGAAATCTGGTTCGCCAAAACGGCATGTATCTACTGTGATGGTAAAACATTTTATGTGTGGTTTCCCAGAACCTCGTTAGTTCTCCCTCATCAAGCTCATCCAGTGTCTCCAGCAGCAGCTCCGTCACAAACTCCAACTTTTCCACCTGGTGAATAAAAACTCATCATCTCTCTGAAACACATCAGGTTTCATTAAACCAGGAGTTTCTTCTTCATGAGCAGCAACCAGAAGCTGATTCAGCTCTAGAAGAAACAAACTCCTCAGGATAAAGATCACGTAATAAAAACTCACTTTCTGGAGCAAAGCAGAGCTCAGATTCATAGAAAGTTTCTCTGAGGAGAAAAGATGAAACATTGATCAGTTTTCACAGATTCTGGTTTCAAATCATTTTATTCTGGATCAGTTAGAAAACAGAGACTAACTGATCCAGATTGAAGCTCTGATTGATGTTTGAGTTTCATCAGATGTTACAGATCCAACCATCTGGTACCTTTAGATGCTGAGCTGGTCTCAGGCAGCCTCAGCGCCAGATCAGTTCTGTTCAGGTCCAACAGAACCTCCCTGATCATCTCCACAGATTGTTTACCATGTTTATTGGTCAGCACATCCACCATGATGGTTCTGTTTGTATAATCCAGTTCATCCCATGGGATTTGTGGAAGATTTCTCTGGAATATTGTGAACTGCAGTAACAGTTTAAACTCCATGAATTCAGGTTCATTTAAATCCTCCAGAGTTTCCAGAAGAACGTCTTTAACAGCTGCCATGGTCGCCACCTTGGAGATTCAAGAACATTTTTCAGGACGTTTCTTCACAGAGAGACGAGAATACACATAATAATAATTATCTCTGCTGTCCACTGATCTGGAACATCTGGATTTACTCACTTTATGGATCCAAGCAGATTGTTTTCCCAACGGCATCTCTGAGTAAAACAAATGAAAATTTAACCAGAACATACAAGAAACTTTACAGTATAATATTTTGCCAGCCGTCATTTACCAGTTCAAAACTGTAACCTGTTTATGGAAAATTACAATTAAAAACACAGACATACTGAGAGCATAATTAATCTAACTTTAATCTAACTTGGTGAAGAAAATGGCAGAACTGTTTCACACATTATGACGTTTCATTGTAAAAATCTACTTTATGAAAATTGACCAGCAGCCGTGGTTGATAAGAAAATACAGTAAAACACAGAAGGATTGCAGCTTGTCAGCATTTCAATATAATAATGGAAAAAAGTCCAAAGTAATGAAAACGCCTGTTTAAAGGTTCAGTGAAAAGTTATGAGGTGACAAAAATCAACTTCTACATCAACTGTTTCACATGCTATGGAGAACATTTTGCAAAAGACTACTGTTAAAAAACTAGTAAAAAGTTTCATCTGTCACATAAACTACTGAAAAGCTTTTATACGCAGTAATCGAATATTTTCTCATCATTTCAGTTGAAAGGAGGCATCAGTTTTTACTGAAGTTGTTCTGGTTCATGTGTGTTCGGTATCAGCGATTTCTAGTAGATATTTTTCCAATCAAGTCATCAATGTCTGCTCAGCTAAGTGCTTAGAGAAGTGGTGGCATTGCTGAATAATGTTTTGGGTTGAAGAGAGACGATCAGGATCCTGTCAAATGCAACAGCTGTTGGCCAGCAGCCGTTAGCCTCTTTTATCAAACCACTAGCTTAGCATACCATGGAAAACTCACAGGAAGAGTTCACCAGGCACATTCACCAGGTGCTTTGTTATTATTTGATGACGGTGGTTAATCAGAGGAGGGACTAGCTCTCCCACTCCTTGAAAACTTCTGCTACTACCTGAAGAACATCTCCAGGATCAGAGGACTGATGTCTCAGATCTAGAAACTCATCCAGGCGTTTATCTTTAGCCGCATTGATTACTGCAGCAGCGTCTTCACAGGTCTGACTAACAAATCAATTCTCCAGCTGATCCAGATGCTGCTGCTGCTGTTCTGACTAGAACCAGGAAGATGGAGACATAACACCAGTTTTAAAGTCCCTCCTCTGGCTCCCTGTAGCTCAGAGAATAGACTTTAAAATACTGACGTTAGTTTATAAATCACTGAACGGTTTAGCACCACAATACATTAAAGATCTGCTGCTGTATCAACCTTCCAGACCCCTCAGGTTCTGGTTCTGGTTCTGCTCTGCATCCAGAATCAAACAAGGAGAAGCAGCATTCAGTTTCTATACACCACAAATCTGGAACAAACTTCCAGAAAACTGTAAAACAGCTGAAACACTGAGAGCCTTTAAATCTCAACTAAAACCCACCTGGTTAGTTTTATTTGAAACGTGATAAAATAGGAATTTAGTGACGATACTTGACTTAATGTGATGTTTAGATTGTTGATTCTATGTTGGATGACTCTGTGTTTTTGTTTGTTGTGATGTAAAGCAGTTTGAAATGCCTTGCTGTTGAAATGTGCTGTACAGATCAAAGTTGATCTGCAGCAGCTGCCACTCACTCTGCTGTCTGACATGATGAAGCCCAACATGCTGGTTCATTCATTAACTCACCTTCCTAACTGTGATCACACTGCTGATCTCACTTTGTTAAAGCAAAAAATGAAACATGTTAAGAAGAACCGTGTGAGACTGATTTCTGAATCTCCAGGTTTGATCAGCTTACCTCTGGAGGCTGAGCTGCTGCTTAGCTTCTGGACCAAATCCTTCCTCCTGAAGCGCTTCAACACACGCCTGACCACCATTAAAGAGTATTTGCTCCATGTCTGCATGATGAAGATCACTGTATCCTCCAGGTCTGCTGTCTCCAGAATGTTCCCGGAGAACACTGTGCTGTAATAGGGATTCTTGAAGAACATTTTGTTGTAAAAGGGACTCATGAGTCTCTTAAACGTCTCCAGTTCATCATCACTCAGATCCTTCAATGTTTCTAACATCAGGTGAAAATCACTGCTCTGCTTCTCCATCTATTACAGTAAAAGACAAAAAACACCAGAGGTCTTCCCTAAGCAATGTCTGTTCTTTTAAACAATAATACATCAAATGTATGTAGCGCTTTATGGGACATTCAAAAAAGCTTAAATAAATAATAAAATAAAACCAATAAATAGGATTTTATTTATTTTTATTTTTCTAGGAAAACTAAATTTCCCTCAACATTCAATGCAACCAAACCTGAACCAGGCATCTGGATTTTACCAAGACTTCATTTTACAGATTAAATAAATAATTTGTGTTTAAAATAATAAATCATCATTATAGTCAAAGCCGACCTCTGCAGTCCCATTCTGCAGCTGCACTTACCATCTGGTCCAGAGAAGGTTTTCCACCAACAGAACTTTTATCTGAGGAGAAAAACAGTAAAATGCTGATTAGCAGAAGTTGCATCATCTAGTTTGAACTTCACCACTTCATTACAGCTATAGAGCTTGGAAGATGAGAAGCTTGAAGCTGATGTGGTATTTTATGGATAACCAGTGAAGATGTTTAAGGTCAGGCTGCACAGTGGTGCAGTTGGTAGAGCTGTTGCCTTGCAGCAAGAAGGTTCTGGGTTCGATCCCCGGTCTTTCTGCATGGAGTCTCCATGTTCTCCCTGTGCATGGTGGGTTTTCTCTGGGTACTCCGGTTTCCTCCCACAGTCCAAAAACATGACTGTCAGGTTAATTGGCCTCTCCAAATCCTCCTTAGGTGTGAGTGAGTGTGTGCATGGTTGTGTGTCCTGTGTGTCTCTGTGTTGCCCTGCGACAGACTGGCGACCTGTCCAGGCCCAGAACGTTAGCTGGTGAGGCACCAGCACCTCCTGACCCCACTGAGGGACAAGGGTGTTAGAAAAAGGATGGATGTTTAAAGCAAAATAAAAGTGCTGAATTACATGTAATAGTTGCTACCACAAGGTGGCGCTCCCTCCTTACAGCCAAAGCTTCCATATAAGGGAAGAGCCAAGTGTCATATTCCTGTGCGTGTTGGGCTGTGGAGGAAAACTGTTTTAAATCAATCATTTTAATAATGCAGTCAGTGCTGATGTGGTGTTTTTATCCTCTACTGATGTTCTGGTCGTGGCATTGCCTGGACAGGTTGTTGTTTTTTATATCGTTGATCTAGTTGGATGGGGTGACACTAGATCCTCAGGATTTGACCTTGAGTGTCGGCTTATGGTAGGCTGTGTCTTTAATTTGGTTTAGATTGATTTGACTGAAGGGTTTTTATAAGCATTCAGTATTTTTGGTATTTTGTTTTTTTACAGTTCTATCACTGCTTCCTGCTGTTCTTTAGAGTTTGATTTTCTTTGCTATTGTTAGTCCGCCATCTTTAGGATGGTTTGTCTCCTTTTAGTGTTTGTAAGGGTAGACTAAAAATGTTCCATTTATTTTGTGTTTGTATGTCCTGCATTTCATCTTTGGGTCTCTTCCCAGAACATTCCCATTCCATGTCGCTGCTGATCTTAAATCTCTGGGACCTGATCCTGTTTGGACTGTGATCTTGGGCTTGGATTGCATGAAATCATTTTGCAGTGAACCGAGTGCATCATAAGTTTGCAGTGAACGATTGTAGTGTTTTACACGGGTTTGTCTGCCTGAAGTGGTGTTTGAATTCGGGTCAAATGTTATTGGATTGACAACGAATGCATGAAGTTAACAGGAAATCCTCTTATTTATGGCCATCCATCCATTTTCCAACACCCTTGTCCTCAGTGGGGTCAGGAGGCAATGTCTCCAGCGAGACGTTTCAGGCGAGAGGCGGGTCACCCTGGACAGGTTGCCGGTCTGTCGCAGGGGCTTTTATTTATGTAACAATAAATATTAATTATTAACTTTATTCTTGGTGTTGTTATTACCCTTCGGCTTGACGGAGTCATAACATACGGATGCTTTTATGGAAATAAAGAGATGTCTGATTTTCCTTTGGGGACTTTTTACTCTTTTAAGACAGTTTTTGACAGGAAGGAGGAAACAGACGTAAAATGAAATCTAAGGGTTTATTCAGAAATATTACACATCAATGGAGCTCCTACCTTGTGATTTAAAGCCGTTCTCAGTCAGCCATCGGTCCAGATCATTCATGTCGTTTTGAACGTCCCTGACCATCTCCCACACATCCCAATGAAAAAACTCCGTCAGCATCAGCCATGCCAGGTACTGTGGCGTAGCCGCCTCGTCTAGACGGGACTTTGGTAATTGTGGAAGACTTTTCTCAAAGCACGAAAACCGAAGAAATGATTTGAATTTCTCAAAAGTCTTCCAGGTCAACTTCTGAAGCTTCTCAGAAAGTCTCTGATGTTCCTTTGACATTGATATGGCATAACACTAGAAATAGAAGAATATTTATAAGTTAATTTCTGATGTCTGGTTCTAAATGACAATGCAGCAGAATTCATAGGTTTCACAGAAATATCTGAAATTTCTTCACAAAGTCACAAATTCCTGACTTGGTGAAGTCATGAGATAGCCAACAAAATTCAGAGTCATGTTAATTTGGAGAGATTGTTCTGCTTTTAAAATCTTTCCAGGGGGAATTTTTAAACAAAGTTACACTTTCGCAAAGTTATTACTAACTGGAGTCAGTTTATCAGGTTGGTTCTGATCGCCTCAAAGCTGACTCCATGTTCATCATGTTTGTGTGAAACCGTCATTTAACCAGGAATGTCTCATTGAGATTAAATTTTTTTTTTCAAGAGAGCAACAACCTGTTTCATTTAACCAAAACATGTAAAAATACAAAAAAAAAAAAAAAAACAGGTTCAAAGCATTACTTTAGCTAAATTTATGACAAAAGGTTAGAAGTTTAAAACTTATTCCACTGAACTAAATATGTGCTTAATACAGTCATACTTACAGATAAATCTAATTTAGAATATTTATCCTCAGAAGATTGATCTGAGGAAAAAAAATTTAAATATGTAAATAAAATGGCAAAACAAATTTTAATCAAAATGCAACAAAAAAATTACAAAAGATTCAGAAAAATGTGTCATAACATTTTGTGATGAAAGAATAATTAAAAATGCAAAAAAACAACAAAAAAAACAACTTGCAATAAATAGTAGTTTTGACCTTATGTTTTACAAATTAAACATCAGATAAACAAAACGGATCCGTTTCTTACCTGGAAGATTCTCAACCAAATCTTTTCTGTGTATTTGAATCAAAAACTGATCCATCATTTTAACAGACAGACGGCCAAATTTCTCCATCAGCTCATCAACGAGTTCTGCTCTCTCTGGTTTGAACTCCAACCTTCGTGAAGAGGAGTGCATGGTAACCTTCATTTCTGGTAATGTAGAGTCTGATAAACTTTCTTTAAGTTTTACGAAATATTCCTCCTGGGTTAATTTGTCCAGAGTTTCCAGGAGTTGCTGTCTAACAGCTGCCATCGTCGCCACCTGAAACATTCAGTTCATTACATAAAAAGCTGCTTCATTCAGGGGAAAATCACAAACATGGAGGCTAAAATTCATCACATTAGTAAACTGCAGCTTATTTCCTCAGAGCCAAACTGACATTAAATCCTAGAGGTTATAATGATCTTTGTTTTAAACTCTTTCAGCTGAAGGACATGAAATAAACTCCTGACGTCTCTTTACTCACTTTGTGGATCAGAGCAGAACGATGCTGACCTGCAGAAGGTTTCTCTGAGGAGAAAACAGGAAGGAGAAGAAAAGTTTCACATCTGAGCAGTTAAAAATCTATTGATAAAATAGTGGGAGTGGGTTTTGCAAAAGCTGCGTCTTACTCCAGCTGACCCACTCAGCTATTTTCTCATACTGCTCTCCACTTAAGTTTCATCTGCTTTTATTTTAACATTTAACTTTCTGTTCCATTTTCCTGGTTGGATCTGATCTGCAGTAACTCGTGTGATCCACTGATGGTCCATCCGTCTGTCTGTCTGTCTGTCTGTCTGTCTGTCTGTCTGTCTGTCTGTCTGTCTGTCTGTCTGTCTGTCTGTCTGTCTGTCTGTCTGTCTGTCTGTCTGTCTGTCTGTCTGTCTGTCTGTCTGTCTGGTTTAACTCTGTTTCTCTCCTGGCTGCAGCAGCTGCCACTCACTGCTGTCTGACATGATGAAGCCCAACATGCTGGTTCATTCATTAACTCACCTTCCTAACTGTGATCACACTGCTGATCTCACTTTGTTAAAGCAAAAAATTAAACATGTTAAGAACCGTGTGAGACTGATTTCTGAATCTCCAGGTTTGATCAGTTTACCTCTGGAGGCTGAGCTGCTGCTTAGCTTCTGGACCAAATCCTTCCTCCTGATGTTCTCTAAAACATCTCTGGTCACCATTAAAGACTCTTTTCCATAAGTCTGCATAATGAAAATCACAGCATCAACCAGGTCTGCTGTCTCCTGCCAGTCTTCACTCTCCTCCAACTTCTGCTGATTCAGGTGTCGTTTAAACTCCTGGAGTTCATCATCACTCAGGTCCTTCAGTGTTTCCAACATCAGGATCAAATCACTGCTCAGCTTTTCTACCTAGGAGAGTCAAAGAAAAAGAAAATGACATGGAAAAAATATCTTTATATTGATTGTAACGTTTACAAATCATCATTTACATCATATAAAAAACAGTTTGGCATTTCTAATAAACATTTGTGCTTTTACATTTGATGTTATTTAGTTTCTTTAAGCTTTTCTAAGAAATCAAAAGTTCCCTCAACATTTAATGCAACCGAATCTGCATCAAGATTTGACCTAAAATTAAATTTATAATGTAAATATTAAATTTGTGTTTCAGATAATTTCACATCATCTGAGTCAAAGTTGACCTCTGCAGCCTTACTGACCCTCTGGTCCAGTGAAAGTCGTTCTTCACCAACAGAGAGTTTATCTGAGGAGAAAAGCAGAAAACAGATCAATCAGAAGCAACAAAACTTTTCCAACATGTTTTCATTTATCTAGGCAACTTTCACTGATCAGAATAAGTTACATTTCCTAACAAGGTTTCCTGAAACATCTCTCTCTCTGCTCTGCTTAACCTTTTGCTCCTGAGTCAGCAGCTGACAATCTCTGCACCAGATCCAAGCGGTCCATCTTCATCAGAACGGTTCTGACGGCCTCCACACATTCTCCACTGCTGCTCTTCACCATCAGATCCACAACATCCTGAACGTTTGCTGCTTCCAGGCTGCTGGAGGTCACCAAGCTCGGCTCTGCTTCAGCCAAAGTCCTGAACTCTGCAAAGTCTTCCAGGCTCAGCTGCTGCAGGGTTTCAACCAGAAGCTCCATCGTCTCCATCGTTCCAACCTGGACAACAAAACAAAAACTTCAACATTAATGCTGCGAACTGGATGTTTTACATCAGGCAGTTTCTGTGACACCATTAGTTTCATGTCAAAGTTTAACATTACAGAACATGGAAAATCGAAATAAAATGCACAATGTGTAAAAACATGTCGCATTACTCTGAACACACCATCCTCACTGTCAAACATGGTGGTGGCAGCATCATGCTCTGGGGGCTCCTGTGTAGCTCCCACCCACAGACATGAATACGATCCATTTCTCCACTGCTGCTCTTCACCATCAGTCTAAAGTCTGTTCTTACCGAGTTCACAAGGAACCTGGTTCTCCAATTGGAACAGGAAGTTCTTAATGTCTGGATCTCTGGAGACGCAAGTGGCTCTTTGGCTCACAATGTCAAATAAAATATTGCTCTGTGTTTTTGTTTCATTCTTTTTTAAGTATCCCCATGAAAAAACACTGACTACCCAGGCCCTCGTGGTACATTTACTCCCAAAATCCCCAAACCCAACTCCTTATTTCTATGAATATTTTAATATTCTTTAAAATAGCAGGATGTTCACATAACTTATATTTTTGGTGTTGTGTTGGTTTCAAGTTTTTAACACACATGCCAGAACACAACCAGGAGACAAATGAACAATAATGAGTTTATTGAATCCAGGGGAATGGGAATGAGTTCTGGAACGGATGACCGGATCGTCTGACTGTCAACGAGAGGCGACCGGTTGGCGAGAGTGGTTGAGAGATCTGTCCGGGAATAAACCTAGGAGGTCTTACTTGGAGAGGATGAGTTTGGTTGTTTGCAGAGCGCTGGAGAAGAGGGCTTCGTTGGGGACGGACAGGTTTGTACTTGGCTGAAAAGCGGAGACCGACTAGGTCCAGTTATAGCAAATCTCCAAGTGGGTTCAGGCACGGACAGGTTACACCTGTGGTGTCGCGAAGGGGAGTCCACTGGAGAAGGACCGAAGGCAGGCAGCTAGAGCTCACGAAGAACCCCCGGGCAGACGGCACACACGGGAGACAGCAAGGAGACAACAGCTTCACCTGGCCAGGAAACAACATGGAGGATTAACTTGGAGGGAAAAACATTCGTTCCTTTCTCTGGAACGAACGTTACCAAGGTAAGTAAACACTCAGGCAAAGAAGAGTCGTTCAGCCTCTGCTTATATACATCCAGACCGCGCCCTCCAAACGAGCTACAGGTACGTCTACGGGGTTGGCACCGCACCTCTCCAGGGGCTCTGTCCACTGGCGGCATCTGGTGGATGCCGCGGGAAGCAGCAGGTACTCCAGGACAATAAAACTCAAACCAAAAAGAAAAAGAAACGAAAAAAACAGAACAGAAAAACAGACCCTGACATTTGACTGTCGGAGGACATATTTTGAATATTAAATCAGGTGTTCTGACCAGTTACTGTTACAGGTACTTTTTACACCGGCTTAATTAAAGCTTAAGTAAATCTACTTAAGTGAAAACGTGTTGAAGTTATGCTACTCTGATTGGAATTCAATTTGGAGTAATCTAACCTTTATGTGTGAATGAATGTTTGCTCTATGAATCTCTCTTTCGTTTTTTTAAACAACAAACACTGCCATAAAATATTGTCCATCACTGCAGCATGCAGTGGTCGGCCCTTATTTTCATTTCTGAAAGGTGGGACCCCTGTGTGCCACTGAGCTCCAGGCTCTGGTCTGTGCTGCCTCACGGTCACTGAGCTGCATGCTGCAGCCGGCATGTCTTCAACACACACGGCTGACTCTGGCTTAAATGTTCTTATTGGCCTGGTTCCTTCTTATTTATGAACTTTTTCTTTGCATAATTGAAAGCCGCTATGTCTCACCATCAAAAGACACTTTGTAATTCTTTGTTCCTCATGCTGGAACAGAAACAACAGGAAATAAAGCTGTCAGTTTCTCTGCCTCTGCTGTTCAGAACAACCTCATTCTGAACTGAAACTGTCAGAAATTTTTTTCTCAGAAACTTTCCGCTCCATTATAATAAGAAACTGACAATGGAAATCTTTTGTACAGGTCTTGTGTCCTAAATGTTATATTAATACTGTGCTTTTAAAATTAAAATGGGTTTTGTAACAACAAAACTAATACTTTGTCAAATGTGCATGTTTTGGAAATGGCTGATGTCATTAATGTTATAGGAGTTCACTACACGCCACTGATTTTTTAATTCAATGCATATTGCAACAAATATGAACATCTCTCTTAACGTTATTATTTTACTAGCATCAGCAGTTTTTAACATTTCCAACAGGAAACAGCCTGGAGAAGCAACTTCCACACTGAAAGTAAGAAAGACAAGAATCCTGTTTAATAAATGTTTTACCTGCTGCTGGTTTGAAAATAATCCAGTTAATCCATGAAGTTACAGTAAATCCTTCATGTTTCTGTTTTTGCAGCCACTAATGCAGAAAGTGAAACTGTGAAGCTCCGATGGCAGGAGGAAGTTGACGCATGGCCTTTCTGGATTGATCAGCTTCTTCTTTTTCTTTTGGGATTTATTGGTGGTCAACAAACAACTTAGTTGTGCATTACTGCTACCAGCTGGTAGGGTGTGTGGATTGGTATTACCAAAAAAAGAGGATTATAAAGTCATGTTCTATTACCCCTTTTTAGCAACCTCCCCTCCAGAGGATCCATAATCCATAATATTGTCTATTAGCATAAGATAAAGTTGTACATAGCTTGATCAAGCCCTGCAAGCGCCTAGTGTAAAATGCCATTTTCAATAGATCGGAAACAACGAGAAGGACCTCGCTGCAGCAAACAGGAAGGTGCGGGACGGACCACTGTCAGTCTCTTACCTTATTTGGAAATGGGACCATTGCATTCCGGAAGTGAAGGGGGCGCCATTTCCTATATTATCCCCGTTCTTCCGTTTAAATTTTCTTTTGAAATCTGTGATATAGCTTCATCTGTAGGAAGGATTTTCACTCAGCATATATTTCAACTTCTTTACTTCAGCGCAGCTCACAGCTTTTAACAAATTCCGTTGCTTTCTGTGTTCTTCTAAATCTGCTCCTTCTGCACATCTTTTCGGGCCTACTACTGCCTCTAGTGGCGTGGGGGTGGTAGTACAACTAATATAAATACATTACTAAATCAGAACACCAAAGTCTTTATTATTTATTATTAATTATCGCGTAACTGGAACCGCAAAAGATAAAGTCCCTCACAAAACACCAAACCTTTTAATTTTCTTAAGGAAGTAGAGCTAATTAAATGACATAATACCTGAAAGTGGTTCCAGTTTCACTCGATGGCCAGCCTGTTGAAACTATGGCAAATTTTAACTACCTTGGATCATTCCTGGACAGTCAGCTCAACTTTGCTGAAAACACTGGCTACATTTTTTAAGAAACGTCACTCCATCTTTTAGGAAGACCCAGTGATCTTGGGGTTACCTAACAAGTGCAACTCATGCAAAACCTCTAGTTAGCTAGTGGCAACATTGGCTAACATTACCTCTAGTTAAGTAATGTTAACATTTTAACAATGAGTTAAAATGTTAAAACTTAAAAATGTAACTTAAGTTTTAACTCATCTCAAGTTTCAACCGTTGAGTGCTTCAGCTTTTCATCTCCTCAGCTGGTTTGGTCACATGAGCTGCTGACTAACAGACAATCTTTTAAGAATACTTGGTATAGCAGGAAAAATGGGTAAATGATGGTGAATCCAAAAACAACTGTCATGGTGGATTTAATGTTTCGAACCCACATGCAGGAACACACACGAAGAGATAAGTGCAATAATTTATTTACAATATGTACAAGTAGATAGATTGCCACTGGAAGGAAGGTTGGGTCCAGGAAACTCTCTGGGGCGACTGCAGGCAAGATGGGAGATGGTGAGTATAAAGACGGTGGGAAATGACAAGACCACTGGAAATAGTCGTGCTTACCAGAGGTAGCAGGTTAAAGTCCAGCGGAGGGGAGTGGGTCCCTAGTGAAGGAGTAGTGGAGAGGACGTTGGTAGACCGTCGGCGGTCGTGACGTTGGAGGGCGGACAGGTGGATCTGAGGAGGCTTGGAGGAACAGCGGAGGGCTTCCGACTAGAGAGGAGTCACAAGAAGGGGTAATCCCAGGCTAGTTGGCTTTGGGGAAAGGCTTCCCGGGAGAACCTTGTAGACGTCCTGAAAAGAGCAACAAGAGACTGGTCAAAGGCTACAAGAAGAACACCTTGAAACTGTTTCTGAGAAAACTACTCAGCAGGCTGATGTACCACTAAAGGCAACACTCTGGCAGAGAAGTGCTGGAAGCCCACTGCTCTTATACTCCTCCTGGGAGATGATGATGCCAATCAGGTGTGTCCTGTAGAGCCTGTCAGCACACCCTCCTGACAAGATCCAACCCACTGGGGCCCTCTTCTGGATGGTAGGTGATGCTGGAAAGGAAAACAATCTAACCCCACAACCTGGTACCCAACACTCTGTCTAAACCAGTGGTGAAAGTAAGGGGGTACGGCGGGGTACTGCGTACCCCTAAAAGATTTAGCGGGGGTACGCAGTACCCTCAGTGGAGGAGCGGCTGTCTGCTGTAGAAAATCAACGGGTTCACTGTGCAGCCGTGAGTTCACCCACTAATCAGCCGTGACTGATTAGTTTTTCAAGAACAATCCAAAACACGACTTAATCAGTTAATAAATAAATCTTTTTCTCATTTCATTTTGAGTGTGTGTGTGTGTATGGTTGTGTGTCTCTGTGTTGCAAAGCGACAGACTGGCGACCTGTCCAGGTGACCCCGCCTCTCGCCCACAACGTTAGCTGGAGAGGCAGCAGCACCTCCTGACCCCATTAAGGGACAAGGGTGTAAAGAGGACGGACGGACGGACGGACGGACGGATGGACGGACGGATGGATGGATGGATGGATGGATGGACGGATGGACGGACGGATGGATGGACGGACTTCTTTTATGTCGTTTGAGGTTCACTCCCGAAAAGGTGCAGTCAGAAGTTGAGTTCTCATTTTGCTGACTGAAGCACTTATTTAATCAGTGACAAAAGGTGGAACCGTCCCCAATGGCATAAACGTGAACAATTCATCTTTAATTAAAGTATCAATAATAATAAATGTACATATATGTGAAGAAATTGCTGCTTACAGGGCAATTAAGATAGATAGATAGATAGATAGATAGATAGATAGATAGATAGATAGATAGATAGATAGATAGATAGATAGATAGATAGATAGATAGATAGATAGATAGATAGATAGATAGATAGATAGATAGATAGATAGATAGATAGATAGATAGATAGATAGATAGATAGATAGACAGACCCCTGGGGTCGTATCATTAAAGACAGCAGGTCATAAATGAACACATGCAGGAAGGTGGAGGACAGCATCACCTGAATTAC